>NC_077246.1:59890919-61188919 GCF_947179165.1 Solanum dulcamara
ACATAGTTCAGATCCTTGTGTTTATTACAAGAGATTTGGTGATGAAAATTTTGTTATTTTGCTGTTGTATGTTGACGACATATTGGTAGCAGGCCCCAACAAAGATCGTCTCACAAATTTAAAGGCACAGTTGGCTAGAGAGTTTGAAATGAAGGACTTGGAACCAGCAAACAAGATTCTAGGGATGCAAATTCACCAAGATAGAAATAATAGGAAGATTTGGTTTTCTCAAAAGAACTACTTGAAGAAAATCTTGAGACGCTTCAAGATGCAAGATTGTAAGTCAATTTCTACCCCACTTCCTATTAATTTCAAGTTATCCTCAAGTATGAGTCCTAGCAATAAAGTAGAGAGGATGGAGATGTCTCGAGTACCGTATGCATTAGCAGTGGGAAGTTTAATGTTCACCATGGTATGTACAAGACCTGACATTGCACAAGCAGTAGGAGTGGTTATTCGGTACATGACTAATCCTGGAAGAGAGCATTGGAATACTGTTAAGAGGATCCTAAGATACATCAAGGGTACCTCAGATGTTACAATGTGTTATGGAGGATCAGACTTTACTGTTAAAGGTTATGTTGATTTAGATTATGCAGGTGATCTTGATAAAAGTAAGTCCACCACAGGTTATGTGTTTACTCTTGCTAGAGGAGCTGTAAGCTAGGTTTCAAAACTGCAATCTATCATGGCTACATCTACGACAGAAGCAGAATATGTAGCAGCTACACAAGCTAGCAAAGAGGCAATATGGATGCAGATGTTACTGGAGGAGCTTGGGCACAAATAAGAGAAGGTTGCTTTGTTTTGTGACAGTCAAAGCGCTTTGCATCTTGCAAAGAATCCGGCATTTCATTTAAGAACAAAGCACATACGAATTCAGTATCACTTTGTCCGTGAGAAGGTGGAAGAATGCAGTGTGGATATTCAGAAAATTCACACCAATGACAACCTGGCAGATATATTTACGAAGCCGATCAACAGTAACAAGTTTATATGGTGTCGATCTTCTATTGGCCTAGCAGAAACGTAATATTACAGTAATTGGGTAGAAAGGATGGCGTGAAGACTTAATTGATTCTCAATTAAATCTTCAAGTAGGAGAATGCAAGATAGTCAAAACGCGTTTTGAACGCGTAGTCAAAAAAGGAACAAAATGCGTTTTGAACGCGTAGTCAAAAAAGGAACAAAACGCATTTTGAACGTGTAGTCAAAAAAGGAAGGTTCAATACGCGGATTTTACGCGTTTCTAGTTTCCTATAAATAGAAGACCTCTTGCCCTCATTTATCCCACCCCAGAAAGAGAGAGTAAGAATACAAAGAGAGTTATACACCAAGATAAATATTTTAGTCTTGAGTGTCCTCTTTAGTAGTTGTTCCTTTTACAAGAGAGAAGTGTTAATTGTTGTTTTCTCCTTGTATTTGAGAGCTGTGTACTCCATATTAAATAGTGAGATCCTTCTACCCCGTGGTTTTTCCCTTCTATCATTTAGAGGGGTTTCCACGTAAAATTCTCGTGTCCAATTTATTTTCAATATTTTCATCATATCAAACTTTAGTTGTGGTGCTTCCTCCCCCAACAAGATTCAGTCTTGATGCATCGTGATAATAATATGTTGGATTGAATTTCATCGAATTATGACCTAAAATGCTTTTATATGGGTAAGACATTGGGTTTAAATCCTAATGCACCATAGTGATGTGATATGATGATAACTAACACAAAGTAATATACTTTTGACTAAAAGTCATGGAATCCATTCAATTAATTTGCTCCATTTTCTTATGTGAATATAGTAGCAACGCATAATATGTCTGAAAGATGACAAGTGGCTGATTATAGTGTAGGAACATAGACGTGGTAAAATGTTAATGGCCATCATTGTGGTAATTAAAAGGAAGAACATTATGGTTCTTAAGATGGTCCTTCAAAGGGTGAAGGTTATTGCCATCTCAAAATGGTCCTTCATAGGGTGACAGTAATTTTTACGATCAAAGTGGTAAAAAAAGGTTATTGGACAATGTTGTTGTCAGTGCAATTCAATTTGAAAAGTTTTGTAAATTCTCTATCAAAATAAAGAAATACAAAGTGATAGTGCACTTGATCTTTTAAAGTGATGTTGAGGTGGGTCAAATAAATTTGATAAATGTCAAATCCTGACAATGAGTTTATAATGAAAACTTATGGAGCACGTACAAATGGTTATAATCAACTCCTTGAAGAGGTTGTTACTTATAATAAGCATTGTGAATTTTTGCCCATTCTTGAAGGAGAATGTGTCAAAATGTGATAAAAGTATGAATAAGAAAATGTTCATGTATGGTTGGATAATGTCACATCTCACCTCTATGGAAGGTTTGAAAGAATTAAAAAAAAATACATACATACATACATACATATATATATATATATATATATATATATATATATATATATAGAGAGAGAGAGAGAGAGAGATAAATGGTCATTGATTACGTACATTGAGTACATCACAAATATTGTGGTACATTTTATTATGAACTATCGAAAGACAAAAGAAAGAAATAATTATTTCCTATAAAGATTGTGGCCATGACCAAAATAAATATTGTTGTGTGGCAACACAAATTTATCATTAATTGGTTGTCAAGAATCAAGTCTTGCCCGTAGTAAATTTAACCATGACAATAATAATATTTTTTCCTTGAAGGAGATGTTCACCAAAGAAATGATGCGGTGAATGGTGTTGTGAAATTTGTGGTAGTACACAAAATTAATTGAGAACTCCGAAAGAACTAATTTGTTAGTATCCGGAGAAATAAAATTGTTCATAATTTTAGAATTACAGTAAGTCACAAAAGAAACTTTTTAAGTTTCGGAAGAATTGAAAAAACTTATATTGAGAAAATATGGGAAGATTTAAGATCTTCATATTATTATAATAAAAGAGGGTTATAAATTTTTATGTTAAAGATTACCTGTATTTTCATATTGTTTGTAGTACATAAGTATGGGCACGATGACGGAATCACATGCGAAAGTAAACTAAATGTTTATTAACAAAATATTTGGCATGATCTAGTTGACCATCCCGATTCAAATTTGATGTGGAAATAATTGAAATTTCATGTGGTTATACATTAATGAAATAGAAAATCCTTCACGGATTCTCTTGTGTTGCTCGTTCTCGTGATAAATTGATCACACCAGCTAAGGTTAAAATTGTATTTGGTGATTATTTTTTTTGAAACGTATGAAAAAGTGAATATGGGCCTGTTTACCTACCATGTGGATTATTTACTATTATATGATTTAATAGATGCATCTATTGTATGATCACACGTGCGTTTGTTATCAACTTGCAATTTGATTTTTGTAATTTATTTGCTCGAATTCTAAAATTAACAGCATAGTTTCAAAATGTAAAATTATGTTGATAATGTTGGTTATTTTAACATAAATTGTATGCCTCCTATTTAGCTAAATCATTGGTTACGAGAACCAAAAAAACTCTCAAATAAAAATTATATATGAAATGAGTTTATTCAATATGTAGCAGCACATGTATGCATCAAACCAACAAGGTTCCCATCATAATTGGTTCAAGGTCAGGAACCATATAATTTCCATCTAAAAATTTAAATTTGTGGTATCTGATTTTATTATTCCACCACGCACAAAGATGGATCCCCAAATGAGGTGGGGTGAATGTTAGATTTCCTAACATTAGGGGAAGATATGATTAGCAGCTAAAAACTATGTGTTGGATGAATTATCTAGATCCTCGTTAAAAAAAATTGAACTTGAAGTTCAAGAGATAATTTATTTGCAAAATGTTGCTTTGATGATCATATAAATTAATTAAGCTGCAAATGCTCCAATAAATGGTGCTTGAAAGATAGAGTCTACGCCACGCCAGAAACGTGATAGACCAATCGATTTCAAATGTAAAACTCCTTGGGGGAAGGAGAGGAACAAATTATCAAAATGGTCATGATAATGAGGCAAGTGTTTTAAAAAAGCACTATGACATAATACTTCATTAAACCTTGACAAAGCTTCAGGTACCTGACTAAAATGATGAAAATGAAGAGATCTCAATGATTATGTCGTATGGAAATCGATATCAAAATGACCGTTGGCGATATCTTTGATATAATGTGGCGCTCAATATTATAAATGGTAACAAGGATCTTATTTTTAAATTTGTCAAATTATGTGAACAAATAAATAATTGACCAATAAAATGTGCAAATCAAGTATATTTTATTTCACTTAAAAAAATGATGTTTTGGACTTATAGTCCATATATCAATATATAATGTCAGTGGGAGTACAAATGAATTATTCTGACAAAAGTATAATCGTAAGATTTAAATTACGGCTTGTACCTTGGGGCATAAATTATTTTTGCAAAAGTGATGACATTATTGTATGGGGATATATTCTCCTATAGTGGATGCAATGAGATTTTTTTTTCCAGTCTGACAAGAGATGGAATACTTGATTACATATAATGAATGATTTTCATGTTTAGCTAGACATTAAAGGTTATATGAAAATCCTTGAAAGATCTAAAATGTTTTAGAGTGATTCCATTGAATAGTACCCTAAGTGATTGTGAAATCGCTTAACGTAAAGAAAGATCGATTTCGATCTCATGAAATAGTTAATAAGTATCATGTCTTAGTGCAATTTGTACACTTATATATCTTGTTATTTATATTTATGAAATAATATTTTTTTACAGGATAGACATAATTTTATTTTTATATAGAAATATTTGATTGAAATCAAAATATTGATATGGATTTATTATCTCTAACCAATATTGTCAAAGAATTGTTAGTTATGCAAAACGCAAGAAAGTTATTTGTTCAACATAAAGTCTATCACACTAAAGTTATATCAAGTTATTCTGCAAAACAATCAATTGCAAATGAAAGTGTCTACAACATGATTATTGCAATGAGCAAGTTGAATGAGCAATTTACTTGCAATAGCGAGGTCACGAATGAAGTGATTTTTCAATAATGTATTTGACTAAGCTCAAAGCCTCATCATATCCATGAAATCAAAAAATGATATATCAGGATAAGTTCAAGAATGCAACATCTTTGTGAATGTGATTTGATCACAAAGACATTATCAATACAATATTTGAGAAGCTGGTAGAAGATTGGAGGACATCATAACAAGAAATTAAGTGATGTTTTAATCAAGGGGAGTATAATATGTGTTGTATTCTTTTTTTCTTGACCGAGATTTTGTCCACTGAGTTTTTCTGGCAAGGTTTTTAATGAGGCTACAAATAATGCGTAGTAAAAGATTTGTGTAACCTTTTGTATGCCTCTGTGTAACACTATAAATAAAGGCCTAAAGTTCATATTGTATACACTTGAAAAATTGGAAGAATAAAAAAGTTCTCATCTCTTTTGTCTCTCTATTTCTATTGGTTTTTTCTTGTAGTATTCTTGTCTTATTTGCTTTGATTTTACAATATATAATTAATTGTGCGATAACATTATCTTAATAGACATAATAGGTTAAACATAAAAAGCATTGCAAACTTGACAATTAACATCAGGGATAATAGGTCTATTGCATAGTTTGGGGGGAGGGGGGAGGTAATAGGACTGTCACATAGTTTAGGGATGTAAATGATATGAACTAATTAAATTCAGCAGGATGATGGGGTCCTCACATAATTTAGGTTCGTAACTTGCAACTTCACCATAGTTTAGGTGGTTCTTATGCCATATCCCTCATTAGTTTTGAATAAGTCACCTCAAGTTTAGGAGCATCTCCAAGAGTAGTTATTAGTTCCTATTGTTTGGGAGATTTTTTAGCAGGTAGCTTCCTTACTTTAACTCTAGTTGGTTACAATCATGGGCGAATCCAGAGAGTAACATATGGATTCACAGAATTAGTATCTTTTACCTGGATCCTATGTACGTAAATATCTATAAATCAATTATTGTATATTAATTTGAGGTCGTCGTAGGAACCCATAAACTTCAAATATAAAATCATTGTTCTTGTATTTATCAAATTCAACAAAATTATACTTTGAAGTCTTTCACATCTAAACTTAATTATCAAGCTAAAATAAGCTAAATCTATTGCATTCCCTTTTAAGTTTCCTAATTGATGAATTCACTCATCAATTTTGGTTATGCTATTGCTCCTAGCAATCCAACGACCATTACTACCACTCGTGATGCTATTAAAGGCCATCAACTCATGGGAAATCTTGATGGAATCAAATCTTCCCTTATCACCTATTATTATCCAGAATGATCTTATTTTACCAAATTTCATATATAAAATCTAGTTCTCTCAGGATCAATTAATCTAACAAGTAATGATGGCATTTGATGATCCTACTATTGCTCCAATTGTTGCCATATGGCAACATCTACTCACACAACTTTCACAAACAAGAGGAACACTTACATCTTTAGCTTGCGAGATGAATTCCAAAGTAGAAAAAAGATATTTAAATCCATTGCATTAACATCGAGGTTCATTCTCTTTCTCATGCTCTCAAAAGTTGTTTTTCATCACCTGTCACTAATGATAAATTGATTGTTCAAAATTCTAAGTGACTTGGGACGTAAGTAGCACCAAATTTCTGTACTGATCATGAGATTTTCCTCAAACGCCAAGACCTTGAAAAATCATCTACTATGATCACAATTGTTGTATCCATAATACCAACATGCTTCCTCTATCTAACAAGAACAATCATCATCAAGAATTAGCTACGGAAATCATCTCTGTCTAGATAAACAGATTTCAATAATCAATACAATCTAAGTAGTCCGTCAAATGTCAATTGTGCTAAAAGTTTGTCATACTATAAATGTTTTTAGCCCCAAATCTCACACAATCAATTTGAATCTAAAGTTAACTTTGCTTCTGCCTACAATCAATTGAAACTCATGGGTTCTAAACTTTGGTGTGACTCATCATGTTGTTGTTAAGCACCACAATCAACAAACTTATTTATACATAGAATTATGATTTAAGATAATAATAAATATCATCAAAAAAAAATTCTGCATAGTTTGAATCAGCAGATACGCTTATTTGGTACGATTAGATATTTTAAATAGTTTTTAAAATTTATAGGTACAAGTCATATTTTATGTTTTTTCTTTTAAGGAAAAAGAATATATTTTGAAAAACTATGACCAAACACATTCCCGACTTTAATCCAAACTTCACCAAATCCAATTTTCAAAAAAATAAAAAAATTGGAAATCTGTGACCAGAAGCTAACTTTGAGGCCATTTTGGGTCAAAACTCTACAAAGCTTATAATAATGAAATGTAAAACAAGAATAGGGAGGTGAAAAAAAAGTCTCTTTAATACAGAAAGTAGTAAACCAAAAGCAATCCCAACCATTATTTATTCTTTATTAATTTATTGGTAATTGTTAAATAACAACTCAATCAAGCAGTGATCATATATAAGAAGATCCTCCAATCACATCCAAAACTGTTAAAAACAAGCTAGGGGACATTTGGCCAAGTTAGACAAGGATATCCGATAACATTATTTTATCGGTCTTCGATATGAGATAACTTATCCCACCATTTATACTGAAATAATGGGATAAAACAATAATCATTATCAAACACATGATATGATTCCATGGCATATCGTGGGATTATTATCCCTATCCCACCAACAAAACGACCTCATAATCCTCATCAGAAGGTGATGAACAGGATAGACAAGTAGCAATAAGTTACTAACACCTAGGAGTAGCCAATAGGGGAGGAAGCAGAATTTCTCTGCAAGAAAATGTTGTAAACACCATTGACAGCACAAACAGAGGTATCTCTCTAACACATGATTATTCTCACATCACAGGACTAGTGCAAAAGGCTGGCCCCATTTATTAAGCAGGCATTTCTCTATCTTACTGTGACTAGGTGAAGCATCGTCTTAACTTTGGTTTCCCAATCTGGTAACTGGTAGTAGACTATCACAAAGCAGATTACCTTGTAAGACTTTAGTATTGCCAAATTTCCAATCTGAAAAGCAGGTATTCATATTTCCTCAGTTTTTATAGGTCTCCAGCCTTTACCAGCAGAATTTTTCCGAGCATGAGATATGAACCCAACTATGTAACCGAAAAACCCTCCAAGCATTAGCACACTCCCAACCTTTACATACCATGAGAGCGTAGGCTCCATGTATTCTGTGGCCGCAGGACGATCATGGATATCAGCACTGAGAAGTTGTCCTGAAGCTAGGAACTCAACCTTGTCATGCACCTCCCCATCATGGTTTCCTACATAAGAAAGTGTAAGCTTTTCCTTTGTGGCATGCAGCCTCACGTATCCAAATTCACTCCCGCGGTACAGAGATTGCAGAGGCTGTGGGAAAATAGGATCGGTAGGGTGGTCTTCTCTTGGTGCCCAGATAGGTTGCCAGTCCTGTCCAGCCATCCCAATCACAATTTGAACTGGGAAAGCCTTCCGCTCCTTCCCATTCAAGGCCAAGCTTCCACAGGTGAAGTTATTCAAAGGACAAAACCTCTCATACCTGTGAACATGCCCCCACAATACAAGATTCACATTGTTCTTCACAAGAAGAGGTTCCAAATACTCAATCATTTTCTTCCTCAAAGGGATATCGTTTGTTCCGCTACTAGAAGTGTACATTGGTCTGTGACCTTGAAAGACGACAAAAGGAGTTTTTACTCGATCAACTGATTCCAAGTCATGCTTTAAAAAGTCATACTGGTTACTACCTGGAAGGAAATTGGTTTCAGTTGACATATAGACAAAGTGAACGGGCCCAGAATCAAATGAGTAATAAAGATTCTGAGTTGCAGGAGCACGCATTCCAGTTGGCTCTGAAGAGTTTCCTGGCATATGGAACTTATGACTGTAGGGTACACCACATTCACCTCCCCCATCTTTGCCATAGCTTGACCAATCAGGCTTCCAAGGTTGAAGTGGCCAATCATATTCATGGTTTCCAATGCATACATGGTATGGAACTCTGGATGCAACAGGCTCTATCTGAGAAAAAAAGTTGTCCCACAACCAAGAGTATCCTCTTGCATAGCTGATATCTCCAATATGTGAAATAAGGGCGGGCTTATTACCAAGAGCTTCAATATCACGGCTAATCCACTTAATGGTGGATATACTTTCTTCCTGTGTACGAAGGAATGTCGAGTATGGTGTAGCAGTCCCCATGTCTCCAAACAAGAAAGCAAATGTTTCACCCGAGTCTCCATTCTGTGACACAAAGCTGTAAATGGTGCTCCAGCCTCCTGAATCACTGCCAACCTGTATGGCAATGCATCGTTAGAGATATCAACTGTGACAACCCTGACATCTTTCAAGAAATGGACGATTTCTAATTCTGCATTATATACCATTACAGAGTACCCACCCTACTAAGGATCAGGAAAAATGATTTTGTATGGATGGGGTGAAATTAGTATTACTTCCGAACATTCTTTAAATAGAGGATAGTTCCACTATAGCAGATAACTGTGAATTCGATGAAAATTTCGATTTTGGGGGCTTTATGTCTTCACTAGAAAGATTGCATGGATGAGCTCGCTAATCACTTAAATTATGCCTCACCTTATTATACTGTCACTAAAAACCCTGAACTTTCCTATCATATCAATACCATCATATTGCAAACAAAAACTTCACTTGGCTGCCCAATGCTCAAGCCTCCCACCCCATGTAAAAGCATAACTCTTGCTGAGAAAGTAAATTTGCTAATGAATTAAAGGAATACGGAATATGTGTAGGTATAGGTTACGCAGTCCAGTGCACGAAGCATCCCGCATTCATGCAGGGTGCCCCGAATATGTAGGTAGAGGTAAGAAGTAAATTAGCTGACTCTCTGAGAATGCAATTTCTCTGAGTGTGCATTCTAAAGCAAAGATAGAAAGGGGTATAGAGCAAAGTACAAATGGGCTTGCTTCATAAGAAAAGATAAAAGGAAAAGAAGTCTGAAGCTAAACCTAAGAAATTCTCTCATAAAAAATATCCATCCATATAGATACCCATGATAAAGTTAACTTTCACTCGTTCATTAAGGACTAATGGAGTTATCCTCCTTTCTGAGTGCAGAAATTACATGATCATAATGAAAGAACTACTACTGAAGCTTTCGGGTAAAAATAGAGACAGTTGTAGTAAAGTGAAAAGCTTTGAGGTTGGGTGGACGAGGAGGACCCAGAAATTGATCGTCTGACCAGATTGATCAAGGATCAAATCCTAAGTGACAACATTGAGATCAATCGAGGACTACCAAAGAACCACTGGTATCTTGGTTATGAAGCCAATCCCCACAAATACTCTCCAAACCTACCCAAGAACCAATAGCATGAACATGTAAAATTTGGATTTGGAAACTTTTAATTAACAAACTTTTGTATCTGTGTCTCCCTCTTTCAAGTGATTCGAGTTAGCGCTCAGAAGAGAGCTCAACAATCTGTGCTTCTAAATAATCCATCACAACATAAGACCAATACCATGCCAATCCCAAACTAGCTATGTGAATCATATGTATGTGCAATTAAAACATTGTAATTCTTCTCATTTGTCCTAGCCTTAGTGGAGGCATGTATCTCGTGGAAAGAGAGGGATTTGAACCCTCAGTACCATTAACTCGTACGACAGATTAGCAATCCGCAGCTTTAGCTCACTCAATAATACCATATGAAAATGATAATTACTACATCTAAAATTAGAAGTACTCTAAATTTCATATTTCTCCTTACTCAAAGTTATACTAATAACAACTAATCTTTAATCTCGACTAATTAACACAGATTTTCAAGAGAATTAAGACCCAAATAATACCTGATAATAATACTTCTTTCCCTTTTCCAAATTAAGCATAACTCCATCATGTATATACCCAGGATCTCTCCATCCAATGCTACTATTAGCTGGAGCGTCACACATATCTTCCCTCCCATACCTTAAGACCCGAGTTTTCACAACCCGACCCAATCCACCCCGGGTCAACCCATATCTAACATAACTCTCTTTACCATCAGGAGTAACAAACATGACCCGCATCTCCTCCTCACGACCCGTTAAAGCCAAATGAACCTGTTCGGGGCCCCGACCCGAAACAAACCCAATCTCCTCCGACTCCGCAAGTAGATGCTTCGTCTGAGGCAATGGATTGTGATCGTGATCCACTAGATCCGGAATGACTTCGGATTCGGTCCATCTGAAGATCCGGAACTGATACCCAGATCGAAGATTGACTAAAGGGATGGAAATGGAACCCGACCCGGATTCCCAATCGGGTGTAGAAGAAAGAAAAATATAGCCAATGAAATTGTCGTGGAGTGAGGTGGGTGGAGAGTAAATTCCTAAAAAATCGAGTTTAGAAGGTGAGTGGATACCAGTCCATTGGATTGTAACAAAATCACCAGATTTTGATAAGGTTTTTGGGGTTACAGAAATGGAGATTTGTGAGGAAGAAGATGATGAAAAGAAGTTAAAGAAGAAGAATATGGAGAAGGTAAGAAAAGGGATCATATTTATTGGTGGTTTTGTCTTAAAAGCCTTAAATTTCCACCATTTTTAAGATGAAGTTATCTATGGTGATTTTCCGGCAAATTGATTGACGTGTCAATACAAACTTTTCGTATACTTTTTGTAATCATTTACAATTTATTGAATATAAATTTATAGAATGATTCAATTTATATTAAATTCAAGATATATTAGTCCAAATAAATATTTTGGATTAATAAAGTTGGGTCAATTATTTAAGCCCAATAAATGTGGATTTAATTAAAAAAAAAAACTAAATCCATTGATTTGGGCTATAAAGATGACTCCACTTTGTTAAGCCCAATATCATCTCATCCTAGAAGCCCAAAATCATGCCACATGTCAAAGTTAGGTGGCAATCCAAGTCAAATTAAATAAACCACTAGAATTATGCCATGTGCCAAAATTAGGTGGCAATCCAAGTCAAATTAAATAAGCCACTAAAATCATGTCACATGTCAAAGTTAGGTGGCAATCCAGGTCAAATTAAATAAGCCACTAAAATCATGGCACATGTCAGAGTTATGTGGCAATCTAAGTCAAATTAAATGAGCCACTAAAATAATGCCACGTGTCCATGTGACATGTTCTGACCAATCAAATTAAAACTCTTCAACAAAGAAATCTGATTGGTCAGTTCAAACCAACCAATCAAATCACACCCTCATACCACTCCCTACAACTATAAATAGGGGTCTCATTATTCTGAGAGAGGAGGGTTTTTTGGAAGAACAAGAAGCAAGAAGAGAGCTCGTGGATCAAAGACCGCAAATTCTCTACAAAGCTACAAAGTTCAAGCAATCAAATTCAAGTTCAAGATCAAGAACGAAGAAGAAGATCAAGATCAAGTTACTTGTTCATCTTTACTTCATCTTAAAAATGGTGAAACCTGCAGGTTATCAACCTCCAAAATTTCAAGAATCGATGTTTTGAAGATGCCTGCAGGTTATCAACCTCCAAAATTTCAACAATTTGATAGAAAGGGAAATCCAAAACAACACATTGCCCATTTTGCTGAAACCTGCAATAACGCTGGAACATATGGAGATTATCTGGTCAAGCAGTTTGTGCGCTCCTTACAAGGAAATACTTTTGACTGGTATACGGATCTCGAGGCAGGCTCTATTGATAGTTGGGAACAACTTGAGCATGAATTTCTTAATCGCTTCTATAGCACAAGGCGTACTGTGAGCATGGTTGAACTCACAAATACACGTCAAGGGGAAGATGAACCCGTCATTGAGTTTATCAACCGATGGAGAAATGCAAGCCTCAATTGTAAGGATAGGCTTAGTGAAACTTCCGGAATAGAAATGTGTATTCAAGGAATGCGTTGGGGACTTCATTATATCCTACAGGGTATTAAACCCAAATCGTTTGAGGAACTAGCTACACGTGCTCATGATATGGAGTTGAGCATGTCTGCAAGCGGGATTGATGGACCAATTATTTATGGGCCTCGCAAGGGAAAAGACAAAATGGAGGTAAAGAAAGGGGGAAAATCGGCACCTAAGTTTGGAAACAAGGAGTCGATGAGTGTTAATGCCGTACCTTTGAAAGTGGCTACAAATCTAAGCAAGAATCAAAGGGTGAAGACCACAACTTTTCAGAATAACGCTGGTAGAAAGCTGACTTTGAAGGAAATGCAGGCAAAAGAGTATCCTTTCTTGGACTCAGATGTTCCAGCAATTTTCGAAGAGCTTCTGGCGTTAAAACTCTTTGAGCTACCTGAAATGAAGCGTCCAGATGAGGCTGGGAGGACTAATGATCCAAATTACTGCAAATATCACCATTTGATGGGCCATCCTATTGAAAAGTGTTTTATCTTTAAGGAAAAGATTATGGACTTGGCCCGTGAAGGAAAGATATTGCTTGAAGATGAGAAGGAGAGTTCAAATCAAGTCTCTGTCACTTTTGGTTCACTTGACCCATAGTTCTTTGCAACTTTGTCGAAATACATGATAGTGGTGATGACCTAGCCACATCACCATCAAAGATGATTAAATTTGGTGACTTCAAACCAATAAATGTTGACGTATCATCGCTTGTTCCTTTGATGAATGAAGTAATATGGGAAGATAAATCTCTAGAGGAAAACCAATCTTGCGGTGCTTATACTGATGATGAAGGATGGATTTTAGTGACACGACGAAGACGTTGTAAAATGAGCTTGCAAAGAGAACCAAATAAGCAAGTGACTAGAGCGAAGATAAGAACAAAGTGGTGCCATCCACCTACCCCTAAAACTCAAAGGGTAAAGAAGAATGTGAAGAAGTCAAGAGTCGAGGGAAATTACTATCAAAAACAACGTCCTCCGGTGACATTAGAGGAATTCTTACCAAGTTGGTTTCGTGAAAAAATTTCTCATCGTGACACCAAGGCCTCGTGTTGTAACATTGATAGAGAAGAGACGATGGTAGAAAGCTCATCACCATCATTACCTCCGTCACATGAAGGCCCTATAAAGCCTCACTCTGAAGAAGTGGACACTTGTGATGCTAAGTTTACATTCACTAATGATGATCTTTTATTGGGTGAAGTGTTGCATAATCGTCCTTTATATATGGTAGGTTTTGTGCGTGGACATAAAGTAAATAGGATCATGGTGGATGATGGATCTGGGGTCAATATTCTCCATATTCGTACTGTGAAAGAACTTGGAATACCGATAAATGAACTGTCTGAAAGTCGTCTGATGATTCAAGGTTTTAACCAAGGGGGGCAGAGAGCCATTGGTGCTGTCAAATTAGATATAACGATGGGGGATATGCGTTCGAGTGCATGGATGCATGTTATTGACTCAAAGACCTCGTATAACATCTTGTTAGGAAGACCATGGATACATGAGAACAAAGTAGTACCGTCCACCTACCATCAATGTTTCAAATACTTTGAAGATGGGGTTCAAAAGAAGGTAGTTGCTGATGATGAACCTTTCACCGAGACAGAAGCGCACTTTGCTGATGCAAAATTCTACTTAAAGAATTCAAAAGAAGTTAAAGTTGATAACGTGATACCTGCTGATATCACAAAAAGAGTTGATGTAGCACCTGCTAATGCGAGGGTCATGATTGAAAAGGATAAAACGCTTTCAGATATGAGTAAAGTACCTAAGATAAGTGAGGCATCTTCAAGTAAGAAAATGGTTCCTATTTCTCACTATGTCCCAAAGACAAACAAAGTCAAGATCCCACCCTTTGAGTTGCAGAGTAGTAAGTTGACATTCCCTATCAAGCAAATTAATGCGATCAAATCACCTTCAAAAATGATACAGGGATTTGTCAGACCATCAAATCATAATTCACATGAATCACTCCCTAAAAATCGTACAAATGAGGGTTTTGACCCGAATGCATATAAGTTGTTGGTGAAAGCAGGATACAATCCCAATGAAGCTTCTAAAGTAGGGAAGCTTCCAAATGAAGTTATTGAAAGGGCAAATCATGGCCTAAATCCAACTCAAAGGATGATGATAGAGAAAGGGTATGATGTCAAGCAATCGCGCGGAGGCCTAGGTTACAAACAACCGTCACCAATCCGAATCTCTATAAAAAGGATGAGCATCAACTATATTACCCCTGTGAAAGAATCGATGATGTTCAACAAAAAGCCTTCTGTGTTTGATCGACTTAGTGGCATGACTCCTAAGGTTTCTGCATCTGATCGACTAATAGAATCAACTCCAAAAATTTCAGTATTCGATCGATTGGGACCAATGAAGAAGAAATACAAGCGCTAAGGAGATTATAGAACAGTGGAAGAACGGGTATATGCCCGGGAGCATAATTCACCCAAGAATTGGCCCAGTTTGATCCCTTCTAGAATGAGGCGAGAAACAAAACTTGTAGTTTCATGTGGAGATGTTCTGAGAGAAAAAACTCATACCATAGTTCACACTAGGGAGCGAGATGAAGATGAAGAAAGTGTGGGATCATCAAATCACATCACAATTTGTGACGAAGAAAGTACTCCACTATATGCAAAAATTGATGATGGATTTGTTAATATTCATGCATGCCATCACATATCTTTTAATGATGGTGATCCTCAAGAAGATGAGGATGCTGAAGATGCGCCACCTGAACTCGAGGAAGGGATAAAGAATACTGTTGATGCATTGAAGGAAGTAAATCTTAGAGTTGATGATGATATAAGGCCTACATATGTAAGTGCTTTGCTGGATGACGATGAAGAGAAGAAATATATTGAGCTGCTTATGGAATTTAGGGATGTATTTGCTTGGAGTTACAAAGAGATGTCAGGGTTAGACCCTAAAGTTGCAGTTCATCGTCTTGCTGTAAAACGAGGTACTCGTCCTGTTAAACAAGCACAACGTCGCTTTAGACCTGAATTGGTTCCTTTGATCAAAACTGAAGTTAACAAGCTCATTGAAGCAGGTTTTATTCGTGAAGTCAAATATCCTACATGGATTTCAAGTATTGTACCTGTAAGAAAGAAGAATGGCCAAATACGAATTTGTGTTGACTTTAGAGATCTTAATAATGCATGCCCTAAGGATGAATTTCCTCTTCCAATCCCTGAGCTTATGATTGATGCTACAACTGGATACGAGGCAATGTCCTTCATGGATGGTTCATCTGGATACAATCAAATTCGCATGGCACCAAAGGATGAAGAACTTACTGCATTTCGCTCTCCTAAAGGTATATATTGCTACAAAGTGATGCCTTTTGGTTTAAAAAATGCTGGAGCCACTTATCAACGAGCCATGCAGAATATTTTTGATGACATGCTTCATAAAAATGTTGAGTGTTATGTCGATGACTTAGTAGTAAAATCAAAGAAGAGTGATGACCACTTGAAAGATCTGAGAATGGTGTTTGAACGGCTTCGAAGATACCAACTCAAAATGAATCCTTTAAAATATGCCTTTGGAGTTACTTCGGGAAAGTTTCTCGATTTTATTGTTCGACATCGAGGAATCGAGATTGATCAAGATAAGGTAGATGCTATTTTGAAGATGCCTGAGCCAAAAAATATTTATGAGTTGAAAAGATTACAAGGAAAATTAGCATATCTTAGGAGGTTTATCTCAAATCTGGCTGGGAGATGTCAACCATTCAGTCGCCTTATGAAGAAAGATGTTCCTTTTGAATGGGACCAAGCTTGTACCAATGCTTTTGAGAACATAAAGTCTTATCTAATGAAACCTCCAGTACTTGTAGCTCCTATACCTGGAAAACCATTGATTTTATACATTGCAGCACAAGAAAGGTCAGTAGGAGCACTTCTCGCACAAGAAAATGATGAAGGGAAAGAAAATGCCCTATATTACTTGAGTAGGATGATGACACAAAACAAGATCAAGTATTCACCTATTGAGAAGTTATGTCTGGCACTCGTGTTCTCAATTCAGAAGATGAAGCATTACTTCCAGGCTCATATTATACAACTTGTCTCTAAAGCGAATCCTATCAAGTTTGTCATGTCCAAGCCTGTCTTAAGTGATAGGCTGGCAAGGTGGTACCTCCAGTTTCAACAATTTGAGATTGTGTATACATCTCAGAAGGCAGTGAAAGGACAAGTGCTAGCAGATTTCTTGGCCAATCATCCAATTCCGAATGATTGGGAGTTATCTGATGAATTACCTGATGAAGACGCAATGCTAGTAGAAATTCAGCCACCTTGGAAGATGTATTTTGATGGTGCTGCACATCGTGAAGGAGCCGGTGCTGGAGTGGTATTTGTCACTTCCCATGGAGAAGTTTTGCCATACTCCTTCACTCTAACACAAAACTGCTCCAATAATATTGCCGAATATCAAGCACTCTTACTTGGGCTTGAGATGGCCATTGATATGAAACAATTGCAATTACAAGTTTTTGGGGATTCCAAGTTGGTGATCAATCAAGTCTTGGGTAATTATGAAGTAAAGAAGCCTGAGTTAATCCCATACTGCAATTACGCTCAAAAGATGATAGGGTGGCTTGGAGAGGTGACTATTCAACATGTCCCAAGAAAGGAAAATAAAAAGGCTGATGCATTGGCAGCTTTAGCTTCTGCATTAGTATCTCCTGATGAAATACAAGTTGTGGTTTGCCAAAGATGGATAACTCCACCTCCAAATGAGCATGAAGAAGAATTTCAACAAGTTATCGCCACTTCGGAAGCTGAAATTGACGATTGGCGACAACCAATAATAGATTACTTGTGTTATGGAATATTGCCAGAAAACCTTCGAAGAAGAACAGAAATCCGACGACGAGCCCCTCGTTTTCTTTATTATAAAAATACACTTTACAGGCGATCGTTCGATGGAGTTCTCTTACGATGTTTGGGGGCAGATGAATCTACTCAAGCTATGCAAGAAGCGCATTCTGGAGTATGTGGAGCGCATCAGTCTGGACCAAAACTTCATTTTCACATAAAAAGGATGGGATATTACTAGCAAACCATGGTGAAAGATTGCTTGGATTACGTCCGAAGATGTAAAGCTTGCCAATTCTATGCGAATTTTATACATCAACCCCCAGAAGTATTGCACCCAACTATTGCCTCATGGCCATTTGAAGCTTGGGGTTTGGATGTTGTTGGACCATTGCCTAAGTCCTCTGGTGGACATCTGTACATCCTGGCTGCAACTGACTACTTCTCAAAATTGGCAGAAGCTGTTTCTCTTAGAGAAGTAAAGAAAGAGAATGTCGCTAACTTCATTCGAGTTAATATTATCTACCGTTTTGGTATTCCTCGATACATATTGACAGATAATGGCAAGCCATTTGATAACAAGTTAATGACGAAGATATGTGATCTTTTTGGCTTCAAGCAACGCAATTCCTCTATGTATTATGCAGCTGCTAATGGTCTCGCTGAAGCATTTAACAAGACACTCTGCAACTTGTTGAAAAAAGTTATTTCCAAGTCTAAGAGAGATTGGCATGAAAGAATGGAAGAGGCTCTTTGGGCATATAGGACTACGTATCGCACGCCAACATAAGCGACTCCCTACTCTCTTGTTTATGGAGTTGAAGCAGTTCTTCCACTTGAACGTCAAATACCATCATTGCGCCTTGCCATTCAAGAAGGGCTCACTGATGAAGAAAATGCTCGGTTGCGCCTTGAAGAATTGGAGGCTCTTGATGAAAAAATACTAGAGGCCCAACAAAGTCTGCAATGCTATCAAGCTCATCTAGCTCGATCTTTTAATAAAAAGGTTCGTCTTAGATGCTTCCAAGTGGGTGATCAAGTTCTTGTTGTAAGAAGGCCCATTATTACTTCTCGTCGGTCTGGAAGCAAGTTCTCCGCCAAATGGGATGGACCATATGTGGTACAAGAAGTATACTCAAGTGGTGCTTACAGACTGGTTGACTCAGAAGGACTGCGCATTGGCCCCATTAATGGAAAGTTCATAAAGAGATACTATCCTTGAAGAAAAGAAACTCACTCCTTAAGGTACGAGTATAAACTGCATGTTACTCCTGGCCCGCAAGAGTATAAACTGTGCACGGCACCCTATAAAAAAATGTCCACTAGGTTGAAAATCTCGAAAGAGGCGGCCTAGGCAAAAGTTAGGACAAAAAAAAAACTTTCAGAACTACGTTATGACTTGATCCTCTTCACTGAGGTACGTAGGCGCTTAGAATTACATTCTAAGTTCAGTCGCATGAGTATCCAAAGAACTCATAGTCTCTCTTGACCCTCTCCACCATAATCCATGAGTTACATCCTAAATTTTAGTCTCATAAGTTCAAAAGAAATGGGGCACACTGTTATTTGAACATCACAATGTTCTTGTATATTGTCATATATGACATATGAATTAAAGAGGGCCAATCAAGACAGAATTTGAATTGACTTCAAAGAAATATTCGTACAAATCCATAAAGCTATTAACTGTGTTTATTGTACATGTTGTAGTTTTTTTGGATTCTCTACACTAAGATACAAATATTTTCTTTTAATAAGAACATGCGAATGTGAATCTATCAGCTTTTCTGTATGTGAAATTCATTTTTGAAGATTGCTTAGAACTATCCTGCTAGACTTAAACTATAAATTTTGGATATGTTAAGAAGTTTGGTTTCTGATAAATTGAACCTTTCCTGGATTTGGTGCTCTCATACAATGATATATCTCTTGTACAATCGAAACACAAAAGGTATCGCAACTCTGAAGAAGAGGAAGTCAAATCTCTAAGATAAACCATGATTCAATCTGTAAAAAAAAAAAAGTGTTAGCGCTTAAATTAGTAATTCAATAATCATGGTAATTTTAGAGGCAAGCTGCCAACAGAGGAAAAGATCACTGCATTTGGCTATGGTTCCACACCATGCTATTGTTGCCACAGTCCAGGTCCGGACACCATAGAGCACATTTTCAGCACTGGCCATTTCGCTAGGAATATTTGGCACTACTTCTCAAATTCCCTAGGCATAAGGCATGAAGCCACACCCCTCAAACCTCTTGTTATGAGCTGGTGGCTTCGCAAGTACCGCACAGAAGCTCACAAACTTATTCTCCATTCCACCCCAATATTTATATGTTGGAATTTGTGGAAGAATAGGTGCGCGAGCAAATACGGGGGGAAGAGTTCTAGCTTGGCGAGAGTGAAATTTGCAGTTTTCAAGGACATCTCAAATCTTCTTAGAGTCGCGTATCCCTATATCCATTGGCCCTCGAACTGGAGCCACACCATCTCCTACATAGATAAGTGTACTCATGAGATGAAGATCACCCAAGTCTCGTGGATTAAGCCACAACTCGATTTCGTCAAGCTGAACACTGACGGCAGCGCGTTGGGTAATCCGGGGGCAATTGGGGGGGTGGCATTGTAAGAGATCACATGGGTAAATTCATCTTCGCCTACGCCATACCATTAGGGGAGGGAACCAACAATCAAGCTGAACTAGAGGCGGCAGTTTATGGGCTTAAATGGTGCATTCAACAGGGTTTTCAGCACGTTATCTTAGAAGTTGACTCGGAGTTGCTCACTAAATGGATCAATCATCAGACTAAACCTCCGTGGAGCCTTCACCAGGTAACTCAGGACCTTGTTGGTATTTCCAAATTATTTGTTCGCTTTTCTTGCAGGCATGTATACAGGGAGGCAAACTACATTGCGGATGCTCTCTCCAAGCACAGTCACACTCTTACCACTCCAGGCCACTACACCACCCTTCAGCAGCTACCTCGTGGTACTCGAGGTTACTATATGCTAGATAGAGTCGGTCTGCCCAGCTTCAGACGGAGAAAGACCAAACGGATTAAAAAGCCTCCATGATCTACTATTTAGTGTTGCATCCTTGGATTGAGCACCCAATTGTAGTGTTTGTGATTTTCCATGTTATATCTTAGCCATGTTATTTGATGTTCATCGTCTATGCTAATTTTTTTGTATATATAGCATTTATGAGGATTCATCCCCATTTTTATTTAGATTTTTCCTTTATTTTATGTAAAGGGAGAGTCTCCCTTATTTATGCTTTCCTAGTTTCTTTGTATCGAGAGGAGTCATTTTCTTTAGGTGCATAGTTTCTAGGTTTTCTTTTCATGTGCTTGTATCGGGGATGAGTTGGCTGCCCTTAGTAGGATGGTCGGCTTATGAACCACCATAGGATTGGAGGTTAGGTCTATGTCCCCCTCCGTGTATTTTTCTGTTTTTTATGTATAATACAGCTTGGGGGTGAGCGGCTCAACCCTTGGCCGCGCACGAGAGGTGGGAGCCTCGTGTAAGGTCTGTTCCCATAAAAAAAAAAAAAAATAATCATGGTAATGAATCTCAATAATGAACTATTATATTCTTTGAGCAAAACCTATGTCTGACTCAGACGGTGTAAAGTCTTTGCCACAAATCATGTAAAGTCTTTGCCTTAGACAGTGTAAAGTCTTTAGCTTGGACTATGAAATGCCTCTGACTCAGACGGTGTAAAGTCTTTGCCACAAATCATGTAAAGTCTTTGCCTTAGACGGTGTAAAGTCTTTAGCTAAGACTATGGAATGCCTCTAACTCAGACGGTGTAAAGTCTTTGCCACAAATCATGTAAAGTCTTTGCCTTAGACGGTGTAAAGTCTTTAGCTTGGACTATGAAATGCCTCTGACTCAGACGGTGTAAAGTCTTTGTCATAAATCATGTAAAGTCTTTGCCTTAGACGGTGTAAAGTCTTTAGCTCGGACTATGGAATGCCTCTGACTCAGACGGTGTAAAGTCTTTGCCACAAATCATATAAAGTCTTTGTCTTAGACGGTGTAAAGTCTTTAGCTCAGACTATGGAATGCTTCTGACTGAGACGGTGTAAAGTCTTTGCCACAAATCATGTAAAGTCTTTGCCTTAGACGGTGTAAAGTCTTTAGGTTGGACTATGGAATGCCTCTGACTCAGACGGTGTAAAGTCTTTGCCATAAATCATATAAAGTCTTTGCCTTAGACGGTGTAAAGTCTTTAGCTTGGACTATGGAATGCCTCTAACTCAGACGGTGTAAAGTCTTTGTCATAAATCATGTAAAGTCTTTGCCTTAGACGGTGTAAAGTTTTTAGCTCGGACTATGGAATGCCTCTGACTCAGACGGTGTAAAGTCTTTGCCACAAATTATGTAAAGTCTTTGCCTTAGACGATGTAAAGTCTTTAGCTTGGACTATGGAATGCCTTTTCTTTGTCACAAATCATGTAAAGTTTTTGTCTCAGACGGTGTAAAGTCTTTAACTTGGACTATAAAATGCCTCTGACTCAGACAGTGTAAAGTCTTTGCCATAAATCATGTAAAGTCTTTGCCTCAGACGGTGTAAAGTCTTTAGCTCGGACTATGGAATGCCTCTGACTCAGACGGTGTAAAGTCTTTGCCACAAATCATGTAAAGTCTTTGCCTTAGACGGTGTAAAGTCTTTAGCTCGGACTATGGAATGCCTTTTCTTTGCCATAAATCATGTAAAGTCTTTGCCTCAGACGGTGTAAAGTCTTTAGCTCGGACTATGGAATACCTCTGACTCAGACAGTGTAAAGTCTTTGCCACAAATCATGTAAAGTCTTTGCCTCAGATGGTGTAAAGTCTTTAGCTCAGACTATGGAATGCCTCTGACTCAGACAGTGTAAAGTCTTTGCCAAAAATCATGTAAAGTCTTTGCCTTAGACGGTGTAAAGTCTTTAGCTCGGACTATGGAATGCCTTTTCTTTGCCACAAATCATGTAAAGTCTTTGCCTCAGACGGTGTAAAGTCTTTAGCTCGGACTATGGAATGCCTCTGACTCAGACGGTGTAAAGTCTTTGCCACAAATCATGTAAAGTCTTTGCCTTAGACGGTGTAAAGTCTTTAGCTCGGACTATGGAATGCCTTTTCTTTGCCACAAATCATGTAAAGTCTTTGCCTCAGACGGTGTAAAGTCTTTATCTCGGACTATGGAATGCCTCTGACTCAGACGGTGTAAAGTCTTTGCCACAAATCATGTAAAGTCTTTGCCTTAGACGGTGTAAAGTCTTTAGCTCGGACTATGGAATGCCTTTTCTTTGCCACAAATCATGTAAAGTCTTTGTCTCAGACGGTGTAAAGTCTTTGACTTGGACCAATAGAATAAAAGTTTATTGCATATGAAGTAATATTTTCATTTGCAAAAAAAAAAAAAAACGAAATATTTAAAATGAAATAATAAAAATAATATATATATATATATAAAAAAAAAAATGTACCTCATATGTTGATGAACTCAAGAGGATATGCAAAAAGGAGTATCAAAACCATCAATTCCAATGATGAAAATAAATAAGAGGAGAGAGTCTATTTATAGACAAGTAGTGATGGTGAGAGAGTCTTTTTTCTAAAGTAATTGTAATTACTTTTTGGGTAGGACTCTAGTAAAATGATACAAATTTATTCTCTCCAAATCCTAATTGGATGTGAAATTGTGAAAATTTGGGCTATCCATATTCTAAAAGAAGTGTGTCCTTTCAGAATTCTAATTGGATTTGGAAGACAGAATAAAGGGTAGACAATTGCAAAAAAAAAACGTGAAAAAAATAAATAAATTATCTAGAACGGTCATGAAAGTATTAAATTTTCAATTTTGGATATGTTGTAAATCGAGAAGTCTAATTTCTAGAAAATCACACCATTCATGATTCTTACGTATCTACAATAAGATATAAATTTTCTACGACAGACGTGTCAAGATGAGGAAAAGGTTGTTGAAAATCAAAGAAAAGAAAGAAGAAAGTACCACGACGCTGATCGTCAAGCCACATTGTTGCAAAACAATGAAGGTCAGACATCTATTTATAGAGGTTTATTAGCACCTATTATAATTAGATTCAAACTTGAATTAGGCTTCTACAAAATTGACTCCTAATCGGATTCCAATTAGTGGTGGAATCTTGCATGACAAGTAAACACCCAAAAAAAACGTGAAAAAAAAAACGTGAAAAAAAAGAAATTATTTTTGTTTTCTTTCTTCTCTTTCCTAATCCTCATTGGATATAACTAATTTGCTACATTCCTACTCCAACAATGATGAAGGGGTGCATCAATATAGTATGAATTCACGATACATCTCAAAATAAATGGCATGTCATTATCCTACAGGTAATACTTCAAGCCTAGTCTTCAAAAGATAAAATATCTCGACAAGACTTGAAGCAGGGGGCATTTGTAATTATTTACAATTTATTGAATATAAATTTGTAGAATGGTTCAATTTATATTAAATTCAAGATATATTAGTCCAAATAAATATTTTGGATTAATAAAGTTGGGTCAATTATTTAAGCCCAATAAATGTGGATTTAATTAAAAAAAAACTAAATCCATTGATTTGGGCTATAAAGATGACTCCACTTTGTTAAGCCCAATATCATCTCATCCTAGAGGCCCAAAATCATGCCATATGTCAAAGTTAGGTGGCAATCCAAGTCAAATTAAATAAACCACTAGAATTATGCCATGTGTCAAAATTAGGTGGCAATCCAAGTCAAATTAAATAAGCCACTAAAATCATGTCACATGTCAAAGTTAGGTGGCAATCCAGGTCAAATTAAATAAGCCACTAAAATCATGGCACATGTCAGAGTTATGTGGCAATCTAAGTCAAATTAAATGAGCCACTAAAATAATGCCACGTGTCCATGTGACATGTTCTGACCAATCAAATTAAAACTCTTCAACAAAGAAATCTGATTGGTCAGTTCAAACCAACCAATCAAATCACACCCTCATACCACTCCTTACAACTATAAATAGGGGTCCTCATTATTCTGAGAGAGGAGGGTTTTTTGGAAGAACAAGAAGCAAGAAGAGAGCTCGTGGATCAAAGACCGCAAATTCTCTACAAAGCTACAAAGTTCAAGCAATCAAATTCAAGTTCAAAATCAAGAACGAAGAAGAAGATCAAGATCAAGTTACTTGTTCATCTTTACTGTTCGTCATAACCATACAAGTGTTCGTGACGAATAATTCAAATCCAAATTCGAAGACGAAGATTCAAGTTCAAGCTATTCAAGCCCTTGACTCTAAATCACATTCAAATTCAAGTTCGACGTGTTTCATATTATTTGAAGAATCAGAGGATTATTATAGAGATTGTAACCGCATTATATTTTGAAATCAAATACTACACTTTGTTACTCCAATTTTCCGGTCTTGATTATTTATTTTTCTCGGCTCGAAAATTTGTTGTTTACACTTTTTGGCACATTTTTGTTCCCAAGAATTTCGTAGTTATCAGGTACACAAAAGAGGCATATTCCCTTCAACCTCATTTTCCGACCAACAAAGGTCAAAGTCATAGGATAATAAATAAAAATGGTTTTTGCAGGTGGCTTATAATATTTTTATTTTTATAGGTACCAAATTTTGAAAAGATTGTTCCTTTTTTTAAAATTAAATTTGTAAATAACTAAAAGATCTCATTTTCTTATATGTGCTTTTTTTGTTGTCGTTGTTCGTTTATTTTTATTTGTCCATTTTAAATTTTTTTATAATTTTTAAAAAATAATGATAAATATGAATATTTTATTACAATATATATATATTATTTAACGAATGATCTTAAATCTTGAAAAACAATTTGAAAATAAGTAATTAATGTTAATGGTAAATATGAAATCAAATATATATTTTTTCTCTTGATATGCTAAAGGTAATAAGTAAAAATAAATATGTATTTTCAGGATTTATTTGAAAAGTCACTTGATCATTGAAATGAGTGTAATTACTAGAGTATCATCCTAGTAATTAAGATAACTTGTTTGTTTATCACAATGCAATTACAAGTGTATTGTTTGGTTTGCACAAGTACAATCATAAGATTATATTAAATTTTAAAAATAAAAATTAATTCTCTAAAATTAAAAATTTATATTAGATAAAGACCTTTATAAGATATTAAATCAAATATTTAAGATATATATAATCTTTTAAAATATAGTAATAAACATATATTCTTAACTAATATTATAAAAAAATTATATTTTTCAAATTAGTATATTTTAATAAAATCAATCATAAAAGCTAAAAGTACAAGGTTTCTATGAACATCATATGAAATGCATGTTTGATCAAAAGATTAATATTATAAATATAATGTCATAAAATTATTAAAATATTTGACAAAATGATAACCTATCAAGTATCAAGTCTAATTAAAAAATAAATGTCTTGCAATGAGAAATATCAAGTCAATACTATTAAAACAAATGAACTAAAAATATAACATAAGTTCTAAATTCAAAACAAAAAAATTTAACATAATACTTGTTAACACCCAATTTTGACCGACCTATAATTATTTTTTTCGAATCACTATCTTAATAGATAAGCTTTTTAAAAATTACTTTCTTATATTATATATATATAAATTTATATTTTTAGTTTTTACAAATAATAATAATAATAATAATAATAATAATAATAATAATAATAAAATCATATATTTTGACGTTCATAGCTCATAATTTTTATTTTTTTATTTTATTATTATTTTTTATTATTATTTGTTAATATTATTAACATTTTTTTTATCGTTTATGAAAATAACAAGCTTTGTACATTCAAATATTTTTCGCATTATTTAGTATATATTATACGTGTGTGTGTGTTTTCTTTGTATAAAATATTACTTAATTAAGTATATTTTACCAATTTATTTATTCATATTAATTTGTGCATATTGCATACCTATTTTAATACGACTTATATGCATATGCATATAAGGTTATTACTTAATTAAGTTTATTGTGAATTTTAGTTAATATATATGTCATATCTATTTTTAGTATATACATAAGTATTTCTTTATAAAATATGTTATTTACTAAGTTTATTTTTTGTAATTTACTTTTTCATATTAATATATACGTATTTTAATAGGTCTTATGTACATATGTATATAAAAGGGTTATTATTTAAGTTTATTATATATTTAATTTGTTTATGTTAACATACCTATTAAACATCTATTTTTAGTATGTAATATATATAAGTGGCATTTATGTGTATATATACACAAATATTTATATTGTATGAACATGCATATTTACTTTACATATATAATATTATAATTTTATAGATTTATGATTTTACTTATTCAACATGTATTTGACAACTAATTATATGACATTTTATTTGTATGACTACTTATAATTATATCCTAATTAAATTTAATGTAGTTTATTTTTATATCAAATTATAATCTCAACCATAGATTTCATTTTGATCGGACGGCTCTCATTCGTTCTTTTCCTTTTTCACACCCCAAAACCCTAAAACTATCTTATTCTCTCTCTACCTCTTTCACCTAATTCTCTCTCTACCTCTTCACCTAACTCTCTCTTTCTATTCATCATCTTCTCAAAAGGAGAAGAAGACAACAACAAGAGTTGTCTTCTCCACCATATAGCCGCCACCGACGGCTCTCCCTCTTTCTCTCCATCGCCGCCTCTCCCTTTCTCTCTCCGTCGCCGCCTCTCCCTCTCTCTCCCCGTCACTCTCTTCTCCGCCACCAACGACGGCGAAACGCAGCAGCTCCACCAACGCCGCCAACAGCTTTTTCGCGACACCGACAACTCCGACGATAACAAGATATTGGTATATTTTCATTTAATCTTATTTATATTATATATATAAATACGTATATTGTGTTTCATGAATAGATCTAAAATTGTATAGTCCTTTTATGATTATTGTATATATGATATGTAAATTTATGTTATTGTTGAATTGTTTAATATTGATGAATGTGTGATTATTATTATGATTGATGTTATAGTTAATATTTATATGAGAATAATATGTGTATAGTAAATACGATTCATAAGATTATAGTTGCCAAAGATTTTGATTGAGTTGTATATTGATGATTATATATTATACGGTGTAAAATTCTTTTTTTTATTTTTTAATGAAATGTGTATAATAAGTTCTTTGCTTGGAAAATTTAGATCTTCTTATATTAGACTCCGTTTATAGATTTTGTTTTTCAAAAAAAAAAATGTGTTGGGTTGGTTGTCTACTTCAAATGATTTGTTAAATTTGAGATTCAAAGTTGTTTGTTTAGTTCCTAATCGATTAGTATTACAAAGCATATATCTATTTTTTGTTCATGTTCATGTTCATGTTCATTTTAGTGTTCATATTCATGTTCTTACATTTTAATTATGCACAAAAATATAGTTCATTTTTAGATGTTTACTTGCTTATTAATCGATTAAGATTATTATATATGTTTGTATTGTTTGTTTTTCTGTTCATGTTTACATTCTTGTATTTAATTATATACAAGTATAGTTGAGAATTTTTTACAATAAGATTGTTATTATTCACCATTGTATAAAATACATATCTTTTAATCCGGATGTCTATCGGATTAGTTAATTGATAAATGACATCTTGTTTTTCCATTTGAATTTAGGAAGAAGATTAAGTTTGTTTTACTTAATATGACAATTTTTGTTGATTGAAGTTTTTAGTGTTAAAAATAATAATAGTAATTGCTAATATGATATAATCATATTGTATTTGTCATAATTAATTTTGTCCCTTTATAAAAGTTTGAAATAAAGTTAGTATCAACTTTAAATATTTTAATGTCCCACCAATTTAAGGTTAATGCTCCACTATTTTGAAATAAAACATCTTTTGAGTGATTTTAGGAGTAAATCTTGGAAAGTTATTATTAATTTGATTGATTGTCCACTTATTTGAAATTTTTTGAATTAAAATTTTTGGCTATTTTGTCTTTGTTGAATTGATGGTATTCTTACCCATAGATTGATCAATATAAGTAGACACAAAGACACACACGAAAGAAGAGAAAAAAAAAACAGGAGAAGAAAAACACAAAGAAAAAAAAAGACAAGAATACAAAACAAAAGAAAAGAAAAGAACACTAGAATTGAGAGAAACCTCTTTTTTTAACAAATTACTTAATTACTTTCAAGTCTTTTCTTTTGCCTCTTTGCTACTTCAACTTGCTTGGATCTCGGATATTGCTACCGCTTTTCATTGACATAAAACTCATATTAACCGGTTAGTACTTTCTTTTCCTATTTTATTGTACTGTCTTTACTTTAGGTTCTTACATATTATATCTTGTCAAAATAAATACATGAAGGATCCAGGTTAGTTCCCATTTTCTTTGATATATTGGTTTATTATTTTAAAATGTGTTCTCGTTCTATTAGCTTGCTTTGTTGTAGCAAAATTATATAATCATGATATACCTCTATATATATTTGTATATTGGTTGTGTTTTCTTTATGATTTAGCAGGGCTTGAACTTCAAAGTTCAAGACACGAGGAGTGCGAAAGTTTAAAATATCATTATTTCGTTTACATTTTGTATTATTTATTCATTTACCTTTTGTTTTAATTTTGTAATAATCTTGTAAACTCTACTCTTCATAATAATAATAATGAAATTGGGGATAGTCTAAGGGGAGAGGAAATCTACGTGCTACTTGCAATTTTTTTACTTTGACACAAATTTTATGTGGTTGCGTGCGCTAAACAAATATACCGAAAGAAATTAGTTATTTTAATTATTTTTGTTGACTTTCAGATTTTAATTTTAGATGAAATACGTTTACCACACAAATAAATATTGATAAACCCTATACTTTAATTAGTTTATCAATTTTAATATTTTCATATATTTATATATATTAAACAACATGCCCAACTCTTGTATATTTTATTCAAACTATCAATCATTCTATTATTACATATCATGTACATACGCTTTCGATAGATAGTTTCCAGCATGTTAATTAAATCATATGTCACGGTTTAAGCTTAATATTTTCAGCATATTAATTGAAACTATACCTACACGACTTTAGCATGTTAAATTTTATAGAAATCATGTTTAAGATTTAATAAGTTTAATAGGCTACTTTAATAGATACAATACCTATATATTTGCTAATAAATATGTTTATAATATTATGTCATATAGAACTATGTTTATAAAATTGAATAATATTGCAAGCATATAAAACCAATATTTTCACCGTAAGAAATATACATAAATCACGTCTTTAGTACTTAATGAATATTTTTAGTATTTTTAAGAGTTAATTTACGCTTATAAGATTACAAATATTTTTATCATATTGACTCATATAGAAACTACATCTATAGAATTTAATTAATGTTCCAATACATACTTTATTTGGAAACTATGGCCATAAGATTTTTAACCATATAGAAATCATGTTTAATGTAGAATGTGGTCAATATATATAAATCATGCGTTTAAGTTAATAAATAGTTTATCTGTTATGTAGAATTCATGTCTATAGGCCGTTATAAAATATTTTTAGTATAATATTATTAACAAAAAAAATCATACCTCTAGATTTTTAATAAATATTTTAGCACCTTTTATTAAAACCAAGCCTCTAGAATTGTAACAAATGTTTATCATAGTTTATATATAGAGACCATGTCTATAGGATTTGATAAATATTTGTCATGTTATTTTATTTTAAAAACCATGCTTACAATTTTAATCAATTTTCAACATATCATTTCATTTAGACACCATGTCTATAAATAATATTTAAAATAAATTTCAACATACTAATCATCTAGGTATCGTTTATAGGGTTTAATATTATTTCAAGCGTATAGAAAACTACGTCGGTAAGAATATTTTGAGCCTATTGGATCCATGAGATCTAACAATATTTCTCGCATATTTTATCATATAACAATTATGTTTATAGGTATTATAATTCTAACATGTCAATTAAATGGATATTAGGCCTTCATAAATATTTTTTCATAACAATTATGAGTAGAATTCATGTCCCCTAGGGTTCTAATAAATATTTATCATATTATTCTATATTTGAAATCATGTCTATAATTTAATACATCTTTAGTATATCAACATTTAGAAAACCATACCCATAGCGTTTAATAAAATTTTTAGCATGCTCTTAACTAAAGTCATATGAATAGTATTCTATAAAATATTGTTAGTTAATAACTAAAATTATCAAGCATACTTCTTTTTATTATAATCACCTAAGTAATTAAATTTGTCCGTCATATTATTCAAGTTTTTATGTTTATAATACCTGTGTCTGATTGTACGCACACACATAATCATTATGACCTTCACAATTTATATGTGTTTTCAAGCATGTTAATTAATTAATTTAGAGGCTTATTTGAGATTTTATGTGCTAACTGCTTGTCCTATCTGTTTTGTTTGACGATGTGTCTAATTAGGATGCCTATATTTCCTTTGGTCTAAAACCTACTCTAAATAGTGCGTCCAATGCCTCTTGGATATTAAGTTGGGACGTTTAGACACCTTTTAAGACGTTAGTTTTTATTATTTTCTTTTAGATCGCTTTAGGGTCATAATAATAAATAAACTTAAGAGGGGTAGGGGTAATTAGGCCCTTCGGAAATGATGGAAGTTGACCCGAGCAGAAAAATGACAAAAACTTTATATATTTTGTCTTCCGATTAATGAGCCGGCGCTGATCCGAAGAAAAATAAGAATGTAGATAATTTTATTTCCTGTCGACTTTTAAATATTTTGTTTGTATATATATATATATTTGGGATAGTTTAATATTTTAAAATTCAATGATTTTTAGGCATCCTCAATCTTATTAGAGATTTCACCCAAATTAGATTTACAACATATTACATATTCATATATCTACCCTTGTCTATTATCTTATTCATTTTCTTTTTTTTATTGTGGCTACAAATAAAGTAACCATTGCTAATACTAGACATTTAATTTACCATAAATTTAGTAAGTTATTTATTCAAATAATTTTAAAATATACATTTGTATTTTTATATATTTAAATATATTATTTATTATTTATTTTACTATACAATAAATATATTATTATTAAATTTGGTTCATTCATATATAAGACGTATATATATGACATACCTTATATTTTCACCTTTTTCTCAAATTTAATAAAAACCCTTTTTCTTAATATTTCTAAAACAAACAAATGAATAAATATCCCTAATCATTTTTTCTAAAACTAAGTTTAAGGACTATCTTCGGATAGGCTCTGAGGGATGCCTAATACCTTCCCCTCGAGTAACTAAAACCCTTACTTAGAATCTCACAGGTTTCGCAAATCAAAATAGAGTTTACATTTACAAAAAAAAATTGGTTTTCCTAATATTTTCCTTAAAATTAGGTGGCGACTCTAAACATTTTCAAAATCAGAGGCATAGCCATTTTTATGTTGTGAACCAGTTTTGACCCGTTCGAAAATGGGGTGCGACAATACTCTTATGTCAAATTTCAACATTACATAAATATGATTTTAAAAGAAAAAAGAAAAGTAAATATAATTTTAAAAGAAAAAGGAAATGTAAGTCTATAATCTTATTCAACAATGAATTCTACTTTAATTTAAAAATTAGAATACAACTAAATATATATACTAATGAAAAAATAAACATAGAATAAGAAAAAAAAATAGATTATATGAAAAAATTGCATGGAATCACATGAAGTAAATCTAAAATGAGGTATGACAAATCTAAGTTTATCTAATGGAATAACATGAATCTCATCAAGGTACCAACGAAATGAGGTATAACAAATCTAAAATTTAGTGCTATAATTGTCATAAATTTGGACATTACTCTTGAGAATGTCATAGTAATGTTGAAGAAAAAGTCAACTTTGTTGATAATAACAAAGAAGAAAATGAGTCAATATTGTTAATGACACTCAAAGAAGAAAATACAGATGATTGCAATTCATGGTATCTTGACAATGGAGCAAGCAATCATATGTTAGGATACAAAGACAAGTTTATGAAGATCAAGAAAGCAGTGAAAGGTAATGTGTCTTTTGGAGATACCTCAAGGCAGTGGCGAAAACAGAATTTTCATCGAGGGGTTTAAAAAAATAACTAAGCACGCTAATAGTATCTACAAATAAGCGGGTCGGATTGGGTCATATATGAACGGATCGGATCAAATATAAGCAACTAGATAAAATTCAACTCTACCTCAACACTAACAATAAAATAGAGAAAGTACGTGTTTGACATAATACTAAAATCAATATGAGAAAATATATTTTTAAAATTTTAATTATGGGTTCTGTCGCCGTCATTTTTGTATATATACATTATTCAATTTTTAAAACTAAATAAGGAACACAAAAGATTATACTATCCAAAAAAATCTATTAAAATAAGATAAATAATTAAATGAAAGTTTAATAACGAGGATTTTCTTAATTCTTGATTTGTACGTTAAAAGCACATTTTTTCTTAAGTTATGATCACTAATCTGTAGTAGAAGGATATGAGAATAATTTCAAAATCCAATCTTAGTTATTTAATCTTACTTATAATCATATTATTCTTTAATCAAATAAAAATTAAATGTTTGACTTAAAATGAGTATGAGAGATATTTTTTTAATTTTAAGTATGAAAACTCAAAAAAAAGTTATAAATTTTACTTAATTTTATAAAAATAGAAAAAAAACATTTATAAAGTGTAATTCATTTTATGTTGTGCTCTAAACTATTTGTGTAAAATAATTAAACACATATAATACAGTTTAATATTACAATATTGGGGTTGGACGTTTCATTTATTAAGCAAATAAAAATGAAAATCGGCTGAAACTAAAATATGAAAAATAAATGTTGTTACCTAGGCTTGAACCCACAAAGTTGGTGTAACAACCCCTAAAATGTTGTATGTCGGTATTTCAATTCTCGACGAAAATAATACAGCCTCTGTATTTTGGGCATAACTTTTCATAGGTTGGTACAAATTAGGTGATTCAAATTTCTGGGTAATCACAACATCCTTACCTACAACTTTCATGAGAACATAACTACAAATTCGGAGTATAAGTAGGTCAAATAAATTAATCTTTGCAAGATATAGTGCTGTGACGGAATTGAGTGTTGATAGAAGAAAATTCATATCTCACTGTAGTTTGCTCCAAATTGGTTGATTCTTGAATGATATGAAACTAGACTTCCATATCTACAATTCTTATGAAGACACCAAATCCTAATAAGGAATTTATCTTATTCAAACGCAGCTTCGAAAACGAGTATTCTGTTAAAAAGAACTCATCTTACCTACCATGGAAATATCTAGATGCATTTGACATCATGCATGATATAAATTGTCCTCCATTTAACATCATCTATGACATCAATATATTCCATTAAATTTTCAGATTTTTCTTTATAATTATTTTATTTATTGTTAGGTCCCTCTTTTCCACCTATAAATACCCATCTTATTTCCTTATTTTATTCATCAAGCTTTCTTAAGCATTTCTTCTCTCTATATACTTCTTCTCAAATATAGTTTTAGTTTTAATAGTATAAAAATACTACTCCGGTGATTCTTATACTCCGGGTAGTACACAAAACGCTCCGGCGAGAAGAAAAGGCTAGGGGTCCAAGAGTGTTCCAATTCGGAGTAAACCTTCGGATTTAAGGTATGTAAGGCTTTCATAGCATTGAATTGAGTTCGTCCATGCGCCCAATATTTAAATTCATTATAATTGAGTTATAGTTTAGTTTTATCCAAATCTTGAATTCTAAATAAAATAATTCTTCTTCTATTGAGTTTGATATATTATGCATTAATATTATTATTATTCTTATCTCTCATATTATTGGAATTATTGTTCATGGCTACTTTCCCATGAATCCTAATTGATTTAATGTTCATGAATATTTTTACACATGTTTTGAGTAAAGATGTTGGCTTTTTATTATTTTTATTGATAAAAAAAGAGTTATATGAATTAATACTATATATGTATTTTATTGAGTTTTGAAAGAGCAAAAGAGTTGAATTTGAATGAATTTGAGAAAATGATATTTTGAGCAAGATGTTTTGATGAGATATAAATGATGTTTTTGGAAGTATAATGATTGATGAACATGAAATGAGATGAGTTTGATGATTTAAATTAAAGTCCAATGAGACTAGATGATGAGTTTAATATGAGCACATATTTTGGGAGTAGTATTGAGCACCGAGTTGGATAAGAGTTTAATTGACTCAAACCCCAGAACTACGTAGCCAGCGTAGGATGGAGGCTATGCCTCTTAAGTCCCCAAAAGAGGACTTTGATGAGTGGATCCAAGATGGTGATGTCCTTTACCCTGGCAAGGTATTGGATGGATGTGGCAACGACATCGCTTCGTTGTATCATCGCTAGCTCATAAGTGATGGTTGTCGGTTAGAGAAACTCCCAACTGAGTAAGCATTGCTTATTACTATTATTTTTATTATTTTATTTTAAACTTGCATTACATATTCATGTTGAGATGATGTTGAGTTCTGAGCTGAGTTTTCTTGAGAGGAGTTTCTTGATATCTGTTCTTACCTTCCTGCCATTTTACATACTCGTACATTCCACGTACTGACGTCATTCGACCTGCATCGTTTTATGATGCAGATACAGGTGTTAGAGATCCTCAACAGGCGCATCGTTGAAGATCATTTCTTTTCGGCTATTTGGTGAGTCCTTCTTGTATTCGAAGGAACTCCTTATCCTTTTATTATTGTTGAGTGTGATGTTTCTTTTGAGGTAGCCATGTACATGTCATTGTCACCATCTAAGAGTATTAGAGGCTTCATAGATAGAGTCTGATGATGTAATCGGAGTAGTTCTCCTTAGAAACTACTTCTTATAAGAATTATCTATTTTTCCTTTGATTATGACAAGCCCACATTAGTATTCTTAAGTCTTCCGCTGATGAATAAATAAGAAATGAGACCAAGTGGTTCTCTCGGAAGCCAGAAATGGTTTCTGAGTGCCGGCCACGCCTAGGGTACCCTCTCGGGGCGTGACAAACTTGGTATCAGAGCCTAGAGTTCAAGAGTTCTAGGGTGTCTATGAAGCCGTGTCTAGTAGAGTCTTGTTTATGGGTGTGTCGTGCACCACACTTATAATTAGGAAGCTATAGGACATTAGGAATTATTTTACTTCTTTCATAATCTGAGTTCGTGCGATAGAGTTTAACTCTATAAAATCTTTCTTTCTAATTCGTGCATTTACACGTTTCAGACATGCCTCCTAAACGTTCAGCTAGTCAGAGGAACGCTGTCAGCACTGAGGTTCCACAGTCAGTGATGCCTCCACGGAGAACTAGGGGCCGACCTGCAAGGTCTACTGAGGTACCCCAAGTACCTACTGTTCAGACCACTCCTACTTCTGAGGAAGATTTTCGAGGAGCGATTGCTATGCTCACCCAGTTGGTGGCTGCTCGAAATAGTAGCCAGAGTTCACCAACTCCTAGCTCTAGTTATCAAGAGCCGTCTGCTTCCACGAGGATCAGAGATTTTCTGAGAATGAATCCGCCGATCTTCACGGGTTCCAATGTTGATAAAGACCCCCAAAATTTCATTGATGAGATGTGGAAGATACTAAAAGCGATGCATGCTACAGAGATCGAAGGGGTTGAGTTGGTGTCTTATCAACTCAAGGATGTGGCAAATGTCTGGTATAACCAGTGGGAAGAAAGTAGAGGTAAGGATGCAGAGCCTGCTCTTTGGGATGAGTTTGAAAGAGCATTTCTTGATAACTTCTTTCCCCAAGAGCTACGTGAAGCAAAAATTGAGGAGTTTGTGAACCTCAAGCAAGAGAGTATGACTGTGAAAGAGTATAGTTTGAAGTTTATTCAATTGTCTAAATATGCCCCAGAAATGATTTCTCATATGAGGTCTAAGATGAGGAAGTTTGTCTCTGGCCTAGGCAAACATGTAAAGAAAGAATGTAAGGCAATGCTAATGATTTCTGACATGGATTTTTCTAGATTGATGGTGTATGCTCAGCAGGTTGAGGATGACAAGAAAAAGGACCGAGAAGAACACCTAAGCAAGAAGGCTAAGTCTGCTGGGAATGAGAATGAGCAGAAGCAAGGGAAGGGTAACAAGTCTTTCTTTCAGAAAAGGTCTTCCAACTATGCACCTTCCCCAACAAATGCTTTTACACCTAATACCAGGTATGATCAGAGATCGCTAAGTCACCAAAACTTTCGATCTCAAGGTTCTCAGTCCCAATTAAGTATGACTCAAGGTTCTAGAGGAAAACCACCATGTGCTAGATGTGGGAGGCTCCATTTGGGAGAGTGTCGTGTGGGCACCAATGCTTGCTACGGATGTGGAAAGATAGGTCACTTCCAGAATGAGTATCCTTCAAAAAGGCAGGGAGATGGAAGTAGTAGAGCTCAGTTTTCTTCTGCAGCTCCACAGAATAGAGGTAATCAAAGAGGTGCAGCTTCAAGTGCAGATAGGGGAACCAACCGTCTGTATGCTATGGGTAGTCGCCAAGACCAAGAGAATACACCCGATGTTGTTACCGGTATGCTCCGAGTCCTTTCTTTTGATGTGTATGCATTACTTGATCCGGGCGCTACATTATCTTTTGTGACTCCTTACTTGGCTAGTAAATTTGAGATCCTTCCAAAGTATTTTCTTGAGCCTTTCAGTGTGTCTACTCCTGTTGGTGATTTTATCTTAGTTGAGAGGGTCTATAGAAATTCTACTGTGTCAATCTATCATAGGGATACCATGGCTGACTTAGTTGAGTTAGACATGGTTGATTTTGATGTGATTCTTGGTATGGACTGGCTTTATTCTTGTTATGCTTCGGTTGATTGTAGGACCCGAATTGTCAAGTTTCAATTTCCAAACGAGCCTATCTTAGAGTGGAAGGGGAATTCTGTAGTGCCTAGGGGTAAATTTATTTCCTACCTTAAGGCCAGAAAATTAATCTCTAAGGGATGTATATATCATATAGTTCAAGTCAAAAATATTAATGATCAGACTCCATCTCTTGAGTCATTTCCCATTGTGAATGAGTTTCCTGAAGTCTTTCCTGAGGATCTACCCGGAATCCCTCCTGATAGAAAGATAAACTTTGGTATTGATGTCCTTCCTGATACACAACCTATCTCCATTCCTCCTTATAGGATGGCTCCTGCTGAGTTAAAAGAGTTGAAAGAACAACTGAAAGACCTCCTAGATAAGGGGTTTATTAGGCCAAGTGTCTCACCTTGGGGCGCTCCTGTCCTATTCGTGCGAAAGAAAGATGGGTCCCTTAGAATGTGCATTGATTACCGACAACTAAACAAGATCACCATTAAAAACAAGTACCCTCTCCCCAGAATAGATGATTTATTTGACCAACTTCAGGGTGCCACATGTTTCTCTAAGATAGACCTCAGATCAGGCTATCACCAGTTGAAAGTGAGAGAATGTGACATCCCAAAGACGGCTTTTCGAACCCGCTATGGTCATTTTGAGTTTCTTGTTATGTCCTTTGGATTGACAAATGCTCCAGCAGCTTTTATGGACCTCATGAACCGAGTATTCAAGCCATACCTAGATACATTTGTAATTGTCTTCATCGATGATATTTTGGTCTACTCTAGAAGTAAGAGTGAGCATGCTAATCACCTTGGGATTGTCCTTCAAACTCTTAAGAAGAAGGAGTTGTATGCTAAGTTTTCAAAGTGTGAGTTTTGGCTTGATTCTGTAGCATTCCTAAGTCATATTATATCTGGGGATGGAATCCAAGTTGATACTCAAAAGATTGAGGCAGTTAAAAACTGTCCTCGACCCACCTCTCCAACCGACATAAGGAGTTTCTTAGGTTTGGCTGGTTACTACAGGAGGTTTGTTGAGGGATTTTCATCCATATCCTCACCATTGACTAAGCTGACTCAGAAGAAGGCTAAGTTTCAATGGTCTAATGCTTGTGAGAAAAGTTTTCAAGAGTTGAAAGCTAGATTGACTATTGCTCCAGTACTATCCCTACCCGAAGGAATAGATGGTTTTGTAATCTATTGTGATGCTTCAAGAGTTGGGTTGGGATGTGTATTAATGCAGAAAGGTAAGGTCATTGCCTATGCCTCCAGGCAGCTTAAGACTCATGAGAGGAACTACCCCACTCATTACCTTGAGTTGGCAGCTGTGGTATTTGCTCTTAAGATTTGGCGTCACTATCTTTATGGTGTACATGTAGATGTGTTCACAGACCATAAGAGCTTACAGTATGTATTCAGCCAGAAGGAGCTGAATTTGAGGCAAAGGAGATGGCTAGAGTTGCTCAAGGATTATGACATGAGCATTCTCTACCACCCAGGTAAAGCAAATGTAGTTGCTGATGCTCTTAGCAGGTTATCTATGGGGAGTACAACTCATGTGGAAGAGGAAAAGAAGGAGTTGGCAAAGGAAGTGCATAGACTTGCGCGTTTGGGAGTTCAACTTATTGACTCTAGTGAGGGTGGTACAATAGTATGAAATGGAGCCGAATCATCTCTAGTTGCAGAGGTGAAAGAAAAGCAAGATCAGGACCCCATTCTTCTTCAACTGAAGGATGAGGTTCACAAGCAGAAGGTAATGGCTTTTACCAAAGGGGGAGATAGAGTGTTGAGATATCAAGAAAGATTATGTGTTCCAAGTGTTGATGGTATTAGGGAGAGAATCATGAAAGAAGCCCATAATTCTAAGTATTCCATCCATCCAGGTTCAACAAAGATGTATCATGACTTAAGAGAAGTATACTGGTGGAGTGGAATGAAGAGAGATATAGCAGAGTTTGTGTCCAAGTGCCCAAATTGCCAACAAGTTAAAGTTGAGCACCAAAGGCCTTGTGGAGTGGCTCAGAATATAGAGATATCGGAATGGAAGTGGGAAATGATCAATATGGACTTCATTACCGTTTTACCACGAACCCGCAAACAACATGACTCTATTTGGGTGATTGTGGATAGGATGACCAAATCGGCCCATTTCTTGTCGGTTAAGACTACGAACACTGCAGAGGATTATGCCAAACTGTATCTTAGAGAGATTGTTAGACTGCATGGAGTTCCTTTGCCTATCATCTCTGATAGGGGAGCTCAATTTACTGCTCAGTTTTGGAAGTCATTTCAGAAGGGCTTGGGTTCAAGAGTGACCCTTAGTACTTCTTTTCATCCGCAAACAGATGGCCAGGCAGAGCGTACGATACAGACTTTGGAGGATATGTTAAGAGCCTGTGTCATTGACTTCAAAGGTAATTGGGATGATCATTTACCTCTTATTGAGTTTGCATACAATAATAGTTTCCATTCGAGTATTCAAATGGCTCCTTATGAAGCTCTGTATGGGAGGAGATGTAGATCACCAATTGGTTGGTTTGAAGTTGGTGAAGCTGAGTTGATTGGGCCAGACTTGGTTCATCAAGCTATGGAGAAGGTGAAAACCATACAAGAGAGGTTGAGGACTGCTCAAAGTCGCCAAAAATCCTACACTGATGTTAGAAGAAGAGATTTGGAGTTCAAAGTGTACGATTGGGTATATTTGAAAGTTTCACCCATGAAGGGTGTGATGAGATTTGGAAAAAAAGGGAAGCTTATTCCCCGCTACATTGGTCCTTATCAGATTATGAGGAGGGTAGGTAACGTAGCCTATGAATTGGAGTTGCCTCCAGAATTAGCTGCTATTCATCCCGTGTTTCACATCTCTATGCTTAAGAAGTGTTTGGGAGATCCTTCACTTGTTGTCCCAGCTGAGAGCATTGGGGTGAAAGAGAGTTTGAGTTATGAAGAGATTCCAGTTCAAATTCTTGATCGTCAGGTTCGCAAATTAAGAACTAAGGAAGTGGCATCTGTCAAAGTCCTATGGCGAAATCAATTTGTTGAAGAGGCTACATGGGAAGCTGAAGAAGATATGAAGGCTAACTATCCTCATCTATTTATGCCTTCTGATGACGATATTCAAGGTAATATTCCTTACTTCTACCTTTGAGTCGATGTTTATTCTTGAGTTTGAGTCACTGACCATTTGAGTATCGGAGTTGATGTATTGATGATATTCATTCTTTATGTCTCCTATTTTCATCTTCATTCGAGGACGAATGATCCCAGGGGGGAGATATTGTAACAACCCCTAAAATGTTGTATGTCGGTATTTCAATTCTCAACGAAAATAATATAGCCTCTGTATTTTGGGCATAACTTTTCATAGGTTGGTACAAATTAGGTGATTCAAATTTCTGGGTAATCACAACATCCTTACCTACAACTTTCATGAAGAACATAACTACAAATTCGGAGTATAAGTAGGTCAAATAAATTAATCTTTGCAAGATATAGTGCTGTGACGGAATTGAGTGTTGATAGAAGAAAATTCATATCTCACTGTAGTTTGCTCCGAATTGGTTGATTCTTGAATGATATGAAACTAGACTTCCATATCTACAATTCTTATGAAGACACCAAATTCTAATAAGGAATTTATCTTATTCAAACGCAGCTTCGAAAACGAGTATTCTGTTAAAAAGAACTCATCTTACCTACCATGGAAACATCTAGATGCATTTGACATCATGCATGACATAAATTGTCCTCCATTTAACATCATCTATGACATCAATATATTCCATTAAATTTTCAGATTTTTCTTTATAATTATTTTATTTATTGTTAGGTCCCTCTTTTCCACCTATAAATACCCATCTTATTTCCTCATTTTATTCATCAAACTTTCTTAAGCATTTCTTCTCTCTATATACTTCTTCTCAAATATAGTTTTAGTTTTAGTAGTATAAAAATACTACTCCGGTGATTCTTATACTCCGAATAGTACACAAAACGCTCCGGCGAGAAGAAAAGGCTAGGGGTCCAAGAGTGTTCCAATTCGGAGTAAACCTTCGGATTTAAGGTATGTAAGGCTTTCATAGCATTGAATTGAGTTCGTCCATGCGCCTAATATTTAAATTCATTATAATTGAGTTATAGTTTAGTTTTATCCAAATCTTGAATTCTAAATAAAATAATTCTTCTTCTATTGCGTTGGATATATTTATGCATTAATATTATTATTATTCTTATCTCTCATATTATTGGAATTATTATTCATGGCTACTTTCCCATTAATCCTAATTGATTTAATGTTCATGAATATTTTTACACATGTTTTGAGTAAAGATGTTGGCTTTTTATTATTTTTATTGATAAAAAAAGAGTTATATGAATTAATACTATATATGTATTTTATTGAGTTTTGAAAGAGCAAAAGAGTTAAATTTGAATGAATTTGAGAAAAATGATATTTTGAGCAAGATGTTTTGATGAGATATAAATGATGTTTTTGGAAGTATAATGATTGATGAACATGAAATGAGATGAGTTTGATGATTTAAATTAAAGTCCAATGAGACTAGATGATGAGTTTAATATGAGCACATATTTTGGGAGTAGTATTGAGCACCGAGTTGGATAAGAGTTTAATTGACTCAAACCCCAGAACTACGTAGCCAGCGTAGGATGGAGGCTATGTCTCTTAAGTCCCAAAAAGAGGACTTTGATGAATGGATCCAAGATGGTGATGTCCTTTACCCTGGCAAGGTATTGGATGGATGTGGCAACGACATCGCTTCGTTGTATCATTGCTAGTTCATAAGTGATGGTTGTTGGTTAGAGAAACTCCCAACTGAGTAAGCATTGCTTATTACTATTATTTTTATTATTTTATTTTAAACTTGCATTACATATTCATGTTGAAATGATGTTGAGTTCTGAGCTGAGTTTTCTTGAGAGGAGTTTCTTGATATCTGTTCTTACCTTCCTGCCATTTTACATACTCGTACATTCCACGTACTGACGTCATTCGACCTGCATCGTTTTATGATGCAGATACAGGTGTTAGAGATCCTCAACAGGCGCATCGTTGAAGATCATTTCTTTTCAGCTATTTGGTGAGTCCTTCTTGTATTCGAAGGAACTCCTTATCCTTTTATTATTGTTGAGTGTGATGTTTCTTTTGAGGTAGCCATGGATATGTCATTGTCACCATCTAAGAGTATTAGAGGCTTCATAGATAGAGTCTGATGATGTAATCGGAGTAGTTCTCCTTAGAAACTACTTCTTATAAGAATTATCTATTTTTCCTTTGATTATGACAAGCCCACATTAGTATTCTTAAGTCTTCCGCTGATGAATAAATAAGAAATGAGACCAAGTGGTTCTCTCGAAAGCCAGAAATGGTTTCTGAATGCCGGCCACGCCTAGGGTACCCTCTCGGGGCGTGACAGTTGGCGCCTGAATTTGCAAATTCATGAACCTCTTTACCACTAGATCAAGTCTTTGGCTTGTCCTTAGGGGGTTCATCATAGAATATATACGCATAAACCAACAAACTGATTCTGTATATACAATGTAATTTTTCGACGAAGGGTGTTCGGATGAACCCCCTAGGCTGCATGTAGCTCCGCCCATGCCTCAAGGATTCAAATTGAAGGATTGGTATGATTCCTATATCTTGTAAAGATCGTGACCATAAATTGATTAACGAGGTTTACTGTGTGTCAAAATTATAAAGTAATATTTTAAGTTTGAGTCAATTTCTTGAAAAAAGATATGATATTTATATGGAAAATATGCATTTTTGGTAACTTAATTGCTAAAGTGCATATGACAAAGAATAGGTTATTCCCTTTAAATCTTAAGACCATATATGCACAGTGTTTGAAAGCTAATGTACAAGATGACTCATAGTGTTCGCATATGCGATTTGAACACTTGAATTTTAAAACATTCAAATCAATGGGAGAAAAGAACATGATTGATAGTTTTCGTCAATCGACCATCCCAATCAGTTTTTTAAGCTTATCTTATTGAAAAACATGTAAGGAGGAGTTTTCTGTAGGAGACCACATCAAGAACAACTAAGCCACTCCAGCTTGTTCATACTGATGTGTGTAGCCCAATCAATCCACCTTCTTTAGGTAAAAGTAAATACTTCTTGCTTTTTATGGATGATTTCAGTAGAAAGACTTAGGTATTTTTTTTGAAGTAAAAATCTGAAGCTTTTAATGCGTTTAATAATTTCAAGGAACTTGTAGAAAAAGAAAGCGACTATGAAATAAAAGCATTAAGGTCTGATAGAAGAGGCGAATTCACTTCAAAAATATTTAATGACGTTTGTCAATCTCATGGAAATTCATCGCCCTCTAACGATACCTTAGTTGCCCCAACAAAATGGAGTTGCATAAAGAAAAAATAGAACAATTATTAATATGGCTATATGTATGTTGAAAGCTAAAAATCTACCAAAATTTTTTTTGGGCCGCGGTTATTTCTTGTGCAGTTTATTTGAGCAACATGTCTCCAATAAAAAATGTAAGGGATCAAACACCTCAAGAAGCATGGAGCGAAAGAAAGTCAAGTCCCAAGTAATTGAGAATCTTTGGGAGCATAGCCTATGCTCTTGTTCTACATCAAGGGAGCGCTAAATTTGATGATCGAAGTGTTAAGATGTGTTTGTTGGCTATGAAAAAAGTTCAAAAGGCTATAAGTTATACAACCCACGCAATAACAAAGTGGTTGTGAGTCATGATGTTGAATTTGATGAAGAAGCAACAAAGAATTGGGAGGCTCAGGAAAAAAGAATATATTATTTTTTTCCATACTTTGGAGATGAATAAGACCAAGATGCAACCTCACCTCCTTCACAAGCAAATATTGTATATATGTCTACTTCAGGAAAATCAAGTGAAAGACCATATAAGATGAGCAATCCAGAACTTTATGATAACAAAGAATGAGTTACTAATTTTGATTTTTTTGTGTTATTTGTTTACTGATAGTGAACCAATGAATTTTGATGAAGATGTTACAAATAAAAGGTGGAGACAAGCCATGGAGGAGGAAATACAATCAATAGAGAAGAACAACACTTGGAAGTTGACAATTCTTTCCGAGAATCATTGAGCAATTGATGTCAAATAGATATACAAGACGAAGAAAAATGCTAGTGGAGAGGTGCAGAGTGTCACGCCCCGAGAGGGTACCCTAGGCGTGACCGGCACTCAGAAACCATTTCTGGCTTTCGAGAGAACCACTTGGTCTCATTTCTTATTTATTCATCAGCGGAAGACTTAAGAATACTAATGTGGGCTTGTCATAATCAAAGGAAAAATAGATAATTCTTATAAGAAGTAGTTTCTAAGGAGAACTACTCCGATTACATCATCAGACTCTGTCTATGAAGCCTCTAATACTCTTAGAAGGTGTCAATGACATGTACATGGCTACCTCAAAAGAAACATCACACTCAACAATAATAAAAGGATAAGGAGTTCCTTCGAATACAAGAAGGACTCACCAAATAGTCGAAAAGAAATGATCTTCAATGATGCGCCTGTTGAGGATCTCTAATACCTGTATCTGCATCATAAAATGATGCAGGTCGAATGACGTCAGTACGTGGAATGTACGAGTATGTAAAATGGCAGGAAGGTAAGGACAGATATCAAGAAACTCCTCTCAATAAAACTCAGCTCAGAACTCAACATCATCTCAACATGAATATGTAATGCAAGTTTAAAATAAAATAATAAAAATAATAGTAATAAGCAATGCTTACTCAGTTGGGAGTTTCTCTAACCGACAACCATCACTTATGAGCTAGCGATGATACAACGAAGCGATGTCGTTGCCACATCCATCCAATACCTTGCCAGGGTAAAGGACATCACCATCTTGGATCCACTCATCAAAGTCCTCTTTTGGGGACTTAAGAGGCATAGCCTCCATCCTACGCTGGCTACGTAGTTCTGGGGTTTGAGTCAATTAAACTCTTACCCAACTCGGTGCTCAATACTACTCCCAAAATATGTGCTCATATTAAACTCATCATCTAGTCTCATTGGACTTTAATTTAAATCATCAAATTCATCTCATTTCATGTTCATCAATCATTATACTTCCAAAAATATCATTTACATCTCATCAAAACATCTTGCTCAAAATATCATTTTTCTCAAATTCATTCAAATTCAACTCTTTTGCTCTTTCAAAACTCAATAAAATATATATATAGTATTAATTCATATAACTTTCTTTTTATCAATAAAAATAATAAAAAGCTAACATCTTTACTCAAAACATGTGTAAAAATATTCATGAACATCAAATCAATTTGGATTCATGGAAAAGTAGCCATGAACAATAATTCCAATAATATGAGAGATAAGAATAATAATAATATTAATGCATAAATATATCCAACGCAATAGAAGAAGAATTATTTCATTTAGAATTCAAGATTTGGATAAAACTCAACTATAACTCAATTAAAATAAATTTAAATATTAGGCGCATGGACGAACTCAATCCAATGCTATGAAAGCCTTACATACCTTAAATCCGAAGGTTTACTCCGAATTGGAACACTCTTGGACCCCTAGCCTTTTCTTCTCGCCGGAGCGTTTTGTGTACTACCCGGAGTATAAGAATCACCGGAGTAGTATTTTTATACTACTAAAACTAAAAATATATTTGAGAAGAAGTATATAGAGAGAAGAAATGCTTAAGAAAGCTTGATGAATAAAATGAGAAAATAAGGTGGGTATTTATAGGTGGGAAAGAGGGACCTAACAATAAATAAAATAATTATAAAGAAAAATCTGAAAATTTAATGGAATATATTGATCTCATGGATGATGTTAAATGGAGGACAAAATATGTCATGCATGATGTCAAATGTATCTAGATGTTTCCATGGTAGGTAAGATGAATTCTTTTTAACAAAATACTCTTTTTCGAAGCTGCGTTTGAATAAGATAAACTCCTTATTAGAATTTGGTTTCTTCATAAGAATTGTAGATATGGAAATCTAGTTTCATATCGTTCAAGAATCAACCAATTTGGAGCAACCTACAGTGAGATATGAATTTTCTTCTATAAATACTCAATTCCATCACAGTACTATAGCTTGCAAAAATTAATTTATTTGACCTACTTATACTCCGAATCGTAAGATATGTTCTTCATGAAAGTTGTAGGTATGGATGTTTTGGTTACCCAGAAATTTGAATCACCTAATTTGGACCAACCTATGAAAAGTTATGCCCAAACTACAGAGGCTGTATTATTTTCGTCGAGAATTGAAATACCGACATACAATATTTTAGGGGTTGTTACACAGAGATACAAGACAAGACTTGTGGATAAAGGCTATAAACAAAGACATGGCATTAATTATGAGGAAGTCTTTGAACTTATTGCTCGCATGGAGATGATCCGTCTGTTGATCTCTTTGGCAGCGTAAATAAAGTGGAAAATCCATCAACTAGATGTCAAGTCAACATTCTTAAATGAATATCCTGAAGAGGAAGTCTATGTTGAGCAACAATTGGACTTGGTCGTCAAAAATCATGAAGATAAGGTGTTGAGGCTGAAAAGGCCTTTATATGGATTGAAGCAAGCTTCACGGGCTTGAAATAGTCACATTGACAAGTACTTTCAAGACAATGAATTTACTCGTCGCCTCAATAAATATGCTCTTTACATTAAATTTCCTACTAACAAAGATATTTTGCTTGTTAGTCTTTATGTTGATGAACTTATTCTAATGGGGAACAATCCAATTTTATTTGAAGCTTTCAAGAAAGCCATGTCCCTTGAGTTTGAGCTGACGGACATACGACTCATGTCATATTACTTAGGACTAAAATAAAACAAATAGAGGAAGGCATATTCATATCTCAAAAAATCTATACAAAGAAAATTTTGAAGAAGTTTAACATGTTCGATTGCAACCTTGTGAACACCCGAATGAAAAATGAAACAAAATTATCAAAATTTAATAATGGTGAAAAGATAGACTCCACTTTTTTTCAAAAGTCTCATGAAAAGTCTGAGGTACTTGACATGTACATGACTAGATATACTCTTTGCAATTGGAGTAGTAAGTCGCTTCATGGAAGCTCCTACCTCCGCTCACTTGATGGTCGCTAGAAGAATTGTTCTCTATTTAAAAGGTATGACCAACCTTGGACTATTTTATTCTTTTTCTAATGATTTTAACCTTGTTGAATATTGTGATAGTAATCATACGGAAGATGTTGATGATAGAAAAAACACATCTGATTTTGTGTTTTCTTGGATAATTGTCTTATTTCTTGGAGTTTAAAAAAATAATCCATTGTTACTCTCTTGACTTGTGAAATTGAATATATGGCAGCGACATCATGTACGTGTCATGCTATTTGGTTGAGAAGATTTCTAAAGGAGCTTAATTTGCCACAGATTAAATCCACAATGATTTGTGTCGACAACAAGTCTGCGCAAGCATTTGATAAAAAATCGGTGTAGCATGACCGAAGCAAACGCATAGACATAAAATATCACTTTATCAGAGAATGCATTGCTAAAAAAGATGTCGAACTCAGATATGTGAAATCTCATGATCAAGGTGCAAATATTTTTATTAAGCCTCTCAAATTTGAAAACTTTCAGAGACTGAGATCAAGTCTTAGTATTAAAAAAAATCGAAATTAAGGGAGAGATTTATGGGTCCAACCCTATAAGTAAGGGAATGAGGTCTTTACTAGCTGCATATTGCAATATAAATCCCACCATTTGTCAAATATAAATTATTTGGGAAGGGGAAGTCCAAAAAATTAGTTGCAAGTTCGATTTTCTTGTATTCATTGATGTCACTGATGATATCATTAGGAACATAGCTCATTTATAAAATAAAATTTCTTTAGCTCCTCATTCAAAACACACCAAACAAATAGAGCAATAGAAAGCAGTGAGAGTTATCCACATGTTATTTCTTAGTCCGTGAGAAAATAGTGTGATAGTAATATTGTAGTGAGTTGTAAAAAATAAAAAAGTGTTGTTCTTTTAAAAGAATAATCGTCTTTTGGGACTAGCAAATTGTAATCAGTGTTATTGTATTACTTTATTCAGGTGTCATATTTTTAAGTGATAAATTTTAATTTAGTGATTTAATGCAAAACTGTTATAAATTGACTGCACATTGCAGTAATTAGCTCTTAATTTCTTCCTATCTAGTGTCATTGGTGATCACATGACCACATATTACATCTGCGGTTGAGTCTGCGTTTACGCTTAACATGATAATTCAACAATATGAGTACCATTTATGGTTGAAGTTGAGACTTGAAAAAGACTAGATTGATTTGGTTCGATTTTTCGGTTTTAAGGCACTCTTAGCAATTCAAATTGTATAAAATGAATTGAGAAACCAAAAACATAACTCAGAAAACCAATAAATGTATCAATGATCAGAGTCATGTAAGATGTGTGTACTATTATCTAACTGATTGTTAATAGTCTCCAAAAGTTCATGGATTTGAACTAATTGAGGGTGAGTTTTCTCTCCTGCAATAAATTCATGAACAACACCATTCATCTCAAGGGAGCTGCAACCTGGTACCTTGTCTATATATTGGCTTTTCATCTTCTTCCTTATCCTTCTAGCATTGTCATGTTTACCTGCTGCAACATAAATATTCGAGAGTAGAACGTATGCTCCGCTATGCCTTTCTAGTTTCACAATTCTCTCAGCAGCAGCCTCAGCTAAATCAACAAGTCCGTGATTCCCCGAGGCACTTAGTAATGCTCTCCAAGCTATTGCCTCTTCGGAAGGAACACTCGAATTAGGCATGTTTTGAACTATCTTTCTGGCTTCCTCAACCAGCCCGGCTCTACTGAGAACGTCGATTATGCATCCATAGTGTTCACCTTTAGGCTCAATATGATACACGTTACACATTAGATTCAACAAATTTAGACCTTCGTTAGTGATTCCTGCATAACTACAAGCAGTAAACATCGAAATGAATGTAACCTCATCCGGCCTAATTCTGGAACTTTGCATCTCATTGAATAACTTTAACGCCTTTAAACCATTTCCATTCACAGCAAATCCTGATATCATAGCATTCCAACAAATAAGGTCTCTTTGCAGCATTTTATCGAACACCTTCTCTGCTATATCCAAACAACCACATTTTGCATACATATCAACAAAAGCAGTCCCTAATTTAACACTTTTTATGGACATTCTCAACTTCTCCACATATCTATGAATCCAAATCCCAATATCAAGAGAACCCAAATGAGCACAAGCAGAAAGTACACTAACAAGAATGGCCTCATCTGGTTCAATTCCACTCATTTGCATTTGCCTAAACAATTTTAACCCTTCTTTAAAACAATTATTTTGTACATAACAAGATATCATAGACCCCCAAACTCCTCTATCCTTCACTAAACATTCATCAAATATCAATCTTGCTTCATAAACATCCCCTCTTTTTGCATACCCAGAAATCAAAACAGTCCAAGAAACAACACAATTACAAGGAATCTCATAAAAAACAGATTTTGCAGCTTCCACATTGTCAAAACCAGTGTAAAAACCAATTAAAGTATTACCCACAAAAATATCAATCAAGAACCCCAATTTCAAGATTTGCCCATGAATCAACTCACCAAGATGACGACTTTTCATTCTTCCACAAGCTTTTAACACATAAGGGAGTGTGTAATTATCAGGGTACATACCAATTTTCAACATGTTTTTGTATATCTCTGTGATTCTGTTGAATTCACCTTTGAGTAAGAAGCATTTGATGATTGTATTGAATATGCAAATTGTGGGTTCTTGAATTTGTTCAAAGATTTTAAAGCCATAAATTGGGCTACCAAGATTAGGATGTGAACAGAAAGCCAACAGCCTGCTTAAGGCAAAACTATTTTCCCCAAGTCCACATGTGATTACTTGTCCATGTGCTTGCTTGAGTTGCTTCATATTCTTGCATCTCTCTAGTAGGAAAAGGCATCTTCTTGTGCATATTGACATTACTCTTTGCTAAATTTTCATTTCGAAAGAAGGGAAGGGTTGGGTTTTGTTGAGTAAATTTGTTCATCCAGCTTTGTGTTCCTTGCCCAAAAGTTATGTTCTTTGTTTTGTTGCACAAAAAAATATTTATCTTTCACAAAAGTAACACTGAGAAAAAAAAATTGATAAATAGTTATGTGCTTTGATAGAGTTATTGAATTTGACTATGAGCCATTAATGTGTGTGATAAAAGAAAAGTGTTTGATATGTATATATTTAGTTTAAATAACTAAAAAATGGCATACTTTATATTTATATATATATATATATATATATATATATATATATATATATATATATATATATATATATATATATATATATATAGAAATAATTAATTTTTAAAATTAAAAGGCCTAGTAGGTCAGATTTTATTTGTATTTGATACATTGGTCTGTATTCATTAATAAATTGTTATATATTTATTTGTATTAATATCTTTTTAATATTATATAGGTATACATTGGTACACGTATTCATCTAATAAATAGATATACATTTACTTGCATTATTGTTAGGTATTAGTTGTATTCATTAACTAATTTGTATACATTTGTTTGAGACAAAATTAATATCCATTATCAATGAGTCTTGACTCCTGGATCCCGACTATCCGATAGAGGAAGTGGGTGTATGATGGATTTTGGTTAGTGCATTTCATTTTATTTCTTATTGATTTGGCGTTGAGTTGAGATGATTGTGGTACTGATATGATTTGATATATTTGAGAGGTAGTGTGATTTTTTATTGGTGTAACTGATTTTATTGAAAAAATACATAATTTAATTGTTATGTTGAGATGATTTGTTCTATGTTATGATTATACTTGTGGAAAAAGAACTTTTAGGATATATCTCAATATCACTACTAGAAAGAATTAGTAATCAAAGCTTGATGAGCACCCGAATTTTCCGTAATCACTATATGTTTGTTGCAGCCTCCTGCACAAGTACAGTGGGATTACATTATTCTTGCTACAACTTTAGGGCAATAAAACACCGAATTCTCAATCTCAAATACCTATTAAATCACTAATTAAACCATGGAATAGTGGAGAATTCGTAATAAGAGGGTTAGAATCTTACTCAAATAAGTAGTTGAATAAAACCACGTTGAAATCTCTCAAAACCAAGCTCCCAATCTCTCAAAATCGACTTATGAAGTCTAAGTTCGAAAAAGGAGTTCAAATCTGCTCATATGTCATTTGTTCATTGCGAACGTAATTGACCCTCGCGAATGCGACCCCGCCCGGACTTGAACCCATCTGGAACATGAAACCCCACCCGCGAACGCCATGCCCGATCCCACTCCTCTTCACGAATGCGACAAAGACTTCGCGAACGCAAAGACCAACTGACTTCCTTCTTTGCAAACACAAAGAAGAGTGCATTGGCACCAGAAGACAACAGTTCAGCCGTGAACTTCTTCGATCAAAATTCCGAAAGGATCCTAGAAATCGTTCGGATACTCTCGAAAACAAACCAAATATGTAAATTGACTCAAATCACTCTGAATGGCTCGGAATTCATGCAAAACGTCCAATTAAGTCATAAATATCCCTCTGGACCTAAAGGAGCTGTCGAAAGTCAAATTTTCCCTCGCTAACGTAGATTGTTGTCTTTAATGAAACTTCTTATACTTCAATACTGAAAATCTTATCTAAAACTCATCTGATCACTTCGAAAATTGCATCACCCAGCCCTACAAGTCACAAGTGACATGTAGAAGCTACGGAGAGGGTCAAAACACGAAAAACACACAGAAAACTCAAAATGCCCAAAAGGGTCATTACAACTTTGTGGAGAAAATACTCACTCAAATTAGTAATAGTAATGTGCGTGTGAGAGAAACACACACTAATCTTCCTAGACTCTACTTATGATGGGATTACACTAATTAATTATGCTGTTGCTGTTGCAAGCGTCAATTGTCAGTCTTTAGCTTACTGCTTCTTTGTCGGGAAAATAATTGTATGCTTACTATTTTCCGCTTGATGAAGTGAAGAGAGATGCATGGTAAAATACAACTAAAATTTGGTCTAAATTCAGTTGGAAAAAAAAGAAGATAGAAAGATATATCCAACAAGTAGAAGCAGCAAAACCCAAGCCAATGTAGAAAAGCTTTACTAAAAAGAGTAACTTGATGTCTAGTTTTCTTCAAAAACAAAAAAGGTTTTAAATAGATTATTGAATCTGATCAATATTTAATTGTGAAAAATGGTATTTTTATGGAAAAGGAATATGCTTGTAATGGGATGCTTAAATTAAATGTTGAAATGAATAAAGTTTCTATTTCTGTTTACATGTTTTCTTTCACTAATTTTTGACATGCTTGTTTGTGTCATATTAATGATCGTTATGTTGGAATAATGAGTAGTTTAAGATTAATTCCGGTGATTAAAAAGAATATTGAAAATTGTGAAACTTGTAGTAAAGCCAAAATCACTAAAAGACCTCATTTTCAAGTTAAAAGAAAAACTGATTTATTAAAATTAGTTCACACTGATATTTGTGAACTTGGAGGAATTTTAACTCGTGGAGGAAATAGATATTTAATCACTTCATTGATGATTTTTCTAAGTTTATATATGTTTACTTGATGAAAAATAAAAGTGGTGTTTTTGAAAATTTTAATTTTTCTCTCCATGAGGTTGCAAATCAGTTTGGAAAGAAATTAAAAAGAATTAGAAGTGATAGAGGCGGTGAATATGAGTCAAATGAGTTTAATTCTTTTGTTAGATCATTAGGAATAATTCATGAAACTCCTCCTCCTTATTCTCCTTCATCTAACGGTGTAGCGGAAAGGAAAAATAGAATTTTGGTTGAATTGACTAATGTCATACTTATTGAGTCAAATGCACCTTTAAATTTTTGTGATGAAACTATATTGACTGCGTGTTATGTGTTTAATTGAGTACCTCATAAAAAGACTAAACTAACACCTTTTGAGTTGTGGAAAGACCATAAGCTAAGTTTGGAATATCTAAGAGCTTGAGATTGTCTAGCCTTTGTGAGGCTAATGGATCCAAATATTACAAAATTGGGTAAGAAAGTTATGCTTTTCTTGGTTATACTTCAAATAGTACAGCCTATAAAATCAGGTGATGCTATTTTTCATGAAAATAAATTTTCTTTTGATTCTAAAAATAGTGGGGGTCAAAGGATTGAACAAAATATTTTATTACTACCTAATTCTTCTTCTTCTATTTTAAAAAATAAAGAAATTGATGATTTTGAGTTAAGAAGAAGTAAAATGTTGTTGATATTACAAGATTACAAATTACAATTAAAAAAATAAAATGAAGAAAATAATTTCACTTCTTGGCTGAGGCGCGAATATCTCGCTTTCTTTAAGGAGATTCAAATCCACTGCAGCAAATCTTTTCACCGGTTCAGTAATAGTCCTCTTGACTTGTCCCCTTCAGGATACAACAGTCTTATCACAAAATGTAACTCAACAAACTCTAGACAAGAGTTGAGTTTAAAGCTCCACAAATAAGAACACCTCCCTTCAACTTATAACAACTCTTTTTTTTTCTTTTTTTAAACAAACTTAATACACTTAATCTTATCTTATCTTTTTTTTAAAACAAAGAAGACCTCTCTATTTATAGGAGAGGAAATCATTTAAAGATGAACAAATAATGGAATGCCATCATTATCATTTAGTGTACCACTTATTAGTGATAATTAGGTTTAAAATATATAATGGAATGACTAATATTGCACAAACTAAAGATGATAATGAAAGATATTTTTATGCACTAAAGAGAGAATTATAACATATGCCACTTATACAAATTAATATCACTCAGTATTGATATTAAAATACTAAAACTAACAAAAACCATACACAAATCTTAAAACAAAGATTAATCCAAAAATAGTAAATGCACTGAAAAGGGAAAGGGGGCACATATGAAGTCCAATATTACTTTTCTATATTTGTTTCTTGGTCACACTTGAGACAAATCTCAGTTTGTCTGAAACCAAAAATCTGTATAAAGTAAAAAAGGAAACCTGAAAAGTATTCACTACCTATTCATGAAAAAAAGCAACCATCTATACGAAGAAAAGAATACTTACCTTTCATGCAAAGATATCTTAACTTTGCTCCTTCAATTACCTTTCCCTAACAAAACAAATGTTTATTTATATAGGCATCAATCAGATATTCACTGTTGATATAGTTTCAAATTAACCATATGAGGTAAGGGGGGAAAAATAAACAACTCTGTTTTCTTTCTTCTCCTTTTATTTTCTTCCTGTTGAACTACTATAGTCTTCAAGAATATGGTAGGTAGGAGTGCATTGTTTTGATGTACGTTTATATTTGTAGTCGTAGTATTCTTCTTATAGTTTTTAATTCTTCAATTTTTGTTACTATTAGTTATTTTTTGTACTTTGCTTATCATAATACTATTTGGTGGTTGTTTCTTGTACTCCCACTATTTCCTTTTGTGATTCAACCACGGCGGATATTTAGTCAACTGTTTTCGGACTGCTTTGAACTGTTTCTTTCTAGACTTGAGGATCTATCAAAAATAATTTTCTTACCTCTGAGATAAGGGTTTTGTGGGGTTAAACTGGCAGAGATGGATCTAGGGAATCGAGAGAGTGTTCATCTAAACCCCTTGGGCAAAAAATTTACATTATACATATAAAACAATTATTATATATATTTGAACTCAATGATTTAAGTTATTTTTTTTTTTAGAGAACAGACCTTACCCAAGGATCTCACCCCTCGTGGCGGTCAAGGATTGAGCCGCATACCGCCATGCCTTATTATAAATAAAAATAGAAAAATACATGAAGGGGGCATAAAACCTTATCTCTGAGATTAAGGTGGTTCATAAGTCGATTAACCTACTAAGGTCATTCAACTTATTCTCATTTACAAGATGGAGCGAACTTAGACTATGCACCTATGAGAGGACTCCTCTCAATATAATAATTCTAAGAAAGCGTAACTAAGGAAGACTCTCCCTTTACATAGATATAAGGAAAAAGTCTATGCAAATATAGAAAAGGAAAGCTAAAATAACATATAGAAAAGGAACATCTGCAAGATGACCATTGTAACTTTAAAGACATAAGTCCAAAGCACAATGAGTCTTGTTTGGTCTTTTTCATATTTGTTCTTCTAACGCTTGCCATTCCTTGTTTGTCCAACTCGAAGTAATTTTGGTTGTGTGTGCTCAAGTATATGGTAGTACTTAGACAACTTGAAGTAACCTTTGGATAATGTTTGCAGTGGAATTTAAGGGGTTCAAAATTTACATTAGGGCTCCAAATTCAAATCCTAGGCAATTTATTTTTTATTTTTCCAACCCCCTAATGAAAGTCCTAAATCCATCACTATTCATTGGGCATGTAGTTATTGTTATATAGTATTCAATAATATACTATGTGTTCCTCTATTTTTATTCCCCTAAATTTACAATTTCTTTTAGTGTGAGTTTCTGTGGTGCGGGGAAAGACAACAAACGATAGAGACAGAGGAAAACCACCCCAAAAAATACAAATGTCTAAAGGTGGTATATAAGCTCTTCAGAATCCTTTTTTATAGGCATAATATATAAATATGCTTATTAACTTGGATTTAGCTAATATTTATGTTCTTCAACTTTGGGTGTGCACAAATAGACGCTGAAATTTGTATAAAATTGAACAAATAGACACACGTGTCCTACGTAGTATAATATACGTAGAATACCACATAGAACACAAAATTGTCAAGTAGGATGTCATGTAGTACATATGTGTCTATTTGTTTATATTTTCGTGAATCTTGAAGGAAAAAAAACATATGAAAGTTATGTGAATCCTTTTTGTATTCTTTTTTTTGTCCACTGGCAGAGACGAGAAGAACCGTTAGCTGGTTAGAAAGACAGTTTACGACGAAAGCCAGTCGAGATTATGATTCCAGTAATGCTGTTGATTACCCAACTGCAGTAGCTGTAGCTGCATTTGTTGTAAAATCAACTGAAGACAACAAGAGTAACAGTATTAAAAATAAAGCAAATGATACAATTGGTAGACCTGAAAAATTCACACGTCAGACTTCTTTGTGACCGTCATCCTCTATAATAATATTTCATTATAGTGGCCAAATTTTCTTTAGAATCGATTTTTCATATTATGTTATATTATTCGATATAGCAGCCAAAAACATACACTATATAGTAATAATATGTTTTATTCATTCCTCCGTATTATAATCAGCTGTCAAGACTTCAAAATCAAGTTCAAAAGTTCAAGATAAAAATGCTGTAATACGAACAGCTACGGTGAATCAAGAACCAGTCAACTCCATGCAATCCCTTAAGCAGAGTGCAACCTTTGCAGATACCAGAAAGAACTCCACATTTGCAAATGACACTGCATCTTCCAAAACGCGAATTAGACAAATGACGTCTCAAAAAGAGATGATAAAAGGAACAACTATGACAAATCATGTAGTTGGAAATTCTAAAGCAGATATTTGGGAGAAAGAAGAGATGAAGAAGATCAAAGAACGGTACGAAGTTATACTTAATTTTATATGATTGAAATTGAAAAGAACAAATTGTTGTCGTCTAACTCGAAAGAGATTTTCAGGTATGAAAAGCTGAATAACGTGACACTTGATTGGGAGACTAAGAAGAAGAAAAAGGTGAAGCGACACTTGGAGCAAATTGAGGTTGATTCTAATTTATCTCTTTTAATTTGATTCGAAAACAGTCTCTCTACTTTGTGAGATTTCACTGAGTTTGTTATTGTTGTTGTTTTTGTAATTTGTTTTTTTATGAGCTTCGGAATCTTATTCATTAGCTGATTACATACTAAATGTAATTACAGGCACAAATAGACAAGCGAAGGGCGAAGACGAGGCAAAGTTTCTACAGTGATATTGAAAGGATTGAAAACATAGCAGGAGGAGCCAAAGCAAAAGCAGAGCAAAATCAAGAAAAAGAAGAGCATAAGGTGAAAGATAAAGCAAATAAAATCAGATCAACTGGGAAAATGCCAACAAGATGTTTGTGCTTTTAAGCTAAGATCGATTACACGAAAGTCGTAAATGATGTACAAATAACACCAATATTTGGATGATCTTTCAAACTTCTATGCAGGCAAAAGATGTACATAGGGAATAAAGGACGTTTATTGTAAATGAAAGTAAAAACAAACTATATATAGTTTCCAATTGTTGAAGGGTGTGATTACAGTCTCGTCTAATACAAACTATATATAGTTTCCAATTGTTGCATATAATTGATATATATATATATATATATATATATATAGCATTAGATGGAGGGAATATTAGTACAAAATTTCAAACTTGAAAAGTATGTATCATTGTATCATTTTGTGAATCACCCTAGATCTACCCATTCAAGCCAAATAGGAATGTAGAATGCAATCTCTAGACTACCAGTTATCATTAAAAAAAAATCGTTGTAATTAAAATATTTCAGTGGGACAAGGATGAATGAAAGTACCAATAGAATACGGATATGTTACATGGAAAGCCCTGCAAATTTCATAAGGTTTTAAGACTTTAAAGTGTGCAAACAATGATTAGAAATAATAGTTTACGTGCTAATAGAGGCTACAGACTAATATCATGTCACTTGGACATGATAATAAATGTAGTAATGTATTGAAAGTGATTTAGGGTATAAGGAGAGCCCTAGGTCAAACCAAATTGAAAATGTCACGATCCAATGCGTGATGACATTTGTTCTATCCCACCAAGATAAGTAAGCCGAAAACCCAACAAAAACAGAAATAATACGGAATAAAGAAATAAAAGAAATATATAGAAGTGAGTCTTTCATAGTCTCAAATAACCCTCAAAACATGGTTGTCACATGTACAAGCTCCTAATAAAACGGAACTGAAAGACAAATACAAGTCTCAATATCTTTGTTTATCAAATGGAACAAAACTTTAACAAAAAGGGATAAGGGAGATTGTCGGGCTACAATTAGCTACCTCTCAAATCACCTTAAGATTCGGATGAAAAAGGAGGGGAACTCAAACTCATAGTCCGGGCTTGAAACCTACACAAATGTAGAAATAAGAAGTGAGTACCAAACAGCACGGTACTCAGCATGTAAACTAGCAAAATCAAGTAAAACTAATAGAATACACAAACTCATTTCATCCCAATCGAACCTCCATAACTACAACTTGCACAGAAATCAGCCCAAACTATATTTTACAATACACAGTACAAATAGGTCTTACAATTCAAGGTTCAAATGTCATAATTCACAAGTAATTACACAGCCCAGTCACAAGTATCAAGGTCATCACACAAAATATGCAAGGATAAGAATACACCGTCAAATAATCAAGTATCCTTCGAGAATGTCGAAACCATTTCCCTCCGGCACCATAATCAGTCAATCGCTGGAACCATTTTTCTTTGGAATTATAATCAACCACTCCCCGAAACCATTTTCATTCGACAATGCCAGAACCATTTTCCTTCGACATAAGCATGAGACAATGCCGGAACCATTTTCCTTCGGTATAATCATACAAGTTCATCTCATCAGAGTGTTCAAGAACAAAGATGCAAATTGACATGTTCACACAATAATAAGGAAATAATGCGTTCAACAAAGTCACAATCACAATGAAGCTATCAAAATATTTCATCAAATACGCACCAATATCAAGTCAAATCATATCACACTTTCAAGTCAAGAATTAGCAACACATTGACTTTTTATCACCTCATCTATCAATTAAGGTTAACTCATACGAGAATATACGCATAGCCACGTTCTCATTATTCCCCAACATAATCACAAAGGAAATTAGAGAATCTACAAGTTTCATAGAGTTTTAGAAGTTCACTTGCCTTAATCAATACTCAATAAACACACACTTGAGATTTTCCCTTCCAAATAGTATTCAAATCACCACAATATAATCAACTAATGTTTCACAATTGAATTCCGAAACTAACGACTTCAAAATCACGAAATTCAGACAAAAGGGAAAAACGACTCAAAAACTGGATTTAAAAAACGAGGCTCAAATCTGAAATTTTTTGTATAAAAATGTTCCTCAAGACATTTCGAATCAATTGGTGAAAACCATTTTAAAAACGGAGTTAAATTCAACTCGAAGTCACCATTGTGGAAAAACTTCAAGTTCTTGAAAACTCTCCATTTTCTAGGAATCAAAATCACTAATTTGAGGTAAAAAGAAAGATATAATCATTGGGTTGTAATACCCCCTAAAACGTTGTATGTGATATTCCAATTCTCGACGAAAATGATACTGCTTCTGTATTTTTGGCATAACTCTTCATAGGGTGGTCCACGTTAAGTTATTCAAGTTACTGAAGAACTCCAACATCATTACCTACAACTTTCGTGGTAGCTTAAGATTCGAAGACTATGTAGGTCAAATAAATTAATTTTTGCAAGTCCTGATGCTGTGATGAAATGGAGTGGTTGTAGAAGAAATATCATATCTCACTGTAGGATGATCCAATTCGGTTGACTCTTGAACTATATGAAAGGAAACTTCTAGAGCTACAATTCATATGCATATAAATTGTTGCTCTAGAAGTATAATTTCATGTCGTTCAAAAATCAACCAATTTGGAGCATCCTACAGTGAGATATGATATTTCTTCTACAAATACTTCATTTCATCACAACACCATGTCTTGCAATAATTAATTTATTTGACCTACTTAACCTCCAAAACTTAAAATATGGTCCTCACAAAAGTTGTAGGTAATGATGTTCGGGTAATTCAAAAATTTAAATCACTTAATTTGGACCATCCTATTAAAAGTTATGCCCAAAATATAAAAGCGATATTATTTTTATCGAGAATTGGAACATCATATACAACGTTTTTAGGGGTGTTACATTATCTCCCCATTAGTAACATTCGTCCTCGAATGAGGAAATACTTAGCTTGAGTAGAGTAGAGTGTAAACCAACAACCCATCATTAATGTAATAGTGCAATTTAAAACATCGTTCGAAATATATTTCATAATTTTGCAAGCATATGGCAAGAAAAGTTGAAATGCAAGGATTTCAAGAAATTGAGAAAGGACAACTTAATATCTTAGGAAAGGTAGAGGGAAAAATATGAGGGTATCGCTTAATCATATCCGCTTCCTCTTCCCATGTAGCACTTTCGATTTGTTGATTCCTCTAAAGGACTTTAACAGATGCAACTTCTTTGTTCCTTAATCTCTTAACTTGCTGGTCCAAAATTTCAAACAAAATTTCTTCATAGGTCAAGTTTTCTTCAACATTCACTACTCTCAAAGGAACAATGGAACTAGGATCACCCACACATTTTCTCAACATAGACAAATGGAACACCGGATGAACCATGGTCATTTCCAATGGCAACTCTAACTCATATGCAACCTTACTAACACGTCTCACGATTCTATAAGGCCCTACATACCTAGGGCTCAATTTCCTTTTCTTACCAAACCGAACCACATCCTTCATGGGTGAAACCTTCAGATACACCCAATCATCCACATTATACTCAAGATCCCTTCTTCTAGTGTAAGAATAGGACTTTTGACGACTTTGAGCCATCTTTAATTTTTCTCTAATGATCTTTACCTCCTCTAAAGCATCAAATACCAAATCAAGGCCCAACAAGGTCATCTCACCTACTTCGAACCAACCAACCGGGGATCTACATTATCTCCCATACAAAACCTCAAATGGCGCCATCTCAATACTTGAGTGGTAACTATTATTATAGGCAAACTCGATGAGCGGTAGATGATCATCCTAATTTCCTTTAAACTCCAACAAACAAGCCCTTAACATATCCTCTAGTGTTTGAATCATCCTTTTGACTTGCCCATCTGTTTGAGGATGGAATGCGGTGCTCAATTTTACCTTAGTACCGAGGCCCTCTTAAAACGATCTCCAAAAGTGAAAAGTGAATTAGGAACCACGATCCAAAATAATAGATAACGGCACATCATGCAACCTCACCAACTCCCGAATATACAACTTGGCATAGTCTTTGGGACTATAGAAAGTCTTAACCAGTAGAAAGTGAGCCAATTTAGTCATTTTATCAATAATTACCCAAATCAAATAATGACACTTCCGAGTATGAGGCAAACCCACTACAAAATCCATATTCACATCTTCCCACTTCCAAGTAGGGATTTTAATGTCTTTGGCTAGGTCACCCGACCTTTGATGTTCAACCTTCACTTGTTGGCAATTCGGACACGAACCTTTCTATGTCCTTCTTCATGTCACCCCACCACTAGAACTATTTTAAGTCTCAGTATATTTTCATCAAACTAGGATGAATGGAGTATGTAGAATTATGAGTCTGCATCAAGATCAAACTCCTTAGGCCATCAACATCTGGAATACATAGCCGACCTTGGTAGTATAGCACCCCATCTCACCCTTGGGAAAAGACCTCTATCTTTTTTTCCTTCACCAACTTCTTTAACTCGATAAATGTCGGGTCAAGATCTTGCTTTGATTTAACATCTACTACCAAAGAGGATTCAGATCTATTTTGAACAACCATACCACCATCATCAGTACCACACAACTTCACCACTAATCTAGCCTACCGGTGAATATCTTTCACCAACTCCCTCTTCCCTTCATCCACATGGGCCACACTCCTAATAAATACTCTACTAAGTGCATCGGCAACCACATTGACTTTATCCAGATGATAGTGCACACTCATGTCATAGTCTTTAAGGAGTTCTAGCCACCTCATTTGCCTTAGATTAAGGTCATTTTGGGTGAACACATATTGAAGACTTTTATTATCGGTATACATATCCACATGCACCCCATAGAGGTAATGCCTCCAAATATTCAGAGCAAAAACAACGACAGCCAATTCAAGGTCATGGATAGGGTAGTTACGCTCATGCATCTTTAATTGTCTAGAAGCATAGGCTATGACCTTGCTGTTTTGCATTAAAACACAACCTAAACCAATCTTTGAAGCATGAAAATAAACTACAAACCCTTCTAATCCTTCTGGTAGAGTCAAAATAGGAGCGGAGGTAAGTCAATCTTTCATGGTCTGGAAACTCTTCTCACACTCCGTCCATATGAATTTGGCTTTTTCTTGGGTCAATTTCATCATAAGAGATGAGATGGAAGAAATCCCTTCGACGAACCTTCTATAGTACCTGGCTAGACCCAAGAATCTTCTAATGTCTAAAGGAGACAACGATCTAGGCCAATTTTTGACTGCCTCCATTTTTATAGGATCAACCTTGATCCCATCACCGGACACTACATGACCAAGAAATGCCACATTGTTCAACCAAAATTCACATTTACTAAATTTTACAAACAATTACCTATCCCTCAACATTTGCAGCACAACTCTCAAGTGATTTTTATGTTCTTCCTCACCCCGAAAGTAAATCAAAATATCATCAATGAAGACCACCACAAAAGTATTAAGGTAAGGTTTGAACAGCCTATTCATCAAGTCCATGAATGTCATTGGTGCATTCGTCAACCCAAAACTCATCACCACAAACTCAAAGTGACCATACCTTGTCGAAAAGCTGTTTTGAAAATGTCACACTCCCTCACCCGTAGTTGGTGATAGCGGACCGAAGGTCGATCTTGGAGAAGTGACTTGCCCCTTGTAATTGATCAAACAAGTCATCTATTCTAGGGGTGGGTACTTGTTCTTAATGGTCATCTTGTTTAATTGCCGATAGTCTATGCACATTCAAAGCGACCCATTCTTCTTTCTCACAAATAATACGGGAGCACCCCATGGCGAAATACTTGGTCTTATGCACCCCTTTTCTAATAAGTCCTTTAATTATTCCTTCAATTCTTTCAATTCTGCTAGGGCCATCCGATAAGGAGGAATAGAGATAGGTTAGGTATCGGAGAGGAGATCGATATCAAAATCAACTTTTCTTTTGGGAGAGACACCGAAAAGATCATCGAGAAAGACATCAGGGAACTCATTGACTATGGAAACTGATTTAAGAGGAGGAATTTTAGAGTCGACAACCCTAACCCTCACAATATGGTAAATACAACCCTTAGAAATCATTTTCTAGGCCTTAAGATAAGAAATGAACTTACCCTTCACCATCGAATCACGACTCTCTCATTCAATAATGGACTCATTTGGAAATTAGAACTTGACTAGACGAGTCCTACAATCTATAGAAGCATAAGATGCATGTAACCAATCTATCCCAAGAATGACATTGAAATCTACCATGTCAAGCTTAATAGGATCACAAGGAATAACTTTATGCAAGATAGACACGAGACAATCCATATAGACCTTTCTAGCAATAACCGACTCACCAACGGAGGTAGATACCAAATAGGGCTCTAATAACATTTCGGGTGACACATCAAACTTATTAGCAAGGAATGGAGTAAGAAATGATAAATTTGCACCCGAATCTAATAGTGCATACACATCAAAAGCAAAGACCTTTAACATACCGATAATGACATTGGGTGCCTTGAGGCCTTGATGCCTACCACCACATCTCTACAATCCTTAGCATGGTGGACTAGCTTTTCACACTTAAAGCATGCATTGGAGCTGGCTAAGCATACCCCTTTGTGAGTCCTTCCACACTTCTTGCAAGAGGGGAAAGTTTGAGCACCAACATTCTCTCTTGGAACCATTGGTTTAGCAACCTTGTCCTTGTTGGACCTTGGAGGAGGAGTATTTGTGAAACCTTGTCCCACAAACCGTTACCCACCTTGGCCTTTGCCATTATTACCATAACCGGACCTTTGAGGGTTAAACCCTCCATCATCCACTCTAGCCTTTTTGAATCCCCTTGATCTCTCTCTCAGCTTTTCTTCTTGAATTTGTTCTACTCAAGTCATTAATCGAGAGATGTCTATCTCCTTGACCAACATGGTCGTTTTTCACTCCTTGGAAACCAAGCTTGAGACATTGGAAATAAACTTGCTCATCCTAACTCTTGGGTCGGAGACCATAAAGGGAACATACTTTGACAACTTAGTGAATTTGAGAACATACTTTCCCACGCTCTTACTCCCTTGACGGAGGTTGATGAACTCTTGGATTTTGGCCTCCATTAGCTCTAATGGGAAGAAGCGGTCTAGGAAGGCACATTTGAACTCTTCTCATCCTATCGGCCCCATTTCTTCATCCCTCTTAACAACCCATTGTTCGTACCATAGAGCCACACCTTTGAGTTGATAGGCCACTAGCTCGGCCTTCTCATTCGGTGGCACACCCATGATAATCACAATCCATTACACCTCATCAATGAACTTCATAGGGTCCTCATCTAGTTTAGAACTATCGAACTTGGGCTCGTTCATCCTTTGGAAATTCCAAATCCTAGAGGCCGATTTTGCATTTGGGGAGGAGGAATACCTTAATGCCCTTGGTTGGATACGACTTGAGTCAACAACATAATGATAATGCGAACCTCGGCATGGGTTACCCCTTCCTCATGATATGGGGCATTGGAAACCGGAGGAGCTTGGTCCTTATTGTCAACCCTTGCTCTAGGAAGTGCTCTTCCATGAGTCATTATCTAGAGAACACGAAATGGGTCGTTAGTTAAAGGAAAGCTTAGGACACTCTAAGGCACGACATGAATTTGAAAGAAGTAAAAAATTTTATAAACGTCCTATAGTCTCATATTCATAATTAAGGTGCACTTCACAACCATGAACAAGATCTTATTTGACGCGGTATATTGGACTCCTAGGACCATTCAAAACCTGAGGCTCTGATACCAAGTTTGTCATGACCCAAGCTTAGGGCCTAGATGTGACATGGCGAATGAGGACCCGAAAGAACCTCAAACAAGCCTCTTAACATTCTTTTAACCTTTTATAGGTAATGACAATAAATAAGCAAGCAGAAATTATAATAGTTAAACTTCAACCTACATATGCCCAACAATATCTCTAATTTTCAGATTTAATAGGACTAAGACAAGTACCTAGCTCACCCTCAATCATAATAGAAAGAAATGTCATAGTAAGTGTCTAAAGATCTCAATATATGATAAGCTAGAAAGATAAAGAGTATTGTTTCTGGAACATGGGAACCACCAAAAGTAGTCTTCAAAAAAAATCTCAACTAGCCACGTGGAGGAGAACGAGGAGGAGCATCGGTCCTTACATGGTAATATCATGTAGGCAAAAGAGTATCGTTAGTACTTTGAATGTACTAAGTATGTAAGCATGCTTGAACATTGAGTAAACATTAAAACATTTATGTAATATGAAACAAAATGCAATGCATGCATAATCAATTATAAATATATATCCTTTAAAACATTCATTTTATGGGAAAATGACCATAACCGATATTTAAAACCATGTGAACTATTACATGAAATACAACACAACCCCTACGTTGGCTAGAGAGACTACTTGCCGGGTAGAATTTCGTCAACTTCATTCATTTTATTTAACTTTAACTTTAAGGGTCATTTGTGGATCCATTAGTCTAAGCCTACAAGGGCTCTTATGTTGGCACATATTAATGAGACAAAGAGTTGCTACTACGATTCCCTTACCGAATCTCACCTCAATGACCCATTCGGTGATAAGTCAATCCCACAAAATAGTTTAATACTTCAAAATAATCATAGTATATAGCTTGAGAATTCAAAATATCATATTCGGTAGAATAGCTCATTAAAACCTATGGTAATTCAAATATGCAGGAATTGTCCTTATTGCATAAAGAATCCATCATTCCTATCCTTTCATCATTCTTTCATTTCATAAAACTCCCTTTTGATCATAGACATTGCTTTCATAAACATTCATTTGGAGTCAAAGCTTTCAAATTAAACCTCATTGAAAATATAGTAAAATTAGGTGGGTTCAAATCACTTCAACTTTAAAACATGAATGTAAATGAATTATGCATAAATACTTTGAAATCCATCAATTAAAAATCATGTTTTAAACAACCCATCATGAATTTCAAAAACCTTTAAAGAACTAAATAGAGAAAATACTTGCAAACCATCAATTCATACATCTGAAATTATTTTGTATCAAAATAGACCAATAATTATTAGTTTAACCATGATTTATGCTATTAATTAAAAATAAGAATTACCCATAAGAAAATCTTACTTGAAATCAAGAGATTTAGTTGAAAGAGTTTTGGACTACATGGGTGGAAAAACTCATGGATGAACACCCACATACCATAGAGTAAAGTTTAAAGAAAATAAACATAATTTATCATATAATCAAAATACTTTAGGCATGAGAGTGGAAGAAATACTTTCATTGAAGCCTTACATACCTGAAATGCGAAGCGTTACTCAGAATCGAAGGACTTAATAAACACTCTTAAATTCTAGCATTTTCTCCTCGCCGGAGCATTTTGTGTACTACTCGAAGTATATGAATTATCGTAATGGTATTTCTACACTACTAAGAACTAAAATTATATTTTTAGAATGAGTAAAAGAGTGTATAGAGAGAAGAGTTGCTTGAGAAAGTTTGATGAACAAAATAATGAAATAAGGTGGGTATTTATAGGTGTGAAGGAGAGACCTATTAATAATAAATAATTATAAAAAAAAATCTGAAAGTTTAATGAAAGATTGTGATGTCATGGGTGATGTCAAATGGAGGACTATTGATGTCATGGGTGATGTCAAATGGAGGACTATTGATGTCATGGTGATGTAAAATGGATCTAGATCTTTCCATGATTGGTGAGATGAACCTTCTTTTAATGGAATACCCTTTTTTGGAGCTTTGTTTGAAAAAGATAACTTCCTCATTAGGATTTGGTGTCTCATATGAATTGTTTCTTTATAAGTATACTTTCATGTCTTTCAAGAGTCAACCAATTTGGATCATCCTACAGTGAGATATGATTTTTCTTCTACAAATACTCAATTTCATCACATCATCATGTCTTGCAACAATTAATTTATTTGATCTATTTAACCTCCAAAACTTAAAATATGGTCATCTCAAGATTTAAAAGATCATGTGTTGGTATATTTCTTTTATTATTATTTAATAATAGTATTGGGATTATTCACAAAAGTTGTAGGTAATGAAGTTCGAATTATTCAAAAATTTGAATCACTTAATTTGGACCATCCTATTAAAAGTTATGCCCAAAATACAAAAGCGATATTATTTTCATCGAGATTTGGAACATCATATACAACATTTTTAAGGGGTGTTACACTATCCCTCTCTAGCGGCCTCACCACAGATGGATTTCGCCCGCAAGGACGGCTTGCCCCGAAGACAAAATGTACAAATTCTTTTCAATTCCCCCATTTAATACATGTACCAACAGGACCCCATCAATATCTGACTCTAAGTCACTAATCTCACTAAACAACACATCAACAGCTCACCACTTATTTATCCATGACCTCAAACCTATGATGTTGATGCATCTAGCACCCATAACATAATCCGAATAGGCATATACAAGAAACATTATCAATTTACCATTTTAGGAGCAATATACAGTTTCACAGGGTAAATCTCAAATACAACATTCAACATGGTAACAATTGGACCTTCGGTCCTTTTATATCAATTATTACACAGGATGGGCATACTCAATTATATTCGGGTCAGTTTCTCTATCATCACTCATATAGTCAAGATCAATTCACGGACGATAGCTACACAATGATTCTCTCGTGGAACCCATAACCAAACTATATATGTTTTGGACACTCGATCTAATATACATGTCAGAACGTGACACTTGATCCAATATATGTGTTAGAATATGACACTCGATCCAATATATGTGTTGAAACATGACACCCGATCTAATATATGTATCGAAATGTGAAATCCGATCCAATATCACAATCACAACTATAATCACAATCTATAATGAATAGTTCACATACTTGCACAATCAAGTAACAGGCTCATTGCATGCAATTGTTCACAAATAGTCATTTCATTGGTTTCACTCTATCTTTACCTTCATTAACAATATTTCATCAAGCCTTCTTTATTCAAGGCATCACTTTTAGTCGAGCAAGTTCAAGATTATAGATTTTATGGTCTTGAAATTATAGACCAATCACAATATATCAATCACTCAACCACAACAATTAAATGCATGGTAGACATCACAACATTACTCAAATACTATTAAGAGTCTCTCTATGATATAGGCTAAACCATAACCTACAACCATAGGTAATCAAATAGGTTCATGGCAAGAAACTATCAACATTAAGTCATTCACATTCATCCTTTATTTCGTGATTCGCATTACTCAAGTAATTCACAGGAAATAATAAAAATAAACACACATAGTTATTGTATAAACACATCCCTTTATATAATCAATAACCCATAATCCCAAGTATCAGGATTCCATTATAACCCAGCTATTGTCTACAATTAATCTCACAAGAATTATTGGCCTTCTAAACAGTTTCACCAAGATTAACATTCAAAGATTTGACCTTTATCACTAGTCACATAATAATCATGATCCACAACATATATTCCCACACTAAATAATAATTGACAATCATTTAACCATCCATACTCTGTGCCCGAAGGCCTAGGCATGAAATCTCCCATCAACCTACATTATATTAAGCAATGGAAACGAATTTATAACTACTCAATTGAGAAAACCTAGCCTACCTAGGCTCCAAGCAATTGTAGAAGGATTATAGCAAGATCCTTGACTTTTAGAAGGACAATTTATGGAGACGGGCCTGAAATCCATGAGTTGTACCCTTCCTTGCGCTAGAAATCTCTTCTTTTCTTCCTTTCTCTCCAAGCCTAGAACAGCTTCTTGGGGGGTTTCTAGGGTATCCCTCATCTATTTTGGCACTTAGGGGAAGAAAGAGATAATAAAAAGATACCCTATTTAGCTTCTGGCCCGTTAGATCCCGCTCTGACGGCCTAAATCCTACTCTAATAGGACAACACGGATGGTGCTCAGTGAATTTGGCATAACCTTTTGCTCCAAACTCCAAATGAGGTAAATTCAGTGGTGTTGGCCCTAGTTTGAACTCAAGTCCTAAACTAAATTGGAAAGACACTTTTAACTCAACTTTGAGATAGGAGCATAGTAAAACCTTAATGCACAACTAGTGCACTCACGTACTAAGGAATTGATCCTAATTAAGACGGAAGAGATTTGTATACATTTACCGCATATATTTTTATTAACAACGGGCTAGGTCATTACATGTGGGGATCACGGATTCCATGTTATAGCTCGCATTGTCCTAGATGACGGTTAAAGGTCTTATCCCACACAAGTTAAACGAAATGATGTAAGATTTATAATTAAGTTTATGATACATTGACCACATGCTTTCAATATGAATTCAAATGCTTTAAGATCTTATGCATGCTCTTCATTACATTGGTCATGCATACTATGTACATATTGCTCTGTTTATTTTATTGCTTATGCTTTTATCTCACATACTTAGTACATTCAAACATACTAACACATATTTTACCTACATTGTATCAAAATATAGGGGTCAAAGATCACATTCATCCTCCACGTGGTTAGAGTTGAGTTGTTATATTCCACTATTAGTGAATCCTCATTTTTTGAGGGCAAGGTTATGAGTTTCTTTCATGTCAAAGACTATACCTTTCATTAAGGGAGAACTAGGGACTTGTCTTAGCCCTCGCCTATAGAGTCTATGTAGAGGCTTGTTGGACGTATTGTGTATTATCTTGTGTTGTCATTTTGACTTGACTATGATATTTCTGCAATTTCTTCTAGTCTATTTGAGTTGATTTTTATTATGGCTTATATGTGTTCATGTATGATACGTAAGATGGCTTGGTTGGAGTTCTTTGGGATTTTGATCGTCGTGTCACGCTTAGGCCTTAGTTTGGATCATGATAGCCCATGGAGCTTAACTTGTTGTTTGAAAGTCCTTGGGCTAAGAGACGAGTTATAGAGCATATGATAAATCAAGAAACAATATAGTAGTGTCAAGCTTGCCCATGGGGCGTAACTTGTGAAGTTCTTGGTCTAAGTCTTGACTTTAAGGCAAGAGTTATAGAGCATCTAAGAAATCAATACATAATGTAGTATGTCAAGTCTTGCCCATGGAGCTTAACTTATTGGTTGGTAGTCCTTGGACTAACAAGTCTTACCTTTAGGGAAATAGTTATAGAGTATCTCATAAATCACTCTTGCTCGTGGGGCTTAATTTGATGTTTGAAAGTCTTTGGGCTAAAAGGCAAAAGTTATAGAGCATATGATAAATAAAGACATAACGCAGTAGTGTCAAGTCTTGGTCTAAGTCTCACCTTTAGGGCAAGAGTTATAAAGCATTTCATAAATCAAGACACAAAGAAATTGTGTCAACTCTTGCCCATGGAACGTAACTTATTCTTTGAAAGTTTTTTGGTTTAGTATTTGCCTCTGAAGTTAAGAGTTATAGAATATCTCATGAAATTTCAAACCATGTATAATTTAAAATAGTAAATATGAAAAAACAATTGTCTTGAACATTAACACTTAAATCTATGATCTATTTTTTTTATTTAAAAGAAGTACACATTTATTTTTTTAAGTTCCATAATTAAATAAATGAAAAGAAAGAAAAAATAAAGATAAGCAACAATAAAAAAGAAGGAAAAGAAAAAATAAAATAAAAAAGAAGGAAAAGAAACAATATAAGTAAGAAAAAATGAAAGAAAAAAAACATAAAAAGAAAAAGTTGAAGGAAAAAGAAAAAGAAAGAGAGAAAAGAAAAAAATAAAAAATATAATTTTTTTAATTCTATTTAGTTATCAAAATATAAACTTTATTTATTTTATTAGATTTAGGGGAGAATTTTATCCAATTTTTTTTTTATTAAATGAATGTAGATTATTTTTTCTTTATGGGTAGCAAAATATCAAAATTAGCACTTATGAGAGACATTATAAACTTAACGCTTACAAAATCAACATCAAATTAATAACTCAAAATTGTTTTCTTCATAAAACTATTAAAACTCCATTAATTCAATAGCAATAATTCAATAAATTTTTAATTTAATTTATTAATCGATTCAATTTTTACATTTTTTAATTAACACACCCTATCCACGTAATGGAACTTTCAGAAAAAGTAAGCCCAAAAAAAACATTTAAAACATAATTTCAAAGTTTTAATTAAAAAAAGAGAATCAGATAATGTGTCAATGCTTCTTCAAGAAATCTCCAGCCATCTTCAGATACTCTCCTTTATTACCAGATCCCGACGACTGAGTCCCATCGGAATGTTTCTTCAAAAGTCCTTCTGCCATTTTAATATACTCCCCATATCCACTTTCATGTTTCCCATCACCTGTATGCCCCGATGTCTGAGTGTGTCCAGTCGTATAGGCGGCGCCGGCGGTGGTGGAATGATGAGAAGTTTCGTATTTATGGAGATAACTCTCTGCTTTTCCGGTGAATTTCCCGATCCCTGTCTCTTCTAGTTTACCGTACTGTGAGGCGGCGTTAATGAGGTCAGCGGCGGCTCCGGCGAGCTCCGATTTTTCAAATTGTTTTGGATCATGATGGAGTTTTGATTTGGCCGCGTTGGCTACTAGCTTGGCGCTGGACATCAGCTCAGATTTGGATGGCTTTGGGTGGCTTTTGGGCTTTTGGGTCGATGAATGATAACCCGATCCGGATGTGGTCTTGGATTGTGTTGGATCCATAGAATGAATTAGTACTATCTCAACTAATAAAATAATTAAGATGCGAACAAATTGATTCAATCACAAATATGAGATAATTCGAGAAATAAGTTTAGGGGAAAAAAAGACTAAAGTTGTGAACTTTTTGTGTATTGATGAAGGCACAATGGTTGCAAATGGAAATATAAAGGGGTGGTCTAAAAGGTATTAAATTGTTTAGGTGAAGAAAATGGCAATATCATTCTAATTTCATATTTTTGTTTGTTGTACTAGTCAACACGTCGTGGGTAAAAGCTTAAACGAGTAGACAACTCAATTGTGTTGTCCTTGTACCAACCCAAACAAGTTGAGGAAAGTCTGTATTGAGCCATGAAAGTAACAACTTAACAGAGGAAAAATTACGGAATATAACAAACATTAATATATATTTTTTATAAATAACTATAGTTTATCTTTTTTACATTATATGGATAGAATTATATATTTAATAGTAAAGTTAAATATGATACAATAATAATCAATTCTTTTTTAATTTTATATATGGATAATCAAGTATTAAAAGCAAAATAATTTTACATCCATAATAATGGTGTCAGACCATATTTGTGGCGCGTGTTCCGTTTGTTTTATCCTATTTAATGCTCTCTTTCAATATTTTTTTTAAGTTAATCAAAATTTCGGCCGCTTTCTATTTCAATATCACTATAGAAATCATCGATTTTTCCCCTTCTCCATCCCAAACACAATTTCATTGCACGATTACAGGAGTGATTAATCTTCAACAGATATTTCTCAATTGTATTTGTTTTTTGAATTTATGAAGATTATCTTTGTATACATATATATGTTTCATTCTTTTTTCATAGGGATTCCGTTTTTTTATTAAAGAGTTGTTGTATTCATTACAATGGAAGAAATCAATTCTTCTAAGAAGGTTACAAGAGGTATATAATTATTCGATGAATTATTGGATAAAATTCCTTCCTTTGATTTGTGTATTACTCAAGAGTGAGACAAAATTTCAGACTCTCTTGTTGCAATGGAGAAGGAAAGAAGGACGAAGAAAGTTAATGAGTCTATGTTGACTAAATGATTAATTGACAAGCTAATGGTTGTTGGGAGTTAGTTAGACTAACTAAAAGTAGTTAGTAATCTGTTAAGAAGCAGTTAGAGGAAGTTAGTAAGTAGTTGTATTCAATACTCTTCAATGTACAAGTATAAATGTATGGATGTACAGTATAAGCAAATAACACATACTGATATTTTCTAATTCCTCTCTCTTACTTTACTCTTCTATTTCTCTCTATCTCTTTCTCTCTCTCTCTACGTTTTCTATCTCTTCGTTCTCTCTTCATCTCAGCTCACTCTTCATCTCTGGAAGAGTGTGTTTGAGCACCTTCAATGGTGATTTAACATGGTATCAGAGCCATACTGTAGCCTACGGTGTGTTACGACACTAAATTACTTAAAATTCAAAGCCTAACAGCAGTGGAATCTACAATTCGCAACTAAGAAGAAAATCAAAGCTCAAGGTGTGAAAATATGGCTGTCACAACTGAGGTTGAAGCTGGACCTGCAGAAACGAACAACCCAAACACAAACTTCGCAGCTGAAACAGAACACTTTAGAGTTCCGATGATAGACCACAACCATCCACTCTATCTTCAACCAAACGACACTCTAGGAAGCTCCTTGATCTCCTTGCAACTCACAGGTTCAGAAAATTACGCAATCTGGAGTAGATCCATGCGTATTGGACTTCGAGGTAAGAGCAAGCTAGGGTTTGTGGATGGTAGATTTCCTAAGTCTAAGTTTGGTCCTGAGTATGTTGACATTTGGGAGAAGTGCAACGCGGTTGTCCTATCATGGATCATGAACGCTGTAAGACCAGGACTGCTCAGTAGTGTTGTGTATAGTGATAATGCCCACAGAGTGTGGTGTGACTTGAAGGAGAGGTTTGACAAGATCAATGGAGTGCATGTGTTTCACCTTCATAAGGAGATTCATAGTCTAAACCAAGGAGTTTTGTCAGTAACTGACTATTATACTACATTGAAGAGCCTATGGAATGAGTTTGACTCAATTATGCCTTGTCCAGGATGCTCTTGTGATGAGTCCAGGAAATTCAAAGAACATTTCGAGTATCAACGACTACTTCAGTTTCTAATGGGACTGAATGAATCCTACTCAGCTGCCAGAGGTCAAATTCTACTTTAGACTCCCACTCCTAACATAAACAAAGCTTTCTCCCTCATCCTAGATCATGAGAGTCAGAGAAATCTGATGCATGCAAGTTCGGACACTTCCAATCATAGGACTATTGAAAGCACAGCCCTATTCAGTCAGAAAACTCATACTCAAGGGAGTGGTAACTTTGGACATCAACAAGGAGGAGGAGGTGGAGATATTCAACCAAATAGAGGACATTATGACTCTCAATATAAGCCACATTCACAGAAGCCTCAAAAAGCTGTGGTGGTGTGTGAAGTGTGTGGATACAGGGGACACACCAAAGAACAATGCTTCAAGGTTAAAGGTTATCCTGCAGGCTGGAAGTCAAAGAAGAAAGGTGATACTTCCTATTCCCACAACTCCTATGCAAATCAAGCAGAGGCCTTCCAACCTGATGTTACCAATTCAAATCTCCCAGCTCCAACAGGCCTCTTCACACAAAGCCAGTACCAGCAAATCATGCAGATGCTAGCAAAAGGAACTGAAAATGCAGGGGAGCACTCAGTCAAAGCACCCTCTGCAGGTAGTATCTTGTCTGCCTTAGTATCCAAATATGTACCTATGGAATGGATAGTTGATACAGGAGCAACAAATCACATGACTGCTAGTCTTGATGCACTGGACACAATTCAACCTGTGCCTAACTCTGATAAGAGAGAAGTACAACTTCCTACTGGAAATGTAACATCCATCTCACACACTGAGAGAACAAAAGTGTTTGGAAACCAAAGTATCAGCAATGTGCTATTTGTTCCAGACTTCAAGTGTAACTTATTATCTGTATCACAACTTACTAAGGAACTTCATTGTATGGCTGCATTCTTTCCTGATTTTTGTATCTTTCAGGATCTCTCCAATGGACTGGTCAGGGGGATTGGTAGAGAAGAGAAAGGTTTCTACATCCTCAAGGAAGATTTCACCAATTCAGTCACAGCTGTTCCTATTCCTTCAGCACATCAATCAAGTCAAATTGAGTCCATGTCTTTGTGGCATAGAAGATTAGGTCATGCACATATAGATATAATAAAGAAGTCCCCAGGTCTTGACCTTGTACAAATAACTGTGGATTTATCTTGCACTGTTTGTCCTTTAGCTAAACAAACTAAACTCTTATTCCCAACTAGTTCTAATATGTCTAAGTCTGTGTTTGAACTTGTTCATTGTGATATATGGGGTCCCTATAGAGTACCAACTCATGCTGGAATGAAATATTTTATTACTATAGTAGATGATTTTTCAATATATACTTCGGTGTTTCTTATTACCTCCAAAGCTGACACTATAGTGGTGCTGAGAAAGTTTTTCTCACAGGTTCACAATCTCTTTTCTACCACTGTTAAGACCTTTAGATCTGATAATGGCAGTGAGTTCTTCAGTCATGAATTCCAATCTCTACTGTCCACCCTTGGGATCCTTCATCAGAGTACATGTACATATACACCCCAATAAAATGGTGTTGCTGAAAGGAAACACAGAACTATCTTGGACATGGCCAGGGCTCTCAGGTTTCAAGCCAGCATTCCCTTAAAATTTTGGGGTGAGTGTGTTACAACTGCTGTCTATCTTCTCAACATACTTCCCTCCAAACTATTTCATTACAAATCTCCCTTTGAATTGCTGCATTCACAGCCTCCTTCACTCACTCACATCAGAACCTTTGGATGTCTGTGCTATGCTGCTTGTCCAAAAGTTTCAGACAAATTTGCACCTAGAGCCATTCCTGCAGTCATGATGGGGTACTCTATGTCCCAAAAGGGCTACCTTCTATATGACCTGCACTCCAAATCACTGTTTGTCAATAGAAATGTAGTGTTCAAGGAAGATGTCTTTCCTTTCAAAGATTTACAAACCTCCTCAAATCCCCTTTTTCCTGTTCTCACTACTCCCACACACACTGTTGAACCCCCTTCTACATCACCTCCTCTCTCCCCTCACTTGCCATCAATCCCCTCTAATGTCTGTCCTGATGTGCCTTCACCCTCTATAGACCTTTCTCCTCCAATCTCTGTTCTTCCCACTAGGAAGTCATCTAGACAAACTAAGCCTCCTTTGTGGCTTCAGGACTTTGTCACTGCCACTTATAGCACCTCCTCCTCATACCCCATCTCTGCACACTTGTCCTATGCTCATCTGTCTCCAGCCTATGTCCACACTCTTGCTGCTTACTCTGCCATTTCTGAACCCTCATCCTACTCTGAAGCTTCTCTAGATCCCAAGTGGATTCAGGCTATGCAGCTTGAAATTTCTGCCTTGCAGGATAATCATACCTGGTCTGTGGTGGACCTGCCTTCTAGCAAGAAACCTATTGGCTGCAAGTGGGTATACAAGGTCAAGTACAAGGCTTCAGGTGAGGTTGAAAGATTTAAGGCCAGACTAGTTGCAAAAGGGTACAGCCAACAAGAAGGTTTGGATTACAGTGAAAATTTTAGCCCTGTTGCAAATATGGTCATTGTCAGGTCAGTTATTGCTCTAGCTGCTGCTAAAAGCTGGTCTATTCATCAAATGGATGTCCATAATGCTTTCCTCAATGGTGATCTCTTAGAGGAGGTCTACATGACTATTCCTGCTGGGTTTGCTAGACAGGAGGAGAAGGGTAAAGTCTGCAAACTCCACAAGTCACTCTATGGCCTCAAATAAGCTCCCAGACAATGGAACCTAAAGTTAACAGAAGCACTAGTGCAGCTGGGATTTACTCAGAGTCACTATGACTACTCCTTGTTCACTAAGCAGGATGAAGGTGACATAGCTATTATATTAGTGTATGTAGATGATTTTCTGATCACTGGGAGCAGACAAACCTTATAGACAGCACAAGGAAAGACCTGCAGAAACAATTCAAGATGAAGGATCTAGGAGAACTCAAGTTCTTCCTAGGAATTGAAGTTGCCAGATCCAGTCAAGGTATACACTTATCTCAAAGAAAGTATGCCTTGGAATTAATAGCTGAAGCTGGTCTAGGGGGAGCTAAACCTGCAGGTACACCACTTGAACAAAATCTGAAACTTACATCTGTAAAGTTTGATGAATGTATTCCTCCCAAAGAAGAACACACAGATCCTGTGTTGAAGGATCTTGGCAGATACCAAAGGCTAGTTGGAAGACTTCTCTACCTTACAATGACCAGAACTGACCTAGCATTCTCAGTACAGAAGTTGAGTCAATATATGCATTACCCCAAGGAATCACACATGGCTGCAGTACTCAGAGTGGTAAGATACATCAAAGATGCCCCAGGCCTTGGACTCTTCATGCCAGCAGTCTCTTCAAATCAACTTCTTGCTTATTGTGACTCAGATTGGGGTGCATGTCTAGAGACTAGGAGATCTGTCACAGGTTACTTAATTAAATTTGGTGAGGCTCTTATCTCCTGAAAATCCAAGAAACAAGAGACAGTCTCCAGAAGCTCAGCTAGGCTGAGTTCAGGAGTATGGCAAATTGTGCAGCTGAGGTAACCTGGCTGATTGGCTTGTTCAGAGAACTTGGTATCCAAGTTGATCTTCCTATTAGAATGATGTGTGACAGCAAATCTGCAATACAAATTGCAGCAAACCCAATTTTCCATGAAAGGACCAAACACATAGACATAGACTGTCACTTCGTAAGAGAAGAGATTTGTCAAGGAGTTCTGAAAACTGAGTTCACTCACACTGAAGATCAACTGGCTGATCTGCTCACAAAGAGCTTGGGCAAAGTACAACATCAAACACTCCTAAGTGGCTTAGGAGTCATGAATTTGTTTAAACCATAAGCTTGAGGGGGAGTGTTGACTAAATGATTAATTGACAAGCTAATGGTTGTTGGGAGTTAGTTAGACTAACTAAAAGTAGTTAGTAATCTGTTAAGAAGCAGTTAGAGGAAGTTAGTAAGTAGTTGTATTCAATACTCTTCAATGTACAAGTATAAATGTATGGATGTACAGTATAAGCAAATAACACATACTGATATTTTCTAATTCCTCTCTCTTACTTTACTCTTCTATTTCTCTCTATCTCTTTCTCTCTCTCTCTCTACGTTTTCTATCTCTTCGTTCTCTCTTCATCTCAGCTCACTCTTCATCTCTGGAAGAGTGTGTTTGAGCACCTTAAATGGTGATTTAACAGTCTATAACTCTGAATCTAGTTAATGGAACTAAATCGGCAACACCCACGAAAAGGAAAAAAGGTTCAAAGCCTTTAATCATGAAAAACAATCTTGAAAAAAGAAGAAAAATCAACGATGTTAAGTCAGATAGTAATGGAAAATCATAGGAGGATGAAGAGATTGAGGTTATGCTTTACTTTAATTTTTGTAGTGTCATATGAATATAATTTGAATACGTTTTTTTAGAAAATCACAATGTGTCATGTCTTTAGCTTGTTGCTGAGTTTGTATGCTTTTCACCGTTTTATACAGTAGAATACTTGTAACAATTCATATGTAGAATATTAATGAACAACAATTCATTTTTGTAAGTTTCACTTATTAAGAAAAAGTACAATAGAAACTACAGTAGAATAATTATACATCTATATCTATACATTAGAATACTTCTGCAACTTTATTCTTGTGTTTTTATTAGAATACTTTTACAACTTTATACTTGTATTTATATAAGAACTAGTTAAGTATACGTACTTTGCATGTGTATTTAACGTTAATTGATAATAAATATATAAACTAATAATGAATTGTTGTAGGTACATAATAAGAATGTCAACAATCAAATAAAGCATTGAAAGCACGACTAAATTCCAACACATATAATAATAAGAAGAAACCAAGAAAATATTATTAATATATTTAAAGTCCTATGTAATATAGAGTTCCTGCTATAAAGGAAAAAATTGAACTTCTTCACCTAAAAGGACACCGACAACTCTTAAAATACTTTTATGTGATTAAAAAAAAAACTCCAACGTGAGTCTTCCTTTTTTTCCACAAATTTGTTAGGACATATTTGATACATAAACTAAAAAGGACTCCAAAAATATTTTAGGAATTAATATTATAAAAATAATTAAATAGTAATTTGAGAAAAAGGGTGAAAAGATGATTTTGTCAAAAGGTAAAAAGACGATTTTGTCTAAAACTAAATTTTTTTAATGAAGGGCAAAAAACTCAAACAACACTATTAAGGACCTTGGTGCTTTTAATATAGTATAGATTATATAATAGAAACTACAATGAAATACTTATATAAATATACATTAGAATACTTATACAACTTTACTTGTATTTTCGTCATATTGTTTGGGTTGCTCACTTCTATTAAATTGTTGATACATTAATACTTTAGAGTGACTGAGTTTTATACATCAATAGAGTATAGTCTAGTATCAAATTATTCAATCCATTTGTATTCAATGTATGTTTATAATTTAGTTTATTATATGCAATAGTTTGTATCCATATGCTAAATGTAAACATAATACATTCACTCTATACATTTACTACATGCAGGAAATCAAATTTTACGTGTTAAAGCGTTCGGTTGAAGCACCACATATGCAAGCATATGCAAATTATAATATAGTGAATGATTTGAAGGGGAAGCTAAGCTTAGTCTGATGCAACTTAATAGATTCAAGGATACATGTTTTGGTCTATATACTCGTATGCACGAGTGTTGGATTCAAGCAAAAATATTTAGGTGTTTCATAGTATGTGAATTGGAAAATAATTTCCTAGATGCACTGTTGATTCGTATAAATCATACCACACTTTGATTCAGTCTTAAGAAGTTTTCCATCATCACCGGTGTAAATTGCATCGGTGACGCAGATGATTTTTCATTCGACACAATCGAACCTAACACTGATCGAAGACGGAGCCGTTAGTGAAATCGAGGCTCCATAAAAAATCGACAGGAAGCAATGCACCTGAACTGGCAATAGTGCAATTGTCATGATCAACTAGTAGACTCTCATGTTTTTTGTTCACCAATTTTTTTGGTGTGGATAATACATTGTCTTTTTGGTTTGTGGTTCTGAATTATTTTCGAACATTAATGCCTTACCTAAGTTTTTTCAGTCTCTTTATAACTCTGAGCAGGTAATTTACTTTACTTATTAAAAAAATTGAATACGAAGTCCCAATAGTTCTGCTCTCAATTTAAAGCTCGTGAACTGGTTAATTATCAAGCATACACAAATACTTCCAAGTATTTACTGCTGTTTGAACCATTTTTGCAATATCAAAATTGAATGAATAAAGTAATACCGTGCTAGATAATTCTCCGATAAAGAAAAGCTCGTGCATCATTATGATAAACAATAGAAACTCTCACAATTATAACAAAGTTGTATAGTTTCCCCACCTCAAAGGAGTAATACACCTTAGTACGTTGGGATCATGGGACTGATTATCTCTGTGGCTTGATGCTCTCTGAGAGCTTTATGATATCTTCCTCATCATATAACCAATAGGGTGCTTTTATGCTGATTTAACTAACAGTTTAGTTATCCCTCTATGCAGAAAACATTGTACAATTCTATTCATTAATTTGTTATAAAAGTATTCAAATGTAAATATATAAATGTATGAAATTAAAATATATAAGTATCTAAGTATTAATACAAGAATTTTTTGTCGTTAATCTCTTTTCATTCCTATAATTTATGGTAAATAGTAGTTGTTGATTAATAATGGGAAGTTGACAGGTTTAAGGGCACGAATTTAAGGTATGTGTAACAGCTTTGCCTTATTTTACTACATTCAAATTACTTTTGTATTAATATATAAATTTTAAAAAATATATATATATACGAATACTTTCTGTTTAAGAAAATGAAATTAGGGCCTATTAGTTACAATAACTACTTTTCTTTATTTACTGCCTTTTTAATTAAGTTTGTATTAATGTATAAATTAAAAAAATTAAAAAATTATACAAGAACACATCGATTTAATGATACAAAATGCAGTTATTTTAATAAATAGATAACTCATAGCTATTCAAATTCAATAACCCTAAAAATATAGTTATTTAAGTAAGTTTCTCTAAATTATATCAATTAGATGTTCTTGACTAATATCATCAGGTTTTGGGGATCCAAAGGAATTTGTGAAGTATATATACACATTATGTATTGAGCGATATTATAATAGAATGTCCCGAATGTAATATCTTGTACCAGATAATTTTATTTTAAAAATATCATGAGTGACCCCCCTATTGTAATTTATCCTTCACCTCCACAATGTCCATGTTAATATAATATTTCAGCACATGATTCAGTTTCCATCACAGGCAATTATAATCAACTCAGAATCAATACATGAGATTAAGAAAGTAAAAGAATAATGAGTTTGGAACCTAAATAATGAAGAAAAATAAAATAAAGTTGATAAAAATAAAGTGTCAAAACAAAGTTAATATTTTCTACATATAGCACACATATTTTGTGGGTTATGTAACTTTTCTGGAAAAAAACAATAACTTATGTAACAAATTTTAATGGGAGTCGTTAAGTAAGTCTTGTATAGCGTACTAAATTAATGTGTTATATGTACAAAATGTTAACTTTGTTTCGAGAGATTTTGTTCGGTTGTTATTTATATTAACACTTTGACTAAATAAGTAAAGTAAAGACAAGATGATGTCAATTTCAGGAGTTGTTCACAAAGAGATTAGATCATGTGGCTATGACTTTTGTGTTTGTCGAATTACCGTTATTAAGCATATTTAAGATACCTACTGAATTGCTGAGTCACAGGATTGATAATATGGTCACAATCTCTCGAGTCTTTTACCTTCTATCTAGATTAGCCTCATACGTACTTTGAGCAGATATATGATAAATCAATCCGTATGTATTTATACTTCTTTCTGTACTTGAGTCAAGCAGGGAAAACTAGGTTAGTCTCGGTCTTAGCCATTAATCCATCTGCAGAAAAATCTTACTCCCCTGAACACACATTCCATTTCTGATTTTCTTTTCTTGAGTTCCACTAGAAATTATTCATTAACATTTATTGGTGCCAATCAATAGAGTAATTAACATAAAATTAAGAGAATGACACATGAATGGTGGATTCTTCTAACCAATCAATAATTAAGAATAAAATGTTCATACAATGGCCATAAACCCAGAGAGAGAACCTTTAGTCACTCATGATTTGATTACACAAGATAGAATTCATAAAACAATAAGAAATTACATTTAGACGAGAGTTAAAGATTTAATCTTAGAAGATTCGTTCTTTGTTCTCCCAATGTGTTTGTCCTCCCATAAAAAGACTAAGTATGGATATTTATAATTCTCAAAACACCTAGAAGGGTCCACCATGTCGAACTAGGACAAAGTAGAAAATCTCCCAGGTCTGGCCTACCTTGCCGCGCGAGGAAAACTGTGTGCATCACGAGGCATTTTTGCTCGCATTGCCCTTGTTCTCAATATGAGCTAAACATCAAAGAGGGATGGATTACTTTCTACTTTGCCTCGTGAACCTCTAGTTCATCTTGAGCTTGTCTTTGCAAGCTTCGACTATTTTTTCCTCTATACTTGATTGATTTTATGGTCTTTTTACCTACAAGACACAAAACACATTCCATAAGCTCTAAATCATATAAATGAGTGAAAGTAATCAGATCATCCTCGTAACAATATAAATGTAGGAGAACACACAAGTGTAAATTCACCTTACATCACCACCTCATACTTTTACACGACACTCACATATATCACCCACTCCACCTTATGCAAACAAGATAGTTCTGCTCCTATCTAGCTCACAAAAGACTTTTAAATATCAAAGCAAATCTCAATACAAAAGTGCTCTTAACTTTACAAACAAGATATTTTTTAAGGCGACACAATTTCTAAAATTGACTCACCAACACAATGTATATGATAAATACAGTCAAACTATTAAGTAGAGAAGTTGGAAAGATCACAAAGTCTTCTTAACTACCTACGTGCGCTCGCTTTTCAAGAGAGATGCCCCTTCACACATTTACAAATATATGGCAATTTTCAAGACGTGTATGTAGAACAATACCACTCACTCTCAAAAATAAATTTTCATGTATACTAGATATTCATATGTTTTCCTTCGTGTCATATTCTATTAACAAAAACATTAAAATCTTAGGATCAAAAGGACTTTATGGATTATAATACCGGCTAAGGAACAAGTAGGAAATTTTTGGTCAAATAATGGCTACTCTCCCTATGTACTTTAAGAAAACTACTTCAAGAATTTTAAGCTCTTTTCCTTGTGCATTCCCAACTTCAACTTTCTTTAATGCTTCCCCTTATATCTCCCCTTATTTTTAAGCACCCGCTCTGTTCTTTCACACCTTGTTAATAAGGAAATCTTTTCTAATTACTTTTATTTTTTTTGAATTTTCTTCTTTCTCTTTTAGTTTTTTCTCCTTCTAACTAACAATTTGCAATGGACATAAATATTAAAAAATTGGATCAAATTAAATTAATTCGATTCTTTGATTTGTTTTTTTTCTTTCAAAATTTTAGTTTTTCGATTTAAGGATCATGATTCGTCGATGCACCGAACAATTAATTTTTTTAACCATAGCCCCCAAAGAAGATATCCAAAAGAGTACAAATCCTTGTCTTTCATATCAGAAATATTGTCATGATTCCTTTTATTTTTTTCAAAAATAGCCTCAGAACTTGGGTATCTTTTCATGGATGATGATCTCACTCGTGCTATGAATCAATTTTATTCATCTCTGTCGGATAAGGGGTGTTTCAGTCAACCGCCAACCCCGACTCCTCCATCAGAGAGTTCTGGTGTGGAGCCTATTCCTGGTGCGCAAATCGAAAGGGACGGCCCACCCCTGATCACAATGGTTTGAAGAAAAAAGGAGGGAAAAGAAAAATGTGCTCAATAGTGGAGCGGCATCTCCGAAGATACTGTGCTTCTGAGGAAGTCGTACTACTTGAGTCTCCGCTGCATCTATTTCCTACTTGCGGTTGGTTAGGCTAGGCCGATTAAAACCTCTCCACAGTCCTCGATTCTGATTGAACTAGGGAGGATCGATATTGCTAGGGCTTGTTAACCATGCATGGTCTCTTGCTGGGGAAGTTGTACTACTTGAGTCTCCACTGCATCTATTTCCTGCTTGCGGTTGGTTAGGCTAGGCCGATTAGAACCTCTCCACAGTCCTCGATTCTGATTGAACTAGGGAGGATCGATATTGCTGGGGCTTGTTGCATAGCCTATTTTTTTTTTCGTTTTCATATTGAAAAAATAATAAGAATGAGAGGTTTGTTAACTATGCATGGTCTCTTAAAGGTTTCATTCTTTTACCAACTCTGACCATCAGCAACCTGCTCCCCTAAGCTAGATTTTTAAGAAATATTTTAAAATCTAAATTATATTAAGGAAAACTTACCTATATATACTATTTTATTTACCATATCTTCAAATATTCCCTACTATTTCAAAATATTTCAAAAATCCCTTTTTTTACATCCAAAACTCATTTTTTCGTATACATAATTGCTACTCTCTTTTCGTTGTTTAGCTTAACTGATTTGTTAATTAATGTATCTGAATTAATGTATCCGAATACCACATGATATATCCAGATGGACTATTTTTCTAAATTAATGTATCTGGATAATTGCTACTCTCTTTTCCTTTTTTGGCTCAGCTGATTTGTTAATTGATGTATTTGAATCAATGTATCCAGATGCCACAGGATGTATCCGGATACATAATTCCTTTTTTAGCTCAATTGATTTGTTAATTAATGTATCCGAATTAATGTATTCGGATATCATAGGATGTATCCGGATGGACTATTTTTGAAGGAATTCATGTAATATTAAAAGGAAAACTTACATAAATATATTATATTAAAAATACATTTATCATTTATAGAAATAATATTTTTTTCACTAAACACTTATTATACAGTTTTAATACATATTAGCGAAAATAATTTATAAAATAATACAAGTTTTATTCATGGATAATATATTTATCACACTTTAATACACTTATAATACATTGTGTCAATTTCTTACTAAACAAGTATAATATATTTTAAAACATTTATAATACATTTATATTGCATGCATAATTTACTTTTAATACATGAAAAATATATCATATTGCTATAGATGGTAATAAATAAAAAGTATCGCTAAAGTCAGTGATTATCTATTAAAACGTATTTTCCCTGATAATGTTTTCATATTAAAAAAGATAAAAATAAATAGTAATTAGCTCCTTGAACTATGTGATTCTTAATTTTTTTATTTATATTAAACTTTGGCCCAAATTCTTTTGGCCCATTTTTGTTGCGCTCTTTACTCTTTAGTCATATATTAATTCATCATTTTCAAACAAAGAATCAAAATTGGATCTAACACCTTTCTCTCGGGTAAAATTTTTACTCATAATTTCAACAATTCTCTATTTTTCTCTTTTTATTTTTTTCCATCTCACAAGTGTACAATAAAATCTATCATTTACACTGTGGATGTCATGTACAGATTTACGTGATCATGTATTATACTAAAATATTAGACATGAGGGTGTGTTTGGTAGGCTAGAAAATTAATGTTTTCATGATTTTTTTTAATTTTTTTTTAAAAATAAATAGTTTTGGATTTGATGCACTTGAGCTGAGGATTTTTCAGAAATTTCCTTTTTATCTCCACAAGATAGTAATAAGACCTGCGTATACTATACTCTCCTCAAACTCCACTTAGTGGTATTTTACTGAATATGTTGTTGTTCTTCTTCTTTCTTGTTGTTGAAAGATAAATAGTTTGGTCTAAAAGTATAAGAATTTGATCTTATACTTTGTTAATTTGGTGCTCCTTTTGTTTCTCATTTGCAACAAAAAAATCGTTTTAAAAATATCGAATTGAAGTTGGAAAAATTGAACCGAACCGAATTAGTTTGATTCAGTGTTCGACGCATAATTTTTCAAAATTGAAAATTGAAAATCGAATAAAAATTTGATAAAATCAAACTAAAAAATCAAACGTTAACCCCTACTAACAATATACAAGTTATATTTTCATTCTTGGGGCAGCCAATCAACTCTATTAAGCAACTTGAGAAAATGTTTTCTAAATTTTTTGACTAAAGAAACATGGAAAATTTTAAAAACAGGTTTTGCTCGAGTTAATTCCTTGAATGGTTATTCAAGTTTCGACAATTGCCTATTAAAATTATTTTTGTTTCTTTTTATAATAGCTAAATATCACTCAACTATCACTATTTTTACTTATAATATACTAAACACCACAAAACCCTCCTCTCCTAGTTGATATGCCATGCTAGCCTGTTTGAATTGACTAAAATTTAAGTGTTTTTACGCTAAAATAACTTTTAAACAGTTTTGTAGTGTTGAGATAAATTTAAAAAATGAATATAAATTCATAGTTTTAAGTTAAAATGACAAAAATTAGTCAAAAACCATAAGTTAAATTTTCTAACTTATGATTTATAAGTCAAAATTGAAAAGCCAATCCAAACAGACTCTAGAGCTCTATTTTTTTTTCAATAATAAATCTTATTTTATGAGTTAAATAAGTTTATTATTGAAAAAAATAGAGTTTTAATGTGACATGACTTTTTAACTAGAAAGAGAAGGAGATTTTTTTAATATTTAATATAGGAAAAATGGCCTGATATACTCTTCAATTTTGTCATTTAGAGCTGATATATCCCCGTTATGAAAGTGGCTTATATACACATACCCCTACCGTTACACAAATGACTCACATATACTCTCACAGTTACAAAAGTTGCTCACATATGCCCTCTGCCATACAAAAATAGCTCGCATATACCCTTTTCATCTTAAGGAAGTGAAAAATTTAACTTTTTATATTTTTAATTTTTAAAAAAAATCATGTATGGGGTATATTTTTTTTTGAGAAAGTAAAAAAATAATAAAAAAATATATACCCATACATGTGAATTTTTTCTTAGCTAAGTTTAGGGGTATATATACCCTTTTCACGCATGAATTAATTTTTGACTTTTTTGATTATTATTATTTGAGTTTCTAATTTTTATTTTTTTATTCTATGGTGTAAATATAAGAGAAATAGAAAAAGTGTGACTGAAAAAAAGAGAAAAAAATAAGAAAAAAATTTAGAAGCATTTTTTTGCAACTATATTTGTAATTTAAAACTAATTTTTTTCTGCTATATTGGAATTTAGTTTTTTTATCTATAAATTTTTTTTAGGGCATGTATAATAAATTTTACAATAGGTGGTGGACTCTTTCATTAGGTAAGGGAAGAAGGGTGGTCCCTTTCGAGCGGTTCCTTCTTTTCTTTTTTCGATGATTTAAAGGCGACAACTCTTTTCACCAAGGAATTGGGTCTCTCTACCATTTTCTTCTCTTCCACTTTGGCCAATATGAGTTCACCTGGTACTAGCAGGTTTATCGGGGAATTTCTCATCTTAGTAGGAGCTTTCCAAAGAGCATTTTTTAGAGGAAGATAAAAAAAAATGCGGATTTCCCTATTGATTAGCCTCTGAAGCGGATAAGAGAAAAATAAATTTGACCATCAAAATAATAAATTCAAATTAGCCGTTGAATCAAAAAAGTCAAAAAAATAAATTATGTGTGAGAATGATCAAATATACCTCTATATGTGTTTTTAAAAAACTTTAAAAAATTAATTTAAAATTAATTTTTTTCACTTCCGTTAGAAAAAAAGGATATACGTGAGCTATTTGTTTAACAATAAGGTTATATATGAGCAACTTTCATAACAAATGATATATCATCTCTAAATTAAAAAGTTGAGAGGTATATCAAATTCTTTTTCCTTTAATATATTATGAGCAAATTAGTATTAGTATATTTAATAAATTATCAAGTGACTATTTAGGTAATTAACTTTGTTTTGCTCCTTACCAAAAGTCCAAAACCCAGCCTATACAGAAAATGCCAAAACACCTCCCAAAATGATAGAAGTCAAAAGGAAAAAAAGTTCCGCAAAATCCCAATACAACTCAGTCCGAGAAGAGAGTCTTTGTTTGGGCGAGCTCATCTCATCCTCCAGCAAAATTCCTCTCAAAAGGTTCTGTATTTGCCTTGCTTTTTGCTATATTCAAGAAACCCCACATTGATTTCTGCAGGTACCTGCTTAGAATTTTTTTTAGTTTATATGCATATTTATGTGTCTCTATGAAACCCTTTTGTGTATATATTTGTGGGTCTTTCCTCTTTTTTCCTGGGAATTAACCTGTGATTTTGAACCATTGGAAGAAATCTTGAATTGGGGTCTTTAAATAGTACATACTTCAGTATTGGTACTAACTTTTGTGTAATTCTCAATTTTAGACTTCTTGATAGAAACTTATATGTGGTTGGTTGATTTAGATTGATGACTGTTAAGGTTTTAAGATAGAGTTACAATCATGGGGTTGTTGCCTTTTGACATATAGTGATGTACTCCCTCTGTCCCAATTCATGTAGTACTACTATCTTGGAGGTTGGAGTAAATGGTAAAGTTGCTATCATGTGACTAGGAGGTCACGGGTTAAAGCCTTGAAAACAACCTCTGGCAGAAATGCAAGGTAAGGCTGTGTATAATAGACCCTTGTGGTCGGGCCTTCTCCGGACCCTGCGCACAACGGGGAGTTTTAGTGCATCAGACTGTCTTTTTTACTATCTTTGGCACATCTCAAAATGTTTGATACCATTAATTTTGTGTACAATTTTGGTAACTTCCCAGAATTCAGATTCATTGAAGCATTTGATACCATAGTTTCTCCATTAAACAACCATGTTGACTATTACTTTAAATATTTTCCTCTATTGTGATATTTAAGTCAAATTAGCATCTTAAGCTCTGTCTAGTTGGATAAATACGGAATGGACAGCTGTACAATACGACATAACAACTATTTCGTGATTGAGCATCAGTTAAATCAGTATTATTAAACCCATATAGCTCAATAAGATGATGCAAGCGGTTATCGTTTCATGAGAGGAGCCATTCATCCAGAGAATTGTGTGCTTCAACTAATGACGTTCAAAGTGATCTCTCAACAAGAATCAGTGGATTCTTTGAATCTCAACTTTGTTAAGTTTGAGTAAATATCAACATTATTGTATTGGATGCTGAAATTATTAATTTTAATTGAAATTTGATTATTATAGTACTGAGTTCATATTTGTTTAGTAATTTAAAATTGTGTGCTTCATTTCAAAGCAAAGTGCGCTTCACTTTTCACTTTCTGCTTCAAGTGCCTTGGATATTGTTGCTTCTTTGTGCTTCTGAAAATACTGAGTTAAATATGAGGAGCTATTTGGATGTAAAGTTTCTATCTTTCTTTGAAATACTACTACCCTCAGGGATAACTAGTCAGGGACTCATGGTTTGGCATCCTTATATTCTAATACCAAATATTTTGTTCTTTTCTCAGGGAGATTTGAGTTGTTTTGGTATAATCCTTGTGGGGTTATCAAGATATTAGTATGAGTTTGACTTTAGCAATAATCAAATAAAGGGGAATGTCAGGTCTTTTCCTAACAATTAGAAGAGAGATTTGAAAAAGTGTAGCACAATATGTATCGCCCTGTGCCTACTACTACCCGAGGTGGGGAACCCACAGATAGTGGAGATCCTGTGGTGACATTGGACCAAGTTCCACGTTGGAGTAATGCTGAATTTAGGTATGTGTATGAGAATGAAGATCCTACTAATTCATCCTTTCCGGATCCTTTGGCATCTGCCTCTGGGTCTGAATGCAACACTAGTGGCATGATTTCCAAGTTTCCCGTTGAACATGAGATTAACTCCAAGATATACTTGTGGAGAGGAGACCCCTGGAATCTCGAGGTAGATGCTGTTGTTAACTCTACTAATGAGGTAAGAGGTGACTCTCTCTCACGTAGCAGTATTTGTTTTGCATGTCCATCATAAATGTGAGCATCTTTTTGTTGTTTAGTATTGAACATCTAGTTTGCATGCAATGTTTCATGTGAGATGGCAACATCAAGGCGCTCTTGTAGCCAACAAATTAGCTACACTTCCATTTTTTTTTGAAGGTTTTCAGTCCTTGTAGCCAACAAATTATCTCATCTGTGTATCTCTGATTTAAGTGAACTTCGACTAACTTTATTAAGCAAGGGGATGAATGCAATTGTACGCTTGTTCTTGAACTGAGACTCAAGGTTCAAAACATAATCTTAAATTTTCTTTTCTTTTCTCTGAAAGAATGGGGTAGGTACGGGTTAGCGTGAAAGTTGACAAGTGTGAACATGTTGATTTTGGTAGCAAAGACATGAGGAATCTGTGTTCTTTTCGGGTTTTCAAGTTTAGAACTGTCTAGAAATTGAAACATGTAGTTCTTAATTTTGTCCCATACATGTCTTGTTCACTTTCCTGAACATTATGGTGGATAAACAATGTGATGGAATTGTCTAAATCTATTATCTATTTAAGATATAAGATATGGTTTCACCTATTTTTATACTTTTATGTAGACATTCTGTATTATATGGTGTATCATTTATTGATCTATACGCTTCAACATGAGATTTACACCTCTATTTTGGTGGTCAAAAGAACTTAGATGAAGCTCACAGCAGCCCAGGATTGCATGCTTCATCTGGACCTGGTCTTGCAGAAGAATGTACCACATTGGTAGGTTCTTTTGTGCATTAATATGTATTTGGGAATTAATTTTGATTTGCTTATTTTCTGAGCTGGTTCGCAAGTAGAAGTTGGAGTTTGACTTGCGGCGAACTGTTGAAGTTCCAGTTTGTACATTCCTTCTTCTAACCTAAGGAAGTTATCTCCCACTTATTAAAATTTATACTGCTCTATTCAACTGATGACAGTGATGTTGGAAAGACTAAGATATGGTGTACTTTTCCTTCATAGGGAGGCTGCCGAACAGGAATGGCAAAAGTTACAAATGCTTATGATCTTCCTGCTAGGTGGGTATACTGGGTTATTTTCTCAGAACTTTTGCAACAAGCTTTTCCATTATCTTCATATTTCTGCTTGCACTAGAAGTTAAGAAATGTATTACAATGTTCTCACTTGTAACAAATGTCAGTCCTAAGCATTATCTTTTGTTTTTCTTTGTTAAATCTGCAACTTAATTCTTCAAATTGTTGATGTGAAATATATTTCTCTTTTAAGTTCAAATTAGGAAATTTAGCCGTTCTCTTAGATATCCATTTTTTTCAGTATAGATATCATTATTATACTAAAAGAAAGAAAGAACAAGGGAGAACACTGCAAATCCAACTAAGCTGGCTGTTAAAGAACAAGGGAGAATACTGTGAATCCAACTAAACTGGCTGTTCATAAAAGGAGCATGTACTCTGATAAACATACTTCTCAGATGGAGCTTGGAGATTCTCCATTGGATAGTTACAAGCTTATGTTCTAAGGAATTGTTGTAGAACAATAGTAAGTGGGTTGGTTAGGAAAATCCTGTGTGCCAGCTAAGTTGCAGTAATATTTGACACATTCACAAGAAATTTCAGTATGCACAAACAGTTTGGCACTTTGTTGGGATTTTTTTAGAATCCAGTATAGTAGTAGTTTAATAAAATTCAGTCTTATTTTTAAGGGATAATTTCAGAGACTTCCCTCCAGGTTTTGCTTAATCACACGGACCTCCCATATGGTTTACGATACTACGCTTACCTCCCTTATTTTAATTTTCTTGTAACAATTCTTTAGATCTATTGTTATTAATGTAAACAAGTCATAATATGGCTAATTTACCCTTTTCTAACATTAAAATCCTCTAATTAGTTAATTAAGTTTATGAATATTGATCTTCTTTTACAGTAAAAGGTCTAGTTCCCTTGCAAAGACAAAAAAAAAAGCCGAGCTCTTTAGAAGTACTTGCTGATAATTTACTTACCATTATCATCTTATAGGGACATGTAAAAGCAACAAAGGCTTCATAGCTCTCTTCAAACTTGTAGATTCATTTTCATAGTTATTGATTGCATTTTTAGCCTATCATTCAATGCCAAAGGTTTTTAAGGCACTTAAAAGGTTCTTCATTTTCTTTACAAAATCCGATAGATTTACAAAAGTAATAATGGAAATCGATTGAGGGATTACGGCAATTTCCATCCTAAGTCCAGCAAGGACTAAACCACTTTCTTTTGCAGTAAATTATGCATTCTTTACTGGCAAGAGTGATATTTATCTTATTTAGATAGACATAGAAAAACAGATAACACACGTTTTAGTGTCAATCAAGTGGCTTTTCATCATATTATTATCTTACAAGCTTGATTTTCCATCTCCTTTTTTAATTCCACTTTATCTTTTGCGTTTATGAGTTACGAATCAGAGACAGTTATTATTTTGTTCATTAGTTAGGTTTCTTTGTTGTTAAAGAATAAGCTAAAAAAGATATTCATAAAGTAGTTAATTAATTAAAGGATTTTAATGTTAGAAAAGGGTAAATTCGTCATAGTATTCACATTAATAAAAATAGATTTAAAGAATTGTTATAAGAAAATTAAAATAAGGGAGGTAAGTGTAATATCGTAAACCACACGGGAGGTCAATGTGATTAAGCAAAACCTCGAGGGAGGTCTCTGAGATTATCCCTATTTTTAACTGTACTTTCGAAGTGCTTATCCATTCATTGAAATCATTAGTCCTCTATTACTGCCTATTTCAACAGTCAATGCCAGTCCACTATATCTTGCTTTAATTTTTCACACTTGAACTATTGATGAAAATTGAAGCAATCTTGGCACCTTAATTTTGCTGATAAGAACATGGTGATTCGCACTTACGTACCCAGCCAAAAAACAAAGGAAGAGCTACTTCACTTAATGTTTTAATTTCCAAGATCCACATCATGGTTGTTCAGGTGGACTAGCTATATTCTTGTATAACCGTTTTAAACTGCCAGTAGATTATGGTCTGTAAAAGTTAAAAGCAGGAAACAGTATGTGTTGAACTTTGTTTTACATTATCATTTATCACGATACTAGCATTAGTGGAAGTCATGCAGCATTTTCTAACTATTGACCCCATGTTCATTTTATTCTTGCATTGTGCAGGAGAGTCTTACATACTGTTGGTCCCAAGTATGCTGTAAAATACCATACTGCTGCAGAGAATGCGCTAAGCCATTGCTATCGCTCTTGCCTTGAGCTTCTAATAGAAAATGGACTCAAGAGGTTTTCTGATTGTTGTAATTTCGTCTGTTACATTTTAGTTCCCTGATGTTGATTATTGAAGGAAAAGAAAAAATGAAGTTGAAAATGTAAAATACTGATGGTCTAGTGGTAAGAGCACAACACGTGATGTGTGGGTTAAGCCCACGTCATGACCTTGAGCTCTGCCGCAGATAAAAGGTCCGGAAATTGATTGGAGAGGGTAGAGGAGCGGACTCATTAATCATTGATCTTTAAACCATGGCGTCACTAGCCCTTGGGAATTTCTTAGTATAAAAAACAAACAAACAAACTGATCTTGAGTCTTGACTTTAAGGTTTCAATATTTGGAAGTTGACGTAACCACGTTGTATCATGTGGATGCAGCATTGCTATGGGCTGTATATATACAGAAGCGAAAAATTACCCACGAGAACCAGCTGCTCATGTGGCAATAAGTAAGATATCTCTGTTGGCTATTTTCTGTTTTTTCCTGGTGCATTAATGCTGTTGTATTTCCATTATAAATATGTTTTTATGTTTTTAACATGTATTCCAATGTTTTAGCTTCCAATATTTTGTTCCACGGCTTCATGATGACATCACTATTTCACTTTGATTAGGAACTGTGAGGCGGTTCATTGAGAAACAGAAAGATAAAGTAGAGGCTGTTGTTTTCTGTACAACTACATCACAAGATACAGAGATTTATAAAAGGTATTCTTAGTATATCAATTTTCTAGTAGATAGCAGAGGGAAGGAATTCTTCGGTTCCTATTTCTTTGGGAAGTCCAACCATCCATCTTTCGAGTGGTATTAATTCATATGTACCTTTACTTTGCAGATTGCTTCCACTCTATTTTCCTCGGGATAAGCATGAGGAGGAAGTTGCGCTTTCAAAACTTCCTGCAGATGTTGGGGATGAGAATGGGGAGACAACTATAGATGAACGTAAAATTAGGATAAAACCGTTACCAAATGCAAAAAAGTCCAATCCAAAGATTTCCCAGGCCTCTGTTGATTTGACTGTCAGTAATGTCGGTTTGACCAGGTTAGTCCGCTAATTGTGCATCCACATTATATTAACATACTAGGAGACAAATTGCTCATATATTATGCGAAATTGAATAATTTGTCCTCCGTTATATTTTTCTAACTTACCCATATCATTAGGAAAAAGTCTTACTTTCAATCTTAATCTTTAATGTAGCTCCAACCTGAAGTATACAGTTAATTTTAAGTCATAGTCGAAAGTAAATAAGTAATTTGGATTTGCTTTTCACAAAATATTTTGATACGTAGAGTTCACTCATTTCATGTTAGAGCTTTGTCTAACTACAAGGGTATAAATAGACCCAAAGTATAACGAAGGGTTTGAGCAATTCTCGATAAAACAATTCAACTTTATACCTTTTCCAACAAAAAACGAACTTCATCCTATCATTAAAGTTATAGTCTACAACTTCATCACTTGCTTATGTGAGGAGGGTAGGCTTCCCAAACTCATATATGAAATTTAGGTTAAAGTTTGAGCTTCAGAGACCATGTTGGTTCAAAGCTTTCAGCCGGCCAAAAATATTTCCAGATAAGCACATTATTGTTATACATCTACAAAATGGAAAATTCAAAGTCTATTAATTACGTTTATCCAAAGTCTACTGTTATTTCTTTTTCCGAAATGCTTTGAATTGATTTTCCTTAGCCGAGGGTCTAACCTAAACCACTTCTCCACCTCCCAAGGTAGGGGTAAGGATTGCATACACATTACCCTCCTATACCCCGCTTGTAGGATTACACTTGGTATGTTGTTGTTGTTTGCACATTATTAAATTGATAAATAAAATAATCTAAACTATTACAATTTTAATATAATTTTCAAATGACAAATTTAATGAAAATCTGAGCTAATAATTTAAAATATAATTACATTGAACTAATTTAACTCAAATCATCAATTAGTAGAAGCTAATAAAACAAAAACAATACATTCATAGACACGTGAGAGAATTCTGGTAGTACAATAATCGAAAGACCTAGAAATTATCTTACGAACCAATGCTTGAGACACTTTAATGACTTCAAAAAATTAACATTGGATCAAAAAGAACTGCGCATTGCCAGGTTCGGTCTGACTCTTCGTACGAAATTAACCCCGCTTGACCATTCTGCTGCAATTCTTTACCATGTCAAGTGGATTCATCTTATTTGTAATGTTAGCTTCCATGATTGGTTTTTATACATGTAAGTAACAAACGTTTTTGACGAAGCAGATTCAGTTGAACCTGCTTGATATAAGGTAGGTCCGCCCCTATTTCCAACTTCGAATATATTGGAAATATGATTATTTCTCCAACTTCAAGATTGTGATTTAGGATTTTTACTTCACTTATTTAAGAAAGAAATTAATAAATACCTTAAAACGTAGATTGTGCAATTAGTTTATTCCTAAATTTGGTCAAATTATCTCAATCAACTATCAATTATTTAATTATGTGGTCCTATCAGGCATCTCTCTCTCTCTCTCTCTATATATATATATATATATATACACACACACACAAAAGTCACACTCTTTATTTTATGAAATGTACCTTCAAGTTAAAGTGAATGCTCAAGAAAAAATATATCAGGAAAAAAATAGAGGAAGTGACTAAGGAGAGGGAAATGGAGAACCTCTCAACCATTTTGTTGAGGGAAAAAGCATCAATGAATTTGATGGTAGAGAAATTAAAAGTTTGTTAAAGCTATGTGTTGTTCTTGAGTCTAAACTTGATGAAAGAAAGAAAAACTCTATGACAATGAACATGTATATGAGAATCTTACAAAGGAAACTAGTGGTGATGGCAACAATACTGGAGAAGAGAATGATGGGCATCTTATGTTGATTGAGCATGTAATACTTTTATTTTTTTCTATCACTATTTTGTTATCTTGTTTCTTAATAACGAGTTGGGGAATTCTAACTCTTAACTTGCTCCTACAACTTCCTTTTCATTTGGTTGGGCATGCCAATGATATCTCATCAAGTAACAGGTTCATTGCATGCTATTGATCACGAATAGTCATTTCATTAGGTTCATGTCCTCTTTCCCTATTCACATACATGCATGCAATACTAATAAATGCAGTTAACAAGCATACATAACACGTATGAGAAAATAAACCATCACCTACCTCGAAACCAAGCCTAAATACTCTTAAGGAACTTGAGCTTTTCCTTTCCGGAGTGTCTTGGCTTGTTCTTGGTCTAAAACAAATAAAGAACACAAGCAATCAATGAACGATGGTCTAAATTACCCGAATTATATCAAAATACTAACCCTTGGCCAGGTTCATGATCTAATAACCTAATTAGGGCTTTTTCCACCATTAAATTCAGGCTAAGAACCCTCCCCTAGAATAATTACCATGGATTGTAAGTTTTAAGAATCAAAATACAAGTTAGGGGAGTATTTAACTTACCTTTAGCGCGAGAATTGGTGGAAAACTGAAAAGGATAGCCCTAGGTTGCCCTCTTGCTCTCCAAAAATGGAATTGTAGAAAGAATGATGTTTTTGGGACTTTTACCCAATAAAACCCGCGTCTGGCCCACCATAGCGGCCCCCGTCATGGCGGAAATAATTCCTCCACAACGGGTTGCACGGAGATAGAAACTCCGAAATTGATTCCCAAGCCCCTATTTCGCAACACACCTTCAATCCTTGACGTTCTAAAACAACTCTTTCATGCCAAGATCAATTACGGGAGTTCTACTTGCCCAAATTCGATTCCGTGAAGCTGTACAGGCTCCTTAACGTCTCGGCTACCAACTCAAACAATCAAACTCATAATTTAATCCCCCATCCATTACCGGATTACCCTAGACCTCACCTGACTCAGATTTTGTCCAAGTCTGACCTAGGCTCAAAATTTTCAAGTTACTACTCAGAAGTTTTCTGTCCCAAACTCCTCCCCCATTGGCTTATCCATAACGACTGGAGCAGATCGTTACACATTATCCTCCTCAAACCCCACTTATGGGATTACACTTGGAATGTTGTTGTTTCAGTAAGAAAATGAGCTTCGTGTCGAACACATTCAAGTATAGGATCAATAAGAGTGATAGATGTTACTTTCACTCAATGAAAAAGGGAAATAAAGTAAAGATTTTTCAATTTTTCTTATTGATTCTTTATTTGTACCTGTTTATTTCTTTTGCTATTATTAGCATAATATTGCTTGTTGGTATTTAATGTTTTGTATGAATATTACACAAGTTTGTATGTTACATTTGACATGTTTAATTTCCATGCATAGCATATGTCAATATCATCACTTATATTTGAGGTTGAGATAGCTTCTACAAGACCTATTGAATTAAAACATAAATTTAGTGTAGAAGATTAACAATTTAAGCTTATGATATATAGAAGTAAAGGATTCCTCAAACCCTTGGTCGTTGAGTGATATTGACATCTATCACTCTTATTGCGCCTCGACTATACATTAATGTGTTCAACATGAAGCTCCATTTCTCTAAAAGCATGTGTTATACCAGTTGTATTAAATAATGGCTGTTAAAATAAATAGTCTTCGCATCTAAAGAAGAAATAAAAAGAAATGCATAGTTTGGAACAAAATAAATTATCAAATGTGACTACATTTATTAATGAAACATACTTCATTTAAAGGTGATTTTTTTTCAATCTCACGTGTGTAAATCAGAATGTATTCTTGTTCTTTGCCATGTAAGCACTTAGGAGGTCAGGTTATCAAGCTACTAAGCTCAGGGGGTAATAGCCTCTTTTGCCAAGTCTTTGGAGAGTCAAAAGTGTTTTCTTTAAAGTGTTTATTTGGAGTTGAGGTGTCTAACCAAGCTTTTAGGAAAAAAGTAAGTGCTGTTAATTTGTAGAAGTTGTTGTTTTTCAATAGTTGAAAAAATAGCTTTTCCCTAAAGCACTTTTTGGAACCTTGGCAAAAAATAAATTGGTATTCTGATATTGGTAAAAGTACTTTTCAAACTGATTAAGCCAAACACAAGAAGCTACTTTCCACAAGTACTTCTTTTGAAGTATCTAATTACTTTGAATGTAAGGGGGTTGAATAAGAAGTATAAGCAGATGGAATTGGTTAATTTCTAAGGGAGAATAATGTGGGTTACTAGTTGTGGTTGAGCAGAGAGTCAAACTTAGGTATGCTCGCTCTATTGTCAAGAAGTTTGGGCAAAGATCGAATGGTGTTCCAATTATAATGCAAATGAAAGGGGTAGAATATGGATTCAGTGGGACACTTCTCAAGTAAGATTTGATGTTGACAGGTTCCCTGATCAGATCATACATGGTACTGTCTCTGTGAAGAATAAAAGTTTTGAATTTACTGCTGTCTATGGATTACATAGTGTAGCAGATACAAGAGACCTCTGGAATGAGACAAGAAGGCCTTTTAAGTTTAATACAAGAGCCATCCCTTATCATGGATGATTTTAATGCTATAAGTGATCCCCAGGATAGAGTTAATGGAACAAATGTACAGTAACTGGAAGTGAGAGACCTCAGGAACTTCATGATTGATACTGGATTGACAGAACTTTCATATGTTGGAAGAGCCTTCACTTGGAGTAATGTGCAAATTTTGAGCAGGATTGATAGGGCAACAGTTAATTCAAACTGGATGCTTCAATGGAACAATATTACAGTCACTGTGATTGAACATCTTTTTTCTTACCCTTCACCTCGAGTATTAAATTGGAAGACCAGATGGGTACAAGACCAAAAGCTTCACTGTTGGCTGATCATGTGAGTTCAAAAGTATTGTAAGAGACTGCTGGAACAACAGTGGACCTGTAAGTTCATTAGATGATGTCTGGAGAAAACTGAAGGACTTGAAACAAGGGAGGAAAACACTCCAGGCCAAAGAGTTAAACTCTTGTCTGAATTTAGGTGGATATTACTAAATATCAGCTGCTGGAAATCCAGAAAAGGCTAGGAGATGGACATAGCCAGGATTTGCTGGAAGAGGAGATAGCACTTAGACAACAGTACGAGAAATGGACAACAATAGAAGTGACTAGAGAGTACTGAAAGGGAGAAGTCCAGAACTCAATGGCTAAAACAGGAACTCAAACACTGCCTATTTTCTTGCTTCTATGAAGGGAATATCTGCCCAAAACAAGATATGTATGCTCACTAAGGTAAATGGCGAGATAGGTCAGACTGATGATGGCATTGGAGCAGAGGTATGCAGTTTTGTAAAGGGCTGTTAGGGTTCCAAGCAGATTGGGTACCTGCTATAACCCTGAGGTGATGAAGGATGGGTACATATTTGATAGAAATGCACAACTCAACTTAATCGGGCCAGTCATAATGGAGGAAGTGTATGCAGCCTTTTGTGCTATTGGTGATCTTAAGGACATGATGGATTTAATGCTTGCTTTTCAATAGGGAAGGCGTGGCTCCTACTAAAGTTAAGTGCTTTTGCTTGGTTAGTGATCAGGAAAACTTGCCTCACTCATGAGATCCTACAGAAAAAGGGATTGCCAATTGTGTCCAGATGCATGCTATGCAGTGAGGCTAGAGAGACAAATAACCACCTGTTTCTTCATTGTAAAGTCACTTCTCTGCTTTGGACTCTGTTCCTCAGTTTAACAGAGACCAAATGGTCAATGCCAGAGCATACATCAGACTTGTTCAGTTGTTGGATTAGGAGAGAGGGAAGCAAGACACAGAAGAAGTGGTGGAGAATAATCCCACACTATATCAGGTGTACTAGGTGGACTATCTGGAGGGAGAGGAGCGGAAGAAGCTTTGAAGATAGATTCAACAGCATTCAGAAAATCAAACGGAGCTGCATTGCAACTTTCTACTTTTGGTGTAAAAATCATTGTATCGAAAACGATGAACAGTTGGTAGATCTTTTAGGATTACTGTAATTAATCTCTTGTTTTAGCTTGTTACTACCTTTTTGGAGGTCTCCAGCATACCTTTATTTTTTGTGACAAGGGAAACCCGCAGACGCTACCCTTTGGGTGCGCACTGGGTAAAACCCCGTCTCAAGCATACCTTGATGCCGAGGAATACAACATTACCAGTTTCAAAAGAAAAAAAAACTAACTAATGAACTAAATCCTAGTTTCTACTATCTATAATATTAGACAAACTAACCTAAGCTAGTAATAATGTTACCTTTGAACTAAAAACATGGAAAGCAAGGAAATTGTTTCACCTAGCCAATGAACTATTTAAAATGTAGCTACCCCTTACTTAAATCTCCACTTTAGTATGTTGTAAACCTTTCATGTTTCTTTCATTGATTTCTAAGTGTTCAAAGCACTTTGGATCTTGTTGACGTACTTCGTATTCATGATGGATAATCTGTATCCCATTAGAAGTGAAGCGCTGTCAAGCAACTATCCTTGTAATTAGAGCTCAGCATCACTTGCGCCCAGTATGTCGTGCTTTATCTGAGTATGTTACAAAACTAAAATCAAAGTGAAATTTGGTGGTAAATTACAAAAACAAATGATACAGGAAACTTCTTGTTACTTTCATTACTTGGATGACCATGTTCATGCTTGATGGATCTCGTCTTCTTCTTTCTACATTCTAGTCTTATTTGTTAAGGATATGTCATTTTTTTGAAATCATCAAGCCTTACTGAAATGAATTTTCTTAAGTAGGAGCCCATCCTATTTGGATGCTTTTCTGGATCCTTCTTTTATGTCCCTGATCAAGGACCCAGATCAGCGACGGAGAGAACAATGGGAAAAAACTGCCCAAGCTCAAACTAGCTGGAACTTCTTTAAAATGTTTGGATATGGTGACGTCGCAGGACCTCCTTTGTCAGCTGCAGAAGAATATTCGCTTCATTCGAGATATCTTGCAAAAGCAAATACACTGAATCTTTCAGAAATTGCAGAAATGAAAATTGTGTAAGCATCTTTGCTATATATATGTCTATGCAGACTATTTATTAGTCCATGCTTTCTAAATACATGAAAAATCTGTGTCCAGTTGTCCAAATATTTATTTGTTTAGGTACAAAGTGGTTTAATTGATTTTTCATCTTACGAACAACTAGCAAAGTCTCGTTGACATAGTTAGGAGCAAGTTCAGATGAACTTGTTTTATATTGCTTACCTTCCATGTCACCAATTGACTTTGTTTCAGCTACCGAGGAGGGGTTGACAGTGAAGGTCGCCCAGTAATGGTTGTTGTGGGGGCACATTTCCTGCTAAGATGTCTTGATCTTGAGAGATTTATTATGCATGTTGTAAAGGTACGTGATACTTGCTTCCCTCCCCCTCTCCCTCCCCCTGCCACCGAGAATAGGTTAGATATGATCTATTGTTCATAGCTATTGAGCTGTTCAATAATTTGTCATCTTTGTTGTAGTTACTGCATGATTTTTCTGTAAAAGATTACATTATTTGTCAATTTGCAGGAGTTTGAACCATTGATACAGAAGCCTTACTCTATTGTGTACTTCCATTCTGCCGCAACTTTACAGATGTGAGTATCATCCTTTTTCACATTGGCCTGTCCCCTTACTCAGTACGATGAATACACTTTTTCTTATACTCCTTTGGTGAAGTTGTTTCTCTTGTACAATTAATAAAATTTAAGGTTAAACATCGAATGTGTATAGTGTTTTTTCCTTTAATTGGTAGTATTATATAATATATGCTCTTTCCTACCTTCTTCTATTAACAAAAAGATCAAAGTGGTACATCATTGCTATAAAAAAATTGTCCATTTTTTCATTCTAGTTTTCAGGATCCTTTTTTCTAGAGAAATGCTTCCATGACAATATAGTCTGCTATTAAGTGTTAAAACTTCCTAATACAGTAGGTTATTTCTGACCTCATTGCTTTTGAGACACCTATTGCAGTAATCCTTTCTATAGCACATATACAAATTTGTGCTCCCTTTTGCCTTGTCAAGTTAGTTCTCTTTTATGGGGGAACATGAAAATTGTGTTTCTTCCTTTGAGGTTACATGTCATACATAGTTTTAATACTTCTTGTTTATCTCAAATCTTTCTTCTTTTTTTTTTTTTTAATTCAACAGTTCTGTTTTATCTCAATTTCCTTTTTTTTTGGGGGGGGGGGGGGGGGGTAAGGTTCTCAGATCTATTTTGTTTTGTGATGTTTTGATATATTATTTTGTTGTACCAACACAGGCAACCAGATCTAGGATTAATGAAGAGAATACAACAAATACTTGGTCGCAAGCACCAGCACAACCTTCATGTATGCAATGCTTCTCCTCTGTTCCCCTTGTGCCATGGTTCCCCAATGTTTTTATTTGCGATCATACAAATAGTTGACTTTCTGTAATTTAAATGTCCTATTTCTCTGGGCAGGCGATATATGTTCTTCACCCTACTTTTGGACTGAAGAGTGCAATTTTTGGATTACAACTCTGTGTGGATAATGTGGTACTTGCGGTCCTATTATCCGCCTCTCTGTCTTCTCTCTAATGTCATTCCTGCATTATAATGTGGATTTCATTCCTTTTTCTGAAGGCTTGTTTCCTTTTGCACTAATTGTCAGGTATGGAAGAAAGTAGTATATGTTGATCGTCTTCTGCAACTATTCCACTATGTTCCTCGCGATCAGCTGACTATTCCCGATTTTGTATTCCAGTTAAGTATTCATTCTTTTTTCTGATCATAATTATGAATTTAAGTGCGAAAACAGCAGAAGTTTTACATATTGTCAGTAATGTTGCTCCATTGAGAAAGGTGTAAATCATTGATATCTAATTTGAAATAGCATCTTTAAAGCTCAGAAAGAGATTTTCACACTCCTACAAGGGAAACACTGCACTTGATATCCCTTTTCTTTAATATTTCTATTCATGAAACTTGATCCTGCCAAGGGAATTTGTGAAAAGGAATTCTAGAAAAGATCGAGACTCCCTCCATGGTTCCCCAAAGATCTCTACATATTTGTCCTAGACAAATGAGATCTTCGGTGTGGGAGGCTGGAGCAGCTCAAACAAAGAAGAGCCTGGTTCTTGTCCAGTTCTTTACGTGTAGAGCTGTCGTTTCCCATAATATAAGGAAACGAATAGAGTAGATAACATGGACTAATAATCATGTTTCCGTTGCAGGCATGATTTGGAAGTAAATGGAGGGAAGGGCCTAATTGTGGATCCTAGAACAAAGTATGTTTATCAGAGACCATAGTCTCAAATTTCATCTGATAAAAGAAAAGGAAAGAAGGAAAATAGACACTGTAGTAAGATTGTGGAATTTAATTATCATTTTATTGCTTTAAATTTTTTTGCACAGAGGCTGTAATTGTTTTGTGCAATATTAGCAGTTATTTATGTAACTTCGTCTGTAATTTGATTTATTTATGCAACCATATGTCCAGTCCTGTGCTAGCTAATGGCAATAAATTACTTTATTTCTGTAACATTTTCCCTTCTAGAGATGTCATTTGAGTCCTAACTGAAGACTTGTCCTTCCGAGTATTTGTCCAAGAATGACCAGCAATGATCCGAATCGTCGTTAATTAAGATTAGAAGAAATCACAAGAAAAATTTACTCAACTGGGTCTCATCATTTTGCCAGAGCGGGATGGTCCCGCCTTAGTGGCGCCATTAGAGTAGGAATACTGCCGCTAGAGTGTGAGAACATGAGATAGAATTTAAGTCGTGATTTTTTTATTTCCCCCACTTCTTCCAAGGGTAAGTCAAAGGTGAGGATTACTGCAAAAATCCTCCAAAGGCTGCTCCTGACTTGGGAAGAAGAGGAAAAAAAATCTTAGCATTGGAAGGTCTTCAATCGGTGGAATTCAATCCTTTCTTCCCCGTAGGACATTTGGAACCAAATATTTCAATCGCATTATCTCTTCACAGCTGCTTGACGCTAAGTTAGGCTAGGCTCCTCTTATCTGAGTAGTTAAATCTATACCTATTGTGTAGTATAAAAAGAAATTCAATGAGAAATCATGTAACTAAGCTATGGGTCATGGATCATGGACAGAAATTTGGGTGATATTTAGTGGTCTAACTTGAAGTGACCTGGGTAAGAAAGTTTTGTAATGAATTTAAGAGAAGTTGGCTGTGATGTTATGGTATTCAGACAAGTGAAGTTGTAAATGTCGTAGTTGTATGTTCATTGATATAAAATATGTGGATATTTGTGATAAACCTTAGGGGTTAATAGCGTAGGTGATGATTTTGTTTCTCGTATGTGTTTCATGTACTTGTTAAATTTCTTCATAGTATGTATGTGTGTATATGAATAGGGAAGTACATCATCGAATATGTGAAGTGACCGCTTATTGGCCTGTGTTGTGATGATCCTGTTCTTGATGATATAATGTGGATTATTGTTGATAATTTGTGGTTGATTTGCATAACTAGATCGGGTGTCATGTTCCGACATACATTTGGATCAGGTGTCATGTTCCGACATGTTCTTGGATCGAGTGTCACTTTCTGACACATATATGGCTGAATTGGGTCTCCTGAGAGGGCCAACTCTGTCTGTGTGAATGGTTCCATGAGAGGAACCGACGGTGTCTGTATTCTGTGTAACAGTGAGGTTAGTTGTAAATGAGCTGGGAAGGAGGACTTATAAAGGAACCCATTGAATTGTGGTATGTTAGTTATAAGGAACTGTAAGTAAGATGATGGAGTGTGTTCGACTTCGATGTGATATGTGTGATATTTTTTATTCACAAGTTTAGGAGTAGGGGTTGCTTGTTGGAAGGGAGTCGTCGTGTTGGATTTGTAAATTTAAGATAGTGGGGTAGTAAGGGTTACCTAGAACATGTAGTTAGTTATGAGGTGTGGTTATGGAATGACTAGGTCCCTATGTTGTGAGACAACTGGATCAAGACTAGTGATAGTTGGGTGGAACCATTGAGTGGCTAAGGTTGTTGAGTGGTAACTGTTAGAGTGAAGTGAGTAGTAGCATGGGGGCCCCATACCCATAGGTTTGGGTGGACAGGCTTATAAAGTTTAATTGTTATGATCTCTCTTTATTTTTTGTTCATATACTATGCGGTGAGTATCAGATTGATCGATGATACTTATCAGTACGTGTTGTTTTGTACTTTATGCCACTTGCCACAGTCTGATTGTAGGATCGGTGATGCCTCTTAGGTGGAGGCGAAGACAACTCTCCAACAGCTTCTGTTACTTCTTTCTTATTGGTGGGAGCTGTGTCATTTATTTTATCTATACCTTGTACTCTTAAAAGCTCTTGTACCTGTTTTAGACTAGTATCATTGGGGGTTAAATATTATGTGTTTGAACTGGTATGATACAGACTTAAATGAACAATTCAGGCGTAAATTACTTAAGTTGCTATAAATTCCGCAATGTTTTTTCATAAAAGGGTTAAGGGTTCTCCTACTTAGGTTGTAGAGTGGGTGCCCGTGCGGTCCGACGGGTTGGGTTGTGATAAATTGGTATCAAAGCCTAGGTTACCGATCTTCCAGTACAAGAGCAAGTGTGGAATATACTCCTGCAGATTGGTGTGTTGATGTCCACAACACAATAATCTTGTGGTATGTGTTGTATATAGTTGGTATCTCGGAATTCTAATTAGTATCTCAACGAAGTAAATTGGATGCCGTTGTCATGGATGAAGGGACACAAGCAAGAGAAATTGAAATCGAGAAGGTTTCAATTGGTATCTTGCCTTAAAGGTGGTGTAAATGCCTAGATGATCAACTAATGGTCATCCATGAAGCGAATTAAGTTAGTAGCTTTGACTTGCTTGCGTGATGTAGCTTAAATTGTGATTATGTGCATAGTATTTCCTAATTTCGTGTCAATGTGTGAAGTACACTTGCTTGAATAGTTGAAGTTATGTGAGATATAATTACTTGTACTTCTGTGAATTGTTGTCGGAAAAGAGTCATAACTTGGTTATGTGTAGTGGTCTAGTGATAAACTACAATGTGATTAATGAATGAATCTCTTTCAAATTATATGATATTCTTATGTAAGGGAATGTAACTTGTAAATTGTGTATAGACTTACCATTGGTAAAATTGGTAAGGGAAAAAGAACAAATTGAGACTGTAGAGGAACTATGGTTTCAGGACAGTCGGAAATTGGTTGGGAACCATGTGAGAAAAAGAACCATTGTGGCATTTTGGCATAAGGACGGTTATGAAAGATTTCCTTAACATATTTTCTAACTGGGTTAAAATAATGTGTTGCCAAATTGTGTCTATCTATCATAATGGTCTTAACTGTTTATTGAGTTAATAAGAACTCAATGTTACTGATTGTTCTAGACTGGGCTTTTATTATCCTGATGTAGTTGGTCTAATGTGGGAGATGAACGGATCCTAATGGTGTGCATATTTGTTTGGCTAAGGTAATGAGGAGAAGAAATCTCCTAACGCGTAATGCTGGGTTCGACTCTGGGCTAGACCACGCCAAATCCTTGTTAGTAGGAGTCAAATGGGCTAAGTTTCAACTCTGAGGGTTCTAAGAGGACTATAGGACAGGAAAATACACCAGGAAAAATTTTCTGAGGTTCTGTCTCGGTAATTCCCATCCCACTCCAGTGGGAATATCCCGCCAGAGAAGGATTTTGCGAGACAGAAACTCCAAGGCAGGTCCCCTGTTTTTCCTTGCTTTTGCAATGAACTCCGAAGCTTTAATGACCAACTTTGAAGTCAATGTAGTGTTCAAAAAAGTAGAATGTGCCGTAAACAGATAGAAGTATATATATACGACAATGTTAAGGAAATATTAGCATCCGGATGCTTACAAAAATAAAGGAAAGTAGTAAAGAAAGCAATAAATTATTTGTTACATGCCCAAACGGGGCAAACCAAGCTGATAACAAAGTGTAACGGGAAGGAGGGGGAGTGTCGTCATCCGAATATAACTTCTGGAGAGGATACTCTCCTGCCAAGGCCTCATTCAGGAAGTTGAACTCTCGGAAGTCTTCAGGCATCTGGGTTGGAAGCTCCCTCTGGGGAGCGATGCAAGAGAAGATGAGCTTGATCGTCTTCCACATCCTCATCATAAGACGGTCTTTCTCTATGGTCTCCCTCCTCTCCCACCGCAGCTGACGATGAAGCATCTCCACCTCCATAATAGTGGCTGGTGGCATTGGAGCAGGGGGTCTTGGCAAAGAGGCCTCTGGATCGTAGCTAGTTCCTCCTCTAAGTGAGGGTCAAGTGGTGGATGCGACTGAGTGGGAGGGACAACATCCTCGTCCTCTGCTGTGGCTGCCTGGCTACTCTCGACCCCGTCTATCCTCTGCTTCTTCTATTTCCAGAAAGAGGCTCACATGATAAGTAAGGGATGAAAAGGGGGATCCATAGGGAGTACCCCATCGAAATCTAGAAATGACACCCCGACCATCTTACATAGCGGAGATCAGACCGGCAGGAACAACGCCTTTTTATTACCCCGACAGAACCTTTTTTGCTCTGACATGATCTGAGCCCCCATATTCTGGCCTATTCCCTGAATGGCGAAAGCTACCACTAAAGCCCTTAGGAAGGTCACATCGGTACAGTTGCTGGAAGGGAAGATCCTCTTGGCCACTAAGAGTAGCCACTCTTAGCATCGTCTGACCAATTAATGCTAGTAATACCCTCTATGCTGGGCCAATAGACCCCGTTCCAACTCTCTAGGGCCACTATAGTGTCTCGTAACCACTCTAGATCCATCTCCCTTAGCTTGGCCTCATAGTCAGCATTGGAGGCTTCAGATACATCTAGTACAACATTAATTTAGTGGGGACTCAGTGGGATGTCCACTCCTAGGATATGGATGGTAGGGTGGGGATCGTCCCAACGCACCGTGAGGAGTATGACATAGAAATCTCTCACCCACCCCATGCGTGCAGAGGGAGAGGATTCAGTCAAGGGCCCCCCCGAACTCCTCCAGCCTAGCATGGAAAGTACTCCATAGCATAAGTGTAAAGACATAGGTTAAGGGAAAAAGGGGTAGGAAAAGGCCCCAAAGGCGAGGCCACTCCCTAGTGAAATTCCGCTAGAGCGGCAGGATCCAGCCAGAGCGGCCATGCTAGAGCGGGATGAAGACCGCCAGAGCGGGGTTCATATAATACATTTAGTAAGTAATAATCCTAGTTGAATACTATGATGAAAATAAATCTCTGATCGGAAGCTCAGTCAAAAACTACGGTGAAACCCTAGTCAGCAAATATGACAAAACAAAAATGAAAAGACAGAAAAAAAAACAATAACACATTATAAGGGTGTATAATTAGTTACTTGCTAAGAATTTCAGACAAGATCAAAAAAATCGAGCAAAGGCTTCACGAAATCGACCAAAAGCATCATGACTAAGAACTGTAACTGACCCAAATTGAGCAAAAGCTTCACCAAAACCATTTTACTCCTTCAATTACACCTCTTAGTGAGGCAAAAACGTTCAAAATCAACCTTTACTCTGATGTATTTTGTGAGACAAAAATGTTCAAAGTTCTGGAGTGAGAAGGTGTAAAGGTTTGGTGAGAAGTGAGAAAGTTCTAGTGTGAAAAGGTGTAAAAGTTAATATTTGGAATGCATATTACTTATTTATGTGGGTATTAATTATCTATATGGATATCCACATTAGCTGCTAATTATCTATGTGGACATCCACGTCAGCTATTTTTCCATCACGTCATGCGTGTGGTATACACGATTGCCGGATTTGGACGCTGTAGGGGTACACGCTAGGTAAATAAACGAGTTTAGGGGGGGTATTTAAAATGGGTTAGAGTTTAGGTGTGCACTACATAAAAAACCTCAAGTCATGGGGTCTTTAGGCATTCATAGAAAATATGGCAAAATAAAGATGTGTAGATAGATAATTTTTCTTATTTTAAAGGATAAAGACGGTATAATATTGACTAAAATGTGAATTAACTGATTAACTAGTTAAATCAATTAAATTTTTCATATAAGTAATTACAGCCTAAGTTTTACCTAAGCGTGTAGCAATAAATATGTAAGTAGAGGATACTCTCGTCCAACTCCCCAAAAGCAAAATTTTCACTATACTTTAGTTTTGTACAATTGTAAGAATAAGATATAAACATAGAATTTAAACTCCTTTCGAATATTATTTTCGCAAGATAGCTTCGAGTACATGTATAAACACTTGATAAAATGTTAGTAATGAATAAATAATTATCAAAATAAATTAAAAATATATCTCTGTGTGTGTTTGTATATATATATATATATATATATATATATATATATATATATATATATCAATAATAGAATTTTGTTATAGAGCGGGCTCAGATGTGTAATTATACTAAACATAGATATGCCATGGATGTGAAATAGTTGTTGTATAAATGGTTGTCGTATAATCGACCCTTCAAAATCACCTCATCAAGATATAGATCGTAAAACTTTTTATCTTATTCTAATAATATAAAATTTTGTCATCACCCAAATTTATATTTTTTGCTATATATATATATATGTGTGTATGTATTTTTATTGTGGAGACCTCAAAAATTGATTGAAACAATTTCATTGGTCAATTTATATTTGTTATTGTGGTGCCTTGAGAAATTTTTGACGCAAGTTTATCACTTCAAACAAGTGTAGTATATTTTTCTACCAATTTGGTATAAGTTAAGGTGACCACATAATGACTTATTAATATAGGAAGGAATATTAATTGGGTCATTTTACTATCCCTATAGGAATAGCAAAAATAGTGGGTGTTTGACCACTTTTATTTCAATATATAGAGAGAATTATACAAGAGTACTTGTAAAGGAAATAAGATGGCTTAATGTCACACCCTTAGTCTTTTACTAAGCACATGTGGCCACTTGACAACTTGCTCACGCTCTTGCACCACTTGCTCACGATCTTGCTATGCCAAGTCTGCCTAAGATTCTAGGAATCACTAAAAGAATAGAAGAGAGAACACAAGATAATTGTTATGAAGAATGTTGTAGAGAACTTTGATTGAATTTCGCTTGATGGTTTTACAATTGAATGCCCTTCTATTTATACTGCTAACTTAGGAGCTAATATGTAAATAATAATTGTTGTGTAAGTCCCTACATATTTAAATTAAGTCCCTTTTCTAGAATACTCTTCAATCCTAGAATATTTCAAGCACTTTTTATGTAAATCTATGATATTCTAGGATCTATCATGGAAAATCCCACATTTCTCTAAATTATTTCAGTCTAGTCTTTTTTCTTATGTAAGCTTTCACATAGACAACTTTATGCCACGTGGTGCCTATTGGGCAGGATGATATTGTGGGTCATCACTAAAGGAAAAAAAGGGAAAAAGAAAAGAAAAAATAAAGTAAGAAAGGAGGAAAGTAGGTACTAATACTTTTGCAAGTCCTCTTCACTTCTTCTTCTTTCTCTCTCTTTAACTTCATTAAAAGTAATTTGAAGGTATTAGAAAGAGATTGAAAGGAGAGAAACTATACCAACATCTTTGGTTCATATTAATTAAAGAAATTTTGTGATAACCTCAAGAACTTTAAGATCAGATTTAGAAATTTAAAGTTAGGGTTTGAATTCCAAAAGGTAAATTCCTTATTCTACTCTTAAATATGATTATGGGTGAATATTCAGGGGTAATTGATTGGAATCTTGCAAACTCTTGAATGGGTCTTGTTGGAAAAGTGAAATTTTTGGGAATTTCTATGGATTGGCAGATTCGATATGGAATTAATATAAGTTGGAAAAGTAGAGAATTCTTTCCAGACACTAGTTAAAATTTTTGGTTAATTTGGAGAATAAGTGAAGAATTTTAGAATGAATTATGGTTGTACCTACTGGTTATTAATGAATATATAAATATATTATTTTGTAGTTAATTGTGTTGGACTGATTGGTTGCAATTGAGTGGTGGAAGCGAGTGGTTGGCTATGTGAGGCTACATCTATGCAAGTTTGATTACTGATGATTCGCGATATAGATAGATAGGAAGGTACCAAAGATAAGTGAAGCTAAAACTCTCTTTGCTATTAAGGCACCACCTATGTCATGTGTTTCTATAATAACTTTATGGGTCATTTTTGGATATTCTTGAGAATTATCATTTTATCCCTCATGATAGTTTCTCCGGGTATTATTTGACTAGTTTGTGTAGTTGGTCTTGATAAATTCTCAATAGGTTGTGAATTGTGCAAGTTTTTAAATTTTAAAGGTTTAAGTTGCTCAAAAGTGGTTTTCAGTACCAACCAGAGCTATGGGTCTCGAAAAAGAATTTTGTCAGTTCCACCAGCTCTGGAATATGGAAATTAGTCTACAAGGCCCTTCATTTTTTCAAATTCAGAGTTGTTTCATGAAATTGAGGTCTTAAGTTGGAAAGTTTAGTTTTAAATGAATTAGGATTGACTTTGGTCAACATATTGGGATCCGAGCGTTAGATGAGAATTCTTCCTATTCTGTTGCATCTGAAATGTCGAATTTGGTCTAGTTGAAAATTGACTTAGAGCCTCAGGACCTTAAATATTGGTTTGAGATTTTAGGCTAAAAGTTGAATGTTATCTAAAAAGGGATCTGAGAGGGTAATCTCATCATAACGACTTCTTTTCAAAAATTCGATGATTTTATTGAGTTCGAATGTCGAATTCAATGCAGTGGCATATCCGTTTATTTTTATCGGACTTCGAATGATTTTCGAGGAAGAACATTTTAGACTTGGCAAATCTACAGTTTCTGGTGCAAGTCACTTTGTTCTTTGCAATCGCAAAGTAATCCTCGCGATCGTGACCTGCCTATTTTTAGTTTTATGCAATCGCGACACTTGATGTGTAATGACCTTAAGGGTCATTTTCGAACATTTGCATGAAATTACTATTTTACCCTTATCATTAGTGCCCTCCCGAGTGTTATTTGATCCGTTTGTGCGATTGAATGTGTTAAAGTCTTAATAGTTTGTGTATTTGACAAGTTCTTGAGTCTTATAAAGTTAAGATGTTAAAAAGTGGTTGTTGGTACCAATTAAATTTACGAGCCTTCGTCAGTTCCATCAGCTTCAAAATGTAGAAATTGGTGTAGGAGAGTTGTCAGAATTATATTTGGGAATGATACGTGAATTTGTGGTCTTAAATTGAAATGTGTGGTTTTAAATGAGTTGGTTTGACCTTGGTCAATATTTTGAGATTCGAGCGTCAGATGAAATTTTTTTTAGTTCCATTGCGTCCGGAAGGTCGAGTTTGGTTTAGTTGAGCATTAACTTTGAGCCCCGATACCTTAAATATCATTTTGAGTTTTTAGGCCGTAAGTTGAGTTTTAGGCCAATAAGGGGTCTGGTAGGGTATTTTGGCCAAAACAACTTCTTTTGGGATATTGAACAATTCCATTGAGTCCAAAATGTCGAATTGAATGTAGTAGCATACCCGATTTATTTTTGTCAGAACTCGAATGATTTTCAAGGGTCCAACTGAGAGCATTTCTAGACTTGGCAAAGCTGCTGTGACCTGGTTTCTGGTGCAGTATATTTCCTTCATCGTGATTGCGACGTGGGATCACGCGATCGCGATGTACTGGGTTTATGGGCTCCATAATCGCGAGGGTGTGAGTCGCGATTGCGAAAGGTCTTTTCTTGCAGTGTGCTTATCGATCGCAATGGGGTCTCTACGATCGTGAAGGGGGATATCTTTGTGCTTCGCGATCCCGAAGTTTAATGACTCAAGCTTGCGATGCGTAAAAATGAACTGAACAGTGTTAAGTCATGATATCAATCTCATTTCCAATGAACCACCATTGTTATTGATTTGGACTTAGAGAAGCCGATTTTGAGTAGATTCTTTGAGGAATATCTTGTGGGTAATTCTCTTTTCAGTTCCACATCATTTATCTATGAATTTCCTCTCTTAAATCCTTGAAAAAGTTTAGTTCTAAGTGAGAATTGTTGGGGGTTTTAGTTCTTAAATTACAATTCGGTTTCATTGATTTCTACCTTGTTTCTTGGCATATTTTTATCAGTTTTTCACCCATAAACTCCCTTTAATGAGTAGAACATGTTTTTAAAAGAAATTTCAAGATTCGATCCTTTTCGGAAATGATCAATTTTTGCACTATTTTATCCCTGATTCCGAAACATATCAATATGGGTGTTATTGGACTCCTTATGACATATATGTTTTATTATTGATAGTGGGTTGTCATTTTGGGTGTTGAACTCAAGGGTTGTTCATTCGGTAGAGAGTTCGAGTGCGATTTTGGTAATTGACGTTGTTTTGGCGATCCTTCTTAGGGCTGAGTTGGGGTGATTAGTCAAATTTTATGTTGTAGACTTTCTGATGGGGTCGTAGTGTAGTTTGAGACTATTAATTTATATTATGATGCCCATGTAGGGACTTATATGTGCTATTTAGCCCATGTGGGGGCCTTATTTGATATCCTATCTGTGTTGAGACTGTGTAATGCATAACTTATTAAGTTAGAGATATGAAACGGTTAGTTGACATGAAATGCCTGCATTAGAGGTTGATTTAGAGGTTTTGATCATGCCTAAGTCTTACAACATTGTCGAAAAAGGGTGAACATTTAAATTGAGGTATTTCTTTCACATTACTGTCTATTAAGGGTGAATATCATATTTAGGTTAAGTTTTGAGAACTCTGAACCTTGTACTACATATTGAGTTGAATATTACCTTCATGCCTTATATGTTGTGAATGCATTCATCCTCATTCATATTATCACTGATCATTGGGAAGTTGAGAATTGTGGAAATTCTTTTTGAAAAAGAAAATGTGACACCTTTCATATATCCTTGACCACAAGTAGGTGGCAAGCGGATGAGAAATTAGTATCATGAGTCCTTGACCAAGATCTGGGTAGCAAGGTAGTTGATATATTTAGATTATGATGAGGTATATGGTCTGCGAGATCCCCATGAGTCCTGCTTGGTAGCATACCTCGGCAGGTGTATACAACAGGTTGTGCGATAGCCTTGATTCCACTATACCATCATATCATTTCATCATCATATTGCATTACATTGCATTGATACCTGTGATACTTGTCCTATATGTTTAACTGTTATATTGAATTGTATTTATGTGTTTACTTTAATCACGCTGTTCTATATAAATTGGCTGCAGTATAGCAGAGTGTGACTTTTCTACGTGCAAGTGAAAGAGTTCTTTAGTTTATTACATATTTTTTCTTAATTCCTTATACTTAGTCGGTTGAAACTTCTGAGTACATATGGATTGTACTCACCCCTACTTCTGTTTCCCTTTTGATGCAGATTCTAGCCAGGGTGTCCAGTGTGGTAGTTGACTCTAGCGGATATATCATCATTGGATCAGTGGTGAGATCTTGGAATTTGGATCACCGCTAGTTGATCTTTCTTTTACAGTCTTTACTATATTTAGAGACTTATACTGTGTGTTCATACTCAAATTTGTATTTAGATACTGTTAAACTTATGACACCAAGTTTTAGAATAATTTCATTGTTGTCCTTCTATTGCATTTAATTGTGGCTTGACTTTCCTTTGGTAGACTCATATGATTTTACTTTTTGACTTATACATCAGAATGTGGTTTGAGATGTGTTTCATCATGACCTCAGTTTTTGGGTTGTGATAAAAATTTGTATTAAAATGCTAGGTTCACCAGTCTCATAAGTTTAAGAGCAGGGTGCCTAGTAGGGTCTTGCAGATCAGTACGTAGACGTCTGTACTTATATTTGAGAGGCTACAAGATACTTATTAGGATAAATTCCTTCATTTGATTTCTTTCGTGCGAGTTATTCATATCAAGTGTTGTATTACCTCTAATCTATTCCTTCTGCGTAGATGGTGAGGACTATAGCTAGAGTCACCGAGAGTGAGGCTGCACCTGCTTCTCGAGCCCTAACTCATGGACGAGGTGGAGGACGCGGTGGAGTCAGGGGACGAGGCCGAGTGAGGGAGCGACACCTACTTTTGGCCAAGCTAGAGAGCCACCGCCAGAGCCAGTGTGTGAGCATAAGGATGATTATGAGCAGAAGACTGAGGAGCAAAGGCTAGCCCAACCTCCTATGGTCCCTGATAGTGCTCCGATGCTTCAGGAGTTACTAGTGAGATTTTTGGCTAGATTAGATGGTGCTCCGGCTCTTGGTATTCTCCCATGTACTTCAGGCTCTCCTATCGTAGTTGGTTCTACGCCACCAGTTCAGGGGCCTAGTGTTGGATTTCAGACACCAGGTTCTTTTTTTATGTTTTTTATCATACTCTTGAGATTTGCAGCTCTATCAACCTCTACTAGTGCCGCTATGTCGGTAGCTGAGCAGAAGAGCTTTGAAAAATTTATTCGGTTGGTACCTCCTATATTTGATTGTTCGTCCAGAGAGAAGGCCTATGATTTTCTAACAGAGTGTCAGGACAAGTTGTTCAACTTTGTATTCTTGAGGCACATAGAGTAGCTAACTTTTCATATCAGTTTAAAGAGGTGGACAAAGAGTGGTGGAGATTGGTTATTGCCCGTAGGCCTGCTGGTTCCCCTATGATGAGTTAGGAGTAGTTTTCAGAGTTTTGTCTTGAGAGGTTTGTGTCTTATAGCCTCCGTGATTAGTGCATAGATGAGTTTGACATATTGGAGTAGGGCTTTCTATCCGTATTTGAGTACGAGGCTCATTTTCATGAGTTGTCTCATTATGTTATGTCTAGTATCCCATTGAGTTTGAGCAGATTCACAAGCTACTAAAGGGATTCGCTGGTTATCTTAAAGAGGCTACATCCTCTCTTATGCTATCTAGTGGTACCTTCTAGAGTGCTATTGATCACACTAGGATGATTGTGAGCATTTGGCATGCTAGATAGGGTAGGGCTAAGAGGTTTCATTGGTAAGGTTAGTTTGGTGATTGTTCCTCCAGGTGTAGAGAGTATTTAGGTTGAGGTGCCCATGGTTATCAGGGTTTACCAGTTTAGGTAACTATTTAGGGTTCAAATGGTATAGGTGGATCTAGATCGGTTCAGACTGGTTATAGTGGTTCTTCAAGCTCTAGAGGACGTATTGACACTTCTGGTTACCCTCCATAGGGTGCACGTCCTTCAAGTTGTTTTGTGTATGATGAGTTTGGGCATAAGGCCTAAGATTTCCCCAAATATATTTCTTCTACTTCATGACCTAGGACACCGATTATTTGTTCTACTCCCACTCCAGGTGTGCGAGGTATTACACAGGGTACTAGAGATAACACCAAGGGTGCCAAGGGTGGAGCTAGAGATCGCATTCATGGTGGTTAGTAGGCTAAGGTGACCGTTAGCTATGTTATGCTATACCAGGTAGATTTTAGGCGGAGGCCTCTGATGCAGTTATTACAGGTATTGTCTCGGTTTGCCAGCATGTAGCTTCAATATTATTTGATCCAGGGTCTACCTATTCTTATGTGTTGACCTATTCTGATATGGGTAGTGATTATGTGTGTGAGCCTCTTATTGTGCCTATTACTGTTTCTACCCCAGTATGTGGGTCCTTAGTGGTGGATCGGGTATATCGGAGGTGCTTGGTGATATTTTTGGGTAGAGAGACCCGTGCAGACTTGATTTTATTTGAGATAATTGGTTTTGATGTGATATTGGGTATGGACTATTTATCTCCTTATCATGCTATATTAGATTATTATGAAATTGTGACCTTGTCTTATCCCGATTTGCCTAGCTTGGTGTGGAAGGTAATCCGAATTCGTATCCTAAAGGGGAAATATCTTATATGCGTACTCTTTATTTGATGGATGAGGCTTGTTTGTCTTATTTGGTTCATGTATTGATCTCACAATGGTGTTATCTGATCTTACTATGATGTTATCTCCTTTAGAGACTATGAGGGTGGTGAGAGAGTTTATGGATGTGTTTCCTACAGACTTTCCAGGTATTCCTCCTGATCGTGATATCAATTTTGTGATTGATTTGGAGCCAAGCACCAAGTACATCTCCATTTTTCCTTATCGAATAGCTCCGACGGAATTGAAGGAGTTGAAGGAACAATTGAAGGATTTGTTAAAATAGGGGTTTATTATGCCTAGTGTATTGCTGTGGGTTGCATTAGTCTTATTTGTGAAAAAAAAGAATGGTACTATGAGGATGTGTATTGAATGTTGATAGTTGAACAAAGTCACTATTAAGAACAAGTATCCTCTTCCTCGCATTGATGATTTATTTGACTAGCTTTAGGGCATTAGTGTTCTATAAAATTAATTTGAGGTTAGGTTACTATTAGTCTAGAGTTTAGGAATCTGATATCCCAAAGGTTGTATTCAGGACTCGTTATGATCATTATGAGTTTGTGGTTATGTCCTTCAGGTTGACTAATGCCACAGCTGCTTTTATGAGTTTGGACTCATTTGTGATTGTGTTTATTAATGACATCTTGGTTTATTCCAAGAATGAGGTGGACCATGTTAGTCACTTTAGGAAAGTTCTTCAGAGATTGAGAGAGGAGAAGTTGTATGCAAAATTCTCCAAATGTGATTTTTGGCTCGAGTCTATGACATTCTTGGTTCATGTGGTGACCAATGATGGTATTATGGTCGATCCGTCTAAGGATACAATGATTCGTGATTGGGTTAGGCCTACTTTGATTATAGAGATTTGGAGTTTTATTGGGTTGGCAAGCTATTATTGTCGGTTTATTTAGGGATTCTCTTCTATTGCAGCCCCATTGACTAGGCTAACTCAAAAGTTCATGGAATTTTAATGCACTAATGAGTGTGAGGCAAGCTTTCAAAAGCTCAAGGAGTTATTGACTTTATCACCTATTCTAGCCTTATCCAAAGAGGGTGTGGCCTTTAATATGTTTTGTGATGCTTTGGAATTTAGCTTGGGTGGTATATTAATCTAAAAGGATAGAATTATAGCTTATGCTTCTTGATAGTTGAAGGTACATGAGAAGAATTATCCTACCCATGACCTAGAGTTGGCGATGGTAGTGTTTGTTTTGAAGTTGTGGAGACACTATCTCTATGGTGTGTATTATGAGGTCTTTACTAACCACCATAGCCTTAAGTATATCTTTTCTCAGCCGAATCTGAACATGAGGCAGTGTAGGTGGTTGGAGTTGTTAAAAGACTATGATATCACCATTCTTTATTATCCGGGCAAAGCTAATGTGGTAGTGGATGGCTTGAGTCGCAAAGCATTTATTATGGGTAGTTTGTCCTTCAGTAAGATGGATGAGAGGCATTTGGCTTTAGAGGTTTAGTCATTGGCTGGGTAGTTGGTCCGACTTGATATCTCTACACATCATAGTATTTTGTCCTTTGTGAAGGCTAGATCTACTTTGATGGACTAAATTCGCACACATTAGTTTAAGGATGACAAGTGGAAGGCCATTCGAGACAAAGTGTTAAGAGGTGAAGCTAAATCAACCTCTATTGATCTGGAGGGGGTGTTGAGGATTTATAGTCTCATTTGTGTGCCCATGGTTGGTGATTGGGTACGTATGATATTGGAGGAAGCTCATTGTTCCAAGTATTCTATCCACTTGAGAGAGACAAAGAAGTTCTATGACTTAAAACAACACAATTGGTGGTGTCGCATGAAGAGGGACATTGTTGATTTTGTGGCTAAGTGTCTAAATACCCAACAAGTGAAGTATGAGCATCAGAAACCGAGTGGTCCTATTCAAAAGATGCCCATTCCTATGTGGAAGTGGGAGTGTATTACTATGGACTTTGTGTCTGGATTACCTATGGCATTGGGTAAGTATGACTCTGTTAGGGTGATTGTGGAATGATTGATCAAATTCGCTTATTTCCATTCGGTGAAGACTAGCTACAATGCATAACACTTATCTAGGATCTACCTTTATATGATTGTTACGTTTTATAGGGTGCCTTTCTCTATTATGTTAGATCAGGGTTCAGTGTTCACCTCTCACTTTTGGGAGGAATTATAGCCTGGTTTGGGTATGCGGCTAGACATGAGTTCAGCATTTCATCTCTAGACTGATGGCCAGTTTGAGCAGACTATTCAGGTGTTAGAGAATATTATTAGGGCCTGTGTGATTGATTTTGGTGCCCGACGGGATCAACACTTCCCCTTAGCAGAGTTTTCCTATAATAACAGTTATCACTCCAATATTTAGATGGCACCATTTGAGGCATTGTATGGTTGTAGGTAACGATCACCCATTGGGTTGTTTGAATCTGTTGTGATTGATGCATTGGATATTGGCCTACTCAGAGATACGGAGGAGCAGGTAAGATTGATTCAAAGTCGACTATTGACTACCCATAGTCGTCAGAAGAGCTATACTGATAGGAGGGCTCGTCCCTTAAATTTCATGGTGTTTGATTGTATGTGGCATAAAATATTGCCCATGAAGGTCTAATGAGGTTCGGGAAGAAGGGCAAGCTTAGCCCGAGGTTTTTTATTCCGTTTAAGATTTTGAGGAGAGTGGGTGGGGTAGATTATGATTTGGCCTTACCGTCTAGATTGTCAGCTGTCCATCCAGTGTTTCATGTCTCCATGCTTCGCAAGTACATAGTGGATAAGTCCTATGTGATTTCTTATGATGCGGCAGAGTTAGGTCCAAATTTGACTTATGAGGAGGAGCCGAAAGCTATCCTAGATAGGAAACTTCGTAGACTCAGGACCAAGGAGATTGCTTCGGTCAAGGTGTAGTGGCGGCAACTTGGGAGTTAGAATCTGATATGCGGGTCTGGTACCCAGCGTTTTGACACTCCCGATACTTTGCTTTATCTTGTGTTCGAGGATGAACATCATTTTTAGAGGTGGATGTTGTAATGACCTTGAGGGTCAATTTTGAAAATTTATATAAAATTACTATTTTACCCATATCGTTAGTGCCCCGAGTGTTATTTGATCAGTTTGTGTAGCTGAATATGTTAAAGTCTTAATAGTTTGGAATTGGGCAAGTTCTTGAGTTTTATAAAGTTAAGATACTTAAAAGTGGTTTTTAGTATCAATCAAAGCTATGGGCCATGGAATGGGATTTCATTCATTTCATCATCTACGAAATGTGGAAATTAGTCTAGGGGAGTCATCGGAATCATATTTGGGATTGATACATGAATTTGAGGTCTTAAATTGAAAAGTGTGGTTTTAAATGAGTTGGTTTGACCTTGGTCAATATTTTGAGATCAAGGGTCGGATGAGAATTATGTCAGTTTTGTTGTACCCGAAACATCGAGTTTGGTCTAGTTGAATATTAACTTAGAGCACTGGGACCTTAATTGTCGTTTTGAGTTTTTAGACCAATAAGGGGTCTAGGAGGGTATTTTGGTCAAAACAACTTCTTTTCATAAACTTGACAATTTCATTGAGTTTGAAATATCGAATGTAGTATAGTAACATACCCGATTTATTTTTATTCGACCCCAATTGATTTTCGAGGGTCTAATCAAGAGCATTTCTAGACTTGGCAAAGCTGTTGTGACCTGGTTTTTGGTGCAACACATTTCCTTCATCGCGATTGCGATGTGGTATCATTTGATCATTATGGGCTCCACGATCACGACGGTGGGTACCGCGATCGTGAAGGATCTTTTCTTCCGGTGTTCTTCGCAATCGCAAGGGGGGTCTCCGTGATTGCGAAAGGGGATGTCTTTGAGCTTCGCGATTGCGAGTTTAATGACTTACAATCGCGATGTGTAATAATGAATTGAACATTGTTAAGTTGTGAAATCAGTCCCATTTTTGATAAACCACAATTGTTATTGATTTGGAGCTTGGAGAAGGCAATTTTGGGTAGATTTCTTAAGGAATATCTTGTGGGTAAGTCACCTTTTCAATTCCACATCATTTATCTATGAATTTCCTCTCCTAAATCTTTGAAAAAGTCTAGTTTTAAGTGAGAATTGTTGGGGGTTTTAGTTTTTAAATTTCAATTCGATTTCATTGATTTCTACCTTGTTTCTTGGTCCATTTTATGGGGTTTTCACCCACAAACGCTCCTCTATGAGTAGAACGTGTTTTTGAAAGAAATTTTTAGATTCAACTTTTTTTGAAATTAATTAAGTTTTAGATCATTTTACCCTTGATCACAAATCCTTGCAATATGGGTGCCATTGGAGTCCTTGTGAAATGTATGTTTCATTCTTGATAGTGGGTTATCATTTCGGGCATTGAATTCGAGAGTTGTTCATCCTATAGAAGTGTTCGAGTGTGATTTTCGCAATTGAGGTAGGTTTGGTTATCCTTTGAGACTGGGATGGAGCAATTAGTTAATCTTGTGTTATTAACTATGAGATGGGGTTGTAGTGTAGATTAAGACTGTTTAAGTATTTGTGATGCCCGTGTGGGGGCTTATTCGTGTTGTGTAGCAGTGTGAGGGAGTTATTTGATATCTTTCCTTCTTGAGAATGTGTAATTTGTGAGTTATTTTGATAGAGGGTTGAGGAGACTATTTGACTTGAAATGTCTGCCTGAGAGATTAAGTTGAGGGTTTTTGTGCATAATTGAGTATTGAACTATATCCAAAATACTTATTTTAGTAAAATTCCTTCATATTGTTATCTATTGAGGGTGAATACCATGATTAGGTTGAGTTTAGAGGACTTGAACCTTTTTTCACATGTTGAGTAGAATATTACCTACATGCCATATGTATTATGATGCATACATCCTCATTCATTTACAACATTGATATTGGGAAGTTGAGAATTGTGACAACCTTTTTGAGAAAGAAAATATGACACCTTTTTTTAATCCTTGAACACGAGCTAGGTGGCATGTTGATGAGATTTCAAGATTGTGATTCAATATATGGACCGTGACTCCCCAATGGGTACTTGTTTGGAAGCCTTAGCTCGATAGGTGTATATGACAGATTGGGCGACAACCTTGATTCCACTGTACCACCATATCATTGTATCATCATATTGCATTGCATTGATATCTATGATATCTGACTTATCTGATTAACTATGATAACAAATTGTACTTATGTGTTTATTTTAATTGCGATGTTCTATATAAATTAGCGTCACCAAAGCCAAAATGGGACATTTCTATATGCAGATGGAAGTGTTTCTTAGTTTATTTCATAGGTTTGATTAATTCTTTATACCCGGTCGGTTAAATCTACTGAGTACATATAGATTGTACTCACCCTTACTTCTATGTCCTTTTTGATGAAGATTCTAGTCAGGGCGTTCCGCGTGACAGCTAATCCTCTAGCGGACTTGTTATTTCTATATTAGTGGTGAGGTCCTGGGATCTGGATTGTCACAAGTCTATCTTTTATTTCTCAGTATTTAGTTCCTTTTAGGAGACTTATGTGTATTTTCAGATTCAGAAATTGTATTAGATGCTCTTTTTACTTATGACACCAGGTTTTGGGATTACTCCTTCACCATCTTTCTTTTTGTTTAAATAATGGTCTGACTCCCCCCTTGGAGTCTCATTTGAGTTTTATTTTTAGGCTTACACATTGGGATTGGATTCGGTATGTGTGCCATCATGACCTCGGTTTTTGGGTCATGACAATTGTTTATATAAAGGTCAAGCTAGTTCACTTGAAGCATGAAAATAAAACTTTCATATCTTATGTGTGCCACCTACTTGATTTATCATTTAACTTAAAGGTATTCATGTCACTCCCTTCAAGTTGATTTTCTTAACATTTTGTGTTATCGTAAGTATTTCTACTTTGATTTCTTATGAATCATATGGTATATAGATAATTGTGTTACATGATAATGAATAACCATACGATAGTCATATTTAAATAGGTAAGGACGTAGATGACATAGTCTCAGCTAAGAGGTGTTAGGATAATTGAGACCAAATTCGGGAAGTTAGGTACCATATAGAAATGTTACTCTGAAGCCTCTAACTCAATACTAGAAAGGTTATGAAACAAATCCAATGCTACCTCAAATGACTATCAAAATAATGACGAAAGAATGAAAAAACATGAAGTCCTCTGAATGTAAGAAAGTCTCACCAAAGGAGGAACATAATCTGGCCTTCAACGATGCGCCTATTGAGGAGCTCTATCACCTCTATCTTCATCATAAAATGATGCTGGCCAAATAGTGTTAGTATATGGAATGTACGAGTATTTAAAATGGAAAACGAGGACTTACATAAAGATACTCAACTCTACGATAACTCAACTCAGTGAAGAATGTAATATAATAAAACAGTGCTTCAAAATATGCAACAATAAACTCAATTCATTACAATTAAATATCATACTTTTACTTTATCAGGGAGATTCACTAACCAACAACCATAACTTATAAGCTAGTGATGACAAAATAAAGCGATGTTGTTGCCACATCCATCCAGTAGCTTTCCAAAGTAAGGGACGATCACATCATCTCTGGATCCACATCAAAAGTACTCTTTTGGGAAAATGAGGGGTCGCCCGAATATACGACACAATCCTATCCTACGCTGGCTATGTAGTTTATAGGGATTGAATTATTTAAACTCTAGACAAAGTCAGTGCTCAATACTTCTCCCTAAAAATCATAATGCTCATATATATATACATATCAAGTAAGTTAAATACTCAAAATACATCTTATCTAGTCTCATTGGACATTTACATCAACTTCTCTTATCATCATCTCCTCTCATAAATATAGATAATATTCATCTCAATCAAGCTTTTGAAACATGTATCAAATTCTCAAAATATGATGTTTAAAAATGTGTTATAACTTATGCTAAAAAATAGACATCAAAAGGCTCTTTCAACTAAACCTCATACTAAACTCATCACTCATCTATTATGGATAGTCATCATTCTTTTCACATTGATAATGTATAAAATATAGAATGCAGCCTCAATTAATATTCATGATTATGGATAGTCATCATTCTTTTCACATTGATAATGTATAAAATATAGAATGCAGCCTCAATTAATATTCATGGAGATACAAACACAATTCGTAACCTTAAACATCAACTCATCAAGTATAATATAGCATATATACTAGAACTCAATACAAGAGTACATAAATACATCAAGAAATCACTTTTATGGAATTAGAACTCAAACATCGTGACTCAATTGACTTTATGAACATGTAGGGCACGATGATGAACTTATTCCAACATTCGGATAGCCTTACATTCTTGGGATGAAGATTATCTTTCCAAAAATCAAAGACCTCGCTTGAAAACCTTGAACCCTAGGTCTTTTTCTTCTCTCTAATCTTTTTTCTCAAAAATTCTAAGTGTTAATGAGAGGTAAAACCCTTTTGGGTATGATAAAGAACTGAGTTTTGGTCCCTAAGCGTATAGGTTTAAGTTGTGGAAATGTGGAAAAAGACCAAATTAACCCTCATAAAAAAGTTGGATGGGCTCCTTTATGGACGGGCATTATGGCCCTGTGAAGCTCACTACGGGTCATGGTGAGGGTCATAGTGATAAGGGTTGGAATGGAGGGGTCCGACTTCATGGAGTTCACCACGGCCAGGTAAGCCTTCCACTTTCCATTGCGTATGTCGTGGTCGTCCCCCCACTTAAGGGGTCTTCGAGTTAAGTTCACAGATGGCATCACGATTTGTGATACGCACCACAAGCCTTGAAACCCTATGTTGACCCTTCTTATTACTTCCCCTATTTTGTGTTGCATATATGACCACTCTCCACGGGCCATAAAGTTGAATACGTCCCGTGATGGGTTTTGTGGTCCCTATATGGTGCAATTTTGTAATGACATTCTAGGTTATTTTACCTTAATACCTTCTTTTCATCATTTAGAGCATTCCTATAGTGACCCCAAGTCATTTATGACTTGTTGGCACTTACTGTTTGGTCGCCTAGTCGTTCGTTTGGGTTATAGTCTTGTTTCTCTGTTTTGGAGCTTTTATAACTTGGAAATTTGACTTTTGTCATAACATCAGGTAAATGACCTTAGAAGAAATTCTGAAGGTTCCATCAGGTCCAGAATGGCCAAAAGGCTAGTAGTATGATAGACATGAGTATCGAGGTAATCAGTACAAGTTTGAGGCCATTTAGTGCTTTAGCTTTTGAAATTTGGTCTATGGTTGACATTGGTCAACATTCTTGGAAAATGCTCTCGGATGAGCAGCGTGGTTAATTCCAAAATATCGAGTTTGATCTAGAACGATCCTTCATTTATTTCCCGAGGCTTTCTTTCTAATTTGAGGCCCGCTATAAAATATGGCTTAAAATGACAATTGAGTGTGAGACCTACTTTTTATTAAAATAATCTCGTATGGGAATTTTGAATGCATCATTGAGTCTTGAATGTTGAATTTGGTAGGATAGCATATCTCGTTTGCACTTAAGGGATTCTGAACGAATTTCGAGCACCCCATCGGGGATTTTTGAACTTGGTAAAAGTTGGGTTGCAGCAGTTGTAGGTGCAAGCATATTTTTTATTTGTATTCATAGCCCTCCTGACTGTATTAACGAAAACCAATGGTTTAGACCTATGCAATCACAGAGGCCCAGCCACGTTCGCGGAGGCTTGTGACTTTTCCTTCCGCATTTGCGGGAAGAATGCCATGTTCGCAAAGGCTAGGGAAGTTGCCTTCTGTGTTTGTCAAGCCCAACCCTTATGACCTCCACATTCGGGGGCCACTTAGGTCACGCTCGCCAAGGCCAATTCCTTGGTCTTTTAATTAAAACCAAACAAAGGAATCAACTCTTCGATATCTCACTCGTTTCTCCATCAATTTTTGGTGATTCAAAGTCCAAATCACCCAGAATAGTTGTCTTCTAGGGTACTGGTATTTTGAGATAAAATCGCATAAAAATCTATATCCCATGCTCTAGTTCTAGCTTAAATTATGATATTCATGCATGTTGTCATTGGGGTTGATTCGATCCCCAAATTGTATTCCATTTTGGAAAACAAGTTTAGGATATTTTTTATGACCCTTTTAATGGAGTTAATTCTTTAATTTGCGAAGCATGTCTCACATTCCTGTTTTTGACTCCAAAATTGGTCAGATTCTAATTTAGTTAACTTTAATGTCAAATGACCATATTAATGTTGTGTATCTATTTTTTATAGTGTGGAAGTATTCAAAGGCCGTTAGGAAAGGAAAAGCTCTAATTCTATGACTTTGGAGCGCGTGTGATTGGCCTACAAGTAGGCTACTGTTTCCCCTTCTTTAGATTAAGCTTGGGAAATGTAATTGCATGTAGATTAGCTTGAATTTTGGATTAGGCAGTGTTGAATCATGCTTAGACATTTAAAAATCACATTTTAGGCCTTTTTGGGGTTTTATAGTGTACTTGTGAGCATGCTACTTGCCTTGTTGATCATCCATGCCTTTTGGTGCATTCGTATACTTGTTTTATTATTCATTTAAAGCATGTTTGGCCTTAGTCTAGGGTGACTAGTGCTTGCCCTAGAAATGCATTATTCGGACGCGATAGGCCTTAGTTTTGCCCCAATGTCATTCGACCAACTTTGATCCTTATAGACTAGTGTGGCAGACTTGAGTCCGATAGTTGGGCCTTTGCTAGGTGATACGCTTGCTCCGATAACATTCTGCTCTTCTTCCCCTATCCTTATAAAGAGTATCCAGTTAGAGTTCCAGCTTAGTTACTTGACACTTGATCATTTCTTGGATACATTAGAGAAGCATATAGTTATGTAGGTCCGACCTCTATACTGTCAAATTCTACTGGATTGGGTTGAAGTTCTGGTTCTACATTCTCTAATAGTGGGTTCTCAGTTTCATTTCTCATTAGTTGTAGATATTTTGTGTATTCGTCGGGCTTATGGGGGTCCGATTAGTTTTTTATTCAAAATTGCACACGAGTGTACCTTTTGGGATTATAGGGGTCCAGTTAGGTGTATTTTAACTGTAGATTACTTTACTTAGTTCCTTCTACACTTGTGTCTATCTCGTTACTTTGCTTTACTCTAGACTATCGCTCTTAACCTCTATTCTGTTCTATTCTCTCTTTTCATATCGCCTTTACTTTTCAAGATCAATCGGCCTATGATACCTAGTGGGTACCTATTATTTTGGTACTAATACTACACTTTGCATCTATTTTCGTGATGCAGGTTTGATCACCAACGACCAACGTTGATTCAAGCTTGGAGCGGTTTGATATGGAGATGGGGATAAGCATTTGGTGTTTTGTACTATTCTGGTCTCCATCTATGTATATATAGACTAGTCTTTTGTTTTTGAGACAGGTCTTGTTTCGGTGGTCCACTTTTGAGACTTGTACTCATTTGTTAGTCAGCTTTGTACTCGTGACTTCCAGGTTTTAGGAGGGATCAGTTGTAAATATGTTATTTTGGTTTATCTTCCGCTTAATTATCCTATTTATATTAGCATTGCTTATTCTTATTTAGTTTGTACCCTAAAACCTATTACTAATTGTTTTGGGTTACGAGTTGTCTTACCTATTGGTAGGTTATAGTAGGTGCCATAATAACCTAAGAAATTGGGTCGTGATAATATTTTTTGAGATTCTCATTTTAAACTATGTTTTCTGTCTTTCCAACTTTCGAGGAATTACAATATCTTTCCCTTGGGATCATTCGTCCTCGAATGATGACCAAGATAATAATTTACTAAAGGCAGAATACAATGCAAGTACTTGAAACATCAACATCAAGAATAACTTACTCAAATACTCAAACCAAAAAGGTATTAACTCAAAGATAGGAGCAGGAATATTACCTTCAACATTAACACTTGGAGGAACGAATAAGTGTGGGTACTTGGCTTTCATATCCTCCTTGGAATCCCATGTAGATTCCTCAACAAACTAATTTTGCCATAAAACTTTGACAGAAGCGACCTCTTTGGTCCTCAATTTACGAACCTGATGATCAAGGATTTGGACAGAAACCTCCTCATAGGACAAGATATCTTTCACTATAATATTTTCTATAGGAACAATGAGTGAAGTATATCTCAAATATTTCTTAAGCATGGAGATATGAAACACTAGATGAACAACATCTAACTCTGGTGGGAGCTTTAACTCATAGACAATATTGCCAATTCTCTTTATGATATGATAAGGACCAATGTAATGCGGACTTAACTTTCCTTTCTTCCTAAACCTCCTAGCTCCCTTTATGGGCGAAACTTTCAAATATACCCAATCATTTGCCTCAAACTCCAAGTCTCTTCTTCTAACATCAGTGTAGGATTTTTGAGGACTTTGTGCAATTTTCAACCTTTCTTATATAATCTTCAATTTCTCCATGGATTAATGAACTAAGTATGGCCCTATAAACTCATCTTCACCAACCTTCAACCAACTAATTGGTGATCTACATCTCCTCCCATAAAGAGCATCATATGGAGCCATTTGAATGCTCGAATGAAAACTGTTACTGTAACAAAACTCAATGAGAGGCAAGTGGTCATCCTAACTACCTTTGAAATCGATAACACAAGATCTCAACCTATCCTTAAGGGTGTGAATTGTGCGCTCTACTTGACAGTCTATCTGTGGGTGGAAGGTGATGCTAAAATTTACCTTTGAACCCAAACCTTTATGGAATGACATCCAAAACTATCCAGTGAATTGAGTACCTCTGTTTGAGATGATAGAAAAAGGAACCCCATGCAATCTGACTATCTCTAATGTATAACCTTGCATAATCCTCTACTGAATTTTTAGTCTTAACGGGTAAAAAATGGGCTGACTTGGTCATTATATCCACAATCACCTATATAGAGTCATGCTGCTTGCGAGATCATGGTAAACTTGTAATGAAATCCATGTTGATCATCTTCAACTTATCTTCTAGAAACTCTATATTTTGAGCTACCCCACAAGGCCTTTGATACTCAACTTTGACTTGTTGGCAATTTGGGCACTTGGACACAAATTCTTCTATATTCTATTCATTTTATTCCACCAATACACTTCTCTCAAGTCATGGTACATCTTTGTAGAGCACAGATAAATTGAATATCTAGAGCTATGGTCCTCTGCCATAATTCGGTCTCGAAGGCCATCAACATAAGAAACACCTAACCTGTCTTGATATCTCAACACTCCATCTCCCCTTTTGGCAAAAGCCATCATTTTTTGTTTATGAATATCTTTTTCCAATTGAAGGAGAAATGGATCTTGATCTTGTTTTTTGTTTACCTCTACCACTAGTGAAGACTCAACCCTATTTTGAACAATCACATCTCCCTTATCAGAGTCCACAAGATAATCTGCTAAGAGCATCATCAACAACATTAGCTTTACATGGATAGTAGAGGATACTCATGTCATAGTTCTTGAGCAACTCTAGTCATCTCCTATGCCTCAGGTTGAGCTTTTTCTGAATGAATACATATTGCAGGCTTGTGTGATCAGTGAGCAAATATACATACACGCCATAAAGATAGTGATGCCAAATACTACTGCTGCTAATTCTAGATCATGAGTTAGATAATTCCTCTTGTGAATCTTAAGCTGTCTAGAAGCATAAGTTATGACCTTGCCTTTATTCATTAACATACAACCCAATCCAACTCTGGGCACATCATAATAAATCATAAACCCATATGTTCCCTTGAGCAGGGACAAAACTAGAGTAGTAGTCAACCATATTTTCAATTCCTGAAAACTCTTCTCACAAACATCGGACTATTGAAGCTTAGTCTTCTTCTGAGTTAACTTGGTCAATGGTGATGATATGCATGAGAATCCTTTAACAAATCCCCTAAAATAACCATCCAAACTTAGGAACTTTTTATATTAGTCGAGTATGTGGGTTTAGGCCAGTTCTTAACAGCTTCAATCTTCTGCGAGTCAATTGAAATACCCTCGTCAGAAATAATATGGCCTAAGAATGCCACAGATACCAGTCAGAACTCACACTTTGAATCCTTAGCATATAATTCTTTTTCCTTGAGAGTTTAGAGAATAATTCTGAGATGGTTGGCCTGCTCCCCCATATTTCTCGAATAGATTAGAATGTTATCGATAAAATGATAATAAATATGTCTAAATATTATTTGAACACTCTATTTATGAGCTCCATAAATGTCATAGGAGCGTTAGTCAAACCAAATGATATGACTAGGAACTCATATTGACCATACCTATTTCTAAAGGTTGTCTTCGAGATGTCACATTCTCTTACTTTCATGATAGCCTTATTTGAGGTCTATCTTGGAGAAATAAATATCGCCCTGAATTTGGTCGATTCTCAAAAGAAAATACTTATTTTTTATAGTGACCTTGTTCAGCTGGCGATAGTCAATACACATCCTCAAACATCTATCTTTCTTTCGCATGAATAAGAAAGGAGTGCCCCAAGAGGAGACACTCGGCCTAATGAACCCTTTATCTAAGAGATCCTCCAAATGCTCTTTCAACTCTTTTAACTCTACAAGATCTATTCTATATGGACGAATAAAAATAGGTTGACTATCTCTCTTTCGGGAGGAAAGCCAAGAAAGTCCTCAGGAAAAACCTCAAAAAACTTATTAACGACTTGAACTAACTAAAGGGATGGTGTTTCCAAACTTTCATATTTGACTCAAACAATGTTGTAAATACACCCATTGGAAACTAACTTGTTGTCCTTAAGGTATTATGAAATAAATCGACCCTTAGGAAAAGCTGGACAACCTTTTCTCTCTATAACTGGCTCATTCAGAAATTGAAACTTGACTATTTGGGTTCTACAATCAACTAAGGCATAACAAGCATAAAGCCAGCACATGCAAAGAATGAAATCAAAGTCGACCATGTCTAACTCAATTACATTTGCAGAAGTATCTTTATAATAAATGGATACTATACAATCATGATAGACTCTTTTATCTAAAATGTACTCACTAATAGGTTTAGAAATACTGAATAGTTCTGAGAGTTATTCAGGAAGAATTCTAAACTTAACAGCTATATAAGGAGTCACAAAAGACAAGGTTGCACCTCGATCAAGTAAAGAATAAACATCATGGAAAAAGACTCGAAGCATATAAGTGACAACATCTGGAGAGTTCTCTTGGTCATGACGATTACCCATATCATACAGACAGTTTGAACCTCTGCCTATTCCCGAGTTAGCACCCTTTTGATTACTTTTTTTTGGCAGTGGTGTCGAGTAATATTGGTCCCTGCTGCCCCCATCACTATGCCTCTCCATAGAACATTCTATGTGAAAGTGACCTTCCTTGGCCACACTTGTAACAACTATTTATGCCAACACAACACTCTTCTAGGTGGAGCTTACCACAGTTACCAAAAGGCGGTGCCTGTATAGGACCTTGGGGCCACACTTCCTCGGGTTTGAGAACCCTGCGATCTAAAATTATGTGACCTATGGTCATTTTTGGCATTGGGTTGTAGGTGAACTTGTTGAAGATGGTGCATAGCTTGAAGACCTCTTTTGGAAGAAAGATCTATTACCATTACCTTGCTTCTGTTGACTAGGCTCATGTCCTGCTAACTTGGCCTTCTTACTTTGATGTTCCTCTCTATTATTTTTCTTATTATCCTTAACTTATTGGGCATATACCATGAATCAGGAGGTGTCCATATCTAAAATCAACAAGGTTGCCTGACATTCCTTCTTCTCATATCTTCTTAATCTTGAAACAAATTTCCTTATTTTGGCTCTCACATCGGGAACAATCTTTGGAGCATACCTGGAAAATTAAATGAATTTGAGGCTGTACTCTTTGACGATCATCCCTTCCTACTTCAAGTTCACAAACTCCTTCACCTTTGCCTCCTTCAGCTTTCATGGAAAGAAATAGTCTAGAAATGCACTCTCGAACTTATCTCAGACTACAAGCTTAATATCCACACCTCTACTTTCCTTCCACTGGTTGCACCACACATTCGCCATATGCTTGAGTTGATAAGATACAAATGTTGAATCCTCACAGAAGATTAAGTGTCACGCCCCGAGAGGGTACCCTAGGCATGGCCGACACTCAGAAACCATCTCTGGATTCCGAGAGAACCACTTGGTCTCATTACTCATTTGTTCATCAGTGGAAGACTTTTTTTTTTTTTTTATGGGAACAGACCCTACACGAGGCTCCCACCTCTCGTGCACAGTCAGGGGTTAAGCAACTAATGTGGGCTTGTAAATGATAATTCTTTGAAGAAGTAGTTTCTAAGGAGAACTACTCGGATTACATCATCAAACTCTGTCTATGAAGTCTCTAATACTCTTAGATGGTGTCAATGACATGTCCATGGCTACCTCAAAAGAAACATCACACTCAACAATAATAAAAGGATAAGGAGTTCCTTCGAATACAAGAAGGACTCACCAAATAGCCGAAAAGAAATGATCTTTAACGATGCGCCTATTGAGGATCTCTAACACTTGTATCTGCATCATAAAACGATGCAGGTCGAATGACGTCAGTACGTGGAATGTACGAGTATGTAAAATGGCAGGAAGGTAAGGACAAATATCAAGAAACTCCTCTCAAGAAAACGCAGCTCAGAACTCAACATCATCTCAACATCAATATGTAATGCAAGTTTAAAATATAATAATAAAAATAATAGTAATAAGCAATGCTTACTCAGATGGGAGTTTCTCTAACCGACAACCATCACTTATGAGCTAGCGATGATACAACGAAGCGATGTCGTTGCCACATCCATCCAATACCTTGCCAGGGTAAAGGGCATCACCATCTTGGATCCATCATCAAAGTCCTCTTTTTGGGACTTAAGAGGCATAGCCTCCATCCTACGCTGGCTACGTAGTTCTGGGGTTTGAGTTAATTAAACTCTTACCCAACTCGGTGCTCAATACTACTCCCAAAATATGTGCTCATATTAAACTCATCATCTAGTCTCATTGGACTTTAATTTAAATCATCAAACTCATCTCATTTTATGTTCATCAATCATTATACTTCCAAAAACATCATTTACATCTCATCAAAACATCTTGCTCAAAATATCATTTTCTCAAATTCATTCAAATTCAACTCTTTTGTTTTTTCAAAACTCAATAAAATACATATATAGTATTAATTCATATAACTTTCTTTTTATCAATGAAAATAATAAAAAGCCAATATCTTTACTCAAAACATGTGTAAAAATATTCATGAACATCAAATCAATCAAGATTCATGGGAAAGTAGCCATGAACAATAATTTTAATAATATGAGAGATAATAATAATAATAATAATAATAATAATAATAATAATAATAATAATAATAATAATAATAATATTAATGCATAAATATATCAAACTCAATAGAAGAAGAATTATTTCATTTAGAATTCAAGATTTGGATAAAACTCAACTATAACTCAATTATAATGAATTTAAATATTGGGCGCATGGACGAACTCAATCCAATGCTATGAAAGCCTTACATACCTTAAATCGGAAACTTTACTTCGAATTGGAACACTCTTGGACCCCTAGCCTTTTCTTCTCACCGATTTGTTTTGTGTACTACCCGGAGTATAAGAATCACCAAAGTAGTATTTTTATACTACTAAAACTAAAACTATATTTGAGAAGGAGTAAAGAAGTATATAGATAGAAGAGTTGTTTAAGAAAGCTTGGTGAATAAAATGAGGAAATAAGGTGGGTATTTATAGGTGTGGAGGAGGGACCTAACAATAAATAAACATAATCATAAAGGATGATCTTGAAAATTCAATGAAGAATTTTGATGTCATGGATGATGTCAAATGGTTCTAGATCTTTCTATGGTAGGTGAGATGAAATCTCTTTTAACGGAATATCCGTTTTCGAAGCTGCGTTTGAATAAGATAAATTCCTTATTAGAATTTAGTGTCTTCATAAGAATTGTAGATATAGAAGTCTAGTTTCAGTTAGTTCAAGAATCCTCCGATTTGGAGCATTCTACATCGAGATATGAATTTTATTCTACAAATACTCCATTCCGTCATAGCACTATATCTTGCAAAGATTAATTTATTTGATCTACTTAAACTCCGAATCTTAAGATGTATTCTTCATTAAGGTTGTAGGTAATGATGTTGTGGTTACTAAGAAATTTGAATCACCTAATTTGGACCATCCTATGAAAAGTTATGCCCAAATTACTTTAGGCATGAGAGAATATGATCAAAATACTTTAGAACATGATCAAAATACTTTAGGCATGAGAGAACATGATCAAAATACTTTTATAATATGATCAAAATACTTTAGAATATGATAAAAATACTTTAGGCATGAGAGAACATGATCAAAATACTTTAGAATATGATAAAAATACTTTAGTCATGAGAGAACATGATCAAAATACTTTTAGAACATGATCAAAATACTTTAGTCATGAGAGAACATAATATAATCAAAATACTTTAGTCATGAGAGAAATAATTATGATCAAATACTTTAGACATGAGAGATCATAATATAATCAAAATACTTTAGTCATTAGAGAATATAATTATGATCAAAATACTTTAGTAATGAGAGATCATAATATGATAAAAATATTTTTAGGCATGAGAGATCATAATATAATCAAAATACTTTAGTAATGAGAGAAATAATTATGATCAAAATACTTTAGGCATGAGAGATCATAATATAATCAAAATACTTTAAAACATTTTTATGTCTTCATATAAGGACCTTTCATAAATCAAAAAAAATTTAATGCATTTAAGAGCCAACATAAACTAACATAAGATAGGTGATTAAACTTCAAATATTTAATAATCTATGCAACTAGAATCATGATATGAAAATCCATAAAGTTTCATGCTTGAATTAAATAATTTTTTTGATAATTTATTTGGACTTCATGAATGAAAGGATCCATGAATCAATAACATTTTAAGGGGTGTTACATTAAGACTCTTGATATCTAGAGCTAGGGGACGGAGAGTTTTGGTGGACAGACTAGGATACCACTAACTGGGTGAGCATAGAAATTGCTCTCCTAAAATTAGCCTAAAAAATAGGAGCAGGCTGAGTAGTAGGCAATTGGGGCACCTTAGTAGACCATGCAGGTAGGCATCTAGTTCTCACCCTTAACTGTGAGGGAATCTCATACTCCAAAACCTCGATGCAAATGCATAAATGCACGAATTAGGGAGAAACTTTTATGGAGTTAAACTCTATCACAAGAACTCATAATATGAGGAAGTGAAGCAATTCCTAACGTCTTGTAGCCTCCTAATTATAAGTGTTATGGATATTGAATTATTTAAACTCTCAACCAAGTCGGTGCTTAATACTACTTTCAAAACATCATAATGCTCATATATATACATCAAATGAGTTAAATACTCAAAATACATCTCATCTAGTCTCATTGGACTTTTACATCAAATTCTCTTATCATCTCCTCTCATAAATATAGACAATATTCATGTCAATTATATTTTTGAAACATGCATCAACTTCTTAAAATATGACATTTAAAAATGTATTATAACTCATGCTTAAAAATAGACAACAAAAAATTCTTTCAACTCAACCTCATACTCAACTCATCACTCATCTATTATGGATAGTCATCATTTTTTTAACAACGATAATACATAAAATGTGGAATGCAACCTCAATTAGGATTCATGGAGATACAAACACAAATCTGTAACCTTAAACATCGACTTATCAAGAATACTATAGCATACATACTAGGACTCAATATAAGAGTACATAAATACATCAAAGAATCACTTTTATGGAATTAGAACTCAAACATGATGACTCAATTGACTTTATGAACATGCAGGGCACGAGAAAGAACTTATTCCAACATTCAAATAGCCTTACATACCTGGTAAAAAGATTATCTTGCTAAAAATAGAAGACCTTGCTTGAAAACTTCGAATCCTAGCTCTTCTTCTTCTCTCTAATCTTTTCTCTCAAAAATTCTAAGTGTTAATGTGAGGGAAAACCCTTTTGGGTATGATAAGGGACTGATTTTTGATCCCTAAATGTATAGAGTTAAGTTGGGAAAAAGTGGAAAAAAACCAAACTAACCCTTATAAAAAAGTTGGACGAGCTCCTTTACGGACGGGCACCATGACCCGTGAAGATCACCATGGGTTGTGGTGAGGGTCATAGTTATGAGGGTTGAAATGGGTCAAGAGGGTGTTGACTTCATAGAAGTCACCACGGCCCGTGAAGCACTCCATGGTTTGTGGAGCCTGTCATGGTTTTCTCCCCACTTAAGGGGTCTTGGGGTCAATTTCACGGATGACGTCACGATTTGTGATACGCACCACGGGCCGTGAATCTCTCCATAGACCCTTACCATTACATCCCTTTTTCCTGCCGCCTATACAACCACTCTACACTAGCCGTGAAGTTGAGTACGGCCGTGATGGGTCTCGTGGTCCCTATTTGGTGTAGTTTTTTTAGAATTCTTATTTTAAACTCTGTTTTCTGTCTTTCCAACTTCTGGGGCATTACTCCATCTCTATCCAGATCCAGCTTATGTCTAGCACTTTTGATGATATGTACAGGTTGTTAGTAGGGTGTTTCAAGGTCTATCTGGATGAGTTGCTAGTAGTATAATATTGTAAATCCTTTAGAGGCTTCCTAGACATCGTAAAGTGTTTTGTTGTATAGTGTTTCCCAGATAGCTTTATAGCCTATATATACAACATGTGTTGGTTATTCTGCTTACTTATTAGCTTATAACCTCTTACATGTCCTAGTTTATTTATAGAGCAGGTGTTTGTACGATTCTTGTCTGACCTCTATTTTGAGGCGTGACAATTATGTATGTATATTTGTATGAGGTACTTTAATTATATTTGTAATTCATATATAAACTTTCATCTTCTATTATGAAAAAACCTCAAAATTGACAAATATTTTTTTTTCATTGGTCAAAAGTGTAGTATTTACAAATGTTAAAAGAATGTATATGAAAAATATTTAATAAATATATATAAAATGTAAAGAAAAATATGTAGAGAAATTTTTTAGAGAGGTAGAAATATGGGTGTTATTATAGTGTTGATACAAAAATATAAAAGAAAATTCTTTCAAATATAAAGAATATGTATACATATATAAAAGTAAGTAAATTGTAAAGAAGATATAAAAATAGAAGACACGTAGCAATAGAGTATAAATGATGTATAAAAATGATAAGACAATGTTAGCAAAATTTAGAGATAATATATGAAAAAATGTAAAGATAATGTATGAAAATGTCTAGACAATATATATATATATATATATATATATAAAAGTAAGGATAATTATATAAATAAATGTAAATACAATATAACTAAATAAATTGTAATGATCCTCCAGGTCATTTTCTCTATTTTCTGATCTTTCCAGCATTTAAAGCTTTTCTATAGAGACCCTAAGTCATTTATGACTTGTTGGCACTGACAGTTCAGTCGCCTGGTTGTTCATTTGGATTTTATACCTGTCACGACCCGACATAGAGCGTAGTCGTAACACGGCAATAGAAACCCCGAAGGGCTCCAACCAAGCCTCTTATTCATTTCATAAGCATAAATAAGGTAAAGTAAAAACAGAAATATTATTAGAGAGTATAAACCATGAATCATATGTCACATAGAGTCGAAACATTTGTCCAACTAGATGTCTCTACTCATGAACATGGGCAGGGGCTAAGACACTCCCTAGCTATCTCTCAAAATGATACATAACAAAAGTCTTTGAAAATAATAACCGACTCTATAACTAGTCTTCGATAAATAAGGACTCACCACAACTTCGTCGAATAGGAAGCTTGACTAGCCACGTGGATGGATACGATCCTCAACCTCAACTCCTACATTATGAGACAATGTAGGCAACAATATGCATTAGTACATTTGAATGTACTAAGTATGAGGGAATGACATGCAATGTAAATAATGAGACGCAATGGTCAAGTTAGTACATGATAAGAGGAGATAAGTAAAGTCATGAGAGAGTCATAATAATCAGAGCATTTGAAAAGCATAGTTGAAATCATGAAAATACAAAAGAGGTCATATATATGTGGGATAGAAACCATAACCAACAATAAGACCATGCGAGCTATAACATGGAATCCCGATGTTACCCCTACACTAGAAAAAAGAGAATCTACTTGTCAAGGTAGGCTCTATCCCACTAGACGGGAAATGTACATACTCTATATGTGGATACAATATCTAGGACATGAAGGCAACCTATGGTGGAACGTAGTTTAAGAGACATGAGGTTGTTACTAAGGCTTTTGGTAGGGCCCCCACCTCAAGTCTACTTTGTGCTAAGTCAAATTCCATGGAATACGTATCATAACATAGTAATCATAGTTAACATACATCACATACATGATCATAGGTTTGAAATTCATAGAATAAGTCATTTTCATAACATAAGTGCAATGTGAGTATTGTCCTTACACATTACAAATCATGCATACATAGTTCATATCATTAGGCCTTAAGGCACCACATAGGGCCCTAAGTCACCTTTTGCATGAAAAATCATGGTTGATCATACTTGAAATACATAATCATTATTCATACTTGAAAATTAGGGTAAAATATGAATACAAGATCAATGGACTTGAAAATATACATGATCATATATTTTCTATCGGCATATACATAACGCATAAAGATAATATCATTTGGAAGTAAAATTGAAAATACCCATAATTCATATCATGAACCCTAAAGATCAAGAGAGGAAAATCCATGAAAAACTCTTCAATTCAATGCAATACCCATCAATTTATATTAAAATAAACTCATAATCACAATTAAAATTATAATTCATGCAATTGGAATATGGATCATAAAACCCATAAGAATACATACTTTCATTGATTGAAAAGTAGAGAATTTGTTGGACTCCATGGTGAAAGTACCCTAGGATCAATTACCCACATACCTTGAGTGAGAAGACCAAAGAATTTGAAAGAATTTGAGAGTTTTGATGGAGATCTTAAGTGAATTTCTAGGAGGTCTTCACTGGAGTTCTTGAGAGCTTTTGTGGAGAGAGAAATATTTGAATAGGTGAATTGTAGAAGAATGAATGGAATTAAAGGCTAACGATAGTTTATTGAGTAGAATTAGGCCTACATCTAGGTTCATTAACTAACAATTAGGGACATGTGTAAAGTGCCCTTACTTAAAAACTTAATTCGAATAAAAAAGTTTGCCCAAGTTCGCAACGCGGAGCTACTCTTAAATATGCTTTTAGCGAATAAGATTTTGGCCAGATTTTAACTTGGAAAAAAGTTACACTGAATGGGAACAAGAGGGCGACGCAAAGCTACCACGCACCTAACTATTTTGCATAATGTTTTGAAAAAATTATCTTTTGATATACGGGTCCTAAAAATCCATCAATACCATTTTCTCACAGGTTTTGACCCCTTGATCGATATTCTATACTCAGATTTGCCAAAACGAATAAGGATAATGGGTTATACGAGTGGCCTACTCCCAAGGTATTTTAAGGTGCTTATGAGCATTCTTTGAGGAATTTTACAATGGTCATTTCCTTGTTTTGGAGCTCTTGCAATTTGAACAGTTGACTTCGATCAAAACTCTAGAAGACGATCTCTAAAAAAAATTAACGATTCCATTAGCTCCAAAATGGCCAAATTAGGCTAGTAATAGGGTCAACACAAGTATCGAGGCGATCAGTGCGAGTTCGAGGCCATTTGGCACTTTAGTCTTCAAAATTTAGCCTTAAATTGACGTTGATGAACATTCTTGGAAAATGCACTTGAATTAAAATTCCATCAGTGTGATTAGCTCTGAAATGTCAAGTTTGGTCTAAAACAACCTTTTGTCCTGTTCCCAAGGCTTCCGATCTCATTTCGAGCCTCTTTGTGGATTTTGTCTTAAAATTGCACTTGGTGTGGAATCCACTTTTTATTAAAATGACATCGTATGGGAATTTTGAAAATGTCGTTGAGTTCAAAATGTCAAATTTGATAGGGTAACATATCTCATTTGCATAAACGGGATTCTAAACTAATTTTGAGAACCTCGTTAGAGTTTTGGGAGTTTGCAAAATCAGATGTTGCAGCTGATGCTGGTGTAGGCCTCCCCTGACCTTTCCATTCACGAGGTCCTAGGTCGTGAGCGCAAGGGTCCTTCCCCTTGTGCTTCATGATTGCGAAGACCCCTACACGATTGCAATGGGTAATATTTCCAGTGTCTCGCGGTGACGAGCAAATTTTTGGTCTTTTTAATTAAGACCAGAGATGGGATCAACTCTTTAGTGGAGCTTAGAAACTTGATTTCTCTCTCAATTAGAGCTCAAATTTAATGATTCAAGGGTCCAACTTTAAGAGAATTTTGAGGGGAACGTATTGATGAGCTCATATAGTGTGTTGGAAGCTTTGTTAGAGGTAAGTTATCTAATTTAGCTGCAATGTTGTCCCATTTACGGAGTGGATTCTTAGTGAATTTTGGGAAACTATTTCTTGGCCAATTTAGGTCCATTTTCTATGATTCAAGAATCCATATTGTGGGTTTTTTCTCAAGGAATGTTATGGTATGATTAGTTTCATCCATCGAGGATTTGTTCTGGTAATTTATTATTCAAAGTTGTTATCCCCTTAATTTGTTTAGTTTAAAATTCAGAATTCTTGTTGCATGATCATTTCTTGATGTTTTCTGACCTTTATTATGTTTTAAATTGTTACATGAAGTTGGGGTGATGTTTAGGACTAACTTTTGAGGTCAATTTCAAAATTCCAGATGCAGGTCCCACATTTCTCGTGTTGGACTCCAAAATTGATTTGTCTCTAAAAATTACAAATTTGGTGTCAAAACATTTGTATTAATGTTGTGATCAATATTTATTCAGTACGGATGCAATTGGAGGTTATTTGGAGGTCAAAAGCTTCAAATTGGAGGATTTGGAACGCGTGTGATCGTCTTGAGGTAGGCTATGGTCTCCCCCTTTTGACTGGACTTTATTAGAAAACATTTCGTATATTTTACTTATGGCTTAGGTGAGTATTTGCTGAGATTAGAGTTCTCTTCCTCTTATTCATGTTTCTTGATTCCAGTTGGAACTTAGACTAGAATGGTCCCATGAACCCTTAGTTAGGGTTGTGGGCCTTATTGCGTTTTGGACTTAGAATTATTATCCTTTTTAGGATTGATATTGATGGCATTATGCTAGGTTTGAGCCTTAGGTTCTTTAGAAGGTGTTCATTGACCTTATAGCTAGGCGCAGCTTCTAGTAAGGCTAGTTACGGTTGGTGTGCCTAGGACCTCTAGGTCATTGTAGCCATAAGTTGGCTTAGTTGTGCTCGATGGGAGACTAGATGACATATTTTGGGGTAAGGCATCGATCTTAGATACAGTTTCTCCCCCTACCTGACATTGAGCCATTTGCTATTTCTTTGCTTTCATTTAGTGATAGGCTTTGATGCCTTAATATTTGTTATTATTATTGGGCCCGAGGCCATGCCCAAGGAGTGATTGGATCCCAAGTTAGTTCCTTTTCCTTAATAGGTTGGTTTGACTCGATGTTGCTATTTAGATTGTGTGTCTTGTTTGGATGTTAGTGATGGAATGCTTGCATTATTTGAGAATATTCACTCGATTTATGGTATGATATCGGGATTATTTATGGATTTTCACTACCATTGTTGAGAAGGATTTCTCACCCTTTTACTACTTTTAAAACAAATTTTTAACAGGAGTCATCCCACCTGGATTACTTGGTCGCTGGTTTTAAAACTTAAGAGGCATCGAGTACGTATTTCTTTTTCTAGTTAAGGCATTAGAGGCATCTTAGATGTTGTCATGATCCAATTTCTCAGGTCATAATGGCATCTACCATAACTTCCCGATAGTTAAGCCAAACCTATAGCCCGAAACTGCAAGTAATGGGTATAAGGATGAAATGTTAAACAGAACTAAGACAAACTAAGACAAACTGAATAAATGCGGAAATAAGGAGAAGCTAGATAAACATATATACAAGAACAAAATATTGAATCTCTCTTAGAACCTGGAAGTCACTAGTATAGAGTTGCTACAAAAAAAAGAGTACAAGATCCAAAAGTGGACCAAAAATATATACAACACAAGCTAGTCTCGAAATTACAAAAAGACGGGTCATCCAAGCTAAAGGAGACAGAAATGATCTCAAAATGGCAGGTGCTCACCTTAGTCTCCGAAACTTGCTGCAACAGGCTTGATCTATCTGCGATGATAGTTGGTGCTCAATCCTATATCACGAAATTAGATGCAAAGCATACTATGAGTACCATACATAAGGTACCCAGTAGGCATCATAGGCCGACTAAGAAGGAAAGGTGAGAACAATATGAAAAAGAGAAATAAGCCTAAATAGGAGTCATAAATAAGTATCTATGGTAAGAAAGGTAAATATCCGTATGACAGAAAGATATGATCTAAGATAACTACAGCTAACAATGCCCAACTGGACCCCCATAAGCCCAGCCAGGGCACTCGTGTGCAAGTTTTAAAAAAATTAGGCAAACCTCCATAAGCCCGCCAGATACACAGAATAGCTACAACTACCAAAGGCTAGGAACCAAGAATCTGCGATGTCAAGAACCAAAGAACCATATCATTTCCGAACCAAGAATCTTCCAGAATTAATTAGCCATGAATGATCTATGGGTCGAGGTCGGGACTGGCACCCGGATGCTTGCCTGAGTTCTCAATGTGGTCAAGGCCAAGATTGAGACCTGGATGCTTCTAGTAATCCATCGGTACGTCCAAGGCCGAGACTGGGACCCAGATGCTCTTCATACTAACAAGTTGGTAGAGATCGAGACTAGGACCGAGATACTCGCCATACTAATAAGTCAGCAAAGGCCAAGATTGGGACCCGAATGCTCCTCGATGGGATTTTAGAATGTAGGACGAGATTGGGACCCGGATGCTCACAAATGATATAATCTATGGTGCCGAACATACTCCTTTCCAACTGGACACTAATAGTTTCTAAGGATCTCCTCCATAATGTATCAACTGATATGTCACCTGGGCTTCCCCTGAAATCAAAAAAAAGCTCAACAAGAAGTCTAGAATCATCGACGCATCTCAAAAGTCCCAATCATGGGAAATTAGGGATAAGAATGTTCATAAGAGCAAAGTTACCGCCTAGCTAAGGCCCAACTATCCGACACTAATCCACTATGTCATTCTACAAGGATATAAGCCCTTTGGATCAACGTCGGGATATCTAAAGCAAGTTCGCACAATCTATACTAAGGTCAACATTCTCTATAATACCAAATATATGAAATCGATGTCACTTAAAGTACTAACATTTATCAGAAGAGATCTCATGCTTTAAATTACCCAATAAACCCGATAATAGCCTAAATATAATTTCTAACACCTAAGATATATAGTTAAGATACCCAACCCAAATTCCATCTATCTTAACATGCTTTCATGTATTCTATCTCAGTCTAAAGAAAGCAAAGTCATAGCCTACCTGTAGGCTGCACACGCACGCTTAAAATCACTTTGTTGGAGCTTTTCTTTTTTGAACGGCCTCAGAACGCTGCCACGCTATCAAAATAGACTCACAATGTCAATACGAACATTATGACATTAAAATTATTGCATTTAAAGATGGACCAATTTTAGAGTCAAAATCAAGAATTGTGGGACCCTCTCCATAAATTATAGAATTGACTCCAAAAATAGGCTCTAAATGATACCCCAAGCTTGTGTTCCAAAAAAGAACACAATCCACAAATAAAACCAGCTACAATCCAAACACGCATCAAAATTGACAACTAAGATTAACAACAACCAAAAAGGGAAATTTACCTCCAATAAAGCCTTAAATCTTAGTTCTGATCACACCGCTGTAATCCCCTCGAAAAACCACACAATGAGCCTTTGGAATCACTCAAATAGCATCTATATTAAAGGAGAAATCATGTCTAAAAGTTGCAAGAAACAATAGGATTCCTGAACTTAATATGAGCCTCAAATGTCGCAAAAGCGAATATTCGATGGTTGCTTAAGTGACTACCTCAATGAGGTGGGCCTCGCTTAAGCGAAGACCCAGTCTCTTAAGTGAGGGGCCGCTTTAGCAACCACCTTTCACTTTAGCGACCTCCTAAATGGCACTTATTTTAGTGACCAGGAGTCTCTTTAGCGACGACACCAAACTCAGCTGGTGCAAAATGGACTTGGCATGTCCAAATTTTTCAACGAGGTGGTCGAAATTCATTCAGAACCCTGTACATACAAATAAGATAGGCTACCCCATTAAATTTGATATTTTGTACTCAATAATATATTTTAAATTCCCATACGAGGTCATTTTAATAAAAGTAGGTCCCACACCCATACAATAGTCCTCGAGATTAGACCGAAAGTCTCAGAAAGAAAATAAAGGGTCATTCTAGACCAAACTTGATATTCTGAAACTAACCATGCTATCAAAGTTTTCATCCAAATGCATTTTCCAAGAATGTTGACCAAAGTCAACCATGTGCTAAATTTCTAAGGCAAAAAGGCCAAATAGCCCAAATCTCATATTGATTGCTTGATACTCGTGCAGACCATGCTTCTAGCCTAATTTACCCATTACAGAATTGATGGAATCATCCAAAATTTCAATCTAAGGCTGTTTACATGAATTTATGACCAAAGTCAACTTTTCAAGTTATAAAGCTTCAAAATAGGAAACTGATCTAAAACCCAAATGAACGACCAGACGACTGAGATACCATCTATAGCAGGTCAAAAATAATCGAGGTCACTATAGAAAGACTCTAAACGATGAGATGGAAGAGTATAAGGAAAATGACCTAGAGGGTCTTATAGATGTGCTGAATTTTACTTGACTATTCGCCGCATCGATGCCTTTTCTCTCATGTCGATGGACTTACCGATGCCCTTGGGTTTACTCTTGCTAGCTGGGCTGATGCTCTTAGGAGTTTACTAGTTGGTCAGGAGGCCCCTTTTTAGGGTGCTATTGGTTTGAGGTTACTGGTTTTTACTACTATCCTGCGCGACGTCGCCCTTTTCTACATCGGCTTGGATGATCACTCTTCAGTACCACTATATGGATAATATATGTCTATGTAAAACTTGATTAGGGCCCAAGCAGTATATATGGACTTCCTGCATCTCCTATGGGCCCCTCTAGCCAATGTACCACTAAACTAATGATGGAGCTGCATGGGTCCCATTTGGTAGGCCAGGGGCTGGGATGACTCATAAGAAATACCCAGATGTGGAGTAAAATATATAGACACATAGGAATACGTGGAACCTGGATCAAATAAAGCTAAAGTTATCTACTGACAAATAAGAATAGTACCTATGATAACATCATCTGATGCCTTAGCCTCTGCCCTCGCCGGAGCAGCATAGAAGCAGCCCTACCGGCCTTCCCTACGAACATTTGCCCTACCACCTAACATGCCTCCCTAGGAACCTCCCTAAACACCCTGCTGACCATCGTCGCAGTTGTGACCCTCATCTATACCTCTTTGTAAAGGTAGTGCTAATACCAATGGTCTAGCCCGATCGGGATACTCCCTAGCCCAGTGCTCTAGTGAGCCACAATCAAAGTATCCTATAGCTAAGAGACCTGTGATAACTCTTCTGTGGTAGGAAGAAAGCGGACCTAATCCCCTTGAGCTCTACCCTGTGGTGGAACCCTCCGAATGGGGCTGACTACCCTCAACTGCTGGTGAAGCGGCCTGAACCAGCCAGCTAGACTGACCCTACTAGTACCTATCCTGCTAGAACCACTGGTGGGGCCTGTCATAACTATCATGGCCTCTAGGATGGGACCTATTATAGCTACCCTGATGCCTGAGTCTCTTATCCTGCCCTTTTGGGCCTGACGATGAATAATCTCGATCATACGGGCATGATCCACCACATCCAGAAAAGAGCGATCTACAGAAACCAAGTACTTGGTCCCCAACCTCACGTAAGGTCTCAATCCACGCATAAAACATCATACCTGCTCCTCCTCAACAGGTAGAATCATAGTACACACATAAAACATTGTACTCTATAATCGTTATGTGGACCTAGTCTAACTAAGTAAAATGATCTCGGAGTTGGACCCTAACATACCTAGGTATGTATCGCGTCAGTTAAGCCTCTGAGAACTGGGCCCATGTCAATGGTAGTGACCCAGGTGGCCTGGACTGCAAATAAGAGAGTCATCACTGTCTGGCTGCCCCTCTAAACTGGTGAGCAGTAAAGTCGGTGCCTCTGGACTCTATAAGACCCAAGAAATGGAGCTGCTCTTGACAGGTAGTCAAGAACTCCACAACATCCTCACCAATGGCTCTAGAAAATATTGAGGGTGACACCCTATGAAATACCCCTAACATCTTCTGATCCTATAATGATATCACACCCTCCGAAACTGCTGGCGGGGGTGTAACAACTGGTGGAGGTAGCTAAATGTCAAGTGCTGGCTGAACGGGCAGATCCCGTAGTGCTAGATGCCCGCTACTGGAGTCAAGGCATGTGGTACAACCCCAATAGTCGTGAGGAGCTGCACAATCACTGCCTGTAGTACTGGGGTCATAACTGGTGCAGATAGGAGTTGTGCTGCTAGTGGTGGTCTCTCTAGCTGAGTAGGAATAGGATATCCTAATGCTCCTCTACCAGCTCCGGCTTTATCGTTGGTACTTCTCCCCTCCCTTTCCCACAATGATGGCCTACCAGGCCTTGGTGCGTTATCACGACTGGTGGTACCACGCGTACAAACCATCCCTGCAAAAAAGTGAAACAAATGAGATTTTAGGAAATCAATAAGACATAACACTTCATGAAATAATACAACATAGAGAACATTCCTAATGACATCCTGTAGCCTCCCAAAGATAAGTTTTGGACGTCTCTTCACCAATCCGCGAGATTCTATTAGACGTTAGCTCTGTACAAATGAGACCAATGAACCTAGGGCTCTGATACCAACTTGTCACGACCTAAATCCTTAGGTCATGATGTCACCTACTATAATCCACCAGTAGGTAAGCTAACTCATCAACCCAGAACTCTAAGTAATGGATTTGAGGGAAAAAACTAAACAAGAGTGGAGAATTATAAAGATAGGTAGGAAGAATAAGTGGAATTAAATGAAAACATGATATAAACGACTAAAGATGCCTCCCAAAACTTAGAAGTCACAAGTACAGAGCTTCTACAATATAAAAGATGAGTACAAGTCCTGAAAGTGGACCAAAAGTATATACAACAACTAGATAGTCTCAAAAGGCAAAAGATGGTCCATCCATACTAAAAGAGACTGAAATGATCTAAAAATACCAAGTTCTCACCCTAGTCTCCGAAGATGACTATAATAAGCTCAATTTATCCATGGTGGTAGCTGGTGCTCGATCTTGCATCACAAAAGTAGATGCAGAATATAATATGAGTACCAAGACAATAGGTACCCAGTAGGCATCATAGGCCGACTGAGCAAAAAAGGTAGAAATAATATGAAAAAGAGGAATAAGCCTAAATAGGAATCAAGATAAGCATCAAAAGGGGAAAAAAGTACTATCTATGAGAACTATAGCTAACTATACCCAACTGGGCCCCTATAATCCCAGCTGGGACACTCGTTCACAAATTAAATAAAAACCCAAACAACCCCTATAAGTTTGCCGAGTACACAGAATAACTACAAGTACCAAGGCTACCGAAACTTTGGGATGTCAGGAACTGAAGAACTGTGTCATTTCCTATTACACCCCGTACTTTTGTACTTTGGAATGCGTTTTTAAGTCTCTTGAAAGGCTCTTAAGTTTCTTGGAAGGGTCGTAAGCCTCTTAAGTTTCTTAAGGTTTCCTAAAGTTTCTTAAAGATTCTTAAGACTTCTTAAGAAATATTAAGCTTCTTAAGAGTTACCATGTGAGCCGGATAATCTATACCGCTATCAAACAACTCTAAGGAAAGGAGAATGCGATACCCAATAGTAGAGAAGATTGGAAATAGAGTTAGAAAAATCCGAAAGAAGTTGGAGACCAAATAATGAGTCGTAGGAATCGACTTATTTACTTAAGCGTCCAACTTGGAAATCTTACATACTTAATCTACTGGAGTACATACAAAGCTTACGTAGCAAGGATTATATAGGTTCGTAAAAAAGGCGAGATTATGAACCCATGAGGGGGGAAAAGTGACATGTGGAAGCATGGGAGAGTTTCACATGGAAGCATAGGAGAGTGCCACATGGTAGCAGCCGTAGAAAAGGGGATGGGCCCCTACATGCTATGTGGCATCCCGTGATTGGAGAAAGGGATGTGTTGGCCCAATGAGGGCTTGACACGTGTCACCACTTAGGGGTTGACATATATCACCCCCTAAAGTGGCCTATATATATATATATATATATATATGTTTGATGAATTTAGTTCATACTTATCCTTTAAGCTTCATCTTTATCAAAAAATGATTCAAGAAAAGAAGAGAAGAGAAAACTTGAAGCTAGAGAGAGAGAGAGCTACGGTTTTGGGGGGAAAAAAGTTGAGTTCTTCAATTTTGCTCTGTAAATTAATTATCTATGGTGTACCACGATTTTATGAAGGTGTTACTAATGAAAATTTATGGTTTGGAGCATCCCAAAACGTTATCAAAAAGCCACAAAATTTTAGGCATGCTAAAGGAACTTCTGAGGTAAGTTTCGACGAGTTTGACGAGTTTCGGGCAAGGTAAGGGATTCCCTTTCAAATTGGAGTTTATTATGCTTCTATGAGATATATTACATGTCTTAAATAAGGTTGGAAGTAGAAATTTTTTATAAGGATGCTTGACGTTAGAAACAAACTAAATTAAAGTGGTTATAGCTAAATCAAAGTCGAGTAGTGGGTTATCGTTGTGGTGCTGCGGGTGAAGCTGGTTGGGTTGCGTGTTGCAGGGACTTAAAGTATTTTAAAAAGGGTGTGGTTGATTCTGGTTTCATCCATAAGACCCTCCATTTAGTATGGTTAAAGATTTTATAAAATAAAGATTAAAAATTCTATTTTCATATCATAGTTTGGAGCTAGTTGTTTGGAGCTTGTATTGTGTAAGGTTGAAGTGATTTACTTGTAAATATGCTGATGGTTTTTTTTGTTGGTATGGTTTTCGATATTGTGTCCGAGTTGAAATCTCGGGGATGTTGAAGTTATAGGGGAGATTCTGCTCGATTTTCGATAGATTCGGAACTAGTAATAAACTAGTCGAGGATAATGGATAAGGAAATAACTCCTATGAGTACTTGGGTGTAGAGTTGGAAATTGGAAAGTGAAAGGTCATTAACCTTAGTATTATTTTCATGTTAAATAGGTTCAAGAGACGACGAGACGAACGTGTAAGAGTAATCCGTAAGAGGTATGTAAAGTTATCCTTCTTTTCTTTTGGCATGTCTTAGACTTAAGTGATTGATATACGAAATGTGGGGATAATTCCATTCATAGAATCCCAAGTACGACACATAAGTCTTATTCACTTCTCGATGGTAGAATTCCTATACTAGTTGAGTTATTGCCTCTCAAGGCTTCTATATAATGGAGAGTAGTAAGTATGTGAAGTTATCTCCTTTCTCTTGGCATGTGTTGGCATAAGTACGTAGAGCTACCCTTCTTTCCTCTTGATATGTCTTTGACATAAGTGTGGTGATATGATGGTAATTTAATGCAATAATAAGATTATGATACCGAGCCCATGATGGGTCGGGTACGATATATGTAATGACGACTCCTTGAGCAAAAGTAGAGACTAGGTAAAGCTTATTCTTTCTCTTCCTTTGGCATGTCCTAATTGTAAGTAAAATGTGATACGAGCTCTGGGGTAACTCCACTTTTAATTCATAAATGTAATCCATATCTCTTATTCACTTCTAAATGTCAAACTCTTGTAGTAAGTTGAACTACTTTCCTTGAACTCCATAGGTTGAGAAGTACTGGATGCATAAGCTCCTAGTCCTAAGGACTATGTGACGATGGGTATCCCTAATTCTATGAACTGTTAGTATTACTTTAGTACATGTCTAGGGTCCCCGAGATCCTAAGTGATATAGGCCTCAATGGCATTTATAAGGCACTTGAGATGGCTACACTACTATTCTGGTCTTCGAACAATAGCTTAATCTTCTTACATTGTCGAGTCTCTGATAAAAAAGTCATACATATTACCATCACGGACTGTACTTATGATGACAGAGTGATGTAGATGGTACACTGAGTCCCCTAACGGCCTGGCACAGTCCGTGATGGTAATATGTATGACTTTTTTTTTTACGATGTGAGTACGGTAAATGGTTAAATATTATACTTTCCCCCTTCATCCCTACGCCAATTGTAATCTCCTTATGATGCCTATGCTTTACATACTCAGTACATATATCGTACAAAACCCCTCTTTCTCGAGGGGGATACGTTCATGCCCGCAGGTACAGATACACACTTTGGGGATCTGTCAGCGTAGGAGTTCCAATCAGTAGTTCAAAAGTGTTTTATTGTGCCGGACCCTAGTTTTGGTATTAACCTTCGATGTATATATTTATTTGTTCACGGGTACGGCGGGGGCCCTGTCCTGCCTTATGTTATTGTTCTTACTCTTAGAGGTCTGTGGACATGTATATAGGTTGTGTATGGGTTGTATATGCATGTATGTACAGTGGTGCCTATGATAAGCCTCGCTGGCTTATATGTTATCCTGCATGTTGATATGCTATAACTTAAATAGGGGACAAATTTACTTACAGATAGCAGGGATATACGCGAGTGCCAAGTTCGGCCATCCGTCATGGCCTACGGGTTGTTCATGACATTTCCAATGCCTAAAATCTCCAAGAGTCAACGAATAAGGGGTGCCTTAGCGGTCGAGGCCAGGACTGGGACCCAGATGCTCACCCGAATATTCAAAATAACCGGATGCTTGCCATAATACATCGATACAGTCGAGACTAGGATAGGGTACCCAGATGCTCGCTGTAAAACATCGATATGATCGAGGCCAGGACTGGGTACTCGGATGCTCGTCATACTAGGAAGCCGACCTAGGCCGGGACAAGGTACCTGGATGCTCTCCGATAATTCAGAACGGTGGCCGAGACTGGGTACCTGGATGCTCACAGATAATTTATCTCATGGTTTTGAATATATCCTTTCTAACTAAACAACAATAGTACTAAGAATCTCCTCCCCAATGTGTCAATTGATATGCCGCAAAAACTTAAACCAGAGCGAAAGCCAAATGATCACAAACTTTAGTATTGCCGACGTATATTGAAAGCTATGACTATGCCAAGTTATGGATAAGGGTGTTATTAAGTGGTATCGCCTAGCTAAGGCCAAATTACCAGGCACTAGCCAGCTACATTATTCTACAAGGATCTAAGACCACCAGAGTGATGCAGGGGAATCTAAAGAAAATTTACATCCTATACTTAGGCCAACATACTCCACAGTATCAACAACATGCTCATTCAAACCTCCTTATAATACTAACAAATAACGACAAGATACACATACTTCTGAATACCCAAAAAATATGATAACAAGCCGAAATCATAAATTCTAACACCTGAGATATACAATTAAACTAACCAACCAAAATTCCAACTATTACAACATGTTTTCACACATTCCAGCTCAATCTAAAGAAAGGTTAACTATAGACTACCTGTAGGCTAAACACGCGAGCTTCCTTCAAATTACTGTGCTGGGGGTTTTCCCTTTCGAACGGGCTATCAAAAATAGAACCATAACATCAATATAGTCGTTTAGACACTAATTTCATAATTTTAGGAGATGGATTAATTTCGTGGTCTAAAATGGGAATTATGGGACCCGCATACAAAATTATGTGTTTGACCCCCAAAACAGGTTCTAAACGTCACCCCACGCTCATAATTCAGTTTTATAACACAATTTGGGGTGGAAATATAACGCAAGATGATCAAACAATCAATTCCCACATTTTCAAACTAAGAAAACAAACAAGGCAGCCTCTTTATGCGTCTATTTATCAAAAATGAAAATCTTCCAATCAAAACAAATTATACCATGATGTTCCTTACAAAACACTCCACAATTTAGCCTTAAGAATCACTCAAAATGGAGTAATATTGACCAAGATACATTCTTCCAAAATTCAACAAAATTTTATTCTAAAAAAGACTAAATCAGTAACTAAACATGCATTTTATCTCAAACAAAGCTTCCCCTCGTGTTTATAATCTTGCCATGAGATTTATCACGAAATTCTCTTGAATTTAGACCCTTGAATCACCAAAATCAAGTTTATATAGGCCAAAAAATAACTTCTCAAAGCTCTTCAAAAAATCATTCCAAAAATGGACACTGCTGCAAATAAAATTAAGATTTTTACCTAAATTGAATTCTTCAAATCAGTTTTCAAGCTCTCCAATGCATTTTCCACGAAAAATCTTACAAGTTTTTCTTTTGAATCACACAATTTGGAGCTATATAACTCAAGCTATAGGGTTTTAAAGTTTAGACCAAACCCAAAAAAAAGGGCCTTGCTGATGTGCTTCTGTTGCAGATTTTGGAAAAATTCAAAATCTCCGACAAGGTTCTTAGGATTCATTCGAAATCCGATAAAAATAAACTCAATATGCTACCCCACTAAATTCGTCGTTCCAAACTCAATGGCGCATTCAGAATTCTCATACAAGATTATTTTAATAAAAAATGGGTCCCACACCTAAGAACCTTTTTAAGCCATATTCCATAACGTAACGGGCCTTGAAATTAGACTAGAAGCCTTAAAAAGCGAATGAAGAGTCATTATAGACCAAAATTGATATTTTATAACTAACTGCACTGTCATAATTTTCATCCGAGCGCGTTTTTCAAAAATATTGACCAAAGTCAATCATAAGCTAACCTTCAAAGTCAAAAGCATCAAATGGCCCTAAACTCGTATCAATTGCCTTGATAATCGTGCCAACTATGCTGCTAGCCTAATTTAGCCATTCTGGAGCTGATGGAACTATCATAATTCAAATTCGAGGTCTCCTTGACCTCGAAGCTAACCTTCAAAGTCAAAAGCATCAAATAGCCCTAAACTCGTATTAATTGCCTTGATAATCGTGCCAACTATGCTGCTAGCCTAATTTAGCCATTCTAGAGCTGATGGAACTATCATAATTCAAATTCGAGGTCTCCTTGACCTAAAACTCAAAAAGTCACACCTAAACCAACTTAGGCCTTCAAAATACAAAAATGGGCTTGGGACCTCTAAAAATTCAACCAACATTTCTTCTAGACCAAAAAACATCTCCCGAACCCAACAGAGTCGTCAGAATTCCATTCCAAGCAATAGAACTCCAAAAGTTGACCAAAGTCAAACCTTGGCTTAAAATTCCTCACATTCTCAACTCAAGGCCTCCAATCATTGTTATAATTCCAAAACTGATTCCATAAAGTCTTCTAAGCTAATCCCGACATTTTGAAGCTGCTAGAATCGACAAAATTCCATTTTGAGACCTGTAGCTCTAATTAACCCCAAATTCCACTTTTAATACTTTAAACTTATAAAAACTCAAAATTTCTAAAGACTTAACTTTTCACAGGAGTTTCTAAAAATCAACACTCGGTACTAATCAGAAACAACTCAAGGCAACTAAAGGAGGGCTAAAATGGTTATTTTACAAAAATTTCAAAAATAACCTTGAGGGACATTACAATTTCACCACAAGTCACATGACTGGTAATGATATTTTAGAGTGTAATTAACTTCACTTTAAAATAATCTTGGGGGTGCTATTTTCTCTAATATTTTCTTGTTTAGTGGACTCCTATGATACCTTCTTCTTGTTAGTAGGTTGTTGGATTGCATTTCAGGTGCGTTCTTTGACTCTGCTCCTTTATATATGTCTCATGTCTCCTTGTCTTAATTTCTATCAATATTGTGATAACTCCTGATTAGTTACTTGTGCAGTATTTATATGATTATATATTATTTATACTTGCTTCCTATTGAGTACCATTGGTTTGGTATACATACTACATTTCTGCACCCTGCAGATCATAGTACGAGTTATCATCAGTGATTTGGACCTGGCGTAGAGCAACTTGCATTCGGAGATTGGGTGAGCTCCTAGCGTCCAGAGTTTCCAATTTCCATCTACTTTTAGGCCAGGACTAGTCTTTACTTACATTCGAAGACTGTCTGTATCTATTTTGTATTTGTAAAACCCTTGTATTCATATTTTAATGTAGCTTCTCGATTTTCGACTGATGTCAGTTCTTGGGTGGTTCTTTATGTTCTATTTAGGTTGCTCTTTCTTTCTCATTACTATTCATTTTTTGTTTTTATTGGTTCATCCTCCGTTGGATACACAGTTGCCTCTACTTCCAGGCTAAGAATTAAGGGTTAGGCTTACCTGCTGGTAGGTATTAGCAGGTGCCATCACGGCCTAAAAAATCTTACCCTCAACGATTCAAAATAAAATTCATGAGGAAAAAAAAATATAAGTCATAATTGTATTCAATGGAGGATAAAATAAAGTATATTATTATTACAAATGACCTGAATATACTAAATTTATTATAACAAGAAAAGATTATTATCCGTTAGGTGTGGGAGATTTATTTATATTTAATAAAAACAATTTTTTTGCAATGAGCATAAAATTAAAAGTTCTTATCTCACATGTTTTAATTTCAATATTGTTTACTCTAACGACTTTATTGAAGATAATTTGTTCAATTTTTTCATAAGTTGAAATTTATAAAATGGTAGATTTGAAAAAAAAATAGTTTTTTTATTTTGAAATAGATCGATTTTATTATTCTGTTTGTTTTATTTTACGTAGAGGAATTTGAGTACTAAGATCAAATCTCTTATTTTTCATTTGTATGAAAAAGAAAATTAAAAGAAATGCGTTGATTATGAACCGTAAATGTTATACCCCCAGAAATTACCAAATACTCCTAGAGGATAGCGCTCCCACATAACGTATCATCCCTAGCCTTTTTGGCCAATCCGAGGTCAGAATATCGATCAAGGGAAAAATCATGTAGGAGAATGGTATTGGTTGAATTTTGGCCAAAGGGATCAAAAGATAATTTTTTAAGGCAAAATTTCAAGTCCAGAAAAATGTGTGACCGGTCTGTGTCACGAACTTGCTCCCCCATTGTGCATTTTCACCTGAAATCAGGCTAGAAATCTTTTACACAAAAATAAGCCACAAAAAGTACGTTGGATGCGATTTATGCTTTGTGCATAAAATGCATTCCACGAATCCGATTTAGGTATAAAAGTATGTTTATTCATTTTTTTGATATGGGACATTCTGGTCTTTTCTCCACCTTTCCCAAATTTGACCTAGGCTATTTTGGGACTAAATTTAACCCTTTATAAGTACCCAAAGGGGTTTTCTTCTCATTCTCTTTGAAATTTTTGAGAGTAAAGAGTAGAGCGAAGGAGATGAGCTAGGGTTCTTGAATTTCAAGCGAGATCTTCAACTCTTGAGTAGATAATCGTCGTTCCAGGTATGCAAGGCTACTCATAATGTGGATTGAGTTCGTCCACTTTCCCTACATATTTATTGATTTGAGTTGAGTTGAATCTTAAGGTTCTATGAATTGAATTCAAGTATTTATCATTTCTATTGAGTTTTGTGTCTAAATTTCATGGTGTTCTTGTGTGTGTGTGTATATATATATATATATATATATATTCTTTGATGAGTTTTTTGAGTTGAGTTTTGTTGAGAGTATGTATTCATGTTTGCATTCACATTAACCCTAATTGAGATTTCATAATTATTTTATGCACTATTTTGAATTTAAAGAATGAATATTTTCATCTTTGGTTGAGAAAGATTTTGAGCATGAGTTAAGTTTGACAAGTCTTTTAATTATTATTTTGAGCATGACTTTTTTGAATATAAACGAGTTGAGCATTACTACATTAAAACAACTATCTCGAGCTTGAGTTAAGAAGTTAAATTATATTTTTATTTTAAATGCATTTTTGAGTTGAGATGAATTGAGGTTTGAGCTAAATCAAAAAAGAGACTAAATGATGTATTTTAAGTATTTTCTCACTTGACATATATAAGCATAATATAATATTTTAGGAGTAGTATTGAGTACCGATATATGGTGGTAACTACATAGCCAGCGTAGGATAAGATCATGACCATTAATTCGGGCAACTCCCAACTAGTCCCAAAACAATGGACTTTGAGAAATTTTGGATCCAATGAGCTTAGCGTCCTTTACCCTGGCAAGGTATTGTATGGTTGTGGCAATGGCAGTTTTTAAGCATTGTATCATCACTGGCTCATAAGTGATGGTTGTCAGTTAGAGAAACTCTCCTAGAGAAAAATATTATACTTATATATATTGAGTTGCATCTCTTATTGCATATCATTTAAAGCATTGTATTATTTTAATTAATATTTTATTGAGTTGAGTCATTTCAGAGTGAGTTCCTTGAGTTGAGTTGCATGAGATTGAGTATTGTTGATTATGTTACTTTCTAGCTATTTTACATACTCGTACATTCCATATACTGACGTCATTTGTCCTGCATTATTTTATAAAGCATACACAGGTATTAGAGATCATCAACAGGCGTATTGTTGAGGATCTACTTCTTCGATTTTGGTGAGACCTCTTTGCATTCGAAGGAGCTCCTTTTTTCCAATCATTTATTTATTATTTAGTAGTACTTTGAGGTAGTCGTGAACTTGTCTCGCCACCTTCTTATTAGTCAGTTAAAGTCTTCATAGATAGAATAGAGTTGAGTAGAAGAATTCTTTTAGAGTTTATTTTTAAACCATAATTTATTATTGAGTTTTTGACATTAAGTTACATTATTCTTTGAGTATTTTTAATTTATTATTTATTTATTTATTGATGATGATGTTTCTAAATGCCCACTTGAGTTAATTATCTATTGAGTCGAGACTTTTATTGAGTGTTTGAATGAGTGATCAGACCAAGGGGTTCGCTTGGGGACAGCAGTGGTCTTTAAGTGCTGGTCATGCCTAGGGTACCCTCCTAGGGTGTGAAAAACTTTGTATTAGAGTACAAAATTCAAAAGTCCTAGGATATCTATGAAGCCGTGTCTAGTAGAGTTTTTTTATGGGTATGTAGTGCACCACACTTATAATCAGGAGGCTATAGGCCATTAGGATTTGTTTCACTTCTTTCAAATTATGAGTTTGTGCGATAGAGTTTAACTCTATAAAAGTTCCCTTCTAATTCGTGCATTGTTCAAATCCGTCTGACTACCCCTCCTACTCAAGGTGGTTGTAATAGTAAAGCTCAAATTCTTATTGATGATATACTTTCACAAAAAGTATTCAAAGAGTAAAGAGATGACACCAGGTTCAAGAGGAGCCAATTAGTGTGCTTAAGTTTATTGATTCGAAAGAATGCACTTTTATTCACCTGAATCCTGCATTGAACCAAAGAAAGATGTACTCTTAGACTCTCTTCCTTAAACCTTGCTTCATATTTTATCTTTGAGAGGGAAGTTATGTCCTAAATTTCTTACTCTTATCACCTGAGAGAATGTGATTTGAGCTATTATAAGCTAAATTGTTAGAATTATTCTAGAGCTAGAAAGATTGAGTTAGAGGAGTAGAAACCAAATAGTGAGAAGGGTGGTTGTTGAGGCATGTAACTAGAGTTATGTATTAAGTGATGGGGTCATAAGAGAAGTCCCTTTGGGTTTTGACTATAGAGTAGTAAGTATCGTCTAATTTTCATGATAAGAGGTAGAGGAAGAGTTGTTAGTTAAGATGAGTTAGAGTATACTCAAACCATGAGAGGAGTTTTATGTTTAGGTGTCTTTTTTTAGTAAAATACCTAGTATAGGAGTTGAACCGAAGGGAGGAGTAGTCATGAGATGATAGATCTAAGCTAGGCTTATGATTTTGAAGAGAGAGCCCCATGTTATTCAGAGGGATATGAATATAACTAGGAAATAAGGTGTAATGAATGGGTAAATAATACTTAGGTTATGAAAGGAGATGAGGTGATAAATTTTAATTAGACAGATAGTGAGATGAGGATCAATTATTTGTCATCAGGTCTTAGTAGGAGAATATTTCTTAATTTCACCTAGTAGTTGAAGTTGGTATAGTATGCGAGCAGTGTGTGATGTGCATGTTAGTACTAGACCCTAAGCTTGAATTTGAGATGAGTGGTGTGAAGAAAGAGGGGATAACATTCTGAGTGTGACAGTGCTAGTTTTAAAATTTGATTTACTAGGCTTGACATGGCATATGCAAGAGATTAAGATATTAACTTACGAGGAGTATGTGTTATGAATGGTGGGTATGTGACCCTTAGATGCAAATAGTGAATTGAGGCTAAGTCATTTGGTAAGAAAAGGTTTAAGATGTGTATTTGAGATAGTATAAAGTTGTATGAGGCTCTAATTTTATGACTTACTTTGGGTGACTAGTTAGTATCCTTTAGCTGCTAATTGGAGAAGGTTCAATGTGAGTTTTTCTTTTTATTTAGCATTTATAAGAATTGGGTCAAAGGGGGTTGTATATAGATAATGATGAGTCTCTTATTATAGTTCAAGTTTCCTTCAACTAAGTTAGGAATATGTAAACATAGAAGATGAGTGTTAGAAGGATAAAGAGAAGAGGTTAGATTATAAGAGATAGAGAAAGTAGATGCATATGCCAATAAGAGCGGTAAGGATAGAAAGATGCCTAAAAGATAGAAGAAAGTTAAGGGAAGTATCTTAGAATGAGGCCCAGTAATAGTTTGGTATTTTTGAGTATAGTATAACTGGAGAGTTTAAGCATTCTTATAAATAGTGATACTCTGCCATGTAGAGTAGTGTGCTTATAGATAAGTGTACAGAATTAGTCCGCAGGCTCAGAGTATTGACCTTCGAGGTAAGGGGGAGATGATGAGGTAATGAACCAAAGTGGGTCTTGAGTTTTAAGAAGTGATAAGTTGACTAGGATGAGACATTAATGTTTTTCCACCTCTTACATTCCTTATACTTCAGTTGAGGTAATACCCTACACCTGTTGTGTGTATGAGAGCCATACTCGTGGCTTAGACCCATGTACTTCATGTTGATACCTGTTTATGCTCAGTTCCTAAAGTGAGAAGTGGTAACTTCCTTTAGTGATCCCGATCTTATTTCTTGAATCTATGAATTCCCAACCATATATTATATGGGACATGATATATGCTTTCATGTTTCATAGTATGCTCAATTTCATAAACCTATGATAGGCCTTAAAAGGCCAGTGAGACCATGTCCCATTATGAATATTCTCATATCAGATTTCTTGAATGAATCATGCTTATTATTTGTCGCTCTAAGCTCTTCCAGTGATACTTTCTTTTCAATCTTGGTAGTGATATTGATGATAGTAGATGTGTAGTGGAAGATGGGAGAGAGTGAGTCTCCCTTATTATGATAGTTGTGGTGTGCTTAGTTACTTCAATGTTATAGACATAAAGGAAGAGCGACATGGGATCTTGTTGTGTAAAATATATAGTTAAGAGTATTTTGGTGTACCTCCTGGTAGAAGTTAATGCAATTTCCGATGTAGATATGCGAAGATTGGCATAAGAATTCTTAAGAGATGTTGACTTCAAAGAATCCATAAAGTGGTTAGAATGATAGGCTTGCATATGTGGTGGTCATTATGTGAGTGATTGCAGTAGCCTATTGATAATTTCTTATTGAGGGTTTCAAGTAAGTGTATTGGGATGGTTATAGACCTAGGCTTAAATATGGTATTGATGGCATATGGATGAATGCACGATGCATTAGGTGCTTTTTTATTGGACTCGAGGTTGGTTGAATGAAATGGAAAAGAGTAGTACTCTTGAGATAAAATCCTCTATAGAGGTATAGAACATGAACCTTATGGTGTAGATTAGCATGATCATTTTATGTGTAGAAACTTGCAACTTTGAGCTAGGCTTGAACACAGTAAGAGCATGCAGTTAGAGTTAGACCTTGATAAAAGTAGTCATATGTATCCTTGTGGGAGTTATAAGTTGAAGCTAATGGAGAGTTGTATGTAGAAAGAAGAGTATTTAAGATTGAAAGCTATCGGTCATGTTGCTTAATTCATAGTGGCAATACTCTTATATCAGGCTCATAAGCCTTTTTCCCGAAGTTATGAAAAGTTTTGATGAAAACATTGGAGATTATAGCCCCCCTCTCATTTTCCTTTAGTTTTGATGATGAAGGTAATGTTCCTATTTCTATTTTTGAGATAGTACCTTCTTGAGTTTGAATAATTGAGTGAGTTATTCACGAGCTTGAGTCTTTGAGTTTTTGTATTGCATTTGTTCCTTCCGATGATGATATTGATGGTAATATTCCTTTTTCCTATCTTAGAGTTGATGTTCATTCTAAATTTAAGTATATGATGAGTTTCTTCCGAGTAATGAATGGGTTGATTGTTTGAGCGTTTGGGTATCTGGGTTTTTTATTTGAATGTTTGAGTATATGAGTTCTTGATTTGTGCTCATGCCTTGTGCAATTTCCTATCTTGGTCATTATTCAAGGACGAATGATCCCAAGTGGGAGATATTGCTATACCCTAGAAATTACTAAATACCTCTAGAGGATAGCGCACTCACATAACGTACATCCTTGACTATTTGGGTCGATCCGAGACCATAATATTGATCATGGGGGAAAATCATGTGGGAAAATGGTCTTAGTTAAATTTTAGGTCAATCAGATCAAAATATAATTTTTTGGGGCAAATTTAAAGTCCAGAGAAGTGCGCCACCAGTCCGCTCACGGACTTGCTTTCCCATAGTGCAATTTATCCCGAAATCGAGCTAGAAATATTTTTCACGAAAATAAGCAACAAAACGTATGTGTCAAATGTAATTATGCTTCGTGCATAAAACGCACTCCACGAATGCAATTTATGTGTAAAAGTATGCTGATTCATTTCTTTAGTAAGGGGCATTCCGGTCTTTTCCTTGCCATTTCCAAACTTAACCCAGGACATTTTGGGACTAAATTTAACCTTTATCAGTACCTAAAGGGGTTTTCTTCTCATTCATCCTTTGAAACTTTTGAGAGCGAGGAGTAGAGCGGAGGAGAAGAGATAGGGTTCTTGAATTCCAAGTGAGGTCTTCAATTCTTGAGTAGATAATCATTGTTCCAGGTATGTAAGGCTACTCATAACATAGATTGAGTTCGTTCACATTCACTACATCATCATTGATTTGAGTTGAGTTGAGTCTTGAGGTTCTATGAATTGAATTCTTGAGTATTTATAATTTCTATTGAGTTTAGTGTATAAATTTTATGGTGTTCTTGTGTGTGTGTGTGTATATATATATATATATATATATATATATAGATACTTCGATTAGTTTCTTGAGTTGAATTTTGTTGAGAGTATGGATTCATGTTTGCATTCACATAAACCTTAATTGAGATTTTATAATTATTTTATGCACTATTTTGAATGTAAAGAATGAATATTTTCATCTTTGATTGAGAAAGATTTTGAGCATGAATTAAGTTTGAGAAGTCTCTTAATTATTATTTTGAGCATGAGTATTTTGAACATAAACGAGTTGAGTATTGTTACATTAAAATATCTATTTTGAGATTGAGTTAACAAATTAAATTATATTTTTATTTTAAATGCATTTTTGAGTTGGATTAATTGAGTTTTGAGCTAAGTCCAAAAGAGAATAAATAATGTATTTTGAGTATTTTCTCACTTGACATATATGAGCATAAGGCGATATTTTGGAAGAGTATTGAGCACCGATATGCATGAGCCTATAAACTACATAGCCAATGTAGGATAGGACCGTGATCGTTAATTCGGGCGACTCCCAACTAGCCCCAAAATGATGGACTTTGAAAATTTTTAGATCCAATGAATTGAGTGACCTTTACCCTGGCAAGGTATTGGATTGTTGCGACAACGGCAGTTCTTAAGCGTTGTATCATCATTAACTCATAAGTAATGGTTGTCGGTTAGAGCAACTCTCCAAGAAAAAAATATTATACTTTTATATATTGAGTTGCATCTCTTATTGCATATCATTTAAAGTATTATATTATTTTAATTCATGCTTTATTGAGCTGGGTCATTTCAGATTGAGGCCCTTGCATGAAGTTGCAAGAGGTTGAGTATTGTTGATTCGGTTCCTTTCTAGCTATATTACATACTCCATTGACACTATTTGACTTACATCATTTTATGATGCAGACACGGGTATTAGAGATCATCAACGGGCGTATCATTGATGATCTATTTCTCCAGTTTTAGTGAGACCTCTTTGCATTCAGAGGAGCTCCTTTCTTTTCGGTCATTCCTTTATTATTTAGCAGTTCTTTGAGGTAGACATGGACTTGTGTCGGCACCTTCTTATGAGTCAATTAGAGGTTTCATATATAGAGTAGAGTTGAGTGGAAGGATTCTTTCAATGTCTATTTTTAAACCATAATTTTATTATTGAATTTATGACGTTGAGTTACATTATACTTTGAGTATTTTTCATGTATTATTTATTTATTAATGATGATGTTTCTAAATGCCCACGTGAGTTAATTATCTATTGAGTCGAGTCTTCCGCTGAGTGATTGAATGAGTGATCAGACCAAGTGATTCGGTCTCCAAGTGTCAGTCACGCCTAGGGTACCCTCCCGGATCGTGACAGTTAAACGTTAAATTAAATAAAGGAACATATCATATTCAAGTCATTATCAGTAATAATATAATTCATTTTATCCTCCATTGAATAAAATTAGTACTTATATCTTCTTGCTTTGTTAATTTTATTTTGAATCATTGAGGTTATTGTTCGTTTCATAAGAGTAATTTAAAGAAAAGTAGCGGGAGATAAAAATAACTTTAAAATGGATTTAAAGATTTAAATTTAGGAAGTCATGAGTTTCATTAATATAAATATAAGTTATTTGTACAAAAAAATGGACAAAGACCAAACCTCAGAAGTTTTTGAACACTTAAAGAACTAATATCGTTCAGTGTATAATTAAGGGACTAAAATCGCTAAGTGAATAGATAAGGGACAAACTTGAAAAGTTCTTGAATTGTTCAAAGACTAAACTCAATAAATGCAGTTCATGGGACATTTTAAACATAATCCTATAGTTAAGAGTTTATGACATTTTCTCCTAGTCTTCCTATGAAAAAAAAGGCAGAATTCATCGGTGGCCCCCTAAAGTTGGCATCAACTTTCAATTAAACATCTCAACTAAGTTTTGTTCATTTTAGACACCTTATATCAGGCCCCGATGTGTCATTTTGACATTTTTTGCTGATTTGGCACATGATGTGTATTGCACGGACATCTGAGCGTGTAAAAGGGTCTTTTTTGTATAATATATATTCTTTTTCCTTCTTCTTCTTCTTAACTTTTTCTCTCTTCCATCAACTCCACCTTCCACCACCACACATCCACCATTTCTCTTCACCTACCCCTCCTTATTACCACCGGAATCATCCATCTCTATCATTTACTTTTTTCTCCACCAACAACCACCAAATTTCCACTTTTCTAATCCATCTATAACAATAATTCAAAAAAATTAAATCTGGATCTAAAGTAATTTTCAATGAAACTTTATTTTTATACATCCACAACTTGAAAATTCTTATTGAATAAAAGCTATGTAATAAATTTTTTACGCTTTATTTAATGTTCTCACAAAATTATCGCAAAAAACCATACAGTGATAGGAAATTAAGTAAGGATCGGGAGAGTGTGAAGTTGACTGCAAAAAAAAGTTGAAGATTGTGGATGAGTTGTGCTTCGAATCTGCCAAGAAAGGAGCATTTTGTTAAGATCAGGAGAATTATCATCTTCAAGAAGACGTTTCTATGCCTGCTTTTCGTCTGTGCCCTTGAATCTTTTCAAAAATAAAGTTACTCAAAAAAATTCCCAAAAAAAAGGTGGAAAAAAATATTTTGAGTGCTAAATTTTGTTTGGATTAAACAATAATGATGTATTTGTGTTGCAATTCTTGATTTAAACATTGTTCCATCACTTTGGATTGAAGTATTTGAGATAGAAATTAGAAAACTCAATTAAAGCTCATTTGAAGATTCTTGCCAAATAAGTCCAAAAATGGTATTAATAAAATATTTTTTACTTTTCTTTTTAAAAAAATCGTTATTTAAAAATTATTTTGGACACAAATGACAAATGTCATCATTTCATTTGACATTTTACACGTCATTTGGCGAGAGTAAAACACACATACATTATATTTTGATGACTGTAAAAAAAGTGTTAAAATGGCACAGCAGAGCCTGACATAATGTGTCTAAAATGAACAAAACTTAGTTAGGGTGTCTAAGTGAAAGTTGGTGCTAACTTTAGGGGCCACCGATGGGTTATGCCAAAAGAAAACATATGAAAGTGTAGAGAGAAGAAAATAAATGTATGTGAGGTAGTGTGTATGTGGTGTTTGAAAATGAGAGACCCCTCCTCTTTTTATGATACTAAATAACCCATTCTTTTGCCCAAAAAAATAATAGACTCCCTCTCCTTGTCCCTAAGACATATTTTAGTGTTTAGGTATTTAGACAAAGAATTTCTCATCTTTTTAACCAAAAAATATTGACTCTTTAACCATACGACAAAACCCCCAACCTATCACCTCAAATGTCAACTTTTAAAAAGGTGACGAGTCCTTGACATGATTGAATTGTTGCTCCTTATTTAATAATAATTATTGTGACTTCCTGCATTTTTGGATTGTGCTGAAAATATAGTCAAAGTAAAAAATACATGTATCAACATGTAACTAAAACTATAAAAAAAAATGTAATCGATACTTTAAAAATGTTTATGTTGTAAAGAATAAAATTATTGTGTATGTGTGCTGAAAATATAATTATTAAAATTGCACAATGATAATAAATTTATAAAAAAATCCATTTTTTGTGAAATTAAGGATGATTATCAGTAAATTATCAAAATTGAAATGATGACAATAAATTAATAAAAATTCTAAAACAAGAATAATTAACAGTGAATTGCTAAAGATTGAAAAAATGTGTAAAAAATAAATTTTTGTGTTTTTTAACGATCAAGAAGCCCGAATACATTAATTTTAAGAACGAAGAGCCAAAATTAAATGTCAATAGATACAACAGTGAAAAGAGACACTGATGATCAATTCCATAGTACACTAGTTGTGGAGTTGCATCTAGGGATGGCAAATGGGGTAGGATGAGGAAGTTGTGGGGAAAACCTGCATAAATCCGCAAACACTTTTGTAATGACCTTAAGGGTCATTTTTTCGAAATTCTTGAGAATTACTATTTACCACTCTCGTTAGTTTTTTCGGGTGTTATTTTGACCAGTTTGTATAGTTGGTTTTGATAATTCTTAAGAAATTGTGAATTGTGCAAGTTTTTGAGTTTTGAAGATTTAAGTTGCTCAAAACTGGTTTTCGATACCAATAGGAGTTTCAGGTCTCAGAACGAAATTATTTCAGTTCCATCAACTCCAGAATGTGGAAATTAGCCTAGGAGTGTCTCCGCTTTTGAATTATGAGTTGTTTTGTGAAATTGAGGTCCTAAGTTGGAAGGTTTGGTTTTAAATGCGTTAAGTTTGACTTTAGTCAACAATTTAGGTTCGGAGACTCGGATTAGATTTTCAATAATTCTGTGGGTTTTATCGTGATTTTAGTCCTAGCAACGGCTTTGTTATATTTTGGGGGGGTCCCGAGCTCGTTTTGGTCTTTTTGAAGTTCAAAGTTAGTTTAGTTGCGACTTATCGAGTTTCGGATCAAGGAGGTCTCAAATTCAAATTCCGATGATTCCATTGAGTCTAGAACGTAAATTTAGTATGAGTACATAAGTGGTTTGTTTGTGTGAGATTCCAAATGAATCCCGAGGGTCCCATCAGAGATTTGAACTTTAACTCTTGTGTTGTTATTGTGTTGTTGGTAAAAGGTCCTCTAAAGCCGACCAGGTTTGCAAAAGCGAACTTTTGATTTAGCGAGACTCATCACTTAAGCGAAGAGGCTCACTTAATCGGGGTTCGCGAAAGAGAACCTCTGCTTTAGCGACTCTGTGTCGCTTTAGCGACACCCGAGAGTCCAAAAATCGGACTTTGGGTCATTTCTTCCATTTTTGAATTCCAAGAGCTTGGAGGGGCGATTTGTAAAGGATTTTTTCAAGGGGTTTCATTTGGGTAAGTGTTTTTCAACTAAAACCTTTTGATTTTCTTCCATTATTTTATGATATTGACTTCTAAATTCCAAAATTCAACCCAAATTCTATGTTTTCTTCCTAAACACGAACTTGACTAAAATATTGATTTCTAATTTGATTCTTGGTCAAATTTTATGGGTTTTTAAACCATGAAATTCCCTTAATGAGTAGAACGTCTTTTTGAAAGAAATTTCTAGTTTCAACCTTTTTTAAAATTAATCATTTTACCCTCTGATTCCGAAACCGATCAATATGGGTGTCATTGGCTCCTCGTGATGTGTATGTTTCATTCTTGATAGTGGGTTATCATTTCAGGCATTCAATTCGAGGGTTATTAGTCTGGTAGAAGCGTTCGTGTGTGGTTTTGGCAATCGAGGTAGGTTAGGCTATCCTTCTTGAGACTGAGTTGGGTAATTAGTCAATCCTATGTTATAGAATTTGGGATGGCGTGGTAGTGTAGATTAGAACTATTGAGTTAGTTGTGATGCCCGTGTGGGGGCTTATTTGTATTGTGTAGCCCATTGGGGGACTTATTTGCTATCTTACCTACTTTGAGAATGGGTAATTCTTGAGTTATCTGTGATAGAGGGATGATGAAACTATTTGACTTGAAATGCCCACCTAAGGAGTTAAGTTGGGGTTTTTGAGTATTAAATTGTATTCGAAAGAGGATGAACACTTATTTTAGTAAAGATTTCTTCCCATTCCTATTTATTGAGGGTGAATATCATGTTTAGGTTGAGTTTAGAGAACTTGAACCTTGTGTTTACATGTTGAGAAGAATATTAACTTCATGCCATATGTATTGTGATGCATTCATCCTCATTTTTTGCAGTATTGATACTGAAAGTTAAGAACTGTGAAAGTCTTTTTGAGAAAGAAAATGTGGAACCTTTTTTATCCTCGACCTTGAGATAGGTGGCAAGTTGATGAGATTTTGAGATTGTGATTCAATATATGGATTGCGAGTCCCTCATGGCTCCTTGTACGGAAGCCTTAGCTCGACGGGTGTATACGATAGGTTGTGCGATAACTTAATTCCACCGTACCACCATATCATTACATTATCATATTGCATTACATTGCATTGATATCTATGATACCTGACTTATCTGATTAACTATGATAATGAACTATACTTATATGTTTTCTTTAATCATGTCGTTCTATATAAATTGGTGGCATCGAAGCCGGAATAGATCTTTTCTGTATACAGGTGGAGCGTTCCTTAGTTTATTTATAGGTTTGATTAATTCCTTATACTCAGTCCGTTAAACCTATTGATTACATATGGATTGTACAGTCGGTTAAACCTACTGTTTATATATGGATTATACTCACCCCTACTGCTGAATCCCTTTTGATGTAGATCCAAGTTAGGGTACCCCATACGACAGTTGATCTTCTTGCGAATATCTCATTGTCAGACTAGTGGTGAGACCTTGGGATCCAAATCGCGACTATTTTTATCTTTCATTTTCAGTCTTTATTACTATTTAAAGACTCATATTGTATGTCCAAATTCAACTTTGTTTTAGATGTTCTTATACTTATGACACTAGGTTTGGGGATTATTTCTTTGTTATCTTTTTTTCAGTTTAATTATGGTCTGATTTTCCCTTAGAATCTCGTATGAATTTTACTTTTTAGGCTTAAACATCGAGATTGGATTCGAAATATGTGCCATAATGACCTTGGTTTATGAGTCATGATAACTTGATATCAAAGCACTAGGTTACCAACCTCATAACTTAAACAGCAGGGTGTCTAGTAGAGTCTTGCAGATCGGTACGTAGACATCCGTACTTATCTTCCAGAGGTTACAAGATACTTATTAGGAGAAATTATTTCCTTTGATTCCTTTTGTGCGAGTTATTCATATCAAGTGTTATATACATCTAATCTATTCCTTCTGCACAGATAATAAGGATTATAGCCAGAGTCACCGAAGGTGAGGCCGCGCATGCTGCCTGAGCCTTAATTTTTAAGAGAGGCAGACAATGCGGAGGAGTTACGGGTCGAGGCCGAGTGAGAGGAGTAGCATCGCTCGAGGACGATCTAGAGAGCCATCACTTGAGCCTATGTATGAGCATGAAGATGATTATGAGCAGGAGACTGAAGAGCATATGCTAACAAAGCCTTGTGCGGTTCCTGATAGAGCTCCAATTTTACAGGAGCTACTTGTTAGATTGTTGGATAGATTAGATGGCGCTTCTGCTCCTGGTGTTCTTTCAGGTACTTTAGGCTCTCCTATGGAAGTTGGCGCTACACCGCCAGTTCAGGGGCCTAGTATTGGATTTCAAACTTTAGGTTCTTCTTTAGTGCCTTCTATTGCACCTCCGAGATTTGTAGCTCCGCCAGTTTATGCTAGTGTTGCTATGTCAATAGATGAGTAGAAGAACTTTGAGAGGTTTGTTCCATTAGCACCTCCAGATTTGATGTTACATCCAGAGAAAGGGCCTATGACTTTTTGACTGAGTACTAAGATAGGTTGTTCAACCTGGGTATTCTAGAGGCACATGGAGTAGCTTACACTTCATATCAGTTTACATAGGGTGGCCAAGGAGTGGTAGATATTGGTTATTGCTCGTAGGCCTGTTGGTTCCCCCTATGATAAGTTGGGAGCAGTTTACAGAGGTGTTACTTAAGAGGTCTGTGCCTTATAGCCTCCGTGATCAGCGCATGGATGAATTTGACATGTTAGAGCAAGGCTCTCTATCAATATCATAGTACGAGGCTCTCTTCTACGAGTTATCTTGTTATGCTGTGTCAAGTGTTCCCATCGAGTTTGAGTAGATCCGCAAGCTGATAAAGGGATTCGACGATAATCTTTAGGAGGCTACAACCACCCTTGTGCTATTTGGTGGTACCTTTTAGAGTATTATTGATCATGCTAGGTTGATAGAGAGTATCCGACATGCTAGACAGGGCGAGGCCAAGAAGTTCCATTGGTAGGGTCAATTCGGTGGTCATTCCTCTAGAGGCGGAGAGTATTTGGGTCCAGGCACCTGGGGTTATCAAGGCATACCAGTCCAGGAAGCTACACAGGGCACAGATGGTATATTTGGATCCAGTTTAGGTCATACCGGTTATAATGGTGCTTCTGGCTCTGATAGACGTGTTGACATTTCTGGTTATCCTCCATGGGGTTTAGGTCCTCAAGGTTTCTATGTGTGTGATAAGTTTGGGCATAAGGTCCAAGATTTCCCCGAACCTTCTCCTTCTACTGGACAGCCTGGAACACCGGTTGTTCATCCTACGCCCTCTCCAACTATTCGAGGTGTTTTGCAGAATACTATAGGTGGCACCAAGGGTGCCAAAAGTGAAGCTAGAGGTAGTTCGCAGGCTAAAGGTAACCATCAGCTATGCTATGCTATACCGGGTAGATCTGAGGCAGAGGCCTCTAATGCATCTATTACAAGTATTGTACCGGTTTGCCATCATCCTACTTTAGTATTATTTGATCCAAGTCTACCTATTTTTATGTGTCGACCTATTTGATGTGGGTAGTGATTATGTGTGTGAGTCCCTTGTTGTGCTTATTATTGTTTCTACCCCGTTATGTGAGTCCTTAGTGGTGGATTGGGTATATCGGGGGTGCTTGGTGATATTTTCAGGTAGAGAGACTCGTGCAAATTTGATTTTATTAGACATGCTTGATTTTTATGTGCTATTGATTATGGATTGGTTGCTGGTAAAGTTTATGTGATATCTTATATGAAGGGGAGCCTTGGAGTAACTGGTAAAGTTGCTGCCATGTGACCAGGAGGTCACGGGTTCAAGCCTTGGAAACAGCCTCTGGCAGAAATGCAAGGTAAGGCTGCGTACAATAGACCTTTTGTGGTCGGGCCCTTCCCCGGACCCTGCGCATAGCGGGAGCTTAAGTGCACCGGGCTGCCCTTTTTTATTGATTATGGATTGGTTATCTCCCTATCATGATATTTTAGATTGATATGTAAAGACCATGACCTTAGCCTATCTTGGTTTACCTAACTTGGGGTGGAAGGGTAATGCGAGTTCGTATCCTAATGGCGTGATATCTTATATTCGTACTCGCCGTATATTGGATAAGGGTTGCTTGATTTATTTGGCTCATGTACATGACCTCACTAAGGAGTCATCTCTTTTAGAGACCACGATGGTGGTGAGAGAGGATGTTTTTTCTACAGACTTGCCGGGTGATCCTCCCGACCGCGATATAGATTTTGTAATCAAAAGGTTATATTAAAATTTGAAAATATAAATTAATTATCTAATTAAAAATTACATTAGACGACAAATAAGGACTTTTATAAGTGATACTAAATTAAATATTTAAGATATATATTGTCTTTTGAAATATATTAATTAATAAATATATGTTCTAAATTAATATTATAAAAAATAATATATGTATATTTTTAAAATTAATTAAATTAATCATAAAAACATAAAGTACAAAATTTTTATGAACATTATGAAATGCATGTTTGTCAAAAATGTTAATATTATAAATATAATTTCATAAAATTATTAAAATATTTGACAAATAGATGATCTATCAAGTTTGTCTAAAAAATAAATGGCTTGCAATGTAAAATAACAAGTCAATACTTCTAAAACAAATTAAACAGAAAATATAATATAAGTTCGACAGTCAAAACAAACAAAAAATATTAACATAATACTCTTATGTCAAATTTCAACATAACATACATAAATATAATTTAAAAGAAAAGAAAAATGTAAGTCTATAACCTGATTCAACAATGAATTTCACCTTAATTTAAAATTTTGAATACTAACAAAATTATGCTAATGAAAAAAATTGAATAAATAAATAAATAGATAGTACAAAAAAATGAACGGAATCACCTGAAAAAGTAAAGGTTGAGAATGAACAAGAAAATGAAATATAAAAGTAAAAATAAAAAATATATTTTTAGAGAATATTAGAATAAAAAAATAATTTCTTTAAAAATTAAATTATAACGAAAAATACAAACATATATAAAAGGAAGAAGAAAAGGCATAAATTTACCCCTAAAGTTGTACCGAAAAGTCAGTTATACGCTTCAACTATTTAGGCGACCTATTACACACCCGAAATACTCATAAGTAAATTTATTTCTCCCTTCCTACACCCAAATATTGTGTATCAAGTGAGAGTCAAGTTACACCCAGTAAAATTACCAACATACCCCTAGATGAAAGAACGCTCTCACAATGCATCATCCTTAACTTTTTTGACCAATCCTAGGCCGGAATATCGATCAGAAAGAAAAATCATTACCTATAGGCCAATTTTTTCTGTCCGGTTTTATTTTAAAAGAGGGGCATCTTGGTCTTTTCCCCACCCCTTCTATACTTAACCCATGATTGATATAGGTTATTTTAGACCTTAAAAGGGTTTCTAAATATTCCTAAGTTCCTTTTTACGCATTCTAGCTAGAGACCTAGGGCTAAGGAGTGAAGAAAAGGCTAGGGTTCAAAAAATTCAAGCAATTTCTTACCATATTGATTATCTTGTCTTAATCCCGGACATGTAAAGCTAAACTAAAGCATGGACCTTAGCTTGTTCTTCCATGTTCCCCATGATTGTGATAGGTTGATTTGTGAATGAATTGAGTCCCCGGGATTGTGTTTCCTGAAAATTTCCTTAAATTTAACATATTTTATATAATATTGCGTAACTGATGTTTTCTACGAACTTGTTTTCTTGAAAGAAATGATTTAAACTACTTATTTCATAAACCCTAATAGTATTTTGACTAATAATGGATGTATATGCCTAAGGATTGAGTCTAGAGCCTTGAAACTTGTGAATGAGTGATTGTGATTGGGATGTCAGTATGAGGATAGTCTTGATGAAACTTGATAGTCCTTTATATCTTCTTAATTGAACCCAAGTAAATGGTCTCAATTGAATCTTTTCATAAATGATTGTCCAAACTACTCTTAAATAAATGATTGAGAATGATTGGATAATTGATTGGTTGAAAGGATTGATTGGATAGAACTGATAAAATGATAAGAGTCCATATGAGACTTATTAATTTGTTTGATTTGGATTGATTGTCTTATGAGCATTGAGTATTGGAAAGAGTATCGAGCACCAAATTGGGTGAGAGTAAATAACAACTCGAACTCAATACCTACGTAGCCAAATATATGAGAGGATTGAACTGTTAAGTAGGATGTTTCCCTATTTTACTGTCCTAACATGATAGGACTTGATTGATTATTGGATCCGTGATTGGTTGACATGTTCTTTTCCCTGGAAAAGTATTGAAGGGATGTAGCAACAACGTCGGCTTGTTGTACTACACTGGCTCATAAGTGATGGTTGTCGGATGAGAGAAACTCACATATAGACCTTGATAGTACTCTAATTGGATCGGATTGTATATGATTGGTCTCTGTCTAAACCTTACTTTTGCTTTAGACTTATAACATCATGATTGAATTTCTTACTCTTGATTGAGTTACTTGAGTTGATGTTATTCTATCTTATGCATGTTTTATTCAGCCCTATTACATACTCGTACATTCCACGTGCTGACATCTATTTGGGTCTGCATCCTTTAATGATGCAAGGATAGGTATTAGTGATCATCAATAGGTGCACTGTTGAGGATCTTTTCCACATTTCAACTGGTTGGTGATTCTTTCCTACTTTTGGAGGAAACCATTCTTTTATCATCCAGCTTTAAAGTTTAGAATTTTACTTTTATTTTGATTAAGGTAGGCATGAACCTGTCATTGTCACCACTTAGACTGTTCATAGAAGCTTCATAGACTAGATTATTGATATGTTGATTAGATATTGTATTTTGGCTAGTTTCATTCATACTAGTCTTGTTGATTGATTTAGATAGATTGTTGGCCTTTGGCCTTATTCTATAAGCTATCTATTTGATTATTATGTTGAGTTATTTTTTTGATGAATTAAGTCTTCCACTGATAGAATGTTGATTGAATGAATGTGTGAATAGGCCAAGTGGTTCTCTTGGGGACTAGCAATAGTCCCTGGGTGCCGATCACGCCTAGGGTACCCTGTCTTGGGCGTGACAAGTTACTCGCCCCCTAGTGACGCCACATATTAAATGAATCTAACCCGATTAATTTCACCCAAACCTATTTCATTTCACCCATCTATTTAGCTTCTCTATGAACAGCAAACCCTTATCCACAAACTCGACCGTAAATCAAAGAAATTTCTATAAAATTCTTTGATTTTATTGTGTTTTTGAGTTATATTAGAACAAAGTTGGTTGTTACAACCAAAGAATTCATCATTTGGAGCATCGATCGTGTCTTTCTTCTTCATTGTTGAAAGGTCAGTCCCATTTTTAATACATATTAGAACAAAGCTGGTTGTTACAATCTATTGTGTCTTTATCTTCATTGCTAAAAGGAGCATCGACTGTTTTTGTTTTTCATACTATTTAACCTAGGGTTTTTGAGTCATATGCTATAAAAGAAGTTCTGAAACTTATGATTATGGTGAAGAACTACAAAATTGATTTGTTTATACTATTTTCAGGTTGCTAAAATATATTTTGATTTGATTACTTTGAGATTTTACTATGCTGGTGTTATGAAGACTGATAAGAAGAGGAGTAAACCCATATGTTGGTGGAGAAATTACTGAGTTTTTAGATTTGATATAGATAGGCTTTCTTATTTTGAATTGAGGAATTATATGAAAGAATTAGGGCATGAACTTAGACAATGCATACTATATGTGAGACTATCTAATATTACTGCTTTATAAGAAATTAAATCTGATATGGATATTGTTATAATTTCTGAATATGAGAGTAATGGAGATATTTTGGAGATATTTGTGTGTCACTTATCAGCAGATCCTATTTTGGTCCCACCCGAATTGAAATATGTAGAAGGAGAAAGTGAAGTAATTGGGGGTAAGGGTGCATCTCAAAACATTGGGCCAAATGCTTCTTTTGATGTTTAATTAGAACCAACCCACGAAGCCCAAGAAAATGTTTCAAACCTTGCCTCTGCTGCTTCAAATACTTCTTTTACTGCTCAAAATAGGGATCATTTTGGTCATTCTTCTACTCATCCAACTCATTCCCCTATCCATCCTTTCACTAATCCAACTCTTGACCATGTCTATTCCTCTACAAATCCAAACCCTTTCCCCTGTCCATCCGTCTACAAATCCAACTCCTATCCATCCTTCTATAGATCCAACTCTTTCTATTGATCCAACTCCTGACACTTTCCATCCTTCTGTTGAACAAGATTCTAATATAGAATCATTAAATGGAGGAGGATTAGATGATGGGAATGATCTATATGAAAAGCTAAGAACTTTTAGGGAGGAAGAGGGGGGAAAGAGCTCCATTTATTGATTATGTAAAGTTAGGAACTGAAAAAATGGACTAGATACTAGGGTATGATGAATCTATAGGTGGTAATAAAAACAGTTTAGAAGGCAAGCTAGCTGGTGATGAGCCTTACTATCCCTCAAATGAAGTTATCATCTTTGAAACAGATCCAGATGATTACAGTGATGATGAAGGAGAAGTTGTTCAATAGAGAATCAAAGCAAGAAGAAGAAAGAAGGTAAAAATAGTTGTATTTGATGCAAGCTGATAAAGAATAGTTTGGAAATTGGGTCTTGCATTTGAATATGTTAATGAATTTAGATTTATAGTTACCAAATATTTTGTTGATGAACATATTGCTATTGAAATGCATATTAATGAAGCTTCAAGGGCTTATTTTGTTGCGAAGACTTATAATTCAGTTCACAAGTGTGACCCTACTAATAGGAACAAGCATTGTAATAGCAAATTCTTATCTAGTCACTATAATGAGAGGATAAAGGAACAACCTAACATTAGAATTTTTGAATTTTAAGAGAACAATAAAAAAAGAATTAGATTTATATGTTGGAAGAACAATGTGTAGGAGAGAAAGAAATAAAGTATTGCAACAGCTAATGGGTGACTATAATTTTGAGTTTGGGAGGATTTTAGACTATATGGATGAGTTGCTAAGAACTAATCCAGCTAGTATATATGTAGTCAAGCTTCATAAGGAAACATTTAAGATGGTAGAAAAATATTTCAAAGCTTCTACATATGTTTTGATGCAATGGAGAAGTCCTACTTGGCTGGTTGTAGAAAGTGCATTGGTTAAGATGGTTGTTTTCTAAAGAGGATTTATAAAAGTCAGTTATTGATTGTTGTTTGTAAATATGACAACAATCAAGTGTTGCCACTAGCTTGGGCAATAGTTGAGGTTGAAAATCAATACACTTGGAGTGGGTTTGTCAAGCTTCTAAAGAAAGATCTTTAGCTGGGAGATGGAACAGACATGACAATCATAACGGATATGCAAAAGGTTAGAATTAATTACTAAATTCACTTTATGTGATATTTTTTAATTTCTTGGTTTTTCTTAGTTATTGAATATTTATTCATAATTGTTTTATTCTTTATAGGGTCTTGAAAATGCCATAAATACTCATCTGCCAAATGTTGAGCACAGGATGTGTGTTAGACACATCCTTATTAATTGGTCCAAGAAGTGGAGAGGTATTGAGAGAAAGAATTATTTTTGGAGGTGTGCAAGGTCTACTTTTGAGGTTGAGTTAAAGGATAACATTAGTTATATGAAAAGGTTGGGGAGTAAAATAATTGATGATTTGTTGTATTATAATCTAGAAAGATGGATCAAGGTCTACTTTAATTTTACCACAAAATGTGACATTGTAGACAATAACATGGCTGAATGTTTTAATGCATGGATATTAACAGCAAGACACAAGACTATAATTACAATGCTTGAAGAAATAAGGGTGAAAATGATGAAAATAATTGGGCAGATGAGAGTGTTTTGCAGTGGCTGGATCTCTGACATTTCTCCAATGGCAATGAAAGTTCCGCAAGATAACATAGTTAAGTCTATGAAATGAAGCATTGAATGGAATTCTAATATAGGGTATGAGGTGCTTCATGGAGCATACAAACATGTTGTGGATATTCAGAGATAAACTTATAGTTATAAAGCATGGATGTTGAAAGACATACCACGTCCTTATGCAATAGATGTTTTTCATCATAGAAAATTAGACCCAGTGGATACATGTCTTATTGGTATAGTAGAGAAACTTACATGAAGGCATACAGCTACTTCATTTAGCCAGTTCTAAATATGAAAATGTATCCAAAATCAAAAAACATCTCTATAATACCATATCATTAGGAAGATGCCAGGAAAACCTATCAAACCTAGAAAGAGAGAGCAAGGTGAAAAGAAATTGAAAAATTATCCAAAAGAGGGCTAGAATATCATACACCACTTGTCGTAACAAGTCTCACAATAAAAGAAAGTGTCCTGTTGGTGCTTATGCTTCTGACAAAAGTGCAAGTACAACACTTGCTGCTGCTAGACCTAGTTCAACACCTACTGCCGCTGAACCAAGTTCAAGACCTATTGATGCTGGACCAGGTTCAAGACCTATTGTTGTTGGATCAGGTTTAGGACTTGTTGTTGGAGCAAGTGTAGGACATGCTGGTGGACCAAGTTCTACATCTATTGTTGGACCAACTTCTACACCTACTGTTGGACCAATATCAACTCCTACTGTTGGACCAAGACCAACACCTAATGCTCCAACTGGAAGAGGAAGGGGTAGACCAAAGGGTTTAACAGAAAAGGTGGGTGATGTAGTTTAACTTACGTCATCTATAAGTTCTAAACTAATTGTTTTACCTAATATTTTTTTTAGGAGAGTGTTGCTAACAGATCAAGAATGGTTGGAATGAAAGTACTTCACACACAAAGTGGTCCTACTATTATTTATTATAAATATTTATATACTTATATAGTATTGAATATCTTTAATAACACAAATATTAACATTAATTAAAATTATTTATATTCATTTGAACAACTTGTAATGCCCAGTGAAAGATTTAGAAATGTGAAGTCTTCAGCATTTGTCACTGGAGATCTTGGGTATAAACTAGTAAGTGGTGTGAAATAGAACGGAAAACAAGCTACGACCTCAAGGTAACTTGAAGAAATAAGGGGGGGAAAGAAAAGTGAGACAAGGTCTAAGGCTGTACATTTGAGCCAAGAGAACTCAAATTTTCAGCCCCACAACATCTAATGCAAAAAAGGCAATACAATGTAAACACTATATTTTTTGGTAGTTGTGACTATATTTGACACAATACTTAGGCAATTGTGATTATATTTAAGACAATGAATCGACAATTGTGACTACATTTTAGTTATGAATTGGCAACTGTGACTGCATTTTTAGTTATGAATTGTCAGCTATAACTACATTTTAGTTTTTGATGTTGATTGATTGTAATAGCTTTGACAACTATAGCTTCTGTTTTGGTTAATATTATGCAGCTAACCTTTATTTAGCAATGATTTCTTTTTAGTTTGATGGTTAATGATTTTGTGTTTATAGATAGCAAGTTGTGACTACATAACCTAAATTTGCAGGCTATTTGTGATGTTCATTACATAAAGGTTATTTACACAATCAAATAGGGACTCCTCAACATATATGAGACAAATCTGGATAAAGAAAAATGTTCATTACACAAAGAAAAATATTCATTACATAAAGGAAAATGCTCATTACAAAGCCTTCACCTGCAAATACAATTACACGAAGAGATCATGGCAACTTCCTTGAATCTCCTTTTATGGGCAATATATTTTAAAATACAAAACTTATACCTAAAATACAAACACACAAGATAGCAATCCAAAGTTGTTTCTCCCTTTTCTTAGACTTGGCCAATTTGTTTTTCCATTTCTTCTCACAGTTAATTTCATCTTCTTCAAATCATCATCAAAATTGTCCAGCTTCGACTCTATCTTGTGCATATCTATTTTGTTTTCCACAGAGTTGGTCAACCTAATAGACTTGTTGTCAATCTTTTCTAAAGGTTCAACTCTTTGCTTGAGCTCACCAATTCTTCTCAACAACTTCGGAATCTCAAATGTGGATCTTGGATCAATATAGTCATCCTTTCAAAGCTAAAAATCCCATGATCTAGCATTCTAAAGTGAATAAAAACAACAAACAAATCAATCTATGGCTCTTGAAGATCAACTCTTGAAAAAGGCAGAATACCCCATAGTAAGGACAACCCCAATATCTTCTACCGGGATTTCTTGGGGTCCAAGAGGTCAACAAAGACAGAAAAATCCATGTTTACATCGCACCTCTTCTAATTCATGATCTTTCTCTTGCATACACAATCTAGTCAAGCTTATTCGAGTCATTATAGCACCTTCAATTAAAAAAAACACTATAACAACATGATTATTCAAACTCAATACCCAAAAAATTCAATAATTTTAGGGAAAAGAGAGAAAGAAATCAAAATGGAAAAGAGTGGATTGAATCAAAATGGAAAAGAGAGAAAGGAATAAAAAGTTGTCTTTGATTCCCTTGAAAAGAACTGAGCTTGAACTTCAATTTGGGGCTTCAAATTTATGGTTTGAAGAACATTTAGGGTTCTTCAGTTTTTTTTGGTGAAAATGAAGGTCGGGTTGGTGGGTTATAAGAATGATTTCCAAGAAATTACCATGGAGGACAATTTTTATTATAAAAAATCGAGTTTATTCAACATATTGACTCGCTCCAAAATGTTGACTGAAACGCGCTTGAGCTTGGGTGTAGGAAAGGGGAAATAAATTCACTTATGAGTAGTTAGAGTGTGTAATAGGTTGCCTAAATAGTTGAAGCGTGTAACTGACTTTTCGATAGAACTTCAGGGGTGAATTAATGTCTTTTTCCAATTTTAAAAAGTTTCATGTAATTACATGGTGTAATTACACCAATTCCTAACCCTCCCTTGGGAATTAAGGAGTGTAATTACTCCCCGACACCCAATTTTTCTCTTGCCAAGTAATTACTTGGTCTACCAAACATGTCAAAGAGTATAATTATACTCAATTACCCCAAATCTCAATTACATTGTGCCTTTCCAAACAGGTCCTTAATGTTTAAGCATAAAATTAAACATGTAAAAACAGGTTTTGTCCAACTAGAGCAGAGAAACATCATCTGAGGGTATATCCGGAGCATATTAATTACAAGAAGTTATACATAGTCACAAATATTGAATTTAGACGTTGCAGATTGTGAATAAAGGAAGTCAATTTTCATATTATATCAAACTCTATTTATACTAGCTTTTTGGCATACATAAAAAATTTCATATCGAAGCAGTGAATTCTGTTTCCAAAGTCATTGTTGACTTAAAATTATATATAGTTAATATAGCGCACGGATGTTTATATTTCAAATGTAACAGATAAAAACATAAGCGAAAGAAATTTGTTTTTCCTAATTAAATGAAAAATAATTTAGGATGAATGATTGCCATAAAATGACTGATTTTCCTTTTACCAAACACACCCTAGTGTGGCCGAAAAAAAAATGGATTCCATAAACTTCCATTGACATAAAATCATGATTCTTTTGGATGCATTTGGGAATGTTGTTGATCCAGAAGACCTTATGGTGAATGCAGAATCAATAACTCAATGGACATCACATCATGATGGTGTCTCAAATTATGTGCTACAAAGACATGTACAAGGAAATCCATAAATTCATAAACAAACTCTCTAATGTGTTATAAATAATCATGAAGTTGGTAAATTTCAGCCTCATTCACATAGTTTTAGTTAATGGGACAGCAGGAGGATGACCTGCAGGGCATCTTTGCCTCCTCGGACGTCTAGTCGTCTTGCCACCCCACCCTGTTAAGCTTTTGTCCTCCAAACTGGATACAATGTTACTCAAATTCTGCTTTAGAGGAGGGTTTAATGGGGTTAACACAGTAACGGGGGTGGTCTCAATCACCATCCTCCGCCTTCCCCTAGTACCTCCATTCCTTCTCTTCGATCCTGAGTTCCAAGTATGCCCTGTAGCTCTCATCAACTCTCCGAAGATCTGAATGTCTTCGGTCACTTCATGCCTTGATAAGGAAGCTAGTCCGGGAAGGATATCCCTTTGAAAGTCCCTCCGCTGTCTTCCCCACCTTCCGTGTCCTCTTCGGGTTCGATTTGTTAGTGAAGTGGTTCCTGCATCTTCCACTGGTTGGACTTCAGGAACAAAAGGCTTGGGCAGGTAGTCTTGTTCCTTAGTCTCTTCTAGCTGCAATGTCATTGCCTCAAAGTAATCCATTTCCGTGGTAGTAGTAGGCCGCGCAACAATCACAGCATCCTCGACTATTATTTCTTTAGACTTGCTCTCAAGTTCATTCTCAAAAGAAACGACTACGCCAACAAACCAACCTAGGGATCCCAGAGGATCATCAGATGGATCGCTGGAGACAGTGTCTATTTGACTGGATGATGAAATGGCAACTATTGCTTCCGCTGCTACCCTGACAATGTCATCCTGCGTATGCTCAGGTTTGTGTTCAGGCAACTGCAAAGATGCTTCATTTTGTTTGTCTTTTTCTTCAGACAAATTGTCTAGCTCAGTTTCCAGAACAGGAGGAGATTCCAGATCTATATCAACGACAGTCCTCACATTGACATTATTGCTTTCGACAAAGAATGGATCATCATCTTCAGTAATACATGAGTTCAAATCGAAGGAATTTCTGATAATGGTAGCTTTTGTTTCCAGTGCTGTCTCAGTAACAACTGCTTCCATGACAGCCTGTTTCTCAGACTCAACCATAGTAAGGTCACAAGCTATGTTAATGTCAATCACTATTCTCCTCCCTTCACGTCTGCTGTTTTCTTCCACGGGTGAGGAACAAAGAGCAGCAGACGTGGAAACAAATGAAGATGACTCATTTTTGGAAGCACATGGAATTTCAGGAATTGGAACCCCTAGAATTTTCCTGACACTTCGGGTTTCCCCCAACTCTTGTGTGGCCTTCATGTTGCAATCTTCCACAGCTGATGCAACATTCTGTGCATAGAAGCCATCGCTGAAATTTTTCAATGGGACACTTCCACAAATAGGTGAGTTTGTGTAAGCTTCAATGAGGCCAGGCTTGGCTGATTTTCCACCATTCATGCTATCTGTAGTCTCATTTTTGAAACTTGGTTTAGCTTTAAGCCACGGCAACACTGGTTTACAGTCTTGAGGCTCTCTTTTTTCATCAACCAACTCAACATCTCTGCCATAAAGTTCCTCATTTACTGAATCCTTTGATTGTACATTCAAATCGAAACCTTTTTCGGATGTCAAGTCCATATTATTGGAGGTAGTAAGAAATTTCTCACATCCATTGTTAAAGGAGCGGTCAGATGTCAAATTGTCACTCTTGTTTTGCTTCTGAGAGTCAAAAGCAACAGAGAAGCAACGAGGTGATTCTTTGGGCCCTGATGAGGACCCATGGTAAAATCCATTCCTGATGGAGAGATTAGTAGCCTCACCTAGATTTGGCCTAGAACTGCCATCAATATTCCCCTTGTCACCAAAAATGTCATGGCATTGAGGTAACTTCAGACTCTTACCAACCATGGCACATGAGTTCAATGAAGGGTTGGTATGCCCTGATGATAGCCTTGCAGCAAAGCCACTTGGTTTACCCCAAGAAGAGAGTGTGTCTGACCATGAATTGGTAAACTCTGAGGAATTAGAAAATGGATATGGACTAGCTGTCTGAGAAGTGATGAATGGTCTCCCATAGGTATAGTTGTACTTCTCATGATTTCCGTGGAAGGTCTCTAGACATTTCCCTGCTTTCTCTTTCCATAGGTCATCCCTGATACAGTGAGGTGATTGAACCCCAGGATGTTGAAAGGCTTTGTCAAGCATTACTTGTGCCAGGTGGCGTGGTGTAGGGAACTTGTTGTGTGAAAAACTATGTACTGGAGTCAAGCTACCTTCGACTTTACCTGCAAAAAGAAGGAAACACTTTACATACCATCACGAAAATCCAAAAAATGAAGAAATTTTAATGTGGACGCAACCAAGTCAAGATAGGTGCAGACAACCGAAACTCTGAAAATTGTATATACAATGTTACACAGGTATTATTTACCTGTCTCATATGTAGAAGAGAACCAATCCCTCTCTTTGCCTTTACTAGGGCTTGTATGATGGGAGTTCCATGTGGTTTCTCTAGGAAAAGCCACAAATGTTGGATTTGATTTAGCAGAAGCGTTTAGCCTTGTAGTCTCCTTATGACTCTTCCCATATCCAAGAAAATCAACAGGCAATGAGATTGCTTCTTCAAGCTGAGCTGGTTCATTGAGATCAGCCAACCTGACTGAGCTTCTCAAACATGAATCGGATGCTGAAGCATCTTTTTTATCACTCTTTGTACCAACATCAGGGAATAAACTCGTACAACTGTCTTGGTAAACTTTCTCATTTCCATTAGCACAGGAACTTGGATTGAACGATCCTTCATCATCTCGCAACTGCTCAATTTCATCCGTGTCTAGGTACACATCAGCTGGAAGTTGAAGATCGAACATCTTCTTCCGTAATTTTGAGGGCCTAGCCTCCAAGGATTTACAGATCTTTGAAAAGCAACCATTTTGCATTTGAACTTGACCAGACTGTACATCATTCACTTTTGAAGAACTGAATGGAGAATTTACAATTTCAGTACCACACATAGATGGTCTAGCATAACTTGAATTTGCTAAGGGGAAGCTGGTGGTATGGCATTTCCAAGCATCTTTAGGTAGTAGATGGGATCCAAGAATGTTTGATGAAGATGATGGCTCCATTGATGTCCAAGGTTTATGCAATTCCGTCCTTTTAATTTCATACATCATGTCCCTCTGAGTTCTGTAAAGGCGATGAAGTTCAAATACCTACGAGCAAAGATTTACATAAGTAAACATTTTGTAGCTATGCTGGAAAAAGTCGGTGGACCAATATAAAACCAAATTTAAACTTTTAATTTTCTCAGCTTAACAGAAAAATGAACGTTGACCACTAAAGATAGAATTACCTGATTCTTGAATGTTTCCTCGTGTTCAAGTATTTTCTGCTTTAAAACATCCTTTTCATATCCAGGATCTAAATCTATCGTAGTCCTTGACATGAAACCATTACAGTATTGAGCATTTGTGAAGATTTTCTCTCCATAATGTAGGGGCAATCTATTGTTTAAATCCTCACTAACGTAGCTCATGGAGTAATAAGCTGGTAAGTAGCCTTTACAATGCACTTGTGTTTCCATTCCTGCCGACAGTAGGAACCAAATCATATAAATAAAACCAAACAGTATAAGGGATTATGCAAAATAACCATTATTAATAACGAAAGAGCTCAACACATCCAATATTCAGACTGTTTTATGGACCAGTACACATCCTTCAAACATTTAACAAGCTGAATAACATCACTATTAGCAATCAGCATTACCTGCCAGGTATAGAGAACTGACGGGAAGTGTAAGACATCATATGTTAACTGGCGGAATACACAATATTTATGCTGCACTCAATATCATGACATCATTGGCACAATGCCACTCAAAATCTCACATAGTTAATGAGCCAACCTCTGCATATCAAGTTTGCATTTTGAACATATTGTACTCTATGAAGATTTTACTTTATTTCCGCTAGAACAACGTAAAAGAAAGCAAATTGCATTCTGCTTCAAGTGTATGTTTCAAACATTAACTGTAACTTCTCACTTCATATTAGTCTTTCCTGTAAAGCTTTTTCAAGACTCATATGAGTGATTTTGGAGATGATGAATTGATGATGCCAGGTAAGAACACACAAGACTATATCTTCAATCGTTCAACACTTTTCTATGACTCCTTAATCTCTTAGATTGATTTTGATCATTTAGACGTTGAAACATGGGAAGATAATAGTATGTCTACCAAGTAAACTTGCACCCGACTGTTTTGTCACTAACCAAATGAGGAAAAGAAGGAGCATTTTTCCCTAAAGGGACAAGCTAAGCTATACATCCTAACTGAGTATACTGTTTATGATCACTCTTCCTATCGCTTTAAGTTAACGCACCCTTTTTCAGTCACTCAGTCAATATCGCACAGGGTTACAAGCAACCTACTCAACAGTCCAGGATACTTCATCAACAAGAACAGCAGAAAGAAACAAGCAAGACAGTAACAGAAAACAACCAATATCGCAGCTAATCTAGAATTTTTTTTATAACCATGGTGTCCGAGTCAGCTTTCGCGCACCGATACCTGCCACCTCCCACCAACAACATCTACCAGGTAACTCTATCCACCAAGGCTAGGACAAATGAGAAAAAATCGCCTAGTGTTATTTTTGTCTCTGCTGGAATTTGAATCTGAGACCTCATGGTTCTCAACCCACGTCAGTGTCTACCAGACCACTCCCTTGGGTGCCAATCTAGACATTACCGGCAACATTATAATCCAAAAATCCTCAATTATTAGTGTATCTTAGTCTAGTAATGAAGATGGGTAATCTTGCATCAGTAAATGTATTTGAAGGTCACAAAAGAACAGTCCAATTATCACACAAGTAACCTTCTAAGGAAAGGCCAATGCAAGCACTTCTGCTAATAAAATGTCAACATTAAGTGATGTAATTTAAATCATTTAACCAAAACTATCAAATTAGAAGGCATTTCATTGTTAATGCCCCATTAATTTAGACTAAGTAACCAACTTATATTAGTGACTAGCACTAGTTAATGAAGCTAAAAAAGATCTCAAATAAAAAAAAAAGATCACTTGTCAAATCCAAGAACATAACCAAATTAGTAAAAATAACTAGTCTACTTTACATAGTATGGAAAATGCATAAAACTTCTAACCACATAAACAATAAATTTAGAACCCCACAACTGTTGGATAGTATAACCTTTAATAAATTAACACTAAAATAATTAATTGAACATATTAAAAAAAACAAATATATATATATAGAAAGAATTGATATGGTCCTAGGTCATAAAAGTCAAATGAATAAATCTAAAATGTAAGGATTTTACCTCAGACCCCCATCTCCTCAAGACCCCCTTTTCTTGGAATATTACATCTTTTCAAGAATCATACAGAATTGGCTAAAAAAGAAGAAAGAATGAATTAATATTAATGGAACACAAAAATGGTTAGTTTGGCAAGAACATTTAAGAAGGTGAGATCCTCATAAAAATGAAGAAAAAGATTAGAGCTTCTTTTTTTTTTCAAACTTAAGGGGGCCAAAGCTTCACTGAAAGAAAGGTTCTTTAAGACAGAGAAAGAGAAGGTGTTGTGTTTTGTGTGTTTTTGGGGGTAGGGGGTTTAAAGTGGGTAGCGGGGAGCTTCTAAAATGTATAGAGAGAGATCCCAGATAAGAAATCTATCACACAAACAAACCAACAGTGACATGAAATTTGTCAACATCTCATCTCTTTTCTTTTTCCTTTGTTACTTCTCTCTCTTTAGTTTAATAAGTTGTGGCTTCTTCTTTTTTTTATTGGAAAGAGGGAAACTATTTTATGAATTTGGTATCTAAATTATTTAATATTTTTATTATATTCTGAATTATAAAAAGTTTTAGATTGAAAACTTCTAGCGATAAAATATTTGTGATAACCTATTGAGGGGCGCATAAAAGATGAATTTTCTTTTAAAATATGTGTGTGTAGGGTGGGGCAGGGGCGGAGCTATCAAGAGTCAATGGAATTCATAAAGTAGATGTTGAATCTTCTTTGACATTTTCATATGTTTACTTTTTTTATTTCAAATTCTCTTAATAGAAATTCTTACTCCATAACTAGGAGGGGAAGGTGTTAACCTATTCTATCATTTTTTTAGGTGTATAGATGTATCGTCACTTATTAACATGATTTATGATATTTAAGAAAATGATATAAACACCTAATAATTTCAGTATGAAACTCATAAAATGATAATCTAGAGAAAATGATTACGCTGCAGGTGAATATCACTATTTATCATGTCAAGACGGAATTTCGATTTGTTTTTTAAGGACATTTTCTTCCTTATCCTTAGTTAAATATTTTCAGATTCAAGCACTAGTGAAGCACTTTTGGTGAAAACATTTTACTTCAAAAGTGAAAATTTGCAGTATAATTTTTGAATTTTTAATTTGTTTAAGAAAATGTCTTTTTCCACGTGACTATTTAAGATCATAAATTTAAAATATATTTTGATATATTTTATATATCTTTAATTTAGAATTATAAGATTCAAAAAAAAATCAAAATTATGTGTCAAATCAAACCAAACAAACAAACTAAAACAATGGGAATATCCTTTCATTTCCTTTTATCCACCTTCCTTGCCCTTGGCACAAACCTTATTTCCGTGATACATTTTTCTTTTAAGTTAATTTTAAAAAATGATAAATATTTTATTTGGCAATATTTAATAATAGTATCAACATTTTATTATGTTAATTCAGTTTTATTTGACAAAAAGTCTACAAAAATGTATTTTACTATTTAAAAAATTATTTATTTTAAGGATAATTTTGGAACGTTGCAAAAATCTTTTCATAATTCTTACCAATTAAAATACATCGCACTAATTGGGCTGAAGAAAATAATAAAGATAGAAAATTTAATACTTTCTCGGTATCATATTAATTCATGATCATATTTTTCTTTTGCAAATTTTTTAAGAAATTATAAAAAAAAAATTATCATTTTATCCTTATCTCTTTAATAAATTACAATTTATTTAAGAAAAAAACAAAACTAATTTTATTTCAAAAATATTTAATATTAAAAATAAAATAAAATAAAATAATTAATTTTATAAAATAAAAACTAAATTGCGGGACAAATATTTTTAGTAACCAGATGATGGAGGGGTTACCATCATATTATAACAGTATCCAATTCTGTAATCTCGTGCAGTATAGAAAGAAAAAGTTTTCTATGTATTTCATGTATATTAATTTGTAAGAATGAAGTTGTCACTTTGAAAAATAAAATTATTTATATTGTGTTTTTGTTCCAAACCAAAAAAAAATGTAAAACAAAAGTAATTGACATAGAAAGAATTGCGACTTATAGTATTTTTCGTATAATTTTTTAATAGATAGATTTTAATATAAAAATATTAAATTAATCTAATCCAATTTAGCTTCAAAAGTAATTATAAAAAATCTAATCTAATTTAGCTTAGTATAATATCAATCATTTCAATACATTTTAGTTTTTTTTTTCAAAGTGTAATTTTAACTTATGCATATTCTCTCCATAATTTAGTTTTAACTTTTTTATTTTACTCTAAATAAAATAATTCTTTAAATTTATAGCCATTAAAAAAATTATTTTATTTTAGATCTGCAAGTATTTTTTTTCTTTATAAAGAAAAACCCTATTTGGCATAAATTAAGACAGGTGAAGTACAATGCTACTGCTAGAATTGTAGGACAAATCGACAATAGACCAACAAAGAAAAAAATCAGACCCACTGAGACCTTGGGGTTGGATGAGGTTTCTTATAATCTATTCATTCAATTTTATTTATTCATTTTAAATTTTGTAGGTCTTTTCAAAAATATTAATACCTAACCTTAATATAATATCAACATTAATATATTTTCTGAAATTCCATAAAATGGAATTTAAATAGGATAAAATATATACAGATTTTATCATTACCTCGTGAAAGTCAATTATTTTTAAAAGACCCTTAACTCAACTATATCAAATTCAAGTAAAAGAGAAAGAAAATAATAGAAAAAGGATAACGGCTAAAAAGAAGGCAATGTAAAGACTACAACAAGTAAAGTAAAAATTTATTTTAAAAATAGTGAATAAATAAAAGTGTAAGATTTTATGGGTGTTTTTTTTTTTTGTAGGGGTGACAAAGTATTTTGCTAAAAAGCCCTCCAAGTTTGGGGAAGGTAAGATTTGATGGTCTGTGAATTCTGATTTGTGTGTGATTGGTTGATACTCTGACAGAGAAAGTATATTGTATTGTAGGGGTACTGTCTTAAAAGCATGTAAGTAAGAAAATGGCATTACATATGTCATGTACCAACGTGGTACTTGTACCATCACAAACACCTACTCCTGTCTTTTTAATTTATTTTTTAAAATATATACTCCTACTATATTATTCATGATGTTTAAGGGGTCGTGGTGTATAAGAATAATATTAAATAAGATGATCATTTGGTAGAAGTCGAGTTATGGCATCATTGATTAGGGCATTTTCATGTATTAAAGATGTGAGACCTAGTTTCTAGTTTATCTGAATTAGGTGTGTCTCTGAATATATAAAAATAATGTTAAATAAAGTGTATTAGTAATGCTTATATTAGTTATGGTTACATTAATTATACATAAATTATTTCTTATGCAATATTTGGTTAGATGTATTAAAAATAGCATGTATTGCGTAAAAAAATTTATTTACAAAGATATCCTTCAATAATTATGGTGAGAAAGATGTAAAAAGGGTTTTGAAGGGTAATTGGATCTTTAAGCATGATAATGCATGCATTAAATCCCCTTTCATTACTAATACCTAAAAATTCATGGTATTAATAATACACACATTAATACACAATAGAGTGTATAACTAATGCTAAACCAAGTTTGTTTTTTGTATAATATTGTATATGGGTGTATAAATCTCTTACAATTTTGTATATTGGGTTTATAATAGTGTATATCAAGTTTTTAAATATTTTTATAAAAAATAAATATATTTTTTTTGTATATTATTAAATACCGAATGTATAATAGGGTATACGAGATAGTGTTTTGGCTAAAGATTTATAATGTAAATTTTGAAAGAAAAAAAATTGCAATGTGAATTAGACAGTGAATATATTTCTAAAATTTTCCCATATATATATTAAAGTTTAAAATTTGACAGATTGCATAGAGGATACGGTTAATTTGTCGATTTTTTAAAGTTGACTTCAGCACGTCTTGGTAACATGACAAGTCGTGAGTCTTCTATTTACCCCTTGTTTGGATGATTATTATATATTATTTTATAATTTATTAGATTATATTATTATAATAAATATAATATTAGAATATATTATATTATTTTTTGTAACAAGAGATGATTATTGTTATATCGGAAAAAGACGGTTTAAAATTAATTTCAACTTTATAGAGAAAAAAACAATTTTAGTAAAAGAAGAGTCGCCACTTAATTTTTTAAAGAAATTAAGAAAACTTAATTTAAAAGACCGTAACAGATTTAATTCTTAAAAATTCAAAGAAAAGGGTACGAGATTCATATTACTATTTTAAGAAGGATTAGCACTTAAAATAGCCGTTAACATGCGGTTGTCCGACGATTTAAAAATTATTTGACTAATTTTGGAAAAATGTGTTTGACAATAATCGAAACATTAAACAATTTGAAAGAAATATAAATTTTAAAACATTTAGGATAATTTATAAGATAAAATAGACTTGGTATAAAAATAATTAAATAAATGAGGGATAATTTAAATAAATCATTTAAATAAAACAAAAAATGGTTTCTCTTTAAGGAATTTAATTAAGTTAAACTAAACAATTAATGTTAAAATTACTACAGGATAAATAAATATCATCAACTAATTAAATAATAGTAAAAGGCAAACGAAATAATAGAAATTAGTGATGTATTCAAATGAAATAATATAGTGTTCATATTTTTCGGATCAACGTCGACTTATTAATCGGAAGACAAAAATATAGTGTTTTGTTATTTTTCTGCTCGGGTCGACTTCCATCATTTCTGAAGGGCTTATCTACCCCTCCTAAGTTTATTTATTATTATAATCCTAAAGCGATCTAAAAGAAATAATAAAAAAAGCTAACGTCATAAAAGGTGTCTAACGTTCCAACTTAATATCCAAGAGGCATTGGACGTACTATTAGGGTAGGTTTTAGACTAAAGAAAATATAGGCATCCTAATTAGACACATCATCAAACAAAATAGATAGAACGAGCAGTTAGCACATAAAATCTCAAATAAGCTTCTAGATTAATTAATTAGCATGCTTGAAAACACAGATAAATAGTAAAAAATCATAAAAATTAACATATGTACGTACACAATCAGACGTATGTATCATAAATATAGAACTTGAATAAAATGGAGGCAAACTTCATTATTTAGACATATGAGGATAATTTCGATTACTAAGGTGATTGTAATAAAAGAAAACATGCTCGACAATTTTAGCTATTAACTAATAGTGTTTATATAATCATATTAACATGTTTTAGTTAATAGCATGCTGAAAAATTTATTACAATATCATAGATATGGTTTCTAACTATTGTGTTGAAAATTTATTAAAATGTCACAACCCACAGGTGCAATCTTTTTATAAAATAACATTATAAAAATTTATTTAAAATCCTATAAGAATTGAGTTCTAACAATATATTGAAAATTTATAAAAAAAATAGTAAGCATGCTTTCTAATACAATTATCCTGAAATATTTATCAAAAGTTATAGGCACGATTTCAATATAAAATAATATGATAAATAATTATTAAAATTCTATTGGCATGATTTCTAAATAAAATATCAAAAAATTATTTTAATCCTATAGACATGATTTTTATCACGCTAAATAAACCCTACGGGCATGATATCTAAACAATTAATATGTTAGGATTATTATATAAAATCTATGAATTTGATGTCTAAATTGTTAAAATATATGTTATCAATATTAGGCATGATTAATTAGAGAGGTCAATCTTAACCTATAGACATGATTCCTACTTAAAGTAAACTATTGAAAATATTCATTACATCCTAATGACATGCTAAAATTTAAAGATGATTTATAATTACTAAAATATTCATTAAGTCCCATAGACATGATTTTCTATATGATATTTAACATAAAATCCTATGAACGTGATTTTTAAATGATTAGCATGTTAAGAATATTAATTAAAATATATATATATAGACATGATATATTAAAATTACAAATCCTATGGACATGATGTCCATACAAAATGGTATGTTAAAAAATATTAATTAAAATACATATAGATATGATATATTAAAATTATAAAATCATATGGGCATGATGTCTATATGAAATGTGATTCAAATCTAACTTTGATTATCATCATATTCAAAATTACTTAGTAGATCCTGCATATATAATGTCTAAATAGTTAATATGACAAAGTTATTGTTTGAAATTATAAGCATGATTTCAAGTTTAAAAGACAAGTTATAATGTAGAATAATCATCGAAGCAATTATTCTAATGAGATTTAAATTTAATAAACAAAGATAACACATATAAAATAGACAAATTATTTTGAAACATATATGATGATAAACGATATTTAACAAACTATCCTTAGATCATTTTATTTTATTTTTTGATTAAAGCAAACATCTTGTAAAAATAAAATATTTATATCATGAATAAATAAACCTAAGCATGTGGATATGAGTATTATAACTAGATCACATGTATCCCAAACACACATAAATTTATGATAAATTAAAAAATAAATAAAATAAGCAAGTAGCAAGTATATTCCCTCCCCATGTATTTTCTCCTTTTTATTATATACAGAGTTTATTATTACATGCCAAAATAATCAAGAAAAAATAATATACAAATAAAAATAATAAAACAAGAACTAAAATTATCTGAATCTTGTTTTAAATGAACTCTTCATGTCTTGAACTTTGAAATCCAAACTCTGCTAAACCATAAAGAAAGTACAAGTAGTGTACAAATAATATAGAGGTATAATATGATTATATGATTTTACTTTTAACAAAGCAAACAAGCAAGGCAAGAACATTTTTTTAAAAAAGAATATAAACTAACATATAAAGAAAAATTGGGACTAACCTAGATACTTTAGTTAGGAAGAATAAGCAAATAAAATCTTAACTGTGATGCCAAGAACTAGAAAAGGAATATTGAAGTATGCAAGAAAAAAAAAACTTTTCTTATTGTTTTTGTTTTCGTTTGAGGCATAAGAAATGTAAAGTAAAAAATATTTTCTGTTCTTTTCTTTTCTTTCTTTATTCTTTGTGTTTTTTGTGTTCTCCTTTTTTCTATGTCTGTGTGTGTCACCTCTTAAAATGAAGATGTCAGGTCTTCTTTTATAATGATGGAAGATATTCCAGCAACAAGAAAATCAATAAAAGTGGCCTCAGCCTTTTTCAAACTTTTTGTTCAATAAGTCCATAAAAGAGTCAATCTTTCAAAAAGGGTTACCAAATTTCAACAACAAAATCAAACAATATTTCAACAATGACAGATTCAACAACCAACTCAATTATTGTGATTTGGTCAAATTTGATCAAGCATTATTTCAAAATTTGGTAAAAAAGGTAGAAAAATAGTTAACAAAGTCCCAAAAATCATGCTAAGATGGACCCATTGTCAATAATTGTAGAACAATTATGCAACTCAATTTATACGAATCAAACTTAAAATAAAAAAGAATCAGATTACCATGAATATGAGAGTACCAAAATTTTCACTCTCAAAGATACTAAAAGTTGTCATTAACCGTATACCATAATTAGTATAAAACTTAACATAACAATCAAGTTACAAAATTGTCACTGAATAAGAGAAAAGGGGAAATTTTATCAAAATATTCAAATATTAAGGCCTTTACAACATACCAAGCTATGAAATAACTCACGAGCTGTCACAATCCAAATTCAAGGGACTAAGCAAAACAAAATGTTTTAGGCTCATCATAAACAACATGATGAAATCATATAAAGAGTAGAATAGGTTAATCGATATTACTAAGATATTAACTTGATCAATTGTTTAAAAATAAAACATGATTTAAAAAAAAAAAGTGTATGATGTGTTGACAATAGAGATGTATAGGCACAAAGCTTAAACTTGGAGGGAAATATTGTGAGCATTAACTCAATTAACAGAGGAAGGCTAAAATGCATTGTGTATAACAATGTTCAAGCTTAGAAGAACATTAATGGACAAGTATTGATCAAAATTCCTACAAAATCAACCAACAACACATCTTGCAGAGAACAAAGAGTTAAAATATAGACTTAGAGTTTGAATTAAACGTACCCGGACGGATCTTGAACAGATCCGCTTTTGATAAACAATACACTTGACCTTTATAGTTTCCAATCGATCTAGCCGTGTCAAAGGAGATCATCCTCACTGTTGCTTCGGACTGGAGTTCGATGGACTGCACCTCACCTTCATCACTGTCCGGAGCTGCTGATGGAGAGAGGCTGCGTTTGGTGGTTGCTGTTGTCGTCGATGTTGCTGGACAGTTGACTAGAGCATCGATTCTCCTTGTTGCTGTTGCTCGTCGGCTTCAACGGAGAAGAGGCTGCGACGTTGAGGAGCTGGACAGCAGCTCACCGAAGATGGAGATGGCGCAGGTCTTGGGGGTTTGCTGGTGGTTTGCTGGTGGAGGTGAGGCAGTCTATTGGTGTTGCTGTTCGTCGGTGGAAGAGCTGCTGCAGCGGCTGCTCGCTGTTGGTGATGTTGCCGTTGTTGCTGTGCGTGTTGTTGTTGTCCAGCTCGCCAGATTTGTTGTTGCAGGCGACGAGCTCGTGGAGGAGAAGCAGGTGGTCGCTGCTGTCTTCTCTGGACAGCAGCTCGCGTGGCTGAGGAGAGGAAGAGAAAAGGGCGTCGACGGAGAGAAAATAGAGAGAGGAGGCGCAGTGGCGGAAGAAAATTGAGAGAAGAGAAAGGTGAGGGTTGTCGACCGGTCTTCGCCGGCGGAGGAGCGACGGAGAGGGTGAGGTGATTTCGAGAGAGAGTGTGGAGGTGGGTGCGGCGGATCTCTTGTTCTTTTGAGAAGATGATTACAGGAAAAAACCGTTAGTTTATCTTAGTTGTTCATCAATTTTGATGAACGGTTGGAATTGGATTTTGGTATTTGATAAAGATGAAATGGATGAATGTGATTAAAAAACGAATTTAAGATTTGAATTTGGGTCATATTAAATTTAATTTTGGCTAAAATTAAAATGAATTAAAATAAAAAACCACGCTTAAAATAAAATGGAAAAAAATTAAATATATTGTTATCTAATTAATAACTATAATATATATATTAAATAAGTAAAATCATAAATTTTATCAAATAGTAATACTTTTATACATAAAGTAACTATTTATGTATATACTATGTAAATACATGTATGTATATATATATATATATAAAACGTACGTATGTATATGATATGTACTAAAATAGATGTATAATATATATACTAATATAATTAAGTAAAATATATAATAAACTTAATTAAGTAATAACTTTTTATATGCACATGTGTATAGGATACATTAAAAGAGATATATAATATGTAAATATTGATATGAATCAGTAAATTATAAAATAAACTTAGTTAAGTAATATTTTTTATATAACGAAAATGCACACACATATAATATATACTAAATAGATATGTAAAAATATTCGAACGTATGAAGCTCGTTATTTAAAAAATAAAAATAATAGTTATAATATTATAAATTACGAATGTCAAAATATACGATTTATTGGGTAAAATCAAATATAAATTTATTTATTTAATAAAAAAATAATTTTGAAAATGCCTATTTATTAAGATAGCAATCCGAAAAGTAGTTATGGTTGATCAAAATTGAGTGTCAACAATTATTATATATTATTTTATAATTTATTATATTATATTATTATAATAAATATAATATTAAATTATATTGTATTTTTTTCGTCATTACTAAATTTAATTGCTCGATTGGATTTAAAATACAAGCTCTGAATTAATTTAAATGAAAAGAAGTACTAGCTAGTTGAATTATTATCTTTTTGCTTAAAACTAGATGTAAGTAGTGTGAGCCAAAGTGGTTGACATTGATGTAATTTTTTTTAAAAAAAACAAATAGAATGTACTTAATATGATACTACTTTTTTTTCCATCGACTCATCATTTAATTTTTTTTTTTATTTATTTTTTTTTATTTTTTTTTTTTTTTTGTTTTTTTTTTTTTTATGGGAACAGACCCTACACGAGGCTCCCACCTCTCGTGCACAGTCAGGGGTTAAGCAACACCCCCAAGCCTTAACATAAATAATCAAAATAAAAAGTACAAGGAGGGGGACATAAACCTTACCTCCGATCCTATGGTGGTTCATAAGTCGACTAACCAATTAAGGTCGGCTAACTCATCCCCGATACAAAAAGGGGCTAACTATAACTAGAAAGCAGTAAACCTGTGAGAGGACTCCTCCCGGTACAATTCAACTATGAAAGCATAAATGAGGGCGACTCTCCCCTTCCATGAGAAAAAAGAAAAGTAACCTAGTCCTATTCCAACTATGCTACGTACCAGACATAGCTATATTGAAGAAGAATAAGTATACGAAACTTCTATCTCGCATGGGATGGGAAATTCTTTTCATCTTTGCTCTTTTTAGTCTTGTCGTACCAAGTAAATCCCGGTGAAATATGCCTTTGTATCAGTAACATGATTACCAGCTATGGGGGCTGGAAGGATAGGAAGTATATGGAGTTATAGTAGCCAACAACCTTTGATTTGTTGTGGAAGAAAGTGTAGCTGCATTCGAACACCTGCATGGCGGTCCAAATGTATGATTGCTGCAGACCTACACCTGCACAGATGGACAAAACCAGAAACCTACACAAGCAACCAAGTCTGGAGGTTGCTGTACATGGGTGTGTTGGTTTTGGCATCTGTTGTTGCTGATGTTGTTGAACTTCATCTTTCAATTCCGCACTTTCAGCTTCAGCTCTGTGATTGAGTTGTTGTTTGGTGTGTGGCTGAGTAGTTGTTTGGTGCTGTGTTCCCACAGTATGTATCTGGAGTTGATGGAGGTGTAACCTTTTACAGCTGCTCATGATATTGTTGTTGGTCCTTGGATGTTGTCTATGAGGGTGTTGGAGTTCCTTCTGGGCTGTATCTCCAAAAACCTGCATAAACAAAGAAGAAAACAAACAAGCAAGCTCACAATTATAAGAACAATTCCAAGAGTTCTGTTGTACAAACTCCTTGTTGCTGCCATTGTAGTTAGTCTGCTTGTTGGTCCTTGCTTTGAAGTGGTTCATTCTTGTACCTGCACAGCCAAACAAGACCAACAATACATACAACCAAAGAGGTGTGCAAGCTGCTGTAGCATTAGCTTGTATTTGTTCCTTGGCTGCTGCAAGTTGGTGGAGCTGTTGCAGATGTTGATGGAATGCATCTGGTATGCATGGAGAGATGATCCATGCTTTAGTATCCAATTGTTTACAATTATGAGGATCTGCACCTGCACAGACAAACAAAAACAAAAACACCAAACCCAAAGCTGCCAATCTACAGGTGGCTGCAGGTTCCCTAGGTTGCTTGTTGGTCTTTGTTTTGAGGTGGTTAGGCCTCTTGGAGTACCTGCACAGAAAAACAAAAACAACAAACTTGTATATGTTTCTTGTCTGTTGCAGGTTGATAGAGTTGTTGCTGGAATGTGTTAGTAGTTGAGAATGTGTTTGGCAAGCTGAGTGTGTTGCTCCAAAGCAGCCCCAAGATACTGCAGTCTTTTTAGCATGGGGAGTCTGCCAGCTGCATTGGTGAAGTTGAGAATGATTGATCATGGAGATCAATGCATTCTCCAGGAGGGGGCTGTAGTTGGGGTACCTGCATAGACAAACACAACCAACAATCCTTACCACCAAAGAGAGCTGCAGGCTGCTGCACCCATGTTCCTTGTGTGTTGCAAGTTGGTTGAATTGTTGCTGTGGTGTGTTGAAGTTAAAGAATGTGGTTGGGGGGCTGCTCCATAGAGGCCCCAGGACATTGCATCCCTCATAGCAGTTCCAAAGAGGGCCAGTTTTTGATGTCCCTAGGCAAAAACAAACAGCCAAATACAAACAACCAAACAACCACAAAATCCAGAAGGAAGTTGCTGCTCTGCACAGTCCTTGTGTAGGCCTCTTAGTGAAGGTATTTGTTTTGGTGGTTGTATCTGTGGTGTGATCTATGTAGGTGTTGGGAACACATGTTGATGAGTCCATCCTGACATCTGCATCTACACAACAAACAAGAACCAGCAAGAAAGGAGCTGCTGCAAGTGTTGAGTTATTAGAGAAGGCATAGATGGAGTGGATTTGTTCCTTGTCTGCTGCAGGTTGGTGCTGGGGTGTGTTGATAATAGAGAATATGTTTGGCAAGCTGAGTGTGCTACTCCATATAAGCCCCAGGTTACTGCAGTCCTCATAGTAGTGCCAAAGAGATTCTAAGCAAAGAAAGTCAACCAAAGACAAGCAACAAAGCAAACAGGTGTTGAACTGCTGCAGGTGTTGCAGGTGTTGGGCTGCTGCAGGTGTTGAGTTGATGCAGGTGTTTTCCTCTATGTATTTGATGTTAAAGCATGTTGGTGTAAGTCTCCAACAACCTGCATATACACAGCAAATAACCAGACACAAGCAAAGACTTATACAGGTTAGTAGAGAGGAATGGATCTCAAATAGGCTTTTGGAGCCTGTTAGCATTTTCCATGTCGCTCGACTAACGTCTCCACTAATCCTTTTGAGCTGAAACTTCATGAGGTTTGCATATATATTCATTACTTTAGCCATGCAAAGTTTGAAGGCTTGTTTCCCAAGTTGGAGCTTCCATTTAGCAAAATTCTTCCTTTTTAAGGTTAAGACAGCTGATTGTTTCAAGCTCGCTCGCCTAACGTCTAAAATTATCCGTTTGGGCTGAAATTTCTTGGGCCTTATCAAAAACATATATGCTACCATCCTGCAAAGTTTGGGAGACTTTGGGCAAGTCCACAAGTTACTCCCTACCCTGCACCTGCTGCCCTGCTGAGGCTTAGAGGTTGCAGGGTGTTTGGAAGATGTTGTTGTGCTCTTGTCTATGTATTTGTTGTTGAAGAATGCTAATATATTACTCCAGACACCTGCAATAGTACAACAAACAAGCCCAAACAAAACATAATATACACAGACTAGCAATAAAGAGGGGACCTCAGTAAGAGCTTTGGAAAGTGTTATCATTTTCCAAGCCGCTCGACTAACGTCTCCAATTATCCATTTGAGTTGAAACTCTATGGAGTTAGCATGTATATCCTCTCCTTTAGTCCTGCAAAGTTTGAAGACTTGTTTCCCAAGTTGGATGGCCCAAATTACTAAAGACCCTCTCTTTAGGCTTAAGGCAGCTGAATGTTTCCATGTCGCTCGCCTAACGCCTCCAATTATCCGTTTGGGCTGAAACTTGTTGGAACTTATCACAATAATATATTCTAACATCCTGCAAAGTTTGGGGGGCATTGGACAAGTCCACATGCTACTCCACACCCTGCACCTGCTGCCCTGCTGAAGCTTAGAGGTTGCAGGGTGTTTGGAAGTTGTTTTTGTGCTCTTGTCTATGTATTTATTGTTGAAGAATGCTAATATATTACTCCAGACACCTGCAATAATACAACAAACAAGCCCAAGCAAAAAATAATGTACACAGACTAGTAATAAAGAAGGGACCTCAGTAAGAGCTTTGGAGAGTGTTATCATTTTCCACGTCGCTCGACTAACGTCTCCAATTATCCATTTGAGTTGAAACTTTATGGAGTTAGCATATATATCTTCTCCTTCAGTCCTACAAAGTTTGAAGACTTTTTTCCCAAGTTGGAGGGTCCAAATTACTAAAGACCCTCTCTTTAGGCTTAAGGCAGCTGAATGTTTCCATGTCGCTCGCCTAACGCCTTCAATTATCCGTTTGGGCTGAAACTTGTTGGAACTTGTCACAATAATATATTCTAACATCCTGCAAAGTTTGGGGGGCATTGGACAAGTCCACATGCTACTCCACACCCTGCACCTGCTGCCCTGTACCATCCTGCTAAATCCTAAATCTATTGGTAAGGAGATTATCCTATTAGAGCAGTAAATTAGGGAGACTCTCCCTTTTTCAATGGGCCTGATTATCATTATTAATATCAGTTAATAATTCATTGTATGAAGAAGTTCCTTCAATGTGGTTGATTGATCTTCTTCATCTTGGTTCTCCTGAAGCTAGCCATGCCAGCTTTGTCCATTTTGTAATGTCCCTTGGTCTCTCTTGGAAGCTGCTGAAAGCTGTAGTAGTGTTGTGTATAGCTTTTCATGTGGCTTTCCTTTGAGAGTGAATCTGCAGTATAATTAGCTTCCCTAAAGATATGACTGAACTGGAAATTCTCCAGTTTGCTAACCAATACCTGCAATTCATTAGTATAAGCAACAATGTTCCATGGAGGTTTAGCCTCTTGTTTGAGCCACTTGATTAGAAGTTCAGAATCCACTTCAAGGGCTACCCTGCTGTATCCATGTTGTAGGCACCACTGAATACCAATAATTGCTGCCTGCACTTCAGCTTGGTTATTAGAACCACAACCTAGTGGAGATGCAAAAGCATATATTAACACTCCATTATGGTCCCTTAGAATGCCCCCTGCCCCTATCTTCCCTGGATTGTTAAGGGCACTCCCATCTGTGTTTAGCTTGATCATTGTAGGTTGTGGTTTAGTCCAGCATACTTTGGTTATTCTCAATTCATGTTGGCTTTTTTCAACCATGGTAACCAAATCTGCCCAATTACTTGGCAACTCAATATATGGATACACAGTGGAGATAAGCATATATAGATCTTTGGATATTGAGAATATTACTCTAGTTGCATTAGACTTCTTGCCCCCATACTTGCATGCACATCTATTCTTCCATAGATTCCAACACACAAAAATGGGGGTAGCCTGCATTACTAACTTATGTAGCTCATTGTTAGTTTTGACTAGCCACCACCTCATCAATAGGTTTTTTAGAGGAATGTTGCTGTGTTGCAGACCCCAGTACCTTGAGAAGTGCTTCCATATGTGTTGTGCAAAGTAACCTGATACAAAGATATGCTCTATATCATCAAGACCTGCTCTATAACAACAGGAGCATGCTGCAGGAGCATGTCCAAATGCTACTATTCTGTCATTTGTGGGGAGTTTAAGTCTGAAAGCTCTCCAAAGCAGAAAAGAGGCCTTGAAAGGAATACTACTGTGCCATATGTTGCTGTTAGTGGTTGATCTTGTCTTTTTCTTCCTTACCAACTCCCAGGCTGATGAACAAGTGAAATTACCATGAGAGTTAGGCTTCCAGTAAGCTTGATCCTGCATATTTGGATTGTAGCTGATGGGAGTGCTGAGAATCTTGTGCACCAGCTGAGGGGGTGCATGTTTTCTTACTTTCTCTTCATTCCATCCTCCATTTTCCATGAATTCTGATACAATAGAGTTATTCAATCTGGGGAGACTTTCATTGTGGTAAGCTAAGGGACCTACCCCTAGCCAATCATCCCACCAAAAGCTGCTTGTTCCAGACTTAATCCACCACTGTATATGAGGTTCTATATCCTTTTTGTTGCTCATCATATGCTTCCACATTAGGGACTGTCCTGTGTTCCACTTTTTAATGACTGGATGAGCCCTTTGGCAGTATTTTGCTTTAAGGAATTCCCCCCATAGAGTCTTCTTTGATCTGAAAGTCCACCACTGTTTGTATTGGAAGGATAAGCACACATCCTCTAATTTTTTAACACCTATACCACCCTCCTCATAAGGATAACTGAGAGTATCCCAAGAGGCCCAGTGATATTTTCTTCTTTCAGTATCCCATCCCCAAAAAAAATCAGCAATTAGTCTTCTGATCTGATTCATGGTGGTCTTGGTAGGACTGATAGCCGACAGCAGGTGTATAGGAATGGATTGCAGCACTGTTTTCACCAAGGCGACTCTACCTCCATAGCTTAACATTTTAGTCTGCCATCCCCTAATCCTGCTTAGAACCTTAGAAACCATACTAGAGAAGTATATGATCCTTTGTCTTCCTATATATAGGGGGCAGCCTAGGTAAGTGATTGGGCCATGAGTGCATTTGTATCCTGTGATCATGCTGACCCTATCCACCACACCAGAGGGAGTATTCAGTGGCATCATGGTTTGACTCTTATCTTTATTGATAAGTTGTCCTGAAATAGCTTCATACAGTTTAAGAGTTTTGGTAATCAGTGTAAGTGAGAAGTTGCTGGTAGATGTGAAAATGATCACATCATCTGCAAAGCTCAAGACGAATATGGGAGGGGAACCACCTCCCGACGTAGGAAAATTTCGTTCGAAAAATAGGAACGAAGATAACGACGACATGAATGCAACGCAAGTCGTAGCATCGGAAAATTCCACCCGTAGCCCCTCCAAAGTGCAAAATCAGTCGGCGATCACTGTAGCACTGTCGGAGGAGCAACTTGCCTGGGTTCATCACATCAACGATTTGGAGAAAGCTGGGCGGATTCGAATCGGACAAACAATTGGGGAATCATCAGCATTGCAAGAACTACACAATATGCAAAAATCAAATCGGTTGAATCATCCATGGTCGAGATATTCACTGGCGGCTGAAGAGGCGAAGTTAACTGCGCCGCCGCAGTTTCCATCACTCGTTCGACCTAGTTCCGGCCATGTTCGAGAGGATATGACCACTGGGGATTGTTCCCCAGACGATGGCGCACATAATGGGACAAGTTTCACCGGCGTAGCTATCGCCGGTGATAATATCGACGCCGGCACCGGAACTCCGGCAAGCTTAAAGGACCAAACTCAATGTCAAAATACTCAGCTGGACATGGAGCACCTCACAGGCATAAACAACCAGCTCGAATATCAATTTGGAATCTCAAATTTCAATTTGACCACTGACCGCGATTTTGGCACCGGAGCTCAGGCAACAATTTCATCTCAAAATCAATGCCAACTCACTAAGTTGGATAAGGAGAACCTACCAGGTATCCAAAACCAGCTCGAATCTCTACCAAAAGCTTCGAATTTTAATTTGAATTCTGAACGTGAAGAGGGCGCCGGAGCTCCGGCGAGCCAACTGGTTCAAGGTATAGTTCAACAGGTTCGTGACAGTGTTGAGAAGCTTCCTAGCTATGTGGCAAGCCTTGAATCACTACCAATCGAGTCAAATTTGAAAAGTCGTCAAGACGACAACCACAGTGGGGTCGCCGGAGTTCCGGCGAGACAAATGATGAGGGGCCAATATCAAAATGTTCCTAAGGCTGTTGTGAGGCTTCCTACACAAACTACAGACCCCAAATTAGCTCCGAAAAGTTCAAATCCAAAAAGTCGTCAAGACTTGCTTGAGGAAGATAGTCACAGTGATGTTAGAACTGAGGAGATTACATTGGCAAATTATCAATCTCAGTACCTTGCCAATGGTATTCAATCCCAAAATAATCAAACGAATCAAATGCCAAAAGGATTGAACCACCCCCACAGCAGCAGCTCAACCACAGGAACACAAGGTAAGTCCTCTCACTCTCTTGAACTCAATATGCAGGGTCAGTATATGCAAATACAGTCTAAGCATATTGAGAATCCTAATAATCTTGTGCAATGTTTGAATAATAATGTGGTGCCTAATGTTAATGAGTCTATCCATCACATTGGTAAGCATAGTGCAAATGGGCATCCCTCTAATCCTATAATTGTTGATGCTAACTTGTTGAACTCCAGGGGAGTCTGTGCACTCCCTGGTACTGCTCCTAGTATGGTCATGCAGGATACTGAGCATACTAATCCACAGCCTAATACCAACTCTCAAAACAGGGCCAACAACATGATTCAAAATAGCTTCCCTAAAGTCTCCTCCAATTTTGATAGGCTTAACCCCAATAACCAGGGCCCCAAACCTGTTAGTAACCAGCCCCAGCCAATAGAAAGCATCACTAAAAATCCCCCAAAGAACCAGTTCCCTAATAGAAAGGAACAGGTCCCTCAGCCAGCCCCATATACAGTCATCCAAACCTTTGCTTCCAAACTGAGGCTGAACCAAGCAAAAAATGATATCCCTCTTAATTTGTCTGCTCCTATTTACACCACCAGACAAGGCCTACCAGCTGTCATTTATGACAAAGAGGATTTCATGGTGAAATTGGCTGAAAAGTGTAAATATACCCTTGTTGGAAAATTCAGCAACACTATGCCTAAGGTGGAGCTAATAAGGAGAAGCTTCATTCTCCAAACTCAATTGGTAGGGGGTGTTAAAATTGCCCATTTCAATGCCAGACATGTGTATATTGACTTGGACAATGAATTGGACTACACAACTGTGTGGACCAAGCAAAGAATGACCATTGAAGGCCAATCCATGAGGATACAAACATGGACTCCAACTTTTAGGCCTGAGGAGGAGACTCCCATTGTCCCAGTCTGGGTTGCCCTTCCTGAACTCCCCTGGCACTGTTATGATAAGGAGTTCCTGACCACTCTCCTTGCTCCTGTGGGGAAAGTACTCTTCATGGATGCAGCCTCTATTCAGAAGACTAGGGGAAGTACTGCTAAGGTAAGAGTGCAGGTCAACCTTACACAAGAAAGACCCCATCATGTATGGCTTGGGCATGACAAAAGTGATCCTACAATAGGAAGATGGCAGGAACTTTTATATGAGAGTGTACCTGAGTACTGCATGTATTGCAAGCATCAGGGGCACAAGGTGCATGTGTGTAATATCAAGAGAAGAGATGAAGAACAAATGAAAAAGAAAAGTTCTGAAAATACAACAAAAAATACAAGTCAAACTCAGGGAGAGAGCAAAGAGCACAACCAACCTCAACCTGACAACTTACAGGTGCACCAAAATCCTTTGACATCCAATATACCACAACAGTCACAGAACAATAAGACTAGCAAGGAGGACAATGCTTGGCAAACTCAGAGAAGGAAACAGAACAAATGACACATTAATGGCCAGCTGAACCAAGAAATAAGAGCTGCAGGAGTATTAACCAAAGGTAAGTATGTTGCAGTGCAGCAAAGCAAAGTAAATCCAGGTAAAACTACTACTTCTATCTCTATTCCAAATGTTCATGTTGATCTTGCTATGCAAGACCAACCCACTAACCAAATTGCAGGGAACACACACATTCAAAAGAACTCAATAGTGAGGAGTTCATCAACAATGCAGGAAAGCACTCCAAATCAGAGACAAGGTATTGACTTATCTCTCCCACAAACCCCATCCCCCCATATTGAATGCACAAGTACTATCTTAACAGGTATTGCTCAAGGGAACAATGTTGCAAGGAACTCAGGTATTGACTTATCACTCCCAATACCCCTGAACCTCCCAAATATTAATATTGTTGCTGCTGATCTGGTAGTTGAAGGAGGAAAGGATGGAAGTGTACAGGAGAACCCCACTAACATGCAGGATGGGGAAACCAATAGGGGAGGGGTACCCCCTCATGCTATGCATGAGAGTATTGTTGAACTTACCATGCAAGCTAGCAAAGGTGCCATGGCCAAAGATCTGGGATCTCATCCCAGTACTAGTGGTAAAATTACTACTGTTCAGAAGAATAAGCTGAGCAAGAAAAGAAGAGAAGCCTTAACATATGACAAACAACAAGATCAAGATCAAGTGTCAATACAATGAAACAGTGACGTAACCAGTCAATAATATCTAAAGTATATATGAGGACTTAGGCCTCCACACCACGCACTTTTGGGAAATGAGTTATTTGAAATTATGTAGATTAAGTCATTTTAATATATTTTCCTTTAATATTACCGTACTGGAACGTGACACCCGATTCAATAATATCGTGTTAGCTCGTGACACACGATTCAAATATACCATATCAGAATATGACACCCGATCCAATAATATCGTGTCGACTCGTGACACCCGATCCAAATATACTGTATTAGAACGTGATATCCAATCCAATAATATTGTGTCGGAATGTGACACCTGATCCAATTATACCGTGTCAGAACGTGACACCCGATCCAAATATAATTAATTTATTATTTTTTCTTATCACTTTCCACTTTATTAACAATATTTCATAAAGCCTTCAAGGCATCACTTTTGATAGAGCAAGTTCAAGATTATCCATTTCTCTGTCTTGTGATTGCAGACCAATCACAACAATATATCAATCATCCAAATCTCAATAATTAAATGCATAGCAAACTTCATAACATTACTCAACGAATATCAATCACTATTAAGAGTCTCTCTATGATATAGAATAAACCAAAATCTACCTCAATCAAAGAGACGAAGTTAAGCAAGTTAATCTACCAATGTCTTTCCTTTCTTTGATGCCTCAGAACTTTTCCAATCTATCAAATATATAATATTCATAAGTAAACAAGTTCGTAGACACTCATATTACTATATGTCTAGCCTAGACCCAAAAACTCTTCCAGCTCTTTAATCAATTTCCTAAATCTCAAGCCTAGAGTTAAGCCTCAATTCCTCCAATATCGCAAATGTGAGGATATTCATATAATAAAATACACATAATATTTAATTACCTATCTTAATATATCAAAACTTAAAATATAATATGATAATTATAAGAGTAAATTAAAACGAAAGTAATTAAAACTAATGGCGACAAATTGCAGAACCAATTCAGAAATATATTCCATCCAATCATTATTTAATGATTACCTTATTATACTCTCATGATTACTCATCAGTAACTATACTATTTTATCATAAATTTATCCACCAAAATTATGGTTACAACAGCTCTCATTTGTTTGTAAACATATTCAATTCCCTTCCCCATTATCAATTATAATACTAGCAATAATATACCTTTTATCGGTATGCACAAATGACTAAATAGAGGTGTGGTTGATTCTAACCTCAATGTGGCGTGCTCTTCATCGGCACCGTAGGTAAGCTTTTCCTCCTATTCTCTTTTTTTTTTTTAAAAAAATAATAATTATGCACTAAAAATCACAAACTCTACTAACTTATTTTAATAAATATGGAAAAAGTAGTATTGGGTATTAAATAAATTATAAATTTAGCCCATCAACTAAATTAATTATCTAAAATTACCCATCAATTAAATAACTGTATCTATCGAATAGTCCAAAATTTCATCTAAAATTTACGGAATGAGTCATTTATGATATAAGAAGCTCTAGTACTCAAAACGACCTAATGAGTCATTACAATAACACTTGAATTTTTTATTCAAAAGTGGTATTTCTTTGTTACATTTTGTTTGTCTTATTTTTTTTACAATTTTTTTAATTCTAAGTAATCATATGACATGTTTAAGACCTCAATATTAAAAAATATTTTGGTACATTCTACATATATTAATTTAAGACCAACAAGATTCAAGAATCTTATTCACTCTCTTAAACTTTGTGCCAAATCAAAATCAGACAAACAAATTGAAATTAAGATCATAAATTGGAAGCAACTCTTGTAGCACTAAACTTGAAGAAGTTACGTAGTAAAATTATTTACTAAAAATTCTAGAGCAAGACGCAAGCTTTCATTTGGTAAAATATTGTACAGAAAACAAGAAATACTGCAGAAAACTCTATTATTATAGATTTCTTACAAACTTTCAACAGCCAAATGGTAATGTCTAAAAATCTAGATGTTGACTTTTGACCTACAATTTAAGATTAAAAAAAATGCTAGAATCTCTAACCTCAAACACTGCAAAATAAAAATAAAAATTGCTGTAATATTATAATATAAATATTTATAATTAATATTTTATATAAATGTCGACTCTGGATATAATGAAATTAACTCATTTGCCACTATATATTTTTGTGATAATATTAAAAGAAAAATATATTGCCATTAAATGTATCTTTGTTGTAGCGAAAGATAGGTCAAACTACACTAAAAAGGAAGAAGATCAAAAGTTTAATGATTGATGAAGAGAAAGATGGTTTAACTGAAAAGGAAAAGAAGATCAAATCACAGTTGTGATTTAAAGTTGCTCAAGAAAAGAAGACAACAAGATGGACTGGTGAAATCTTTAGACAGATTTTGTTTCTATGTTTTGTCATGTTATCTCTATTCTTCTGAAATCTCGACATCATGTACAACCTAATTGACTTGAGCATTATCAAAATGCTCTCTAGCAACCAACAATATGAAAGATTCATACAAATTACTCCCTCCGTCACATTTTAGTTTTCTTTTGAAAGTCAATTTGACTAATTTTTAAAGTTAAATTATATTATTTTAACTCAATATTATAAAGTAAAAAAAATTAGATATTCAAAAATTATATTAAAAGTACTATAAGTTACAATTTTTTTCATAACAATATGATAAAAAATATATATCTTAAAATGTTAGTTAAAGTTTATATAGTTCAAATCTCAAAAAGAAAATCATGTCAACTAAAATGGGACAGAGGAAATATATAATAACATATCACATTTTGTGAAAAAAAGAGGAAAAAAAAATTGGACCAGCGAATAATAGGCTTGTTAATGGATCATTGAGGAGCTTTTTAAATTCAATTTTTTCATTTCTTCTATATTTGTGGAATTCAGCTTCAGTGGCTGCCCTTGCAACTTTTCATAAGATATCGTTAAGTAATAATTCTCTAAATCTTCATTCCTAAAATTATCGTGTACGTAGGTGGCTCATACAAAATTTGTGTTTAAAAGTACCTCATCAAAAGTTGAAAGTAGAACCTTTTGCTTATCAAAAATAAAAATTCATCTAATTTTTTTTTGGGTGATTGTAGGTCTTCATCAAGAAGATTGAGAAATCAACATCATATTTCCTTCAATTTACGCTTCTACTTTAACAAATGTAATTGAATATATTCATCAACACCCAGGGGCGGAGCTACGTGGGAGTGAGGGGTTCACCCGAACCCCCTCAATCAAAAGATTACGTTGTATACAGAAGGTTAAATTTGAATATTATGGGTATATACTATTTAATTAACCCACTTAGAACAATTAAAAGGAGTGGCTCAGCGGGCAAGGGGGTTCAATTCACAGTTGATGTTGCGGGTTTGATTCTCGTTCAAGCCTTCTTTTTTTTAAAAGTTTTTAAAAAGTTTTTCACTCCCTTTTCTATTTAATGTGCATTTGGACTTTGAATGTGTTGTTGGCCTTGGGCTTTTCTCCTATTGGGGCTGAGTAGGCAAAAATTAGTTAGCCCATTTGTGTGTATTTGTTAGTTACTGAATAGTTAATTATTTTTTATTTTTTAAATATTGTATTTTAAATATTTTGTATTTATTTTTTTATGTAATTGAAATAAAAAATATTTCTATTTTCTCTTTTTCATGCTCGCATACTGATTTAAAGCCCTAGCTAAATGTTTTTCCTACTTCTGAAAATTTGGTTATCTTTATTTATTTTTTTCGTTGACACTAGTTGATTCATAGAATTACTTATCTTATCTAAAATCATACCATTTTTTCTGCGAAATAGTCAGAGTCATGAAATGATTCACAATCTTCACTTGTAGCATCACTATTCTCTCTCTCTCTGCTATATTTATGTTTATGAAGCTATTTTCGATCTGAAGTATCCCTGTATACCTGTTAAGTGGGTCGGGCCGAGTCAGACCGGCTCATTAATTTTTTTGCTCATCGATTACTGGGCCGGACTGGACTATATCTTTACTGGGCTGGCCAATCCGAGCACAACAACCAAAATCTTAAATAGTCCAGCCCATGACCCATTAAGGATATAGTGTCCGGCCCTAATGGATCGGACCGAGTTGGACCCGTTGGATTTGATTATGTATTCAAAAATTTGAGTCAATCATCAATATAGTGTATCGTTATCTATTTGATTTAGAATTAATTATAACAATTTATATACTTACAATATACTATCTATTATAGTGATATACTTAATTATATATTATATATATACTTACAATCTATATCTAATATACTCAAAATATACTATCTATTAGTATATATATACTTATATTATAATATATAGACTTACAATGTATATTTAATATACTCACAATATATTATCTATTATAGTGATATATTCACAATATACCATCTATTATAATAATATACTTATATTATATTATATTTATAATGTATATCTAATATATTCAAAATATGCTATCTATTATAATAATAAACTTAATTACATTATACCATCTATTATAATAAAATACTTATATTATATTATATATATACTTACAATGTATATCTAATATACTCACAATATGTTATCTAGTATAGTGATATACTCACAATTTACTATCTATTATAATTATATAGTTATATTATACTCTATATACGTACTATGTATATCAAATATACTAACATTATACTATATATTATAGTGATATAGTTAATTATATTATATTATATATATATATATATATATATATATATACTTACAATCTATACATAATATACTCGCAATACACTATCTATTATAATAACATACTAACATTATATTATATATACTTACAATGTATATCTAATATACTCACAAATCACAATACACTATCTATTATAATAACATACTAACATTATCTTATATATACTTACAATGTATATCTAATATACTCACAAATCACAATATACTATCTATTATAATAATATACTTACATTATATATTATATATACTTACAATGTATAACAAATACACTCACAATATATTATCTATTATAATATTATACTTACATTATATTGAAATCTTATAGTGACTATAAATTTAGTTTTCAATATATGGTTATGTAAAGTAAAAAAAAATTATTTAATTGAATCATATAAAATTTATAGAGAAAAAATTTAAGAAATGCAAAGACTCAATGAGTATTTGACTTTATTAATATATTGATAAAATTCAAAACAATCAAGTTACAAACTTACAATTAGTTGTATATAATAAATTGTAATTTCTACATATTTTGAATCTTTTTCTCCAATTCATCTCTATTAGCATTAATAGAAATTGACTCATAATTTTCAAAATCAACTAATCTGTAATTTGGACTAGCTTGTGCCGAAGGATCTCCAATTGACATTATTTCTTCTTCTTCTTCTTCTTTTTTTCTTCTTCTTCTTCCGTATATTTTGCTCTTCCTTTATTTCTACGCTATGATCTAATCCAATCTCTAAGAAAAACTAAAACATTCATGGCATTGCTCTCCAAAGAGTATTGATTGTCTTCGATCTACTATCTTCCTTGACTAAATACGCTCTCCGATGCAATAGTTGACATTGGGACATTTAGCACATCCCTAGCCATGGTTGATAGTGCTGGATATTATTTTTTATTGTTCTTCCATCATTCCAGTGTAGTGACACTATTTTCATCATAGGTCTCTGGAATCTGTCTCAAATAATAATTAAGATCGTCTCGATTTATGCTCTATTGTAATGTAGGCTGTATTCTATTCCAAATAGATAAATTAGAAACATCGTGGGTATGCATACCACGTGCCCGTATTTTAGAAGATGATAGCTCATCAAAAAGACGATAAAGAGGAACAATATGACTACGGTTATCCTTATCAAGTAAATCGATATAATTATTATATAATGTTTGAATATGATCATTTGCATCACTCATCACCTTAAACATACTAGGTTCTTCATCTTTTTCAATTTCTATAGAATTATATATAAGGTGAACACATTAAGACATAGTACTAAATTTCATATACAGATTTAACATAGTACCAATTAAATAAATAGGAGGAATAGAAAAAAAATATTTTTTAAATTTTTCTATCATTCCAGCGATAGCTTCTTTGTAATCATCTTTCTTTTTATATTTCATAAGCAATACAGGAATTTCGGCTAAATAAGCTATGGTATTAGAAATAATAAGATAATAAGCACCAGAAAATTCAATAGTAGCCAAACAATTTTTTTCTAAAAACATAAAAACATCATCAATTTTAGTCTAATCAGATTCTTCCAACATGATTTCAAAAAATTTATATGTATATTGGTTAAAAGTTGTAGTTATAGGGGCTTTATAAATATTGCAAGTCTTTAAAAAATCATCAGTAGAATTTCACCAGTCTCAATTTCTTCGGGCATTAATCTTGGTTTAAGATTATTTTTCTCCCATTTTCTTTTAAATTCTTTAAGTCTAGCTTTTCTATTATTTTCTTGAATAAAACCAACTGCATGCCTATTTTTTTTAATTTTTGGTTCAAAAAATAAAGTTCATATTTTACAATTAAATTATATATACTACAAGCACATCTAATATGAAAAATATCTTCTAAAGGGGGAAAAACTCAATTTTTAAAAAATTAATAGCAGCGGTGTTTTTAGATGTATTATCAAAAGAAATATAAAAAATTTTGTGTTGAAGAACATAATATTTTGCAACCATTGATATAGAATCAAAAATAAATTGTGCATTATGTTTTCGGTCTTCATCATATTGAAATGCTAAAATACGTTTTTGCATGATAAAATCACTATATATCCAATGACAAGTAATAGTTAAATAATTATTTTTAGTTATAGCACGACCAAGATCAGAAATAAGTTTACAAGTATTTCTAGGAATACCGTTAAACATGCGATTATAAATTGCTTGTATATAATGAATAAAAGCATCAGAAGAAGCAAATAAAAAAGGTAGACAACCCACAATCATCATTTTCGCTATCTCTTCATGGTCCTCATTTTATTATACGTTCCCATTAATTTTCGGATATGTGGGTTTAATCTACCTTGAACTGGCCCAGTAGCACCCCCTATTCGTTCTCTCCAACCAATATGAAAATTATCTAGATGTTTAGTCAAGTGACCCGTCTCACCTTTATTACCCTGGTCTTATGCTCGAAAATTGATTGACAATTTTTACATTGAACTTTAGTTGTTCCGGCCATGCGTTCAAAATAATGCCATACTAAACAAGTTTTTTTTCTTTCTTTTACAAGTTGTGGAGGAAAATTAGCAGTTTTAGATTGAGCATTACCTATATCTACATCAACACTAGCTGGTGTAACATCCTCATCACCATTATTATCTTGTTCTATTTCTACTTCAAATTCATTTGGTTATTCTATACTATAAGTTTCTTGATATTCATTTTCATTCATATCATGTGTACCTACACCTATTTCTCCAAATTCATTAGGTGGTGCTTCAGGCATATGAGAATAATTTCTATTTGTACTACCTCTACCGAAAATACTTTTTTTCTCACTACCATTACCTCCTTCGGGACACAATGTTTTAACACTTTTACCTATATTTTTTAATCTAACCATTATGTAAATTAAACTAATAAAAATTACAAACACGAAAATGAAATATTTAAATATACTAGAATTAATTTATTAAATAAAAGCAAGAGAAGGAGCCATTATACCAAATTGCCTGAATCAAACAAAGAATTGTAAAATTGATGAAATGTTGAACACTTGAAAGTTGGAAACTTTCACTTGATGTTGTTAATTGCAAAAAATAATAAAAGATTGATATCACTTTAAGAGAGAATTGAAAAATTGAGAGAATTAGATGATTGTTGGTGAAAAAATTAATTAAATGTTGTAGGTATTTATAGAAAAAAAATTTGATTAGTAAAATTTTTTCTAGCCATTGGGCCCAACGGTCACTTTCTGAAAAGTGGTCCAACAGATATATTTGAAAATTAAAAAAAAAATTATACTGGGCCGGTGGGCCAGCTATCGATCCCTTACAGGGCCATTTTTATCGGGCCATGCCAAAAAATGAACCGAATCGGCCCACTCTGTTAAAAACATGTGTCGGCTACTACTTCGGACCCTTAATGGGCCAACCACCGCGCCCACCAGCCCATTTGACAGGCTTATTCTGAAGTTGACCCTCTAATCATAGTTTCATTGGTTCTCATTATGTATTCAAACAAATATATCAACTTCTCTATTTATAACTATTTTCGCGACAAGTTGTTATATATATATACACACAATGGAATAAGCAAGTAAAGAACAAGACGTAATCAATCAAATCAAATCTCCTTGATTGGGGCACAAGAAGTAGTTTTCATGATCAAAAGAGCGATATCAGTGACTCTGAGAAGTAAGATAGTTATTGATTAAGCAACACCGACATCAACAATGATAGTACAATTCTATCCTTCAAGTCATGATCTGCCGATGGATCTTCATATGAGTAACTCTAGCAAACAAACAAGAAAATAGATGAAGTTCAACTCAGCAAGAAATTAGGTAGGGCACGAAAAAGATAAAGAGAAGGGGTTGCTCGTTCTCTTTTTTTGAATTGCACTATTGAGTAAGAAATTGATGCTTGCAAAAATATCGATATGATAGAATTAGATATAAATAGTTACAATAACAAAGAGGGGTTAGTCGCTTATTGTGTGAGTGGAATGACCCAACTAAACTTAATCAGTTCGAATCATTTTCCGATTCTAGAATATTCTGAACACGAAAAGACAAAGGTGCCAGATCTGAACACTACTTAATCGAAAGAGATTTTTCAAAATGATTGTTTGAATAACAAAGTCGAAAAAAATATAGTCAAAAAAAAAAGCTGATAGTGATTAACTCATACAAGCAAAAATATGAAAAAGAGGGCCAACCATGAGAATGACTAAGTAAAACTTGTTGTATGATAAATAAATAAATTCAAATCTCAGGACATTCAAAAAGGTAAATGAGATCTCTGCTTGAACGTAATCATTCTTATTTTGGATCGTTTTGAGGGCTGTTCTTGGTGTCGGGGGTTCGAATCCCTCCTCGCCCACAATCGGCCCAAAAGGGAAGTACCTTTCCCTCTGGGGGTAGGAAAATCATGATCGGGATAGCGAACCAAAAGCTATGGAACTTGGGTGTGGGTCTTTTGTCGAAATGGAATGGTTTTTCTTTTTATCTTTTTATTTATCGTGAATGGGGGAATCATTACACATAGTATGCTTTATCAGCATATTTTTTTGTTTTACGCCCCATAACTCTTCCTCAGCCAGGCTTGGGCAAATGACAGATCTATTCACTCTATCAATAACCGAGCCGGATCTGGTGTATCAATATATATATATATACAATGGGACGAATGCTACAATCTTTAACCGTACAAGATGTTAGCTTATCTTATTGAGATGAAGACACGTACGTGTACTGCACGATTTTGTTTTGTCAAACCACGTGTACTTTTCTAAGTAAACACAATGGAGACAATACATCATACTCTGTACAACTATTCTATCTCCTTCAAATTTATGTGTGTAAGTTTTGTTGGGGACACGCACAATAACACGAAAGTATGTATGATCAAAATAATAGAAATAAAATAGGAAAATATTGATATTAAAAATTTATGTGAATTTTTTTTTAAATAAGAGAAAAATTATTGGTCAAGAAAAACCATTGATATTACTATAGCAAATTTTTTTATATTAGATAGTTACGAGTACAATACTTAAAGTAACCACAACACACAATAACATTCTTTTGGTTTTCATCTTATCAAAATATCGTTCACTCTCTATCTATGATATACCTCACTTTGCTCTCTAATATTTTTTCTTGGTGTGTTTTATAAATGAGCAAGAATGCCTTATTTATAGAAAGAGAAAAAACCTCCCTATGTGAACATAAACAAATATAGAAATTTCAATATTTTAATGTAAACAAATCTTTTTAACCGTTTCAACAAAAGTATACGAAGATATTATTTGAACGGTTATCAATTTTAACAAAGATATGAAAATAAATTACCAATTTAATGAATAAATATTTTTGACCGATTGACCACATCTTCGATGCATGATAATTTTTAGCAAAGAAAAATAAAAATCTTCCATAAACTCATGAATGGTACCTTACAAGTTTTTCAATTCTTCAACACTTTTATAATTTCTTTGTTCTTAAGTTTTTCAATTCTTCACCCTCGTACCTATTTCTTCTTCGTTATTCTATTATCAGATCTTTTTTGCCGTATATTTTAGAAGCCAAGAAGAGGGTGAGCGAACACAGCTATAAAAATTATACTATGTGCTGTCAAAATTGTACTATCAGAACCCTTGGTTCTGCTTTACTTTGCCTCCGGAGGTTAATTTAGTAGCATGTTGTTCCTTTGTTTTTCTTTTATTGTACTGTATTGTGAGTATTCTTCTATTCTTAAAGTCTAATGCCGTTGTCCTTTTTGGGTGGCTTTTGTTGGAATTTCTTCATACATATTAGCAAATCAAACAAAATTCCTAATATGCATGAAGAAGTTGATGAAGGTTGCAGGGAATCGGATGAAATCCCAACCAGAACAAAAGCAAATTCCCCCCTCAAAAGTTCAAGTGCCTTATTTCATTGTAAAAGCATCATCTTTTTTCAAATAGAGCTACTTCTATTCATCTTTCCTTTGTTCGCTTCACTATATATTTTTTTTAATCAATTTTCTATTTAAAATTTTGTTTTTTATTTTCAAGTAGATGACGAATTGATACTATATATTTCAGGGACATAAGGATAGTTGACCAAACAAGTGAGTGATAAGAACTACCAACTTTAAAAAATTATTATAACTTGCCTCATTACATTGATCCTAAGGGGGGAAACTTACAATTGAATTTGATTCAAGAAAATTAGTAATTATTCATGTGATTTATCTTTACAAGGATTCAATTCAACTTTATAAGATGATTCTCCTTTCTTTGCTATTTCTGTATGTGTAATTTCAAGAGCTGATCTGTTTTCTTTTCTTTGTATTCTAAATTGTTAGTTTTATTGTGATTTTGTCAAACTCTTAAACTTTAAGTTAAGTTAGTAGCTAAGGTTTACATTAGTATTGTTATAAATTTTGTGGCTATGTTTAGTGTTTCTTTTTTAGTATAGAAGTTTGATAAATTTCAGTTAAATTTTGGATTGATAAGTTTGACCAGTAGAGACAGTAAATTCATAAACTGCTCTTCCTTTTTGTCAGAAATTATTTCATTTCTATTGTGATTTACCAAAGTATTTAACTTTTGGTTAATATTTAGTACTATAGATAATAACTACTTCTTAGTCATAACCCAAACATTTGTATTGCTTAAATTCTTGCATGCATGTTAGCGATTGATTTCGCTTCCTACAATAGTTATGTTTTTCTAATGAATTTTTATATCTATTACCATAAAGGAACCTATCTTTCTTTCAGGTATTAATGAGAGGAACAAAAATAATGTCAAACCTCTAAGCACAAGTGAGGTAGAATGAAAGCAACAATTGTTATATCTAAATCTTCAAGCACAAGGCTGAAACTCGAGTCATCCTCACCCAAAAAAAAAGAAGTAAAAAGCGAGTCTTCTTAACTAAAACAAGTGAGCATGTTTATTGTTAGTACAGAATCCATATTCTAACCTTAGCACTCTTGAATTTGGTAAAAGAACTGCTGAAAAAAGGCTTATATTCTCAGATTGGTGTCTCCATTTTGGGTCTTAAAACAAGAGAGGGGAAAACCAGTAGAAACGTTAGGTGAATTATCAATTTTTCTGATTTTTGAAATTTTTTATAATTCATCTATTTAAGGACTCCTTAATAAGTGTCTCCTTTTTTACCAATCTATTCAAAAATGTCTTTTTTGAAAAAGGGAGAAACTTCATCTTTGTGGAAACTGAGATGGGTTCTTGGGGCAAAACTGGTAGACTAGGTGATGTTGTTGGTGGACTACCACCTGCCCTGGCAATAAGTATCAATCTTTGGTTTGTTTTTTATTATATTTTTCGTATTCATTTTTTTTGTTTAGGCCCGTGGACATCGAGTAATTAATGACAGTATCTCCTTGATATTGATTATTTATTTGATCTTCACATTGTGATTGTTCTCTTCAGTGAAAAATATGGGAGAAGATCTAAAATAGCTGGCATCAAGAATGACACATTAGTTTACTTTACCTGAATAACAAAAGAGAATGACACTTTTAATTTACTTTACTTGATAACAAATCAATCAAACAACCCAGACACTAACACACTTTCTACTAATTTCTAATTTTTCATTTATCTAAAGTTGTCTGAAAATATGCATTCTCTTTGTTAAATTTTCCCCTAAAATGCATCTTTTATTTTATAGTACTCTACTTTTATTTTTGCAGCCCTTTTAATTTCAAGTTAATTTAGCTGATATCTCTTTGTTGTGTGATTTTTGTAATAGCCAAGGTTGACTACCAAGCTCATTGATATCATGAATCAAGATACATTCATTTGATATATTTAATAGTATTTTTTTGATAATGTACTTATTTTTTACACGTTGTAGAGATAACTATCTTATTAAGCACAACTTACACGTCATAGAGATAACTATCTTATTAAGCACAATAATGTACACATGTAACAATAGCTTACTGGCAATGCCGTATCTAGATGAATAAAAATGCTCAATTGTGTGAGTGTCCGTTTTCATTTGCAAGGAGTGTTGCTTTAGTTTATAGCTAGGTATTTTTAGTTTGGATGACATACACCCAAGTGGTGAATACCTCTTTTGTTGCCCGTACACTTGCTGATACCATGTAAGTAGTGACAACACTGATAGAAATATGCTATTTAGTATTAATTTATAATAGCGACCCTAGAAGCATCAAGCATTTCGATATGGTCCAATATGATTTTCAGGATAATTTCAAATATATACGATAAACTAATTAGTTTAAAATAAATATAGCCATGCTGAATTTATATTAAAAAACAATCAAAATTATAGGAAATATACAGTGACTATACAATATAGCTTGTCAAAAGTCATTGATTATACAATATAAATTATTTATACATGAGTTATATACTGAACAAACATTATGATACACTCAAAAACTGAATATAACTTGATTATACATGAAATATATACTGATTATACATGCATATACAACAAATAATCATTTTTTTAGTAATTACTTTTTTGATCGAATGACCTTCTGTTGTAATTATCCATTTTCAATTTCATGTCACAAATTTGATAGCGTTGGGCCCGTGTTAAGCACGGCCATGGCCTCTCTAGTATATATATATATATATATATATATATATATATATATATTAGGATAACATATTCACTTGTACAACAACTTAATATTTCAATGCTAAAGTATACTTCAAATGTACATTTTTATAAAAGGAAATTTTCGCATATAGCCACTCAAAAATATCTTAATTATGCTTCATAGCTATAGTTTGCTAATTGCAATTCGTAGCTATAGTTATAGCAGTGTTTGTATAATTTGTACAGCATTTGTATACGTTTGTATAATTCGCTATACAATTCACATTTTTTTGTATAACGTTTGTATATTTCACTATACAATTCATGCACAACGTTTGTATAATTCACTATACAATTTGTAGTATTTGTATATTTCACTATACAATTTGATTCGCGCATAACATTTGTATAAATCACGCGAATTATACAAAACTCAACTGTATATTTGCGCGAATTATACAAAACTCAAATTGTAATTACAGTTAAATATTTACCGCAAACCATAATTAATTCAAACTATAGCTATGTTAACTAATATGTGTTTGCTTATCCGTGTAATTTTCCATTTTATAAACAAGACATGAAGACTCGTACATAAAAAATTCAACTAACAATTATGTATCAAATCATTAAGGAGTGATAAAATATTAAATAGGACTTTAAGGTTAATAATAGTTATTTTATATATCAAGGGGTAAAAATATAGGTAGATAATTCTTAATAGAATTAATGATTTATCTAATAAGAAATTTGAGTAATCCACCCACATCAATAAACTGTTAAATATAAATTTTTAATCCATAATCAACCGTTAATTCAATAATCCAACACCAATAGAAAATCATAAGCACATCCAAATCGACTCTAGGCTCTCAATTTTATTCAATGAAATACTTCCTCTATTTCATATTAACTAAATTTCTAGAGCTTTTTTTATTGTTCAAAATAGTTTAGTTGTTCAAAGTTCAAGAGAAATATTTAAAAAAATTTCTATATTTACCTTTTCCATTAATTAAGTTTTGTAATTTTCTAGGAGTTAAACTATACTATTTATAAAATTATACTCTAATAAAAAACTATTTGTATTTATAATTTCACATTTAATTATATTTATGAGGTTGATTAAACAAAAAGATAATAAAAAAAAATATAATTTAAATTTTGTTATTGAATGCTTTTTTAATATGTATATATTATCTTAGAAATTCAGTTAATACGAAAAAAAAAGATAAAATAACAGAGCGTCTTTTGAACGCAGAAGAGAAGTTAAAAGAAAACCCTAGAAATATAAAAAGGGTCTCCGGCGGTTCGAGAGAGGCTTCATTTGTTAGTGAAGATGTCGGACGAAGAGCACCAGTTTGAATCAAAGGCAGATGCCGGAGCTTCCAAAACTTACCCTCAACAAGCTGGTACTATCCGTAAGAACGGTTACATTGTCATCAAATCCCGTCCTTGCAAGGTTCTTCTTTTTACATATCATCATATGCCATAATTCTCCTTTTTTTTGTTAGTTATTTTGATTTTTTGTAACTGAGAGAGGCGGATTCAGGATTTGAAATGAATAGATAATAACTGGGTACACTATTTAGTAGTCTTCTTATTAAGTTCATTGTTTTTAATGGATCTGGTATTGGATTTTGTGCAGTTTAATCTGCAAAGTGCGAAGTTGTTGATTATCAGTATTTTTAATCTTTTTTTCTGAAGTTATCATGGCGACAATGACTAATTTTAACTACTAGCTATATATGTTAAAAGTAGATAAAATAACTGTTGCTATATAAAATACTAGTAAAATAACTAATTTTATGGAGAAATGTATCAGCATCTCAAAAGTATTTTCTTTTATAGTATTATAATAATTTGGATTTCGACAGTTTAATTTTGACATTTTAGAATCTTCAATTTTTTGAAACAAAACTTATATTTGTAAACTACGTAAAAAGAACCAAAATCAACAATGATTGGCAATTCAAAATATTTAAAAGATATGAAAAAATTACGGTTAAAGATAGACTTGTTTGAGTCTCGAAATTCGAAATGTGCCATATAAATTGGGGCAGAGGGAGTATTGATTACCAGACTATTGGACTTAAATCTACAACGAGATTACCCAAAGAGGAGATATATTTAGCTCTAAAGGAAAAATAATTCTTAGTTAGTAAAGTTGCTGTCATGTTTTCAAGCCTTGAAAACAACCTCTGGCAGAAATGCAAGGTAAGGTTGCGTACAATAGACCCTTGTGGTCAGGCCCTTTCCCGGACCCTGCGCATAGCGGAAGCTTTAGTGCACTGAACTGCCTTTTTTTTTGGTGACCTTTTGGTTGGATTCAAAAGATTCACATTTTTGTTGTGTGAAAATTTTCATTGGTCGTCTAGCTTTCAATGCAGATTTTAGTTCGGCCTTTGTTCCTCATTCTTAGATCAAACAGATGATTTTTCCCTTCAGTACTTCCAAGTGTTTGCTAATTTAAACATTTCTATTTACAGGTTGTGGAAGTCTCAACTTCCAAGACTGGCAAGCATGGACACGCCAAATGTCACTTTGTTGCAATTGATATCTTCACTGGCAAGAAACTTGAGGATATTGTTCCCTCTTCACACAATTGTGATGTATGTACTCCTCAAGTTCTTCATGTCCATTTCACAATGTTCTTTTCCTTGCATTGTCGGTCTCATGTATTATGATTGTGTCTGTTGCAGGTCCCCCATGTTAATCGTACAGATTACCAGCTTATTGACATCTCCGAGGATGGATTTGTATATCTCTATTCCCTAGTCAGATTCTTTTTTGTTATTTTGATTGTGTGTCTGATACGTGCATTATTGTTAATGTTAATTAATATAGGTGAGTCTCCTCACTGACAATGGTAATACTAAGGATGACCTGAGGCTTCCAACAGATGAGAGTCTTCTTACACAGGTTAGTAAGCAGATCTAGCTCATCCAACTTTTCAGCACTATTTCCAACTTATAATTTGAAGACAAAGTAAATATTTTGAGGCTGGTGTAAAAATTTATAGTCATTGCAGTATGCATGTTCCAACTCCCTTTGAAGCTTTAGTGGTTTCGTGAGAAGATCGTAATTTATCTTATTTCCCATTTTGTAAAAGTTGACTTGCCTTCTTCACTCCTATTGTTTTCGTTTTCGAACTGCTCTGTAATGTTTTTACTTGAGCCGAGGATCTATTGGAAGCCACTTCTCTAGTTCCCAAGGTAGGATTACATTGGGTATGTTGTTTTGTCCCATTTAGTAAAAGGGCTCTTTCGTTGGTGCATATTATGAGAGTTTTTTGGAGTTCTGTTAGGCTGTTAATTCTTCTGTTTCTAGAGAATGTTGAAGGTTTCCTAACTAGTTCTAATTTGCTAAATGTGCAGATCAAGGATGGATTCGCCGAGGGTAAAGACCTTGTTGTGTCTGTCATGTCTGCCATGGGTGAGGAGCAGATTAATGCACTGAAGGATATTGGTCCAAAGTAAATATGTTAAGGGAGAGGAGGAGGGATATGACAGTAGCGGAAACAGAATACGGGACCAGCTTGTTTGAGAACATCTACTTCTACTTAGTGTTCTTGATACTGTTTGATCCCATATCGATAGTCCTTGATTTGTTGGAATTTTATCTGTTTGTGTTTTAAATGTTTTCAAATGTGGGGTGGGAGAAGTTAATCTGGCATTATACACAATTTTGCACCTTTTGTTTTTATGGAGCTAGAAATTGTCATATTAAGCATTAAGATCGTTGTAATTCTATTTTCCTGCATCTACATCAGGTTAACCTCTTCTTTTCTTAAGTTAATAATGTCAAATTTCCTCTTTCGATGCACATAATGAAATGGAGCTCCCTCTATTGATAAAAAGATATGTTTTCTAATCAACAAGCATACGTGAGTTGATTTTTTAGCTCAACTTGTTTAACCAGGTTGCTATATTGGGGGCTTGGTCTATGGCTTCTGGTGTCATGGAGCGGAGTGCACAAATATTTTTCTTTTGGGTCGTTATTTAACTAATATCTGCTTCATAATTTTTTGGGATGATGCATAAGTACTTCTTGAACTGTAATCAAAATTTTAGTGACATACCTTAATTTTATTAGGGTAATATTACATCCTAAATTATTTTAAAATAGAATAAATACACTCTAAAGTTGAGTTAGCGAGCACACTTTTTTGAAGGCAAGTGATGAGTGAAAATTATAATTAGTTAGTACACATAATTATTGATATTAAACCTTATATATATTTAATTATTTTCATGTAAAATATTTACTTTAATTTCTTCCTCATTTTAAACTTTTTATTTTTTTTCTTTCATTAATTTCTTCTCTGTTCACTTTTAATTTATTTTAAAAATTTATGTGGATTTTTTTTTAAAAATAATTTAAAAGTGTCCTTTAATTTTAACGTTTTAATTTTTTTTTATGTTTTATTTGATTTTTTTCACTTATTTTGATATTCATTCAAAATTAACTTTTGGAATTAAATTTAAAATCAAATCAAAAGGCAAGACAAAGAAAATAAAAAGAGTAAATAAAATCAATAGAAAAATAAATGAGAAAAGACAATGAATGAAGTTAAAAAAATTTAAAAAGTTTAAGTACAAGAAAAAAAATTATTTTTTTTTACATGTATTAATTTAATTTAAATGCAAGATAAAGAAAAAAAAAGAAGGTTTAAAAAGAATTCAATTTTTTTTAAAACTAATTTTTTAAAAATAAATAAATAAAATATATTTGCTGATGTGGCAGATGAGTGTGTACAAACACAACCAACTTACTTGATTAAAGGTGCCACATCAGCATAAAAAGTGCACGAAAATGTGGAAAAAATGATTTCAGAAAATAATAGGATCCTAGTTAAATTAAGATATATTGATGGAATTTCGATTATAATTCGAAGATACTTATACATTATCCCTAATTTTTCTTTTTGCAAGTTTACCTACTTTGGGCAAGAGGTTAGACAGTTAGTAGGATTACAAAGGTAAAAGACAAAATGCATAAAAATTGGTTAAATTTTCACTTCATGAGCCTGGAATAAACGCTACAAAAGAAATAGGGAAAAGAACACTTATATTCAAAAAGAAAAAATATTTATCCTTAAGGGTATGTTTAGTATGAAGAAAAATATTTTTCATGGAAAATGTTTTCCTAGAAAATATTTTCTTGGAAAACAAGTTGGTTTTTAATTTATTTTTTTATATTTGGTTGGTAAGTGACAAATATTTTCCGAAAAATTTCTATTGTTTGGTTAGTGAATGAAAATATTTTTTTAGAAAATATCTTTTATTTTTGACTAGAGAGTAAAATAATTTCTGACATGAAAATTAACCTTATTAATTGACTCGAGATTCGATCTTAACACCTGATGTGGGACCCAACTCGACTTTCAACCCAAGATTCGAGTTTCAAATTTAGACTCAATCCGGACTTGCGAACCGAAATCCGACCACACCCGACTTCAAACCTATCTTTCAAATAATTTAATTTTTTTAAAAGTTATTTTTTTTTTGGAGTGAGGTAGAGGTTCGGGGTGAGGGTGGAGTGAAAAAAATGAAATTTTCAAAACTTGAAATATTTTCCAAAAATATTTTTTAATGGTTTTTTTGGTGTGTGTGTGGGGTGGTGGTGGTGGGGTGCGGGGTAAAGGTGAGGGTGGGTAAAAAAATGATTTTTTTTGTGGAGGAAGGTAGGGGGTCAGGTAAAAAAATAAAAATTTCAAAATTTAAAATATTTTTCAAAAATAAATTTTTAATTTTTTTGGTGGGGTGCGGGGGGTGGGGGGTGGGTTAGGGGGCTGATAGGGGGAGGGGTGAGTTAAAAAATTAAAATTTTAAATTTTGAAATATGTTTTTAAAAAATAAAGTTTTTAATTCTTTTGGGGGTAGGGTAGTAGGGGTAGGGGTAGGGATGAGGTAAAAAAAAATAATTCAAAATGTGAAATATTTTTCAAAAATATTTTTTTAATTTTTTCTTAATGTGGAAGGGGGGTCGTGTTAGGGGTGGGGTAAGAAGAATATATTGTAATTTGAGATTGAAGGAGAGTTTTGGAAATTTTTTTTGTTAGTTTTTGGAAGAAAGTCATTTTTTTAAAATTTGAGAAAAATAAATTGATTTGAAAAATATTTTCCAAAACATTCAAGCCAACCAACATGAGAAAATTGAATTTTTTTTCCTGAACATACTCTAAATGCCTCATTATTTTTATACTCTTTTTTACTTTAAAATGACATAGATTTATTTTAAATTAGCGCGATATGATAACGATATGATATCAATATACCGACGAAGTGGTCACAAAGAATATATTTTTTACTAATTTAGAGTTTAATAAATAAGATTGTGACATTTGTTATGAAATAAATAATGGTGGATGTCTATCACTTGTAATTGCTCATTACCAAATTCTACCACTATTAATTGTTCTCTTTTATCATTTCTCAATTTGTTTATAAATAAGGCAATGCAGAGAATGAAAAAGCGTGCAGAAAATATCAATGCAAATATAGTCTAAATTCGTCTTCTTCCTCTCTTCTTATTATTAATTTGCTTTCTGCCTTTTGCTTACTCTTTTAATTGAATTATTTTATAACACGTTATCAGTATAAAACTTAATCACTTTGAGCTATTTTAAGCAGGTAACAAAAGGGTAAGAATTTTATTTTCTTAAAATGTTTAATATCTCTAAACTTGAATTTGTTGCTCTTGATATATTTGGAAAAGGCTACTCATCATTGGCACTAGATGCCGAAATACACCTAAAATCGATGGGTCTAGCAGACACCATTAAAGATGACAAGAAGACATCTAGTAAAGACCGTGCCAAAACTATGATATTTCTCCTCTACCATCTTGATGAGGAGTTAAAATTACCGCACCCCACATTAAAAGACACCCTTAAACCGTGAAAGAATCTAAAAGAAAGATATAACCATCTTGTCACGACCCAAGCCTAGGGCCTAGACGTGACATGGCGAATGAGGAACCCGAAAGTACCTCAAACAAGCCTCTTAGCATTCTTTTAGCCTTTCATAGGTAATGATGATAAATAGACAAGCGGAAATCATAATAATAAATCTTCAACTTACATATGTCCAACAATACCTCTAACTATTAGATTTAATGGGGCTAAGACAAGTTCCTAGCTCACCTCAATCATAATAGAAGAAATGCCATAATAAAATATCTTAACATATCATAAGCTAGAAAGACAAAGGAGTATTGTTCCTGGAACATGGGAACTCACCAAAAGTAGTCTTCAATGGAATATCAACTAGACACGTGGAGGAGAACGAGGAGGAGCACCGATCCCTACATGGTGATATCATGTAGGCAAAAGAGTATGCGTTAGTACTTTGAATGTACTAAGTATGTAAGGATGCATGAACATTGAGAAAATATTATAACATTTATGTAATATGGAACATAATGTAATACATGCATAATAAATCATATGGATATCTTTTAAAACATTCATTTTGTGGGAAATTAACCATAACCGACATTTAAGACCATGCGAGCTATTACATGGAATCCAACATAACCCCCTACGTTGGCCGGGGAGACTACTTGTCAGGTAGAACTCCGTCAACTTCATTCATTTCTTTAACTTTAACTTTAAGGGCTATTTATGGATCCATTAGCCTAAGCCTACAAGGGCTCCTATGTTGGCACATAGTTAATGAGACAAGGGGTTGCTACTAGGATTCCCTTACCGAATCCCACCTCAATGCCTCATTCGGTGCTAAGTCAATCCCACGGAATAGTTTAATACTTCAAAATATTCATAGCATATAACTTGAGAATTCAAACATCATATTCGGTAGAATAGCTCATTAAAACATTTGATAATTCAAATATGTAAGAATTGTCCTTATTGCATAAAGAATCCATCATTCATATCATTTCATCATTCTTTCATTTCATAAGACTCCCTTTTTGATCATAGATATTGCTTTCATAAATATTTATTTGGAGTCAAACTTTCAAGTCAAACTTTATTAAAAACATAGTAAAACTAGGTGGGTTCAAATCACTTCAACTTGCAAATATGTATGTAAATAAATATACATAAATACTTTGAAATCCATTAATTAAAAATCATGCTTTTAAACAACCCACCATGAATTTCAAGAACCTTTAAATAGATAAATAGATGAATTACTTGTAAACCATCAATTCATACATATATAATTATGTTGCATCAAAATAGACCAATAATCATTAGTTTAACCATGATTCATACTATTAAGTAAAAATAAGAATTACCATAAGAAAATATTACTTGAAATCAAGATATTTAATTGAAAGAGTTTTTGGACTACATGGGTGGAAGAACCCATGGATAAACACCCACATAACTTAGAGTAAAGCTTAAAGAAAATAAACATAATTTATCATATAATCAAAATAATTTAGACATGAGAGGAAGAAATACTCTCATTGAAACCTTACATACCTGAAAACCGAAGCTTTAGTTGGTACCGGAAGACTTAATGAACACTCTTGAGTCCTAGCTTCTCTCCTTGCCGGAACGTTTTGTGTACTATCCGGAATATATGAATTACCGGAATAGTATTTCTTCACTACTAAGAACTAAAACTATATTTGAGAATGTGTATAGAGAGAAGATTTGCTTGAGAAAGTTTGATGAATAAAATGAGAAAATAAGGTGGGTGTTTATAGGTGGGAAAGAGAATCTAACAATAAATAAAATAATTATAAATAAAAATCTGAAAATTTAGTGGAATATATTGATGTCATGGATGATGTTAAATGGAGGACAATTTATGTCATGAGTGATGTCAAATGTATCTAGATCTTTCTATGGTAGGTGAAATGAGTTATCTTTGACAGAATACTCTTTTTGGGAGCTGCGTTTGAATAAGATAAATTCCTTATTAGGATTTGGTGTCTTCATAAGAATTGTAGATATGGAAGTCTAGTTTCATATCGTTCAAGAATCAACCAATTTGGATAAACCTACAGTGAGATATGATTTTTCTTCTATAAACACTCATTTCCGTAACAACATCCTACCTTACAAAGATTAATTTATTTGACCTACTTAACCTCCGAATCTTAAAATATGGTCTTCATAAAAGTTGTAGGTAATGATCTTGTGGTTACTCAGAAATTTGAATCACTCAATTTGGATATTTCTATGAAAAGGTATGACCAAAATACAGAGGCTGTATCATGTTTAGGCAAAAATTGAAACATCGTATACAACGTTTTTAGGGGATATTACACATCTGAAGTTGGTCATCCTTCCACAGACGCATCATGATTGACTCAATTTGGGATTAATGGATTTTAAAAATATAAATGAATATAATTCTGCCTTGTTTAGAATTATAGCACAATTAAATTTATGCAAAAAAGAAATCACTAAGCAAGACAAACTTGAAAAAACATACTCCACATTTCCGCCCGTGAATATGCTCCTGCAGCAGCAATATCGCGAAAAAGGTTTTAAGAAATATTCTGAATTACTTTCTCACCTTCTTAAAACAATATAACAAATTGTTAATGAAAAATCATGATAGTCAACCCGTTGGTTCTTTGCCACTCCCTGAAGTGAATCAGACAAATTATAATCAACGAGAAAGAAGTCATGGCCTCAGTTGTGGTTGTGATCGTGGTCGAAGAAGAAATTATAATCATGATACTCGTCTGACACCAAAAAATGATCAGTAATACAAAAAGAAGAGTGAAAAGCAAGAAGTACCAAAAAAAATTAAGAAAATATATATCATAGATGTGGAGGTATGGGGCACTGGTCACTGACTTGGCGGTCATCAAAACGTCTAGTTCAGCTAAGCGTGGCAGCGATACTAGAATCGGAACAATCGGATCGGTATCTACCAAAATCGGACCTGAACCGGCCATGAAAATGGTGGTTTCATCCGGAACCGGACCGGACCGATAATGCCTAGAATTAGGGGTATACATGGACCGAGTTGGTTAGAATTTTTTACAAACCAAACCAAACCATTTGTGTCGGGTTATTAAATCTATAAACCAAACCAAACTAATAAAAATCGGGTTTTTCGATATCAAATTTTTTTGGGTTTTTTCAGATTTTTTGGGGTTTTTCAGATTTCTCAGGTTTTTCATAGTATCTAATAAAAATCACAGAGCAATGCTTCTTAAAAAGAGTTCTAGTACAAAATATCAACATATAAGATGGAGACAGAACGCTGTTTGAGGTTTTAACTTTAAAATATAACTTTATAAGATGAGTTTTTTGTATATTATTTAGACGGGCTTCTCAAATCCAAATCTAAATGTAAGAAAGAAAACAAAAATTATGAAAAAATTTTAAAAATTATATTTTAATAAATATTTTTATGTATAACATAATTTAAAAGTGTATATCTATAATCGGGTCGGTTTGGATTCGATTTGACTTTTTTTAGTTAAAATCAAACCAACCCTATAATGGTCGGATTTTTTTTCCAAACACCAAACCAAGTCAAACTGAACCACTAGTCGGGTTTTTTTTTCCAGTTTGGTTCGGTTTGGTGCAGTTTATCGATTTGCCATTGTAAAGACCCTCAAGGTCATTTTTTTGGAATTTTTGTAAACTGACCATTTTACCCATCCCTTTAGATGCCCCGAGTCGTTTCTAATTGTTACCGGGTGTTGATTTTTAGAAAATCCTATGAAAAGTTAAGTCCTTGGGAATTTTGAGTTTCATAAGCTTTAAGTATTAAAAAGTGGTGTTTGGGGTCAATTGGAGCTACGAGTCTCGGAATGGAATTCCGTCGATTCTAGCAACTCCGAAATGTCGAAATAGGCTTAGGAGACTTTACGGAATTTGATTTGGAGTTGTAACGAAGATTTGAGGCCTTGCGTTGAGAATTTAAGGAACTTTAAGCCAAGGTTTGACTTTGGTCAACTTTTGGAGTTTCGATGCTCGGAATGGAATTCCGATGACTCCGTTGAATTCAAGAGATGGGTTTTGGTCTAGAAGAAGTGTTGGTTGAATTTTTAGAGGTCCCGAGTCTATTTTGGTATTTTGAAGGCCTAAGTTGATTTAGTTGCGACTTTTCGAGTTTTGGGCCAACGAAATCTCGAATTTAAATTCTGATGGTTCCATCAACTCTGGAATGACCAAATTAGTCTTGTAGCACTGTTGAAATGACGCTCGAGGCAATTGATACGAGTTTGGGGCTATTTGACGCTTTTGACTTTGAAATTTAGCCTATAGTTGACTTTGGTCAACATTCTTGGAAAACGCGCTCGAATAAAACTTCTAACAGCGCGGTTAGTTCCGAAATATTGATTTTGGTCTAGAACGACCCTTCGTTCACTTTTTGAGGCTTCCGGACTAATATCGAGGCCCGTTGTGGAATGAGGCTTAAAATAGCTCTTGGGTGTGGGATCCACTTTTTATTAAAATGATCTCGTATGGGAATTTTGAATGCGCCATTGAGTCCGGAATGTTGAATTTATTGGGGTAGCATATTTGGTTTATTTTTATCGGATTCCGAACGAATTTCGAGCACACATCGGAGACTTTGGATTTTCCAAAAATCAGAAAAATTGCAGAAAATTGCAGCAATTGATGAAATTAGTTTGGGGTTTTTTCTCCAACTTTAAAACCCCATAACTTGAGTTATATAACTCCAAATTGGGTGATTCAAAAGTCAAAATTGGAGAGATTGAAAATTGATTTGGAGCATTCGATTTAGGTAAAAACCGCGATTTTAATTGTAGCTTTGTCCATTTTCGGATTTAGTTTTTGAAGAACTTTGAGTAATTGTTTCTTGACCTATATAAACTCGATTTTGGTGATTCAGGGGTCTAAATTCAAGAGAATTTCGTGAGGAATCTCGTGGTAGTCTCAAAAAATGCGAGAAGAAGCTTCGTTCGAGGTAAAAAAGCGTTTTAAGTTACTGATTTAGAGCCCGTTTGGATTGACTTAAAAAAAGTAACTTTTATGTATGAAGTGCTTTTAGAACTTTGAAGTGCTGAAAGTTATTTTTATAAATAAGCAGTTGAGTGTTTGAATAAAAGTGCTTATGATGTGAATTTTAGGGTTAAAAGAATAAAAAAAAGGTAGTTTGGGAATTTAGTTAAAATACAAAGGATATAAAAGTAATTTCCATGGTCAAAGAAAATGACTTTAAGCACTTTGGAAAAAAAGTTAGGAATTCTAACTTTTCATTTTGACTGACTTTAAGAACTTTATGACTTAAAGTCAGCATTAGGCAAACACGTCTAAAAGCTAAAAAGGGGCTTTAAGTTGGTTTTGACCAACTTAAAGCCAATCCAAACGGGCTCTTAGTCATTTTTGAAATGAAATTTTATGGAATTTTTAAAGAGTGTATCTTGGTCAATATAACTCCGTTTTGAGTGATTCTTGAGGCTAGATTGTGGGGTTTTGCGCAAGGAACGTCATGGTATAATTTGTTTTGATTGAAAGATTTTCGTTTTTGAGAAATCAACGTGTAAAGAGGCTGCCTTATATCGTTTTCTTAGTTTAAAAATGTGGGAATTGATTTTTGATCATCTTAAGTAATTTCCCACCCCGAATTATGTTATAAATCTGATTTGTGTGCTTGGGGTGATGTTTAAAACCTGTTTTGGGGGTCAAATCCAGAATTTCGTATGTGGGTCCCACAATTCCCGTTTTCGACTCTAAAATTGGTCCATCTCCAAAAATTATGAAATTAGTGTCTAAACAACCGTATCAACGTTGTGGTTCTATTTTTGATAGCTTGGCAGCGTTCCGAGGCCGTTCGAAAGGGAAAAGCTCCAGCACAGAGATTTGGAGCCTGCGTGTTTGGCCTACAGGTAGGCTATGGTTTACCTTTCTTTAGATTGAGACGGAATGTGTGAAAGCATGTTGAAATAGTTGGAATTTGGGTTGGGTAGTTTGATTGTATATCTTAGGTGTTAGAAATCATGCTTTAGGCTTATTATTGGGTTTTCAGATATTTAGAAGCATGTGTATCTTGTCGTTATTTGTTAGTATTATAAGTAGAGGTGAATGAGTATGTTGTTGATACGGTGGGGTATGTTGGCCTTAGTATAGGATGTAAACTTGCTTTATATGTCCCGGCGTCGCTCCGGTAGACTTAGATCCTTGTAGAATTGTGTAGCGGGCTAGTGCTTGACAGTTTGGCCTTAGCTAGGCGTTACTCTTGCTCTTAAAAATACCATTATCCATAACTCGATATAATCGTGACTTTCATGATGCATCGGCAACGCTAGATTTCGTGATCGTTGACTTTGGCTCCGGTTTCAGTTTTGGCAGCATATTGGTTGACTCATCGGGATGGAGATTCTTGGTACTATTATTGTTTAGTTGAAAAGGAGAATATTCGGCACCATAGGATAAAATATCTGTGAGCATCCGAGTACCCAGTCCCGACCTCTATTCTGAATTATCAGGGAGCATCCGGGTATCCAGTCCTGGCCTCGATCATATCGATGTGTTACAGCAAGCATCCTGGTACCAGTCTAGGCCTCGACCGCACCGATGTAATACAGCGAGCATCCGGGTACCCAGTCCCGACCTCGACCGTACTTATGTATTATGCCAAGCATCCGGGTATCCAGTCCCGGCCTTGACCACTTTGAACATTCGGGTGAGCCTCTGGGTCCCAGTACCAGCCTCGACCCCTAAGTCACCACTAGATCGATTGACTCTTAGAGATTCTGGGTTTGGAAATGATATAGTACTTCGGCTCCTAACATCGCAGATTCTTGGTTCCTAGCCTTGGTAGTTGTAGCTATTCTGTGTACTCGGCGGGCTTATGGGGGTTCGTCCGAGTTTTTATTTAACTTGCACACGAGTGTCCCAGTTGGGCTTATGGGGGCCCAGTTGGGTATAGTTAGCTGTAGTTTTCATAGGTAGTACTCTTTTCCCTTTTGATGCTTATGTTGGCTCCTATTTAGACTATTCTTCTTTTTCATATTGTTTTTACCTTTTCTACTCAGTCGGCCTATGATGCCTACTGGGTACCTGTTGTCTTGGTACTCATACTACACTCTGCATCTAATTTCGTGATACAGGACCGAGCACCAGCTATCGCCGTGGATAAATCGAGCCTGTTGTAGTCAACTTCGGAGACCAGGATGAGTACTTGGCGTTTTTAGATCATTCCCGTCTCCTTCAGCATAGATGGCCTGTCTTTTGCCTTTTGAGACTAGCCAGTTGTTTTATATCTTTTCGATCCACTTTCGGGACTTGTACTTGTTGACACCCAATTTTGACCGACCTATAATTTTTTTTTTTTTTTTTGAATTACTATCTTAATAGATAAACATTTTTTTAAAATTATTTATATATATATATATATATATTTTATTTTTACAAAAATAATAATAATAATAATAATAATAATAAAAATTATATATTTTGGCGTTCATAGCTCATAATATATTTTTTCTATTTGTTAATATTATTAACATTTTTTTTTACCGTTTATGAAAATAACAAGCTTTGTACATTCAAATATATATTTGTTCCGCATTATTTAGTATATATTATACGTGTGTGTTTGCTTTGTATAAATATTACTTAATTAAGTATATTTTACCAATTTACTTATTCATATTAATTTGTGCATATTGCATACCTATTTTAATACGACTTATATGCATATGCATATAAGGTTATTACTTAATTAAGTTTATTGTGAATTTTATTTAATATGTATGTCATATCTATTTTTAGTATATACATAAGTATTTCTTTATAAAATATGTTATTTACTAAGTTTATTTTTTGTAATTTACTTCTTCATATTATTATATACGTATTTTAATAAGTCTTATGTACATATGTATATAAAAGGGTTATTATTTAAGTTTATTATATATTTTAATTTGTTTATGTTAACATACCTATTAAACATCTATTTTTAGTATGTAATATATATAAGTGGCATTTATGTGTATATATACGCAAATATTTATATTGTATGTACATGCATATTTACTTTACATATATAATATTATAATTTTATAGATTTATGATTTTACTTATTCAACATGTATTTGACAACTAATTATATGATATTTTATTTGTATGACTACTTATAATTATATCCTAATTAAATTTAATGTAGTCTATTTTTATATCAAATTATAATCTCAACCATAGATTGCATTTTGATCGGACGACTCTCATTCGTTCTTATCCTTTTTCACACCCCAAAACCCTAAAACTATCTTATTCTCTCTCTACCTCTTTCACCTAATTCTCTCTCTACCTCTTTGACCTAACTCTCTCTCTATTCATCATCTTCTCCAAAGGAGAAGAACAACAAAAGCCATAGCCGCCGCCTCCCTCACTCTCTTCTTCTCTCCCTCCACCGCGCCACCTCCCTCTCTCTCTTACTCGCGTCCTTTTCTTCTCTCCCTCCACCGTGCAGCAACCCCTCTCCAACGAGCAGCCGCCGCACGACGGACAGCAGCACCAACGACGGCGGCCTCCAACTAGTGACGACGACCTTCGAGCGTCGTTGCTAAACGAACAGGACGACTAATCGAAAAACGGATCTTCGTTGATCCATCTTAGTATGGTTTCATTTTACTTTTATTTTATTATATACGTATATAGATTTATATATATTGTGTTTCTTGCAAGTCTAAAATTTCATATGATTGTTGTGTAAATGTTGGTATGATTATATTTAAATTTTACTTCATTATATGTGTATATAGATAAGTATGTTATGTTTTCTTGTAAATCTAAATTTCATATGATTGTTGTAGATATGTTGTTTTGATGATATTTTGTATTCTATGTTCTTGATAAGTTCTTTTGCTTGGAAGATTTAGATCTTTTTATTAGACTCCGTTTATAGTTTTGTTTTAAAAAAAAATGTGTTGGGTTGGTTGTCTACTTCAAATGATTTGTTAAATTTAAGATTCGAAGTTGTTTGTTAGTTCCTAATCGATTAGTATTACAAAGCATATATCTTTTTTTTTCTTTTCATGTTCATGTTCATGTTGATGTTATTGTTCATATTCATGTTCTTACATTTTAATTATGCACAAAATATAGTTCATTTTTAGATGTTTACTTACTTATTAATCGATTAAGATTATTATACATGTTTGTGTTGTTTGTTTTCTGTCCATATTTACATTCTTGTATTTAATTATGTACAAGTATAGTTGAATTTTTTTTTTCTACAATAAGATTGTTATTATTCACCATTGTATAAAATACATATCTTTTAATCCGGGTGTCTATCGGATTAGTTTATTTGATAAATGACATTTTGTTTTTCTCATTTGAATTTAGGAAGAATGTTAAATTTGTTTTACTTGATATGACAAATTTTGTTGATTGAAGTTTTTAGTGTTAAAAATAATTATAGTAATTGTTTTTGGTAACTAATAGTTTTTATTAATCACCAAGAGATATTTACATAATCATAACAAACTACATCACAGTTTGTTATCCAACAAGAAATAAAACTCAAAGTAAGACCTCAAACCTACAATTAGTTTCAGAAGAGGAGAGATTGTTGTAGTCGAGTACTAATCGCCAAAGGAGCTCTCAAAGTGCACATATATGCTATTTCCTTAGTTATCTCTTCATAGTTTCTTCTTTTTTCTTCAAAAGTTCTCTGGTTTCTTTCCATCCATATTGCATAAGAGCACTCAACGTATTTTAATTTGAAGAGCTGTGCATTATGAGACTTGCCTTTAGATTGTTTCAGAGTCCATTGCAAATGCATATCCATGTATCAGCGTGAAAGAGTGGCCATTTAATCCAATTAAACAATTTCTTCCAAATAGCTCTAGTAAATTCACATTGAGTAAACAGATGCTCTCTATTTTCCAGATCTTGTTGACAGAGTTTGCATTGTTGGTTGACATCCATTCCCCAGGAGGTTAATCTGTCTGTAGTTGGGAGTTTATTCTGCAGCATGATCCACATTATAACAATAGCCTTTGGTCTTGCACTGTTGTTAAACATCATATTTTTCCAGGGGGCTGTTGGTTTATTACCCATCAAATGCACATAAAAGTTTGCAGTAGTTAGTGAGTCTCTTTGAGTGTGTATCTGTTCTAGTATCACTCTAGCTGCAAGTATCTTCTTAACCATCCATGAAGCCTGTTGAGGTATAGGAACATTAAAGACAGTATGGGATTTTATATAATAAGAATGGATCCATCTAATCCACAGTTTATCAGTTTTATGAGCAAGATCCCAGCAGGTCTTAGTAATAGCAGCTTGGTTCCATAGGTGTATGTTGATGAGCCTCATTCCTCCAGCAGATTTAGGCAAGCACATCTTCTCCCATAATATCAGTGCTCTCTTGGTGATGGTGTTGGTACCTGACTATATGAAGCTCCTACAAGAAGCCTCAATGAGTTTAAGGACTTTTGTAGGTATGATGAATAATTGGGACCAGTAAGCTTGGATTCCAAAGAGAACTGATTGAACTAATTGCATTCTTCCTGCATACGAAAGTTTCTTGGCAGTTCAGGAGGTAATTCGAGCTACAATTTTATTCACTAGAGGTGTACATTGCGTAAGAGATAACTTTTTAGTGGATAAAGAAATACCAAGATACTTGAAAGGGAACTCTCCATAGTTAAACTGGAACTGATGCAGTATGGTCTCCTTCATCTGATCAGTGACTCCACCAAAATAAATGGAACTCTTATTCATATTTGCTTGCAGTCCAGAAGCTAGGGAGAACTTGTGGAAACATTGATATATGGTCCCTATTGAGTGCTGATCCCCTCTGTAGAACAAGAGTAAGTCATCTGCAAAACATAGATGCTTTATTCTCAATTTTGCACATTTAGGATGAAACTTTAATCTTCCATTGTCTTTGACTTCATCTAGGCATCTGCTCAAGTACTCCATAGATATAGCAAATAGATAAGGGGATATGGGGTCCCCCTGTCTAAGTCCTCTTGCAGCATTAAAAGGAGGAGTGGGTTCTCCATTTATCAAAATTGTATAGTTCACAGTGTGCAAACACTCAAGTATCCAGTCAATGAATTTCCTAGGAAAGCAGAGATTTTCTAGCATTTGCTCTAAGAATGCCCATTCCACAGAATCATAAGCTTTTTGCAGGTCTATTTTGATCATACACCTTGGAGAGATGTATTTCCTAGAATAAGCTTTAACAAGCTCATTTGCTAGGATGATGTTATCTGCAAGTTTCCTTCCTAGAATAAAACCTGATTGTGCTTCACTGATAATATATGTCATAATCCTCTACAGTCTGGTAGTTAGCACTTTAGCAATGATTTTGTATAAAATGGTGCAACAAGCTATAGGCCTATATTCTTTAATATTTATTGGACTAGCAGTTTTGGGGATTAGAGTGACCATAGTGCAATTGACTGGTCGATAGAGTTTTCCAGAAATAAAGAACTCTTTGATGGCTATCAGTATCTCATCTTTGGTGATGCTCCAAGTCTTCTTATAAAAATAGGCATTGTATCCATCTACTCCAGGTGATTTATCATCCCCAATAGAAGCTAATGCATTCCAGATTTCTTCATCTGTAATATCTCTACATAGTTCAGCTCCTTGTTCATAAGTGAGTGTAGCTCCTCTCCTCATAGTCTTCTTATCAACAGCTTGTAATTCTGTACTGCTAGATCCCATGAGAGATTTATAGAACTGAGTAACTTTCTCCTTAATAGCTGCTGGTGTTTTGAGGCTTATTCCATTGAGCGAAGTGAGTTCTAACATCATTTTCTTATTCGTTCTCTCCTTGATCATTGCTGAAAAATACTTGTTATTGTTGTCTCCAAACTTTATCCATTTAGCTCTAGATTTTTGTCTGAGTGCACTTTCTTCCACTAGATTCCATTTCTCAATATTCATCAGTGCTTGCCTTTCTTTGCTAAGAAGTTCATCTGTGCATTGTTGATTAATCTGCTTCTGTGTTTGGATTAGTTCAAGTCTAGCTTCAGTTATTCTAGTGGATATGTTTTGGAATTCCTCCTTGTTTAAAGTTTTCAAGATCTTCTATAGAGCTTTCGATTTTGCCCAAATATTTGCCATTTTTCCTGGTACTAGTTGCTTGTGCCATATTTCTGTTACTTTTTCCATGAACTTGTTATGATCTGCCCAAATATTGAAGAATCTGAATGGAGGTTTGACTATCCACTGGTTGTCCTCAATTTTGATTATCATAGGAGAGTGATCAGAGATGTATGGTACTTCATATTGTGTAACCACATGGCCCCAATGCATCATCCAGTCTGAATTGCCAAATATCCTGTCAATTCTGCTATAGATTCTATCAGTACCCATCTGTTTATTTGACCAAGTATAGTAATCTCCTTTCCAAGGTAGTTCGTTGAGATGTAAATCATGAAGACACTTGGTGAAGGCTTGAGTTTCAGCTGAGGATACTGGTGCACCATGTAATCTATCTTTTGGATACAGCACATCATTAAAGTCTCCAGCTATAATCCAAGGTCTATCAATCCCTTGTTCAATTTGTGCTAATTCTGTCCAGAGTTCTGTCCTCTTCTCATTTGTGTTAAAAACATATATAATAGTAGCAAAACAAGATACAGTACCAGTGCTATTATTGATCCTGCAATGGATTGATTGAGCAGTAGTTCTACTGTGTGTTACTTGATAATGGTTTGTATCCCACATTAGCCATATCCTTCCATTCTCAGCACATTGATAGTTATTGAGAGATTGCCATCCAGGATTAATATTTGCAATAATCTTAGGTGCTTTGTGAATCTTGACTCTAGTTTCCACTAAATCAGCTAGTTTAATACCTTTCTTCCGTAAATAGATTTTAAGTTCCTTCTGCTTATGCCTCTTATTTAGTCCTCTTACATTCCATATGAGCCAACTCATTAGGTACTGTGTGGTTGTTCTCCTTTATCAGGAGGTGCTTGATCATATTCACTGAGCCTTCTGGAAGTATTTCCCCATGCATTCTTCTTTGGCCAAGATCCCAAAAGTGGGAAATCAGTCAAGTTCAGTTCAGGGCTATATACTACTTCTCCATTCTGAATTCTGCTGGTAGAGCTTTGAGGAACTTCAGCTATTCTTCTCTCTAAATTTGTGTCCACCTGAACCATTTTTCCTTTTGCACCTTGGGAGGGCTTATCCTCTACTTGTTTTTGCACTGAAGCTTCTTTTATTTCTGGAGCAGGCTCTCTGATCACACCTGTAGGTTTCCATTCTTGTTCAACTTTTCTAGTGCCTTGCTTCTTCTGGAGTTGAAAGGTTTGTTGTTGCATTGTTTGGCATACATGTCCAACCATTGAGCATTTAGGGAAAAACTTAGGTTTCCAATCATATAGAACCTCCTGCTCAAACACTTTCTCATGAAGGTCCATAACAGTAATCTTATCAGGCAGTGGTTGAGTAACATTCACTTCAATCAACATTCGAGCATAAGAGATCCTTGTTTGTTTAGCAGTACATTCATCAGCATATATTGGTACTCCAATGACACTAGCTATTCTACTCAATGAGCCTTTCCCCCAGCAAGACATCAGAAGTTTTGGAAATTTCACCCAGAGAGGAATTGTTATAGGGAATTCCTTACTGAAATCAAAATCCACAGTCCATAGTTTAAGAATTATAGGTCTATTATTTATGGTATAAGGCCCTGAGTAGAAGATTTCATTCATATCTTCAGTCGATCGAAATCTAATCACATAGTACCCTTCTTCATGGTAATAGAGCTGAGGTGTTGCCACATTGGATCAAAACTGCGTAATGTATCTTGTTAAAGCATTATAACCCGGTACATCACCTATGAAATAGGCTATTAAGGCAGTGCTCCATTTTTTGATTTCCTGATTTACCTCATCTGTCACGCCCCGAGAGGGTACCCTAGGCGTGGCGCACTCAAAAACCATTTCTGGCTTCCGAGAGAACCACTTGGTCTCATTTCTTATTTATTCATCAGCGGAAGACTTAAGAATACTAATGTGGGCTTGTCATAATCAAAGGAAAAATAGATAATTCTTATAAGAAGTAGTTTCTAAGGAGAACTACTCCGATTACATCATCAGACTCTGTCTATGAAGCCTCTAATACTCTTAGATGGTGCCAATGACATATCCATGGCTACCTCAAAAGAAACATCACACTCAACAATAATAAAAGGATAAGGAGTTCCTTCGAATACAAGAAGGACTCACCAAATAGCTGAAAAGAAATGATCTTCAACGATGCGCCTGTTGAGGATCTCTAACACCTGTATCTGCATCATAAAACGATGCAGGTCGAATGACGTTAGTACGTGGAATGTACGAGTATGTAAAATGGCAGGAAGGTAAGGACATATATCAAGAAACTCCTCTCAAGAAAACTCAACTCAGAACTCAACATCATCTCAACATGAATATGTAATGCAAGTTTAAAATATAATAATAAAAATAATAGTAATAAGCAATGCTTACTCAGTTGGGAGTTTCTCTAACCGACAACCATCACTTATGAGCTAGCAATGATACAACGAAGCGATGTCGTTGCCACATCCATCCAATACCTTGCCAGGGTAAAGGACATCACCATCTTGGATCCATTCATCAAAGTCCTCTTTTTGGGACTTAAGAGGCATAGCCTCCATCCTACGCTGGCTACGTAGTTCTGGGGTTTGAGTCAATTAAACTCTTACCCAACTCGGTGCTCAATACTACTCCCAAAATATGTGCTCATATTAAACTCATCATCTAGTCTCATTGGACTTTAATTTAAATCATCAAACTCATCTCATTTCATGTTCATCAATCATTATACTTCCAAAAACATCATTTACATCTCATCAAAACATCTTGCTCAAAATATCATTTTTCTCAAATTCATTCAAATTCAACTCTTTTACTCTTTCAAAACTCAATAAAATACATATATAGTATTAATTCATATAACTCTCTTTTTATCAATAAAAATAATAAAAAGCCAACATCTTTACTCAAAACATATGTAAAAATATTCATGAACATCAAATCAATTAGAATTCATGGGAAAGTAGCCATGAACAATAATTCCAATAATATGAGAGATAACAATAATAATAATATTAATGCATAAATATATCAAACTCAATAGAAGAAGAATTAATTCATGTAGAATTCAAGATTTGAATAAAACTTAACTATAACTCAATTATAATAAATTTAAATATTGGGCGCATGGACGAACTCAATCGAATGCTATGAAAGCCTTACATACCTTAAATCCGAAGGTTTACTCCGAATTGGAATACTCTTGGACCCCTAGCCTTTTCTTCTCGCCGGAGCGTTTTGTGTACTACCCGGAGTATAAGAATAACCGAAGTAGTATTTTTATACTACTAAAACTAAAACTATATTTGAGAAGAAGTATATAGAGAGAAGAAATGCTTAAGAAAGCTTGATGAATAAAATGAGGAAATAAGGTGGGTATTTATAGGTGGGAAAGAGGGACCTAACAATAAATAAAATAATTATAAAGAAAAATCTGAAAATTTAATGGAATATATTGATGTCATGGATGATGTTAAATGGAGGACAATTTATGTCATGCATGATGTCAAATGCATCTAGATGTTTCCATGGTAGGTAAGATGAGTTCTTTTTAACAGAATACTCGTTTTCGAAGCTGCGTTTGAATAAGATAAATTCCTTATTAGGATTTGATGTCTTCATAAGAATTGTAGATATGGAAGTCTAGTTTCATATAGTTCAAGAATTAACCAATTTGGAGCAACCTACAGTGAGATATGAATTTTCTTCTATCAATACTCAATTCCGACACAGCACTATAGCTTGCAAAGATTAATTTATTTGACCTACTTATACTCCGAATTTGAAGTTATGTTCTTCATGAAAGTTGTAGGTAAGGATGTTGTGATTACCCAAAAATTTGAATCACTTAATTTGGACCAACCTATGAAGAGTTATGCCCAAAATACAGAGGCTGTATTATTTTCATCGAGAATTGAAATACCGACATACAATATTTTAGGGGTTGTTACATCATCTTTGTCCAGGTGGACTATTGGTTTCCCATTCAGCATTTGAGGAGGGAGATAATCTAGTGATAATCCATTTGCTGCAGCTCGATTTTTGGTAAATAGGCTTGTCCACTTTCGTTCCTCTATTACTACTGCATTTTCACCAGATTTAGGGCTTTCTGTAGCTGGATCTACTGGTACTTCATTTGCTGAGCCCCCAGATCTGGGACTTGCCGGCATTACTATTACAGGTGTTTGATGGGTATTACTCATGTCTAATTTCTTTGAAGCCATACCTGAAGAGTTTTGTGTAACTCTTTTCTCTAATGCATCTTTATCTGGATCTGGGGTTTGAATGCCCATTCCAGTGTCTTCTAGCTGAACACGAACATTTGCACTCGGTACTTTTTTAGGTCTTCCTCTACCTCTACCATTTCCGCGTCCTCTTCCTCGAGCTCTAGCCATGTCTTCACCGGCGCTTGTAGTGCTCACAATCGCCGGTGGTTAGAGAGAGAGAGAGGTCTAATTATAGTAATTGCTAATATGATATAATCATTTTGTATTGTGTCATAATTAATTTTTTCCCTTTATGAAAGTTTAAAGTAAAGTTACTATCAACTTTAAATATTTTAATGTCCCACCACTTTAAGGTTAATGCTCCACTATTTTGAAATATAACATCTTTTGAGTGATTTTAGGAGAAAATCTTGGAAAGTTGTTATTAATTTGATTGATTGTCCACTTATTTGAAATTTTTTGAATTAAAGTTTTTGGCTATTTTGTCTTTGTTGACTTGATGGTATTCTTACCCATAGATTGATCAATATAAGTAGACACAAAGACACACACAAAAGAGAAGAAGGAAAAACAGGAGAAGAAAAACACAAAGAAAAAAAAAGACAAGAACACAAAACAAAAGAAAAGAAAAGAACACTAGAATTGAGAGAAGCCTCTTGTTTTTTTAACAAATTACTTAATTACTTTCAAGTCTTTTCTTTTGCCTCTTTGCTACTTCAACTTGCTTGGATCTCGGATATTGCTATCGCTTTTCGTTGGCACATTAACAAAACTCATATTAATCGTTAGTACTTCTTTTTCCTATTTTTATTATATTATCTTTACTTTAGATTCTTACATATTATACCTTGTTAAAATAAATATACGAAGTATTCAGGTTAGTTCTCATTTTCTTTGACATATTGGTTTATTATTTTGAAATGTGTTCTTGCTTTGTTTGTTTACTTTGTTGTAGTAAAAAAAATTTATATAAACATGACATACCTCTACATATATTCGCATATTGCTTGTTTTTCTTTTACTTATGGTTTAACAGTTTTTGAACTTCAAAGTTCAAGATGCCGAGAGTTGCGAATCAAATTTTGAGATGCCGTTATTTCGTTCACATCTTTTGTATCATTTTATTCACTTACCCTTTGTTTTAGTTTTGTAACAATCTTGTAAACTCTACTCTGTATAATAATATATATTTGAGGACTGTGTAAAAGGGGAGGGGAAATCTATATGCTACTTGCAATTTATTTTTTATTTTGACATAATTTTATGTGGTTGCGTGCGCTAGATAAATATGCCGAAATTTTTTTTTAGTTATTTTAATTATTCTGTTGACTCTTAGATTTAATTTTAAATAAAATACGTTTATCACACAAATAAATATCGATAAAACTCTATGTTTTAATTCATCAATCTTAATATTTTCATATATTATATGTATTAAATAATATGCCCAACTCTTGTATATTTTATTCAAACTATCAACCATTCTATTATTATATATCATGTACATACGCTTTCTATAGACAATTTCTAGCATGTTAATTAAATCATATATCACGATTTAAGCTTAATATTTTCAGCATATTAATTGAAACTATAGCTACATGACTTTAGCATGCTAATTTATATAGAAATCACGTTTAGGATTTAATAAGTCTAATAGGCTACTTTAATAGATACAATATCTATAGATTTGTCAATAAATATGTTAGCATATTATGTCATATGGAATTATGTTTATAGAATTTAATAAAGCATATAAAACCAAGATTTTCACTGTAAGAAATATACATCAATCATGTCTTTAGTACTTAATAATTTTTTTTTTAGTATTTTTGTAGGAATTAAATTATGCTTATAAGAGTACAAATATTTTCATCATATTGACTCATATGGAAGCTATATCTATGAATTTAATAAATGTTTCAATACATACTTCATTTAGAAACCATGGTCATAAGATTTTAACAATATAGAAATCATGTTTAATGTAGAATGTGGTCAATATATAAATCATGCATTTAAGTTGATAAATAGTTTATCTGTTATATAGAATTCATGTCTATAGGCCGTTATAAATATTTTTAGTATAATATTATTAATAAAAAATCATACCTTTAGATTCTTAATAAATATCTCAGCACCTTATACTTACACTATGCTCTTGGAATTGTAACACATGTTTATCATAGTTTTATATGTATAATCCATGTCTATAGGATTTGATAAATAATTGTCATGTTATTCTATTTTAAAACCATGCCTACAATTTTAATCAATTTTCAACATATCATTCCATTTATACACCATGTCTATAAATAACATTTAAAATAAATTTCAACATGCTAATCACCTAGGTATCGTTTATAGGGTTTAATATTATTTCAAGTATATAGAAACCATGTCGATAGAATATTTTGAGCCTATTGGGTCCATGAGATCTAACAATATTTCTCGCATATTTTATCATATAACAACCATGTTTATAGGTATTATAATTCTAACATGCCAATTAAATGGATATTAAGCCTTCATAAATATTTTTTTCATAACAATTATGAGTAGAATTCATGCCCATAGGTTTTAATAAATATTTATCATTTTATTCTATATTTGAAATCATGTCTATATTTTAATACATCTTTAGTATATCAACGTTTAGAAAATCATATCTATAGTGTTCAATAAAATTTTCAGCATGCTCTTAACTGAAGTCATGTAAACAGTATTTTATAAAATATTGTTAGTTAATAACTAAAATTACCAAGCATGCTTATTTTATTATAATTATCTAAGTAATTAAATTTGCCCATCATATTATTCAAGTTTTTATGCTTATGATACCTGCGTCTGATTGTACGCACACACATAATCATTATGACTTTCACAATTTATATGTGTTTTCAAGCATGCTAATTAATTAATTTAGAGGCTTACTTGAGACTTTATGTGCTAACTGCTCGTCCTATCTGTTTTGTTTGACGATGTGTCTAATTAAGAAACCTACATTTTTAGTCTAAAACCTACCCTAATAGTATATCCAAAGCCTCTTGGATATTAAGTTGGGTCGATAGGCACGCTTTAGGATGTGAGTTCTTATTTCTTTTAGATCGCTCTAGCATTATAATAACAAGTTAACATAAGAGGGGTAGGGGTAGTTAGGCCCTTCGGAAATGATGGAAGTTGACCCGAGCAGAAAAATGACAAAAAATTTATAAATTTTGTCTTCCGATTAATGAGCCGGCGCTGATCCGAAGAAAATAAGAACGTAGATAATTTTATTTCCTGTCGACTTTTAAATATTTTTGTTTGTATATATATTTGGGGTAGTTTAATATTTTAAAACTCAATGATTTTTTGGCATCCTTAATCTTATTAGAGATTTCACCCAAATTAGATTTACAACATATTACATATTCATATATCTACACTTGCCTATTATCTTATTCATTTTCTTTTTATTGTGGCTACAAATAAAGTAATCATTGCTAATACTAGACATTTATTTTACCATAAATTAAGTAAGTTATTTATTCAAATGATTTTAAAATATACATTTGTATTTTTATATATTTTAAGTATATTATTTATTTTTACTATACAATAAATATATTATTATTAAATTTGGTTCATTCATATATAAGACGTATATATATGACATACCTTATATTTTCACCATTTTCTCAAATTTAATAAAAACCCTTTTTCTTCATATTTCTAAAACAAACAAAAATGAATAAATATCCCTAATTATTTTTTCTAAAACTAAGTTTAAGGACTATCTTTGAATAGGCTCTGAGGGATGCCTAATACCTTCCCCTCGAGTAACTAAAACCCTTACTTAGAATCTCACAGGTTTTACAAATCAAAACAGAGTTTACATTTACAATGGTTTTCCTAATATTTTCCTTAAAATTAGGTGGCGACTCTAAACAAACAATTGCAAAATCAGAGGCATAGTCATTTTTTATGTTGTGAACTATTTCGATCCCGTTCGAAAATAGGGTGCGACAGTACTCGTATTTTATTTTGTAGCAGCTTTGTACTTGTGACTTCCAGGTTCTAGGAGGGATCTTTAGTTGTTTAAAACATGTTTTGATTTACTTCCGCTTATTCATTCTGTTTACTTTTATAATTCGATGCTCTTATATAGTTTCTGCCCTCAAACACATTACTTGAAGTTCCGGGTTGATGGGTTGGCTTACCTACTAGAGGGTTATAGTAGGTGCCATCATGACCTAAGGAATTGGATCGTGACAGCCCTGTACAACCCTACCTAGAATGGCCGTCCCGATCCAGTACATACCGGGACGGACCGGACCGGTAATTCTGAATTTTAATTTTTTTTAAAATTTGTTAAATTAACTTAATTAATGAGTAAAAAAAAATTCTAAAATACATTATTAATTTAATTTCTTCCAAAATACATTTTTAAAGTTTAAATTTTTCAAAGATTAAATTTCGAACCATGAAAATGGTGGTTCCGTCCAGAACCGAACCGGACCGATAATGCCTAGAATGGCCGTCTTGGTCCAGTACATACCGGGACAGAATCGGGATGGACCGGACCGGTAATTCTGGATTTTAATTTATTTTTTACAAATTTGTTGAATTAACTTAATTAATGAGTAAAAAAATTCTGAAATACATTATTAATTTAATTTCTTCCAAAATACATTTTTAAAGTTTAAATTACAAATTTAAACTTTGAAAATTTAAATGTTCAAAATTTTAAATTTTAAAAGTTTAAAATTCAAATTTCGGACTTTTAAAGTTTGAATTTTTAAAATTAAAATTTCAAATTTGAAAATAGAAGTTTAAACTTTTAAACTTTTAAATTTTAAAGTTTTAAAATTTTGAAAATTAAAATACATGAATTAAATTGAAGGCAATAGTTAAAAAAAAATTAAGGTGAATAGCCTATCATTTGATTTATAAAAAAATAATTAGTGCAATATATATTATAATTTACAAATATTAGAAGAGTACCTAATCGACGCAACCACCTTCTAGGAAGGGTTCTCTTTTAATTAGGCCTCAAATGATCTAATATTTGTACTCTCCAAAATAGTCTCGTCTTAATTCTTCTAACATCTCTCTAGTTACTTGTTCAAGAAGAGGTTGTATAGCTTGTTCCTCCAATGCATCTATTCCGTCTTCACTTGAATCTACCAAAATATTGCCAACATCATATTCAAATTGGGCAGGTAGTGGCGGACGCCCAAAATTTCTACGCTCCGCATTAATCCAATTTCTAAATAATATTGACATCTCTAAATTGTCAGATGCTAACGAATGTCTATGCTCTCTTATTTGAAATCTCGCAGCACTAAAAGCTCTCTCCGAAACTACTAAAGATACCTGAATAGCAAACAAATCTTGAACAACCCGTTGAAGCTTTGGAAATGCCTTGCCGCGGGTCCTCCACCAATTCAAAAGGTCAATTTTGCCTTCTACATCCTTAATGCTTTTCGTTTCCTGATTAAGAAATCCATCAAAATCATTTTTTTGGTTAGAAGTAAGTCCTAGATAACTTTCTAACATATCATCAATATTATCTTCAGAATATTTACACTTAGATGTTTGGGGTTCTTCATCATCTTTAATACCTAAATTTAAATAATTTTTTTCAATCATTAGTGATGCACCAACATCTTTGTATGTTGGATTTAATAAACAAACAGTTAAATAAATTTGAGGAATAGGAAAAAATATTTTTAAAATTTTTCAATCATCTTAGCAATAGAATCTTTAAATTTTTTGTTATTTCGTTAATCATAAAATTTAGTTAAAATTGCACAGATATTTGATAAAATGGAACAAATCGTAGGGTAATAAAGTCCAGAAATTTATTTTGTAGCTAAGAAAAAAACTTTTTAAAATTCCACAAGTTCTTTTAAGTCATCCAGTCTGTTTCTGAAAGTCTATAATCCATATCTGCGTTATGAGCATTCCAAACCATTTGCAAAAAAATTCTATATTCATAAGTTACTTTAAGCATTTCATATAAAGAATTCCACCTTATAGCAACAGTGTTTGAAATTTTTCTATATGAGAGATTAAATTCATGGCACCTATTTTTAAATTCTTTACGTCTAGATTTTACTTGACATTTAAAAATAAAATGACATGCAACTTCACATTTAATGTAACCATTATTATACATTGCTATACCATCTCTAATAATTAAATTATATATATGTGCAACACATCTAATATGAAAACCATCATCATAAATAGGGCTAAGTACACCTTTTAAAATATCACCAACAAATGTATTATTAGAAGCATTGTCTAAAGTAACAGACATTATTTTATTAGTTATTCCAAAAAAATTTGTAACTCCTAAAATAGTTTGAGCAATATAAGCACCGATTTTTGAAACTTCACAACTTTTGTAACCCATAATACGTTTTTGTAAATTTAAATATTCATCAATCCAATGACCGGTAATTAAAAAATAATCATTACCATTTATACTACTGCCCATATCAGAAGTTATAGTTATTATACAAATATTATAATTAAATAAACAACAATCCAGTAACAACAATCATTTTAGCCAATTCTTCTAAATCTCTTTCTCTACTATATAAGACCTTTGTGGTCAGGCCCTTCCCCGGACCTCGTGCATAGCGGAAGCTTTAGTGCACCGGGCCGCCCTCTTTTTACTATATGATCTATGTGTACTAGGGCAAGAAATATTAGAAGGGTTTAATGTCGATTGTACCATGTTAGAGCCCTCTACTCTCATAGATGCATCAGGAAGGGGCGTACAATTGTTTATTGCATCCTCTATCGCGTTAGCTTTCAAAAAATTTATTTTACAACAACCCATCAAATGATTTCGTAAATGCCTTGTACCACCAGCCTTTTTTGAAGTTTTATGGTTCATGACATGTTTACATTTATTACAAATTGCTTTAGTTTTATCTTCACTTTGAGTCATAAATTGCCAAACAACAGATCTTTTTTATGCTCAGGCTTAGACTTAGCTCTACTAGGATGTACTGGGGGAGTGGGAGTGGGAGTGGGAGAGGGAGCGGGAGAACGAAAAGGACTAGTAGCCATAGGTGGCTCGGTTTCATCATCATCAAAAATATCAATATCATCATTATCTACATTATCATCATCATCATCATATAGTGATTCATCAAAATTACCATATCTTCTATCTAAATATCCATGGTCTAATTGAGCTATCAATATCAAAACAAGTATCATTTACATGCGTATAATCATCCGTATTAATATGTAATGGTGGTTGTCTAGTTTTAGATTTAGAAGAACTCTCACCAAATTTAGTTTTTCCGGTTAAAAACATTAGCAACACTACTGAAAATTAATTTTTTACCTTTTCTAGAAATATTTTTGTCTCTGAAATCCATATTAAAATTTTACAAATATGCAAATTAATTTTAATACAAAATTAAACACAAACAAATAAATAAGTAAACTAGTGAAAACTAAATAAGTGAACTATTAAATTTTTTAAATATGCAAATTAAATATATTACGTAAATTAAACACAAACAGATAAATAAGTAAACTAATAAAAACTAAATAGTTAATAGATGAAAATTGTAAGTTGGAATGAATGTACCGAATGTCTGCGTAAAAGCAAACATAAAATTAAAAAATTGATGAACTTGAAGCTTGAAGATGCTCCAAAATAATCCACCAAAAAATTTCAACTAATATAATTTAAGAACACTTAATAAAGTATTTTAGAATTAGTGAAACTTGAAAGAGTTGAGAGAGTAGAAAGTAGTGTGAAAAAATTGTAAAGTGGCGGGGGTTTTTATAGTTAAAAAATAGGACATAATTGTATTTTTTATAAATTTTAGTATATTATAAAAAAAATAGGAGATGGGTGGGTGTTTAGGGGGCTGATTTAGTGATGTAGCCGTTGGGGTGGGCTCCCAACGGCTATATAACATTTTTTTTAATTTTCAGGCAAAAAATTTTGGATCTGTTCTGGCACAAACCGGATTGGGACGGACTGGTAAACCCCCACCCACGCATCTCGTTCCCCCTACCGGACACCCCTTACCCCTACTCTTACCGGAGCTTATTGAAATTAGGACGGAATCGGATCCGGATCGGTACAGACCGATATCGATATCGGTAAGTCTCGGTTCCACTGCCAGCCTTAGGTTCAACTATATCAAGTATCCTTGAAGAGAGTAGAAAATAATCTAGAGATAAATTTTATCCTGAAGACAATATTGAGCCTATGCATCGGGATGTAGCTGATTTCTTTAATTTCATAGAAGGAAATATGAATATTGATAAGCCTGATAATATTTAAATAATTGTTTTTTCATTTGTCTGTACTAAATAATATGTTTATATTTTTCTAATTCATGTAAATAAATAAAATTTGTATAATGGGTCATTTTTAATTATAATATTTACTTTATATTTTTTTGAAGAAAAATATGAATATGCCTCAAATTTTATTTGGTTCAATAATCAATCACGAGGATATTTGTGTAATTGATAGTTGAACGACTCATGCCATTTTTAAATACGAAAAATATTTTTCTTACTTGATTAGAAGAAAAACAAATGTTACTATAATTTCTGGTAATTTGAAAATGATTGAAAGCTCCGGAAGAGCTACTATGTTTCTACCTAAGGGGACAAAGATTGTTATAGTAGATGCACTGTTCTCTTTTAAATTCCCAAGAAACTTGTTAAGTTTTAAATATATTCACAGAAATGGATATCATATTGAGACAATAAATGAAATGAATATTGAATATCTTGGTATAACCAAGAGTGTCTCAGGCAAGAAATATATTTTGAAAAAATTACCAACTTTGTCGTTTGACCTATATTATGCAGAAATTAGTGCAATTGAAGCACATTTGATCATAAACCAGAAGTTTACTGATCTAAATATATTTGTATTACGGCATGATCGAATCAGTCATCTTGGATCAATAATGATAAGATGAATTCTTGAAAATTCAACTGGACATCCGTTAAAAAACCTGAAGATTCTTACGAATGATGAATTTTCATGTGCTGCTTGTTATCAAGGCAAATTAATTGCCAGACCATCTACCCTGAAGGTTGACATCGAATCTCCTGGATTTTTAGAGCGTATATATGGGGATATTGTGACACCCCAGAAAATTTTCGCAAAAAAGACTCGAACATTTCTTCACGTGTGGGTAGACTCGGACCGGAGGACTTGTAATTCTACACATGAGTTAGGATTAATTCCTAAGTATTTGAAGTGTGTTATATGTGTTTAGGGGTCATAATGGATCTCTAACACCAAATCGAGTCCAAAGAACTCCAATCAATTAAGTTTCCGGACGAGCTAGTATAAGGGTCAACTTCAAACGACCATATATCCTAGGATATGAATAAATGGGTGGCCCATGACCTACCAAATTAAAGGTCTTCGAGTCTTCTTTCCAACGCCACCAAGATTACAATTTTTGGAGTTTGGAGTCAAAAGTTATGGCAATTTTACTACAGACTAGTACTGCAGGAATATTCTGGCCCGGGCGAAATTTAGGCTTGGCGCTCCAGTGGCGCCCCATGCCACTATAGCGCCATAAAACAGCCTCAGTAGTTTGGGGCTTGGTGCGATGCGCCACTATTAGATGTGCAGGGTTTTAAGCCTATTTTGGCTTGGCGCTGCAGTGGCGCGACGCGCCAGCAAGACTTTTGCCCAAATTTCTAGATTTTTGGAAGAGGGGCAACTTGGACTTTTTCCAAATTATATATAAACCATCCTTGAGCATTTTGGACCATTATTTTCAGCTCCTCTCTCTCTCTAAAAAGCCCTAAAATATTTTCCCTCTCTTCTTCTTCTTCTTCTCCAAATCCTTCTCCAACAAAGGGTGCCTTCAAGAGCTTCAAGAATTCAAGCCTCCCATTGAAGACCTAACATCAAGGTTCTTCAAAGTCTTCAAACAAGGTATGTAAGGCTAACCTAAAATATGGATTTAGTTCTTCCATATGCCCATAGATGTGTTGGATAGGAGTTGTGAAAGAGTTGAACCTTCTAAGAAGGTTTTCTTGAAAGTTTTCCTAAACTATAGAATGTTTTTAAGTACTATTAGTTGATTGATGTTTTTAATGACTTGAGTTACTAAATAGTTATCTTTTATATTATTGATTTCAAATGTACCTTTGTATATAGATTTATAGATGTTGACGATATTCTTGAGTTGAGTTTTGTTGAGAGTATGGATTCATTTTTCATTCACATGAACCCAAGATGAGATTTCTTTGGTCATAATTTGTCTTGAGTTGAGATGGATGGTTTTGTGTATATGTGTATTGATTGGATAGTTAAGAATGTCCTTTTGCTTCTATAAATTGAACATAAGACTAAAATAAGAATTTTGGAGTAGATGTTTGACGATTGATGTGATGATGATATTTGATAATGATGTGATGATGATGTTTGATGACGATGTGAATAATGGTATTTGACGATGTTGTGTGATAAAGTGGATTGGAGTCTAATGTGATTTTGTGGTATGTGATGTGCATAAATTGAGTTGATTGGAGTCTTACGAATATTTGAAAATAAATAATCTTTTGAGAAAGAGTTTTAAATAAATGTTTTGTGAACATTTTTGCATAAATTATTTACACACTATTTTGAGTTTTAAAGGATTATTATATTTCATCTACGACTTAAAAAGAGTTTAAGCATGATTTGAGTTTGAGAAGTCATTTTAAATATTTTTGAACATGAGTATTTGGAGTATAAATGAGTTGAGCATTATTTTCCTTAAAAATGTAAATTTTGAGATTTATATAGATTTTTAAAGAGAAGAGTTTGATTGAAAGAGGGTCCAATGAGGCCAGATTTGATTGAGTTTTGAAGAGAGTCCAATGAGACTAAATGAGTTGATTTGAAAGAGTCCGATGAGGCTAAATGAGTATTTTAAATATTTTACTCACTTAATAGCTATGCGTGTATTGAGTCTTGGGAGGAGTATTGAGCACCGAATTGGGTAAGAGTATAGTCCATACTCGAATCCCATAAACTATGCTGCCAATGTAGGAAGAGATTGTACCGTGTCGGATGTTTCCCTATTTTATTGTCCTGAAATGATAGGACTTGATTGATTGACGGATCCATGATTGGTTTGAGCTGTTCATACCTTGGCGTATGAATGGACGGAGCAACGACGTGACTCGTTGTGCATCACCTATATATAGGTGGTGGGATTGTTATCGGTTAGAGAAACTCCCAAATTGAGTGGTTTGTGCATGATATGATTGGTTTGATTGAGATTGGTTGATGATTGAGTTGGATTGAAAAACATTGCATAATTTAATTTGCATATTTATTGAGTTGAGTCCTTTGAGTTGATTGTTGAGTTGATTTTATATGATCGGATTAGGTGATGTGCGATGAATTGGATTATATGATATGTGATTGGATAGTGTACGATGGAAGGGTATATGATTGGATTGGATCGGATCGTATATGACCGGATTGAACAGATTGTATACTATTGGATTGAATCGGAGGCTATACGATTTGATTGAACTATATTGTGTATGATTGGATTGGATGGTATGATGTGTGATTGGTCTTTGTCTACAAATGTAGTATTACTTTAGACTTATGACGCCTTATTTGAGTCTCTCTTATCTTTCGGATTTGAGATATTTGGACCTATGATATTCTTCCTTGAGGTATGTTTTATTCTGCCATATTACATACTCGTACATTCCACGTACTGACGTCCATTTGGACCTGCATCGTTTCATGATGCAGATATAGGTTTAAAAAATCGTCAATAGGATCATCATCGAGGATCTATACATACTCAGCGTATTGGTGAGTCCTTCCCTACATTCGGAGGACACCGCTTATATCATTCTTGCATCGAGTTAGCCCTTTTTATTTTGGTTTGAGGTAGCCATGAACATGTCATTGGCACCAAATAGATAGTAGTGATAGAGGCTTCATAGACTAGATTGTGATGGGTCGATTGAGTATTTTCTTTCCTTGAATTATTTTGTCGAACTATTTTAATGACAAAGATCGGAGTTTGATTTGTTGGCTCGTGGCCTTTCTTTCTTGAGTTAGATCGTTGATTTGGATTGCTCGCCAAATTATTTCATTATTTTTAAATCTTTCGCTAATTGAATGAATGAACGGATGTGTGATCACGCTATGTGGTTCGCTTGGGAGCCAGAAATGGTTTCTGAGTGCCGGTTACGTATAGGGTACCCTCCCGGGGCGTAACAAATATATTTGGACCTATTCATCCACCTAGTGGATTATTTAGATATTTTATGATTCTACTAAAGGCATCATCAAGATGGTCTCATGTGTGCCTATTATCATCTCGCAATCTAGCGTTTGTAAAGTTATTAGCACAAATAATAAGATTAAGGGAGCAATTTTCAGATTATCCAATTAAAGTTATTCGCCTTGATAATGCTGGAGAATTTACATCCCAAGATTTTGATAATTATTGCTTATCAATTGGGATAAAAATTGAACATCATGTTGCTCATGTTCATACTCAAAATGGTCTTGCAAAGTTATTTATTAAGCGCCTACAATTGATAGCAAGACCTCTACTTATGAAAATAAAATTATCGATTACTATTTAGGGTCATGTTATCTTACAAGCAACAACACTTGTATGTCTCAGACCGATAAATTATAATAAATACCCTCTGTCATAATTAGTATTCGGTCATGATCCAAATATAGCCCATCAAGAAATTTAATTGTGCGGTATATGTGCTTGTATCACCACCACAACTTACAAAGATGAGCCCTCAATGAAAGTTGGGCATATATGTTGGGTTTGACTCACCCTCCATAATTTGCTATCTTAAACCATTGATAGGAGACTTATTGCTCAATTTGCAGATTATCAATTTCATGAAACAACTTTGTTGCAATCAGGGGGAGAGAAAAAGAAATCTAAAAGAGAAAAAGAAATTGCGTGGAAAGTTTCATCAATATCTCATTTTGGTCCATGTACCCGCACATGTGAGCAGAAGGTCCAGAAGATCATCTACTTACAGAAAATAGCAAATCAAATGCAGATGCATTTACTGATTTGAAACAGATAAATAAGTCATATATCCATGCAGTGAATGTGTCTATCTGGATTGATGTCCCCAAAAGACCATCTACTAGTATCATAACTTCTAAATCCCAAACACGCTTGAAGCATCGTAGACCATTGGATTCAAAGAATAAAAATCCTAGAAAGAGAAGCGTGAGAAATAATAAAGATAATACTACAAAAGAACCTCCTGAAGAAGGTAAATATTTGAGTAATCTTGATATTCCTGAAGAAATCAGTAAATCCGAGACTCAAGTGAATGAAGAACTTTCAAGAAGTTCTACTAGTGATGAGATAAATTTAGATCGATCGAAAATTATGATGGATAATGTTTTTGCATATAATTTTGCACTTAACCTCATGCAAGATAGTGAAAGTCTTAAGCCTAAATCCGTTGAAGAATATCGACATAGATGTGATTGGCCAGAATGACAAAAGAAAATTCAATCAGAAATAGACTCACTTGCTAAACATGGGTTTTTGGACCGGTAGTCCAAATCTCTGAATGTGTAAAATCAGTTGGCTATAAATGGATTTTTGGCTAAAAATGGCAGCTTTTGAATCTTCCTCTAAAGCTAAGGAGGTAGACGGGTATAAGCTTTGGTTTTCTGGTAAATCGAAGTATAGAAATGGGGTAGGCATTTTAATAGACAGTGATTTAAGGGATCAGGTGGTGGAGGTTAGGAGAGTCAATGATAGGATGATGTCGATTAAAATGGTCGTTGAAGGGATCACGTTGAACGTTATTAGTGCTTATTCGCCGCAAGCGGGCTTATGCGAGGAGGATAAGAGGCGCTTTTGGGAGGAGTTGGACGAGTTAGTGGGAGGCATACCACCTACTGAGAAGCTTGTCGTAGGAGGGGATTTCAATGGGCACATCGGATCTATTTCGGGAGGGTATGATGATGTGCATGGGGGCTTTGGCTTCGGGGACAGAAATGGAGGAGGAACCGCACTATTGGATTTCGCAAGAGCTTTCGGGTTAGTGATAGCCAACTCGAGTTTTCCAAAGAAGGAGGACCACTTGGTAACCTTCCGTAGTTCAGTGGCTAAAACTCAGATAGATTTTTTACTCCTTAGGAAGGATGATAAGGGTTTGTGCAAAGACTGTAAGGTCATCCCGATCGACAACCTTACAACCCGACATAAGCTCTTAGTGATGGATTTAGGGATAAAGATGACAAGGACGAGGAGGGTCGGGGAAGAACGACCTAGAATCAGATGGGGGAGTTTGACAACGGTTAGTGCCCTTGAGATGGGGGAGAAATTGAAGGATATGGGGGCCTGGGATAGTAGTGGGGATGCGAACGATATGTGGGATAGGACAGCTAGTTTTATTAGGGTTGTAGCAAAGGAAGTGCTAGGAGTCTCGACAGGTAGTCGTAGTCGGCATCGAGGGGACTGGTGGTGGAATGGAGAAGTGCAAGAGAAAGTAGAAGCAAAGAAGGTGGCGTATGTTAAGTTGATGGAGAGCAAGGATGAGGTGGAGAAGTGGACGAATGGAGAACTGTATAAGATAGCGAGGAAGGAGGCGAAGTTGGCGGTTGCAACGGCAAAAATGGCAGCTTTTGAACGTCTTTATGCTGAACTGGAAGAGAAAGGTGGGGAAAGAAAATTATTTAGGCTAGCCAGGGCCCGGGAGAGAAGGGCACGCGATGTAGATCAAGTGAAGTGCATTAAAGACGAAGACGGAAAAGTATTGGCAGAGGAAACCCTTATCAAACAAAGATGGCAGTCATACTTCCATAAACTTTTGAATGACAAAGGGGACAGAGAAATTGTGTTGGGAAATTTAGAACATACAGGAAGGAGTCACGATTTTGGGGGTTGTAGGAGTATCACGGTCGATGAGGTTAAGGATGCTGTTCGTAGGATGCGCTGGGGAAGAGCGACCGGACCTGACGAGATCCCTGGAGAATTTTGGAAGAGTGCGGGCTCGGCAGGTTTGGAATGGCTGACTAGGTTATTTAATGTCATCTTTACGACGACAATGATGCCCGTAGAATGGAGATCGAGCATCATGATCCCGCTTTACAAAAATAAAGGGGACCGCCAGAGCTGTGACAACTATAGAGGTATTAAGCTTCTAAGCCATACTATGAAAGTGTGGGAAAGAGTGGTAGAGATGAGGGTGAGGAGAGGCGTGTCTATTTCAGAGAACCAGTTCGGATTTATGCCGGGACGTTCAACTACAGAAGCCATCCACCTTATGAGGAGACTAATGGAGCAATATAGGGAGAGGAAGAGAGACTTGCATATGGTGTTCATCGACTTGGAAAAGGCTTACGATAAAGTCCCACGAGAGATACTATGGAGATGTCTGGAGGCTAAAGGTGTACCTGTAGCGTACATAAGGGTGATCAAGGACATGTACGAGGGTGCCAAAACCAGGGTAAGGACAGTAGGAGGGGACTCGGAACACTTCCCAGTTATGATGGGGTTGCATCAAGGATCAGCTCTTAGCCCATTCCTATTTGCCTTGGTGATGGATGGATTGACGCGACAAATTCAAGGCGAGGTGCCATGGTGTATGCTTTTTGCGGACGACATAGTCCTCATCGATGAGACTCGTAGTGGAGTTAACGCTAAACTGGAAGATTGGAAACGCACCTTGGAGTCTAAGGGATTTAAGCTGAGTAGAACCAAGACAGAGTACCTAGAGTGCAAGTTCAGTGAGACACCTCAAGAGGTTGGCGCGGAAGTTAGGCTCGGGGACCAAGCCATCCAAAAGAGAAGTAGTTTTAAGTACCTTGGTTCTATCATGCAAGACAGCGGAGAGATCGACGAGGATGTCACACACCGTATTGGGGCAGGATGGATGAAATGGAGGCTTGCCTCCGGTGTGTTATGTGACAAGAAGGTGCCACCACAACTTAAGGGCAAGTTCTACAAAGTGGTCGTTAGACCAGCTATGTTATATGGGGCAGAGTGTTGGCCAGTTAAGGTCTCCCACGTGCAAAAGATGAAGGTTGCCGAGATGAGAATGTTGAGATGGATGTGTGGGCCATACCAGGAGTGACAGGATTAGAAATGAGGCTATTCGAGAAAAGGTAGGAGTGGCCTCGGTAGAAGACAAGATGCGGGAAACGCGACTGAGATGGTTTGGACATGTGAAGAGGAGAGTCCCAGAGGCACCAGTGCGGAGATGTGAGAGGCTGGCCATGGATGGTTTCAGAAGAGGTAGGGGTAGGCCGAAGAAATATTGGGGAGAGGTGATCAGACAGGACATGACGTATTTACGACTTACCGAGGACATGACCCTGGATAGGAGGGTGTGGAGGACACACATTAGGGTAGAGGGCTAGGACATATTGGTTTTATTCTCCCTTATTCGTAGGCGTATTAACGCACTATGATTTCTGGTACTCTGCTGTATGTTATTTATGGTATTTATGTTATTATCCAATAATAATATGTACTGTTTTTTGTGCTTTGATTATACTATTGTTTGGACGGTTTTCGTTATCTACTTATTTACTCTAATATTCTTGTCTGACCTTGTTCTATGTTTTTATTGAGCCGAGGGTCTTTCGGAAACAGCCGTCCTACATTGGTAGGAGTCAGGTCTGCGTACACTCTACCCTCCCCAGACCCCACGATGTGGGATTTCACTGGGTTGTTGTTGTTGTAGTGAGTACTTGAAGAATAAAGGTTATATAAATGATGTCATTTGTCCATGTGTTTTTATTAAGAAAATGGAATTAGAGCTTGTTATACTCCCATTTATGTTGATGACATAAATCTCATTGGAACCCTTGAAGAGGTCCAAAAGGCGATTAAATATCTAAAAAAAGAATTTGAGATGAAAGATCTTGGAAAGACAAAACTTTGTTTGGGTCTGCAAATTGAACATTTAGCAGACGAGGTCTATGTCCACTAATCTGCCTATACTAAAAAAATCTTAAAACGATTTTACATGGACAAAGCACATCCATTAAGTACTCCAATGGTTGTTCTATCACTTGAAGTGGATAAAGATCCATTTCAACCTCTAGAAGAGAATGAAGAATTTCTTGTTCCTGAAGTACCATATCTCAATGCTACTGGTGCACTTATGTATTTTGCTAATGCAACCAAACCTGATATAACATTTTTTGTTAATTTTTTGGCAAGGTATAGTTCATTTCCAACACGAAGACATTGGAACGGTATCAAGTATATTTTACAATACCTAAAGGGTACCATTGATATGAGTTTGTTTTATACTAATAAAGGTTGTGCAGACCTTATTGGTTATGAAGATGCAAGTTATTTATCAGACCCACATAAAGCTCGGTCTCAAATAGGCTATCTATTTACATACGAATAAACTGCTATATCATGACGATCTACAAAGCAGTATATTATTTTCTTCAAATCATGCTGAAATAATAGCAATTTATGAAGCAAGTAAAGAATGTGTGTGGTTGAGATCAATTATACAGTTCATCAAAGAAAGATACGGCCTGAAAAATGATGTCAAATTATCCACAGTTATATTCGAAGACAATGTTGCATACATAACTCAATTGAAAGGTGGCTTCATAAAAGGAGACAGAATGAAACATATTTTACCAAAATTATTTTTCACACATATTCTCCAAAAGAATGGTGATATTGATGTACAACTAGTTTGTTCGAGTGATAATCTTGCAGATTTATTCACAAAGACATTACCAACATTAACTTTTGAGAAGTTAAGATATAAGATTAGAATGCGTCGTCTCTAAAATATTAAATGAAATTTTCATCAGAGGGAGTAGAATACGTGCTGTACTCTTTTTTTCTTAACCAAGATTTTGTCCCATTGGGTTTTTCTGGTAAGGTTTTTAATGAGGCAACACTCAAGGCGTATTATCAGATGTGCGTACTCTTTTTTCTTCACTAGGCTTTTTCCAACTGGGTTTTTCCTAGTAGGATTTTAATGAGGCACAACATCTATGGGTGTTCAGAATATGTATATTGCTTCTTGTAAAGTTTTTAATGAGGCACATTACACGTAGACATCCAAGGAAGAGTGTTATGAAATAAATAATGGTAGATGTCCACCACTTGTAATTGCTCATTACCGAATTCTACCACTATTAATTGTCCCCTCTTATCATCTCTCAATTTGCCTATAAATAAGGGCAAAATCCATCGGTGGCCCCCTAAAGTTGGCAACAACTTTCACTTAGACACCTCAACTAGGCTTTGTTCATTTTAGACACCTCAAGTAAGGCTCCGATGTGTCATTTTGACACTTTGTGCTGACTTGACACATTGCGTGTGTTGCACCCATTTTAAGCACGTGAATAACGTTTTTTCTTAATTTTTTTTGTTCTTCTTCTTCTTCATTTTTAGCATTCTTGTTCTTCATTTGTTGTTCTTCTTCTGCAATAACACTCTGGTTCAAATCCTTTTTACAAAACACAATCTTTCTCCATTTTCTTCAACACTCATTTGCCCAAAACCCATAAAGAGGACCCAGACAGCCATAAGTCGAAAGATTCGAGGATTTGAATATCAAAGATCAGATCGACTTTTTACCATAGCAGTTCATTTTCTTGGTTCTTCTATTAACATCAATAGTAACATAGAAAAATAAAGTATTATCATCATCATCAAAAGAGTTGACTACAATGCATAGAGAGAATTCACAATTATAATTGATTGAATTGATAATCTGGGTAAAAAAGAACAAGTTGAAAAACAAAGACCAAAGCGACAAGTACAATTAGTTTTCGACAGAAATGATTCATACTCATAGTCGAGACTTTCAATGGGGTTGTTTAAGGTTTGAATTCTTTAACAATTTCAAAGAAAATAATTTTAGATTTGTATTAGTCTTGCCGAAAAAAATGGAGGTTCGTCGGATTTTTTTGATCCAATTTGATTTATATTTTTAGATTAAATTCCCTTCTACTGCTGAAGAGTTGTTTGAGATCAAAATAATTAGTGAATAATTTTAGATTTGTATTAATCTTGCCGGAAAAAATGGAGGTTTGTCGGATTTTATTCTCTATTGTGCATTTAATCCTTACGGATGACTAATCAAAATATGACTAGCAGAAATTATGTCTGCATACTCTCATCATATCTCATGCTTCGACATATGAAGGAAGCTGGAGAAATTATCGATCAGTATAGAGAGAAAATAAACAATGCTGGTAAAGTAGTAATCTAGTTTAAAAATAAGGGTGGGTGATGTTGGAAGATAGGGTGTGGGGGTTAATAGTTGTTAATTTTTATTTTTAAAAAAATTTATTATTTGGATTAAAAAATATCACGTGTCATCAAATAATTGGTCATTTTTTTCTATTCAAAAGTCATTATTTGATAATTATTTTTGATATATATATATATATATATATATATGCCACGTGTCTTTATTTAATTCGCTGCTTTTGACGTGTCAAGCGAGTGCATTACACACACTTAATATATTTTGGTGATTGTCAAAAAAGTATTAAAATAACACATCGGAGTCTTACTTGAGGTGTCTAAAATAAACAAAACTTAGTTGAAGTGTCTAAGTGAAAGTTAGTGCCAACTTTAAGGGGCCACCGATGGATTTCGCCATAAATAAGGCAGCGCAGAGAATGAAAGAGTGTGCAGAAAATATCAATGCAAATATAGTTCTAAATTCGTCTTCTTCCTCTCCTTATTATTGATTTACTTTCTGCCTTTTGCTTACTCTTTTAATTGAATTACTTTATAACAACATTAATAATTTTCTCTTAATTGTTTTATTTTTATTTCTTAAAAAAGAGCTCAATCCTATATAATACCGATAGAGTATCAATATACCAACGGAGTATCACACAAAATTAAGTTCAGTACCATATGATACCGATATGGTATCAATATTCTGATGAAGTATCACAAATGATTAATTCATAGCAGTGATGCTGACGTCATGCGCGAAATAAGAAAGGAAAAAGTGGGGTAAGAGGATAAATAGTTTGGATCATGGATCCATTAAGAATAAATAATTTGAGTTGGATCCAATTTAAATAAATAGTTTTACAATTAAATCTATTTTGTGTAGTTATTCCATAGAAATATCCCATTTTGCATCAAACAACACGAGATACATTAATAGAAGTGTGAATTCGATCAATATCTACATTAATTTTGTTAATGAGTGGCCCATTACAAACTAGCTTGGGTGGTAATGTAATGGGCCACTTCTAATTTCTAATTACATTAGTCCAAAGATTATTAGACTCCATAGCTAGTTTGAAACCATATTTTAAGACCATTATAAGATTGATTGCTTTGAAAAAGGGCGGACAGTGCACTAAAGCTCCCACCATACACACTAAGATTGATTTCTTTACACTTACCAATATCCAAACCGCCTTTTCTTTTGCTATTAGAAACAATATCCCAATTGACAAGATGCCATAGCATCCATTGGTAAAGTATTGGCCACAAAATCAATAAGAATTGTTCTACTGATGGTTAATCTTTTATTTTTGCTGCTTTGGCGAAAAAATATAAGTAATGTGCAGCTAGGCAGGGGAGAGAAGGGAGGGGATCGGATATTATAAAACAAAAATTTGTTGTTTGGGAATGTCTGTCTTCAAATGATTTGAGCCCTCACATTCAGCACGAGAAATCTATGTTTTAGCTCAGCTCATATAACGGATGGCTGTTCCGTGCCAGTCATCAGGTATGCCACCCTTCAAGAATCCACTAAGGGCTTTCACTGAATGGTCTGTTCCTGCCTGCATCAATTCAAACAAATAATGAACCAGTTGGGATGAGTTATATTTGTTTCTCCTCCTAATTTCCAGTTACCTTTGTTATGTAGACATCAATCCCAAGCTTGGCAATCATGGCGGCTTCTGTTATTTTTGTCACCATCCCACCAGTTGTATCATGAGCAGCTACCGTGAATTCAACTGTCAATCAAAGATTCAGGAATATCAAGTAAATAAATAATCTCTGAGATAGTTCAATGCAAGTTAAGTTGTTCTATACTGACCGGGCTTGCTTGTATCTTCTAATTTAGGTTTCAGTACCGACCATCTTCCATCTTCACGTACAGCTGCAACAAGTAAACATTGTTCCGATATGATGCAGCTAGCTTACTGCAGGTGCTTTATGGAAAAAAACAATATATTCAAAACAATAAAACCAACTCTAGGGCTAAAATGGAGCATTTACCTATTTCCCGGATAAGTATAGCGCCAGGTTCTACTGGTGGACGATCATATACACCAAGAACATCCGTCTTTGCTCAAGATGTATAGGATATAACATTTATAGAACACAATCTCATGTTGATCAAAGATTATATGATCAGTAACAGCTTATGGGTCAGGCCAAGTTATGGGGTTTTGTATTCATTTTGTGCACGACTTGAAAGCACCTAGATGCAAATATGTTGTCCTGAGATGAACCTAGAAATAGATACTATAGTGTCCTTTTTTAATATGCAAATAGATTGCACATTTTAAGGCAATGCTTCCTAAAAAAATGTAAATCGATCTTCACATACTACACTAGGTGTTGTTTCTATCTACTATTATCTAAAAATAATCAAGTTATTAATGACTGAATGAAACCAAGAAATAACCCCTCAAGATCCCCTTTAAGATCAAACAATTCCATCGAATTGAGTATGATTGTATGTGAGATAGCATCTACTATACCAGGAATATCAATGAACCCGGGATGATGTCTTACAAATTCACAGAGATATTTTGGAGTAGCTAATTTGAAATTGTGTTTAATTTTTATTTGCAAGTCTCCAGCATGAACAGTATCAATATGTACTCTCTTTTTATGCTGATAAGGTAAAAGTTATATCAAAATGCACTCTCTACATAACGATGTGTTGGATACAAGAAAAACAACAAACTCTGGCTTTAGTTCAGCTGCTAAATGACGTATTATCACGTCTCCACTCAGAATAGTGCAGTCCTGAACGAGTGAAAGGATTAAGTACATGATCAGTGATCACCAAGTTAATGTTCAATTATACATGAAAAACACACCTGTAATGTATCCAGGACTGCATCTCCATGCAGAACCTGGAATGCAAATGAACTTGCGTTACAACATTCTATGTCACAAAATTAGAAAATTGAAGCAATTGCAATAACAAAGTGACCAAATTAGGAAGCGATATTTTCTTTCACTGATCTGATATCTTATGAAAGAAAAGTGAAGAAAAGCTTTATGAAGAACAATTTAATAGAAGCGCTTCCCAGCAATGAAGAATAAGACACAAAAGTGTTCGGTCAAGGAAGAGTGGAAAACTAAACTAAGGTACATTAGCAGAACAACATCTTTTCTTATTTGCTAACATAGCTTGGTTATTTCACACAGATTAACATTGTATAGATGATGAATATGACACCAATTCAAGTAAAATAATTTTTGAAAAACTCTCGGACTGCATAGATAAGCTTAACTAGTAGTTCCTTTCATATAATAATCCCTAGTTCGCAATTGTACTAAGACCTTATGTTGCTCAGACTCTTCAAATATATCAACTGATCCTCCAAAAGTAGTGGATTTTTGGAGGATCTGACACGAGTATGGCAACATTTTTGGGGAGTCCAAGCAACATAGGTAAGACCTACTCAGGTTGTGCCTTGAATACAAAAATATCTGATTGTGAAGTGTGGTCTTTGGACATAAAGCTAATACCATGTGTTATTATATAACCCATATGGCTAAGTATCAGCACGTTTCAAATGCATATGCGATTGCAAAGAGACAATCATCACTGGTAGTTTTCCTCATAAGAAGCATGCATTACTATGAGTAAGGAGCAAGTTGTCCACCTCTTAAAACTTCTTGGTATAGTTTAAACATCATGAATCAAATCTTTTTGAGCCAAAAGGAAAAAAAAAAGCACTTTCCGTGCCTTCACAACTGTAACTCTGAACAGAAACCTGCTCCTACGTCATAATTAAATGCAATCCTTTCTACCTATAGTAGTGGTATAGTGGATAGTTAACACTTTGCTCAAGTTATATTCATAGATGGAAAACACTGTACTCCAGCACGTGAAAACCAGATTGAATCTCAAGTAAACAGTGGGTACATTCTGTTACATCAATACTATTAACTTTCCCCCTCAAAATGAAAAATAACGTTTTGCTTGTGATATGCTGTACTTGAGCTGAGGTTCTATCATAAACAGTCTCTCTACCTTCACAAGGTAGGGTTTAGGCTGCATATACACCACCCTCCTTGGACCCCACTTGTGGGATTACGCTAGGTATGTTGTTGTCGTTGTTGCTTGTGTGGGCGCACTCATCCAAAAGATTGTAGCCCCAACCCTTAATTTTGGTAATTTTCTTTTTCTGCGGATTTTATTGTAGTTTGTTAAAAATACAACATGCATCGGTTTAAAGTTTCCAAACAGTTTTATTATAACCCTAGGCTGCTTCACACGTTATCCTTAAGGTTTCGGATTCAATGTTCCTGTTCTTTTATAAGGTAACAGAGCTAATCTTAGGTAAAAGCATTCTCTACGTAAATCAATTCTCACAAATGTTTTCTTTCTACTTCTAGTCCAATTGTATATTGTCTCTACCTAATCTGTCGCTTTGAGCTTCGCTCAGTCCATGCAGCTCAACGAGCCTTTAGCTCTACTCTAGGATCTTTTCTCAACTCGTGAACCTAGTTTCTATTATTCGATCTTCCAGATCCCTTCATCATCTTGTTGAGCCTAATCTCTTTGCTCTACTCACTCTTCAACCTATAAGCCACCTTAAAACCCATATATTTGAAGAAGTAGAAAAATGAAAGAAAGCACAATATACATACTACTCAAAGCACAAAAATCTTGATCAACATGTCAAAAGGATTAAGACAGTGTGATTCATCATTTCCAATAAAAACTACCCCAAAGAATCATCCAAACTTACAAACTAGAAAGAGCTTTGAGTAGTAGAACTTTTTTCCTTTTCGCCAAGTTCTTCTATGGGGTTTTTTGAGCCTTTGGTGTCTATGTCAAAAGCCATATAATCATGAGATTTTGCACTATCTATAATATTCTTCTAGATAGTTGAACGTCAAGCTTATAAATACACATCAAATAGCGCTAACAGTTAGCACCTCCTTGACATGAAAAGCTAAACAACATGAGAAACCTACCTACACAATGCACATTCCTGATGATATGCTTGCCAAAGAAAATGGACAGGGAAGATATCAGGGGAAAAGTAAAAATGTGGTCTGAAAGTCTCTGTGTCATATGCAAAACTAAACTAAAAAATAATTGTGTTGCCAAGAAGATATTTATAAGTGCGAAAAAGTATGAGAGTTTCGGGCTGAGACTCGAAGAGTTCAAACTTACAGGTATAAAACCAGTATCAATAGCCTTAGTGACCATGGAAATGTCAGCCTCTGTCATCTGCAAAAGCACAAGTTGCCAAATTTCAAACAATTTCACAGCAAGGAACAATTTTGTTTTCTCGAAAGAGCTTTAAAATATAGTCATATATCCATTTAATAAAAATGATCTTCATTTCGCCTTCTAACATTTCTTTGAGATGTTGACCAACCACATGAGAATGGAGACATTCCGATGGAAGGAATACCCTCTGCAACAACAAAAACCATTTTTCAGGGATCCACTGATAAGAGGCAGACATAAAATTGTGATCTAGAGCATGACTAAGAAATCCGTGAAGGGTGAAATCAAGTATGCCCTTCAAGGTGAAAATATGCATCTATAATGAATCATTAACAAGCCTTGCACGTGAAGAGCAGTCAATTGTTTGTGGGTTGACTGGATGGACAGCTATCAAGTACTAAGGAGATCAACAACATGACTTGATTAATTAGGATGTTAAGATTGACGCGGGAAAGTAAAAGAGGATACCAAATCAATTTAAGCCCTCGTAACATCTTCCGCAGAGCAACATATCCCTCCAATCTGATATGATAATTGCCTATGGTCTTTATAGTGTCTATTCAAATCCTACTTCTTGTCATGCAATAAAGCAGTTGGGCTATTAGATAGATTCTCAGGACTTAAACATCCAAATTCATTTCAATTCCCAACCCTGCCCACAGTGAGACCCAATGGAGTGAAGATGTGAAAATGTTACATATTATGGTACCAGTTACATTTAATCACAATAAGATCTATTTCTACACAATCTTAGAGGCTAGTGGCATGGAAATGAAGTTGTTATGAATACCTCTTGCTAGGGCTCTCACGATTTCAAGATTGAGGGATGTGACCTGCAATAAAGAAAATGTGAATTCTGTCACATATCACCTGAGAATCAAAGAAAACATAAAAAGGGGATCATCGCATAGGCATGAAGAAGTCTAGCAAATAATTAGGTCATAATCACTTAATTTGTTCAGTAAACAGCAAACACCAAACCCGCCATTCCCTGAACGTTCTAAATAGACATCTCTCAGGAGCGTAGTGGATAAGTTAAGCAGATAAGAAATTAAGCACGGAAGTTTAGCCTGCATAAGACCCTAGAAATATGTCCAAAACAAGAGGAGAACAAAGACGCATGCATGAATTATTTCATTTAATGTTTGTGACCTAAATGAAAAGGCCATGGAATGCCAGAATGCAAAAGAAAACAAAGGGGTGTGTGTGTGTGCGCGCAAATATTTCACTGGTTCAGCAACGGCACTGCTAGTCCTAAGTTACAAGCAGAAGGTAGAAAAGGAATAGAGACAAAATATCAGCTACATAATAGAGTTGAAATATGTGTCAGGCGGACCAAAGATATTGCTTGAAAACGGAAAGGTGAGGGCTGGAACTTACTGAAATTCTTGTAGCAACAAAACCGGCCTTGACAAGAGGTTCGCTTAGTCCACCCTTATGAACCCCTGACTTGCTAGCTTGAAAGTGTCCAAAGGAACCTGACGGCAATGATGACAAATGTAATAGGACCACTAGTTTACTTGAAATCCAAAATGTCTTTCTAGAGAATCAAAATTGGGTCGATTTATGTTTATTCATTTCATAATTCAAAGAATGTTGCTATGGCTAATGAACGTTACAATCCTGCTAATGACTAAACACACTCAATTAATATCAACCTGCTCCATGAACAACAATAAAACTTTCTGAATCCGCAACTGGTTGATCACCGAAATCATTAATGAAACTTGGAGCTTCAGACTGTCCCGGCCTTTTACTCCAATCCATTCCAAGAACATGTGCAGAAGTAGAATCCTGAACAAATGCTTGACGAAGCTGGGATGAAACTTCCTTGAGATTCTCCTCATCTATAGTCTCCAATTTATTTTTACACGTGATGGCTGCACCACCTGAACTAAAAAGTAAGCAAATAATGCATCCGAAACCTCCAAAAAAAAAAGACCTGCTAATAATTAGGTAAAATTTTGTATCCCCTTTTTCACACCAACTTGATGTCACTACCATGCACTTTCTTCATTGTTAAGAGTAGCCTAAAATAGTTAAATACAAACTCAGAAGAAAGCATTAACCAGCATATTTTTATTTTTATTTTTCTCTATAGGTAAAATGAATCAACCATCATGTTCTGCTACTATCGGTTGTTTTTGTTATTTTCTCTTGTACTTCCATTACGTCTTTTTCTAAACTGATTTCGTCTTGAGCTGAGGGTGTGTCGAAAACAGTCTTTGTACCTCACTTCTGAGGTAGAGTTAAGGTCTGCATATACTCTATCCTCACCAGACCCTACTTAGACTACACTAGGTATGTTGTTGTTGTTGAAGGTAAAATCAACCAATCAACTAGCTTGACTATTTTACACCTGCTATAATCACTCTTTTTTTATGACTGTAGTGTCTGGAACAGATTTCGTGCACCTCGCCTAATTTCACGAGATACCTATCACCTTCCAGCATCAACAAGTATCACGTAAGTCTAGGACAAATGGGAAGAATCACCTAGTATTTTTGTGGGATTTAAACTTGAAACCTCATGACTCGATCTCAACCACTTCATCGACCACTATGCCACACCAATTTATCACAAAATTAGTGCCAATTGAAAAGTAGCACAACCTTTTTAGACCCATTTTGATTCATGAGCTTAACATGAAGTAGGACAATTTCTAAGACCCACTTCAAACCATCAGGAAGTAAAGGATGAGTTAACAAACAAATGCTCAATTTGAGGATTAATTTTTTTCCAATCAAATACACAGATATCAGATCAAAAGGAACTTGAACAAACTGAAAAAAAATGTTTTGATGAATCCAAAAAAAGGATAGTTCACCGAGTTTGACGATGCAGCGTAGCCGTTTAGAAATGGCGCCGGAAGTTGTCTTGTGCTCCATTTTTGGTTAAGGTTCTTTGTCTTCTATAGTTGCTGTAGCTGAAAAATAAAAGGCAAAAATGACATATTGGAATCTTAGAGTGAGATTTCAAAGGTCACTCAAACTATTTTAAAATTATTTAACAAACTCTTTTGTTTTTCTTGACTATATCATTTCAAAAATTAATGTATTATCAATAACTTGTACTATAAACACTTTTTTTTTAAAAAAAAAGTTTGCTCTAAAATAATATATATATATATGTGTGTGTGTATATATGTGTGTGTCATAGCAAATCATCTCATTCTTTTTTCTCACAAATCTAATGTGAAGTGGCCCATCAATTAAAGTATTTTTCTTCATCGACCGTTAATTTTTTACTTAAATTAGTTAACCAAATTTACACAAATATTAGCTATATTCAAAGTAATAAAGGTATAACTAAAAGATATGAATTTAAAACTACAGGATATAGCTAAAGTGGATTTTATGATTTGAAAAAATTGTAAACTAATTAAATTAAAGTAAAACAAAAAATATATTTTTTTATTTTTCCAAAAATGCCCTTTACTGAAGTAGGCACGTCGACGAACACCTACTTGTTTTGGCCTCAACTCTCTCTTATATTACTACCACATAAAGAGGGCTAGAAGCAGACACCTCTTGATCGACGTGGCTGCTTTTAGCTGAGGGCATTAATGTAATAGAGAAGGCTAAAAGCAGACACCTCTCGATCAACGTGCCTTCTTATAGCCAAGATTTTTTCATTTTAATTTATTTATCTTATTTTTTAGTCTTTTGGGTATTTTAAAGTAATATTAAAAAAAATTCTATAAATCACGATGATTAACAATATAAATATTTAAATTTTAAAAGATATAAAATATTCGATTAACTGTTGAAATTGTATCAGTGCCACATAAATTAGGACAGAAGGAGTAACATATATAATTTGAAAATGACGTAAAAAAACACTATAAATCACAATAATTAACAACTTAAAGTACTGAAAAATATATAAAAATCTGTTTGACTCTTAAAATTCTATCTATGCCACGTAAATTGGGACATAAGAAGTAATACATATTATTTAAAAATTATGTAATAAGTGCTATAAATCACGATAATTAACAACTTAAAATATTTAAAACCATATTTTTTTTGGATGATTCTCCAAATTTCAACTGTCACATAAATTGAAACTAAGAGAGTAACATGTATTGGACCCGTGCTGAGACGGATTCTCATATCTAGTAATAAGAGAGAGAGAGAAAATTAACTAAATGACATTAAAATACTATATATTACTAGTCCTATCTCCTAACAGGACTTTCTAGATTTCAATACCTATCAGTAGAAATTTAACCATACTACTATTAAACCTGTGTTTAAAAAAATGAAAAATAAAAGATAATAAATAATAGGAAAAAGTACACAAAATATATCCTGTGTTAAAGAACAAATGGATTGTCCACTTGAAATATTTTTTTCTTTTATGTGGGCCCCACTTACCCCACTTGCTTTCTTTCAACACTATAAATATGGCCCCATTACAATGTAAAATGGAGAGATAAGGGAAACATTTTCTGATACATACAAACACGGATACAATTTCTCTTCTGCTCCTCTCTATTTCTCTTAATCTCTCCTTCTTATTTTCCTAAATTTAGTTTATTTCATAATACGTTATCAGCACGAGTCTCCTTCACTTTGAGTTATTTTTTAAGAAGGTAACAAAAGGGGTAAGAATTTTATTTTCTTAAAATGTCTAATATTTCTAAACTTGAATTTGTTGCTCTTGACATGTCTGGAAAAAGGCTACTCATCATGGACTAGATCCCGAAATGTCACGCCCCGAGGGGTACCCTAGGCATGATCGGCACTCAAAAACCATCTCTGGCCTCCGAGAGAACCACTTAGTCTCATCACTCATTTGTTCATCAGTGTAAGACTTAAGAATACTAATGTGGGCTTGCCATCATCAACATCAAAGAAAAAAAATAATCCTTAGAAAAAGTAGTTTCAAAGGAAAACTACTCCGATTACATCATCAAACTCTGTCTACGAAACCTCTAATACTATTAGATGGTGCCAATGACATTTCAATGGCTACCTCAAAAGAAACATAATACTCAACAATAATAAAAGGATAAAGAGTTCTTCTGAATACAAGAAGGATTCACCAAATAGCTGAAAAATAATAATATTCAACGATGCACCTGTTGAAGATCTCTAACACCTGTATATGCATCATAAAATGATGCAGGTCGAATGACATTAGTACATGGAATGTACGAGTATGTAAAATAGCAGGAAAGTAAGGACAAATATCAAGAAACTCCTCTTAGGAAGACTCAGCTCAGAACTCATCACCATCTCAACATTAATATGTAATGCAAATGTAAAAATAATAATAAGCAATACTAACTCAGTTGGGAGTTTCTCTAACCGACAACCATCACTTATGAGCTAGTGATGATACAACGAAGCGATGTCGTTGCCACGTCCATCCAATACCTTGCCAAAGTAAAGGACATCACCATCTTAGATCCAATCATCAAAGTCCTCTTTTTGGGACTTAAGAGGCATAACCTCCATCCTACGCTGGTTACATAGTTCTAGGGTTTGAGTCAATTAAACTCTCACCCAACTCGGTGCTCAATACTAGTCTCAAAATATGTGTTCATATTAACCTCATCATCTAGTCTCATTGGATTTTAATTTAAATCATCAAACTCATCTCATTATCTATTCATCAATCATTATACTTCAAAAACATCATTTACATCTCATCAAAACATCTTGCTCAAAACACCATTTAATCCAAAGAATCAAATTCATTTAAACTCAATTCTTTTGCTCTTTCAAAACTCAATAAAATACATATATAGTATTAATTCAAATCACTCTTTTTGTTAATAAATATTAAAAAACAACATCTTTACTCAAAACACATGTAAAAATATTCATGAAGATCAAATCAATTAGAGTTCATGAGAAAGTAGCCACGAACAATAATTTCAATAATATGAGAGATAAAAATAATAATAATCTCAATGCATAAATATATCTAACTCAATAGAAGAAGAATTAATTCATTTAGAATTCAAAATTTGAGTAAAACTTAACTATAACTCAATTACGATGAATTTAAATATTGGGTGCATTGACGAACTCAATCCAATGCTATGAATAGCCTTACATACCTGAAATTCAAAGCTTTACTCCGAATTGGAACACTGTTTAACCCCTAGCCTTTTTTTTCTCATCAAAGCATTTTGTATACTACCCGGAGTATAAGAATCACCGGAATAGTATTTCTATACTACAAAAACTAAAACTATATTTAAGAATGAGTAAAGAAGTGTATAGAGAGAAGAGTTGCTTGAGAAAGCTTGATGAATAAAATAAAGAAATAAGGTGGGTATTTATAGGTGTGGAGGAGGAACCTAACAATAAATAAAAATAATTACAAAGGATGATCTTGAAAATTCAATGGACGATTTTGATGTCATGGATGATGTCAAATGGTTCTAGATCTTTCTATGGTAAGTGAGATGAGCTCTCTTTTAACGGAATACTCTTTTTCGGAGCTGCATTTGAACAAGATAAATTCCTCATCAGGATTGGTGTCTCATAAGAATTGTAGATATAGAAGTATAGTTTTATGTCATTTAAGAATCAATCAATTTGGGGCATCCTACCGTGAGATATGAGTTTTCTTCGATAAATATTCCATTTTGTCACAACACCATGCCTTATAAAAATTAATTTATTTGACCTACTTATCCTACGAATCTTGAGATATGGTCTCATGGAAGTTGTTGGTAATGTCGTTGGGGTTATTCATAAATTTGAATTACCTAATGTGGACTATTCTATGAAAAGTTATGCCCAAAATACAGAAGCAATATCACTTTTGTCGAGAATTGAAATACTACATACAACATTTTAGGGGTGTTACAAGAAGGAATACTCTCATTGAAGTCTTACATACTTTAGAGTAAACCTTAAAGAAAATAAACATAATTTGTATAATCAAAATACTTTAGGCATGGAAAAACATAATTATAATCAAAATACTTTAGGCATGAGAGAACATAATTATAATCAAAATACTTTAGGTATGAGACAACATAATATAATCAAAATACTTTAGACATGAGAGAACATAATTATAATCACAATACTTTAGACATGAGAGAACATAATTATAATCAAAATACTTTAGAACCTTTTCATGCCTTTATATAAGGACCTTTGATAAATCAACAATTCAATGCATTCAAGAGCCAACATAAGCTAATATAAGATAGGTAATTAAACATTAAATATTAAATAATGTCTGCAGATGGAATCATGATATGAAAACACATAAAGTTTCATGCTTGAATTAAATAGAAAACTTTGATAATTCATTTAGGTTTAATGAATGAAAGGATCCATTAATCAATAACGTTTTAGGGGGTGTTACACAAAATACATATAGAATCGATAGATATGGCAGACAACATCAAAGATGACAATACGACATCTAGTCAAGATCGTGCCAAAACCATAATATTTCTCCGACACCATCTTGACGAGAGATTAAAATTATAATATCTCATGTTAAAAGATCCCCTTAAACTGTGAAAAAATTTAAAAGAAAAATATGAACACCTGAAGTTGGTCATGCTTCCACAAGCACGTCATGATTGGCTAAATTTGAGATTAATGGTTTCAAAAATATATCTGAATATAATTCTGCCTTGTTTAGAATTATAGTTCAGTTAAATTTATGCAGAGAAGAAATCACTGAACAAGATAAACTTAAAAAAATATACTCTACATTTTCACCCACGAATATGCTCCTACAGCACCAATATCACAAAAAAAGTTTTTTAAAAAATATTTTGAATTACTTTCTCACCTTCTGATTGCTGAACGCCACAACGAACTTCTAATGAAAAATCATGATAGTCGGCCCATTGGTTTTTTGCCACTTCCTGAAGTAAATCAGGCAAATTATAACCAACGAGAAAGAGGCCATGACCCCAGTTGTGATCATGGTCGTGGTCATAGTCGAAGAAGACATTATAATCATGATGCTCGGCTAACACCGAGAAATGATCAGCAGTATAAAAAGAAGAATGAAAAGCCAGAAGCTTTACCGAAGAAAAATTCAGAAAGTATATGTCATAGATGTGGAGGTATGGGACATTAGTTATGGACATGCCGTCCATCAAAACATCTGGTTCAGCTATATAAGGCATTCTTGTAGAGGGCAGAAAATAATCCAGAGACAAATTTTATCTCTGAAGATAATATTGAGCCTATGTATCTCGATGTAGCTGATTTTTTTAATTTTTTCCAGAAGACAATATGAATATTGATAAGCCTAATAATATTTAATTTTATTTTTATTTATCTGTACTAAATATTATGTTTGTATTTTTCAATCCAAGTAAAGTTTGTGTAATGAACCATTTATTAATTATAATATTTACTTTATTTTCTTTTTGAAGAAAAATATGAATATGCCTTAAATTTTGTTTGAATCAATGATCAATCACGAGGATATTTATGTAATTGATAGTGGAACAACTCATGCTATTTTTAACGACGAGAAATATTTTTTCAACTTGCTAAGAAGAAAAGCAAATGTTACTGTAATTTCTGATAATTCAAAAATAATTGAAGGCTCCGGAAGAGCTACTATATTTCTGCCTAAGGGGATAAAAATTGTTATAGAAGATGCACTATTTCTAAATTATACACTTAAGGTCATTCGCCTTGATAATGCTGGAGAATTTATATTCCAAGCTTTTGATGATTATTGCTTATCAATTGGGATAAAAATTGAACATCCTGTTGTTCATGTTCATACTCAAAATGGCCTTGCAGAGTCATTTATTAAGTGCCTACAATTGATAGCAAGACCTCTACTAATAAAAACAAAATTGCCAATTAATGTTTGGGGTTATGCTATCTTACATGTAGCAACACTTGTATGTCTCAGACTGACACATTATAATAAATACTCTCCGTCACAGTTAGTATTTGGTCATGAGCCAAATATAGCCTATTTATGAATTTTTGGTTGTGCGGTATACGTGCCTGTAGAACCACAACGTATCAAGATGGGCCTTCAATGAAGGTTGGGCATATATGTTGGGTTTGACTCACCCTTCATAATTCGATATCTTGAATCGTTGACTGGATATTTATTCACTGCTCGTTTTGCAGATTATCAGTTTGATGAAATAATTTTTTCGTCATTAGGGGGAGAAAAAGGACCCCAAAAAAGAAATTGCGTGAATTTTTTTATCACTATCTCATTTTGATCCACGTACCCGCATATGTGAGCAGGAGGTCTAGAAGATCATCTATTTACAGAAAATAACAAATCAAATGCCAGATGCATTTACTGATTCGAAATGGATAACTAAGTCACATATCCCAGCAGTGAATGTGCCTATCCAAATTGATTTCCCAAAAGGACCATCTACTAGTATCATAGCTTCTGAATATCAAACACGCCTGAAGCGTGGTAGACCATTGGGTTCAAAGGATAAAAATTCTATAAAGAGAAGCGTGAGGAATAATAAAGATGATACTACACAAGAACCTCCTGAAGAAGGTCAAGATTTTAGTAATGCTGATATTCCTAAAGAAATTAGTGAACCCGAAAGTCAAGTGAATGAAGAACTTTCAATAAATTCTACCGGTGATGAGATAAATTTAGATCAATCGAAAATCACGATTGATAATGTTTTTGCATATAATGTTGCACTTAACATCATGCAAGATAGTGAAAGTCTTGAGCTTAAATCTATCAAAGAATGTCGACGTAGATGTGATTGGCCAGAATGACAAAAGAAAATTCAATCAGAATTAGACTTACTTACTAAACGTGAGATTTTTGGACCTGTAGTCCAAACCCCTGAAAGTGTGAAACCAGTTGGTTATAAATGGGTTTTTGTGTGAAAGCAAAATGAAATTTTAAGATACAAGGCACACCTTGTTGCACAAGTATTCTCTCAAAGACCCGAGGTCAACTATGAAGAAACATATTCACCTGTAATGGATGGAATAACTTTTTGATATCTCATCAGTTTAGTTGTACATAAAAATCTTGAAATACATCTAATGGACGTAGTTACAGCTTACCTTTATGGTTCATTTGATAATGAAATTTACATGAAAATTCCAAAAGGATTAAAATTACATGAAACATGTACTAAGTCTCGGGAGATGTACTCAATGAAACTGCAAAGATCATTATATGATCTGAAATAATCAGGGCGTATGTGGTATAATTGCCTTAGTGAGTACTTGATAAATGAAGGTTATATAAATGATGTCATTTGTCCATGTGTTTTTATCAAGAAAACAAAATTAGAGTTTGTTGTACTTGCTGTTTATGTTGATGACATATATATCTTTGGAACCCCTGAAGAGGTCCAAAAGGCGATTGAATATCTAAATAAAGAATTTGAGATGAAAGATCTTGGAAAGACAAAACTTTGGAATGGTATCAAGCAAAGATATAAGATTGAAATGCGTCATCTCCAAAATGTCAAATGAAGTTTTCATCAGGGGGAGTAAAATATGTGCTGCACTTTTTTTTCCTTAACCAAGGTTTTGTCTCACTGGATTTTTCTGGTAAGGTTTTTAATGAGGCAGCATTCAAGGCGTATTACTAGATGTATGTATTTTTTTTCTTCATTAGGCTTTTTTCCACTGAAGTTTTTTTCTAGTAAGGTTGTAATGAGGCACAACATCTATGGATGTTCTGGATAACAATGTTTATTGTTTGTTGTAAAACATTTTTTTCCTTTCATGTGGACATCCAAAGGGAAATGTTAAAGAACAAATGGACAAGTGGATTGTCCACTTGAAATATTTTTTTCTTTTATGTGGGGCCCACTTGCCCCCCACTTCCTTTCTTTCAATACTATAAATATGGCCCCATTGCAATGTAAAATGGAGAGATAAGGGAAGCATTCTCTGATACATACAAACACGGATACAGTTTCTCTTCTGCTCCTCTCTATTTCTCTTAATCTCTCCTCCTTATTTTTCTAAATTTAGTTTATTTTATAATACCCTGGAATAAATTATTTACGCGAAATAGTCCCTTTTCATTGTAATTTCAAAAATGCCCAGGATGCCAATGCTATTTACCGGAGATGCCCCTTAGTTGTGCACGAGAATAGTGTTCCTTCTGTTCATTTTTTTTGTTTCATTTATTGTTTTTGTCTTATTATTAATTACTTTTATTCTATTCTCATTTGTTATTTTTGTTTTTATTTTTTTATTTTTTTATTCCTTTTTTCATTTTATTCTTTATTAGAGATATCATTGGTATCATTTTTAATATTTGTTTCTTTTCTTTTTCCCTTTTTATTGGTTAGTTTATCTTCTTTTTAATTTTTTTCTCTTTTTCTATATTTTTTCCTTTTCAATAAAATAAAATAAATACAAAAAGTTAAAATACTAACTAACTATTTTTAGATTAATAAAAATAAAATAATTAAATAACTAGAGTACAATAAAAAATAAATAAGAAAAATACTAAAGTCAACTAGATTGTTTATTAAATTAATGAAACATATATATTTTTGCTTTTTTATATTTTTAAAGATAGCAAAATAAAAAAAAAGATATTATCTATTTATTTTTAGACTGATAAAATACCAATAAAATAATAAACAAATCATCATTAATAAATCATTAAGAATGACTAAGGAGTATTTTATTAAAGGACTAGATTAAACCTCTATAATACTATGACAATATATAAGTATATTGTGACTGATAACATTAAGGACTAAAATAAATCTCAATAATATCATCAAAATATATATGGAACTATAATTTGACAACATTATGGAGGTATCATAATAGCTTGATGAATCCTCATTAATGATTTCCCAAATACTTGGCAAACAGACTATATTTTTGTTCAACTCATTATTATTTTATTAGTATTTAGTACCTACCTCTCTATAAGGGAAAGCTTGAGGATCTCCCCTATTGTCCTCATTGCCAACCTGTAGGGCCGGCTATTGGATAAAGCTGGTAAAGCAATAACTTTATGCCTTCAAATTAGGGGGCCTCTGTTTAGCAATCATATCGTATGTATAAACTTATATAAGTAGATTTTTTAGCTTTGAAAATATAAAAAATATATTTGGCAGGACACCTTTTGGCACGAATTGCCACAACTCTACTTTTTGGAGTTATTTTCGTAATTAAAGGGGGGTGGCAGGGGTGGATCGGTTAATTCAGTTTATTTTTGTACCCAAAATGCCCTCCAAAGTAAAATCACTAACAAAGAGTCCTAAACCACTACCAAAAAATTTGCACTTCCCAATAATTTTTTCCTTGGGCAATGAACCTTTCAAATCCACTGTAAGATTTGAAAAGTGCCGATAGAACACTCTTAATTTAATGTACTCCATACTCCATCCACTTTATATATGAGAAGTGCATTATGTCTTCCATTGTTTTTTCATTCAACATCTAAAATATTTTCTTTCCCTCTAATTTCGGCCATAAATTTAATCTCATGAACAAGTATGTCTATATTGTTTTTAAGGGAAAAAAATAAGGTATATACTCTACTTGACATGTCATAACCGTGACTCACCGTGATTGACACCCACTCTAACTCTCCGGTGAAAAATCACTATTACAATCCAAACTAAGCAGCAATCACAAGAGATAAGCAATTAAGATGGAAACCGATTAAATATATAATAAAAGGTGTTGAGTCCCCATAAATTCAACCAATGCAACCAAACATGCAGAATTATCTCTAGAACTTGAAAGTCATTGTACCAAAACTCTAATGAAATAATAAGTCTAAAGAAAAAGGGGATGCAACCCCAAAAAGTCATAAATAAATGTCTGAAAAATCTAAGTCTGGGAAGGATGGACCGAGATAAAGAATAACTCATGGTATCTTGAATGACATGGCTCACCCTTGAATTCTAACAATCAATGATATTCTATGAGAGGTCTCTCAACAGCCGTCCGAAGATGCCATGTACTCAACAAAGAAAGAGCAATTACAGTATCAGTACTCAAAACAATGGTGTACTAGTAGGATCACGCAACTATTCTAGTAAATGAGATATGGACAAGTAACAACAACACCGTAAACACACACATATAAAATACCTTACCACTTATCAATTCATGAACAATACATATATATATACATATATTAACAGTCTCAGTTTTAGTACACATTCAAGAAGGGTTCACTTATGAAACCTGTACTTCATCTATTAGTGTGTCGGAACGTGACACCTGATCTAAGGTTATGTCGGAATGTGATACTCAATTCAAATATGTGTCGATAAGTGACATCCGATCCAGTTATGTGTCAAAATGTGACACTCGATCCATAAAACACATCACAATCACAAATACAGTGTATCGTTCAACAATTATAAATACCAAGAATAAGTTCATTACATGCCATTGACAATAAACAATCATTTCACATGATTTGGTTCATCTTTCCTTATTTACATACATATATACATATAATTAAAGCAGTTAACCAACACATATGACACATACGGAAAGACAAAACCATCATCTACCTTGAATCCAAGCTTTTGAAATTCTACACTGCTGGAGCTTTCCTTTTTCAAATTTTTTTGACTTGTTCTTGGTCTAAAAATAACACACATAATGCAAATAATCAATAAAATAACCTACTTTATTTACATTATAACAAAATTTCTAACGTTATCCAAATCCATGATCCTAATGCCCAACTAGAGCTTTTTTCCACCATTAAATTTAGGCCAAAACCCTCCCTCAATGATAATCATCATGAATACTAGGTTTTAGGAATCAATTTATGAAGTAAGGGAGTATTTAACTTACCTTTGGCGCAATAATGGGTGGAAAACTAAAAGAAATAGCCCTAGTTCGTCCTTTTACTCTCCAAAAATGGGAAATGCAAAAAAATAACATTTTTGAGACTTTTTTCGTATTAAGTCGCGACTATCCTGTCATAGCGGGACCATTCCGCTATAGTAGGACCATCCCTCTATAGTGGCCCATCATGGCAGGATTAATTTTGCTCTAACGAGATGCATGTAGACAGAATATCCATGTTTAAGTCTCAAGCCTCCTATTTTACAACACACCCTCATCCTATGATATTTTAACATCTATACTTTATATCAAGTTCAATTTTGAGAGTTTTACTTGCCAAAATACTATTTCATAAAGTCGTACAAGCTTCATATCATCTTTTCTATCAACTCAATCAATAAAGCTAAAAATTAAATCCCCCATCCATTACTGGATTACCGTAGACTTTACCTGAATTAGATTTCGTCCAAGTCTGGCCTAGGTTCAATAATTCCAAGTCACTATCCAAAAGTTTTCTGGCCCAACTTCCTTCCCATTGGCTTATCCATAATGATGGGGACAAATCATTACAATAGATACCAATTTACCCATCACACATCTCCGAGTGATTAACTAGGAAAAACGGGGCTAAGATAGAGATAGAGTAGTAAATGATTCGATGAATAGCTGAGATATTTGTCTCGCATGTCCTTTTCAGTTTTTCAAGTAGCTTCTCCTACTAGACGATGCTTCCATTGAACTTTCATGGACATAATTTCTTTGGTCCTCAGTTTCCTAACATCACGATTAGGAATTGCCACTGGCTCTTCCTCATACTGAAGATCTTTGTCTAGTAAAACTGAGTCCCACTTAATGATATAATATCCATTCCCATGGTATTTCTTCAGCATGGGCACATAAAAGTCTAGATGGTCCCCAGATAAGCTAGATGGTAAAGACAACCTATAAGACAGTGGCCCTACACAGTCACGAATCTCAAAGGGGCCAATATAGCGAGGACTGAGCTTGTCCTTCTTACTAAATCTCACCACTCCTTGTATGGGTGACATCTTTAGAAGAAATTGTTCACCGATTTAAAATGTTATGTCCCTTACCTTACGACCAACATACTCTTTTTGACAACTCTGAGCTGGTAGAATCTTAGCTTGGATACTCCTTACCTTATCTAGAGCATCTCTTACCAAGTCAACCCCCAAGGGATTTACATCTCCAGCCTCAAACCACTATGTGGGAGACCTACACCCCCTCCTATAAAGAGCTTCAAATGGTGCCATATCAATGCTGTAGTGATAGCTATTGTTATATGATAACTTACACAAAGGCAAGAATTTATCCCAATGTCTTCCAAAATTAATTACACACCCTCTCAATATGTCTTCCAACACCTGAATGGTCCTCAGTGATTGCCTATCAGTCTGTAGGTGAAAAGTTGTGCTAAAAGTGAGTTGAGTGCCTAACTTCTCATGTAAATTTCTCCAAAATTTAGAGCTGCACTGCCCACCACGATCTGAGATGATAGAAAGGGGCACCCGCTATAGCCTTACTATCTCCTTATTCATGACTTGAACTAGGGCCAAGCCGTTACACGGCGATCAGGATGCGAGGGACCCCAACTAAGCCATCTTAGCATACATAGCATACATAAGGTAAAGAATATGATATTAAAATATAAGCGGAAGTAAGAACTCAAGGGAATGGGTCTAAGGGGTAGCAACTCAATAGATGTCCAATCGAACTACATCACATAGCGTCTAAACATGCCTCTATTCTAATCTTTGATGGGGGCTTAGGAAAAGCTCCTACTCACCCAAAACAATAGAAGTAAGTCAAGTAAACAACAAGAATAAAAGTCATGTCCTCAATAGAATGAGGACTCACCAACCTTGATATCTAATCAACTCTAGCCATGAATAAGATGGTCGTGAGTGTCTTCCACCCCTACATTATGAGATAATATAGGCAAAATATGCGTTAGGATGATTGAATATACTAAGTATATGAGGTATGCATGAACAAGTAAAGGAACGCAAATAATATGCCATAAGATGCATGACCATTCATAATGAGCATGAGTAAAGATTTAGACATTTGAAAACATATGAAACTCATGATCAATGAATATCATAAAACTTCATCATAAACTCATAGTTTGACATTTAACTTATGTAGGATAAGACCTTTAATCGATATTTAAGACCACGCGAGCTATTACATGTAATCAGATGATCCTCATATCGAGAAGGGGAGGCTACCTTGCTAGGGTATACTCCATCATGATACTCATCTCAACTCAACTCAGTTGTGCTTTATGTGGATCCACTAGCTAGTCCATAAAGGTAATCCTATGCGGGCAACATAGTTTGAGACTTTAGGTTGCTACTAAAATTTTCTTGGGTAACTAACTGCTTTACCGGACCGAACACCAACTAGAATCCCTCTTGGTGCTTAGTCAATATCCCAATGGAAACTCATAAAAATATGATCATAACATAATAGGTAAAGATAGTAACTGCCTATCAATCCATCTTTAAAATATATTAGGAATAGGTCATTAAGTTTAGTAATTCATAAGAATCCATGAATTCGGTGAAAATTATCCTTATGGGCTTATCACACCATAATAACTTTTTTGATCTTAACTTTGATCATCATCATAACTTTCATCATAAAATCATAATCTCAACTTTAATTCATGAAAACTTTCCTTGAAAATCATTGAACTCATAATCAACTCATGAAAATTATCTTTAACTTCATAATCATAACTTCAAAATAGTTTTATGCATGGGCATTCATAATTCAGCTTAAAATCATGCAATTCAAGTGGAAACATGCTTATCCAGATCATTGATAATCATCTAAAATGAAATTGAAATAGCCCAATGCAATTCATCAAAACTAGGGTTAATACATTAATGAAAATTAAAGAAAACTTTGGAACTCCATGGGTGAAAAAAACCCATGGATCAATTCTTACATACCTTGAATAAATTCACTGAAAATTGAAGGAGAAACCTTGAAGAAATCTGAAAACCCTAGCTTTAGCTTAAAGAGAAACCTTGAGAGAATTGAATTCCTTTCCTTAGAGAATTTTGGTATTTGAATGAGGAAATTCAAAGGAATGGGTAGATATAGGCTTGAATTTGGCCATAATTGTGTCTAGGTTCATTAAACCAAACTTGAGAAATGACGAAATTACCTCTTATTAAATCTGAAACTTGGCCCTACGAGACCCTTTCTACAAGTCGTATAAGAAATGATGAGCCGTTAAAATGACTCATCCTACAGGCTTTGGAAAAGGCTTGAAAATCAGGTCTTTGCAGTTTGCAAACGGGTCATTTCTACGACCCGTCAACTTGTCTACGAGTCATCATTTGGACTCGTCCTGCAGGTCCCAAAACCTGCAAATTCTAAGGGTCTCTGAAGTTTGGTTACAAGTTCTCATGACGATAATGTTTTGATGCATTGACCAATGAGTTTAATATTTTAATGTTTTCATGATTTTACTCATGTTTTAAGATATTGGTCTTGTATCCCATTTGATTACATCCTATGTTTATTTTTCATGCATACTTCTCACATACTTAGTTCATTCCATGTACTAACGCATACTTTTTACCTATATTATATGGATGTAGGGAAGGATGATTATTGCGTACCTCCTATTCGTGAGTACAGTTGATCCTAGACTAGTACTTGTGGTGAGTGCTCATGCTTCGAGGACAAGACACTTTATTTTCATTGCATCATTTGACTATTTCATTTCTCTTATGTTGTCATGGATGAGCTATGAGCTTGTCTTATGCTCCCATAAAGTAGTAGAGGCGTGTTGGATGTTTAGAGTCTATGTTGTCTTCCATTCTGAATTTTGAGACTTATGATCTATTTTGAAACAATGCTTCTGTGTCTATGCTTTAGCTTATCTTGCTTATTTACCTTATGTATACTCTTGAATGATATGCTAAGAGGCTTGGTTGGTGTCCTCAGGGATCCTAATCCCGTATCGCACCTAGGGCTTAGCTTAGGTCGTGACATAAATAATTATAAGACTAATAAATGAATGTTATTTCATCAAAAAAGGTCAAACGTCAAATTATATGTTCCTTCGTCCCGATTTCAAATGTAGGTTAGGTGCTTCATTTTTATTTTATTTAGTTGTTTTTTAAAACAAGTGTGCATCACTCATTAAAAAATTTCAATGTTGTTTATGGTTAAAAAATATCCCAAAAGTTGAGTTTAAATTCCATAATACAATGAGTAATACTTTCTCCCGGTTATAATTGAAATTATTGTGTAGTTTAGATTCCGTCATAAAATGAGCGATGCTCTTTTCGGGAGTATAAGTCAATTCATTTTCTCATTTTTGGGATGATTAGACTAAAATATTTATAATATTTTATTTATAAATTGAGTAATTTTATTTATTAAATAATACGTAGTCATAATTTATATTAAGCTTATATAAAATATTTATGTTTAGCGAATACAAATGAATGTTATTACAACGTTAATGATCATACGTCAAATTATTAATTCATAGATTCGCGTTTGATTCTAGGTTATGTCCCTCATTATTTCATTTTTTTTAAAAGAACTCTCTTAGTTGGAAAGGGTGTATTAGTACTGAATTTAAATGCAACCATTGATTTTAAATAAATGTTTGTTCCTTTTAGCTTCTTACAATTATTACTTAATGAGTTATTTCAACCTTTCATTTTCTTTCTTTGACTTATAAAAACAGATATGAAATCTGTTAGAGTTTGCCAAAAATTATTCTCATTTAGAAAATCGTCTTTTTTGATTAAATAAATATTCTTTTCATTTGGCATACTTACTTACTATCTACAACACATACATCCAATTCATAAGTTTTACATCATAGTAGTTGATTGATGAGTATCAAAGATAAATGTATCACACCGTATAACTAACTCTATGTTTATAGTTGTCCCTTTTATATGTATATTTTCATAATTATAATCATAAAATTAGAGTATATATATATATATATATATATATATATATATATATGATATAGTACTTATATTTTCAGTAGAAATTAGTGTTTTCTTTGTTGTTTCTATATTGATGTAGCTAAGAATAATTAATTCAATATTTGGCTAATTACCAATTCGATTATGAACATTAATTCTTACTTCCTCTTCTGTTTGGTCTTAGTAGCACTAAGTTATGTATGTGGAATTTCAATAAATAAATATTGTGTGATGGAACCAAGTTCAAAGTGTTCCCTCTTATATTTATCACATTACTTCCTCTGCTGTGCTTTCTTCTCTCATTTCTGAAGTTGAATGTAGAATTTTATGAAATTAAAAATTCAGCCTTTTTACTAAGTCGACAAACAAATTTTAAAGTATAGTCCAAAAGTAATTGAAGCCAACGACAACATTTATTATTAGAATAACATGTTGTATTTAAGTAATGAACTTATGTACATAATGTAGATCCAAAAAGTATTATACCATAATCCAAAAATGAATTACATGTACATGTAAAGATAAGCTATTTCTCGATCACAATTACAACCGTGACAATCAACATCTTCATCATCACTATCAATAAACCAATCATCCATGCTAATGGGATTTTGATGTTCAATAGTGCAACAAATAGGCACTTCTCCCCAAAATAAGAGATTTTTCACCCAAAACTTTGTCAAAATATGTTCCAAACTTTGTCGACATTCCCCTATATTTACAAGGGGCTCGTTTTGTTTTATGTTTCCAATGAACATCACCCTTTCTAGCCTGTCTTCACCCCCAGAAGACAGCAATTAGGGCAATGACATAAGATGCCCCCTTGTGGCCTGCGTTTGCTGCTTGATGCAGTAAGTCCACTGCAAGCTCTGGCCTCTTATTTTTGGGAAAATCTGTAACACCCCTCAAAATGTTTCCCTAAGATTTGGACTCTTGTTGTATTCGGGTAGGGTCGAACTCGAGTATTGTGGAGCGTTTGCAGGAGTTAAGACGAATCCTTGAGAAATTGAGAAGTGCTAGAGATGATGTGGGGTCACGAAGGACCCCTAGGACCAAGCTAAGTCCGAAAGATTCATCGTGGCTAAATTTTAGGATGAGTTCATATGAGGGGTCGACTTCTAACGATCCTATCTTTTGAAAGACGACAATCTGGGTGGCCCACGACCCATCAAATTAAAGGTCGTCGAATCTTCTTTTCAACACCATCAAGAATATAATTTTTGGAGTTCGGAATCAAAAGATATGACGATCCTAAGATGAACTAGCACAGTAGAGATTTTCAGGCTTGGGTTGCAATTGCTGGAAAACTAGGCTTGGCGCCGCAGTGGCACGATGCGCCACTATCGCGCCACAAACATGCCTCAGTAGTTTGGGCTCTGGCGCGGCGCGCCACTAAAAGGTGTGCATGGTTTTTCAAGCCAATTTCCAGAACCCAGAAAATATTGGCCTTGGCGCTGTAAGGGCGCGACGCGCCACTATCGTGCCAGAAACATGCCTCAGTAGTTTGGTCTCTGGCGCAGCGCGCCACTGCGAGGTGGGCAGGTTTTAGGCGTAATCAGCCTGGCGCTGCAATGGCGCGATGCGCCACTATCGCGCCAGGTGCATTTTTGCCTATTTTTCAGAACTTTTGAGAAGGGGCAATTTGGGAACTTACCCAAATTATATATGTATCACCCTAGACTATTTTGAGATCATAACTTCAGCCTCCACTCTCTCTCTAAAAAGCCCTAGGAGTTCTTCTCTCTCTCTCTCTCTTCTTCTTCCTCTCCAAATCCTCTTCCAACAAGAAGAGTCCGAAGAGCTTCAAGTTTTGAGTTCTCCATTGAAGACCCAACCACAAGGGTTTCTTCAAGTCTTCACTAAGGTATGTAAGGCTATCCAAAATATGGGTTGAGTCCACCCATGTGCACTACCCTTGCTTTGAGGTTAGATGTCCATGAAAATGGAGTTTCTTGGTATGGTTTAGGTTTGAATGAGTTTTGTCCCCTAAAACCTTCATGTTAGTATGGGTTGATGGAGATGACCTGTTATTATGTTTTGTTGATCTCTTTAGCCATGTGATTATGTTACTTAAGTCAATTTCCTTAAATGTGTTATTCTACTTGTGTTGTTGAGCTAAAGTCATAGAGTTGTGATGAGTCTTGAGGAGATATCATAAATGCTTACCTAAATGAGGCTTGATTGAGTTAATTGGAGGATAAAATTGACGAGTGGACGAGGTCCTAAATGGAACTTGCCATTATGACTTAATTGAGTTGAAATGAGAATAGAGTTGATGAGTTGGCAATGTCCCACATGAAACTAGCCGTGAGGGCTTGTTTGAGATGATTGGAGGGAGTCTTATGAGCATAGAGTCATAGGAGGAGTATCGAGCACCGAGGCGGGCGAGAGTATAGTCCGTACTCGAACCCCAGGAACTACGCCTTCAACGTAGGCAAGGATGGAATCATTAAAGTCGGATGTTTCCCATGGGATCCAACCGTTAAAGTCAGATGTTTCCCATTTATTTGTCTTGAAATAATAGGACTTGACTAATCGATGGTATCCATGATTAGGGAGGCGTTCATGCCCTGGCACGGTATGGATGGACGTGGCAACAACGTCTGATTATTGTACTATCACCGACTCATAGGTGATGGTTGTCGGATAAGAGAAACTCCCATTTAGGTCTTTATAGTGCTCTGAATCAGTTGAGTTGAGTGGCTTATGAGTTAGTCCCATCTAAACTATTCTTATTAGACTTAGGACACTTGAGTGAGTTGTTATGTATGTATGAGTTGAGACCCTGAGTTGATGTTGATGTTTCCTTGATGTTTGTTTCATCCGGCCATTTTACATACTCGTACATTCCATGTACTGACGCTATTTGGCCTGCATCGTTTTATGATGCAGAGACAGGTACTAGAGATTATCAACTAGCGCTCCGTTGAAGATCCACATACACTCCCAGCTAGTTGGTGAGTCCTCCTAGTTTCCGGAGGATGTTGAACTTTATTGTATAGTTTTGTTGTAGTTTTCTTTACTTTGATTTCTTGGTAGCCATGGGCTTGTCATTGGCACCTCCTAGTCTTTGATAGAGGCTTCATAGACTAGAGTGTGGGGAGGTTGAACTGTTATTTTGAGGAGTCCTATTATACTTATTTTGTTGAGTTAAACATGTTTGGCCTTCGGCCCCCATATTGTAAATAGCATGTTATAATTGAGCCTTTCTTTGAGCGTATATGACTGAATGACGAAATGATTGAGTTAGGTGATTCACTTGACGATCAAAAATGGCTTTCAAGTGCTGGTCACATCTAGGGTACCCTCCCGGGGCGTGACAAACATGGTATCAGAGCCCAGAGTTCAACTGTCCTAGGGAGTCTATGAAGCCGTGTCTAATAGAGTCTTTTTTATGGATGTGTTATGCACCACACTTATAAGCAAGAGGCTATAGAACATTAGGAATTGTTTTCCCTCTTTCATACTCTGAATTCGTGCGATGGAGTTAAACTCTATGAAACTTCCCTTCTAATTCGTGTGTTTATACGTTACAGATAATGCCTCCAAAATGTACTGCTAGCTAGAGGAATGCTAATAATGCAGAGATGCCTCAGTCTGAGGTACGCCCAGCAAGGGTTAGAGGCCGACCTATGAGGTATGCGGAGGTGCCCCAAGTACTTGCTACTCCGCCTGCACCCACGTGAGAGACAGAATTTAGAGGGGCGATTACAATGCTCACTCAATTAATGGTTGCCCGAAATGGTAACCAGAGTTCGCCGACTCTTAGCTCTAGTTCCCAATAGCCGTCTGCTGCCACCAGAATTCAAGACTTTCTGAGAATGAATCCGCCGACATTCACGGGTTCTAAGGTTGATGAAGACCCTCAAAACTTTATTGACGAGATGTGGAAAATTCTGAAAGCTATGCATGCTACGAAAATTGAGGGGGTTGAGTTAGTGTCTTATCAACTCAAGTATATGGCAAACATTTGGTATAACCAATGGGAGAAAGGTAGAGGTGAGGATGCTGAACCTGCTATGTGGGATGAATTTGAGGGAGCCTTTCTTGACTACTTCTTTGCCCGAGAGTTGAGGGAAGCGAAATTGGAGAAATTTGTGAATCTAAGACAGGAGGGTATGACTGTTAAGGAGTATGGCCTGAAGTTCATCCAGCTATCCAGGTATGCTCCAGAAATGATCCCAGATATGAAGTCAAGGATGAGGAAGTTCGTCTCCGGATTAGTGAGGCATATGAAGAAGGAGTGCAAAGCAGCATTGTTGATCTCGGATATGGATATTTCCAGATTAATGGTGTATTCTCAACAGGTAGAGGATGAGAAAAGAAGAGACAGAGAATAGCACATGAGCAAGAAGGTAAAATCAGCGGGCCATGAGAGTGAACAGAGGCAAAACAAGGGCAACAGGTCCTTCTTCCAGAAGAGGCCTTCCAACTATGCCTCATCTACAGCCAGTTCTTCTATGCCGCAGAACAGGTATGATCGGCAGGGACAGAGTCGCCAGAACCTCAGACCACAGGGTTCTCAATCCCAGGCCAGCGTAAGTCAAGGATCGAGAGGGAAGCCACCATGTGGCAAGTGTGGTAGGCTCCACTTGGGAGAATGCAGAGCAGGAAGGGTTGGTTGTTATAAATGCAGCCAAATAGACCATTTTCAGAGAGAGTGCCCGACAGGAGGAAATAGAGTCTAGCATTTTGCCACCGCACCACCGACTAGGGGTAAACAGAGGGGCACTACTTCAGGTACGAGTGGAGGTACAAACCGCCTGTATGCCATGGGTAGTCGCCAAGATCAAGAGAACTCTCCAAACGTCGTGACGGGTATGATTCGAGTCTCTTCTCTTGATTGTTATGTGTTGATGGATCCGGGTGCCATCCTATCTTTTGTGACTCCTTATGTGGCTAGTAAATTCGATAAAGTTCCTGAATATCTTCTTGAGTCTTTCAGTGTAACCACTCCTGTGGGTGATTCTGTCTTAGCTGAGAGAGTCTATAGAGATTGCACTGTATCAATTCATCACAGGAATACTTTGGCTGACTTGGTTGAGTTGGACATGGTTGATTTTGATGTGATCCTTGGCATGGACTGGCTTTATGTCTGTTATGCCTCCATTGATTGTAGGACTCAAATTGTTAAGTTCACATTCCCAAATGAAGCTTCCATAGAGTGGAAGGGTAGTCCGGTTATGCCTAAGGGTAAGTTTATTTCTTACCTTAGAGCCAGGAAGCTAATCTCAAAAGGGTGTATCTATCAACTAGTCTGAGTAAAAGATGGCAATATTGAGTCTCCATCTCTCGAGTCGGTCCCGATTGTTAATGAGTTTCCCGACGTCTTTTCTGAGGATCTGCCTAGAGTCCCTCCTGATAGGGAGATCGACTTCGGGATTGATGTTCTTCCTGACACCCATCCTATCTCAATCCCTCCATATAGAATGGCTCCAGCCGAGTTGAAGGAGTTGAAAGAACAGTTGAAGGACTTATTAGATAAGGGATTCATTAAGCCGAGTATCTTACCATGGGGTGATTCGGTCCTATTCGTGCGAAAGAAGGATGGGTCCCTTAGAATGTGTATTGGCTACAGGCAGCTGAATAAGGTCACCATAAAAAACAAATACCCTCTCCCCAGAATAGATGAGTTATTCAATCAACTTCAGGGTGCCACTTACTTCTCAAAGATAGACATGAGATCTGGCTACCATCAGTTGAAGGTGAGGGAGTGTGATATTCCAAAGACAGCATTTCAAACCCGTTATGGCCATTTTGAATTTTTGGTCATGTCCTTCGGGTTGACTAATGCCCCCGCAGCTTTCATGGATCTCATGAACTGAGTGTTTAAACCATATCTTGATATGTTTGTGATTGTATTCATAGATGATATTCTGGTCTACTCCAAGAATGAAGAGGAGCACGCACATCATCTTAGATTCATTTTACAAACCTTGAGAGACCAGGTATTGTATGTAAAGTTCTCTACATGTGAATTTTGTCTTGTATCAGTGGCCTTCTTAGGCCACATTGTATCTGGAGACGGTATTTAGGTTGACGCCCAGAAGATTGAAGCTGTGAAAAATTGGCCCAAACCCACATCCTCGATAGAGATAAGAAGCTTCTTGGGTCTGGCTGGCTATTATTGAAGGTTTGTAGAGGGATTCTCATCCATATCATCACCATTGACTAAGCTGACTCAAAAGAAGGCTAAGTTCCAATGGTCCGATGCTTGTGAGGAAAGTTTCCAGAAATTGAAGACCAAGCTAACCACTGCTCCTATCCTGACCTTGCCCGATGGAACAGAGGGCTTTGTGGTCTACTGTGATGCATCCAGAATTAGTTTGGGTTGTGTGTTGATGCAAAGGGGGAAGGTGATAGCCTATGCTTCGAGACAACTTAAGGTTCATGAGAGGAATTGTCCAACTCATGACCTTGAGCTAGCGGCTGTAGTATTCGCGCTTAAAATATGGCACCACTACTTGTATGGAGTGCATGTTGACGTATTCACCGATTACAAGAGCTTACAATATGTCTTCAGCCAGAAGGAACTCAACCTGAGGCAAAGGAGATGGCTTGAGCTACTCAAGCACTACGACATGAGCATCCTCTACCATCTAGGTAAAGCTAATGTTGTTGCTGATGCTCTTAGTAGGTTGTCTATGGGTAGCACTGCCCATGTGGAGGAGGGAAGGAGGGAATTGGCGAAGGAGGTACATCGATTAGCCCGATTGGGAGTTCGACTCGAAGAAAACAATGAAGGTGGAGTAAACGTTCGAGATGGGGCTACGTCCTCACTTGTAGCAGAGGTAAAGGAGAAACAAGATCAGGATCCCATCCTCCTCCGGTTGAAAGAAGTTGTTCACAAACAAGGGGTGATAGTTTTCACCAAAGGGGGAGATGGTGTGTTGAGGTACCAAAGTAGATTGTGTGTACCTAATGTCGATGATGCTTGAGAGAGGATTATGGCCAAAGCGCATAGTTCCAGATACTCTATTCATCCAGGCTCCACAAAAATATATCATGACTTGAGGGAAATCTATTGGTGGAGTGGGATGAAGAGGGATATTGCGGAATTTGTTTCTAAGTGCCCGAATTGCCAACAGGTGAAGGTTGAGCATCAAAGGCCATGTGGTTTATCCCAAAATATAGAAATTCCAGAATGGAAGTGGGAGATGATCAACATGGACTTTATTACAGGCTTGCTGAGGTCCCGAAAGCAACACGATTCCATTTGGGTGATTATGGATAGAATGACAAAATCAGCTCACTTCTTGGCGGTTAAGACTACTAACACCGCAGAATATTATGCAAAGTTGTACATACAGGAGATCGTCAGATTGCATGGGGTCCCTTTATCTATCATCTCAAACAGAAGAGCCCAATTCACTTCCCAATTTTGGAAATCCTTTCAGAAGGGATTAGGTTCGAAGGTGAACTTGAGTACAGCCTTCCATCCCCAGACAGATGGCCAAGCAGAGCACACCATCCAGACATTGGAAGATATGTTGAGGGCATGTGTGCTTGACTTCAAGGGAAATTGGGATGATCACTTACCTCTCATAGAGTTTGCATATAACAATAGCTATCATGCAAGCATCCAAATGGCTCTTTATGAAGCTTTATATGAGAGGAGGTGTAGATCGCCCATTGGGTAGTTTGAAGTTGGTAAGATTGAGTTGATTGGGCCTGACTTTGTTCACCAAGCCATGGAGAAGGTGAGAGTTATCCAAGATAGGCTAAAGACAACCCAAAGCCGCCAAAAATCTTACACCGATGTGAGGAGGAGAGACTTGGAGTTTGAGGTGGGTGATTGGGTGTATTTGAAAGTGTCACCCATGAAGGGTGTCATGAGGTTTGGAAGGAAAGGTAAGCTCAGTCCTCGATATATTTGTCCTTACCAGATTTCGAGGTGGATTGAGAGTGTTGCCTATGAGTTGGAGTTACCTTCAGAGCTATCCTCTATTCATTCGGTGTTCCACGTTTCGATGTTGAAGAAGTGCTTGGGTGATCCCTCATTGGTAGTCCCCATTGATAGCGTTGGAATTAAGGATAGCTTGTCTTATGAAGAGGTTCCGGTCCAAATTCTTGATCTCCAAATTCGCAAGTTGAGGAACAAAGAGGTCGCCTTAGTCAAAGTCCTATGGAGGAACCAATTTGCTGAGGAAGCCACATGGGAAGCGGAGGAATCCATAAAATCTAAATATCCACATCTATTCGTGCCTACCGACGAGAATGTTGAAGGTAATGCCCATTTCCTTGACTTGAATTCATTTGTGCCTTTTGAGTCTTGATTAACAATTATTTAAGAATTTGATTGATTGAATGACTAAATTCTTGATTGTGCTTTACGCCCCGAGTCCATTCTTGGTTACTCGTCATTCAAGAATGAATGATCCCAAGGGGGAGATAATGTAACACCCCTCAAAACTTTTCCCTAAGATTCGGACCCTTATTGTATTCGGATAGGGTCGAACTCGAGTATTGTGGAGCGTTTGTAGGAGTTAAGACGAATCCTTGAGAAATTGAGAAGTGCTAGAGGTGATGTGGGGTCACGAAGGAACCCTAGGACCAAGCTAAGTCCAAAAGATTCATCGTGGCTAAGTTTTAGGATGAGTTCATATGAGGGATCGACTTCTAATGATCTTATCTTTTGAAAGACGAAAATCTGGGTGGCCCACGACCTATCAAATTAAAGGTCGTCGAGTCTTCTTTCCAACGCCACCAAGAATGTAATTTTTGGAGTTTGGAGTCAAAAGATATGATGATCCTAAGATGAACTAGCACATTAGAGATTTTCAGGCCTGGGTTGCAATTGCTGGAAAACTGGGCTTGGCGTCGCAGTGGCGCGATGCGCCACAATCGCGCCAGAAACATGCCTCAGTAGTTTGGGCTCTGGCGCGGCCTGCCATTAAAAGGTGTGCAGGGTTTTTCAAGCCAATTTCCAGAACCCAGAAAATATTGGCCTTGGCGTTGTAAGGGCGCGACGCGCCACTATCGCGCCAGAAACATGCCTCAGTAGTTTGGTCTCTGGAGCGGCGCGCCACTGCGAGGTGGGCAGGTTTTCGGCGTAATCAGCCTGGCGCTGCAATGGCGCGATGCGCCACTATCGCGCCAGGTGCATTTTTGCCTATTTTTCAGAACTTTTGAGAAGGGGCAATTTGGGAACTTACCCAAATTATATATGTATCACCCTAGACTATTTTGAGATCATAACTTCAGCCTCCACTCTCTCTCTAAAAAGCCCTAGGAGTTCTTCTCTCTCTCTCTCTCTTCTTCTTACTCTCCAAATCCTCCTCCAACAAGAAGAGTCCGAAGAGCTTCAAGTTTTGAGTTCTCCATTGAAGACCCAACCACAAGGTTTTCTTCAAGTCTTCACTAAGGTATGTAAGGCTATCCAAAACATGGGTTGAGTCCACCCATGTGCCCTACCCTTGCTTTGAGGTTAGATGTCCATGAAAATGGAGTTTCTTGGTATGGTTTAGGTTTGAATGAGTTTTGTCCCCTAAAACCTTCATGTTAGTATGAGTTGATGGAGATGGCCTGTTATTATGTTTTATTGATCTCTTTAGCCATGTGATTATGCTGCTTAAGTCAATTTCCTTAAATATGTTATTCTACTTGTGTTGTTGAGCTAACGTCATAGAGTTGTGATGAGTCTTGAGGAGATATCATAAATGCTTACCTAAATGAGGCTTGATTGAGTTAATTGGAGGATAGAATTGACGAGTGGACGAGGTCCTAAATGGAACTTGCCATTATGACTTAATTAAGTTGAAATGATAATAGAGTTGATGAGTTGGCAATGTCCCACATGAAACTAGCTGTAAGGGCTTGTTTGAGATGATTGGAGGGAGTCTTATGAGCATAGAGTCATAGGAGGAGTATCGATTACCGAGGCGGGCAAGAGTATAGTCCGTACTCGAACCCTAGGAACTACGCGCCAACGTAGGCAAGGATGGAACCGTTAAAGTCGAATGCTTCACATAGGATCGAACCGTTAAAGTCGGATGTTTCCCATTTATTTGTCCTGAAATGATAGAACTTGGCTAATCGATGGTATCCATGATTAGGGAGGTATTCATGCCCTGTCAAGGTATGGACGGACGTGGGAACAACGTCTGATTGTTGTACTATCACCAGCTCATAGGTGATGGTTGTCGGATAAGAGAAACTCTCATTTAGGTCTTGATAGTGCTCCGAGTCAGTTGAGTTGAGTGGCTTATGAGTTAGTCCTGTCTAAACTATTCTTGTTAGACTTAGGACACTTGAGTGAGTTGTTATGTATGTATGAGTTGAGACCCTGAGTTGATGTTGATGTTTCCTTGATGTTTGTTTCATTCGGCCATTTTACATACTCGTACATTCCATGTACTGACGCCATTTGGCCTGCATCATTTCATAATGCAGAGACAGGTACTAAAGATCATCAACCGGTGCTCCGTTGAAGATCCACATACACTCCCAGCTAGTTGGTGAGTCCTCCTAGTTTTCGGAGGATGTTGAACTTTATTGTATAGTTTTGTTGTAGTTTCCTTTACTCTGATTTCTTGGTAGCCATGGGCTTGTCATTAACACCTCCTAGACTTTGATAGAGGTTTCATAGACTAGAGTGTGGGGAGGTTGAACTGTTATTTTGAGGAGTCCTATTATACTTATTTTGTTGAGTTAAACATGTTTGGCCTTTGGACCCCATATTGTAAATAACATGTTATAATTGAGCCTTCCTTTGAGCGTATATGACTGAATGACGGAATGATTGAGTTAGGTGGTTCGCTTGACGGTCAGAAATGACTTTCAAGTGCCGGTCACGTCTAGGGTACCCTCCCGGGGCGTGACAAAATCCATCTGAGAAAAGAAACACATTTTAGTCTACACAGAACAAAAATTAAAATTACATATGAAAAGAAATTGCTACTAATTATTACCACGCCTTTTCGATACAAGGCTTCCACATTTCAGATTCTATGCATATGTTCAAAACCCTATATATATTCTCCTCGTTCCGAACTTTCCATGCAGGTTCGATCGAAAACTCTTTCAGGGTTTGCTTCTCATATACATATTGTTTATTTCTCACTTGATTTAATTACCTGCAACTACAAAATCAATCGGTTAGTAAACAAAATTTAAATGGTTCTTTGTGAATAAGATATTTTTATATATATATACACACACCCCTTCGTCTTAAATTAATTAAATCCTTGAAGGATACTGAACCAACTCTTGCACTAATTTCCGTAAGTAGCGGGCTGGAAAGCTTTTCAGTCAAAGAACAATAGTTTTCTTTCATTACTCTGTTCTTATTTCTTTTTGTTGCACTCCTCCTCTTCATTATTTTTCTTGAAAGTTGATTCAACAAGAACATGAAGAACTTCATTATTTGAAAACTTGTAATTTTTTTGCTCGAAATAGGTTTGAAAGGGGTATGAAAAGTTGTAAAGTTTTGAAAAGTTAAAAGGTTCAGATTGATTATGCTGAGAATATGAAAAGGTTTCCGAAAGGTTTTGAAAAGGTATGATAGGAAAGGAAGCAATCTTTAGTGGAGTTTAAAAAGGCGGGCATTCCATCTGTAACAGTGTCAAATTTTCATTTTAAATGAAATATACCATAATTTATTTACAATAACTTATTTATAATATTTTTGATGACAAGTATTTTTATTTAATAAATAATACATAGTAATAACTGATTTTTAGAGTTAAAATTATGTTTAGTCAATGTATACATGTCACGACCCAACCATCAGGCCGAGCGGACACCTACTCTAACATCTAGATAGAAAAACCCTTACAGAAATAACATGCGGAAATTTAACAATTGTCAAATACCAACCTAAAAAGTCAGGAATATACCATAATTGAAAATTTTAAAACTCTAAATTTTATTACTAGAAATATACTAACACCCCCAATGATACTAGTCTAAACAGGTACAAGAGCTTTTAAAGATAGAGCGTATAAATAAAGTAATGACACAACTCCCACCATAAAGAAGGAAAAATAGAAGCTGTTGGAGAATCATCTTCGTCTTCACCTAAAAAACATTACTAACCCTGCAACCAGACTATGCCAAGTGGCATAACAAATAATGGTAGGCATCAATTCGATACTCACCGCATAATATAAAGAAATCAACAAGAAGAAGACATGCTCTTAAGAAATACACCACCAAACCTTTATGCGCAACTCTTACTATTCTCGATAACCTCATTAAATTCGTTCAAGCCTAACTCTCATCCTTTCTATTTGGTCCGCTGCCAACTCTACTACAAATCAAGGCCTAACCCTTCTATCACATAGAGGAGTTTCCAAACTCCGGGCCACTATTAACTATATTTAATCAAGTTTATTACCTTTAGCTTTCACACCAACACCAGACCCTAGAATGATTAACATCTCACTTGGAAGAGGTAAACATAGTAATGAACTAAGAAATACCTCATAACCGTACTGGCCCACTATGGTGGGACCTATTCCGCTCTGGAAGCCTCGCCACAGCGGCCTGGCCGAAGACAATAACTTTGACTTCTCCTCTAATCCCTTTTTTTCCACATATACCAACATGACACCATCAATATCTGATTCTAAGTCACTAATCTTATTAAACCACATATCAACTGCTCTCCGCTTGTTTACCACGGCTTCACACCTACGATACGAATGCATTTAGCAATCATAGCATAATCCAAACATGCATATATGCATATATATAGAAGCACATTACCAATTTACCATTTTAAGAGAATTATACAGTTTCACTGTGTAAATCTCAATTACAACTGTTAACATGGTAACACTTGGACCTTCGGTCCTTTCATATCAATTATTAACAGAATGGGCATGCTCAATTATCATCAAGTCAGTTTTTCTATCATCACACATATAATCAAGATTAATTTACAGATGATAGCCACACAATGGTTCTCTCATGGAACCCATACCCAAACTATTAGTGTATTGGCGTGACACCCAATCCAATATTTAGTATGTGTCGGAACGTGACACTCAATCCAATATATGTGTCAAAATAAGACACCCGATATAATATATGTGTCGAAATGTGACACCCAATCCAATATATGTATCGAAACGCGACACTCGATTCAATATCACAATCATAATGCATAATCACAGTCCACAACGAATAGTTCACATACTTGCATAATTAAGTAATCGAGCGCATTGCATGTAATTGTTTGCAAATAGTCATTTCATTACTTTTATTTCATCTTATTGCATGAACGCGCATTACTCAATTATTTCACATAGAACTATCACTACGAGCTCTATATCCTATATTTATATAGATCAATAGCCCTATACTGGATCCCCCTTGATTATCAAAAGTCTCTCACTCTAACCCAGCAATTTCTTTACACATTAAATTTATAAGGACTATCAATCATATCAACAAGAAGTATTAAGGTTAACAATCAAGAACTAGACTACCATCACTAGTCACAACATAATCATAACCCACATAGTACATTCCTACCATAAAATCTCCTGTCAATTTACAATACATTATGCAATGAGGACATATTTATAACTACTCAATTGAGAAACCTATCTTACCTGGGCGCCAAGCAACTGCTGCAGAAGTTTATCGCGAACTTTGACTCCTTTAGTGAAATTTTAGCTTGTTCTTGGTCTAAAATAATAGTATAATACAAAATCAATCACAAATGGCCTAAATCTTTTTAGATTATATGCAAATCCCAAATTCTTGGCCAAACTCATGATTTTTCCACCCAAAATAGGGTTTTCTTATCATTAGTTTCAAGCCAAAACCCTCCGTCAATGATCACTACCAACAATTGTAGGTTCTAGGATTCAAATTACAAGTTTAGACAGTAAATTACTTACCTTTAACACAAATTGGAGTGAAAACTAGTAGAAAATCACCCTAGGTCGCTTTTGATCTTTTAAGAACGAAGTGGGAATGAATTAAACCATTCTAGAATTTTTCTCGACTTTAAATTCCATCTGACCCACCATAGCGGGACCACACCACTCTGGCGGTCCCGCTACAACAGCCTAATTCCCGCCACAACGGCTTCAGCACAGACAATGCTTAGTGAAAAGGGCATAACTTTTTACTCTGAACTCCAAATGAGGCAAATTCAATGATGTTGGAAAGAAGACTCATAGAACTTTAATTTGATAGGTCGTGGGCCACCTTATTCATTATAGGCTGAGAGATATGATCGTTTGAAGTAGATTTTAGTTTGAACTCAAGTCCAAAATTAAATCGGAAAGACACTTTCGGCTCAATTTTGATATAAGAGTATAGAACGGCCTTAATTTACAACTAATGCACTCACTTACCAAGGTATTGATCCTAACCTTATGATAAATGATATTCGTATAACTTTACCGCAGATATTTAGATAATGATGGTCTAGGTCGTTATAGTAGATAGTAATATATGATTTGGAGTACATAGTATGATTTAGTAGCTCGTAACTCGAGACTATTAGAGGTGATTATTACTCCATGTGATTTGGAGTGTAAGGAATGCCTAAAACTTTGTTTTGTTTGTATTGTGCCAGATTTTTTTACTGTAATTTCTTTCCAATATATTTTGTTCGTATTATATTAAAAAATAATAATTACATCAATAATTTTTTTTAAAACTCATATCTTACACTGATTCATTGATCCATAATTTTTAAAAATAAATTAAAAGGAGAGTAAATATTTTGTATTACAGAAAAGAAAAGAGAAAAAACATAAAAAGGAGTGAGATTTGAGTTATGAATAATATTTAAGAGTAGAAATTATAAAGATGTTAAAGAGATATGCGCTACTAACAACTGAAATATATATTAGATATTAAATACATTAATCATTATGAATAAATAAAATAAATTATTTAAGGATAATAACATAAAACACAAGAAAATTATATATAATTATTAATATGATACTGCACTATGTATGATATTTATAATATTTTTATTCCAATTATATCAATTCAGAAATAAATATATCAAAAAGACGAAAGAAATCTAACTATATAACATATCTGTAAAATAAAAATAAAAATCAAGTGTACAAACAATCCAAAATCATTATCTCTTGAAATCTAAGTATAATCAAACTACACTACATATCTATTAAATTAAACACCAATTAATTTTTCAACCAAACACACAAAAATGATGCATTAAAAATGTCACCAATATTCAAATTACCTCAATATTATTATCCTGAAGATTTTCTTGATCATATATATATATATATATATTCTTGGAGGAGGATAACAAATACTTAAAAAAATACTTAAATAAGAAGAAAATTGTATAAAAATAATTAGAAGAAGCCCAATAAAATAAAATAAAATTCTTGACCTTAAAAGATATCACATCACTCTTAAGAGACTGGAGTGGCCTTTTAAATTCTTCAATAATTTATATAATAATTAATAATTAATGTAATAACTTATACACAATTAATTAATATGATTGTTGGAAGCTTTAATTCATTATGATTATGTAATAAGACAACGTTTAATTATTAAGTAATAGTGTTATAAGATTGTTTCTCACTTAATCAAGATTAATTGTAGCATTTGATATTAAATTGATCAATTACTCAATGTATTCAAGTTTTAATGTAGTTTAGTTGATCATCTAATTACTATGTTTAATTCATTGTGATTATGTTATACGACAATGTTTGATCATTATGTAGTAGTGTTGTAAGATTGTTTCTCACTTAGTCAAGGTTAATTGTAGCATTTGATATTAAATTGATCAATTACTCAATGTATTCAAGTTTTAATGTAGTTTAGTTGATCATCTAATTACTATATTTAATCATTAAGTAGTAGTGTTATAAGATCGTTTCTTACTTAGTCAAGGGTAATTGTAGTGAAACAAATGAATATAAACGCGAACTTTGGATAATCATTTTGATTACACAATACAATGAATTTGTCATGCTCCGAGAGGGTACCCTAGACGTGGTCGACACTCGGAGACCATTACTGGCCCTAAACGAACCAATTGATCCAATCACTCATTCAATTACATCAGCGGAAGACTTAAATTAAATCAATGAGACATTTAGGTGGGATAACGACTCAATACTCAATAAAGGAATAATGTAAATAAACAATCTTACATGTTAACTCAATCTTAAAAGTAATAGTTCTTCAAAACAAACAGACTCAAAGAGATGTCAACTCCGATCTACTCACTTTATGCCTATGAAGCCTCTATCAACTGTCAAGAAGGTGTCAAGACAAGCTCATGGCTACCTAAAAAAACTACTCAAAATAATGCATGAAATAAATATGATTCCTCTGAAAGTAAGGAGGTCTAAGCACTATCAGGAAAGGAAAGGATCTTCAATGGAGCGCTTGTTGATAATCTCTAGTACCTGTATCTGCATCATATAATGATGCATGCCGAATGACATTAGAACATGAAATGTATGAGTATGTAAAATAGCTAAAGGAGACATAATTCAATAACTCAACATCAAGTAACTCAACTCAAAGGTAACTCAAATCAACTCAAAATGATATGCAAGTTTATAATAACAATGCTGTGAAAGTAGACTCACTGATATGGAACAACCAAATCAAACCATTCATTTTAGAGAGTTTTTCTAACCGATAACCATCACTTATGAACTAGTGATGATACAACACTTTAAATTACCGCTGTTGCAATCGTCCAATACCTTGTCAGGGTAAGGGGCGATCAACCTCATTGGATCTACAATTAATCAAAGTCCTCTTTTGGGACTAGAGAAACATAGCTTCTATCCTACGTTGACTACGCAGTTTATGGGATTTGAGTTGTCATTTACTTTTATCCAAATCGATGCTCAATACTAGTCACAAAAGACTTAATATACTCATTGTTATGTCGAAAAATGGACAAAGTGTAAAATTAATTTCATCTTTATAAGAAAAAATCAATTTTAGTAAAAGAGGAGTCGCCACTTAATTTTTTTAAAAAATTAAGAAAACTTAATTTAAAAGACTCTAACAGATTTAAGTCTTAAAAATTTAGAGAAAAAGGGTACGAGGTTCATATTACTATTTTAAGAAGGTTTTAGCACTTAAAATAGCCGCTAACATGCGGTTATCCAATGATTTGAAAATTATTTGACTAACTTTGGAAAATATTAATTTAAAAGGAAATGAAGACTTTGAAATTATTTTTAGAAAAAATAAATAAATTGATAAAACTTAAATATTTGATTATAATATACATGTATATATATATATATATAAAGAAGTAAAAGTTTATCAATGACTAAGTAAATGTAGAAAATCATTTTAAGAATAAATTAACATGAATTGGTTTATCCTTAGGGGAATTCAATTAAGTTAAATCAAACTAATCAACTTCTACGTTAGTATAAACAAACGTAAATAAATAAATAAATTATTACAACCCGAATTAAATATAAATGAATAAAGTATGAAAATTTGATCCAACACTTAGTTTCTGTACGTCTGGACTAAGTTATTGGGCCATCTGCATTTTGGACCTTAAGCTTAATTCCATTATATATCGCAACTGTATATACACTGTATTGAATTGTATATACACCATATACCACGTGTTTGTTTCCTGTAGATACTATATATCACTGTATATCATTTTATATCACTGTGTATCAGACTGTATATACATTGTATACAGTTTTTATCCCTTGTAGCTGCTGCATATTACTGTATATACACTATATATAGTGTGTTTCGCCTGTATCTACTGTATATCACTGCATATATACTATATATAGTGTATATACAGTATATATAACACTGTATACAGTGTTTTACCCCATGTATCTACTGTATATTACTGCATACATACTATATACAGTGTATATAAAGTGTATATAACACTATATACAGTGTTTCTTCCCCTGCACATACTATATATCATTATGTATATACTGTATATAATGTATATACAGTGTATATAATATTATTTCTTTACATCAAATTGTATATACACTGTATATCAGTGTATACGACACTGTTTTCCACTTGTATTCTATGTATACAACCCAATATCAATATTCAAATCATAGATATTACCTTTTTTTCATGTATCAATTTTCAGTCATTTGATCAAGATGATAGGAGACTAAAAATTCAACGATATGCAAGGATGAAGTCCAAAGATTGACTCGAATTGATATCACATGCACCAAAATAAAATTACACAAGCATTTACTCATTTTAAACTAAATCAAGGAATGGGCACCCTAGAAGTGACTAACAACATGCTAACTAGCTCAATTTTAAAGAAAGAATCAAATCAATTAGGCTATGAAGGTTCTAACTAAATATAACTTAAGCATATTTTATTATCTACATTATGTTAAAAGAAGATTTTGAAAACATGAAAATCTATATTGTCAAAGAAAACTACTTGAAAAAATAATGAACAAAACTAAGTGTTTTCATTAGATAATCCTAACACATGCTAACTATAAGGAATTTCTATCACTAACCTAGCTATTCTTAATACATGCTAACTAAGAAAAACAAGACTACAAATCAACTAACTATAAAACATGAAATAATATAAAATAATTAAATAAAATAAAGCTAAAAAAATATTTTACCTTTTTTTGGGCCACGAGATGGAAGACGATGAGCGATTGAGATTAGATCTTGGCAGTTGATAAAGATGAAATAGATGGGTGTGATTAAGAGATGGATTTAAAATTTGAATTTGGGTCATATTGAATTTAATTTAGGCTAAAATTAAAATGAATTGAACAAAAAGGACTATGCTTAAAAGGAAATGGAGAAAAATTGAATAGATTGCTATCTAATTAATAACCACAATATATTGAATAAGTAAAATCATAAAATTTATCAAGTAGTAGTATTTTTGTACATAAAATAACTACTCATATATATACTATGTAAATATGTGTGTGTATATATAGCATACGTATGTATATAATACGTACTAAATAGATGCATAATTAATATAGTTAACTAAAGTATATAATAGACTTAATTAAGTAATAATTAATATGCACATGTATACGAGATGTATTAAAATAGATATGTAATATGTATATGTTAATATGAATAAGTAAATTATAAACTTAGTTAAGTAATATTTTATATAAAGAAAATACACACATATAATATGTACTAAATAGACATGTAAAAATATTCGAACGTATGAAGCTCGTTATTTAAAAAATAAAAATAATAAAGATAATAGTAGTACTATTAATAAATAGCAAAAATATTATAAATTACGGAATGTCAAAATATATGATTTATTGGGTAAAACTAAACTAAATTTATTTATTTAATAAAGAAATAATAATAATAATTATTTATTTATTTATTTTTAAAAAATGTCAATTTATTAAGATAACAATCCAAAAAATAGTTATGGGTTGGTCAAAATTGGGTGTCAACACTCATAAGCTCAATCAAATAATTACAATAAAATCAACTCATTTAGTCTCATTGAACTCTCATCAAACTTGATTCATCTCATTCATCAAGCTCTTTTGTTTAAAACATGTTGTCGCCTCATTCATATCTTCATAAAGTTCTATCTCAAATTGATCATTTAAATAAATACTCAAGTTCATTTAAACTCAATGTTCATGGATTCAGTTTAAAAAAATCATAATTCGTTAAATGCGTAGAAACCATGAGATCATGAACAACAGTTTAAGAACTCAAATCATGGGAATGATCATAATATATATATATATATTAGGAATTCAATAAGGAAATTTTATAAATAACTCAACAACTCAATTAAACGGGATCAAAATTCAACTCAAATTAAGAGTTCGGGTATGAGGATTAACTCAGTACAACATTGTGATTAGCCTTACATACTTGGGACTCAAAGTAATAATCAAAACTCGAAGGGATTTCTTAAAAACCTTGAACCCTAGATTCTTCCTTCTCTCCAATCAATTCTCTCAAACATTTACGCGTTAATGAGAGGAAAAACCCTTTTGGGTAAGTTAAAGGACTGATTTTTGGTCCCCAAACATGCAGGGTTCAGTTGAAAAAATCTTGCAAAAAATCGAAATGTCCTTCATTAAAACTGGGTCGGGCAACCTTCATGGAAGGCCACCACGGCCCGTAAAGCTCACCATGGTCCGTGGTGATGGCCGTGGTCCTGAAAATTATACTGATTTAGGAGAGGTGGCTACTATGAAGATCACCACAACTCATGGTGCTCACCACGGATCGTGGTTTGTGCCTGCTTTAAGGGTCCTGGGGGTCAAGTTCACAGACGGCTTCATGGTCCGTGGTACGCACCACAGGCCATAGAGCTCTTTATGGACCCTTCCCCTTATTTACCTTAGTCACTGACACCACCACGGTACCTTATCATGGCCCGTGAAGAGGAGTACAGTCCGTGAATGGTCTCATGATCTGCTCCTGGTGCAATTTCTCTGATTTTCTAGAGTTAGTTCAGGCTAGGGACTTCGTAGGTGTTACGAAATTCATGACACATCAACTATAAGTCAATTCATTTTGATGAATATAAATGTGAACTTTGGATAATCATTTCGTTTACGCAATATAATTAGTTCATGACTCATCAACTATAATTCAATTTATTTTCTCATTTTTGAGGTGATTAAACTTTATTTATTTATAATATTTCATTCTTTAATTAAGTAGTTTTATTTATTAATTAAACCGATTAATAACTTATTTTAAGCTTATATAATAAATATGTTTTGTGAATACAAACGAATGTTATTGCTGCGTAAATGGTTAAACCTCAAGTTACGTCCCCAATTTCTTTTTCTTTTTCTTTTTGTAAAAAAAACTTTTGGTTGGAACTTCTAAATTCTAAATTTTTCAATAGTAGGAAATTGTAAATATTTTAATAAATATACTTGTATTTAAAAAAGAAGATCAAAGCTTCATGAACTCTCTTCTTATCAGAACACTTTATTTAAATAAAACCAAAGTTTCACAAAGTATCTTTTTATCCCAAAGATGGCAACCTTCACACCGGTATCCCTATCCAAACTTTTGCTTTCTCTAAGAAGATTGTATATCAACCTTGACGGAGTGGTAATTTATTACCTTTCATTATTTTTCTTAATATTTCTTTTTTTTGTTAATATACCCTTACATTATTTTTTACCTCTTCGTAGTGGCTGCCACAATCCGTTAGTAAATTCATTCTCGTAGAGACAACTACCTTATGGATCGTTCACCTAAGTTTTGGAGGACCTAAATTATATTATGCAACTGTAGGTCGGTGCAGAGAAGATAATTGGCCGTGGATAAGTAATGGATGGAGCCATTTTATTTGTAGTGCAGGTTTCCGGGAAGGAGATATTTTGAAAGTTGAAATCTTTCATAGTTATGAAAGTTGTGTACAAATATCGATTTATAAACTCGTCCCTTATTACGTTGAAGGGGACGATGGAGTAATAGTGAGTGACCGTTGATTAATATATATTTTATTTCATGTTATTTTTATTATATTTTATTTTGATTTCATATTTTCCTTTTCATTATTAACATCAACAGATATAAGAAGGAAAAATGAAAGAGTAAAAACTTTCAATGAGTGTAAAACAACTAATTTTGTGACAAGAAAACGGTAAGAAAATATTTTTTGTTAGTTTCTAAAGATTTTGATATTAAAGAGACCGTCAAACTGATAACATATCAAAAGAGAGAAAAGTGATGGTTCGAGCCTCCCAACACACCTTTTTGGCTTCTTAACCTTTACGCGTCCTAATACACGTTTAAAAACCCACTCAACCCTATGTCATTATAATATCACTTCTCAGTTTTTCTTCTATAAACAACTGATAAATCAATATCATGTCTTCTCAAAATGCTGGTAATGGTCGTATTGCGCATCGAAGGCAGTTACCCAACCTTCTGGGAGATTGAGCTATTGAATGATGAAGTAGAGGACCTTAATCATGTTGTTGAAGAACTGAAGCGTGAATTGTGGAGATAAAGGCATCATTTTGATGCCTTCGTTAAGGAGTTTAAGAATGATATTGAAGAGGAAGGTCCGGCTGCTGCCGACGGTGTAGATGCTAATTACTTTGTGTATACATTAAGCAGAGATCAAGTATAGCAACTGCTATGAGAAAACTAAGTAGCCTAAGCTATGTCACCCCCCAAAAAAAGATGTTGTCACCACCAAAAAAGAGAGCAAATGAGTCAGATCTGGAGTCTTGTGCATGCATCCCGCAAAGAGATCTCGAAGAAGAAGTTTTCGGAGCAACTTGTTTTTCTCCACTACCACTTCAACTGAGAAAGAAGGCAAGTCGGTACTGAAAAATAATGATTAAAAAAACAAGGGAAGCTTACCTAATTCTTCAAAGCAGGAATACAGGACTCGAGCTCTCAAGTACACCTTCATAGCAGAACATCTTTGCGTGGAGGGTTGAGACTATTGATGACCCATAGGAGCAAGAGGATAAGTCCGAAGTTTGGCAAGACAAAACAGAACATTCTTGTCCAAGGCAAGAAGAAGAGCTTGCTAAGAAAAAAATTAGGAAGAACACTACTATTTCTTAGGGTTGAGTTTAGAATTTTGAGATGGTTTATAACTCAAATTCTTTTTTGTTGGGATGTGCACCACAAAGACACGTGTATGTGAGTTCATTAACCACATATATATCATAATGTATATATCAGTTAAATAAATAATATTAACTAAGTATCACTTTATTAATAGGAATATCATAAAATATTTTCATATATTATTAATATTTAAATAAAATAATAAAAATAGTATTATAAGGTGGAGACTAAATTAATTATACGATGGACAACAAAATTACACGGTCATTTTATTTATAGAAATATTATTAAGTATTTTAACATATTATTAATATTTAAATAATTATATAGAGTTTGTTTAGGTTTCTTATTTAGCTTACTAAAAATAGGGACTTCTTCTACTGATTAATTTCATCGTCATTATTCGTCACGCAACCTTCAACACCAACTCACATGAACCATCAAAGCAATTTGAGACAATCATCCGCACACAAAATTAAAAATATATTTTAACTTTTTACTCATTTATTTTCATTTATTAGACTAGTTAATCTAATAAAAAAAATTACCTGTGTAATGAAGCAAACTGCTTAGCTAAATCATAAATTGCATGACGACTACCTTGTTGCTTTGAAGTATTAGATATTCAATTTGATAATAACAATTCAATTTTATTTTGGACAAAAAATCAACAAAAGTTTCAACATTTATTGAGGTAATAACAACTGAAACAACTTTAGTGCATTTTCTCCGAAATTTGCTCATATGTATATCTTTTCTTTATTAATGTCGAAGCTTGACCACAAACAAGAACTTTATGCAAATATTTTACAATGAAAAAGTTTACCATGTACTTTCATGATTGTTTTGTGAATATATTGCTTACATAAATAATAAGTTTTTTTTATTAGATTTAATCTTGATCTTAAAATATAAAATTTAATTATTCTTTTCTCTCTATATAATTAAGCATCCATCAACAAAATCAAATTAATATAGAATAAAAAATGGGCAAGATTTAACTACTTCAATATAGGATTACTTGCTACATCACTTTTACCATCTCTATCACCACCATCTCGACTGCCTCTATCAGCCTTTCTACCTCCTCCCGTCTCCCACCACTCCTCCTACTATGACTACTCCCACTCTCTTGGGCTGCATCATAATAAGATGTGTTCCATCATCCACCACCCGTTCGAAATATGTTGTCATGAGCAGATCTATTTTTGTTTCCCTAAGGCCTTTCATGTGAATGGACTTTCCTCGAATTTCTGATGAATGTTACATCATCGTCCGAGTCTGGATCACCAATGCTTGGGATGGTCTTGTCATCATTCCAATCCGAATATGCATTAAAACGGCCTTTCAAAATATTTTTGAAGTCCATATTTTTAGCGTTGTTGCCCAACACAAGAGCACAATTCCTATCAAATCATTTCTTCAAGAAATTGTACTTCTTTTACTCTTCCGTCATTATTGAATAGCCTTCCAGAAAAATTTTGCACAAGTGAGGAAGTATTACATTTCTTCTCCACTGACGCAAAATATACCTCTCATGAAGATTGTTAATCCTTCGAGCAGACCTAGTCCTCAGAATGTGACAGTAAACAATACCTTCGCTTTCAAAGTTCTTGTAATTTCATTCGAGGTATTGGTTGTTTAGTCGTTACTCCACAGTATAAATAGATTGATTGCCATAAAAATCACTCCTTATTTAATTATCTGTTATACTAAACTTCTCGACTCCCTCAATTGCATCAAAATCAGTATGCTCTCTTATTTCACAGTGGTTCAACCTCTTTAGCTGCTTTGTGACGAACATATCGCAAAAAAATATCAGGTGTGGTGGGTTTGAACCTGTATCTCCCATTCAAACCCACTAAAGGGTGGTAAATGTATCTTTCTTGAGTCAGTTTCTGCATGTAGTCCCTTATCATATTTGTATCTCAAGGCTATCTCATATTGCTCAATAAACTGTTTTAGAAAATTTCGTCTGTTCATATAGCTGTCAAAAAATGCATGCATTAACTCACATCTTTGCGTGGACATCATGCCAGCCCAAAAGTAGTGCTTGAGAAATACGGAAACCCAGTATTTCTTTTCAGAATGTAGATTATGAAACCTCTGTCTTTCTTCAAGCTTATACTTTTTGATGAATGCAACCCATTTGGCCTCAAATTCAGCTATAGTGATGCTGTTAAAAATTATTGATTTGAATTCGGATTTCATAGCCTTATAATCGCACACTCCCTTTAGCCTTATAGGTAGCTTTATCATGAAGTGCCAAATGCAATACCTATGGATAGTGTCTGGCAGCGTCTCTCTAATTGCTCCCTTGATACTCTCACATTGGTTTGTGAGGATAGTTGTTGGAGGTGCATTGCCCATTGCTGCGAGCTAAGTCGAGAACATAAACTTGTATATCTCTATATCCTCACTTGTGAGCAAAATGCAACCCAAAAGAATGAATTGTTTGTGCTGATTCACACCAACAAATAAAGCAAATGGCATATGTCATTGATTCATAAGGTAGGTTGTATCAAAACCAACAACATCACTAAACTCGCGATACGCATACTTGCAATGTATGTGAACCCGTACTACATTGCAAAGTCTTGCATTGTTGTCCGTGTCGATTGCATAAAAAAATTTCTCATCCTTCGTTTGCATATCAGAGAAGAACTTCTGTATTGCTGGACAATGTCCTCATCCTCCGATGTTGAAGAATAAAATTTTGAAAGTCTTTAGGAGTTCACCCAATTTTATCAAGACCACCCGCTTCGACTTATAAGAGACTTATGTTCTTTGAAGTTGTTAATCCTGCAATGTCGTTAGCTTCTAGTCTTCTCTTCAATGTCATGCTTAACTGCTTGTGGAAGCTAAAAAAACAAGACAAAGAAGGTTTCAATTGGTGATTGTGATCAGTCACAACTGTTGTAACCTCACATGAACCATCAGGCATCACAGTGCAATTAACTTTTGCTTTGCAATCAACCCTTTTACTTGTATTCTTAGGTGTTGATTTTCTACCCTTATCACAAGCAAATGACAATACCTAGCATATTTAGCACCTCTTTTATTTGAATTCTTTTAACAACATCAAAATTAGTTAGACGACTATGTTCTTTGTAAAATGCGAAAAGAGATTCAACATTAGCAAAAATCATACCTTTTATAGGGCCTTCTATATATCTTCTTTGCATCTTCTTCATCTTCTTCAACCCATTCATCAGAAACATCAAATTCTTCTCCGCTTGAAACACTTAGAGATTCATCTTGCTCCGCTTGACTAAACGTATTCATCTCTTGTTGAAGCAAGTTTGAAAGATTTTCATCCTCACTATGCAAATAAGCATCAGGGCCATAACCATAGGCACCGTCGGAATCTTCATCGTGTTGATTATTATTGAAGAGAAAACTATCACTTTCATCCAACCTCAATACATTATTCAACGAACACTAGCACTTCATCTCGAAAAATACTCCATTACAACGAACACTAACACTTCATCTCGAACATGGACACTTAATCATGAACACTTGTAAAGAATTCACACAGCTTGAGGCGTGCTTTTGTCATTGTCCTTAAGGATATTTCACCCGATATAGGTGTATCCTCTAGAATTCAACAAGCTCTTCTAGTATAAAACTAGGAGCCAGAATCTAACAAAGATTTGAAAAATAAAATCCAACACACCAATAAAATATAGGAGTGCACCGAGCTGCCCTTTTTCCTTGAAATAAAGAAGATTGAATTTATAAGCCAAACTCAAAGGCTATTTCTCCAAAGGCTAAAAGACAATAATGGGTGATTAAAGGGAGAATTAATGAGGCTAATAAAAGACATTGGAGACAATTCAATGAATGGAAGACAATTCATTTCAGGAAATAGATGTTGGCAACTGTCATAATTTGACCAATTTTAATATTGATTTATGATATAATTAAAAAGATATTAACACCCACTTAATGGAATGAATACAGATAATACTATGAGTATTTCTTTATGAGCCATAGAATCATTTTTCCAACTGTTTGGTGAATATATAACTAAAATATGATATATTTAGAATATTTTTTTTTAAAAAAAAAAGTAACAGCGGAAAGAACAGTGGCAGCAGCATAAATACTGATCGGAACAGTCACCGACGCCGGAGCCATCCATTTTTGTGGTAAGATATGAACGTCTATTTTCATGGAGCTCGTCTGAGCTTGTGATTCTTTGTTGCGGATCATTTATTAGTATCAAAAATGGATATTGCTTCTTGTAAAACAGAAAAATTGTTGCAATTTGAATTTGAATTTGTAGAGGATAATAATATATTGGATATGTGCAGGAGTCGTCATTTTTGACGAAAAAGTGAGAAACAGACGCACACTGAGAGAGAAATTAAAAAAATCAACCTAATATTAAGGGATCCTTCTTCCCCATTTTAACAAAAAGGTAAAATAGGCTGTAGACTATAATTAAAAAAAAAATGTACCAAAAAAAGTAACCCAAAAGGAAATAACAAATCTAAGAGAATTTATTTGTGTTAAATTTTTTATTTAGTGTTTAGTATTTGCAATTAGATTCGACTAATTCAAGTTCACGCTACGTAGAACTTCATTTACGAGGAAACAATCTTTACTAAATAAAATTTAATACCCAAAACTCAAATTGAAAATCTTTGATTTAGAGAAAAAGCCACATCTGGTGCACAGCATCCATCGATGACCCACACTAAATCTTCTTTCCACCTTATTGAGCATCGACACCATTTCTTGGTGGCCTCACCAATGTTCTAACATTTTTCACCATAATAGTAATGCTATTTTATTGAATACTATTTTCTCCATTTCACAATATTTGTCACAATTGTTTTTTAGAGTCAAATATATAAATTTTGATTAATATTTTAATATATATATTTTTTAATCATATTAGTATATACAAAAATTCATATATTTTTTGAATATCTAAATTTCAATTTTAAATATCAAATTAATCTAATCTAATTTAACTTTAAAAATTAGTTAAATTAATTTTTCAAATGTTGTGGCAACTATTTTGAGACGAAGGATGTACTATTTATTAACATTTTAATTGGCTTTATTAATGGATAAAAGAGTCAATTTTAATTATATGTGGAGTTGTTTGGAATCCTAAGGTACATGATTAAAAGGATTCATTTTCATTTGTATGATGGGTAGGGCTGAACACGAAAAATCAAAAAATCGAACCAAATCGATAACCAAACCAAACCGGAAAAAAAACCCGACATTTATTTAGTTTGATTTGGTTTGGTTTTTAAATTTAAAAACCGACTATATTTGGTTTGGTTTTGGTTTCAAGTCTAAAAAAACCGAAAAAACCGAACCAAACCAACTTTATATATACATATTTTAAAAATTAAATTTATATATATATATATATATGTGTGTGTGTGTGTGTGTATTTTAATTTTTTTATGAAAATTTTTGGTCTCTCTGTAAATTGTAATTATGCCTTTGCACTGCTTTAGTGCCCTTGTATACCAACTTGTTACCAGTTATAAAAAAAAATAACATGTGATTGCTTTTATATCTATGTTATGAAAATAAGGCGGGCTTAAAATTTTGCTATGTGAAAGAGTGTTTTACAGGATCCTATTATGATTTTGTTATTGTAATACAACTCTTTTTAAAGTTGGATGATGAAAATGACATTACTATTTTCTGTTTACGTTGAGCCCTCTATTTAAAGTTGATTCATGTGTTGAGCCATGTTTTATTTTCTGTTTATTCATATGTATCAAATGTTATGGAGGCATTTGGCTTATCAACATGGCTTGGTTGATAAATTAGATGATGAGTTTAAATTCAAATAGTGACTAATGACTACAAGGTTTAATGACTATTTCAAATAAGTTTAAATTCAAATAGTGACTAATGACTATAAGGTGTTTTAAAAACCGAAAAAAACCGAAAAAACCGATAAAAACCGATAAAAACCGAATAGTAAAAACCGATATAGTTTGGTTTGGTTTGGTTTGACAATTTGAATAACCGACTCAATTGGTTTGGTTATTTTTTAAATAAAAACCGATCCAAACCGAACCGTGAGCACCTCTAATGATGGGGATTGAATTTTCCTCCTATTTTATTTTTATTTTATTTTGTATAAATGAACTCTTGAAGAAAAAATTACATAGCCATAACATTTTTGAAATTGCCAATTGGGAGAAATGGCTACTCCTAGAAGATTGATAAAAAATTCCTTGAAAGTGAAAAAGAAATATATAAATAGACATTAGCAATATGAGTATATTTAATTATTAGTTGTCTTAAACTTAGGATCACAATATTAACACATCCTATGTTTCATATAATATTCTTGCAAGAACTAGGTTAATGAATATGTTGGGCCCGTGCTAGCACGAGCTTTATCCCATCTAGTACGTTGAAAAGTAAATGTTTCAAATAAATATACTCAATCCATGGATAAAAGTTGCCCTCATCATAAAACTGTGGCATCTTTGGATTACAAGAATACTGATCCCAAATATTTATAATTCCAGCAAAGGTTATGAAGGCAATTCAAGCATATTGTAGATGCTAATATTTAAAGATGTATCAATATAATTACTAAGACATCTTTAGTATTATAGGACAAAACATGTCTTCTTAATCTCAAAAAAAGTGATGGTAGCAAAAAATTGTTGGGACTTGGCAAGAAAGCAGGATAAACTGTGAATCAGATGAATTCATAATTATTACTACATCCATGGTCAATCATTTGAAGAAATAAGGATCTCAGAAGAAGTAAGTTGGATAGTTGTGTTAGAATCAGTTGACATATACTTAGAACAGAAAAGATTACAAGAGAAGTCTAATAAAGCAATTTTTTTGTTTTTTTTTGTTTTACTTTTACCCCTGCTTAGATGCTCCTGCCCTTTTTGCTCACCTGGTAACATGAACTCACAACCTTAATTTTGAAAGTGAAGCTGCTTACCATCCAAGCAACTCCCTCTTGTTGAAGTCTAATAAAAGCATATCCATCTGCAAATGCTTAATGATTTACCTAAAATATTCCAACACTGCTAGGCCAAAAGGTATTGTTACTATGTGGTTTCAGGTTCAAGGGAGATTGCTTATAGTGGATAGGTTGTCGAAATGGGGTATGGATGTGTTCTGTGTAGTCATGGAACTGAAACAAGAAATCATTTGTTTGCCAAATGTATGTTTACTAGAAACAGGCTCATGCAATGTTGTTTACAGATTCAATCTCCAACTATCACTATATGGTCACTGATGCACCAATGGTTTATACGGAGCTTACCGTTTGGCCATAGGTTTTAGATCAATTTTTGAAAATTTATCCTCAAATATTTGTTTGGCTATACATGAAATTTGATCAGATTAAACGGGGGCTGAATATAAATGGAAACTCTGAGCTGGCTAGTGTAATCAAACTGGTCTACATTGAGTTTGTTCTTGCCACGGGGAAGGAAAGAAATGCCAGTATTTGAGAAGCTGAGAGAACTGGAGATGCAATAGCTACAGAAATTGCATGTGTATGCAATATAAGAGCAGAAAACCAGAATTCTATTGCAAGGATACAAGTTTTAATAGGTTCTACTTTCATAGAAGTTTGTCTTGTTGAACCTGTATGTTTTAAGAATAGCTCTGATTGTGGTAGTTAAGCTGAACCTGTAAATAGCCAAATATCCCTCCAATTTATTATCCAATTCTCAGTTACACACTAATACTTCACGAGGGTCTTATTACCCCCGAAAAGTATTTTAAATAGATATATTGACACTCTTAAGTGGTGACGTGGCATAGCAAGTGTGTTCACTTTTCTAAACATTCGCAAATAAGTAAGTCAATTAATTAATTTGACAACTGTCGCTTCTTAATTGAATTATATAATTACTAAATTTAATTAACTAAAATCACACTCTCTCTCTTTCTAACCCTCCCCTCTTTTACAAATTACTACTCTGTCATGGCAAGCATCAATGCAAGAATTTTATCTACTCATTCTTTCATTTTTAATCCACAATATACTCTTCAGTACCAACACCTTTAAAATTTTCCACTAAAGATAGACAACACAACCAAAAGAAAGAAAAAGAGAACCCTTCAGTTTCTTCACCTCCACGAAAAATATTTTCAGCTCGACATCAAAAGACAAAATTGCAGCTTCTGTCGGAGAAACCTTTTCGATTACAGTAGCAACTGAAGTTTCTTGACCGGAAGTGGGTATTAGAATTTGAGATTTCGCAAAAAATAAATAAATCATCTTCAGATTAATCAAGAAGTGCAATTGAGAACCAACAGGAAAAGAACTACCTTTAGAGACAATAATGGTAGCAAGATACCATCATAGAAAGATTCAACATCTACATCAACCTCATCATATTTAACAATGACAACTGGATTTTGTGCAAATAGATGATCGAATATACCTAAAAAAAGCGGAGGTTGGTTGGTGAGGTGGGAATGAAGGTGGACTGAAGGAGATGAGACATTTAGGAACAATGGAGAAAAAAGATAGGTGATTTAGGAAGAGGAAGAATAGTGATGAAATTTGGCAATGGTGATGAAGGGCAAGAATGGTGGAGAAAAAATGGAATGGTTATTTATTCTTTATTTTTAATTTTGAAAAAATAGGCGCGTGCATTACACTAGGCAATAAAGATTTGGGGGTGATGTTTTAAGGGTGTCATTTAGATTGGGAGAACATTTGGCTATTTTCTCAACATTACTTGGTGATTAATAAAATTTTACCTAATTACCAAACAAAAGAAAGTTGCCATTTTCATTAGCAAAGAGCTAGAACTGTTCAGCAGCTCAGTATCAGACTGTTAACGCAAATACATTGCACAAAAAACCTCAGTTGCACTCAGTGGTTTGCACAACATAACATAAAAATCAACTTTAAACCATATCTAACTAGACTCCCAAATTCAGCATTATAGTATTTGAAATAACACAGCCAGTCTCTACATTAATTGGAATTCCTAACTCAATTTACCAGTATAATTTAAGGCAATAATAATAATAATAATGACTACTCATCTTCTTTACACCAATAAATGCAAGTCAAACAAATATCTACACACAACCTAAAAACTTAATCTTGAAATACTTTTCAACCAGCAATAATAGTGTACCTAAGTAGCATTTTTTCCCCAAGCATAAAAGTAATACTCTTGGAATGTTTCTGCAGCCAAAGGCACCAAACAATTGTTACTAGTTCTTAATACAGTTTCCTTACAGAGATCATTTAATATCCCAAATCCCAAAAAATCACCAGACACTTGTGTTTCACTTTCTTAGGGATAACAAAACATCTTCCAAGTATGAAAAGATTTTACAACAGCAATCAGGTAATTGACGGCATAATAGAAGGATGAAGTAGAATTGGATTCTTTGTGATTTCACGCGCAATTCAATTCCGGAGAACAAGATGTGTAACATCTCTGTGACTTAAAGATTTTTAGCAGTCAAGCTACCCAAAACACTGAGACTTTACACACGGTTGGGAGGTTTCCTCCTACAAGAGATGACAATCTATAGTTCTAAGGAACTCAACTCGACATGATGACAAACTTATTTGCAGATGTGATGATGATTGCTCTCTGATTCCAAAATCCATAGGCAGATGAAGTGGAAAATCCGACATTTAAAAATGCAACTCAAGAGGAGTACAAGACTGGAGATCACTCTATGTTCCGATCAACAAACAGATAGGAAAATGGTAAAATGCAACAAACAGATTCTCCAGTCAAAAATGGGAGCGAACGCTAAGAGCATGATGACCAAGCCATGATAGTTTCTGAACTTGCATTTGTGATGCACCTGATATTTCAACTGAGAACAAATAATTTGCTATACGTACCTCTATTACTGCTCTTCGTGGATTATAAATGGCTCATTCTCTGGTAATTCCAGATAGAATTCATAATTAAAGGGTAAAGCAAACAATGTCCAATATGCTCGAGTTAAGAATGCAGAGAAAAGGCAAGTAGAAGTTTGTTTTCAGCTAGTTCATTCAAGCAAGGCCACATTTTAATAACATGAGAGTTCACAATTCCTTACCCCTTAAAGAGTATTTTCACCCCCCTGTTCTGTAGACAAATTCAAAATCTGAAGTATGCCAATATCTCAGAGAAGCAACCAAATTAATACAAGTGCCAATACCAATTCCCAACTTTACGTTTGCCCATTAACCAATTAGTAAGTAATAACTGATATCTAGTATCTGAATTGTAAAGGGGGGAAAAACAACTAACAACATACCCAGTGTAATCCCACAAGTAGAGTTTGGGGAGGGTAGAGCGTACGCAGACCTTACCCCTACCTTGGGAGGTGGAGAGGTTGTTTTTGATAGACCCTAGGATTCGTGTAAAAGCATTTCAAAGCATTTTCAAAAAAAAAAAAACGAAAAACAAAACAGGAATGAAGAAGCCATGCCAGAGCATTCTTAAAAAAGAACAGTAACTACAACAAAATAATACGACAATTGAAATACAATAAACATAAAATAGTAACAGAAATTGAATAACAAGGAACTACAAGGAGAAAATGCAGTTCTCTTAGGCATACTTCTTTAGGTTATATCATTAATACAGTTAAAGAGATCTTAGCCCAACAGAGGATTTCTTATGAGGAGAGAACTTTCAATGTTCAAACATAAGTACATAACAAATATTAATATTGGATCACTTTCTGAGTCATGCCATTTTTTATTTGGTTAAGTAATATTAATATAACCCCACACAAAGGAGTTCTTAATAGTCACTGTTTAAGCCATGCCAATAAGTCTAGAGTGAAAAGGAAAAGACAACGTTGTCTTTTTTTTCTTTTTACTCTAGACTTAATATTTGGATGAAGAAGCAAGTTAAAAATTAGGCTTGAATCCAGTTTAAAAAAAAAGGATAGAATAATATTCTCGCCCCAAATTGCTATCATATTGTGTTTCTAAATGAAGTAGCACTTTGTGACTCCCTAGGTAGTGCTTTCATGGTAACTAATAATAATCAACAAATGGCGCTATTAAAAGGAAGTTCCTTTATTTCCTTTGTATGTACAAAAGAACAGAATGTCTAAGTGAATCAAGCTGTCTTCAAGTCTTCATCATTCCCACTGAAGGAAATGCAAGAGGCTTTACTTCTTATCACTAATCCAGCAAGTTCCTTCTCAAATGAAGCCCAGATAGCAGGCTCCGGTGATTGGATATCCTTTACTCCATAATTTTTCATTACCATTTTGAATACAGAAAGGCAGAGCAGACCACACTCTGCACCTGCCTCCCCATCATGTTTCAATGTTATAGAATTTGATCCCCTCAGTTAGGCTAACCTGTTCAGTCTTTTTAAAAATGGACTGACGTTCTTCACTTCCCAGTCATTGCAAAGCTTTCTAAATCTAATATTCCCAACTGAAACACTATTTCCTGCATAACCTTGTGCCACATTTGTTTCAAGCCAATCAGCAAAAGTGTACAGATACTAAAATTTCTAATTTGAAGGAATATGGCCAACCAAGCATCAGCCCAAAATCTAATTTTCTTCCATCTTTACTATTAGAATAGAGCTCTATCACCAATTCCTTAATGTTTTGCCATACTCCCACACCAGAACATGTTAAATCTTTTGTACACCAAACTTCTTTATCAGATTTCTCCAGAGAGCTCCATTCTCATGACTAACTCCAAGGCATTAATCGGAAACTTTATGTAGTCTTAATTTTCTCACACCTAGACCATCCTCCTCATCTGTGATTACTTCTTTCCACAGAGTCTTTTGCACCAGCACGTCTTTGAAATAATTGACTACATACACTAAAAGAACAATTCAACCTTCTGGTGTTCAACCACGTAAAATAAAAATAAAGAAATTCAAACCCTTGAAGCTCATTAAGCCACATTATTACAGGTTCACTATATCTCTAAATTTGCACTATTCTAACTTTCCCAGGGAGTAGGGAATACAAATCCTCTGTTGGTTTGCATTTTCTGAACAATTTAACTTGAGGTAAGAGCAAGCCATTTAACAACATGAATTTATCTGAGATATATGTATGAGCATAAGAAGCATTGAAAGTCAATGTAATCCACTTAAATTTTGCTTCTGTAATTGAATTACTACAGCAAGACAAATACATCATGGATCTTCTAGCATGGAAGAAATATACTATGCTTTCTCGAGGTAATAAAGATACCAACCCAGTTATAAGAGTACGTTATGGAACATTAACTGAAGACAGGCCACTTGGATATAGTAGTCAAACTAACGTTTCATTGAGGGAATAATACAAGGAGTTTTTACAATACATACACAATACGTAGAAGCAAGAAGAGTGATCTAAGCCTCTAAATCACGACCAGATTCAACAAACTTATTACATATAGAGATGCATAATACATATTGTAAAGACATCTTCACCTGATTTCCTAACTACCATGGGACTGGATACATGCCGGCATAAGATTAAAACCCAATTTCTATAAAATACAAAGTAAAGACTGCATCTTGAACCCACTGACCTTATACTGTTTCAACCTTGAACAACACAAACAACATGAGGAACCTTCTCATTGTCAAAAGGCAAGTACACATACTCGCGAGCAAACTCCTCCGCGATATCCAATGCTAACTCCCCGTGCAATGCCTTGCAATACATATACAACACCACGCTCGCTGCAATATTCTGAAGCATCAAGAGAGTTGCAAAACCCGAACTCACCACCATCTGCAATATCACCCCAAAGCTTGTCCATCCACCACTGGCAGCTCCTACAGTCACTAAAAAACTAGAACAACCACCCAGTAACAATCCTATCAGAACCCCAAAAAATAGTAACACCGATAGCGCTACCCATCTCATCCCCTTCACCAAATAAGCACTTCTTCGCAATGCTTCGTAACCCCATTTCGATTCCACAACTACAATCACATAAGCTAATGACCAATTAACCTGCAACCACATAAAAACCAACACAAGCGCTACACCTACGAAAGCAGCCAAACCCATTAAGTAATTCGAATCATAACCCACTTCAAACCCAAGAAACTGCACACACTGTGCCACAATCGCAACGAATAGCCCGAATAGTAGAACGATGAATGCATAAATGACATGCGAAACGATAAGTGTGGCAACTAGGGGCAAGAAGGAGTACAAAACAGACTTCATAGACGAAACAAGCTTGACGGGTCTTCCGTAAAATCCATGGAAAGTGCTGTAGCTGATTGTAGCCAACGCCAAAAGGGATAAGAGAACAGCGAAAAGGGTGTACACAAGGAGAAGAAGAAGGAAATTGGGATCCGGTTGGGTTAGATTCCGGATCGGGTCATATGGGTCAGTAGAGGTGAAGAAGGAGACAGAAAGGTGAGTTGGGTGTGGTTGAAAAAGGTTGGAATCGGAGTGGAAGAGAGCGTTTTGAAGAGTGGGATAGATGATAAGGGAAAAAGAAAGAGGTAAAAGGAAGGAAACTGAGAGAGCTAAGAAATGGCGTGAGTGAGCATTGATTATGCGCTTTGATTGGGAAAGTACTCCCCAGAGGTTAAGGGTATGTGGATAAACGGACATCGAATATGATGATGATTCAGAAAAGGAAACGAAAGAGATGATGAGAGAAACTGGTTGTGTGTTTTGGATTTGGGCTTTTACCTTTTTCTTGAATTTTGCAGGATTGTTGTTCGGGAGAAAAGAGTGAAGAGGGAGACAAGTGGCAATTAATTAGGTTCAATAATTTTCCACAATTCACTAGAAAATTGGTCTTAGTCTTATCCATGTGATTCAAACAAAGACAAGAAAATTGTTATGAATTAACTTACTTGACAATATTATAAAGGAAGAAGAACAAGAGAGTATATATATAGAAAGTGTTAATAGAGAGAGTAGTAATATAGAGAGAGTAATAACAATTCTTTCTTTTATGTGTTTTGTGTGTTTTTACATTGAAGTTTAAGGCTATATTTATAGCCATATTTACAAGTGGAGGAAAATATTAATGGGCATTTTACCCACTTAAAAAGTAAATGGACTATCCACCATTTTAAGTGGACAACCATTTTACTTGGTTGATATTACTTGGTTGATAATACTCCCCCTTGGATGTCCACGAGAAATGTGCCTCGTTAAAACCTTATTAGGAAAAACCCAGTGGGAAAAAGCCTAATGAAGGAAAAAGAGTACACATATATGATAATACGCCTTGAGTGCTGCCTCATTAAAAACCTTATCAGGAAAACCCAGTGGGACAAAACCTTGACTAAGGGAAAAAGAGTACAGCGCGTATTTTGCTCCCCCTGATGAAAATATCACTTAATATTTCGAAGACGACGCATTCCAATTTTGTATCTCATTTTCTCAAAGGTTGATGTTGGCAATGCTTTGGTGAACATATCCGCCAAATTGTCACTTGAACGAATTTGTTGGACATCTATTTCACCCTTCTTTTGAAGATCATGAGTGAAAAAGAATTTTGGTGAAATATGTTTTGTTCTGTCTCCTTTGATGTATCCTCCCTTCAGTTGAGCTATACATGCAGCATTGTCTTCATACAACATTGTTGGAGCGTCTTTTGTCAAAGAAAGACCACATGTTTCTTGAATGTGTTCAGTTATTGATCTTAACCAAACACATTCTCGACTTGCTTCATGAATGGCTATTATCTCTGCATGATTTGAGGAAGTGGCAACCATAGTTTGCTTTGTTGAACGCCATGATATAGCTGTACCACCACATGTAAATAAATAGCCTGTTTGCGATCGACCTTTATGGGGATCAGATAAATATCCCGCATCTGCATAACCAATCAATTGTGACGTGGAATCATTTGAGTAAAACAATCTCATATCAATGGTACCTCGAAGGTATCTGAATATATGCTTAATTCCATTCCAGTGTCTGCGTGTTGGTGAAGAACTAAATCTTGCTAACAAGTTTACTGAGAAAGCTATATCTGGTCTAGAATTGTTGGCAAGATACATTAATGCACCAATTGCACTAAGGTATGGTATTTCAGCACCAATAAGTTCTTCATCATTTTCATAAGGCCGAAACGGATCTGTATTAATATCAAGAGATCTCACAACCATTGGAGTACTCAATGGGTGTGCTTTATCCATATAAAATCTCTTTAAAATATTTTCAGTATATGTTGACTGATGGACAAATATCCCATTTGTAAAATGTTCAATTTGTAGACCAAGACAAAATTTTGTCTTTCCAAGGTCTTTCATTTCAAACTCCTTTTTCAGGCATTTTACTGCCTTTGAAAGTTCTTCCGGAGTTCCAATAATATTCAAATCATCAACATATACTGCTATTATGACAAATTCAGATTTAGACCTTCTCATAAAGACACAAGGGCAAATTGGATTATTTTTATATCCCTCTTTTAGCAAATATTTGCTAAGACGATTGTACCACATTCGCCCTGATTGTTTCAACCCGTACAAGGATTTCTGAAGCTTTATTGAACAATTTTCTCGAGAATCCTTGTATGCTTCAGGCACTTTGAACCCTTCGGAAATTTTCATAAAAATGTCGTGGTCCAATGAGCCATATAAATAGGTAGTGACCACGTCCATTAAGTGCATTTCAAGCTTTTCATGAACTGCCAAATTCATTAGATACCTGAAAGTAATTGCATCCACCACAGGAGAATATGTTTCCATATAGTCAATGCCAGGTCTTTGCGAAAAACCTTGGGCTACAAGTCGTGCTTTATATCTTACGACTTCACCCTTTTCATTTCGTTTACTCACAAAAACCCATTTGTGCCCTACTAGCTTGACACCTTCAGGTGTTCGAACTATTGATCCGAAAACTTCACGTTTTTCAAGTGAAGTTAACTCTGATTGAATTGCATCCTTCCATCTTGGCCAATCATTTCTCTGTCTGCATTCATCGACAGATTTTGGTTCAAGATCCTTATCTTGTTGCATTATTTCAATGCCAATATTATAACCAAAAATATTATCGACCACAATATCATTTCGGTTCCACCGTTTTCTTGTCGAGACATAACTTATTGAGATTTCTTCATTCTCATTATTTTCAGGTACTTGGACCTCCTCGGTGGTATCACCATTTGTTGTGTCTCTGGGCTCTTCTTGAGCACTCGCCTCCAAATTATGATCATCTTGATCATTCATTCTGTCACGACCCAAGCCTAGGGCCTAGACGTGACATGGTGAATGAGGAACCCGAAAGTACCTCAAACAAGCCTCTTAGCATTCTTTTAGCCTTTCATAGGTAATGATGATAAATAAACAAGCGGAAATCATAATAAATCTTCAACTTATATATGTCCAACAATACCTCTAACTATTAGATTTAACGGGGCTAAGACAAGTCCCTAGCTCACCCTCAATCATAATAGAAGAAATTCCATAGTAAAATATCTTAACATATCATAAACTAGAAAGATAAAGGAGTATTGTTCCCGGAACATGGGAACTCACCAAAAGTAGTCTTTAATGGAATATCAACTAGCCACGTGGAGGAGAATGAGGAGGAGCACTGATCCCTACATGATGATATCATGTAGGCAAAAGAGTATGCGTTAGTACTTTGAATGTACTAAGTATGTAAGGATGCATGAACATTGAGAAAACATTAAAACATTTATGTAATATGGAACATAATTTAATGTATGCATAATAAATCATATAGATATCCTTTAAAATATTCATTTTATGGGAAATTAACCATAACCGACATTTAAGACCATGCGAGCTATTACATGGAATCCAACATAACCCCCTACGTTGGCCGAGGAGACTACTTGCCGGGTAGAACTCCGTCAACTTCATTCGTTTCTTTAACTTTAACTTTAAGGGCTATTTATGGATCCATTAGCCTAAGCCTACAAGGGCTCCTATGTTGGCACATAGTTAATGAGACAAGGGGTTGCTACTAGGATTCTCTTACCGAATCCCACCTCAATGCCTCATTCGGTGCTAAGTCAATCCCACGGAATAGTTTAATACTTCAAAATATTCATAGAATATAACTTGAGAATTCAAACATCATATTCGGTAGAATAGCTCATTAAAACATTTGATAATTCAAATATGCAAGAATTGTCCTTATTGCATAAAGAATTCATCATTCATATCATTTCATCATTCTTTCATTTCATAAGACTCCCTTTTTGATCATAGATATTTCTTTCATAAACATTTATTTGGAGTCAAAGCTTTCAAGTCAAACTTTATTAAAAACATAGTAAAACTAGGTGGGTTCAAATTACTTCAACTTGCAAATATGTATGTAAATAAATAGACATAAATACTTTGAAATCCATTAATTAAAAATCATGCTTTAAACAACCCACCATGAATTTCAAGAACCTTTAAATAGATAAATAGAGGAATTACTTGTAAACCATCAATTCATACATATAAAATTATGTTGCATCAAAATAGACCAATAATCATTAGTTTAACCATGATTCATACTATTAAGTAAAAATAAGAATTAACATAAGAAAATATTACTTGAAATCAAGATATTTAATTGAAAGAGTTTTTGAACTACATGGGTGGAAGAACCTATGGATAAATACACACATAACTTAGAGTAGAGCTTAAAGAAAATAAATATAATTTATCATATAATTAAAATAATTTAGACATGAGAGTGGAAGGAATACTCTCATTAAAGCCTTACATACCTGGAAACCGAAGCTTTAGTTGGTACCGGAAGACTTAATGAACACTCTTGAGTCCTAGCTTCTCTCCTTGCCGGAACGTTTTGTGTACTACCCGGAATATATGAATCACCAGAATAGTATTTCTTCACTACTAAGAACTAAAACTATATTTGAGAATGTGTATAGAGAGAAGATTTGCTTGAGAAAGCTTGATGAATAAAATGAGGAAATAAGGTGGGTATTTATAGGTGGGAAAGATGACCTAACAATAAATAAAATAATTATAAATAAAAATCTAAAAATTTAGTGGAATATATTGATGTCATGGATGATGTTAAATGGAGGACAATTTATGTCATGAGTGATGTCAAATATATCTAGATCTTTCTATGGTAGGTGAAATGAGTTATCTTTGACAGAATACTCTTTTTGGGAGATGCGTTTGAATAAGATAAATTCTTTATTAGGATTTGGTGTCTTCATAAGAATTGTAGATATGGAAGTCTAGTTTCATATCGTTCAAGAATCAACCAATTTGATAAACCTACAGTGAGATATGATTTTTCTTCTATAAACACTCATTTCCGTAACAACATCCTACCTTACAAAGATTAATTTATTTGACCTACTTAACCTCCGAATATTAAAATATGGTCTTCATAAAAGTTGTAGGTAATGATCTTGTGGTTACTCAGAAATTTGAATCACTCAATTTGGATATTTCTATGAAAATTTATGACCAAAATACAGAGGCTATATCATATTTAGGCAAAAATTGAAACATCGTATACAACGTTTTTAGGGGATATTACATTATCTCCCCCTTGGGAACATTCGTCCTCGAATGAGAAAAGACTTAGCTTGAGTAGAGTAGAGTATTAACAAACAACCTATCATTAATGCAACAGTGTAATTTAAAATATCGTTTAAAAAATATTTCATAATTTTGCAAGCATATGACAAGAAAAGTTGAGATGTAAGGATTTCAAGTAATTGAGCAAGGACAACTTAATACCTTAGGTTTGGGTAGAGGGGAAAAGATGAGGGTATCTCTTAATCATATCCATATCCGCTTCCGCTTCCCATGTTGCACTTTCTATTTGTTGATTCCTCCAAAGAACTTTAACAGATGCAATTTCTTTGTTCCTCAATCTCTTAACTTGCCGGTCCAAAATTTCCACAGGAACTTCTTCATAGGTCAAGTTTTCTTCAATATTCACTACTCCCATAGGTACAATGGAACTAGGATCACCCACATGTTTTTTCAACATAGACACGTGAAACACCGGATGAACCATGGCCATTTCCAATGGTAATTCCAACTCATATGCAACCTTACCAACACGTCTCACGATTCTATAAGGCCCTACATATCTAGGGCTCAATTTCCCTTTCTTACCAAATCGAACCACACCTTTCATGGGTGAAACCTTCAGATACACCCAATCATCCACATTAAACTCAAGATCCCTTCTTCTAGTGTCATAATAGGACTTTTGACGACTTTGAGCCATCTTCAACCTTTCTCTAATGATCTTCACCTTCTCTAAAGCATCAAGTACCAAATCGGGGCCCAACAAGGTCATCTCACCTACTTTGAACCAACCAATCGGTGATCTACATCGTCTCCCATACAAAGCCTCAAACGGTGCCATCTCAATACTTGAGTGGTAACTATTATTATAGGCAAACTCGATGAGAGGTAGATGATCATCCCAATTCCCTTTAAACTCCAACACACAAGCCCTTAACATATCCTCTAGTGTTTGAATCGTCCTTTCGGCTTGCCCATCCGTTTGAGGATGGAATGCTGTGCTCAACTTTACCTTAGTACCGAGGCCTTTTTGAAATGATCTCCAGAAGTGAGAAGTGAATTGGGTACCACGATCCGAAATAATGGATAATGGCACACCATGCAACCTCACCAACTCCCGAATATACAACTTGGCATAGTCTTCGGCACTATAGGAAGTTTTAACCGGTAGGAAGTGAGCTGACTTAGTCATTCTATCAATAATTACCCAAATTGAGTCATGACGTTTCCGGGTATGAGGCAAACCCACTACAAAATCCATATTCACATTTTCCCATTTCCAAGTTGGGATTTCAATGTCTTGGGCTAGGCCACCCGGTCTTTGATGTTCGGCCTTCACTTGTTGACAATTTATACATTCGGACACAAACCTTGCTATGTCCTTCTTCATGCCACCCCACCAATACAACTCCTTTAAGTCTCGGTACATTTTTGTTGAACCGGGATGAATGGAGTATCTAGAATTATGAGCCTCCATCAAGATCAAACTCCTTAGGCCATCAACATCTGGAACACATATCCGACCTTGGTAGTATAGAACCCCATCTCCCCCTTGGGAAAAGACTTCTATCTTCTTTTCCTTTACCAACTTCTTTAACTCGATAAACTTTGGGTCAAGATCTTGCTTTGATTTAACATCCACCACCAAAGAGGATTCAGAACTATTTTGAACAACCATACCCCCATCATTAGTACTACCCAACTTCACCCCTAATCTAGCCAATCGGTGAACATCTTTCACCAACTCCCTCTTCCTTTCATCCACATGGGCCACACTCCCCATAGATATTCTACTAAGTGCATCAGCAACCACATTGGCTTTACCCGGATGATAGTGCACACTCATGTCATAGTCCTTAAGGAGTTCTAGCCACCTCCTTTGCCTTAGATTAAGGTCCTTTTGGGTAAACACATATTGAAGACTCTTATGATCAGTATAGACATCCACATGCACCCCATAGAGGTAATGCCTCCAAATCTTCAGAGCAAAAACAACAGCCGCCAATTCAAGGTCATGGGTAGGGTAGTTGCGCTCATGCACCTTTAATTGCCTAGAAGCATAGGCTATTACCTTGCCTTTTTGCATTAAGACACAACCTAAACCAATCTTTGAAGCATCACAATAAACTATAAACCCTTCTAATCCTTCTGGGAGAGTCAAAATAGGAGCAGAGGTAAGTCGATCTTTTAAGGTCTGGAAACTCTTCTCACACTCATCTGTCCATATGAATTTGGATTTCTTTTGGGTCAATTTTGTCATAGGAGATGAGATGGAAGAAAAGCCTTTGACGAACCGTCTATAGTACCCGGCTAGACCTAAGAAGCTCCTAATGTCTGAAGGAGATAATGGTCTAGGCCAATTTTTGACTGCCTCTATTTTCTTAGGATCAACCTTGATTCCATCACCGGACACTACGTGACCAAGAAATGCTACCTCCTTTAACCAAAATTCACACTTACTAAATTTTGCAAATAATTGTTTATCCCTCAATGTTTGAAGCACAACTCTCAAGTGATTTTTATGTTCTTCCTCACCCCGAGAGTAAATTAAAATATCATCGATGAAGACTACTATAAAGGTATCAAGGTAAGGTTTGAACACCCTATTCATCAAGTCCATAAACATCGCCGGTGCATTCGTCAACCCAAAACTCATCACCATAAACTCATAGTGACCATACCTTGTTCGGAAGGCTGTTTTGGGAATGTCACACTCCCTTACCCATAGTTGGTGGTAGCCGGACCGAAGGTCGATCTTGGAGAAGTGACTTGCCCCTTGTAATTGATCAAACAAGTCATCTATTCTAGGGAGTGGGTACTTGTTCTTAATGGTCATCTTATTTAATTGCCGATAGTCTATACACATTCGAAGTGACCCATCCTTCTTTCTTACAAATAGAACGGGAGCACCCCATGGCGAAATACTTGGTCTTATGAACCCCTTCTCTAATAAGTCCTTTAATTGTTCCTTCAGCTCTTTCAATTCTGCTGGGGCCATGCGGTAAGGAGGAATAGAGATAGGTTGGGTATCGGGGAGGAGATCAATACCAAAATCAACTTCCCTTTCGGGAGGGACACCAGGAAGGTCATCGGGAAAGACATCGGGGAATTCATTGACTATAGGAACTGACTCAAGAGAAGGAATTTTGGAGTTGACATCCCTAACCCTCACAATGTGGTAAATACATCCCTTAGAAATCATTTTGTGGGCCTTAAGATAAGAAATAAACTGACCCTTCACCACCGAATCATGACCCTGCCATTTAATAACAGGCTCATTTGGAAATTGGAATTTGACTCGACGATTCCTACAATCTATGGAAGCATAAGATGCATGTAACCAATCCATCCCAAGAATGACATCGAAATCTATCATGTCAAGCTCAATGAGATCACAAGGAATAAGTTTATGCAAGATAGACACAAGGCAACCCCTATAGACCTTTCTAGCAATAACTGACTCACCAACGGGGGTAGACACCAAATAGGGCTCTAATAACATTTCAGGTAAAACATCAAATCTATTAGCAAGGAATGGAGTAACAAAAGATAAATTTGCACCCGGATCTAATAGTGCATACACATCAAAAGAAAAGACCTTTAACATACCGGTAATGACATTGGGTGCATTCTCAACCTCTTGTCTCCCATGCAAGGCGTAAAAGCGGTTGGTGCGTTGGACACCTCCTTGGACTTGTTGACCATGAGCAATTTGTCCTTGAGTCCTACCACCACCACCATCTCTACAATCCTTAGCATGGTGGCCCAGCTTGCCACACTTAAAGCATGCATTGGAGCCGGCTAAGCATTCCCCTTTGTGAGTCCTTCCACACTTCTTGCAAGTGGGGAAAGTTTGAGTAGCAACATTCTCTCTTGGAATCATTGGTTTACCACTCTTGTCCTTGTTGAACCTTGGAGGAGGAGTATTGGTGGAACCTTGCCCCATAAATCGTTGCCTACCTTGGCCTTTGCCATTGTTACCATAATCGGACCTTTGAGGGTTAAACCCTCCACCATCCACTCTAGCCTTTTTGAACCCCCTTGATCTCTCTCTAAGCTTCTCTTCTTCAATTTGTTCTGCGTAAGTCATTAACCGAGAGATATCCATCTCCTTGATCAACATGGCCGTTTTGCACTCCTTGGACACCAAGCTTGAGACACCGGAAATAAACTTGCTCATTCTAGCTCTTGGGTCAGAGACCATGAAGGGAGCATACTTTGACAACTTAGTGAATTTGAGAGCATACTCCCTCACACTCATACTTCCTTAACGGAGGTTGATGAACTCTTGGATTTTGGCCTTCCTTAGCTCCAATGGGAAGAAGCGGTCTAGGAAGGCACCTTTGAACTCTTCCCATCCTATCGACCCTATTTCTTCATCCCTCTCAACAATCCATTGTTCGTACCACACTCGAGCCACACCTTTGAGTTGATAGGCCACTAGCTCGGCCTTCTCATTTGGTGGCACACCCATGATAGCCACAATCCGGTACACCTCATTAATGAACACCATAGGGTCCTCATCTAGTTTAGAACCATCGAACTCGGGCGGATTCATCCTTTGGAAATCCCGAATCCTAGAGGCTGGATTTTTCATTTGGGGAGGAGGAACACCTAGATTCCCTTGGTTAGCTATGACTTGAGCTAACAAAGTAATAACACTGCGAAACTCAGCATGGGTTACCCCATCCTCATGATGTTGGGCATTAGGAATCGGAGGAGTTTGGTCCTCATCGTCAACCCTTGCTCTTTGAGGTGGTCTTCCACGAGTCATTATCTAGAGAACACAAAATGGGTCGTTAGTTAAAGGAAATCTTAGGACACTCTAAGGCACGACATGAATTTGAAAGAAGTGAAAAGTTTCCTAAACGCCTCATAGTCTCTTATTCATAATTGTGGCGCGCTTCACAACCATGAACAAGACCCTATTCGACGCGGTATGTTGGACTCCAAGGATCATTCAAAACCTCGGGCTCTGATACCAAGATTGTCACGACCCAAACCTAGGGCCTAGACGTGACATGGCGAATGAGGAACCCGAAAGTACCTCAAACAAGCCTCTTAACATTCTTTTAGCCTTTCATAGGTAATGATGATAAATAAACAAGCGAAAATCATAATAAATCTTCAACTTATATATGTCCAACAATACCTCTAACTATTAGATTTAACGGGGCTAAGACAAGTCCCTAGCTCACCCTCAATCATAATAGAAGAAATTCCATAGTAAAATATCTTAACATATCATAAACTAGAAAGATAAAGGAGTATTGTTCCCGGAACATGGGAACTCACCAAAAGTAGTCTTTAATGGAATATCAACTAGCCACGTGGAGGAGAATGAGGAGGAGCACTGATCCCTACATGATGATATCATGTAGGCAAAAGAGTATGCGTTAGTACTTTGAATGTACTAAGTATGTAAGGATGCATGAACATTGAGAAAACATTAAAACATTTATGTAATATGGAACATAATTTAATGTATGCATAATAAATCATATAGATATCCTTTAAAATATTCATTTTATGGGAAATTAACCATAACCGACATTTAAGACCATGCGAGCTATTACATGGAATCCAACATAACCCCCTACGTTGGCCGGGGAGACTACTTGCCGGGTAGAACTCCGTCAACTTCATTCGTTTCTTTAACTTTAACTTTAAGGGCTATTTATGGATCCATTAGCCTAAGCCTACAAGGGCTCCTATGTTGGCACATAGTTAATGAGACAAGGGGTTGCTACTAGGATTCTCTTACCGAATCCCACCTCAATGCCTCATTCGGTGCTAAGTCAATCCCACGGAATAGTTTAATACTTCAAAATATTCATAGCATATAACTTGAGAATTCAAACATCATATTCGGTAGAATAGCTCATTAAAACATTTGATAATTCAAATATGCAAGAATTGTCCTTATTGCATAAAGAATTCATCATTCATATCATTTCATCATTCTTTCATTTCATAAGACTCCCTTTTTGATCATAGATATTTCTTTCATAAACATTTATTTGGAGTCAAAGCTTTCAAGTCAAACTTTATTAAAAATATAGTAAAACTAGGTGGGTTCAAATTACTTCAACTTGCAAATATGTATGTAAATAAATAGACATAAATACTTTGAAATCCATTAATTAAAAATCATGCTTTAAACAACCCACCATGAATTTCAAGCTTCTCTCCTTGCCGGAACGTTTTGTGTACTACCCGAAATATATGAATCACCAGAATAGTATTTCTTCACTACTAAGAACTAAAACTATATTTGAGAATGTGTATAGAGAGAAGATTTGCTTGAGAAAGCTTGATGAATAAAATGAGGAAATAAGGTGGGTATTTATAGGTGGGAAAGATGACCTAACAATAAATAAAATAATTATAAATAAAAATCTAAAAATTTAGTGGAATATATTGATGTCATGGATGATGTTAAATGGAGGACAATTTATGTCATGAGTGATGTCAAATATATCTAGATCTTTCTATGGTAGGTGAAATGAGTTATCTTTGACAGAATACTCTTTTTGGGAGCTGCGTTTGAATAAGATAAATTGTTTATTAGGATTTGGTGTCTTCATAAGAATTGTAGATATGGAAGTCTAGTTTCATATCGTTCAAGAATCAACCAATTTGATAAACCTACAGTGAGATATGATTTTTCTTCTATAAACACTCATTTCCGTAACAACATCCTACCTTACAAAGATTAATTTATTTGACCTACTTAACCTCCGAATATTAAAATATGGTCTTCATAAAAGTTGTAGGTAATGATCTTGTGGTTACTCAGAAATTTGAATCACTCAATTTGGATATTTCTATGAAAATTTCTGACCAAAATACAGAGGTTGTATCATATTTAGGCAAAAATTGAAACATCGTATACAACGTTTTTAGGGGATATTACACATTCCTTTCCTTTTTCGAGGATTTTTATCTTTGGAACCAAATGGTCTTCCACGTTTTAAGCGTGGTCTAGACTCATTTGCCTGAATAAGTTGTCCTACCGGGACATCAACTCGAACTGGAGCATTAGCAGCTGGGATATGCGATTTAGTAACCCGTGGAAGGTTAGTAAATGCATCCGGCAGTTGATTTGCAATATTCTGCAAATAAATCATCTTTTGAACTTCTTGCTCACATTGATTTGTTCGAGGATCTAAATGAGATAGTGACAATGAATTCCAATCTATCTCATTTTTCAACTGCTTATGTTCTCCCCCTAATGTTGGGTATACTGATTCATCAAAATGACAATCAGCGAATCTTGCCGTAAATAAATCTCCAGTCATAGGTTCCAGATATTTTATAATAGAAGGAGATTCATACCCAACATATATTCCCAACCTTCTTTGGGGACCCATCTTTGTGCGGTGCGGTGGAGCAATTGGGACATATACCGCACATCCAAATATTCTAAGATGGGATATATTTGGCTCCCTTCCAAATGCCAACTGTAATGGGGAAAATTCATGATAATTTGTTGGCCTTACGCGCACAAGTGCTGCTGCATGCAAAATAGCATGCCCCCATAGTGAAATAGGAAGTTTTGTCCTCATTAGCAATGGTCTAGCTATCCATTGGAGGCGTTTAATCAATGATTCTGCTAGACCATTTTGAGTATGTACATGAGCGACCGGATGCTCAACTTTTATTCCAATCGACATACAATAATCATTAAATGATTGAGATGTGAATTCACCAGCATTATCAAGACGAATTGTCTTTATTGCATAATCTGGAAATTGTGCTCTTAACCTTATAATTTGAGCTAACAATCTCGCAAAAGCCATGTTGCGAGTTGATAATAAGCACACATGTGACCATCTTGTAGATGCATCTATCAAGACCATATAATATTTAAAAGGTCCACATGAAGGGTGAATTGACCCACATATATCACCCTGTATACGTTCCAGAAACGCAGGGGATTCAATCCCAACCTTAGTTGCTGATGGTTTGATAATCAGTTTTCCTTGGGAACAAGCAACACAAGAGAATTCCTTAGATTGAAGAATTTTCTGATTCTTCAAAGTATGCCCATGTGAATTCTCAATAATTCTGCGCATCATATTATAACCGGGATGGCCCAACCGGTCATGCCAAATGATAAAATCATCAGAATCAGTAAACTTTTTGTTTACAATGGCATGTGATTCAACAGTACCAATATTTGTATGGTACAACCCAGAAGAAAGTGCAAGTAATTTTTCGTGCACAATTTTCTTCTCCATATTTATTGTAGTAATATAAAGGTATTCAACCTTTCCTTCATTTGCAGTCTCAATATGATAGCCATTTTGGCGAATAACCTTGAAACTTAGCAAGTTTCTTTGAGACTTACTACAATATAATGCATTATCAATTACCAATATCGTTCCTCCAGGTAGTAATAAGGTTGCTTTTCCAGAGCCTTCAATTAATTTTGTACTACCAGATATTGTATTGACATAGTCTTTTTTCATAATCAAATGACAAAAATATTTCTTTTCTTTTAATATCGTATGAGTTGTGGCACTATCCAAAATGCACATATCTCCATTATTCATCTTGAATCCAATTAAAGACTGATAAATTTATTTATCTTCATAAAATAAAAATGCATTGTAAGAAATAAAATAAGTAACAATTTTGCTAGAAAAACATAAGTCCTTTTTTTTAAAAGTTAAATTATGGTAATTTAGAATTTAAAAAATTATATGATTCAATTATGATGAATGTTACAATAATTTAGTTTATGGAATTATATACTTATTAACCTTAAATAAATATTATACACAAGTATTAAAAACAAATATAAAATATTATAAAACATTAATATAATATTATTCATCATGTATAGATAATTTGTTTATTGACAAAAATAATACAATCATTATATATTATTAATGTCTAAAACATTAACAAGAATAAATAGTTATTATAATGACATTAAATAAGGCGAATATTATTTTTAGTAACAATATGATATTAAGATTAAATAATAGCACACTAATAGTAATTAATTACAACATTGTAAAATAGCACAATGTAATAAATAATATACAATTATCATAAAAATGTAACCTTGATTATTTTTTATTTTTTATTCAAATACATAAACGTAAAAACACAATAATTCGAAGTACATGATAACATATTGAAAAACATGAAATTAAACATCAATTAAGATCCTTAAAAAAATCTTCAACCTCCAAATGAGTAATATCATTGAGGTCATTAAAATCATCATCCCTTAAGGCCAGATTTGTTTCAATATTATCATTATTCAAAGGCCTTGCCTCAACATTATTTTCGAACGCCAAGTGTGACTCTATCCGAGCATTAGAAGAAGAGGCACCACCTCTATTTGCCTTTCTTTTAAAAGAATTTTGATAAAGTCTTACAAAATGCTCAGGCGTCCGACATTCATTTTTCCAGTGGCCTTTCATGCCACAACGATGACAGTTACTTTTTGAAGGGCCATTTTGAGAACTGATATTGTTCTCCCTTTTATGTTGACCACCACCACGACGATTATTATATCGTCCTCTGCCATTGCCACACCCACGCACATTATTGTGACCTTGATATTTATTATGTCTTCTTTCAGACTGGCCATGTGCTTTTACCATATTTGCCTCCGGTAACGGAGCAGTTCCAGTGGGACGGGCTTCATGATTTTTCATTAAAAGGGCATTATGTTGTTCAGCCACCAGAAGGCATGATATCAATTCAGAGTATTTTTTAAAACCCTTTTCACGGTATTGCTGCTGTAATATTACATTAGAGGCATGAAAAGTAGTTAGTGTCTTTTCTAACATGTCCTCATCATTTATATTTTCCCCACATAATTTTAATTGGGAAGTTATTCTAAATACAGCAGAATTATACTCAATTACGGTTTTAAAATCTTGAAACCGTAAGTGCATCCACTCATAACGAGCCCTTGGCAATACCGTTGCCCTGAGGTGGTCATACCTCCCTTTTAAGTCTTTCCACAATTCAAGTGGATCTTTCACTGTCAAGTATTCCATTTTTAGGCTTTCATCTAGATGATGACGAAGGAAAATCATAGCCTTTGCTTTATCCTGACTTGATGCTGTATTTCCTTCAATTATAGCATCACCAAGACCCTTAGCGGTAAGGTGAATTTCAGCATCAAGTACCCATGACAAATAATTTTTACCAGAAATATCAAGTGCCACAAATTCCAATTTTGACAAGTTTGACATGATGAAAATTAATTTGAAAGTAACAAAGATAACTTAAAAATTAAATTTCTTTAGTAGATATACCTGATATAGAAGTTAATTTTCTGAAAAATTAGAGCTTCGTGCTGATAACGTGTTATGAATTAACTTACTTGACAATATTATAAAGGAAGAAGAACAAGAGAGTATATATATAGAAAGTGTTAATAGAGAGAATAGTAATATAGAGAGAGTAATAGCAATTCTTTCTTTTATGTGTTTTGTGTGTTTTTACATTGAAGTTTAAGGCTATATTTATAGCCATATTTACAAGTGGAGGAAAATATTAATGGGCATTTTACTCACTTAAAAAGTAAATGGACTATCCACCATTTTAAGTGGACAACCATTTTACTTGGTTGATATTACTTGGTTGATAATAAAAATTGAATTGTAGGTGATTATTTAGATACTCAAAATTAATATTGGTGACATGTTTGACCAATCAAGGTCAAAGGCTACTTACAAAAATGGAAAATTACTTAAATACATAATCTATTTCATTATATCCTTTAAAAATTTCTACCATTTAAAAATATTTTAAGAATTTCTATTTTCCTCTTTTTCTCTCCAATTTCCATATACATAACTCTCCACCTTCTCACTTCCTTTTAACTATCCTAAATTTACGCCTAAATTATAGTCTCTTTTTAAGTCATTTTGATTTTCAACCGCCTTCAAAATTTTCCTCATTAATTTCAAATTCTAAGAAAATTAGAAGAAGTTCTCAAAAAAAATTTATTTCAAATCACTATTCTTCATCTTCCTGATACATATGGATTCTCGTCCATCTTTTAGTATAGGTCTTACCCAATTAGTTGCTCAAAATCAAAATCTTCCTCAAATTGAAGATGTTCCTAAAATTGACGATCTTCCTCAAAATCAAGATGCTCCTCAAACTAAAGATGTTTCTCTAATCGAAAATGCTGATATTCGTGAGTTTGATTTGGATGATGATAGTTTTCATGAAAGTAAATTCAAATAACGGAAGGATCCATTAATCACGAAGAATTGCATGAGAAGAAAGCGAAGAAGAATGTTGGTTCAAGTTTGAATCCCCAATTGAAAAAGCTTCTAAAAAGAAAGGGAAAAAAGTTGAACCTGTTATTTGCACGCCCTTCTTTATGAAATATTTTAATTTCTAATGTATCTAGTAATTTTTTATTTTTTAAATCATACATAATCTGTACTTTTCAGTGTTGTTATACATTACAACTTATAATGCAATGTATCGTGTTCAAATATTATTTTTAATGCATAACCCTACATTTTAAATCATAATTATTCATGTATCATGTGTGTGGTTATGTACTAGATACATATTTTTTCAAATTTAAGTAAAATTTGTACTAGATACATTCAACTAGTATCATTCACAAACTTAGGATTGTTTTTTATACATAACCCTACGTCTTTCAATCAAGAAATTCTATTTATCATGTGTATGGTTTTGTAGCAGATACATAAATGTTGAAAAATTACTTAAGTGCAAGTTAGTACCAGAGACATTCAACTGGTATCATTCACAAACATAAGATTATTTTTAATACATAACCCTAAATATGTTAATCACAAAATTATATGTATCATTTGTATGGTTCTATACTTGATACACAACTATTTCAAATATAAGCAAAAGTTTATTTTAAATACATTCATCTAGTATCATTCACAAACTTAGAGTTATTTTTGATACATAACCCTAAGTCTGTGAATCATAAAATTCTATGTATCAGGTGTATGATTATGTAATTGATACAAACCTGGTGCAAGTTTAAGTACAATTTAGTACAAGTGTCACGACCCAAGCTAGGCCCTAGGCGCGACATGTCGATTAGAATCTCGAGAGACCTCAACCAAGCCTCTTAGCATATCATTCATAAACAATCATAAAGTAAGCAAAGCAATAAAGTAAGACATAGATGCGGAATTAAAGTCGCAACATGAAAGTCTCAATAAAGGAGAACAACTCTGTAATGTGAATGAAAGACAACATAGACTCATCTAACATGCCTTTACTAACTAGATAGGGGCGTAGGACAAGCTCCTAGCTCATCCATGACAACATAAGCAAATTCATAAAAATGACAAAAATGAAAGTCTTATCCTCGAAATATGTGAACTCACCACCAACACAAATGTAATAAGCTCTAGCCATGAATGGGAGGATGACCATGATCGTCAGACCCTACATTATGATACAATGTAAGCAAAATTATGCGTTAGTATATGAAATGCACTAACTATGTGAGAAATATGCATGAAAAATAAATATACGACATAGTCAATATGATTCAGGAGATGCAAGACCAATAACTTAAAACATTAGTAAAACATGAAAACCTTAAAACATCATCATAATTGGTTAGTGCATCAAAACATCATCATGAGAACTTTATACTTTTTCTTTACCTTGATGTGGGATAGGAACTGTAACCGACATGTAAGACCATGTGAGCTATAACATGGAATCTGATAAACCCAACATCAAGAAGGAGAAGGCTACCTTGCTAGGGTAGACTTATTGATGGTACTCTCCTCTAACTTTGTGTTATATGTGGATCCATTAGCCACACCATATTAGCACTTTAAGCCTACGCAGGCAACGTAGTTAGAGACTAAAGTTTGCTTCTAGGATTCCCTTAGGTAGCTATAATGGCCACCGGATTGAACCCCACCTTAAAGTCCTCTCGGGGCTTAGTCATTATTCGAAAGGAACTTCATGAAAACATAATCATTAATATTATTAGGAAAGGTTATAATAATTACAAATCCAAATTTATAAAATAACATAGCAGTAGCTCATCTATCATCTTCATCATGAGTGTGAGGAAATTCCATCACAATCTTTATTCTTCTTTAATATGATTGTGCAAAAATTATTCTTATTACACTATAACTTTTTTGCTTAAAGTATCACGACCCAACCCCGCAGGCCATGACTAGTGTCCGAATTGGACACTCATATACACCTATTATCTATAATCGATCAACACTCACATGATATAAAATTTATACGGATGGAGCATCGTCTCAAAACTATCACACACACACACACACACACACACATATATATATATATATATACATACCAAAACCACTTGTCTTCTAGGGAGTCACAATCCTCAAAAGATAAGATTACATAGTACTTAAGCCGATAAGGCTGCCACTATGAATGGGAACGTCCCAAAATATAAGTCATACTAGCATAGTTGGATAACATCTATATACAACCCACACATGCGTCTACAGACCTCTAAGAGTATTAACAATAACATATAATGGGACAGGGCCCCACCATACCCTTGAATAAACAAATATATACATTAAAAGGATCGGTACCAAAAATCTAAGCTCTGGGATAATGGAGCAATAATGTAATACCCCGGAATTTTTTTCACAAAGACTCGAACATTTCTTCACGTGTGTGTAGACTCGGACCGGAGGACTTGTAATCTTACACATGAGTTAGGATTAATTCCTAAGTAATTAATGTGCAGGTTTTAAGCCTATTTTGATATGCAGGTTTTAAGCCTATTTCGGCTTGGCGCTACAGTGGCGCGACGCGCCACTATAGCGCCAGTAGGAATTTTACCCAGTTTTCCAGATTTTGAGGAAGGGCAAACTAGACTTTTTCCCAAATTATATATACTCTAGCCTTGGACGATTTGGACCATATTTTTCAGTCTTGAGCCTCTCTCTAAAAACCCTAATCTCCATTCTCTTCTCTCCCAAACATGTCCAACAAGATTTGTCCTCAAGAGCTCAAGGATTCAAGATCTTCAAGTCAAGTCTTGGTTTTTGGTGAGATAATCTTCAAGTAAGGTATGTAAGGCTAACCTAAAATATGGATCGAGTTCTTTCATATGCCCATAGATGTGTTGGATAGAAGTTGTGAAAGATTTAAACCTTTTTTGAAGATTTTTCTTAAAATTTTCCTAAACTCTAGAATATTTTTATGTACTAGAAATTGATTGGCGATTTTCATGACTTAAATTCTTGAATAGTTATATTTCATATTATTGACTACAAATGAAGTTTTTTATATAAATTCATATGTATTGATGGTGTTTTTGAGTTGAGTTTTGTTGAGAGTATGGATTCATGTATTCATTCACATGAACTCAAGATGAGATTTCTTTTTGGTCATAATTTGCCTTGAGTTTGAGATGGATGGTTTGGGTATATGTGTCGATTGGAATGAGAAGAATGAATTGGAATAGTTATAAATGTGAATGGCATAAAGAGAATTAAAACATTGATAGAGCTAAAATGTCACTTTTGTTTTTATAAATGGAATGTAGAATTAAATAAGGATTTTGGAGTAGATGTTTGATGATAATGTGATGATGATGTTTGATGATGATATGAATGATGATATATGATGATGATGCGATGATGATGTTTGATGATGATGTGAATGACGATATTTGACGATGATGTGAATAAAAAGGCTATGTTGATGAAGATATTGTGTGATGAAGTATATTGGAGTCTAATGTGATTATGTGACATGTGATTTGCATAATTTGAGTTGATTGGAGTCTTATGAACATTTTGAAAATAAATGATCTCTTGAGAAGGAGTTTTAAATAAATAATTATGAACATTTTTGCATAAACTATTTATACGATATTTTGAGTTTTAAAGAATAATTATTTTCATCTATGATTTAAAAAGAGTTTAAGCATGAGTTGAGTTTGAGAAGTCTTTTAATTATTTTTGAACATGAGTCCAATGAGACTAAATAAGTTGATTTGAAAGAGTCCAATGAGACTAAATGAGTTAATTTGAAAGAGTCCAATGAGGCTAAATGAGTATTTTGAGTATTTTACTCACTTGATATATATGAGCATATTGAGTCTTGGGAGGAGTATCGAGCACCGAATTGGGTAAGAGTATAGTCCATACTCGAACTAATAAACTACGTCGCCAAATATAGGAGGGGATTGAACCGTTAAAGTCGGATGCTTCCCATTTTACTGTCCTAACATGATAGGACTTGGTTGGATTGGATCCATGATTGGTTGATTCGTCCACACCCTGGCAAGGTATGAACGGATGCGGCAACAACATCGACTTGTTGTACTATCACTCGCTCATATGGTGATAGTTGTCGATTGGAGAAACTCCCAAATTGAGTGGATTATGCATGATATGATTAGTTTGATTGAGATTATTTGATGGTTGAGTTGGATTGTATAACATTACTAAGTTCTAATTTGCATATTTATTGAGTTGAGTCTTTTGACTTGATTGTTGAGTTGATTATATATGATCGGATTGGGTTAGATGCATTGTGAATGAATGGTAATGATTGGGTTAAATAGAGTGGTATGTGATTGGATGGGATCGAATTATAAATGATTTGATTGAACTGTATTGTAATGATTTGATTGGATTGTATGGTATATGATTGGTCTTTGTTTAAAAATGTATTCTTACTTTAGATTTATGACACTTTGATTGAGTCTTTCTTATCTTTCTGATTTTGAGATATTTGAACCAACGTTATTCTTCCTTGAGGTATGTTTCATTCCGTCATATTACATACTCGTACATTCTATGTACTGACGTTCATTTGGTCCTGCATCATTTCATGATACAGAAATAGGTTTAAGAGATCGTCAATAGAAGTACCATTGAGGATCTATACACAATCAACATATTGGTGAGTCCTTCCCTACATTTGGAGGACACCACTTATATCATTCTTACATCGAGTTAGCCCTTTTCATTTTGATTTGAGATCCATGAATATTTCATTGGCACCAATTAGATAGTAGTGATAGAGGCTTCATAAACTAAATAGTAATGGGTTGGTTGAGTATTTTCTTTCCTTGAATTATTCTTGTCAAACTATTTTAATGACAAAGATTAAAGTTTGATTTGTTGGCCCATGGCCTTTCTTTTTTGAGTTAGATTATTGATTTGGGATTTACCCACCAAATATTCTCATCATTTTAAGTCTTCCACCGATTGAATGAATAAACGAATGTGTGATCAGGCTATGTGGTTCGCTTGAGAGCCAGAAATGGTTCCTGAGTGCCGGTCACGTCTAGGGTATCCTCTCGGGGCATGAAAAATATGGTATCAGAGCACAGAGTTCAAGAGTCCTAGGGAGTCTATGAAGACGTATCTAGTAGAGTCTTGCTTATGGGTGTGTTGTGCACCACACTTATAATCAGAAGGCTATAAGACATTAAGAATTATTTCCCTTCTTTCATATTCTAAGTTCGTGCGATAGAGTTTAACTCTATGAATATTCCTTTCCAATTCGTGCGTTGCTCAAATCCATTCGACTACTCCTTATACTTAAGGTAGTTGAAATAGTAAGTATGAGATTCTTTTTGATGAGTTAAAATAAAGTCTTAAATAAATGAAGAGACTGCACAAGGCTTGAGAGGAGCCGATTTATGTGTTTAACTCTATTGGTTTGGAAGGATGTACTCTCATTCATATGGATCGTGCATTGAGTCAGAGCGAGATGTATCCTAGAATCTCTCTCTAAATCTTGATTCGAATGTTACCTTCAAGGAGGAAGTTGTGTATCTAGGTGATAAGTGTCACCATCCGATGGAATGTAATTTGAGGTATGGTGAGCTATGGTTGGTAGGATGATTGTGGAGTTAGAAAGAAGGAGTTAGGGGAGTAGAACTCAAATAGTGAGAATGGTGATTGATTGAGGCCTACAACGTGAAGTATCTATGAGGTGAGTAATGAGGTGTAATGAATGATTGTGATGTGAATAAAAAGGCTATGTTGATGAGGATATTGTGTGATGAAGTATATTGGAGTCTAATGTGATTATGTGACATGTGATTTGCATAATTTGAGTTGATTGGAGTCTTATGAACATTTTGAAAATAAATGATCTCTTGAGAAGGAGTTTTAAATAAATGATTATGAACATTTTTGCATAAACTATTTATACGATATTTTGAGTTTTAAAGAATAATTATTTTCATCTATGATTTAAAAAGAGTTTAAGCATGAGTTGAGTTTGAGAAGTCTTTTAATTATTTTTGAACATGAGTCCAATGAGACTAAATAAGTTGATTTGAAAGAATCCAATGAGACTAAATGAGTTGATTTGAAAGAGTCCAATGAGGCTAAATGAGTATTTTGAGTATTTTACTCACTTGATATATATGAGCATATTGAGTCTTGGGCGGAGTATCGAACACTAAATTGGGTAAGAGTATAGTCCATACTCGAACCAATAAACTACGTCGCCAAACATAAGAGGGGATTGAACCGTTAAAGTTGGATGCTTCCCATAGGATAGAATTATTAAAGTCGGATGTTTCCCATTTTACTGTCCTGACATGATAGGACTTGGTTGGATTGGATCCATGATTGGTTGATTCGTCCATACCCTAGCAAGGTATGAACGGATGCAGCAACAACGTCGGCTTGTTGTACTATCACTCGCTCATATGGTGATAGTTATCGATTAGAAAAACTCTCAAATTAAGTGGATTATGCATGATATGATTGGTTTAATTGAGATTGTTTGATGATTGAGTTGGATTGTATAACATTACTAAGTTCTAATTTGCATATTTATTGAGTTGAGTCCTTTGACTTGATTGTTGAGTTGATTGTATATGATCGGATTGGGTTAGATGCATTATGACTGGATGGTACATTATTGGGTTGAATAGAGTGGTATGTGATTGGATGGGATCGAATTGTAAATGATTTGATTGAACTGTATTGTACATGATTGGATTGGATTGTATGTTATATGATTGGTATTTGTCTAAAAATGTATTCTTACTTTAGACTTATATGACACTTTGATTGAGTCTCTCTTATCTTTCTGATTTTGAGATATTTGAACCAACGTTATTCTTCCTTGAGGTATGTTTCATTTCGCCATATTACATACTCGTATATTCCATGTACTGACGTCCATTTGGACCTGCATCATTATATGATGCAGAGACAGGTTTAAGAAATCGTCAATAGAGGCACCATTGAGGATCTATAAACACTCAGCGTATTAGTGAGTCCTTCCCTACATCCGGAGGACACCGCTTATATCATTCTTGCATCGAGTTAGCCCTTTTCATTTTGATTTGAGGTAGCCATGAACATGTCATTAGCACTAATTAGACAGTAGTAATAGACAAAGATTGAAGTTTGATTTGTTGGCCCATGGCCTTTCTTTCTTGAGTTAGATTGTTGATTTGGGATTTGCCCACTAAATATTCTCTTTATTATAAGTCTTCCGCTGATTGAATGAATGAACGGATGTGTGATCAGGCTATGTGGTTCGCTTGGGAGCCAGAAATGATTCCTGAGTGCCGGTCACGTCTAGGGTACCCTCTCGGGGCGTGACAACTTCAAAACTGCTGAGTGGAAATCCTAAGATAACGAATCCCCAAAATGAGTATCTGTACCTATGGTCGTGAAACACAGTCCTCCCCCCAGAGAGAGGTGGTCAGTACGATATATATATTGAGTATATAAATATAAAATACAATAAGAAAGATCATATCTCAAGTAGAGGTTTCAGGATACAAGTATGATACCGTTATTCAAGAAATTACTGTATCTGTGCCTTATAAAATAAAATCATGCATGATTATATTATATATCATATCTGGCCCATTATGGACTCGATGAATCTGTCATATACATGTATATCATATTTGGCCCATCATGGGGCTCGACGCCATTATCACCTCATCATGTCATCATATCATATCATTATATTTATATATACCTTACCCGACTCTCTAGTGAGGGACTTGGTGAATAATGCAGTGAAGCTGTGCATGAATACATACCCGGCTCGGGACTCGGTGAAAGATGTGACAATAGTATGCACGAGCAGAGTAGTGAGTAATCATATGCATTTAAATCATTATTTGAGACTCAATGGAATAATCAAAATAAACTATCATTTGAAAATCAAGACAATAGTCGTCTCAAGTACCCTTCGATTGTCATTATGAATTATACCAAACATGAATTATATCAAAATAGGATGGCTGGATCATACACATGTATCAAGAAATAATGATATAAGTTCCAGGAATCAAGAACATTAGCCATCCTAGTGTATCTAAGAATAAGAGCTTATTTGGAATATATACATTCGTCGTCCGTTTGTTTCATATGGATCATGCCAAAAGAAAGAAATGTTAGCTTTACATATCTTTAGCGTTTACTTGCACATAATACGTATATGCTACCCAATATTATCTCAACCTATATTAAAATATTAAGCACTACGGTTAAGCTATGGAAAGGCATAAAACGTACTTTATCGTTAGTAGGTTATTTTAAAAAAAATTGGATAGCACCTCCCCTATACCGCTCACTTTCCCCACTTTTAAACCAGCCATACAATCACCAAGCAACATCAATAATAACACATTCAAATTCTATGTCTAGATAAGACAAGACGATATTCAAAAATACTCGAAACAACCCGCATAACATTCGACTTTTGTTAATTGTCCACATGACGACTACGGTGCTATCGAATTACTCTTAATAGGTTGCAGCCATCACACCTTATCAAAATGATTTATAACATCCCAATAGTTAGCCATACAATGCATAATCATAACTACACATCCTTCAATTCAACACAAGAAGTCACACGTTACAACTAACCCAATCTAATCCAAGAAACTCCAATTCTGTCCATTTTAATACCAAAACTAATCATAGAGTTTTCTTACTTCCAATTACATTTAATACAATTTAATCTCTTCATTATAACATCATTTCTATAATAAGGCAACCCACATGCATAACATCCGACAACAATCCAAATCCACATACAACTACTACATCTTCATGTAATCTTTAATGATCCATAGTCTTAATATTTTCATCGAACATTACTATAACAACCCAACCAACATACAACTCAACATATAATCTTAACTATCATTAATCTTCCAAGATCAACAAGAACAACAACAACATACCAAAACAACCCCTAATTAACCACATAAAGATGCTCAAAAACCTTATGAACCCCTACAACATGCCAAGCAAACCACCTCTAATTTTTATACGTTATTTCGTACAATCTTTTCCTCCATTTTAATGACATATAGCAGCAGCCCCATGACAGCAACATCACTCATTTAAATATAAGAAAACTACGTTAATATTACACCAAGTTCTACAACAACCCACAAATATCATACCAAACAACTCCAAAATATATACAATATGTTCATACACTTTATTCTTCCAAATTCAAAAGCAACAACTCATCAACAAAATCAAAACAATATCAAACAATTATTATACATAATTACTCAACAAATTCCATCCATTTAATCCACTTAAAATAGCTCCTTAATCCATAAATCTCAATAAATCAACAAACGAGTTTATAACGCTATTTTTCTCTATTCTAATCCGTTAAAACTCTAAATAAACTATTTAACAATGAAAAAAAGACTTTAATATTACCTTAAGTGTGCATCAACCACATTAAAACTTCTTCTTCTAGGTTGAGTTTTAGCTCAAATTGAAGACAACGCGACGTACAACACTTTTCTCTTCATGAGCTTCTAGATTCGGGGCTTAAATTATGGTCAATTTTGGTGTTTTTCTCTAGGATTCTTGTTATAACCCGTATTTTGCACATTAGGATATTTTGGAGATAATGGTAACAAGTCAAGGACAAGGCTATGTTTGATCTTGTTGGATACAAAATTCTTATCACTAAATTAGAATTTCAACTTGGAAATATTATAAAAGGTGAGGGGCAAAAATTGGAATTTCTCATAGAGAATGTTATATCCCATATTTTATACGGTTGGATGTTTTAGGGTAGCTGTGGTAAAGTTAAGGGAATGAAGGCAAAGGGCAAAAAGGAAAGTTGGCAAAGTGGCCTATGGTAATATTGTAGAAGGCTAGGGGTAAAATAAGAATTTCATAAAGTCTTCAAGAAGATTCATGTGGGCCCCACATGCCACATGGCAGCCCGTGATTGGAGGAAAGGGGTGTGTTGGACCAATGAGATCTTGACACGTGTCACCACTTAGGTCTTGACATGTATCGCCACTTAGGGCTTGACACGTGTCACCACTTGGGGGATGACATGTGTCACCCCTAAAGTAGTATATATATATATATATATATATATGAGTCTTATGGCTCATTAATTTCCACACTCATCTAGAGTGTTCAAGAGCAAGGAAAACGAAATTACAAGAAGAAAAAAAGAGAAGAGAAGAGAAATTAAGGTAGAAAGAAGGAAAGAGCTACGGTTTTGGGAGGAGAAAAAGGTAAATTCTCCAATTCCGTTCCAAGAATTAATTATATGAGTTATACCATGATGTTATGAAGATATTAGTAATGAAATTTTATGGTTTGAAGCAGCCCAAAACGTTACCAAACAGCCAATAAGTTTCAGCTGCGCTAAAGGAAATTCCGAGGTAAGTTTTGGTGAATTTCGGGAAAGGTAAAGTTTTCTATTTTGAACTGAAATTTATGATGATGTTATAAAGTATATTACATGTCTTAAAATATGCTGGAAGTGGAAAAATATGTATAAGGATGTTTGACGTTGGAAACAAACTAAATGGAAGTCGTAGTAGTTAAATCGAAGTCGCGTAGTGTGTTGTTGTTGTGGTGCTGCAGTTTGGTGGTGGTTTAATTGCGTGTTTCAAGGCTGTAAAGTACTCAAAAATGGATGTGGGTGCTGCTGGTTGCAGCCACACAACCCTCCGTTTGGTATGACTACATATTTTACGAAATAAAGGTTAAAAACTCTATTTTGGTATCGTAGTTTGGAATGAGTTGTATAGAGCTTGTATTGTGTAAAGTTGAAGTGATTTACTTGTATACATGCTGCTGTCTGTTGTTGTTGGTATGGTTGTTGACATGGTGGCCGAGTTGAAAACTCGGGGATGTTCAAGTTACAGGGGAGATGCTGCCCGATTTTTGGTAGATTCGGAGCTAGTAATAAACTAGTCGAGAGACATAGATAAGGAAATGATTCCTATGGTTACTTGGGTGTAGAGTTGGAAATTGGAAAGTGAAAGTTTATTAACCTTAGTATTAATTTCATGTTAAATAGGTTCAAGAGACGACGAGGCGAGCATAGTTAAGAGTAATCCATAAGAGGTACGTAAAGCGAACCTTTCTTTCTTTTGGCATGTCTTTGTCATAAGTACGTAAAACTTATACTTTCTCTTCTTTTGGCATGTATTTGTTATAAGTATGTAAAGCATATTCTTTCGATTTTCATGTTTTGACATAAGTATGTAAAGCTAATCTTTGTTTTGGTATGGTATTTATGAAACAAAAATATGATTTTTATATAATTTCAAAGAGGTTCCTATTCCTAGAGCCATTAGGATGGCCAATTCCTTGATTTCCGAAAGGTATTTTATTTTGCTTCGATACGTCTATATAATTCCAGAAGATTTATTCTGATATAATCTAGGGTAACTTTCGAAAGGTACTTGACATGAGTCTCGTCTCAATTTTTAAATGATAGCTCATTCTGATTATTCTATTGAGTCTTAAATATGATTTAAATTGCATATAGTTTCTCACTACTCCACTCGTGGATGCCTCAATGCTTCCTTCACTGAGCCTGGGCTAGGATATGTTATCGTGCATACTTCTCTGCATTGTTCGCCGTGTCCCGACATGAGGGGGCAGGTATGACATGTACATGGGGTGGTGTATGTTATGCCACGGAGTTATATTGTGCCATGTACACATATGCTTATGATATGATATGATGTGATATGATATGATTTGATATGGCCATCTGATATGATATGATATGATTTGGTACAGAGATTTTCCCTATTCTGGTGTTATGCTGTGCTGTGGCGCCAATGACAGAAGGGCGACCACATTTGTTCACCGAGTCCCATAATGGGGCCGGATATGGCATATGTTTTTTTGCATACATTATCTGAGGTTTTGATCAGCATTTGATATCTTCGGATATTTTGCTCAGTTTTGTACATTCTATTGCGGTAATGACTTTACTTATTACAACCCATTATACATGGTTTGATAAGCATTTGATATTTCTGGATATTTTGCTCAATTTTGCACTTTCTGCTCTAGAAATAACTTTACTTATTACAGTTCATGCTCTACATACTCGGTACATTTTCCGTACTGACCCCCTTTCTTCGGGGGCTGCATTACATGCCCGCAGGTACAGACGATTGGTTTGCTGATCCGCTCGCTTAGGACATCCACCATGTTGGTCGACAGTGCTCCTTTGTTCGGAGTCCTATTTTGGTACTGACACTTTCTGTTGTATATATATATACGTTGTTCAGGGTACGGTGGGGCCCTGTCCCATCATATGACTAGGATATCATTCTGTAGAGGTCTGTAGACATGAGATGTGGGTTTTGTATATATGTTTTGGTTTTTTTTTTGTGTTTCGTGATAGCCTATCGACCCTCGTGCATTATATCTGTTTAGAGATCCCTTCTAATCATTACCTATGTTTATTCGATTAATGTACTAAGTGGGGCTAAGGGTACGTATGGGTGCCCAAATCGGGCACCAGTCATGGCCTACGGAGTTGGATCGTGACAGAAGTGGTATCAGAGTGGTCCTTCCTTGGAATGTCTACAGACCGTGTCTAGTAGAGTCTTGTTTATCGGTGTGTTGCGCGCCACATCTATAAAAAAGAGGCTACAGGGCATTTAGAATGTTACCTTTCTTTCATATCTAAGATCGTGCGATAGAGCCCATCCATAGGACATGAAATTCCTTTTTCTAACATTTGATTTCAGCTAAGGAACGATATCGATAGAGGAATGCGATGGATGATATTGGGAGCTACATAGTATACGGGTAAGTAAAGGTATGAAAGCGATATGTTGAGTAAGGTGTTGAGCTTGAAATGTAAAGTTGAAAATTTGAAGGAAAGTAGACAGGAAAGTGCAATAAATGCAGTTTGAGGTAGACACATGAGGTAAGTCCATTATTTTCATACGGTTATTGTTATTGAAAGCTCTGTGTGACTGTGATATAAGGTGATATAAAAAAATGTATATGTCGGCCCTGTGAGGCATTGCTGCTATCTTCTGCGTGCAGGTTTTGAGATAGTACAAAATAGAGAGGAAACTATTCCCAATTATTTTTTTGAGAATGGAACAAAAGCAAGGAAGAGACTGAGACATACGTTTAGAAGATGTCTTGGAAGTTGATACCAATAGGGTAAAATTTATAACGTTGGACTAAAACTGAAAGAGGTTCCCTCTATGTTTTCGGTAAAAGGAGTACCATTTTTACTTAGAGAGTCATAATTCGAAAGAGAATTTCGGTTGGAAGGAAAAGTGTCCAGCGATTGAGTTTCATTCTTGCTGGAAAGTACAAAACCTCAGCTGTTATTTGAGGACTAGAAAAAAAATTGTTCACGACTCAAGACCATGTGAGTCAAGTACTAGGAAGTACTCTGATGCTTAGTGGATATTAGTTCCTCTCTAGTGGAGGTTGGGAAAATGTTGTATGGTGACATCTTATCAGTTCCTAGTCGACTAATTGGAGGTGTAACCTATGAATGGAAAAATATAAATTTGTAGGCGATTCAAGGTCACGTGTTTCATGTGGTGGAAAAATGCTGGGGTGATTCATTAGGGCCTGCGATACGGAGGGATGATTTAGACAAAGGTTGAATACGATTGCCTCACCAACTAGAATTAACCTGTAGCAAGAATTGTGAGGAAGGTGAAGAAGTGTTATACGAGTAGGGTATACTGTGAATATACGAGAATCGTTATGGAAATAAGTAAAGCTTAGTAAGGAAGCAACTACAAGATATGGTCGTGAGTAAGATTAGGAGTTAGTATCGGGTACACGATAAAGATGAAAGCTCATGAGGCAGAAAAGGGTATTATGTATATGTACCTCCATATTGGAAAATAATGGGATACCTAGAGGAGAAAGAACAGAAATTACAAAACAACCGAGGCATTATGAAATTATTAAAGGAACAAGTAGTATCCATTGGGAAAAACTGTGATAACAAAATGTGAAACATGTGTCATCAGAGTATAAGTGCCCCGAATGGAGAATCGGACACGGCCATAAGCACTAGTGACGTACTGATTGGGATGAATTGAATGTAGCTTCGACTAAACTACTACATTAGTTATATGACTCGAGTACCAGTACTTGGACTAGATTGTGTAATATTCATCGAGAATACTAAGCAACCCATGGTTGTACTAAGGTTTCTTATAGAGGCAACCGAAAGTATAGATGTTCTAATAGAAGGTGTAGACATGGTGCGGTATGTTAAATATGTTAAAACTGAATCATTTGTGCATGAATAGTTGAAAATGAACAGAGGATGACATGGGTACACCCTAAAGGGGGAAGTGGACAAGAGAAATATAAGCGTAAGAGAAAATCAACTGATGCTAACATATGTATATGGGAACGCTTACACTCCAAACGAGATCCTATAACAGATGGATGGATCTCGAGGCTAATAATAAATAGATATAAGCTGCGGTATCTGAGATCGTGTGAAGAATCATTGGTAGAGACCTTGATGGATGGTGCGATCACTACCCTCGGGAATCTGGTAGTCCAGGACGAAAGATTGTCACGTACGAAAGCAAAAAGTAAAGATTGAGGATCAAAAAGGGTAAAATAATAATTGTAAAAGATGGATGTGTTACGAAAGTGTCTCAGAATCTGTAAGATCTCGACTCGCTCCCAATAATGTAATAAAGGTAAAACGAGGAAATGGACGCGATTATATCAACATTAACGTACCCAATTCCATCAAAGTTATGAGGTTAAGCGTGCTCAGGTAGGAGCAATTTTAGGATAGGTGACCCCCTGAGAAGTATGCAAGAATTCTATATATTCAGACGTAAGACACAAATGAGAGGCTAGAGTAACTTAAGGCAAAACTATAGTTTAGGGAATGGCTATAAACCGTAAGAGGCCGCGTAAGACGATGTAGACTAGGCTGGTGAAGAGACAAAAAGTATATCACAGCTCTAGAACAACGATATGCTTGAACATCGTTTGGAGCTATTTTATAGTCTAGTTGATAGTGAATATATACATATATATATATATATGAATGTGTAGGATGTCCCACGTGCGATTATATCGGTGGATATGTGAGTTCCAACAACTGGTGTCACAGTAAGGAAGGCATTAATCATACTAGGGTACCAAAGATCGAGCGAGAATAAGAATAAAAGGTACAACTGTTGCAACGTACTCTACTATTATTTGACTGTAGGTTAAATTGGAGATTTTAGCAGAGCGATATTTGGGAAATAAAGAGGGTAAGTAGATAGAAAACAAAGAGATCAAACTATTAGAAGGAGGTGAAAAGTAAGGAAACCTTAGTAAGTGAAACTCCCGAGAGAAATCACCGGCAAGGCGCGAGACCATATTATATTAGGCCAAAGAGGGATCACAATATTCTCAAGTACCAAAAAAAGAAACCCATAATGGGGAATGAGGACTCGTGTAAGACCTAGTAGTTCGAGTATATTTTCAATTCTCAGGAGAACCAGTGATGGAATGGGCAATTAATACAGCATCACCGAGAGAGAAGTTTATTTCCTACCTTAAGGCGAGAAAAATGATCAGAAAAGGTTGTGTTTATCACCTGGTTCGCATACAGTATTTGGAAGCGGAAGCGCCAACTCTTCAGTCAGTTCTCGTAGTTAATGAATTCTCATATATATACCCAGACGACCTTCCAGGCCTTCCTCCCGAACGGGAGATAGACTTTACCGTAGATGTGCTGCTAGATACCCATATGATATATATTCCTCCATACAGAATGGCATCTGCAGAATTAAAAGAGCTGAAGGAGCAGTTAAAAGACTTACTAGAAAAAGGCTTCATCAAACCGAGTACTTCACCTTGGGGAGCCTCGGTATTATTTGTGTAAAAAAAAGATGGGTCGCTGCAGATGCGTATTGATTACAGGCAGCTGAATAAGGTAACCATTAAGAATAAACACCCCCTTCCCAGGATTGATGATTTATTTGATTAGTTGGAGGGTGCTAAGTGGTTTTCAAAAATAGACTTGCGATCGGGTTATCATCAGGTGCGGGTAAGAGAATCAGATAAACCAAAGACAACATTCTTGACCCAATATGGCCATTACGAGTTCAGAGTGATGTCTTTTGGCCTGACAAATGCTCCAGCGGTATTCATGGACCTGATAAATCAGGTATTTAGACCATTCTTGGATATGTTCATGATTATATTTATTGATGATATTCTGATTTATTCTCGGTCAGAAGCAGAGCATGCAAATCATCTGAGAGCGATACTTGTAGTACTCTGACACCAGAAACTATATGCTAAATTTTCCAAATGTGAATTTTTGTTGACTTCTATGGCACTTCTGGGATATATTGTTGGGGGCTGATGGTATTCGGGTAGATACACTGAAGATCGAGGCCGTAAAGAACTGGCCTAGGCCGACGACACCTACAGAGGTACGCAGCTTCTTGGGATTAACAAGTTATTATAGGATATCTGTAGAGAAATTTGCTCCAATTTCAGCACTACTGTTAAGATTAACTCAGAAGGGAGTTAAATTCCAGTGGACTCGTGCCTGTCAACGAACCTTTAAGTTATTGAAAGAGAATTTGACTACAACTCCAGTTTTAACTCTTCCAGAGGTACCATATGGGTATATTATTTATTGTGATGCTTTGGGTGTGGGAATAGATTGTGTCTTGATGCAGCATGGCCAAGTTATAGCGTACGCTTCCCAGCAGCTTAAAAAATATGAAAGAAGGGATAGGTAATGGGCATACTTAAAAGGATAACAATAAGAGGAACCGCCCGAAGTATGAAGACACCCCATGAGGTTAGTTTAACATTCGAGGACGAATGTTCAAAAGGGGGGAAGAATGTTATAACCCGTATTTTGCACATTAGGATATTTTGGAGATAATGGTAACAAGTCAAGGACAAGGCTATGTTTGATCTTGTTGGATACAAAATTCTTATGACTAAATTAGAATTTCAACTTGGAAATATTATAAAAGGTGAGGGGCAAAAATTGGAATTTCTCATAGAGAATGTTATATCCCATATTTTATACGGTTGGATGTTTTAGGGTAGCTGTGGTAAAGTTAAGGGAATGAAGGCAAAGGGCAAAAAGGAAAGTTGGCAAAGTGGCCTATGGTAATATTGTGGAAGGCTAGGGGTAAAATAAGAATTTCATAAAGTCTTCAAGAAGATTCATGTGGGCCCCACATGCCACATGGAAGCCCGTGATTGGAGGAAAGGGGTGTGTTGGACCAATGAGATCTTGACACGTGTCACCACTTAGGTCTTGACATATGTCGCCACTTAGGGCTTGACACGTGTCACCACTTGGGGGATGACATGTGTCACCCCTAAAGTAGTATATATATATATATATATATATATATATATATATATATATGAGTCTTATGGCTCATTAATTTCCACACTCATCTAGAGTGTTCAAGAGCAAGGAAAACGAAATTACAAGAAGAAAAAAAAAAGAGAAGAGAAGAGAAATTAAGGTAGAAAGAAGGAAAGAGCTACGGTTTTGGGAGGAGAAAAAGGTAAGTTCTCCAATTCCGTTCCAAGAATTAATTATATGAGTTATACCATGATTTTACGAAGATATTAGTAATGAAATTTTATGGTTTGAAGCAGCCCAAAACGTTACCAAACAGCCAATAAGTTTCAGCTGCGCTAAAGGAAATTCCGAGGCAAGTTTTGGCGAATTTCTGGAAAGGTAAAGTTTTCTATTTTGAACTAGAATTTATGATGATGTTATGAAGTATATTACATGTCTTAAAATATGCTGGAAGTGGAAAAATATGTATAAGGATGTTTGACGTTGGAAACAAACTAAATGGAAGTCGTAGTAGTTAAATCGAAGTCGCGTAGTGTGTTGTTGTTGTGGTGCTGCAGTTTGGTGGTGGTTTAATTGCGTGTTGCAAGGCTGTAAAGTACTCAAAAATGGATGTGGGTGCTTCTGGTTGCAGCCACACAACCCTCCATTTGGTATGACTACATATTTTACGAAATAAAGGTTAAAAACTCTATTTTGGTATCGTAGTTTGGAATGTGTTTTATAGAGCTTGTATTGTGTAAAGTTGAAGTGATTTACTTGTATACATGCTGCTGGATGTTGTTGTTGGTATGGTTGTTAACATGGTGGCCGGGTTGAAAACTCGGGGATGTTCAAGTTACAGGGGAGATGCTGCCCGATTTTTGGTAGATTCGGAGCTAGTAATAAACTAGTCGAGAGACATAGATAAGGAAATGATTCCTATGGTTGCTTGGGTGTAGAGTTGGAAATTGGAAAGTGAAAGTTTATTAACCTTAGTATTAATTTCATGTTAAATAGGTTCAAGAGACGACGAGGCGAGCATAGTTAAGAGTAATCCGTAAGAGGTACGTAAAGCGAACCTTTCTTTCTTTTGGCATGTCTTTGTCATAAGTACGTAAAACTTATACTTTCTCTTCTTTTGGCATGTATTTGTTATAAGTATGTAAAGCATATTCTTTCGATTTTCATGTTTTGACATAAGTATGTAAAGCTAATCTTTGTTTTGGTATGGTATTTATGAAACAAAAATATGATTTTTATATAATTTCAAAGAGGTTCCTATTCCTAGAGCCATTAGGATGGCCAATTCCTTGATTTCCGAAAGGTATTTTATTTTGCTTCGATACGTCTATATGATTCCAGAAGATTTATTCTGATATAATCTAGGGTAACTTTCGAAAGGTACTTGACATGAGTCTCGTCTCAATTTTTAAATGATAGCTCATTCTGATTATTCTATTGAGTCTTAAATATGATTTAAATTGCATATAGTTTCTCACTACTCCACTCGTGGATGCCTCAATGCTTCCTTCACTGAGCCTGGGCTAAGATATGTTATCGTGCATACTTCTCTGCATTGTTCGCCGTGTCCCGACATGAGGGGGCAGGTATGACATGTACATGGGGTGGTGTATGTTATGCCACGGAGTTATGTTGTGCCATGTACACATATGCTTATGATATGATATGATGTGATATGATATGATTTGATATGGCCATCTGATATGATATGATATGATTTGGTACGGAGATATTCCCTATTCTGGTGTTATGCTGTGCTGTGGCGCCAATGACAGGAGGGCGACCACATTTGTTCACCGAGTCCCATAATGGGGCTGGATATGGCATATGTTTTTCTGCATACATTATCTAAGGTTTTGATCAACATTTGATATCTTCGGATATTTTGCTCAGTTTTGTACATTCTATTGCGGTAATGACTTTACTTATTACAACCCATTATACATGGTTTGATAAGCATTTGATATTTCTGGATATTTTGCTCATTTTTGCACTTTCTGCTCTAGAAATAACTTTACTTATTACAGTTCATGCTCTACATACTCGGTACATTTTCCGTACTGACCCCCTTTCTTCGGGGGCTGCGTTACATGCCCGCAGGTACAGACGATTGGTTTGCTGATCCGCTCGCTTAGGACATCCACCATGTTGGTCGACAGTGCTCCTTTGTTCGGAGTCCTATTTTGGTACTGACACTTTCTGTTGTATATATATATACGTTGTTCAGGGTACGGTGGGGCTCTGTCCCGTCATATGACTAGGATATCATTCTGTAGAGGTCTGTAGATATGAGATGTGGGTTTTGTATATATGTTTTTTTTTTTGTGTTTCGTGATAGCCTATCGGCCCTCGTGCATTATATCTGTTTAGAGATCCCTTCTAATCATTACCTATGTTTATTCGATTAATATACTAAGTGGGGCTAAGGGTACGTATGGGTGCCCAAATCGGGCACCAGTCATGGCCTACGGAGTTGGGTCGTGACAATTCTCCTCTCTCACTCTCTCTGGAAATTTCTGGATATTTTTGGTCTGAAAGCCAAAGGAAAAAACTAAAAAATTATATTTAATGGCGTGCGTACTGGGCCTGACCCGAGTTGGAATCGGGTTGGGCCGAATCCACTATTCAGTTTAACCTTTCTACCTTAAAACACCCATATCTTCTTATATTGATATCATATTATGACCACTACCTATGGTTGGAAAGATATTTTAATTATCTACAACTTTCATTTTGAGAGTTTTCCCAAATTCACATATACTGAAGGGGTTATGGCCTCCTGAAGTCAGATCACCCGAAAACATGACTTAATTTTTTTTTTGATGACTTTCACTTTGAATTGGTTCAAGGGTCCTTATTAAGTTGTGTTTAACTTCACATATATTATCCATATAAATTTTTATTTACAAACAATTCGTGCCATTTTAAAATTCAAAATTAACAGTACTTGAATTTATGTCCATTAGCTCACGAATAGTCCAATATGCAAAAATACAGAATATAACATAAAGCACCATTGAAACATCATTCATAATCTTTCACAAAACATTCATAAACCTTGGTAATCATTCATAAATCTTTCATTGAAATCATTCGAAACTCATGATCATAGTTCATTGAAAACATACTTGAAACTAGCATATACCATGGGTCATTTAAATTCATCTTAAAATCATGTAATGTGATGTGAATTATGCATAATTTAATCAATAATCATAAGATATATCATAAGTAAGAAAACCCAATGCAAAATCATGAAATTTGGGCTTTTAGAAGAAGAATACATAAGACATTTTGAGAGAAAACTTGGAATTTCATGGGTTAAAGGGCCCACGAATGAATTCCCACATACCTTTAAACTTAGGAGCCCTAAATTGTAGAGAATTGAATCTTTGACCTTGAAGATATCCCTTGGGTTGTTTGAGGAAGAAGAAGACTCTTGAGAGAATACTTTTAGAGAGAGGATTTTGATTTTTGAGTGTTTGGGTGGTAATGAGAAGGTTAGGAGGGCTTAGGGCAGTCAATACCCAAAAACCTTCCACATTCATTAATGAAACCATAGGGAAAGAACCAAAACACCCCTGAACTTAATTGGATTCAGACCCCTAGATGGGAGGCTCTTCACGGACTATGTAGCCCGCCTTCACGGTCTGTGAAGGGTCTCGTGGACTGAAGGGAAAAAAGGGCTCTGAGGTGTTCACCCTCCACGAGCCTTACGATGGCCTGTGAAGATCTCCATGGGTCATGGAAAGCTCTGTGGGGATTGCTTTGAAAAGGCTCTAGAGGCTGGCATTTCCACGGACCCTTCGACAGTCAGTGGTGTGGTTCACGGGTCGTGAACCCTTCCTTGGTCCCTTCATTATTCTTCCCCTAATCCCTATCCCCCACCACGAGGCCACTACATGACCCTTAGATCCCTCAACGTCCCGTGGTAGATTTTGTGAAGGACCACCTGGTGCCAAAGGCTAAGATATTTTTTGAGAAACTTCTTTTGAACCTCATTTTTTGATTTTTCAACTTTTGGAGTCTTATAATTTCTCCCCCTTGGGAATATTCATCCTCGAATGGGACTCAAACTGATATGAAGAGAATAGAAAAGAGACATTAATAACCCAACATGAATGCTAATATCTCGAAAATGCATAAATATGGAATATTCAATCTCTAGTTAAAATATGACTTTAAAACTCATTTTATGTACATGAATGCATATGAAAACATAGAATAATTGAAACACATAATTTTGACTGAGTGGATCATGAGGGAACTCAATACCTCAACTAGGAATATAAGACCCCATAAGTCGAAACTTTGAAACAAAGGGACAATTCTGGAAAAGAAAAAGGAAATCAGGTTCTATGATTTACTATACGAGTCATAGGACAAACTCGTAGGACTCACCATGAGGCCTGGAAATTTAACCAAGTGAGGAAGGGGTTTACGAGTCCATTTGATGACTCGTAGAAGTTCAGACGAGTCGTATAATTGACTCATTGAGAAACTTCAGAGACTTCAAACTTGTAGGTTTTCTAACCCTGCAGGACGAATCGAGTCTACGACTCATCGTCAAGACTATGACTCATAGAAATGAGTCGTAGAGAAAGTTCTGAAGGTCATTCCTCAGGGTAATCTCAAGAACTTGCAAGACGAGTCATAGAGAAAGTCCTGAAGGTCATTCTTCAGGGTAATCTGAAGAACCTGCAAGACAAGTCGTTCTTACGACTCATCAACCCTTTTATGATTCATAAGAAGGAGTCGTAGGGTCAGATTCTGACCAGTTTTAATGAGGTCATTTTAGACATTCTGTACATTCTAACATCAACGTGGGGTTGTTTTGGGGATTGAAACTACCCTATCTAAGGACCTTAAGCTATTTGAATCTATGATTCTAACACTTAGACTCAAAAACACAAATTCCTTACTCTCAAGCTTCCCTAAGGGTTTCATCGTCCAAGCTAGGGTTCCATCCCAAGATTTTTCAAGTCTCAAATTTTAAAGCTGCATTAGGGATTTATTCCCCAAAGTATGTGGGGTCTTATTCATGGGTTCTTCCATCCATGGAGCCCAAATATTTTCTCAAACCCCAATTGTTCAATTTCAAGTGATGAATTGTATGGGTTTTCATATTATGTTTTCAAATGTATAAATTATTGAATACTTGAATCTATTTATCTATATTAGTCTATATTGACTCTTATTTGCATGAAATTGATAATATTTAAGGTCCTTATATGAAGGTATGAAAGAGATTTAAGATGTATTGGTGAGTTATTTTCAAGTATGTTTTAATTGATGCATTTTATTACTCTCAAGCATGATATCATTGAGTTTAATGATTTGAAGTTAAATTGGCCGAACCCACCATGTTTTGCAATGACTTTTAGAGAATGTTCAAGTGATTGAAAGGGGGTTCTAACCCAATGTTTATAAAGGTTTATTTCTACGAATGTGAAGGTCTTTAAGAATGATTGAATGATGATGAAAGGGATTTTTAGCCAAAGACTGGATTCAATGTGATAAAGACAATTCTCACAGTTTTGAATCAAATAAAATTTTTAATGAGCTATTCTACCGAATGATGATTTAATATCTAAAATTATATGAATGCTTATGTTATTATGATATTTAAATTTTATTCCATCGAATTGACCTAGCACCGAATGTAGCATGTAGATGGGGACTCAACCTAAGGGGTCTTTAAGTAAAATCTCATGTTGCATTAAATGTGCGCCAACATATGGGCCCTTATAGGATATTTAGGCTAGTGGATCCACAATTAGCCCTTAAATTTAAAGTTAAAGAAATGATTAAAGTTGACGGTGCTCTAACTGGAAAGTAGTCTCTTAGTGCCAAAATAGGGGGGTTATGTTAGATTCCATGTAATAGCTCGCATGGTCTTAAATGTTGGCTACGGTCATCTTCCGACAAAGTGAACGTTTTAATGTTATATATGAGGATTTCTCATGCATGCATTCTCTTATGTACTTTGCTTATAAATGTCTTAACATTTTTTATTATATTGCATGCCTACATATTTAGTACATTCAAAGTACTAACACATACTCTTTTGCCTACATGATATCACCATGTAGGGACCGACATTGCTCCACATTCATCTCCACATGTCTAGTTCGATCGTTGAAGGCTACTACTACTTTGGTGAATTTTTATGTTTCAGGAACAATACCCTATTCCCTTCTACTTATTATTTGTCTAAACGTTGAATTTCTTTTAACACTTATTCCTTTATTATGAGGATGAGCTAGAGACGTGTCTTAACCCCTGTCAGGTCTATGAGGTAGAAGGTATTATTGGACATGAATGTATGATGTTTAAGTTAACTTTGACTCCTATTCTTCATTGATTCCCCTAGTCCCTTTCTCCCTCTTACTTCTACTTATTTTTTGATGTCATTACCTATGAAAGTCTAATTGAATGCTAAGAGGCTTGGGTAAGGTACCTTTGGGTTTTTTATTTGTCGTGTCACGTCTAGGCCTTAGTCTTGGATCGTGGCAAACTTGGTATCAGAGCTAGTGGTTTTTAATTATTCTCAGAGTCCAACATACCACATCGAATAGGGTCTTATTCATGATTGTGAAGCGCACCATAACTATGTATAGGAGACTATGGGACGTTTAGAAAAGTTTAGGGTAAATCTCAGATTTTGACGTAGTTTGAGGTTGAAATTGAGACAAGTAAATTTCTAAGCCTATGTCTAAACTTGTAGGATCATGTATTCATATTTTTACGTGTTTGGAAGTGATGGAAAGTGATTTTGTGGATAAGATGAGGATAATTGATGTTTAAGAAGATTTATATTGAAATAAAGGTGTAATAGAAGGAGAATGAAAGGATTTATACATGTTGTGTTCAATAAGTATGATACTTGATCTATCATGAATATTTGAATATTCCGTTGTGACATGGGTTGACATTTGGCTTATTATGGATATTTGAACTTATTGTTGAGATATTACTTGTGATTTGTTGATATTATCTTTCCATCATCGTATTTTTCATGGACATTGCCTATTTGCATTGGTTCTGATACTTTGAGATGAAATTTAATTCGATAATTATGCCGAAGGGAAATGATTTACGCTAAAGGGAAATGGTTCTGACAATGCCAAAGAAAAATGGTTCTGACAATGTCGAAGGAAAATAATTCCGACGAGAGATGACTTATGTTGAAGGAAAATGGTTCCGGTGGATACATAGCCCATGTGTGGCCCCCATGGGTTTCGACCTGCTAGTCAGCAGATGTGTATCATTTAGGACAGCCATGCATCATTATATGTGACATTGCATTGCATTTCATTGCATCATACATATTTGCTATTTTGGACTGTTTTACCTCTGATATCCCCTTGATCTGTATTCTTGACTGTTGAGATCCCATTGATATTTGAGTTGTACTATGGTGAAGACTTATATGTATACATGTACTGTGTTGTTAAAACTATTAAACTGGGCTGATTTTCGTGCAAGTTGTAGTTTGGGGATTGGATGGTATGACAGGAGTACGTGTGTCTTATTAGCATAGTTTAATCTTAGTTGTTCGCTTGTTGGGTACCATGTCGGTGATACTCATCCTTGCTAGCTACACTTGTGTAGGTTCTGAGTCCGGACAGTGATCCCATTCTCTCATTTTCCATCTGCGGCTTACTGAGGAGATTTGAGAGGTAGTTGTTGTTGCCAGCCATCTTTCCTATTACTCTTTATCTTTTACTTTGATCTATTTAAGATACAAAGGTTGAGACTTGTATTTATTTTAGTTTCTTATAGTAGAGGCTTAGACATGTGACAACCAGTCCGTGGGGGAAATTTTAATATGATTAAGACTTCCACTTTTGACATTTAAATTGCTTATTTTTAAACTGTTTCCGCTTTTATTTCCGTATTTAGTGGGTTAGGCTGACTTGTCCGGTGGGAAAGGATAAGTGTCATCACACCCGAATTTTGGATTGTGACAATTTATTAGTTTCTGCTTGATTAGAAATATATTTGCAGGTTTCTTGTTCCAACTTGGAAGAGCTATGTATCTTTTGGGCTGATAGTATAATTGCTCTGCTCTCTCCAACTTCCAACTGCTTATTTCAACAAATTTGTAAAATTGGAAGTAGATAGTTGCGGAAAATTGAGAAACTTGATGTCTCCATTTGTAGCAAGAGGTCTTCTGAATCTCCGAAGACTAGATATAGCAAACTGTCCATCAATGAAAGAAGTGATCACAGAAGAGGAATAACAAGGAGAAGAAATCATGACTAATGAGGCCTTATTTTCCCTGTTGGAAGAGCTGCAGCTTCGAAGTCTGCCAAAGCTAGGGCATTTCTTTCTAGCTAAGCGTGCTCTTGAATTTCCATTTCTCAGGTTTATGTGGATTCATGACTGCCCTGAAATGAAGACGTTTATCAAACAGAGAATATTTGTCAGTACACCGAGTCTCAAAAGTGTGAACAATGAGGATGAGGTGAAAGTAGCTGATCTCAGTAAAGCGATGTTCAATTCTAAGGTTTGTCTTGTGCCTCTAGTTGTATAACTAATTACTATTTATTGGTGTCATGCATTAATACACCCCTGATCACAAAGTTGGAGAAAATGTATGCACAAATCTTATTTGTGTGAAACTAGAAGGAATCTATTAGGTTTACAATAATATATTAAGTTTGTATTTGTTATGACAGAATCATAAATTTTACTACATAAAAATTAAATATAGTACAAAGAGACATATACTTAAGATTGTTTGACTTATTTATACGGTGTAACTTTTTAATGAATGGGTATCCGTTGGGTAAGCTAGAATTTTTACTTAATAATACATGTCAAATAATTTTTCCAATATCAATACAAAGCTTGAGCCAAAGCTACTAAATTCTTCTAAACTCGTAGTTAAAATGATGGTTCCACTCCTACTTGTATCAATTAACTCCCTTTGGACATGTATAGTTTTGCAATTGTAAAATTGATGTCATTCAATGCATTAAACTAAATAATTCGATGGTATATAAAACTTTACACTATCAAATCATTTATAATTGTTATAGTAGGTCATTTACCATGCATTGGTGGTCATCAATTGATCAGGCATAAAGTAATTTTATTCGACCGGAGAAATAATTTAATTTTCATAGCTCTAACTAATTTTCTAGTGACTTAATTGTGTAAATTTGTTTTGCACCATCATCATATTATAGTTAAACTTCTCGCCATAACATCCGCCAGTTGATTAGCTTTCTGACTTGTACTTCATAGGTGTGTAATCTTTGCACTACCAAGATTAGACTTACATTAGTTTTTTTTCTATTAAGAGTAAGCTGAGTTTAACATCTTATAAACCTGTATTATAATAATAAGAAGATGTGGGATTCACAAAAAAAAATGCGTTGTAATTATTGGTTAATTCTGTTTACCTAAAGCTATTTTATTTAATGTATGCACAAAGTCTGATGTTTGAGTGCTTGGCAAGTGTTACAGAATGAATGTAGCCTATTTCCTAGGAATGTATATATAGCAGATTTCTAGGAATCTCTTTTATTTTTTTCCTTAGTTAGCACCTCATTTAGATGTATTTATATTGCTTACCTTTTAGAATGAGATATCAAGTCATTCTCCATACCTTGTCTATTATATGTTATCATAGTCGGGTTCACGCTCTAATTGGGTCAGTGCGTGAAGCTAGATATTAGAATGGGTTAGAGTCCAATTGGGCCTCTGCTTTGGACAATCCTCATGTCATCAACATTTGTAGGTTTTTTGTCCCAATCTGGAAGAGCTACGTATTTGGATGGCTTACAACATAACTACTCTATGTTCTCACCAACTTCCAACTGCCTATTCAGCAAACTTGAAAGCTTGAATGTATCAACTTGTGAAAAATTGAGAAACTTGATGTCTCCATTAGTGGCCAGAGGTCTTCCGAATCTCTGAATACTAGATGTAGAATATTGCCAATCAATGGAAGAAGTGATCACAGAAGAGGAACAACAAGGAGAAGAAATCATGACTAATGAGCCCTTATTTCCCCGGTTGGAACAGCTGGAGCTTTACAATCTGCCAAAGTTGGGGCATTTCTTTCAGACGAAGCATGCTCTAGAATTTTCATTGTCTATTTCTGGGTTCCCTGCAATGAAGACGTTTGGCCTTGGTTTTGTGAGTACACCGAGTCTCGAAAGTGTGAACAGTGATGATGAGGTGAAAGTAGATGATCTGAATTAATGGATACAACAAAGGTTCAATTCTAAGGTTTGTCTTGTGCCACTAGTTGTATAACTAATTAACTCTAATGCCCTCTTTCCGTCTTAACTAGTACTCCACTACATAATAGTAAATAGTAATAGTAATCATCATATCATTATATATCATATCATCATATATTACTAAAAAGTGAAAAGCTCCAAAGTGCAAAGTTGGATTACCATTTTACGCCTACACTAAATCAAAATGTTATAAAATATTTAATTTAATTTATCTAATCTAATTAATTACACATTTTTATCCTTCAATAAAAAACCTACTCCTTTAATATTTTGTACAAAGAACTGTAAATATACATTTAAATAAATGCTAAGTATCATACTGAATACAATACAATGAATCAAACAATTACTAATTTAAATAAGTTATTACAATTAGTCATTTATGTGGTGTCTTTACAATTTCAGAATTGATTCTTCATATTCAATATACAATTCAGTACGTTATCTTTTAGGTATATATACCATATATAATCATATGCTTCAACTTTGAACAATAACTGCAAATTTGGATTTAATAGTTTTGGAAATTTAATTGTTTCTAAAGAATAAAATATGTGTCTTTTTACTTCTTTTTAACAGTTATAGAAAAATTTAATAATATTTTAATGATATTTTTCTAACGTGACCTTTGAATTTCTATAGATCATGTTTAGACATATTTCTTGGCTTATAAATATCATTGTGTGCTTCAGTGATTTTTCTCTAAGGACTGTACCATGATATATATATATATTTTCTTAGTTTTGACGATAGCTACTTTTCTTCACTTTTTGAATATTAATATTTGATAGTTCCGTTGTAGATTAACCAAGATTTACTTAGATTTCTTTTCTACGTGTTCAAGTGGGAATTTTTTTGTGTTATCGATATTTATATTAGTAATAATGAAGATGTCTACTACATTTGTTGATGTTCATTATGTTTTTCACTTCCACCTTTGATCTCAAATGAGTTCATGACATATTCATGACAATCTTTTGTGTTCCTTAATTTATTATAATTTTTTTTTTCAAATTTATACTACTAGACGGAATGTCTAGCAGCTTTTATTAAAATAAAAATCCTCAATAGGGATAAGTACAAGGAAGGAGGGTTAGGCCTTACCTTGTCAATACTAATGAGGTAACGAACATTGGACACAAGTCACAACATTGTACACACTTGAAGAGATTTTGAATACTTGAAAGGGAATAAGAATGCTCTCATCTCATGTCTCTCTACATTTTTTGTCTACATTCTTCTTTCACATTGATACTTTTAGCTTCAGTTTGTAATATTTTGTTGATTTCTTATTCTTACATTTATCATAATGGAAAAAAAACACTATCTACTTTTCCGAGTTAATTCCTAGTCGACAAATAAATAACTACAACTAAAAAAATATTGTACACGATAAGACATCAATTTTATGATTTGTATTTTGTATGATTGATAATTATTCTTGCTTTGGTGACCACCCATATCAGTTGTGTGGTTTTTAGAGTACTTTTTCTGATTTATTATTTTATTTTACCAATATTATAATAAAAATAGAAATAAATGTGCAACACACATTCACATAAAAAAAAGCCCAAAATTACCGAGAATGAACAATATAAAGGTTGGAAATAATTTTCATTTCCCAAGAATGTTTTACTATAGCAATTTCATCAATTTTTCATTTTCGTAGTATTTTTCCATGTTTTTGTTTTCTTCCTCTCCTTTCTTTTCAGCATGTTTTTCCCAAGATACCATTTGAAATTTATAGGAACGGCATGATATTGTACATCTACTTGTGCATTAAAATATAAACAAATACAAATTTTATAAAGTAGTAAGGGACAAACGTGCAACGCACGTTTTCAGAGACTAGTACTCAGATACTTATTATTTATGTTTGTCACTTAAAGCAACTTTCTTTTGTGGAAAATCTTACGGAAAATACTCCATCATAATGAACACTCACACTTCATCACGAACAAAAACGCTTCATCACGAATATTTGTAAGAAATTCACATAGCTTGAGGCGTGCTTCTATTGCTGTCCTTAAGGATATTTTACCAGTATAGGCGTATCCCCCAGAATTCAACAAGCCCTTCTAGCATAAAACCAGAAGCCAGAAACTAATAAAGATTCATTTAAACTAAAACCCAACACTCTGACAAAGAGAAGAAATTATGGTTATGATGTATATTGTCAAGATTCAAAAGTATATCATCACCATAAAAAAAAGAGATGTATATATAGGTATAAAATAGTTTATGGATGAAGAGGTCAACCATTATAATTCCATAAAAAGGCTAGTAATTTTCAGATTTAATGACAAAGAAGAAATGCTTTAATTATCATTCAAAATTAGCCGAGGGAATATTTCCTCATAATTAGCCATTAATGCTATTCAAGATAATGCCATTAAGGCTATTCAAGAATAAGTTTAAATCACTCTTACAAAAATATTATTATATTTTTGAGATATATTATTTTTTCCAACAACCCCCTACATATTTCAAAACTATAAGCATAGAATAATAAAAATAAAAATAATAAATTGCTGGGTTTTTACAAATGAATATAATGCGTCGAATCTGGTGTCTCGTAGACTAGAACCAGACCTAGATAAAATAAGATTTAACTCACACAACAATTGCTGAAAGTTTAGAACTTCTATGAACCAAAACGTTTTTTGTAAGTCCAGTGTCTTACTCTATCACATTATACTCGCACAATCTTTGTCGTTACTGCGATTTTGCGCTAAGAGGCCATGCACGTGTCTTGGTATTCATGAGTGATCTATAAATCTGTCACAATTTCATAGGAGCGGCACCACTCCACACTCATATAGGTTCAATCATCTTGTGTATTCTGCAGAGCAATACACCACCTATAAAGGAAATGATTGGATTAAGAGTTTAATCCGCCCTCACTTTGTCTTGCAGATTGTTGCACTATATTCACACATCATAGGAAAGACATAATTTTACAGTGCTTACTTGATCAACTAATGACTTGTTATTACCCATATGAACCTAATTCATGGGATCTTCAATCACATAGGTTGGATTACCGTCATTGTTGATCTTCTCAAATGACAAAAGTCTTACTCCCCTCGGTGTTTCATCTAGTCAGTGAATTGATCAGATTCACCTCCAACTACACGTAATTTATTTACGCAAATAATCATCTCATTGCAGCTACTTGATCACATTATATCTCAAATAAATGTATCTATTTTTTTCATTGAAGATTTTATTTTCACTTCAACAATTATTGCTTGGCAACCACATATGAATTTTGAAATCCACTTACTATCATATGTTGTACCACTCTAGTACAACAAAATACTCAATTTATTGGGAACTATACTTGTGGTACCTCTTATGTATCACCAATGATTTCTTTCCAAAACAATGCATCAAGAAGCAATATCATTTTCAACAACAAGAACATGAGAAACATTATCTCTTTTAAGACACAATAATACTTTATTTATTTTTTCAACTCTAACATTGCATTTAGTCACATCACAACTAATTGCCACAATGTGTATATGCAACATTGTATAAACATATAATCAAAAATCTTAGATCTCATTTTTCTTTTCTTAGTATCATGTAGCACAACCTTAGCAAGACACCCCTACACTTTTAAACATTTCATAATAGAGGAATAACTTTACACAGTTCATAAAGTTTTCAAGTTTGATTGTAACATACAAGTTTATACATTAAAAGTATATCACAATCCAGTTTCTCAACAAACATATGATTACATATCTAGAGATATTATCTATAAATGTGACACATAATCATTTTTCATTCCTAGTCATTATTTATACAAGTCTCAAAAATCCGAAAGAATTAATTTGAACAATTTAAATATTCTAAAAACAAGAATATATAATTTCTTAGTATGCTCAATTTTAACACAAATCTCACATTTAAAAAATATTTGAGAATTTATTAAAATAATACTGTCACGCCCCGAGAGGGTACCCTAGACGTGACCGGCACTCGAGAACCATTGTTGGTTCCCAAGCGAACTACTTGGTCCATTCACACATCCATTCAATATCAATCAACCAGCAGAAAGTTTAAAATAAAGAAATAATTTGGCGGGCAATCCAAATCAACGATCTAACTCAAGAAACAAAGGTCATGAGCCAACAAATCAAACTCCGATCTTTGTCATTAAAATAGTTTGACAAGAATAATTCAAAGAAAGAAAATACTCAATCGACTCATCACTATCTAGTCTATGAAGACTCTATCACAACTATCTAATTGGTGCCAATGACATATTCATGGCTACCTCAAATCAAAATGAAAAGGGCTAACTCGACGCAAGAATAACATAAGCGGTGTCCTCCGAATATAGGGGAGGACTCATCAATACACTGAGTGTGTATAGATCCTCAATGATGCTCCAAATCTTGGTGATTACCCATGGCATACAAATGGTTTGTAGCCCTGCTCGTACCAGAAGTAGCACCCCCTTGATTTCCTCGAATTGGTAGTGCTGGGGTAGAAGATTGGGATTTACTAGCCCACATTTGACATTCTCTCTGAAAATGACCCCCTTGACCACACTTATAGCATCCACTGGTGCCCTTGCGATACTTTCCCAAATGGAGTTTTCCACAAGTACTGCATGGCGGTTCTCTCTTAGGACCTCGGGCCACATCTCTTTTCAACTGAGGATTTTGGACCTTGAAGTTTTGATTACCACGTGGACTTAGGTTATACCTATTACTAGACATAGACTTCCTCACTGATGGCGGTGCACAACTCGAGGACCTCTTGAGAAAGGAGGACTTGTTTTCATTCCCTTGCTCCTGTTGACGATGCCTACATCCTACCGCTTCAGTCTTTTTGCTCCTGAGTTTCTCTTTGTCCTTCTCTACCCATTGAGCGCATACCTTGGGATGAGTAACATGCTCGGGTTCCTCTTCCCGGAACTTGGTTTCTATTCCAGATTGTGAGGGGATGCTTGGAGAGGAAATCTCAGTGCTGACGGCCTTTCTCGGGCCCACTGTGTGTTTTGAAGGGCATGGTCTGATAACACAGCATAAACACATGAGTTAGAAGTGATTATACGGAGTTAAACTCTAAAGCACGAAATAGAATATCAAAAGAAGGTCAGCACTTCCTAATGTCATATAGCCTCCCCATTATGGATGTGGCGCGCTTCACACTAATAACAAGGACTCTACTAGATACGGCTTCATAGACTCCCTAGGACTCTTGAACGCTGTGCTCTGATACCATATTTGTCATGCCCCGAGAGGGTACCCTAGACGTGACTGATACTCGAGGACCATTGCTGGTCCCCAAGCGAACCACTTGGTCAATTCACACATCCATTCAATATCAATCAACCAGCAAAAAGTTTAAAATAAAGAAATAATTTGGTGGGCAATCCAAATCAACGATCTAACTCAAGAAAGAAAGGCCATGAGCCAACAAATCAAACTCCGATCTTTGTCATTAAAATAGTTTGACAAGAATAATTCAAGGAAAGAAAATACTCAATCGACCCATCACTATCTAGTCTATGAAGACTCTATCACTACTATCTAATTGGTGTCAATGACATATTCATGGCTACCTCAAATAAAAATAAAAAGGGCTAACTCGATGCAAGAATAACATAAGCGGTGTCCTCCGAATGTAGGGAAGGACTCACCAATACGCTGAGTGTGTATAGATCCTCAATGGTGCTCCTATTGACGATCTTTTAAACCTGTCTCTACATCATGAAATGATGCAGGTTCAAATGAAAGTCAGTACATAAAATGTACGAGTATGTAATATGGCAGAATGAAACATACCTCAAGGAAGAATAACGTTGGTTCAAATATCTCAATTCAGAAAGATAAGAGAGACTCAATCAAAGTGTCATAAGTCTAAAGTAAGGATACAGTTTTAGACAAAGACCGATCACATACCATACAACCCATTCCAATCATGTATAATACAGTTCAATCAAATCATTTACAATTCGATCCCATCCCATCACATACCGCTCTATTCAACCCAATCTAATCGTACACTATTCGATCACATATCATTTAATCTAATCCACCACATATCACCTATTCCAATCCAATCATACACCATCCAATCATATATCATCCAATCCAATTCAATCATATACAATCAACTCAACAATCAAGTCAAAGGACTCAACTCAATAAATATGCAAATTAGAACTTAGTGATGTTATACAATCCAACTCAATCATCAAACAATCTCAATCAAACCAATCATATCATGTACAATCCACTCAATTTGGGAGTTTTTCTAACCGACAACAATTCCACCACCTATATATAGGTGATGCATAATGAGTCACGTCGTTGCCACGTCTGTTCATACTTGCCAGGGTATGAACGACTCAACCAATCTTGGATCCATCAATCAATCAAGTTCTGTCATTTCAGGACAATGAAAATAGGGAAACATCCGACACGGTACAATCCCTTCCTACGTTGGTGGTGTAGTTTATGGGATTCGAGTATGGACTATATTCTTACCCAATTCGGTGCTCAATACTCCTCCCAACACTCAATACGCACATAGCTATCAAGTGAGTAAAATATTCAAAATACTCATTTAATCTCTTAGGATTTAATTTCAAATCAACTCATTTAGTCTCATTGGACTCTTTTCAAAACTCAATCAGTCTGGTCTCATTGGACCCTCTTTCAAATCGACTCATCTCAATCATCAAACTCTTCTCTTCAAATTTGATACAATCTCAACTCAATGGATGTAGAAATTATTATGCATTTAAAATATAATTCCAACTCCTCAACTCAAACTCAAAATAGATATTTTAATGTAAAAATACTCAACTCATTTATACTCAAAATATTCATGTTCAAAAAAGATAATTTAGAGGCTCCTCAAACTCAACTCATACTTAAACTCCTTTTTAAATCAAAGATGAAAATAATTATTCTTTAAACTCAAAATCGTGTATAAATAGTTTATGCAAAAAAGTTCACAAATTATTTATTTAAAACTCCTTCTCAAAAGATCATTTATTTTCAAAATATTCATAAGACTCCAATCAACTCAAATTATGCAAATCACATATCACATAATCACATTAGACTCCAATCCACTTCACCACACAACATCCTCATCAACATAACCTCTTCATTCACATCATCGTCAAATATCATCATTCACATCATCATTAAACATCATCATCACATCATCATCAAATATCATCATTCACATCATCATCAAACATCATCATCACACCACAATCAAACATCTACTCCAAAATTCTTATTTAATTCTATATTCCATTTATAGAAACAAAAGTGACATTCTAGCTCTACCAACGTTTCATTTCTTTTTATGTCATTCACATTATAACTATCCCAATTCTCATATAACTCAAAATCAATTTCATCAAACTCAAGTAAAAAAATATCTCATTTCACTATAAAAATAATATTGTTTTTATTATACATAAAAATCATCCATCTCATCCTCAAGATAAATTATGACCAAAAAGAAATCTCATCTTGGGTTCATGTGAATGAATACATGAATCCATACTCTCAACAAAGTCAACTCAAGAACATCATTAACACATTTTAGTAATATTCTATAGTTTAGGAAATTTCAAGAAAAATCTTCATAAAAGGTTCAAATCTTTCCCAACTTCCACCTAACACATCTATGGGCATATGGAAGAACTCAATCCATATTTTAGGTTAGCCTTACATACCTTAGAGTAGATTTTGAAGAAACCTTGTTGTTGGGTCTTCAATGGGAAGCTTGAATCCTTGAGCTTTTGAGGGCAAATCTTGTTGGAGATGTTTGGAAGAGAAGAGGGGATAAAGATTAGGGTTTTTGGGAGGTGAGGAGGCTGAAAATATCATCCCAAAACGTTCCAAGTTGGGTATATATAATTAGGGAAAAAGTCCAAGTTGCCCCTCTTCAAAAATCTGGAAACTGGGCAAAAATCTTGCTGGCGCTATAGTGGCGCATCGCGTCACTGCAGCGCCAAGACAAAATAGGCTTAAAACCTGCACATCTGATAGTGGCGCATCGCGCCAAGGACCAAACTACTGCGGCTGTCTTATGGCACTATAGTGGCGCGTTGCGTCCTTACAGCGCCAAGCCTAAGTTTTCTGGGTTCTGGAAAATAGGCTTAAAAATCCTGCAAACCTAATAGTGGTGCGCTGCGCCAGGGACCAAACTACTGAAGCTTGTTCCTGGCGCGATAGTGGCGCATCGCGCCACTGCGGCGCCAAGCCCAGGCTTCCTGCAGTCACAACCCAGGCCTAAAATTCCGGCAGTACTAGTCCATCTTAGGATAGTCATAACCTTTGACTCCGAACTCCAAAATTTACAATCTTGACGGCGTTGGAAAGAAGACTCAAAGACCTTTAACTTGATAGGTCATGGGCCACCCAATTCATCCTATTTTAGGAGACATGGTCATTTGGAGTTGACCCTTATACTAACTCGTCCGAAAACTTAATCGATAGGGATTCTTTGGACTCGACTTGGTGTTAGAGATCCCTTATGATCCCTAAACACATCTAACACACTTCAATTCTTTAGAAATTAATCCTAACTCATGTGTAAAATTACAAGTCATACGGTTCGATTCTACACACACGTGGAGAAATGTTCGAGTATTTGCGAAAATTTTTCCGGGGTGTTACAAATACCTTGTGAACTCTTAAAATAAGATAAACTAAATTGTACAAGTCTAACAAGTCACAAATCGAATGAATCAATCAAGTAAATATTAGCCCTAGCATTTTCATCTTGAAGAATATTCGTCACAAATAAATCATGCTTAAAATACTCATCATCCATAAGAACATTTACTAACAAATTAATTATCAAATTCAAATAAAACCATCGTTCAATCATTTCTCATGATTCCACAAGAATCAACTAGCACGAATATTGATATCATGTACCACCTCAGATAATGTCAATATTTTCATATGTGAGTTTCATAAGAAGAACTTTTTCATTCTAAGAGCTGAATAGTTTTAGAATCACCAACATATTTAAATCATTCTTCTTCTCCAATTCGGGTGTAGGACACAACAATGCTCAACAACTCCAAAGTCTAGCACCTAATTACTCACATTAGCCACAAGATTCACTTGAGAAATGACCCCAATAATTTAATATCATCCGCTTATCATGTTTATTTTAATTAGTAGGATTATCATTTCTCTGAATCTTCTTCTATGAGGGGCTGTTGACTCAATTTACCACACACATATATATTAAAACTATAAACATATAGGACTGTTATATACCTTATTTGTCGAACACAAATAACAACTTTTGTACTGCATAATCACCAAATTAATTGGACTTATCTCCGATCCATCTTTGTAAGGCTTGCCAAGAGCAGAAACATCAAATCAAATATGTTTAGCAGTTAAAGATCATTTATTATTATTAATTAATATCCCTTTAAAATATCACACTAATGATCCACCAAACATTTTTTTTTTCAAAATCTCAATATTGTAAAGCTAAAAAAAATTGTTCCTGCCTAAGCTTTGTGAAAAACTCTCTCATCAGCTCATGTTCCAATACCAAAATGAATTTCTTAAATATAGTAATATTTTGTGTCCCATATGTTGAATTACATAACTACAGCAAAATCTCAATTAAAACAATCTTAGGCGCATTCTAATACGAGCAAAAACATACCTATGTGACAATACCTCCAATTAATACTGCGAAAACAAGATATGTGACAAATCCAAGTCCAATTACGTCAATGCCAAGATGTTCATATAATAGACCAGATTTGAAGAAAATAACAGCAAGCCTTGCGGGTAAAAGAATTAGTATTCTCCATAAGAACGGTGTAAAATATTCTTAAGATTGTTGGAAATCTTACGGAAAATACTCCATCATAATGAACACTAGCACTTCATCACAAACACTTGTAAGGAATTCACATACCTTGAGGCGTGCTTCTGTCATTGTCTTTAAAGATATTTCACCGATATAAGTGTATACCTCAGGATTCAACAAGCCCTTCTAGCATAAAACTAGGAGCCAGAAACTAACAAAGATTTATTTAAAGTAAACCCCAGCACTATGATAAAGAAAAGAAATTATGGTTATGATGTAATATTGTCAAGATTCAAAAGTATATCATCACCATAGAAAAAGACATGTATATACAAGTATAACATATTTTATGAATGAAGAAGTCAACCATTATAATTCCATAAAGAGGCTAGTAATTTTCAGATTTAATGACAAAGAAGAAATGCTTTAATTATTATTCAAAATAAGCCGTTGGAATATTTCCTCATAATTGGCCATTAAGGCCATTCAAGATAATGCCATTAAGGCTATTCAAGAATAAGTTTAAATCGCTCTTACAAAGATATTATTATATTTTTGAGATACATTATTTTTTCCAACACCTTTCACCTGCCCCCCAAATATCTCCAATCAGAAATCTGAAGCATCAGCCTTCGTCTTTTATCTCTGTTCAAGTAAATACTGTACTTTCATCTATGTTCTTTTGCAATCTCTACTCTCAGGAAGAAGATGTAAGTGGTGGCTGTCAATCTGAAGAAGATGTAAGTGATGGCAGTGAATCTGAAGCTTCTGTCTAGTGAAGGCAGAAGCTAGTGTGTTGTTGTGAATCCAAAGCTATGAAGGTAATAAGTACTCGGTGAAATAGTAAAAGCGGGTACAAGTCAAGCTCCTATGCTCGTGATGGAGGTAGAGATGTATCAAGCATTATAGGTACCGGTTCAATTGAACTTGCAACTTTCGATGCGAAATACAAAATTATCCGTAGAACATTACAAAAATTATAATTAATAGTATATGAACTTATAACTTTAAAAATATAACAGGTTGAATGTTAAAAATCTTAAGATTGAACTCATAGAGTTTAAATCTTGGATTCGTCTAACAAGCATAAGTGGATCTACATTAGAACCCATTGATTCACGTGAACCCAGTAGTGTTTGCCCAGAGACTTTGTATCGCTATTAGTAATATCTAGAAATTCCTTGACTGTCAACACAACTATCATTATATATTATTTTTTGTATCACTGTAGGAATTTTTGAATCCGACTATGGTTCTTTGTTCTTCTTTCATTTATATTTAACAGCTAATATATAACTTTATTTACTCATGTCATCTTGCACTCTATATCATTTTGAAAGGTGTTGTAATGACCTTGAGGGTCACTTTTGTAAATTTATGTGAAATTACTATTTTACTCCTATCGTTAGTGCCCCCAAGTGTTATTTGATCATTTTGTGTGGTTGAATGTGTTAAAGTCTTAATAGATTGTGAATTGGGAAAGTTCTTGAGTTTTATAGAGTTACAATGTTAACAAGTGGTTTTCGGTACCAATCACAGTTTATGGGCCTCGGAACAGGATTTCGTCAGTTCCATCAGCTCTGGAATGTGGAAATTGGTTTAAAAGAGTCATTGGAATCATATTTGGGGTTGATACATGAATTTGAGGTCTTAAATTGAAAACTGTGGTTTTAAATGAGTTAGTTTGACCTTGACTAACATTTTAAGATCTGAGCGTCGGATGAGAATTCTGTCAGTTCCATTGCATACGGATCGTCGAGTTTGATCTAGTTGAATGTTGACTTAGAGCACTGGAATCTTAATCATCATTTGAGTTTTTAGGTCAAAGTTGAGTTTTAGGACAATAAGGAATCCCGAAGGGTATTTTGGTCAAAATGACTTTTTTTTGAAAATCGAAAGATTCAATTGACTCCAGAATGTGAAATTTAGTGTAGTAGCATATTCGGTTTATTTTATCGCACCCTGAGTGATTTTTGAGGGTCCAATCGGAAGTGTTTTTAGACTTGGCAAAAACTACAGATTCTGATTTTCTGGTGCAGCTTAAGTTACTCTTCGCGATCGCAAACTTAGGTCACGCGATGGCAAAGTGTAAGTTCCTTGTTCCTCACGATCTCGATGGGTAATTTTCTAAGGCTTCGCGATCGCGAGAGTTAGTGGCTCGCGATTGTGATGAACAAATCGTGCGTAAACAGTGTTAAGTTGTGAAAACAGTCTCATTTCCGAAAACCACATTGTTATCGATTTAGAGCTTGGAGAAGGCGATTTTGGGTAGATTTCTTTAGAAAAATTTGTGGGTAAGTCTCCTTTTCAATTCCACATCATTTAGCTATGAATTTCCTCTCTTAAATCCTTGAAAAAATCTAGTTTTAAATGAGAATTGTTGGGGGTTTTAGTTCTTAAATTCCAATTTGGTTTCATTGATTTCTACCTTGTTTCTTGTCTTATTTTTATGGGGTTTTCACCCACAAACTCCCTTCAATTAGTAGAACGTATTTTTTGAAAGAAATTTCCAGATTCGATCCTTTTTGAAACTGATTAATTTTTGGACTATTTTACCCTCGATTTCAAAATCTATCAATATGGGTATCATTGGACTCTTTATGATGCATATGTTTCATTCTTGATAGTGGATATCATTTCGAATGTTGAATTCAAAGGTTGCTTGTCCGATAGAGCATTCGAGTGCGGTTTCGGCAATTGAGGTAGATTTGACTATCCTTCTTGCGGCTGAATTAGGGTGATTAGTCAAATTCTATGTTTTTGACTTTGGGATGGGGTCATAGTGTAGTTGGTACTAATAATTTATATTGTGACGCTCGTGTGGGGGCCTTATGTGATATTTTATCTAAGATTGAGACTACGTAATCCATGACTTAACTGAATTAGAAATGTGAAGAGGTTATTTGACTTGTAATGCCCGCCTAAGGGGTTGAGTTGGGGGTTTTGAGCATGCCTGAATATTGAATTATTGTTGAGAAAGAAGTGAACACTTAATTTGAAGTATTTTCTTCTCATTACTGTCTATTGAGGGTGAATATTATATTTAGTTTAAGTTTTGAGTACTTTGAACCTTGTACTACATATTGAGTTGAATATTAACTCCATGCCTTATATGTTGTGAATGAATTCATCCTTATTCATATTATCATTTATCATTGGAAAGTTGAGAATTGTGGAAATTCTTTTTGAGAAAGAAAATGCGACATCTTTTGTAAACTTGACCACAAGATAGGTGGCAAGAGAATGAGACATTAGTATCATGAGTCCTTAGCCACAAGTTGGGTGATGATGTAGTTGATACATTGAGATCGTGATGAGGTATATGGTCTGCGAGACCCCCATGGGTCCTGCTTGGTAGCACAGCTCAACAGGTATATATAATAGATTGTGCCACAACCTTGATCCCACCGTACCATCATATCATTGCATCATCATAATGCATTACACTACATTGATACCTATGATATTTTATCTATCTTTTTAATTGTGATATTGAACTGTATTTATGTATTTACTTTATCACGTCGTTCTATATAAATTAGCTGCAACATAGTCGGAGTGGGACTTTTTTGCAAACAGGTGAAAGCGTTCCTTAGTTTATTTCATGATTTTGATTAATTTCTGATACTCAGTCGATTAAACCTACTGAGTACGTGTGGATTGCACTCACCCCTACTTCTGTGTCCCTTTTGATGCAGATCCTAGTCAGGGTGTTCCACGCGGTAGCTGATCTCCTTCTCTTGCAGATATTTTACTATTCAGATTAGTGGTAGGTCTTAAAATTCGGAATTCCATTAGTTCTAGCTTTTATTTTCAGTCTATACAATTAGTCGAAGACTTATGATGTATAACAGATTCAATGATTGTATTAGATACTCTTTACACTTATGACACTAGAATTTGGGTTAATTTCATTGTTGTCCTCTTATTGCATTTATTTATGGTCTGACTTTCTTTTGGGAGTCTCGTATGTTTTTACTTTTTGGCTTACACATCGGAAGGGGATTTGGAATATATGTCATCGTGACAAAGGTTTTTGGGTCGTGATAAAGATTTTAAAGAATACTTTTCTGAAGATGCTCCTTCATCCATATTTAACCTGGAAAAGAATTCGTGTCCCAACCTGGAAAATCTACAACTCATTAGGGCGAACAACGTAAGTGTTCTATGCTCTCATGAATTTCCAACTGCCTACTTCAGTAAACTTGTAAAATTGAAAGTAGAAAGTTGCAAAAAATTGAGAAACTTGATGTCTCCATCAGGCCAGAGGTCTTCTGAATCTCCGAGTACTAGATAAAGTAAGTTGTCCATCAATGGAAGAAGTGATCACAAAAGAGGAATAACAAGGAGAAGAAATCATGAATAATGAGCCCTTATTTCCCCTATTGGGACATCTGAACCTTGTCAATCTGCCAAAGCTGGAGCATTTCTTTCGTACGAAGCCTACTCTTAAATTTCCATTTCTCAGTGAAATGTGGATTCATGAATGCCCTGAAATAAAGACTTTTGTCCAACAGGGATCTTTGAGTTCACCGAGTCTCGAAAGTGTGAACAATGATGATGAGGTGAAAGTAGATGATCTCAATAAAGTGATGTTCAATTCTAAAGTTTGTTTTATGTTGTTAGTTGTATAACTAATTATTATATATGAATTAATACTCCCTTGGTCTTCTGTTGTTTTAACTAGAAATAATAATAGTAATAGTAATCTTGAGATAGTTATTTCTCGCAAGATACCTATATTGATGGAGGTAACAAAAATAGGTGAATCTACAATATTGTAATCCAAGGTTTCATGTGCACCCAATAGCTTTTGGCCAAACACTTTTTATTTGTATTAGTAATATCTAAAGATTATTTGATTGTGAATGCAATAATATCATAAACTACTATGAATTCATTGATTTAGGTTTCAAAGGTAGCCAGTATACTTGGATTAACAACTATTTCAAAAATAAAAAGGCTCTTATCCTTGAACGCCTAGATTGTTTTTTGTCTAACAAAGACTGGCTTATAACTTACCCAGATGCCAAGGTAATCCTCCCAAGAACGCACTCAGACCATTGTTCATTATTGATCTCAATGGATCGAATGACACCTCTCAACAAAACCATATTTTTAGATTTGAAACCATGTGGTCCTCCCACCCCGAACTCCCTAATGTCATTAACAACTCTTGGAATGGTGCCACCAATCTAACTGATGTTATAGATGCTTTTGAAAAAATTGTAACACTTTGGAATAAATCTAACTTTGGCAACATTTTTTTTACCAAAAGTATAATATCTTAAAAAGGCTCAATGGTATCCATATGTTAAAAAATTACCCAGATAGCGACTTTCTCCTTAATTTAGAACAAGAGCTTATTAATGAGTACAATGCTATCTTGAAAAGAGAAGAAGATTATTGAAAGCTTAAATCCAAAATTGACTGGATTCAAGAAGGAGATCCCAACACCAAGTTCTTTCACATTAGTACTCTTAACATGCGTAGAAGAAATAACATCCACTCCCTTCAAAAGGAGGATGGTTCATGGGTTACTGACCATGATGGCATCATCCAACACGCAACTTCCTTCTATACAAACCTATTTAATACTGGGCATCTTTAACCTTCTAACCTTCCTATAGGAATAGTCCAGTATCAATTAATCACAATGATCATGCTTTCCTTGGGAAGTCCCCACGAAGGAGGAGATCAAATCACCAGCACATTCTTTCTACCTTGTCAAAGCACTTGGGCCAGATAGTCTGCACCCGTTCTTTTACCAAAAATATTGGAATATGATAGGTCCATCTATGGTATCTTTTTGTAAACAATATTTCATTATCAAAATTATCCCTGAATCTACTAAGTTAACTTACATATGTCTAATTCCTAAATGCAAAAATGCCTCGTCTCTTAAGAGTTATTGGCCTATCAGTCTTTGTAATACTTCCTACAAGATCATCACTAAAATCATATCTAGAAGCCATAGAGGACTCATAGACAAACTGATAGGACCATGACAAATAAGTTTTCTCAAAAACCGTAAAGCAGCAGAAATGCCATCATTGTATAGGAAGTTGTATCTCACTTTAGGAAGATGAAAGGTAAAACGGTTGATTTATGGAAAAAATCGATCTCAAAAAAAGCTTTTGATAGAATTGAGTGGTCTTTCGTAAAGCATACCCTCCAATACTTCAACTTCCTAAATACATCATCAATCTCATAATGTCAGCATTTGAACGAGTAAAACTCTATCTTAATAAATGGTACCCATCCCTATTTCTTCCTCCCGTCAAGACCTGCGACAAGGTGATCCAATGACCCCTACATCTTTATTTTGTGTATGGAGGTCCTTTCTCATCAAATAGATCAATTTGTCAGCCTAAAAAACTGGATCCCTATACAAATTAGCAATTATGGTCCAAATGTATCACTTTTTTTTCGTGGATGACCTTGTTCTCATGTCCCAAGCTACTAACAAAAGCAGCACTTCCATAATGGATATCATGAAAACCTTCTGCTCTTGGTCAAGACAAAATATTAATAGCCAAAAGTCTAGAATGATCTTCTCTAACAACTGCCAAAAGGACTTCAAAAGGAGCATCTCCAAACTCCTTGAAATTAAACCTAGCAATTCCTTTGGAAAATATATAGGTTTTCCTATCTTCAAAGGTAAAACGAAAAAAAGTGACTTTCAATTCATTATGGATAATCTCCAATAGAATCTTAGTGTATGGAAAATAAAATTTCTCAATATTACCTGTCGAACTATGCTAGTAAAATCATTGCTAAGCTATATGGCGACCCACATATTGCAGTATATCAAACTCCCTATATTCGTCACAAATCACATTGATAGGGTCTAGCGTAATTTCATTTGGGAGACTACTGAAGGAAAAAAGAAGCTCTGTATGATCAATTAGGAAACGGTTATAATCAATAGGGAGTTAGGAGGTTTAGGCATACAGAAGAGTTGCATTAGAAATGATGTAATACTTACAAAACTACCGTGGAGACTCTATAAATCTAGTTCAAAATCCTCAATAATCTTGTAGAACTGTAAGTCCTTCCTGCAGTGCACCCATAAGTCACCTACCATAATTTGAATAATTCAACCCAACATAAAAATGCAGAATCTCTCATACATAATTGTTTGTCACCCAAACCAAAATCAAATCTTCAGAAAAATAGCTAATAATCCTTCATAAATCTTTGCTAAACCAGCCCACCTTGTGTTGTAATATCTAAACTCAAAGGCGAGATTCCATAAAATCCTTAATTTTGAACCAAAGATTTATAGCTGATGTTCATTACGCAATGCTACTAGGACATTTAAATTCTTTACTCATATTCATGACCCCATACCAAATGCTTGAACTCTTTGATGCACAAGACTCTTGTTCCTTTCCTTAACTCATCATCGTTATTATTCTTTTGCTAAAAATCTATAGCATATTACCTTTTACTCTAAACCAAAATCATCAAATGAAACACTTAATTAAGCTTTTTAACAATCAAAAGTAATAAAATCTGTAACCTAAAACCATGCATAAGTCTTTTCAAATGCTCAATAATTGACACAATCAATCATTTTTTTCCTTACCAATCCATACCTTGAAAAAACCTACTACCACGGATGTAGACTTACAATGACAAACCTGAATTCTGATTCACACCATGTAAGCCAATCCTAACATAATAATTTCAACCCAAGTGTCGCACCTTGCCAAAGAGACAAGATAATCAATACACTAGATCCACCACTATAACTTTTCTAATAAATAATGCTTAACTCAGTCTCTATAGTAACAACCACTTGATTTCTCCGCTGATAATGCAAAATCAAACCTCATTACTCGTGTAGGTGAAACAGATGATAGCTCCTTAAATGTCTCTACTTCCATATGTCATTAGTACCACATCGTGAACATCCATTAGATCCACCACTAGAAAACATCATATACACTGAGAAGATCGTACTCAAATAGTCCACACCTTTCTACCCATTAAGTAAATGCAATATTTTATCAACACAGTTCAGTCTCCGGCTAAAATCAATATGCACCATTTCATAAGCCAGGTCAATAACAAAAGCAACACAACTCATAACCCTAACTAAGTAAACACGAGTACCGCCATAGTAGTCATATAATAACCCTTACTTATATACACCCCTCTATGAAACCGCAATAGAAGTTATAATCTCGTTTGGTGCAACATCATCCTCCTCATACACTAAGAAAGATTTTCATAAAATCTCACCTCCATTGTTCCTTCTTTTATACTATATCCTCAAAATATATTATTGAACCACAACCTTACTCACTTCTTTTGAATTATAGCGCATTCCAAGTTTGACCACATATTCTTTCTATAAGTCTATCACCTCTACCTCAAATCCTTCTCTAACACTAAAACTATATGATAACATCTCATCTGCATGCACGCAGAACCAATAATGAGTCACCACTATAAGAGAGAGAATAAAGTGAAGCGATAGGAACTAGATCAGATCAAGGATGCACTATCGAGAATCAAGAGGTGAAGATTCTTTCTAACAATCTTCATAGCCTCTCGAAGATAAGTACAGACGTCTACATATCGATCCTCGAGACTCTACTTAGACTTGGCTTGTATATACTTGAGAACGATGAATCTGGGACTCTGATACAATTTTGTCACAACCCAAAACTAGGTGTGATGACACTTGTCCTATCCTACCAGAACAAATCAGCCTAAACCCAACAAAAGCAGAAATAATGTAGAAGACTTATATAATCTCAAATAACCCCCAAAATCTGGTTGCGACATGTACAAGTCTCTCTTTAAAATAGAAATGAAATATAAATACAAGTCTTAATGTCTTTGTTTCTCAAATAGAACAAAGCATAATAAAAGGGACAAGGGAGATCGCCCGTATTGACCATCTACCTCTCATATCTTTGCGGAATCCTAGGAATGGGAAACGTAAAACTGAATCATGATCTGAGTTCAGAACCTACACAATTATAGATAGCAAGAAGAGAGTACCAACCAAGACGGTACTCAACTAGCTAACTAACAAAATATAATGACCCTATAGATGTGTTGGTTGGAATTTTTGTAAAATAACCATTTTTACCCTTCCTTATAATTATCCATGTTTTTATTGGTACCGGGTGTGGGTTTTGGGGAATTCTATGAAAAATGAGTTTTGAAAAGTTTAGAATTTAAAAGGCTTCAAGTGTTCAAAAGTGGTATTTGGGGACCAACCGGAGCTACGAGTCTCAGAACAAAATTCCATCTATTCCAATATCTTCAGAATGTTAAATTAGTCTGGAAAAATTTACAGAATTAGTTTTGGAGTTGTAACGAAGATGTAACACCCCTTAAAATTTTTCCAAAGATTCAGACCCTTCTTGTGTTCGGGGGGGTCAAACCCAAGTATCTTGAAGTATATTCATGAGTTAAGATGAATCTCTGAGGGACTGAACAGTGTTAGAGGTGATGTGGGGTCACCAAGGACCCCTAGGACCGAGCTAAGTCCAAAAGATCCGTCGCGGCTAAGTTTAGGATGAGTTCGAATAAGGGGTCGACTTCTAACAACCCTATATTTTGAAAGATGACAATCTGGGTGGCCCATGACCCATCAAACTAAAGGTCATTGAATCTTCTTTCCAACGCTATCAGGAATGTAACTTTCAGAGTTCGGAGTCAAAAGATATGGTGATCCTAAGATGAACTAGCACAGCAGAGATTCTCAGGCCTGGGTTGCAATTGTTGGAAAATTGGCCTTGGCGCTATAAGGGAGCGATGCGCCACTATTGCGCCAGAAACATGCCCCAGTAGTTTGGGCTCTAGCGCGGTGCGCCACTAAAAAGTGTGTAGGGTTTTCAAGCCAAATTCCAGAACCCAGAACCTTTGGCCTTGGCGCTATAAGGGCGCGACGCACCACTATCGCGTCAGAAATATGCCTCAGTAGTTTGGGCTCTGGCGCGGCGCGCCACTAAAAGTTATGCAGGTTTTTAGGCGTAATTAGCCTTGGCGCTGTAAGGGCGCGACGCGCCACTATCACGCTAAGGGCGATTTGGCCTATTGTTTTCAGAATTTTAGGGGAAGGGTAATTTGGGAATTGTCCCAAATTATATATACACAAGCCTTAAACATTTTTGGACCATTTCTTCAGCCCTCACTCTCTCTCTCTAAAAGCCCTAGAAATCTCTCTCCCTCTCTCTTCTTCTTCTTTTCCATTTCCAACAAAGAGAGTCCAAGAGCTTCAAGATTTGAGTCCTCCATTGAAGACCCAACACCAAGGTTTTCTTCAAGTCTTCCCTAAGGTATGTAAGGCTATCCAAAACATGGGCTAAGTCCACCCATGTGCCCTACTCTTGCTTTGAGGTTATATGTCCATGAAAATGGAGTTTCTTGGTATGGTTCATGTTTGAATGAGTCTTGTCCCCTATTTATTTAATGCCATATGTGTTGATATTGTTGAGCTAAGAAATTCCTAAAACCTTCATGTTAGTTTGAGTTGATGGAGATGACTTGTTATTATGTTTTGTTGATCTCTTTAGCCAAGTGATTATATTGCTTAAGTCATTTTCCTTAAATGTGTTATTCTACTTGAATTGTTGAGCTAAAGTCATAGAGTTGTGATGAGTCTTGAGGAGATGTCATAAATGCTTACCTAAATGAGGCTTGATTGAGTTAATTGGAGGATAGAATTGACGAGTGGACAAGGTCCTAAATGAGACTTGTCATTATGACTTAAATTGAGTTAAGAATGAGGATAGAGTTGATGAGTGAGAAATGTTCCACATGAAACTAGCCGTGAGGGCTTGTTTGAGATGATTGGAGGGAGTATTATGAGCATAGAGTCATGGGAGGAGTATCGAGCACCGAAGCGGGTAAGAGTATAGTCCATACTCGAACCCCAGAAACTATGCCGCCAATGTAGGTAGGGATGGAACCGTTAAAGTCGGATGCTTCCCATGGGATCGAACTGTTAAAGTCGGATGTTTCCCATTTTATTGTCCTGAAATGATAGGACTTGACTAATCGATGGTATTCATGATTAGGGAGGCGTTCATGCCGTGGAAAAGTATGGACGGACGTGGAAATAACGTCTGATTGTTGTACTATCACCGGCTCATAGGTGATGGTTGTCGGTTAAGAGAAACTCCTATTTAGGCCTTGATAGTGCTCCGAGTCAGTTGAGTTAAGTGGCTTATGAGTTAGTCCTGTCTAAACTATTCTTGTTGGACTTAGGACATTTGAGTGAGTTGTCATGTATATATGTATGAGTTGTGATCCTGAGTTGATATTGATGTTTTCTTAATGTGGTTTCATCCGGCCATTTTACATCCTCGTACATTCCATGTACTGACGCCATTTGGCCTGCATCGTTTCATGATGCAGAGACAGGTACTAGAGATCATCAACCGGTGCTCCGTTGAAGATCCGCATACACTTCCAGCTAGTTGGTGAGTCCTCCTAGTTCCCAGAGGATATTGAGCCTTCTTGTACAGTTTTGTTGTCATTTCTTTTATTTTGATTGTTGGTAGACATGGACTTGTCATTGACACCTTTTAGACTTGGATAGAGGCTTCATAGACTGGAGTGTGGGGAGGTTGAACGGTTAATTCGAGGAGTCTTATTATATTTGTTGTTGAGTTGATGAATGCTTGGCCTTCGGCCCTCATATTGCGAATAGTATTTCATTAATTGAGTTTCCGCTAAGAGAAAGTGATTGAATGAATGTGTGACTGGACCGGGTGGTTCGCTCGGAGGTCAAAAATGGCCTTTGGGTGCCGGTTACGTCTAGGGTACCCTCCCGGGGTGTGACAGAAGATTTGAGGTCTTAAGTTTGGAATTTGAGGAATTTTAGGCCAAAGTTTGACTTTGCTCAACATTTGGAGTTCCGGTGCTTGGAATCAAATTTCAGCAACTACGATAGATTAGGGGGATAATTTTTGGTCTAGAAAAAATGTTGGTTGACTTTTTAGAGGTCCCGAGTCAATTTTGGTATTTTGAAGGCCTAAGTTGGTTTAGTTGTGACTATTCGAGTTTCAGATCTAGGAGACTTCAAATTTAAATTCTAATGGTTCCATCAGCTCTGGAATGTCCCAATTAGTTTAGTAGCATTATCTTCATGAGTATCAAGGCAATCAATACGAGTTTGACACCATTTGGCGCTTTTGACTTTGAAAGTTAGCTTATGGTTGACTTTGTTCAATATTCTTGGAAAATGCGCTTATATGAAATTTATGATAGCGCGATTAGTTTTAGAATATTGATTTTGGTCTAGTAAGACCCGTCATTCACTTCTCAAGACTTCCAGTCTAATCTCGTGGCCCGTTGTGGAATGTGGCTTAAAATGGTACTTGGGTGTGGGAACCCACTTTTCATTAAAATGACCTCGAATGGAAATTTTGAATGCGCCATTGAGTTTGAAACTTTGAGTTCAGTAGGGTAGCATAGATAGTTTCTTTTTATTGGATTCCAAATGAATTACGAGGGTCCATTTGGAGACTTTAAATAGGGGAAAAACCAGAGAAAACCTGATGCAAAAGTGCAGATTTTTCCAATTTTTCTCTCAACTTTGAACCCCAATTTCTTGAGCTTTTCAAGTCTAAATTTGGTAATTCCAGGTCTATCTTTAAGAGATTTTTTCGAGGAATCCGTTGGTGAGCTTGAAATCTTGAGGGGAGGGTTTTGTATAAGGTAAAATCTCGAATTTATTAGCTATAATTCTTATTTTCGAGCAAGATTTCCTATGAAATTTGAAATTCAATTTTATGGTCATTTTGACTTCGTTTTTAGAGATTGTTGAGGCAAAGTTGTTGGGTTTTACAAGAAACATCATGGTGAGATTAGTTTCGTCCGTTGAAGTGTCGTTTTAGGTAAATTCCGTCTTTACGAGACTGTCCTCTTTATTGAATTCTCAATTAATGGTAAAAATTATGTATGGACTGTTTTCCTTAATTTTGAGCATTGGAATGTATTGTAATTTGGAACACAAGTTCATTAAGCTTCAATGCACCTTTTTACGGAGTCATTTTTGGAAATCCCATCGCGGGTTCCACAATTTTATTTTAGACCCAATTTTGGGTTCGTCTCTTAAAAATGTAAACTTGGTGTCGAAATATTTGTATTAATGAGGTGATCAATATTTTAATAGCGTGGAGGCATTTGGAGTACTTTTTAGATAGAAACGTTATCGAGAAGTAGACTTGGAATGCACGTGTTCAACTTCGAGGTAGGCTACGGTCTCTCCCTTTTGAATGAACTTTATTAGATATCGTGTAGTATATTTTACATGTGACTTATGTGAGTATTTTCCGAGATTAGCATTCTTTTCATCCGATTATGTTTTCTTGTTCTTGGGTGAGCTTAGGCTAGAATAGTCCCGTAATATCCTTAGATTAGGTTGTGAGCCTTGGTTGTGGTGTTGAATTAAATTATTATCTTGGTTAGGGCTGATATTGATGGCCTTAGGCTAGGTTTGAACCTTAGGTGCTTTATCAGGTATTTATTATTCTCTTAGCTAGGCGTAGCTTCTAGTAGGGCTTATTATAGATATGATACCATTTATTGTAGTGCCTGAGACCTTTGGGGCTTGTCGTAGCTGTAGGTTTGGCTTAGTTGTGCAGGTTGTGAGCTGAGGTTGTATTTTTGGGGTAAGGAGTCGACTTTAGAGATATTTCTCCCCCTTTTGTTCTTGAGCCATATCTCGATTATTCGCTTTTCTTTAGCGGTAGGCTTAGGATGCATCTTTTTCTATTACCTTTTGATTGGGCTCGAGGCCATGCTCAAAGAGAGACTGGATCCCAGGTTATTCCTTTTTTGCCCTGACAATATGGTTTAGCTCGATGTTACTTTTGTATTCTGTGTTTCTTGTTTAGATGTTGGTGATGGCATGCTTGCGTTGATTGAGCATATTTACTCATTTTTTAGTACGATCCTGGTATTTTATTGGTTTTTAACTACTATTTTTGAGAAAGATTCCACAAACTTTTACTACTTTTAAACTGGTTTTAAAGGGAGTCGTACCACCTAGGATATTGGATACTAGTTTTGAGATCTATGAGGCATCGAGAATGTGCTCCTTTATACTGACAATTTTAGAGGCATTGAGGATGCGCTCAGTTTTATTAATTATCCAGCGCCACGTCTCCTCTTCATTTGTTGGTTGCATCCAGGATGCATTAGCCTGTACTTTATTATCTGGCGCGATATCACCCTTTCTATATCGGCTTGGCTACTCTCTCTCCTGTATCACTACGGAGATTCTATATGTTTATGTAAGACCTGGTTTGGGTCCAGGCAGAGTATACAGACTTCCCGTGTCCCCTATGGGCCCTTCTGGCTAGTGCACCACTGAATTGGATTAGGAAGTTGCATGGGACCTACCTGGCAGGTCGGGGGTCGGGGTAGGTCTATACACTTGTTGATGTTGTTGATCTCTGAGAGCCACCAATGATGTTGATGGTATTTACTACAAACTTTCATTCATTAAAATCGCCTATCACCAGTATATTTGTTTGTTGTTTGGTCTTCAGTTTATGGGGGCTGGGGGTATGTTTGTCATTATTTATACCTTTTGAGGGTATGGGCATTCAATCGGTTATTGTCTCTTTTTGTACATGTATTTGATACCTTCGATTGTATTGGTAGTTGGTCTACGTGGTATTTGAGTTGGATGGTGGTAGGTCCTTCCTGCTAGGCTAGGTCGAAATAGATCCTAGGTGATTATGTGGTTAGAGTTTTCAGTTTGCACTGTATATTTTTATTAGTAGGCTCCTATGATGCATTCTTCATGTTAGCTGGTTATTGTATTGCGTTTCAGGTGCGTTCTTTGACTCTGCCCCTTTATCTATGTCCCCAGTCTCATTATCTTATTTCCTGTCATTATTATGATAATTTCTGATTAGTTACTTGTGCAGTATTTACCTGATTATATGTCAATTATACTTGCTTTATCTCTGAATCTCAGTCAGCCTATGCCTACAGAGTATCATTCATTTATTACGCATACTACACTTCTGCCCCTGCAGATCATAGTACGGGTTATCGTAGTAGATTTGGATTGGTGGGAGCAGCTTCTGATTTAGAGATTTGGTGAGCTCCTGGTGTTTGAAGTTGTCGATTTCCATCCATGCCATAGTAGAACTAGTCTTTACTTTCTTTCAAAGACTGTCTTTACTCATATTGTATTTATACAAGCCTTGTACTTCAATTTTGGTTTAGATGCTCGATTACTAACTGATGCCAGGTCTTGGAATAGTTTCTTGTGTTTGTTTTAGTTGTGCTTTCTCTTCTCATTAGAACTTACTTTCCACTCTTTTTATCCATCTTTTGCTTGATAGACCATTGCCTTTGGTTCTGGGCTAAGGATTAAGGGTTAGGCTTACCTACTAGTGGGTGTTAGTATGTGCCATTACATCCTGAGAAATTGGCTTGTGACACAAAACGAAGTAAATCTAATAGAACACTAGAACTAATCTCATCCCAGCCGAACCTACTCAACTAGAACCTGTAATGAAACCAGCTCAATGTATACTACAAAGTTTATATAGTACATAGATCAACAATAACTCATCAGCATAACCGAATAAGAGGTAATTTAATGCAATGAGCATTTACAAAGACACAAGGAGCATTTACACAACTTCATGATGACAGATAAGAGATAATTTAATGCAATGTAATGTCACATAAAGTGATGAATGTTTGTCCTAATAATACACATCCGTTGTATAACATATTAGAACCCAAGGAGGCGCACAAGGACCATGTATTTTTCAGAACCATTTTTTCTATGTATAATCATCAATCGTCGGAACTATTTTCCATCGACATAATCATCACTCGCCAGAACCATTTTCCATCAGCATAGGTATCAATCAGATATCATCATAGTATTTCAGAACTAATGCAAATAAGCATGTTCACATAGATAATGAGAAAATGATAGTGTTCATATTTACAATGCAATTCATATCAATAAAATTCGTTTCACGCTATCAACAATATATCAACACCAATATTTACATCATTTACATTATTATAAGTCATCAAGTCTCTATTTCATTACCCCTTTATCACAATTAGGATCAATCGATATGCAAGTATTTCCAAGTCAATTTTCATAATCAACAATGAGCAAATGATAATCACATTAAGGCTATTATAGCACTTCATCAAGTTCACATCAATTTCAAGTCAAGAGGTTCACATTTTCGATCACAATCATAGCACATATAGTCTTTTACTACCCCTGATCTTTCATTAAGCACAATTCACATGATTATCATTCCAAACCTTGTCCCCATTACTCCCCAACACACATATGAAAGCAAGTTTAAGTAATCTACAAGATTTATAGGGTTTTAAAAGTTCACTTGCCTTCATCAAATCATGATCAGTCAAACACTTGAGCCTTTCCCTTCCGAATAGTATCCAAAATATCATAATCTAATCAAATAATGATTCACAATAAGATTTAAGAACTAACAACATCAATTTCATAAAATTTGAGTAAAAGAGTCAAAATAGCTCAAAAATTCAATTCCAAAAATAAAGGGTAAATCTGAAAAATAATGCACAAATACGTTACTCAAGGCTTTTGGAAACCAACAGGGAAAGCAATTTTTAAAATGGAGTTAAAATCAGTCCATAATCATCAATTTTACTTTCTGTACTTTGATTGCTCTATTTTATCTGGGTTGATTTCGTTATTTGCTTTGTCATATCGCTTTGAACTTCTTATCCTTATCTGACTTCTTTTTATGATTTTACAGAGCCGGGGATCTTTTGGATACAGTCTTCCTACCTTGGTAGGAGTTAGGTCTGCGTACACTTTACCCTCCCACGACTCCACATTGTGGGATTTCACTGGGTTGTTATTATTGTTGTTGAAAAAAACCCCAATACTCGAATTTGAAACCTTGACTCAAATCAGAAATATTTCTTAAAAACTATCTTACCCATATTTACAAAAGTTCAAATATGAAATTTTATCAAAAATAGAGTTGAAATTGACCTTGAAATCCTCAATTTATTAAATTTTAACTTTATCGAGAAAACCCAAATTATATGCAGTTAATATGATAAAAATAATCAATGAATCAATAAGTTTATGCCCAAAATTAATTTGCCCATAACATAAGGATTTGAAATATTTTTTTTCATCAAAATGGAGTCCAAAACGATAAAACCTCAATTTTTCTCAAGAAATTTAAAGATAGGGAAAGAAAACCAATGAAGAAACAATGAGAAAATGCCTAATTGAGGATTGTATACTAACTCCTATAATATATTGAGAAGAAAGCCACAAGAATTACTTCATTCCGAGCTCTAGAAAGAAATATAACATAAATTTTTATTTCTGTTATATTTGGTACGCAAGTAGAAAAAAATATTTTCCTAAAATGATATGTATATAACACAAAACGAGAAAAATATTGAAAGCGGAGGGTTAGGTGGGGAGGGCTAGAATTTTCTTTTAAAAATTAAAAATAAAAATATCTAAATTATTAATTGAAGAGAAAGGTGGGGGTGATGTAAGAATTTTTATAAAAAAAACTTTTATAAAAGAAATTTTAATAAATAAAAATAAAAATAAAAAATTGGGTTGGGGATGGGGGGTAATATTTACATTTTATTTTATAATTTTTTTAGGCGGGAGATAGTAATGCTTCGGTAAGACCCCGCAATTTGGAAAGTCGAAAAACGAGGATCAAAATAAGAAATTTCTAAAAAAAAAACAACAATTTGGCACCAGGTGATGACCACGAAGGCCATCATGGGCCGTGGTGAGCACCATGCCTCGTGGTGAGCCACTTGATGGGAACCCTGAGGCTCAGTCCTGCAGGGTAAGGTCCATGATAGGGCACCACAAACTATGGTGAGAATACGGGTCGTAAGGCCCTCCATGGTGACCCCTCCCCTGAAACCTCAAAACATGATCCCAAGGCTAGGATCATGACTGGCCACCACGATTCGTGTAGCTCTTCACTGACTATGGTGGGTTCCGTGATGGTCACTCTTGCAAACCTACCTGCAGGGCCTGCACTATGCCCACGCTTCACGGGTCGTGATGCACTCCACGGATCATGAAGGGTTCCATGGAGGAGGTTCTGAAACCTTTCCCTGTAACTCCAAAAATCCAAGCCCAAGTCAATCATTATGGACCCCACCATGGACCATGGTAAGCATCACGGACCGTGATGAGTCCTCCGTGGTGGGTTCCAATTACAGTTTAATGAGGGATAATCCTGTCATTTCTCTATTCTTTTATGAATGTATGTGGATGTTTTTTGGACTAGATTCATTATGAAAATATCCTAAATACTTCTAAACCTATTCTTTTCCCTCATTAATTCCCAATCAACTCTAAAAAATCTCTCTTAAGGTTCATTTAAAGATTCATCTTCTTCATTAAGTTTGGCTAGGGTTTCTTCAAGAAAAAGTCTCCTTTTTCAATTCTAAGGTCAAATTCAACCAAGGTATGTAGGTATTGATCCATATCTCCCTTTCACCCATGGAGTTCAAGGTATCTACTCAAAAACTCATGAATTTCAATTGGGTTTGTAACCCTAGTTTTTATGAATCTTGTTGGGCTATTTAAATTATGTTTTTAATCATTATATGTGATCATTATAAGTATCTCTCTTCATGAATTACATGATTTGAAGTTGAATTACGATTTTCCATACATGAAGTTATTTTCTATGATGATATTATGAAGTATGATTATCAATTCAATGGTGTTAAGGTATTATCATGGTTTTCATCCAAATTGATTGTGTATATGAGTTTCACTCTAAATTCAAGTATGATTTATGATCATGAATTACAAGTGATATGAATTTCATGCAAGTTATGAAGTAAGGTGACCTAGGGCCCTACGTGGTGACCTAGGACCTAACTATATGAATTATGCAAGTATGATTTGTAATGATCAAAGGTCAATTCTCACATTGCAATTATGTTATGAAATGACCTATTCTATGAATTATGAAATTTATGAACAAGTTATAATATATGCCAATTTTTTACTATGTTATGTATTTCGTGGGATTTGACTTAGCACTGAGTGGACTTAAGGTAGGGGCCCTACCAAAAGCCTTAGTAGCAGCGTCAAGCCTCTTAAACTACGTGCTATTGTAGGTTGCCTTCATGGCTTAGCTAGTGGATCCATATATAGCGTATGTTATGACCTGCCTAGCGGGATAGAGTTTACCTTGGCAAGTAGATTCCAATTTTCTTCATTTTATGGGGAAACAATGAGATTCCATGTTATAGATCTCATGGTCTTATTGTCGGTTATGATTCCTATTCCATATATGTATATGATTATTAAGTCATCTTATGATCTTCAATTACATCTCTTAAATACTTTGATCATTATATTTCTCTCATGACTTTACTTATCTCACTTTATGATGTATTTTACTTGATCATTGCACCTTATTATTCACATTGCATGTCATGCCCTCATACTTCGTACATGCAAACAGACTAATGTATATTGCTGCTTACATTATCCCATAATATAGGGGTTGAGGTTAAGGATCGTATCTATCCACGTGGCTAGTCGAGTTTCTACAGCCACTACTAAAAAACTGTCAAAAAGCGACACAAAAAAGTGACGGACTGCATCGCTTTTTTTGTCAAAATCGATGGAAAAGCGATGCAGTCACTGCCGTCGCTTTTTTGCTCGACGCTTTTCAAGGAGAGATGGACAGGGTCATAAAAAGCGATGAACTACATCGCTCCTATTTTTTTAATTAAAAAATATATAAATAAATACGACGGACTCCGCCTTTTTATGTTTTTAAAAAAAGAAATTATTTAATACAAAGAGACGAATATTTAGTCTCCGTCCATCGCTTTATTTATCTAAAAAATTTCTAGAAAAGCGACGGACAGGGTCGTTCCCATTCAAATAAAAATAACAACAAACAAAATTCGCAAAATACATAATAACAAACATAATTAAACACTTAAAATGAATAAAATTATAATTTAGAATGATTTCAAGTGTTTCAAAGTTAACAAAAAATATTCAAAATATTCATAAACAAACATAGGGAACCCTAAGGACTATTTGTTATATATTCATCACTATCGTCGGAATTATCCGTAGTGGACGCTCTTGAATAACGGGCCAGAGGCTGACGGGCGAGGTTGAGCACTTGTTCTTTAATTTTCTCAACTTGTTCATTCATACTTTTTTGATCCTCGGTCCTTTTTTTCTCTGATTCTGCCAATGCGCGTGTAAGTTCTGCAATTTGCTGAGACATTGTAGCTATCTGAACCCCGTCAATGGCCTCGGCTTGACGCGACGAACTAATACCTTCTAAACCTGATTGGAGTCGTCGTACATTATTCCTAGAGCCCATTCCATATATTCATCCCTTGTGGCTGCCTCCAACTACTTTTTCTGTCCAAATTTGAGTGGACTGTTCAGGCATTAGCTGAACCGAATCTCCCATCTCACATACGTGCATCTCATAATCTTGCTGCATATTAGAAAATAAAAGTTATAATCAAACTATATATATATATATATATATATATATATTAAAAATAAAACATAGAAACAAAATACATTATAATATATCTTGAATAACTTACATAGGCTCATTCGGCTCTTTCCTCCACCCACTCAGTCGGATCCGACTCATTAGTCTTTTTCTTCACATGAGTCTTTTTAAAGACTTCATGGCGATAGGGAGTGCGTCCCAATTCTTTTTCCTATAAATAAAAATACAATTAATGAAATAATATTTTGTGAAATAATTTATTTCAGAAAATGAATTTAAACTTAAAATTTAGAAACCTTACCATCTCTCTCTGAATCTTACCAACACTTTTTGCACCTCCGGTGTGCAACGAGCCACCCTTTAGGCTGGCTCTTTCTTTTTTTCCTTGATCGTACAAGGTCTTGAATTTTTCGGTATCCCAATACCGGCATAATTCTTCAAATATATGAGGCAACATCCAACTCGAAGGTGCCCGACCATCCCTAGATTTCTTTAGCCAGCTAGACAGTTTGGCGCTCACTTTTCTTTTAAAAGTGGTCGCAATGACCATATTGTACCTTGGCTTCCAGGTACATAAAGTCTGAAAAAAATGAATAACGTGAAATAATTAGTTAAGTAAAGTATAGTAAAAATATTAAAGGTAACCTAAAAAATTAGAATTAAACATATATATACCTTGAATTCATTAAACATTGTCTGGCGAATATTATTTGAAATCTCCCGCCAAGAGTGATAGGGCTCAGTATATAGCCTCCTAACACTCTCCTGAAGAGCCCTAGCAGTATCTCTCAAAGGATGCCACCTGCAAGACACATAATAAACATGTAATTATATCATCACTAAGTTATTAATCTAGCAATAATAAATAAATAAATAAAACATTAAACTTATGAGGATCCATTATGCTCAATCATGACTCTTCCAAGTCTGTCCCTCTTCCCAGAAGCTAACCCAGACTCATCATGTAACGCCTCTGTTCTAGCAGTAGAAGAAGGTGTAGGTGATGCTGTGGGAGTGTCAGTCTCAACACTAAATTCTTTAAGTCTCAGATTAGATATGTGAGAAGACTGAGATCCGGGAGATGGAGTAGAAGAAGATGATACTATTGGGGGTCGAGCAATAACCTCTGTGGGTAGTTGGTAGGTCTGATTATATGAAGTATATCTGACCTGTGAAGATGAAGAAGCGTCGTGTGGTTGGCGGAACTAACTATGGTAAACTAAAGGATCCATAGTCCCAAAAGGCACAACATTAATATGTGTACTAGGACTAACTCGGCGGTGCTGCATCTCCGGCACTGAAGAAATATGTCCTGGGATATCCTCAGGATCAACAGGTCTCCTAGACTTTTTTTTACTTCTACCAGAATGGCTAATACCAAGATGATCTCGGGATCTATCACCATCACCAAATGACATCTACATGTAAAGTAACAATACAATATATAAAAACCATATAGTTGATTAAATTTAGGGTTAGAGAAATAAATAACTTACATACTAGTGATAATGTACCACTCTATTCCTCCTCACTTGTTTCATTTTCGTCATCTTTCCATTCGTCCTCCTCAGATATTTCATATTCATTGTCAATCCATTCCTCTCCCTCAAATGATTCATATTCCTCGTTTACTTCTTTCTCAACATTTGGCATTATAAGTTCATCATCAGAAATCTCTTCTACTATGTGTTAAGGATGTTCTAGTGTGGTTTCCAACTTAACATCAACTTGTCGTTGAACAAGTGCAATATCATTTTGGTACGCATATAAATACATTCTCAATTTCAATTCTTCCTACAGGCTTTGTCTTAATAACAACCTACCAATCAGCCTTATCTCTACGCAATGGATATGGAGTGTAATACACTTGCTTAGCATTTTGGGCAATGATGAAAGGATCATATCTTCCGTATTGTCTAGTGTGCTTAACTTCAATTATATTATGGTGTTGGTCCACCCTTGTGCCTCTGTGTGATGGGTCAAACCACTTACACCAAAATAATACTATCTTTTTTTAGGCCAACCTGAATATGTTCAATAATCTCCTGAATGACATCATAATATTCTACAATTTGGCCATTATCATCGACATCACCTTGAATGCACACATCACTATTATTGGTTTTCTTGTGCATAGAAAATTTTTCAGTTTGAAACTTAAAACCTTCACACAATATTTATTCAAACCACAATTGTTTAAGTTCATCTATCAATAGTTGTAGATAGACATCAATCAAACTTTTAGGATTGCGAGGACCTGGAATAACATAACTTAGAAAGATGTACGGACTTGTCATGCACATTTCAGGAGGAAGGTTGTACGAGGTAAGAAATACAGGCCAGCAAGAATAAGGTGAGGCATCATTAGAGAATGGTGTGAAGCCATCTTCACACAACCCCAATCGTACATTTCTTGGTTCACTAGCAAAATTAGGATACATGTTATCAAAATGCTTTCATGCTTCTCCATCAGATGGATGTGAAAAGACACCCAATGGCCTTTTATATTCACGGTGCCATCTCATATGTGGGGCAGACCTCATCAATGCATACAACCTCTTTAATCTGGGAATAAGAGGTAAATAATGCATCGCCTTAATTGAGACCATCTTTCCAGCAGGAATCCTCTTATAACGAGCTTGTCCACAAAACTTACAATTTTCTAATTCACTATCAGTCTTGTAAAACAACATGCATCCATTAACACAACAATGAATTCTATCATACGATAATCCTAACTTGGAAACCAATCTCTTTGCTTGATAGAAGTTCTTAGGTATGTTAAACTCAATATTAATCAGTTCGCCCAAAAGATCAACTATTGAGTCCATAGCCGCATGAGGAACACTCCAATCTAATTTAATATTCATTAACCTGACTACAACTGACAAAACAGAATGCAGACTCCCTTCACATAGTAGACGACTAGCCTCTTCTAAATGTTGATAGAAGCGTCTTGCTTCTTCATTAGGAGTTTCATCAAAATATTGTTCGGGTTCCATCCCACCTTGAACCCCGAACGCATCATTAACCATTTCATGAACTCTATCATGTTGAAATGTATAATGTTGAAATCTATCATGTAGAACCCTATCATGTTCAACACTAATTTGACCATGTAGTGCAAGCATATTATATTCATCCACGGACAGCAGATTATAAAATATATTATTCAATAATCCATCTATTTCTCCATGATCAGCCCATACAAAATATTGAGGCTTAAATCCATTATCATACAAATGAACCATAACTATATCTGAATTAAAAAATTTTAAGCACCTACATTCACGATAAAAACACCTAACCAATCCATTTCGCTTAAAAACATCAAGTGTCATGGCATGATCGATAAAACTTCTTACACCGTCAATAAATTTAGGTTTCAAACCACCACCAACTTCATAATGCATGTTATACATCCACAAACGATGATTCATCTACAAAATTACATATATTCAAGTGTAATTAGTTCATAAAGACTACAATTCAAGTTATAATTAAGTTCAAGTCTGAATTAATTCAAGTTATAATTAAGTTCAAGTTATAATTAAGTTCATATTCTAATTAATTCAAGTTATAATTAATTAATTTATATAATAATTAAGTTCATATTCTAATTAATTCAAGTAATAATTAAGTTCATACTCTAATTAATTCAAGTTATAATTAATTAATTTATATAATAATTAAGTTCAAGTTCTAATTAATTCAAGTTATAATTAAGTTCATATTCTAATTAATTCAAGTTATCATTAATTTCAATTTCTAATTAATTCAAGTTATAATTAATTCAAGTAAAAATTAAGTTTCAAACCTCATGACATTCAGGTTGAAGTTATAAATTAAAATATCATAAAATTCAAGTATCTAAGTTATTCAAATTAGCTATAAAGTTTAAAGAGTTCAAAATTTATACAAACCTAAAAAATTTCTAAGTTTAACTTCAAAAGTTCTAAAGTTCAACTTCATGACTTTAAATATCTAACTCTACTTAGCTTAATTAGTTCTAAAGTCTAAAATTTTCAAATATTATACAAACCTAAAGTTCAAAATCAGTATCTAAGTTATTCTAATTATAAGTTCTAAATTAAAGTCCTATATATAATCAAGTATCCAATTTTCAATATTTTTCTAAGTTTCAAACTTCAAAATTTCCTATATTCATGTATCTAAGTTATTCTAAAGTTCAACATTAGCTTAATTAGTTCAAAAGGAAGTTTAACCTCAACAAGATTTCTAAACTAAACAAAAATTTCAACTTCAAAGTTCTAATTAAGTTCAACTTCTAAATTTAAGTATTCTAAAATTCAAGTATCTAAATTATTCTAATTATAAGTTCTAAAGTCCTAAAACTCAAGCCTCTAATTAAGTTCCAATATTTTTCTTTAAGTTTCAAAATTCAAAACTTCCTAAATTACAATCCAATATACAAACAAACTACAATAAACTAAATGAAATAAACTAATTAAGTAACTACTAAATCACAAATTACTATCCAATTTACAATCTAATTCAACAACCCATATCTAAATTAAGCCCTAAATTCAAAACAATAACTACATTCACTAATTTTACAATCCAATATACAAATAAACTACAACAAACTAAATGTAATCACCTAATTAACTAACTAACATCACAAATTACTAAAAAATTTACAATCTTATTCAACAACCCAAATCTAAATTAAGCCCTAAAATCAACATTATAACTACAGTCACTAATTTCACAATCCAATATACAAATGAACTACAACAAACTAAATGTAATCACCTAATTAACTAACTAACATCACAAATTACTAAAAAATTTACAATCTAATTCAACAACCCAAATCTAAATTAAGCCCTAAAATCAAAACTATAACTACATTCACTAATTTTACAATCCAATATACAAATGAACTACAACAAACTAAATGTAATCACCTAATTAACTAACTAACATCACAAATTACTAAAAAATTTATAATCTAATTCAACAACCCAAATCTAAATTAAGCCCTAAAATCAAAACTATAACTACATTCACTAATTTTACAATCCAATACACAAATAAACTACAACAAACTAAATGTAATCAACTAATTAACAAATGAAAAATAAAAAAAATTAAAATTTAGTTTTAGGTTTAAGCCCTAACCTCTTCAAAATGACTAATAGTCCAAAAGCTCCACAAGACAGTGGCAGTGGAGGTAGGCTGACGGAGAACTGAGAGATGGTGGTGGGGCGGTGGTGGGACGGCGATGGGAGGGAGGGATTTAGAGAGAAGGCAGAGAGAAATAGAGAGTTTAGAGAGAGAGGAAAAACTAAAAAAAAATGTTCTGTCTTGAACATATTTAACAAAAAGCGACGGACAGCGTCTCTAAGTCCGTCGCTTTTTTAAAAATATTTGACCGCCATTTTGACCAAAAAGCGACAGACAAAGCGACATCGTCCATCGCTATTTTAAATATGTTGACCAAATATTTTGAGCAGTAGCGACGTACTTAGGGACCTAGTCCGTCGCTAAATTAAAAAAAAACGACGGACGGCGTCTTAATATTTAATTTATAAATAATTATTTTTTAATAAAATATATAAAATATTTATATAAAAATAATATTTAATTTTAGCGAAAAAATCTGCCAAAATAAGCGACGGACTAGGCGTCACTGTCCGTCGTTTCTATTAAAAAAAAATTAAAAATAAAGAAAAACGACGGACAGAGTCGTTTTTGCCGCCGCATTTTGTTTGCCACGCAGTCCATCGCTTTTTGTTCTGTCATTTTTTAGCAGTTTTTTAGTAGTGAGCAAAGTCTTGGTGAGTCCTTATCCATTGAGGGCGGTTTATGAGTTGTTCCTTCTTTCAAAGACATTATTTCTTTCATTTTGAGGGTGAGTTAGGGACATATCTTAGCTCTCGCCTATGTACATATAGTAGAGGCATTAGTTGGACAAATGTTTGAATCTATATTGTCAAGTTACATTCTTCTTTATGGATCACGGTTCAGACTCTCTTATGATATTTCCGCAGTTACTTTACCTTATGTATCCTTTATGATATGTCAAGAAGCTTGGTTGGAGTCCTTCGAGGTTTCAATCGTCGTGTTACGACTAGGCCCTAGGTCAGGTCATAACAAATTTTATATCAGAGCACATGCTTTAAGATGTCCTAAAGAGTCCAACATGTCGAGTCGAGTAGAGTTTAATTCATGGTTGTGAAGCGGGCCACAACTATTGATAGGAGGCTATAAAATATTTTAGAAAATTCTCACTTCTTTCATGCTCTATGTCGTGCAATAGAGTTTACCCTAACACTTACTTTCCCTAACAATCTTTCTTTGCGATTTTTATAAAATGCCTCCAAGAAGGCCATATTTCCCAAATGGGAACAATCCTAACAAAGCTCAAGCTCCTCCAGCTTCTCAAGATAATGGTCCCCTACATGACCAAGTACGAAATTTTGGACTGCTATTACTATGTTAGCCCAAGTGGTGGCTAACCAAGGGGTTGCAGCTCCTCCCTATGTTCCCACTCCTCCTTCAAGGGTAAGGGATTTTGCAAGGATAAATTGATAGCACCATGGATAAGCATGATGTTATAGAAGCCCTAAGAAGACACTCATCAAGGTCTCACGATAAGGATTTGCAAGCCAAGTTTATTGGGCTTCAATGGAAACTCAAGAAGATGCTAATGATGGAAGAAAAGCCAAAAACAAGTCCAAGAATTGTGGTGAAGAATGGATTAAGTACACACATATTTTATGGTTCAAGTACAGGCCCAAATGGAAGAAGATCGGGGCCAACATGGGGCTGAATTTTTGCCAAAACAAGGAGCTTAAAATCCGCACCCAAATAGGAGGAAACTTTTCCTTATTGGAAACTTTTCCTTATTTCCATAGTGAAAATTTTTTGGTATTATTTTTATATGTGTTCCTAGTTTAAAGTTTCCTAATTAGATTTTATTTGTTATTTCCATAAAAGTAGGTTCTATTCCCATTCTATTTGGGATAGTTTTTCCCCTATATATAGGGGTAGGGTTTATTATTTTGAGCAGGCATTATTATTGGGATTTATCTTACAACCTTACAAGAATAATTCTTAGGAGGTAGGATTAATTCTTTAACTTGATATCTTTGGTTCTTATTCGTGAATTAAGGAATGTAATTATTCTTATACTAATTATTGTCTCTAGTTCTTTAAAATAGGAGTTTAGATCACTTTTGATCTAAGTTCTTGAATTGTCTCTATTAGTATCATAAATTAGCTGTAATTCTCTAATTTTTTAATACTAAGATCAATTAGGATGCTTAGCACATTTTTTGAGTTTGGCAATTTTCTTCTCCAATTTCGCATATCTTTCAATTCTTGTCTTTAATTTATTTATTTTCGCTTCCGCATTAATTTCATGTTTATTCAAGTAACCCGACTCTTATCAAGTGGTATCAGAGCGTATCTATCAAGGTTCCGTTTTTGATAATCTTGGGAGTTTCATAGCCAAAAAAAACTACTACTACTACTTCTTTTCTTTTTATAGCTAGAGATATAGCTATGTAGGAGCCCAAAAAAAATATTGGTAGATTGAGAAACTCAAAAATTATTGCTTTCCTTGTTTATCCAACATCGAAAAAAGGACAAAGAAAACAAGAAAAGGGGAACTTAGAATTTTAATTTTTTATTTTTACAAATTAAATATTTTTTTCTTGTCCCACCAAACCCAATCTGTCTGGGAGTTAGTAAAAAAACTTTTTACATCTAACCTCTAAAAGGGTTGTTACTAGTAGGATTTATACATAAATCTAAAAGAAACTAGTCAAAGGTTGTAATTTGAGTGGAAAAATACAAGAGAGGGTGAGATCAATAGAGAGAGAAAAAAAGCCAAACCGAGAGATATTTGTTTCTTTGATTTTTTTGAGATATCTTTAACAAGAAAGGATGATGACACTAGAACTCAAAACAATGACTTAACTGAAGTAATCCGAATGAATATGAATGGACTTGATGCGTTAGAGACTGCCCAAAACCTACCTAATCCAGTGAACATAGCCGATATGAGGAAAATCCATCAAAATCTAATGCCTTAAGTTAGGAGACAAGCTATTCGAGCTCCTCAAGTCCATCAAACTGAGGATCAATTTGGTGACTACGAGGATGAATTTGAGGAAGCTTACTAAAGGAGAAACGAAAGGAGAGCACCGCAAGTTAGGGATAGAATGACAATCTTAGTAGCATAAAGATGAAGATTCTTAATTTCAAAGGGACACAAGATCCAGACTTGAACCTTAATTGGGAGAGAAAAGTAAACGTCATCTTTGACTATCATAACTACTCTGAAAGTAAGAAGGTTAAACATGTTATAGTTGAATTTTCTGACTAGGCTGCGAGTTAGTGGAAGAAATTTTGCAGAGATAGAATTGACAATAGAAAACCTCCCGTTGCGACATGGGATGAGATGAAGAGGGTTATGAGAAAGCATTTTGTGCCATCATACTTCTAAAGAGATCTGCAAAACCTCCTTCAATGTCTGTGGATGAGTTTTTAAGGTTGTGGAAATAGCTATGATCCAAGCAAATTGCAATGAGCGAGAGGAAGCTACAATTGCAAGACTTCTTAAAGGTTTGAATAAAGAAATAGCTGATGTAATAGAATTGCAACAATAAGTGAATTTAGATGAATTTGTAGAGTTGGCTATAAAAGTAAAAAAACAAAATAAAAGAAAGCAACAAGCCAGCTCATGGAAGAATTGATCTACTACAACTCCAAGGAATCCATGGCCAACACATGAGGAGAAATCTATGCCTAAATCACAAGATGATAAGGGCAAAGGTAAATGGGAGTCCAAAGATGGAGGTAAAACTTTTAACACAAAAACTTCTACTCCTTCTACACCTTCTAGTGCTATACAATGTCATAAATATCAAGGAAAGGGACATAAGGCATTCGAATGTCCAAATAGAAGAGTTGTCTTAATTAAACATAATGGGGAATATGAGAGTGAAAAAAGTGAGGGAGAAGAAGAAGAGGGTGTTGGGAGTGAGGACAAGAGAGACGTTGCTCCTCATAATGAGGGCAATTTTTTGGGGGTAGTTAGGCATCTTATGAACATTAATATGGGAGAGCTTGATGAGGCACAAAGAGGAAATATTTTTCATACACGATGTGGGATTAAGGGTAGAATTTTCTCTATGATTATTGATAGTGGTAGTTGTGCTAATGTGGTGAGCTCATACGCTATGGAGAAACTAGGATTCCATGAACGAAACATAAGGCCAACTATAAGCTTCAATGGGTGAATGAATGTGGGGAACTCAAGGTACGTAAACAATGCATGATTTCCTTTTCTAGTGGGGGTTATTCTGATGAAGTTCTTTGTGATGTTGTACCAATACAAGTTTGTCATATTTTGTTGGGCCGACCCTGGCAATATGATAGATATGCCTTCCATGATGGGAGGAGAAATAAGTACTCTTCTGAACATAAGGGGAAAAATTATATTCTTGCACCCTCAACCCCTTTTCTGGTGTATGAAGACCAACAATGACTAAACAAATAATGGGGAAACATTGGGAGGGATCAAAAAACAAGAGCGAAAAAAATTAGAGAGAGGAAAAAAATCAAGTGAGGCGTGAGAAGAGAGAGGGTAGAAATGTAGAAAATAAAAGGGGGGAAAGAATGATAAAAAAAGAAAGAAAAGGTGAGAGGAAAGAGGCTGAGAGTGGAAAAATAGTGTGTGTTGCAAAAGCCAAAGAGTATTTACTTGCCAAAAAAGAGGGGCTAACCATTGTCCTTCTCACTTATAGGGAAGCTATGATTAACATTAACAATTTAACTCCTTCTTTACCTAGTGTTGTTTCAAAACTTTTTCAGGATTTGGCGATATATTTCCTCCCGATATCCCTACGGGATTACCTCCTTTGAGAGGAATAGAACATCAAATTGCTTTGTTCTTGGATCTCAACTTCCGAATATGCCCGCTTATAGAATAAATCTCGATTAAACAAGAGAAATACAAAGGCAAGCTGAGGAATTACTTAAAAAGGGATTTGTGAGGGAAAGTATGAGCCCATGTTCTGTTCCCGTGCTCTTGGTACCAAAAAATATGGAACTTGGAGGATGTGTGTGGATTCATTCCATCAACAAAATAACGGTAAAGTATCAACATCATATTCCCTGCCTAGATGATATGCTTGACCAATTGCATGGCTCTAAAATATTTTCTATTGATCTAAAAAGTGGATACCACCATATTTGAATGAATTCTGGAGATGAGAGGAAAATTGTTTTTAAAACTAAGTATGGATTGTATAAGTGGTTAGTGATTCCATTTGGATTAACTAATGCACCTAGTATTTTCATGAGGCTAATAAATCATATCTTTAAGGATTTTCATGGCAAATTTATTGTGGTATATTTTGATGATATTCTGATATTTTCTACATCTCTTGAAGAATATGTGGAACACTTGAGATTAGTTTTTGAGGTACTTAGGGAGCAACAATTGTATGCTAATCTATCAAAGTGCATATTTTTGTTGATAATTTATCTTTCTTGGTTTTGTTGTTAGCTCGAATGGTGTTGAAGTTGATGAAGATAAAATTAAAGCAACAAAACAATGGCATATCCCTAAGAGTGTGGCTGAAGTTAGGAGTTTTTATAGACTTGCTAGCTTTTATAGGAGCTTTGTGAGGGATTTTAGTACAATTGCTTCACCATAAAAGAAGTCATTAAAAATGATAAGGTGTTTAATTGGGGAAAAGAACAAGAGCATACATTTAATATCTTGAAAGATAAGTTGTGTTCTGCTCTTTTGTTACAATTACCTGATTATTCTAAATCTTTAGAAGTTGAATGTGATGCTAGTGGAAAAGGTATAAGGGCTATTTTAATGCAAGATTCTAAGCCTATTGCATATTTTAGTGACAAATTGATTGGTGCTACATTGAATTATTTTATTTATGATCGTGAATTGTACGCCTTGGTAAGGGCTTTGGTTACTTGGCAACATTATTTGTGGTCGCGCGAGTTTGTGATAAAGACTGACCATGAATCATTGAGACACTTGAAAAGCCAAGCTAAGTTAAGTAAACGACATGCCAAGTGGGTAGAGTTCATTAGGACTTTTCCTTATGTGATTTTATACAAACAAGGTAAGGATAACATGGTGGCGAATGTATTATCTCAAAGGTACGTTATTATGTCTACTCTTACTTCTGATTTGATACGATTTGATCACATTAAACCTTTTTATGCTAATGATTCAGACTTTGGTGTTGCTTATGTTACATGTTTGAAGGGAACCTTTGAGAAGTTCACTCTGCGTGATGGGTTCCTTTACAAGGAAATAAGTTGTGTGTGCTAATATATTCATTTTGTGATGTTTTTGTAAGAGAGGCACATTGTGGGGGTCTTATGGGACACTTTAGAGTGTCAAAAACCATAGATATACTTGCTAAAAATTTCTTTTGGGCTGGCATGTGCAAGGATGTAGAAAACTTTTGTGCATAATGTTTAGAATGTAAACATGCAAAATCTAGGGTTTTACCAAATGGCTTGTATACCACCTTGCCTATTCCAATTTTACCATGGATAAATATCTCTACGGATTTTGTCTTAGGTTTACCAAAAACAAAGTATGGCAAGGATAATGTCTTTGTTTGTGGTGGATAGATTCTCCAAAATGGCTCGTTTCATTCCATGCTTGAAAACTAATGATGCTTCTCATATGGATGATTTGTTTGTTAAAGAGGTTGTGAAATTACATGGCATACCTAGAACTATTGTTAGTGATAGGGATGTTATATTTTTAAGCCATTTTTGGCGTGTTCATTGGGAAAAGTTAGGGATAAAATTGTTGTTTTCTACTTCTTGTCACACACAACCTGATGGGCAAACTGAGGTGGTGAATAGAATTTTAGGTAACAGGTTGAGGGTTGTTTTGAAAGGTAAATTAACTTCTTGGGAGGATCACTTGCCTTTAGTGGAATTTGCTTATAATAGAACTATTCATTCTTTTACAGGGTCTTCTCCCTTTTGAAGTTGCTTATGGTTTTAACCCCTTACTCCCCTTGACTTAGTTCCATTGCCTACTAATGATATTGGTAGTCCTGATGGAAAGAATAAAGTTGAGTTGATGAGGAAGATACATGAGCAGATTAAACTGGTTATTGAAAGACGAAATAAACAAGTGGCCTGGAGAAGAAACAAAGGGCGAAAACAAGTCATTTTTGAGCCTGGGGACTTAGTTTGGATTCCCATAGGCAAAGAACGGTTTCCTTCTAATAGGAGTCCAAATATCATCCTAGAGGTGATGGACCCTTCAAAGTTCTCGAGCGAATTGGGTACAATGCTTACAAGTTGGATCTGCCTGGTGAATATCAAGTAAGTTCTACTTTCAATATTGCTGACTTGTCTTTGTTTGATGTAGGGTCAAATTTGAGGATGAATTTTTTTCAAGATGAGGGGGATGATAGCACCATGGACAAGGATAATGCTATAGAATCCTTAAGAAGACACTTATCAAAGTCTCAAGATAAGAAGTTGCAAGCCAAGATTGTTATGCTTCAATGGAAACTCAAGAAGATACTTATCATGGAAGAAAAGCTCAAGAACAAGTCCAAGAATTGTGATGAAGAATGGACTAAGTACTACACATATTTTATGGTTCAAGTCCGGGCCCAAATGGAAGAAAATTGAGGGTCAATGGGGCTGAATTTCTGCCAAAAAAAGAACTTAAAATCTGCACCCAAAAAGGAGGAAACTTTTCCTTATTGCCTTAGTGAAGAATTTTTGGTATTATTTTTATATGTTTTTCTAGTTTAAAGTTTCTTAATTAGGTTTTATTTATTGTTTCTATAAAAGTAGGTTCTATTCACATTCTATTGAGGATAGTTTTCCCCTATATATAGGGGTATGGTTTATTATTTTGAGTAGACATTATTATCATTGATGAGGTTTACAAGATAGTGAGCATAATGGGGGTGTCGTCGGAAGATAAAGCGGACTTGGCGGCTTACCAACTCAAGAGTGTGGCCCAAGGATGGTATACACAATGGAATATAGAGAGGGTGGATGAAGGGACTATTGAATGAGAAGCCTTCAAACTTGTTTTCTTGATCTCTTTTTCCTTCTTTAGCTAAGGAAAGCCAAGGTGTTGGAGTTCGTCAATCTTTGGCAAGGCAACATGGGAATGAGGGATTATGCCCTCAAATTCACCAAGCTTTCCAATATGCTCCTTCATTGGTTGCCGATCCACATGCCCTAATGAGTTAATTCATATTGGAGGTATTCGACTTAGTTGCTAAGGAATGTCGTACCGCCATGCTTATTAAGGAGATGGATATATCTCGGCTCATAACTTTTATCGAACAAATTGAGAGAGAGAAGCTCAAGGAGATAAGAATGAGAGATTCTAAAAGAGCCCGATATGAGGGTGGATTCTCAAATGCCAAGTCCGGTGGTGGTATTGGCCATTCTCAATAAGGCCAATGTTAGGGAAAGAAGTTTGCAAATGATATGGTTCCATACCCTAAGGATCAAGGAGAAGGTGTGAATGCTACTAGCCCTTCTTTTCCCAAGTGCACAAAATGCGGGAAGAATCATAGAAGGAGATGTTTGATGGGAACGGGTGCTTTCTTCATATGTCGCAAAATGGAACATAGGTAATCCAAGTGTCCTCATGTTACCAACAAGTATAGAGAAGGTCGTTCTCAATGCCAAATTGCTCAATGTGGACAAGTGCCACAAGTTGACCAAGCTCAACCTAAGGGTGGTTAACGCAATAATCAATTTTATGTTCTTCATGGTAGGCAAGAGGTAGAGGAGACTCTCGATGTAGTTACTGGTATGTTACAGGTCTTTCACTGTGATCTTTATGCCTTGCTTTATCCAGGTACAAATTTGTCTTTTGTTACTCCTTGTGTGGCTATGAGGTTTGATATTAGCCCCAAAATATTGATGGAGCCTTTTTCTATTTATACTCCCGTATGTGAGTCGGTTATGGCTAAAAGAGTCTATAGAAAGTGTCCTATGTTGGTTTTGCATAAAGTTATTCCCTGAGATCTTGTTGAACTTGACATGACCGATTTCGACATCATTCTTGGTATGGACTGGTTACATGCCTCTTATCCAACCATAGATTGTAGAACCTGTAAGGTCGAGTTTTAGTTTCCTAATAAGCCTATTCTTGAATGGAAGGGGAATGATTCAGTGGTTGAGGGTCGATTATTTCATGTCTTAAGGCCCAAAAAATAATTTTCAAGGGTTGAATCTACCATTTAGTTCAGGTTAGAGCTACTAACTCTGAGACTCCTACTCTTGAGTCAATTTTAGTTGTTAATGAGTTTTCGAAAGTTTTTCCTTAAGATCTCCCAAGCATTCCTCCTGAAATGGAAATAGATTTTAGTATTTATCTCCAACCCGATATGCAACCTATCTCTATTCCTTCTTACCGTATGGCTCTGGCGGAACTTAAGGAGTTAAAATAGCAATTAAAAGATTTGTTGGATAAGGGTTTTATAAGACCAAGTATTTCACCTTGGGGTGCTCGCGTGTTGTTTGTTAGGAAGATAGATGGGTCACTCCAAATGTGTATAGATTATCGACAATTGAACAAGGTCACAATTAAGAATAAGTATCCCATCACAAGAATTGATAACTTGTTCGATCAACTTCATGTGGCAAGCTACTTTTCAAAGATTGACTTCCGATCGGGTTATCATCACCTCCGAGTGAGGGAGTGTGACATTCCAAAGACAGTTTTTAGAACTTGATATGGTCACTTTAAATTTTTGATTATGTCTTTTGGACTAATAAATGCCCCTACAACTTTTATGGATTTAATGAACAGGGCGTTTATGCAGTATTTGGATATGTTTGTGAACGTCTTTATTGATAATATTTTGATTTAATAATGGAGTGAGAAAGAGCATGACAATCATTTGAGGATTGCATTGAATATTCTCAAAGACCAATAGTTGTATGCAAAGTTTAGAAAATGTGATTTTCGGCTATGGTCGGTTTCTTTCCTTGGTTATATTGTTTTTCGAAAAAGAATTATGATTGATTCAAAAAAGACCGAAGAGGTTAAGAATTAGCCTAAACCATTGCGTCCTTCTGATATTCAGAGTTTCATGGGCTTAGCCGGTTATTATAGACGGTTTGTGGAAAGTTTCTCTTCCATTGTATCACCCATGGCCGCTTTGACTATAAAAAAGGTAAAGTTCAAACGGTCTGAGGCGTGTGAGAAGAGCTTCCAAGAATTGAAGAATAGACTTACCTCTGCTCCAGTGTTGACTTTATTAGAAGGTTCCAATAGATTTGTTGTGTATTGTGATGCTTCACTAGTTGGTCTTGGTTGTGTGCTAATGCAAAATGGCAAGTGATAGCTTATGCTTCAAGGCAACTCAAAGTACATGAAAAGAATTACCTGACACATGACTTGGATTTGGCAGCGGTGGTATTTGCCTTGAAATTATGGAGACACTATGTTTATGGAGTCCATGTAGATATTTTCCGCGATCGCAAGAGTTTCCAATATGTTTTCACTCAAAAGGACTTGAAGGTTGAGCATCAAAAACCAGGAGGTTTAGCTCAAGACATTGAGATTCCTACTTGGAAGTGGGAAGCCTTAAATATGGACTTTGTTATTGGTTTGCCTCATACTTATATGCAACATGATTCCATTTGGGTGATAGTTGACCGAATAACTAAGTCAGCTCATTTTCTCCTAATTAAGATCTCATATTCAGCTGAGGACTATGCTAGATTGTATATTCGAGAGTTGTTCAAGCTTCATAGTGTTCCATTTTCTATCATTTTTGATCGATGTACTCAGTCTACGTCTCAGTTTTGGAGTTCCTTCTAAAAGGGTCTTGGTACCCAAGTGAAGCTTAGTACAACTTTTTATCCACAAACGGATGGTTAGGCCAAACATACCATTCAGAAATTAGAGGATATGTTAAGAGCATGTGTGATTGATTTTAAAGGAAATTGGGATGACCATCAATTGATAGTTGCCTATAATAATAACTATCACTCTAGCATTGAAATGGCTCCATTTGAGGCTTTGTACAGTAGGCGGTGTAGATCCTCTATCGGATGATTTGAGGTAGGTGAAGTTTCTTAGATAAGACCCGAGTTGGTATTTGAGGCTATGGATAAGGTTAGACTCATTAGAGAAAAATTGAAAAAGGCCCAGAGCTGATAGAAGTCTAATTCGGATGTAAGAAAAAGGGAACTTGAATTTGAAGTTAATGATTGGGTTTACTTGAAAATTTCACCCATGAAGGGTGTGATGCATTTCGGTAAGAAAGGAAAGCTAAGTGCCTGTTATGTTGGCCCATATCAGATTTTGAGGCGAATTGGTAAAGTGGCTTATGAGTTGGATTTGCCTTCAGATTTGGCATTAGTGCATCCGGTGTTCCATTTGTCATTATTGAGGAAGTTTATAGGTGATCCTAACTCCATTATGCCATTTAAAAACATTGAGGTCAAGGAGAATCTTTCTTATGAAGAGGTTCCGATTAAGATTTTGCATTGACAAGTTAGAAAGTTCAGAAAAAAAGAAATTGCTTCAGCTAAAGTGTTATAGATGAATCAAGAGGTTGATGGTACTACATAGGTGGTCAATGCTGATATGATGTCCCGATATCCTCATCTCTTTCCTTTCGTGCCCAGTTAAGGTATTTGGTTCTTTCATGATCAACCCAGCCAAATCATGCATTTTAATTTCTTTCATGGTTTCATATGCACTCATGTTCATGAAATGAGTTTTAATGTTATGTTTTTGCTTGAGATTAAAGATTTCACATTTTATACATTATCGAGATGTTTTGTATTCATGTTAGGTTGTTATGTTCCTTTCCTATTCCTTTCATACTATCTTGAGTCCTATTCGAGGATGAATGTTCCTAAGGTGAGATATTGTAAAACCCTGGAATTTGGAAAGTTGGGAAACGAGGATCAAAACATGAAATTTCTAAAAAAACCTAAAATTTGTCACCAGGTGATGATCACGAAGGCCATCACGGGTCATGGTAAGAACCACACCTCGTGGTGAGCCACCATGGTAGGAACCCTGAGTCTCAGTCCTACAAGGTGAGCACCATGGACCATAGTGAGAACCACAAGCCGTGAAACCCTCCATGGTGACCCCTCCCTTGAGACCTTAAAACATGATCCCAAATATAGGACCATGACTGACCACCACGGGCCATGTAGCTCTTCACGGACTATGGTGGGTTCCGTGGTGGTCACTCTTGCAGACCTACCTGCAAGACCTGCACAACACCCACTCTTCACGGGTCGTGATGCACTCGATGGACCGTGAAGGGTTTCATGGAGGAGGTTATGAAACCTTTCCCTTCAATTCCCAAAATCTAAGCCCAAGTCAATCATCACAGATACCACTACAGACCGTGATGGGTTCCAGTTACAGATTAATGAGGGGTAATTTGATAATTTTGTTTTAATCTATGTGGATGTTTTGGGGACTAGATTCATTATAAAAATATCCTAAATACTTCTAAACCTATTCTTTTGCCTCATTAATTCCCAATCAACTCTAAGACTTCTCTATCACGGTTCAATCAAGGATTCAGCTTATTCATCAAGTTTGGCTAAGGTTCTCTTTTTTTCAATTCTAAGGTCAAATTCAATGAAGGTATGTAGGAATTGATCAATGGGTCCCTTTGACCCATGGAGTCCCAAGGTTTCCACTAAAAATATCATGAATTTCAATTGGGTTTGTAACCCTAGTTTTGTGAACCTTGTTGGGCTGTTTAAATTATGTTTTTAATCATTATATGTGATCATTATAAGTATGTTTCTTTATGAATTACATGATTTGAAGTCGAATTACGATTGCCCATGCATGAAGATATTTTCTATGATAATATTATGAAGTATGATTATCAATTCAATGGTGTTAAGGTATTATCAGGGTTTTCATCCAAATTGATTATGTATATGAGTTTCACTCTAAATTCAAGTATGATTTATGATAATGAATTACAAGTATGTTCAAGATATGAATTTCATGCAAGTTATGAAGTAAGGTGAGTTAGGGCCCCATGTGGTAACCTAGGACCTCTTATATGAATTATGAAAGTATGATTTGTAATGATAAAAGGCCAATTCTCACATTGAAATTATGTTATGAAATAATCTATATTATGAATTATGAAGTTTATGAACAAGTTATGATATATGCCATGTATGTTTACAATGTTATGTATTTCGTGGGATTTGACTTAGCACCGAGAGGACTTGAGGTGGAGGCCCTACCAAAAGCCTTAGTAGCAGCGTCAAGTCTCTTAAACTACGTGCCACCATAGGTTGCCTTCATGTCTTAGCTAGTGGATCCACATATAGCGTATATTATGAACCGCCTAGCAGGATAGAGTCTACCTTGGAAGTAGATTCCCCTTTTCTTCATTGTATGGGGAGATAATGAGATTCCATGTTATAGCTCTCATGGTCTTATTGTTGGTTATGGTTCTTATCCCACATATGTATATGATTACTATGTCATCTTATGGTCTTCAACTACGTCTCTTAAATGCTTTGATTATTATAATTCTCCCATTACTTTACTTATCTCACTTTGTGATGTACTTTACTTGATTATTGCACCTTATTATTCACATTGCATGCCATTTCCTCATACTTAGTATATTCAAATTTACTAACGCATATTGTTGCCTACATTGTCTCAAAATATAGGGATTGAGGTTGAGAATCGTATCCATCCATGTGGCTAGTCGAGTTCCTATGGCAAAGTCTTAGTGAGTCCTCATCCATCGAGGGCGGTTTATGAGTTGTTCATTCTTTCAACGACATTATTTCTTTTATTTTGAGGGTGAGCTAGGGACATGTCTTAGCCCCTGTCCATGTACATGTAGTAGACAAATTAGTTGGACAAATATTTGAGTCTATGTTGTCAAGTTACATTCTTCTTTATGGATTACAGTTCAGATTCTCTTATGATATTTCCGCATTTGCTTCACCTTATGTATGCTTTATGATATGTCAAGTGGCTTGGTTGTAGCCATTTGGAGTTACCATTATCGTGTTACAACTAGGCCCTAGATCGGGTCGTGACAACTTTAATCTTTAATTTTAACTAATTCTAAATTTATTTGATTTTTATTTAGGTGGAATATTTTGTGTATGTGGAGTGTGATGTGACAATTGTTTTTAAATGAAAGAGAAAGTGTTATACACACACCATGATGATAGTGGAACAAAAGAGAGAGGTGTGTTTCTCAAACAAATAAGTGATACTTTAGGTATGAAACTCACATTTCAATAGTTTAGGTATGAAACTCACATTTCAATAGTTTAGGTATGAAACTAAAAGAAAATGATAGTTCAGGTGTGTTTTTGACACTTCACTCATTAAACAGAGATTGTTTTGATGGAATGACCAAACAAAATGTGTTAACCTTTTGGAGAGACTATTATCGTTACTCCCATCTACCTTTTCCAGCATCCATTCAAAGGTTGTCAAATCTGAGGACGTTGTGTCTTACCACAAGTAGTCAACTACCTATTTTATATAATTTGGAACTTCAGCTGCTGGAATGCTTCAGTCACTTTTGCAGTGACACCATTGAGGGCTTAGAAATACTCTATATTTGATTGGGTAAACACAATTTGAGTCGAGTATTGATAAATACGATCATTTGTGGTTAATTTTGAAAGACTTTTTTGTTGATTCTAGATTCTAGTCGTCATTTATAACTAATCATTTGCTAAAACTTTAACTCTAGATCCGAGTCTCAAAACCCAAACCATGACCCATAAATATAATCAAAGTAAATCTCAAATAGTAAACTCTAATTAAAGAGATCTTAAATATGGACTAATATTAGGCTAAATTTAAGACCTCTTTAAAAATGGAAAAATTACACGAATAAACAAACATATACTAGTTAATTAGTTAACATATCTTTAGTTTAGCTAATTTATAATTTGTCACTAACATTTAAAGTTAATTATGGTTCGAGTTGTATAATTCGCACGTTCGTATAATTCAAAATTTGCATAATATATTTTGTATAATGTAATTTTATATAATATAATTTGTATAAGTGTATAAAGTTTAAATATTTGTGTTTGTATAAATTTGTTATTTTGAGTTAATAAAAAAATAGTTCAATTATCCGCAAATTATACAAATCAGCAAATTATACAAATCTATGAATTATACAAATGAGATAGTTTAAACTATAGCTACAACTTATAAATATACAAATTACAGCTAAGGAGCCGAATTAAGTTTATTATAGTGGTTATTTGCAAAATTTCCCCTTTAAAAACTGGTTTTATGGGTTGGACTTAGGCCTCATTTGTTTGCATTTAATGGATGTTTGAATCTTAATCATTTAAATTCACCCCATTAAGTCCATTTGTTTCTTTGAAAAAAAAGTTTAGTTTTAAATATATACAATAAAGTATTTTGTTTAAAATAAATTACTAATTTTATTGAAATTCTTTGATCGTCAAACTCACTTGTATGACCAAATCCGCTTGTGAGATTGCACTAGATATATTATTGTTATCGAACTACATATGTATATACTTAAAGTCTCTCAGTAAAATTTTATTTTAGACCACTAATTTAATTGAGACTCTTTGATCATCAAACCCGCTTGTGAAATTACACTAAATATATTATTGTTGTTGTATTGTAATCTCCCTAAACATATTTTTGTTGAAATGATTTTTTATAATATTTTATTGATATAGTGTTTAATATCATATTCTCAATCAGATATTAAAAACAAGTAGTCTTAATCATTCAGTGTTCAGATCTAGATACCACATCTTAATATCTAGATGTGTATTCAAATCTACATATCTAGATCTTAATGCACATCTTAATATTCAAATATTTATTTAGATTCAAACGTCTTAATGTTAATGAAAATAAATGAGGCCTTAAATTTTAATAATATAAATTATGAGCAACTTTTAGAAATAGTTGTCGTTTGGGCACAAGTAGAGATCTATAGTAATAGTTTGCATATTTACAATTCATAATCATTGTTTGAGATGCTAAGCAATAAAAGAAAAAAATATTGTTTGTCTTCTCAGTCTCGCTCGCCTCTCCCCCTCTCTCTTCCTCCTTTTCTCTCCCATCATATCTCGCTCACCTCTCTCCTCTTTCTACGCTCTTTATGTCACGACCCAAATTCAGGCCATGATAACGCCTACTACAACCTCTGAGTAGGCAAGCAAAACCCAAGACAAGCAAAAAATAAATCTCATTCTAATTAAACATTTAATAACATAAGAAGGAGGAAGTATAATGACCTTAAGGGTCATTTTCAGAAATTTGTGCAAAATTACTATTTTACCCCTATCTTTAGTGCCCCGGAGAGTTATTTGATCAATTTGTGTTGTTGGTTTTGTTAAAATCTTAATAGGTTGTGAATTGTGTGAGTTTTTGAGTTTTCATAAGCTTTAAGTGATAAAAATTGGTTTTTGGTACCAACATAAGCTATGGGTCTCGAAATGGGGTTCCTTCAGTTCCATCAACTTCGGAATATGAAAATTGGTTTGGGAGAGTTGTCAGAATCACATTTGGGGTTAATACATGGATTTGAGGTCTTGAGTTGAAAAGTTTGATTTTAATGAGCTAAGTTTCACTTCAACAAATTGAGTTTTGAGTGTCGGATGGTGATTCTATTAGTTCCATTGGCTTCGAAACATGTTTTCTGATCAATTTGCACTATTGGTTCATATTTATAGAGTTTTGAATGAGTTTTGAGGGTCAAAAATATGTTTTAAAGGGTGGTGGTGTAAGATGACCATGGTCAATGCGCGGTCAACAGTCAACACGCGTGAACAGTAACACGCGTGAACAGTAATTTTTTGGGCAGAAAATGCCCCTTTCTTTCCATTTCAATATTTTTCACCATTTGTTTGAGTTCTTAAACTCTTAGAGGCGATTTGAGAAGAGATTTTTGAGGCAAAGTGTTGGGTAAGTGATTTTCGACCTTAAACCTTCCTTTTTCATTAAGTATTTGATGATTTTAACTCCTAAATCTTGTTTCAAACCCCAAAAATCTTTGTTTCTCCCTTAATCCAAATTTAAGAAAAATAGTGATTTCTAACTCGTTTTGAGCTCTATTTTATGGATTTTTCAACCATGAGTTCCTTACTACTAGTAGAATGTGATTTTCCAATAAATTTCTATATTTGAACCTTTTTCAAAAATAATTAATTTTTAGATCATTTTACCCCCGATTTTGAAATCTATCAATATGGATGTCATTGTACTCCTTGTGATATGTATGTTTCATTGTTAATAATAGGTTGTCATTTTGGACGTTGAATTCGAGAGTTGCTTGTCCGGTGGAGGTGTTCGAGTGTAGTTTCAGCAATTGAAGTAGGTTTGGCTATCTTTCTTTGAGACTGAGATGGGATAATTAGTCATTTATATGTTATAGACTTTGGGATGGAGTTGTAGTATGAGTTGAGAATGTTATATATATTGTGATGTCCGTGTGGGGGCTTATTTATTAATGTGTTATCGTGTGGGGGCTTATTTGTATTGCATAGCCCGTATGGGGGCCTTATTTGTTATCTTATTTGCTTTGAGAGTATGTGATTCATGATTTGCCTGTGAGAGAGGCTTGAGGATATTATTTGACTTTTGATTCCCACCTAAGGGGTTGAGTTGGGGGTTTTGGGAATGTCTGAGTATTGAAATATTGTTGAAAAGGGGGTGAACACTTGAATTGAAATATCTCCTTCCTATTGCTATTTATTGAGGGTGAGTATCATGTGTAGATTAAGTTTTGAGAAATTTGAACATTGTACTACATGTTAAGTTGAATATTTCTTCCATGATATGTGTGTATTGATGCATTTATCCTCATTCATCATATCATGAAACATGGAAAGTTGAAAAATATGGAAATCCTTTTTGAGAAAAAAAATGAAACACATTTAAACCTTTGTATCTTGAGTCTCTGACCGAGGTAGTTTTACAATGGAGTAGTGGATACATTGTGATCCCTTGAACACGAAGAGGTATCAAGGATAATGAGATATTGTGATTGAGGTACATGGTTTGCGAGACCCCTATGGGTCCTGCTTGGTAGCACAGCTAGGCAAGTGTATATGAGAGGCTGTGCGACAATCTTGATTCCACCGTACCACCACATCATTGCATCATCCTATTGCATTGCATTGCATTGATATTTGTACTACTTAAATTATCTGGTTAATTATGATTATGAGTTGTTGTTATGGGATTAATTTATTTGCGTTATTCTATATAAATTGGTGGCACCGATGCCAGTGTGGGACTTTTCTGTAGCAGGTGGAATCGTTCCTTAGTTTATGTCATAGGTTTGATTAATTTCTTATACTCAGTCGGCTAAAACCTACTGAGTACATGTGAATTGTACTCACCCCTACTTTTGTGTCTTTTTTTATGCAGATACTAGTTAGGGTACCTCACGTGACACCTGAGATCCTAGCGGACTGTGTATTCTTATATTAATAGTGAGGTCCCGGTATTCGGATCGTCACTAGTCTATCTTTATTTCTTAGTCTTTTGTATCATTCGAACCTTATGTTGTATCTTTATACTCGAACATTGTATTAGATGCTCTTTATTCTTATGACACCATGTTTAGGGATAATTCCATTGTTGTCTATTTATTGGGTTTAATTGTAACCTGACTTTCCTTTGGGAGTCTCGTATAGTTTTTTATTTTATTTTATTTTTTCATACTTATACATCGGGATGGGATTTGGGATGTGAGCCATCATGACCTTGATTTTTGGATCGTGACAGGAAGCAAAAGAATATAGGCCTGATAGTGACCAACAGAAATGACGAACTAACACTAGACCAAACCCCGGACCTGGTGTCACTTATACAGGAGCTACTAAGTACAAAAACTAAACAATATGTATAAATATACAATACAAATTTGACTGTCCAAAATATAAAATACAAGTCAGTACAAACGAGGGAATGTAGCAAGTCTCTAAACGTTGGGAGCTCACCACAATCCGAATTTGGCACCACTACGAATGATCAGGTGCGCACTGGGGGTGGCTCAAACTGGGAACTGCATCAAAAAGATGAAAAAGTGCAATATGAGTATCAAAATACGAGGTACCCAGTAGGCATCATAGGCCGACCGAGCTCAGAAAGAATAAAATATATAAAAAGCAGCACGATGATACTAATAACAATAAGAGAGGAGCACAAACTACATATATGGGGAAAGAGGGCACGGAAATAATCATACGGTAGAAAAGTAAGCTCGACCAATTGTAAGCATATCAGTAATCCCAACTGAAAAAAATACCAAAATAATACACAAATGTAAACTCTTAGCTAAGGCTCAATATTCTTCAAAAGTATCATGAAGCACTCGGAATTCACGCCTTGAGCTTTTCACTAGTAGTAGTAATTATAGTAACCCGAATATGTATCATGGGCCACCCGGAATTTACACCTCGAGCTTTTCAATAATAATGATAATAATAATAACCCAAAATATGTATCAACGGGTCACTCGAAATTCACACCTTGAGCTTCTCAATAAGAAATGCCATAATTAAAAATGTCACTGGTACTTCCTTTAAATCATTACACTTATTCATCAACCAAAAATATTGAAATTTCCATGTTTGTTCTTTCTTTAAAAAGGGTTTTTAACACCGGCAGGCAAATCAATACAAGTAATATGTCAAAATCATATATCACTCACTTGGACTCCCTTGTACCGAAAGCACGGCTCCGTACCCAACACATCAATATCATAAGCAACCAAGGCATAAACATAAGCAAAAAAATCATAAAGAGTGACCAACCGACACCAAACAATTCAAACAAGCGGGATCCTAAGTTCAAATCACCTAGAGCAATTTCTAAGGATCCTAAATGATGTAAACAAGTCAAGAAATCATCTAGGCTAAGGATCCAATGACTAAAACCCCAATAAGTCACTATCGATGAAATCAACTCCAAATTTCTCAATGGACTATCAACACTTCAATCACTAACCTAAACATACGTTACTACTCAAATATACTAATTATAACCAAGCCAAGTCTAACAAGAGCAAGCCATAACCTATCTCAAAGCTGAAACCGCATCCGGACCGCTAAACATAAGTCTTTCCTTTCTGAGGCACCTCAAAGCGATGCCACACTATCAAATTCTCAAAAAATACATCAAAACAAGTTCAATGATACCCATATTACTATAATTACAAACGGAAGTAAATTGGATCAAAATTCGACATTGGGACCCACGTATGAAATAGAAAAATCAACTCCTTCTCAAGCTCCCAAACAACTCAAGGAACTTATGCCTGAAAAATGAGCACATTCCGAGCACTGTAAGCGTTCAAACAATCCCACCAAATTCAAGCCCTAGAATAGTTCAAAAATGCAAGAAATAATGAAATTTATGCGAAACTTACAAGGTTTTTGGGACAGAAAAAAGTATCGAAATGTTCTCACAACAATCCCCAATGCATCAGAATGAGAATTATCGAGATTGGTCAAGATTTGCTTTTTAAAAAGAGTTTGATATGTTGGAAATGGGGGAAAAAAGGTTGGCAACGAGTCTTAAAAGACCTCACTACTAGGCCCCGTTTGGCCTTCGCGAATGTAGAGACAAGATCTGCAAATACGAGGTCAGTCAGTTGACCTTCTGCGAACACAGAGAACAAACACTTAAACCTCCAAATGCAGCCTGAGGCCCGCGAATGTGGAGAACAAAGAGCTTTACCTCTGTGAACCCGGCCAGGGGGAAATTTCATGTGTACCAGCAGCTGTGCTGGTGCATTTTCACTAAGGGAAACAAGTCCCTCAACGAAGCTCGAAACTAGTTTAGAATCCCTTGACACAAACAAACTATGCTACCCAACTGGAAACAGCATTCCAAAGTCAACAAATGATGGATTTCCCAATAGAGGTCTTTTCGATTAAATGTTGACCAAAGTCAAAGATTTTCTAAGAAAATACTTAAAATGCAAAACGGTCAAAAACTCGTTCTGATCACCTCGAGAATCGAATCAAAGGTCATTCTAGACCAAACATGGCATTCCGAAGCTAACCGAGCTGATGAAATTTTCATCTGGGTGCATTAACTCAAAATGTTTATCGAAGTCAAACTTAGTCAAATCCTTAAGTTAAAATGGCAAAACCACCTAAACTCAAAACGAAGACTCCAAAACCTAAACCAACCTTCCCTCTTGACCAAAATAGGTCTTCCGGAGCTGATGGAACCACCAGAATTCTCATACAATGCCCAAATCTCCGGATGTTGACTAAAGTCAACTCTTTCAAATCTTAAGCCTCAAAAATGACGAAACTATCTCAAAGCACAACCGAACACCTTGAGAAGCATGCCACCCATCCCAACATCACATATAAGCTATAAAGAAACAACAGAAAAGGGTAAAATGGTAAAATCATGCAAAAGCATGAAAATGACCTTGGAGGTCATTACACTCTCTTCCTCTCATTTCTTCTTTGTATTCTGTATTTTCACCTCTCACTCTCTTTGTGTTGTTATTTTTTAATGTATTCATATGTATTTTGGTTGTGCCCTTTCTCACCCCATCTCTCTCTATTCAATATGTTCACCTCTCATTGTATTTGTATATTTTTAAGGTGTTAGGCGATTATATTTGTTGTATTCTGTCAGGACCCAACCCACCGGACCGTGAGGGCACCTATTCTAACACCTAGATAGGAGAACCCTTACAGAAATAACATGCAGAAGTTTAACAAATATCAAATACCAGCCTAAGAAGTCAAGAATACACCATAATTAAATTTTAATACTCTAAGGTTTATTACAAGAAATATTCAAACACCTCCAAGGTTATTAGTATAAACAGGTACAAGAGCTTCTAAAGATACAAAGTATAATTAGAGTAGTGATACAGCTCCCACCATAAGGAAGGAAGAGTAGAAGTTGTTGGAGAATCATCTTCATCTTCACCTATAAAACATCACTGATTCTGCAACCATACTATGTCAATTGGCATAACAAGAGTAGTATTAGTACAAACAGCATGTACTGGTAGGCATCATCGGTCAACCTGATACCCACCCCATAATATAAAAAAATCAACAAGAAGAAAACATTTTCTTAAGGAAATACACCGCCAAACTTTCATGCAGAAATCTCACCATTCTCAATAACCTCATTAAATTCGTTCAAGCCTAGCTCTCATCCCTTCTAGTTGGCTTGTTGCCAACTCTAATTCTGATCAAGGCCTAGCCCTTTTATCACATAGATGACTTTCTGAACTATGGGGCTCATTAACTTTGTCTAACTATTCTACTACCTTTAGCTTTCACACCAACACCTGGCCCTAGAATAATTAGCATCTCATTCGAAAGAGAAAAACATTTAGGTGGCTAAGGATCATATTCTAACAACACTGGCTCATTATGGCGGGATCTATCCTGCTTTGGCAGCCTCGCCACAACAGGATTCGTCCTACTGAAGCGGCCCGCCCAGAGACAGAATCTCTGAATTCTCTCCAATCTCCCCCTTTTCTATATATACCAACAAGATACCATCAATATCTTATTCTAAGTCATTAATCCTGTGAAACCACATGTCAATTTCTCTCCACTTATTTACCCCCAGCCTCATACCTATGATATGGATGCATCTAGCAGCATTGCATAATCCAAACATGCATATACATAAGCATATCATCAATTTACTATTTCAAGATCAATATACAGCTTCGCATTGTAAATCTCAAATACAATAGTCAACATGGTAACACTTGGACCTTCAGTCCTTTCATATCAATTACTACACATGATGAGCATACTCAATTACAATCGGGTCAGTTTTTCAATCATCACACACATAATCAAGATCAATTCACAGATGATAGTCATATAATGGTTCTCTCATGGAATCCATATCGAAACTAGTAGTATGTCGGCATGACACCCGATCCAATATTTTATATGTGTCAGAATATGACACCCGATCTAATATATGTGTCGAAATATGACACTTGATCTACTATCACAATCACTAACACAATCATCATCCATAACGAGTAGTTCACAACTTACGCAATCAAGTAATAAGTTTATTGAATGTAGTTGTTCATAAATAGTCATTTTTATTAGTTTCATTTTATTTTACTTCATAAACATGCATTACTCAAATATTTCACATTGAACTGTCACTATTATATATATATATCCCCTATTTTTATATAGATCAATAGCCCTATACTGGAGGGCCCCCTTGATTATCACAAGTCTCAGAATTTCACTCTAACCCAGCAATTTCCTTACACGTTAATTCTAAAAGGACCATCAACCATATCAACAAGAAGTATTAAGGTTAACAATCAAGAACTAGACTATCACCACAAGTCACCGCATAATCACAACACATATAGCAATAACAACATATTCAGTCATCCAGACTCTGTGCCCGAAGGCCTAGACATGAAATTTCTTGTCAATCTATGATAACTTATGCGATGAGAAACAAGTCTATAACTACTCAATTAAGAACGTAGCCTACCTGGGCACTAAGCAACTATTGTAGAAGTCTGACCGCGAACCTTGACTCCTTTAGTGAAACTTTAGTTTGTTCTTCGTCTAAATAATAGTATAATACAAAATCAATCACAAATGGCCTAAATATTTTCAGATTATATGCAAATCTCAAATCCTAGGCCAAACTCATAATTTTCCCACCCAACTAGGGTTATTCTACCATTAATTCACCTAAACTACCAATTTCATGGTAACATTAGAAAAAATTGCGATAAATAAATCAAGAACAACCATTCTTAAGAATAGCCCAAGGTCTTACACCTAAAAAATCCTCATGAATCCAGATTTTCCCCACCTTAGAATAAATTCAAACCATCCCTTAGGGCCACAATTATAATTTCTAAGGACTAAAAAATCAACCGAGTGTTAGATTGTTGGAAGGACTTACCTTGAAGAAGGAAATCGATGGAAAACTGAAGAAATCACCCCTCTCTTGCCCTAACCTGACTTTGGATGAGTTTGGGAGTAAAATAACATTTTAGGTATGAAAATAACATTTAACTGCACGTAGCCCGCCCTGACGGTCCTGCCACAGCGGCTTCAGAACAGACAATGCTTAGTAAAAAGGGCATAACTTTTTTACTCTGAACTCCAAATGAGGCAAATTTGGTGGAATTGGAAAGAAGACTCATAGAGCTTTAATTTGATAGGTCATGGGACATAATTCATTATAGGCTGAGATCTATGGTCATTTGAAGTTGACCCTAGTTTAAACTCAAGTCTGAAACTAAATCGAAAAGACACTTTCAACTTAACTTGGAAATAGGGACATTGTACGATCTTAATTTACAACTACTGCACTCGCATACAACGAGTTGATTCTAGTCTTATGACAAATGAGATTCATGTACATTTACCGCAAATATTTTAAGTAATGACGGGCTAGGTTGTTACATATTCGTATAAGCATTGTTGTATTTTGTGTTTGTACCTCTCTCTATATATATATTTGTATATTGTTTGAGTTGTCAAACAATTGTATTTATTGTATTCATACGTGTATTAAGGCTATATTCTGTACTTTCACCTCTATCTCTCTGTATTTTTTATATTTTTTAGGCGTTAGGTGATTGTATTTGTTATATTCATATATGTATTTAGGATATAGTTTGTATTTTCACCGCTCCCTCCCCCCTCTCTCTCTCTTTATAATTTTATATTTTGGTGTCAGACGACTATCTTTATTGTATTCATACATGCATTTGGATTATATAGATGAATACATGATGTATTGATGAATATAAGTTATATCGATAAATATTGTGCACGTGTATACAAAGATACAAACAAAAAGAAAAACACAAGAGAATGTATTCATTCGCTCTAATTGCACTTGTGTTCATTCATTTTTGTATCACTTGTATTCATTTAGGTTGTATTGACAAATACAATTAGTATGTATACAAAGATACAAATAACAAAAAATACAAGCAATTGTATTCATTCACTCTAATTTCACTTGTATTCATTCGCTCTTGTATCGCTTCTATACATTTGTGCATTTAGACTGCATCGACGAATGCAATCCAAAAACTATAAGAGACTATATTTATTTTCTCTAATTTCACTTGTATTATTCGCTCTTATATTACTTATATCCATTGCTCTTGTCTTAATAAAGTGATAATTCATTTTTTTTACCAGAAAATCAACTTTGGTCTAGGACCAGTGAGTGAAATTGGAAGAGATAGGAGGAGAGATGTTAGAAAAAGTAAAGTGTAACTAGAAAATTTAATTTTTTTTAAAAAAGACTCAAATATGCCATCGAATTTTGAAAAAAGACTTATATTTGTCATCTGTTAAAAGTTTGGCTCATCTATACCCTTGTCGTTCGAGAAAAGACTCGTCCATGCCATTATTTTTTAACTCTAATTTTGCAAAACCATTTTTACATGTGACCAATTATAATTCATCCACATCGTCAATTTTAGTTTTATTTTGAAAAAAAACTGATCTAACTCAACAAAAACCAAAACAATTTTTGACACTTTTCAATTAGGATTTTGGATCAATTTTCTCCTTTTTCCTCAAGAACTCCAAGAATATATGAAGAACACCAAGAGTAGCGTTCCTCCAATCTAGATACCAAAATTTAATATCACTTGAGCTCGAATTCAACCTAACTCAACAAGACCCACTTGAAATTTTTTCAAAGTTTCAAAACTTCAACGTCCTTTAATAGTAGAATTTTCTCCACAACTCCATATCACTTAAAATTTTGAACATAGACTCAAAAAAATACTAGGGAACAAGGATCTAGGATCAAAAATAACAACAAATACACGAATCAAAACAGATTTTTGAAATTGTGGGATTTATTTTCATTCTTTTTTGGAATTTTTTTTAATACGGTTGAATTTTTTTAATTCCACAAATGACTTTAAATTTTGCCTTTTAAAAAAAATAATTAATGGCGTGGCCGAATTATAATTGGTCACGTATAAAAAGTAGTTTTGTAAAATTGGAGTTAAAAAATAATGGCATGGATGGGCCTTTTCTCAAACGATAATGGTATTGATGAGCGAAACTTTTAACAAATAACATAAATGAGTCTTTTCTCAAAATTCGATGACATATTTGAGTTTTTTCTCTTTTTAAAATTTATAACTATGTATATAATAAATACATAGCACATACTCCATCTATCCCATATTAGTTGATCATTTTTCATTTTGCACTATGATTAAAAAATCATAAATAAAAAGATAATTTTACTAATTTATCCCTTAAAATTTTTTTGAGAACTTTACAAATAAATGTAAATACTTTTAAAAAGAATTAATTGCAAGATTAATATAAAAAAAATTAAATAATATTTTCTTAATATAGTAAGGTGATCAATTAATATGAAATAAGTACTTTTAATATATCGATCAACTAATATGGGATAGAGGGATTATTTATTATACTACGTAATTTTGTGTCCATCTCATGAAATTTTAGACAAAGTGAAGAAGCCATTAATTTTTGTGTCATATTTAACATCCCCATGCGAAATATATAAATACCCCTTTAAATTTTTCACAACAATTAGATACATCTTTTAATTTCATCAATGACCTAATACTTCCTCCATCCAATGATATTTATCTATTTTTGATTTTGCACACTTTTTAAGAAATCATAAATAGAAGAATAATTTTACCATATCACCCTTTGCATATAATAAATATAATGTCTTGAAAAATATAATAGGAAAATGACTATAATTAATGATGAGGGTAAATTGGGAACTAAGTGTAAAATTATCTCTTGATTTCATAAATTAGACAAGTATTGTTGGGCATCCCAAAATAATATAGTGGACAAGCAAAGATGGACAGAAGGAGTAGACATTACATTTATGAATTTTAATTGTATTCAAAGTTATCAACTTAGTGTAATGTAGCTTAGGGATGGGGCGGGGCGGGTTGAGCTCAACCCGTAAATTTTTTAAACCGCTCCGCATAACATTTTTTTTTATTTTCAACCCATCCCGCCCCGCCCCGCATAAATTTTTATGTTATTTTCTTTTTTAATTGAGTTTAATATGAAAAATAAAATTCGTCATTTTTTTCATTTTTCTCTAATTAACATCTCGACAACTAATTAATTGTTTGTAGTTAACATTTCAACAATTGTTTCTTAATCACTAATTAACTCTAATCAACATTTGTCTAGTTTAAATTTTTTTTAACAAAAAGAAGTTAAAATTAAAGTCAAAGTTTAATATAAAAAGTTTATATCTTTGATTTTTACAAAATACAAAGATTAAATTTTCTTCGAATTCCTATTTGATACCTTAAACCCACAACCCGCCCCGCCTCGCATAACTCTAGCCCCGCCCCATTGTCACCCCTAATGTAGCTATCCATTAAATGTTAAGCAACTGTTTTATCTCTTTTCTGTTTTTTTTTTTGGGTCCCTAGAGTGAAAATAGCACATTGACATAGTGGATGAGACTATTTCTCCTTTAATTACAGATTTTGGGTTTAAGCCTTGGCTATGGAAAAATCTATGATGGGTTGTGTTTCCCCCCGAATAAAGCCTTATGCGGTATGAATTCGAATTTAGTCAAATTTCAATGTGGGGTACCAAGCATCGAATGAGAAATTAAAAAAAAAACTTATTTGTGACACATTTGAAGGTTTAGGTTCAATTCGTAATTAACATATTAGTCTTTCGTATCAGGAATCACTTTATCTTCAAATCAACTGAGCCGATGAAACTCAAATATTGAATGTAAAGACAAAGTTAAAATTTAAAATTTATGAATTTGAAATTCAATTAATTTAAAATTACTAAATTCTTAACTAATAATTTATACATATTCAATAAATTATTTATTATTTAATATAACTACAAAATTTAAATTAATTTTTTTTTGAATCAGACTCAATCAAATTCATAATCAAAGAGCTAGCTCCATCCAAAATTCAATGCAAAAAGCAACAAGAGGGAAAGAGGAAAACAAATGTCATTTTCTGTCAAGACATGATAGCAAGTTGCCAAGCCCATTTAGCAAAAATATCCCTAACCCCAATTGAACCTGTATCCAACACTAGATTTTTTTTTAACATAAAGACAGAAATACCCACTACTATAATATAGCTAGCTTAAACTTCCACAATTCCATTAGTCATTCCAATTTTCCCACAAAAAAAAAAAAAAAGTATGGCAGATGAGGATATTTCTGAATGGCAACAAATCACATCTCCATCTTCAACTACTAGCAATAATAATAATACTCAAATTGCTGCCGTAGAAATTACTACTTTGCCATTGATTGAGGATATTACTACTGATAATAATAGTAATAATGATGATGAGAAGGGTACTTATGGAAATAACCGGTTGAAAAAGAGTTTAAGAGAATTGAGTTGTTGGGTTGTTGAAATTGCTTCCAAGATGAGAAATTATGTTGTTTCTAAAGTTGGAATTGGAAAATTCACTTGTAATAGAAGTAGAATATTGGCATTTCTTTTGGGCTCCTTGTTTTATTATATGATACAGAAAAAATGGAGGCGGCAAAGACAAATTGATACTACTTCTAACAAACTTATGCTCCTTCTCCAACAAAAAGACCAGGTATTTAACTTTTTCCTGGAGCTCTCACATTTTTTCCACCCACAAACACAAAGTTTATGTTTGATTAATATTACGCATCATCATTTAGCTATTGTAGTTATTTTTTCGTTGTTGATTATATTAAGTATTCTTATTTACTATTTTAACATAAATATATATAAACAATGCACTCATATTTTTTTTTTAAAAAAAAAGGAAAATAATAGTGTATTTCAAGTTTATTGTCCTATTCCCAATGACTCGACGTTTCCAACCCCATCACTTGACTATCCCATTTTCATTATATTTTATATAAATATTTTTAAGATAATATTATTTTGATTACTAATTAAATACTAAAAAATAAAAACTAAATTTATTTATTTTCTGAAAAAAATATATTCCTCCGTGATAAACAGAAACAAGATCTAATTCTGGATTATTTACACTATCTATCCTATAAATGCTTCAGAATTTTTTTAAGGAATAATTCTAGAGGGTAATCTATGTTTGCTCTGTAACAAAGTGCCCTGACGAATGAAGTTTACAGTATGGACTAAAGCAATAATTATCCTTTAATTTGCCCCTACTTTTGACACCTTGATATGCCTAATAGGAATCAGGTTTTTTCTTATATATGATGTGTCAGGAAACTTGTATAGAATTTACCAAATATCACAAGTAAATTATTAGATAGATGTGTAAATTTATAAGAGTAAAAAGTGAACTAACCTTATTTCATTGCAATAACTTTATTTAAAGAGTTTGATATTCTAAATCTTGAAGATAGTTTTTTATGGTATTCTTTATCTGAGATGGAGAGAAAAGCGCATATCTTTTGATTTGTGGACCAAATCCTTTAAAGGATATTGAAGTGCTTTTCATGAAAGGTAACTTTTCTTATAAGTTTCCATCATAATGAAAGAAAAAAATTATAGATTTTAACTCATCTAAAATAAATCCATCCAAATAGATATTTATATTTTAGTCTCAATATTAAATACTTTATAAGATCAAAAAATGGACTTCTTTAAATGACAACATATATATATATATATACAAATATATTAATATGTGAGTCCATAAAATAGAAATTACTATCAATCTCCACTAAGACCGCATATATTTCTGAAGAACCGTATATAGATGAAACTTTGTTGTGCACAAATTTTTGCTATCTTAATTAAAATATCTCAAAACAATCTTGTCCATTGATAATACCAATATAGGATCAAAGCGATTTTCGTAACATATATTCGTACCTAAACTCATCAATGATCACAAATATCAGCAATATCAATGACATAAATCAAATACAGAAATTACATGTAAAATGATATCAGTCATGTTTATTTTCAACTGGTCCTAATCTATGACTTTAAAGTTCAAAATCACTTTCTTCTACCTTGTACAATACCACAATAGAAAGTTAATATCTATATTTTTCAGAGTTATCAATAAACACATGAAATTCATAAATTTTATAAAACTTCAGTCTGTACAGAAAACAAACTTTAACATGTCAAAAATATAAATAAAATAACAAACATCCACTAAAGTGGCTCATCGTCGAATCTGACAACACTCATATGAGTCACATGCCCATGAAACACTTTAGGCGGGAGTGAACAGATCCATAATCATCGAATTTGTACTAATATGATCAATCGACATAAGACAACTTTGACTCTTTCCTTCACAACCAGAAATTTAATGTTAATGTGCTTTGACTTTGACGAACTTTGATTGCTCTTCGAATATGACTTGGCAGATTTGTTATCATAATAAATTTTCAGTGGTCTTTTTATGCCATTGACCATCTATATTCTAGTGATAAAATTCCTTAGTCATATTCCATGATTTGATACTTCATAGCAGACTACAAATTCAGCTTCCATGGTAGAAAAAGCTATTAATGTTTGTTTCACACTCTTCCAAGAAATGACTCCTCCAGCCACCATGAAAAATTATCCTGATGTGGATCTCCTACTATCAAGACACCCAGCAAAATCAGAATTGGAATATCCTGCGATCTCTAAGTGATTCGACCTCTGATAAGCGAGCATGTAATCTTTAGTTCTTTGAAGATACCTTATAACTCGTTTTGCTGCTTTTCAATAATCCATTCCCGCGTTACTTAAATATCGGCCTAACATTCCCACTATGTACGCTATATCTGGACGTACAAACTTGTGCATACATGAGACTTTCCACTACTGATGCATATGAAATTTTGTTCATCTTTTTCTTCTCTATGTTTAAATTTGCACAATGGCACAAACTAAATTTATCATCTTTTGCCACATGTATATCTCTCAGTACACAATTTTACATGCAAAACCTACTTAGCACCTTTTTGATATAAGTTTTTTGCGATAATTCAAGTGTGTTTTTGATACGATTTCTATGAATTTCTATACCCAGTACAAAAGACGTCTCACCAAGATCTTTCATTTCAAATTTGGTGGATAGAAATTTCTTGGTTTCATGCAATAAACCTACATCACTGCTTGCTAGTAGAATGCCATCTACATATAGCACAAAAATAATAAATATGCTCCTACTGAACGTGCTTTCTCATATATGTCTTATCTAACCTCTTTTATGTTTTTATGCTTTTATTGAGCCGAGGGTCTTTCGAAAACAGGCATCCTACCTTGGTAGGAGTCAGGTCTGCATACACTTTACCCTCCCCAGACCCCACGTTGTGGGATTTCACTGGGTTGTTGTTGTTGTCGTTGTTGTTGCTCCTACTGAACTTGAAATAGATGCATTGATTAATAGTGGTTTTCTTAAAACCAAAAGAGGTTATCACCTAATCAAACTTCTGGTACCATTATATTGACGGGATGCCTGTTTTAAACCATATATATACTTCTTAAGTTTACATCCAATGTACTTTGAATTTTGAGACTTAAAAAATTTCTAGTTATGCCATGTATATTGTTTCGTCAATGTTTCCATTGAAAAATGCAGTTTTTACATTCATTTGATGCAACTCTAAGTCATAATGATCTACAAGTGCCATAATGATTCTAAAAGAGTCTTTCCATGAAATTGGCGAAAAAGACTCTTTAAAATCTATGCCTTCTTTTTGGGTGAATCCCTTGGCAACTAGGCGTGCTTTATATCATTCGATATTACCTTTTGAATCACGTTTAATTTTGAAAATCCATTTACACTTAATCGATTTCGATCCTTGTGGTAACTCGAGAAGATCTGAAACGTCATTGTCTTTCATAGATTTCATCTCATCTTTCATGGCTTTGTTATCACTTGTTAGAAAACTTTTATGTAATGCACCCAAGATCACAAATAAATCATTAGACAGATATTTTATTTTATAAAGAATAAAAAGGGAACTAACCTTGTTCCAATGCAATAACTTTGTTTGAAGAATTTGATCTGCTAAATCTTGAAGATAGTCCTTTATATGATATTCTTTATCCTAGATGAAGAGAAAAGTGTGATTTAGGAACCAAATCCTTTTAAGAATGCTGAAGTGTCTTTCAGGAAATGTACATTTTCTTATAAGTTTCCATCATAATTAAAGAATAGGCTCATGAATTTTTTAACTCATCTAAAATAAATCCATACTAATAGATATTTATATTTTAGTCTCAAACATATAATATTCTATAAGATCAAAAAATGAGTTTCTTTAAATGACAACATACTATATACAAATATATTAATATGTAAGTCCATAAAATAGAAATTACTAACATGATAAACCTTTAAAGATCTATTGTACAACGGTCTCTTGAAAATTATTAAGATATACTCCATAGAAATCTGAAAGTATTTATCTGGTACATGCTATAATACATAGACATACACCTTAATTTGATCTTAACTGATAACTAAACGCGACAATTTTGAGGATGCACATTTAGATACCTCAACTCGTCTCCATTGTATTAGTTGAGCACTCTAACTTACAAAATGATCATCTAGACATCTCCAAAATTTATATGTCACGTCAATGTCGAGTGTCCACATGACAAATTGATGTATCTAAATGTGCATTTTCAAAATTGAAATATTTAGCTGCCAGTTAAGACCAAGTTAAAATGTTTATCCACATATTAGGTCTTCTAACAAGTAGTAACTATGAATGTTGCAGAAAATCGAGCAGCTATCACTCCAAATTAGCCAGATGAATGAGTCCCTACTAACAAGGCGAAAAGTTCCAGTCCTTCAAGTAGGCTAATAGATTCACTAGCCATTAATTGTTTGTTGTACAAGGTATACATGGAGCTTTCTCTTCTGCCAATGGTTGTATTTGAAATCTATAAAATCAAAAGTATATATAGTTAAAGAAACCAGAATACTTACTGTATGGACAAATTAAAGTAGATATTTTATTAGTATTTGGTATGGAATAATATGTACTCTTTTCATTGCAATGCTTGCTTGCTTTTACTTTCTCTTTAATTTGCACAAGTAATATGTGCCAGAGGGATTTATGAACCCCTTTTCCCAGTCCACCAAACCAAATAGTTCTAGTATTGGTTGAACACAGTGTGGACTCTACTAAACTATAGTTTCTTGATTCAGTAAGATAATTGCCAGTAGAGGATTGGTTTTTTTTATAATTAATGAGTCCACTCAACTAAACTTTGTTTGGATGATTGTTACGTATTGTTTCATAATATATCATATTGTATTGTATGGTGTTGTATTATATCGTACTGTAATGTTTTAATGAATACAATGATTGGATAGATTATATCATTTTATGTTGTTACATAATGTCAGACAACAACCATTTGAATGATAAACCTACGAGAAAAGTAGGGTATGTGATAGATAAAGATAAAATAAGAAGAAAATATTAAGGTAGTGACACGATCACACCGAATCTGTCATTACATAAAATGAGACTTTTCGTTTTATCTAATGATGGATTTAAACAATATGATATAATACAATTTAAGTAACAATCAAAATAAATCTGTCATTACATAAAATGAGACTTTTCGTTTTATCTAATGATGGATTTAAACAATATGATATAATACAATTTAAGTAACAATCAAAATAAATATTGTATTTAAACTAACAATACAATACAATACAACGAATAACAACCATCCAAACAAGGTGTTAAGCACTTGGTTATCGCTAAGACCCTTTAGTTCATCTTAAACACTTCTCCATTGAGTTAATTTTCACATATGATCATTGTGTTTCATCTATTAAAACAATAAAGTTAAAAAAAATATTCATATTTAAAATAATTGAACTTTCGCAAAATTCTTATGGAATTGCTAGTTTGCTACTATACAAAATTTTAATTGTTGATGTTCGTGTAAAATGCATATTTGATCCTATAATATACTTCTTCAATTTCAAAATAAGTGATATTTTAGCATTTTTATTTTGCTTAAAAATAAATAGTATTTTATGATTTCAAGAAGAAATTAATTTTATTCTTCCCAAATTACTTTTGTTTTAACACATGAAGTTTTACACCATTACAATATCATTTCTTTCTTCAAGACATTTAATCAAGGTTAATTAGTAAAAACACTCTCTATTTTCTTGGAATGAGCGATTTCTTAAGGGGTGTGACCAAACTTAAAATATCACTTATATTGTCACTGCTTTTAAACATTCTTTTTACTTATTACCTAAATATATCATATTTAGAAAATATTTACCATGTATAACAATTGTACTATGTATTAAAAGTAAATTATATATATAATATATATGTATTATAAATGTATTATACTTGTTTTGATCAAAAAGAAAATTGCACTATGTATTAAAAATAAATTATGCATGTAATATAGATTATTACACTATGTATAAAAATAAATTTTGCATGCAATATAAATGTATTATAAGTGTCTTAAAATGTATAGGCTTGTTTTAATAAAAAAATCATGCATTATGCATTTAAAATGTAATAAATTAAAAAAAAGCATTTAAATGAATTATATATAAAATTTCTAAATATGATATATTTAGGTAAGTTCGTCATAATAATATTATCACATTATCTTTCGGTAATAATCACCCCTAATGAAACGAGTTCCTAAATCAAAGGTCTCGGGTTTGAGCCTTGACTATGGAGAATAGTATATTGGGAGCGCCCATCCCCCTATTTGTCCTGTTGTGAGTGATTCGAATTTAGTTGGAGCTCCAATGCGAGAACCGAACACTCGAATGAAAAATAAAAAAATATAACAATATAATACAAATTAATTCTCTGACATATTTTTGGTTTTCATTTTCACCGTGCGGGGCAAACTTTATACCCAATCGTGTAAAAATAGAAAAACAGTTTGTTTGGGGCGGGTTTATGAGTGCTCTAAATAACAAATTTTTGAGTCGAGAAAAATAAATAATCAAGACTAAAAAATTAAAGTAACAAAGTGTAATATTTGATTTCAAAATGTAGTGCATGTTATAATTTCTATAATAATCCTCTGATTCTTCAAATAATATAAAATATGTTGAACTTGAATTTGATTTATAGTCAAGGGCTTGAATAACTTGATCTTGAATCTTCTTCTTCAAATTTGAATTTGAATTATTCGTCACGAACACTTGTATGGTTATGACGAATAATAAATATGAAGTAACTTGATCTTGAACTTCTTGATATTTTCCTTCGTTCTTGATCTTGAACTTGAGCTTGAATTTGATTACTTGAACTTTGTACCTTTGTAGAGAATTTGCGGTCTTTGATTCACGAACTCTCTTCTTGCTTCTTGTTCTTGAAAAACCTCCCCTCTGAGAATAATGAGGACCCCTATTTATAGTTGTAGGGAGTGATATGAGGGTGTGATTTGATTGGTTAGTTTGAACTCATCAATCAGATTTCTTTGGTGAAGAGTTTTAATTTGATTTGTCAGAACATGTCACATATACACGTGACATTATTCTAGTGACTCATTTAATTTGACTTAGATTGCCACATAACTTCGATACGTGGCATGATTTTAATGGCTTATTTAATTTGACTTGGATTGCCACATAATTTTGGCACATGGCATGATTCTAATGGCTCATTTAATTTGACTTGGATTGCCATATAATTTTGACACGTGGTGTGATTTTAGTGGCTCATTTAATTTGACTTGAATTGCCACATAACTTTGACACATAGTGTGCTTTTAGTGGATCATTTATTTGACTTGGATTGTCACATCATTTGGACTATTTTCTTGAATTTAATATAGTCCAAATTAATTTATGGATTTAAATCCAATATAATTTTAATGTTTACAGAGTTAGATGTGTTAAAAAAATTTTTTATGCGATATGAGGTTGGTTGAAGTCTTTGGGGGTTTGCTCCCATCATTTACCATTTTGATCAAAAATAGTTTATGTACTTTCGATTCAGATATAATTTTTTCGTTTTATTTTTGGTCTAAATATATCACTCTCAATATATTTTGACATAACATTATCCTTAGTTTTGACAGAAAGACACATGGGAAGCTCATAATAATATGACCTATACCCAATTTTAAATGTCCAATTCTTTCAAAAATCCACCGGTTTAACCCATCCACGACCTATTCCTTCTGCTTCTTGGCCCTTTTCTGTATTTTAATAAAAAAATTGATGGAGCGATTTTGAAAGATAAAAATCTAAGTTGAGTAATTTTAGTGAGACATAACCAAGACCAAGTTCAATGATTTTGATACATAAATTCTTGTTGAGTGCTATTTTGAGATATAAACTCTAATTTTCAGCAAAAATTTAAGATTTAATTGCATATTTAAAAATTACAGTAAAATCTCTATACATGCATATGCTTGGATTTGGAAAAAAAATATTCATTTATCGAGATTATTAGTTTATTGATAAATGCACGATAAATAAATATTTATTATTTTAGAGAGTATTTTGCAGTATGTGCCATAAGAAAGAAAAAAAAATATTTGAATTAAGAATTTCAAAAGTTTAAATCTAGGAAACTAAAAAATGTAGTCTTTGCATATTTATTATTTAAATCTAGAAAAATTAAACGAATTTAGTGAAGTTTAATATTTCTAATTGTATTCATATATATAGAATATGAAGAGATTTTATGTTAACTATAAAAGGAAAAAAACTAGATGTTTAAAAATCATAATCCAAGTATAATGTCTTCTCATCATTTGAAAGGCATACAAAAATCATTTTTAACCAATAAAATAAGAAACACAATATGTTAATGATGAGATTAATTTTAGTTTTGGTGGGAAGAAAAAAAATCAACTATAGAATCATATTTTAAAAAGAAATAGTTATTGATCTAGTATTATTGACTGATTAAATATATACAAATTCTTGATGTATTCTAGTAATTATTACTTTATATTTTTTTCTGGACCTTTAATACTTTATTTTTAATTATTATCTAATGCATTTAGCGAGAATATTACTTTAATATAACTGACCCAAATTGGGATCAGAGAAAAATATTCATTTAGCGAGATTATTACTTTATCGAGGTTTTACTGTATTCAACAATAAAGTACTTATAAATTATTACTTATATACGTGTTTATACTCGTAGTTACCGTATTATTTTAAAAAATTAAATAAATCGTAAAACTAGTTAACGTTGCAAATAGAGTGAGACTAAGAGTGATGTTCTTCTTAAAGAACTGATTGGACAGAAAGGGCTATTAAACTTTATGAAATTCACTTTCAAGGCCCTACATTTTACAATTGATTTCAAATAAGTCCCATCTTTCTCCGGCGAACTCTTCGCGATATCCTTTCCTTCCTCCGACGAAATCAACCCGTAAGTTCCGCCATTTCCTTTCTACATTTTCTTCTCTTGCTCAGATAAAAACCCTAATTCCTCTTATGTATTCTTATTTGCTTCACATTTCGTAAAACCTATGAATTTTTGAGGTTTTGTTGTTGTTATCTCTGTTTGGGTATTTCGTAATCAGTTTTTTTTGCTTATCTCTAGAACTGCATAAAATATGAAATGTTTATGTAATAGTATTGTGATCCTTCTAATAATTCATACTGCTAATTAGTCGAGATAAAATATTACTTATAAAATCCATTAATTTTTGTTTGGTAATTAATGGTTTCTTTGTCTACTAAGATTATTAAATTAAATACTCCATCTCTTCCAATTTGAGCAATTTTTTTGACATTATTCGGTTAGTGATATTATTATTATAGTAACATACTATTCAGGACTTTCAAGCACTCAAATTTATTTAATTATTCAGGTTCTAAGCTTTGATGTGATCTCTCTCTCTTTTTTTTTTTCCAGATGAAAATGACTTTTCAAGTGTTAATTTAATGTGAATTACAATATAATTTGCACGTTTATAATAGTGCAAAACCTATTTTGACTAGAAATTGAAAACATATTCGTATATAATTGGACATTAATTAAATAAACTATCAAATATCAAATCCTAACTAATTTTGGTTTCTTATTCCAACTTTGAATTAGTATTCCAACATTTGATGTCATTCAAAGTTATATTTTCAATTATTGATGCACTAGCCACCAACCTCCATTTTTTATGCACTTGTCACCAAACTTCAATTATTGAAACACTTGTCTCCAACTCTCAACAACACTTTGTCACTAACTCCCAATTGTTGAAGTACTTGTGTTAAACTTCCTTTTTTTGGTTTTCGTTTTTGTTGTTGATTCACTTGTCGCCAACCTCCAATTGTTGAAGTACTATTCACCAACCTCCAATTGTTGAAGTACCTACCTGTCTCCAACTCTCAATTGGTGATGCATTTTTCATCAACATTTTTTTTTCATTTGTTGATGCACTTGTCATCAACTTTCTATTGTTGTATCAAAATATTCACTGAACAATCTAATTTTTGTTGAAACAATTTTCGGTGAGTTTGCTAACGTAATCCTTGGCCACACGGGTAAAATACATTGGTTAAAGCTATTTGATACTCTACTAAGATCGTAGTGACTCTTACCAATAAGAAGAATTTGTTCAGAACCTCATAAATTTGTTAATGTTCTCCATAAATCTTCTCTACTAGAAAATAAGCAATAGCACCCCTATTTATGCATGAATTTGAATAAACTAACAAGAAGCAAATTCTAACTAGTTTCGGTTTCTTTCTCCAACTTTAAATTAGTCTTCCAACGGAATGTTCTCTTCCATTACCACTAGTATAATAGATAAATCAGATTAAAAAATTAAGTCAAAATCCGTATAAATACATTAGTTTCTTCTCATGCAACACTGCCATGTATAGTGTGATGGAACGAGTATTAGAGTGAACCACATGTGTCTGTTCTTATAGTAAGAATGCAATTTATATGTTTTGTAGAGAACTGATTAAACATTCACAGTTTCGAATTTTGCTACTAGCGAGCAAATAAGTGAATAAACTTCAAGTTTTGTGTCTGCTTGCTTGATGTTTTGAGCAAACATCACTCTTTTCTTCTGCATTGGACATCAACTGAGTGATAAATTTTGCTAAAGTAATCCATTTTCGTCCACTCTGTTTCTTTTTCCCCTCACTTAGATAATGTGGCTATGTTTTAAATTCTTCATCGTCCCTTATTCTTTTGTATTTTATCAGCAAGGAGACATTTCACAGATGACTTAGACTATTGATGGGTAGTCGGTCACTAGTCACGTCATGTTGGTGTTATTCTTTTTTGATTGTTAACGTTATGTATTTTTTGTTATTTTTAATGCATTTCTAAACCCTTATGCCTTTGTTTTAGAAGTGTTAGTTATTTTGAGTCCAATGTATTGTCTGCTAGAAGTCTTTAGATTTCTTAGAGATTTATATATGCTTATAGAAAATGTATGTCAGAACTTCTAGTGCGAGATAAACTAAGTTTTAATAATAGTTGGACTGAGACGGGCATCAATGGCGGGACATGGACAATGAGTCATATAGCCGATTCCAACATGCTTGAGATTGAGTTGTAGTTGTTGTATTTGACCCTTAATCCTTTACATACGTATCAGCAAGGAGAGATTACGCAGATGGCCAGATTAGATCTTCTGACGGAAGCTGTTGATGTCTTTGTTAGTCACTAATCATATCGCGTTAGCATACTTCAGCTTGAAGGTCGAAATTTAGTGATATCTCAATCAAACTCTAGACTTACAAGCATGTCTGGGCAGCTGCCATTTCTTTTTGTTTAAATCTTCCTTTACCCAAAAACGGCCATCGTGAGAGACTTTTGTCCTTTTCCTTCCTTGAAGGTCTTATTTAAACAGTAAACTTGAATAGTTTTATCACATCTAATATGTTTGAGGAGTTGTGGGATATTATTTTGATATATTCAGTATGCCAATTGTTTGGAAGCACTACCACCCCTTATTTATTTGAACTAAGTTGCGTTGTTGGGGAAGAGGAGAGAGAAATGTGAAAAGGAATAAAAGTGTCCCTTAATCCCAATGGGGTAAAAGTTTCTTACGCTGAGTTGATTACAACCATGCCATAATGCAATCAATGCTGCAAAAACCAATCAAACAATGGACTATATTTTTTTTGCCTCTCCTTATTCAACGTTACTAGCACAAACCAAGCTAACTCTTTAAGAATTGAGAGGGTTAGTTATCTACGCAACTAGAGCCGATAAAAATATTATCTATGTACCTAAGGGCGTGGCCTAGTGGTCAATAAGGTGGGTTGAAAACCATGAGATCTTAGGTTAAGATCCCAACGGAAGCAAAAGCTTTAGGTGATATCTTTCCATTTGTCCAAGCGTTGGTAGTGGACTTTGCATTTCAAAATATTTTGAGGAAAAAGACCAGATTTACCTCGCTATTTCTTATTGTGGTTTAACTTACATCCATTATACTTCAAGTTGAAGCTCTTTTAAAGGTCATGGTCGAAAATTGAATTTTTTCCTAACGACATGCGTAAGATTAGACCTAAAATATAGAGAGAAGACCAACATTATTCAATTTCACATAATATGTGAGCAGATTGACTCATATTCCCCACTTTTACTTGAATATTTTAGTAAGAAGAACTAGTGGTCAAATTCCCTCAACATTTTAATATTTCCCAATTCACCCTTTGGGGTGGCTCAGATAGTTTTGCTTGGGAGTTCCATAATGGAGGTCTTAAGTTCAAAACTCCTTATCGACAACAACAGGGGGTTGGCCTTTTGGGTCAAGTTCGTCGCATAGGGCTCGCCTAGTGCGATTTACCTCTCCTCTGTGGTTTGCACGCTATTGCACAAGAGCAGGGTTTACCTTGTACGCACCCAAAAGGGTAGCGGCTGTGGATTCCCTTGTCATAAAAAATTTCTCAATTGAGAAGGGCAATAAGTGAAATTTTGTAGATAGAAATTCACATTATTCATATTACTCACCGATAGTATGGTCTTGCAAGAAAATAATCGTTGTCCACAACTGTATAATTGTGCTACAAATCAACTATTGGGGTTATAATCGCCATTGCACAAAAACTTTGTATAAAATCAAGTAACAAAATGGGGTCGAGTGCCATTTTATGCAACAAGCATTATGCAATCTTAACATACAAAACTGATAACCAAACCAATAAGATATTTATTATTGATTTTCGGTTTATCAATTTTTGGTTTTTTAACTGTGCAGTTTTTGGTTTAACCGATAAGAAAATGCTCAAATGATCATATATAATATAAGATGTTCATAAAAATAGAAATTAGTAGAAAAATAGAAATCCAACACAAATTTCTACATTGATCACTTTTGTTTAGGACATAATTGTTCCTGCAATAAATTGAGGAAATAATATTTATTATTTGTCACTGTCACAATTAAATCTAAAATTGAGAAGAGAGAAGGTAATACTAGTTTGTGTCGAGAAGAGAGAAGGTGTCTCAATAGAGAGGGAGAGACACTAGTTTGTATTGCCTACAACCAAAAGTAATGCTAAAATTTAGAAAATAGGAGTGGTAAAATTTTTCCTTTTGATAAATGGTACTGTTTTATTCCTCAGCATTAAGGAATGCTGGCTACCTCCAAAAGTGTTACAGGCTACCTCCAAAAGTGTTACAAGGGAAAGTAAAAGTAGACTTTAGATTACATAAAGCATATGAAATCTACAAGATCTTCTATTTCCTCTCTAGAATTTCCTTCACACCAAAAAAACAGTGTGGATATCCTCCACCACTTCTTCTGACTCTTGCTCCCGCCTCTTTTGATCCAACAACTCATTAGATCAGCTGTATGCTCAGGCATTGTCCATTCAGTTTGGTGAGAGATAAGAACATATGCCAAAGTTGAGCAGTGAATTTACAATGTAGTAAGAGGTGATTGTTGGTCTCCCCAGTTTCATTACACAAAAAACATCTGGTCACTATTGTCCTTCCTTTCTTTTGAAGAACTTCATGTGTGAGGCAAGCCTTTCTGACCACCAACCATGAGAAACATTTTATTTTGGTGGGGGGTTTGCTTCTTCCACAACTTTGTGTTCACTCCTTGAGCTATGTTGTTCTCCCTTTTGTATATTCCGTTCACTTTGAAGTTTCCATCTTTAGTGTGCTTCCATCTCAGGGAATCAAGGCCCTGTGTTGTGCAGTGATGTTTTCCAGCACAGTCAGCAAACTGGCCAGTCTTTCTGCTACCCAATCATTGAGGTTCCTTCTGAATGTCAGATTCCACCCTTGTGGTGACCAACATTCATTAATAGTGTTTCCGGATTGTTACTTAGGATCAGGAGATTAGGGAAAGACTCCTGCAGTGGAGTTTGCCCAATCCAATCATCTCTCCAAAATTTTGTTTTAAGGCCATTTTCCACCTTGATTCTGGTATTGTTCTGAAGCTTGGGCCATATGGATATGATTGATTTCCAGACTCCTACTCCATAGGTGTTGTTGACATCATTGGAAACCTAGGGACTGATTTGGCTATTCTTGTGGGTGATAACCTCACAAAGTTTTGCATCTTCTTCGCTGAATCTCCATAGCCACTTCATTAGTAAGCATTTGTTTTGGGATTTTAAAATTCTGATGCCCAAGCCTCCTCGATTTTTGCTCAATTGTGTCACTTACCATTTGAGTATCCACCCCCCTCTTTGTTACCTTTCTACAAGAAGTCTCTTCTAAGCCTGTTGAGTTTCTCTTCTACACCGGAAGGGATAGGGAAAAGGGACATCACATATGCGGGAAGTGAGTCTAAGACAGAGTTGATTAAAGTGACTCTTCCCCCAAGGGATAAATATTGAGCTTTCCACTGTGAAAACATCTTCACTGTCATTTCAATGATGCTGTCCCATCTCACCACTTCATTGTGCTTGTATCCTAGTGGCATGCCTAAATAGACAGTAGGTAGGTTTTCCACACCACCCCCTAAGATGTCAGCCAGAGACTGAATGTTACTCACCTCCTTGATAGGGAATAGGTTGCTCTTTCTCCAGTTAAATTTCAAACCTGAGACAGCTTCGAAGACCACTAGTATCACTCTGATGTATTTGACCTGCTCTGCTTCTGCTTCACAAAGATGATGGTGTCATCTGCGTAGAGAAGATGACAAATTTCCAATTCTCTTGGTCCTCCATTATTCATCTTGAAGCCCCTTAACAAACTATTTTGTAGTGCAATTCTCACCATACTACTTAGACGTTATATAACAATGATGAATAGGAATGGGGAGAGTGGATCTTTTTGTCTATGGCCCCTTTCAGCTGGAAAAAACCAACAGGTTGTTAATGGAGAACCTAACAGTTTTATGCAGAAACTAATCTATTTTAGCCATCTGCTTCCAAATCCCATTTGTATAAGCATGTTCAGGAGATAATTCCAGTTGACATGATCAAAAGCTTACTCAATGTCAAGCTTACACATTAGTCCAGCCACTTCACCCCTAATTCTTGTATCAACACACTCACTTGCTATTAGAGCTGCATCCATTATTTGTCTGCCCTTGATGAAAGCCATTTGGTGTCTATTGAAGAAGCTACTTATTACCCTTTTCATCCTTTCAGCTAGAGTTTTGGCCAATATCTTATAGACTCCGGATATTAGGCTGATTGGCCTGAAGTCTCGCAGTTAAACTGCACCCGTCTTTTTGGGAATAAGAGCTACATATTTAGCATTAAGACTTCTCTCAAAAACCTGATGATCATAGAAATATTGCAAAGTTCCTATAATGTCTCCCTTGATCAAATCCCAGAAGTTGAGATAAAAGTTCAACGGAACACCATCAGGTCTAGGGGCCTTGCCAATGGCACATGATTTGATGCTTTCCAGTATCTCTTCTTCATCAAAATTTCTTTGGAGCCATGCCTGATCCTCTAGTGAAATAGCTGGTGCATCCCGGATGGTGAATTCAGGCCTCCACTCTTCAGTTTCCTTGTGAAGTGACTGATAAAAACACTGAACAGCTTCCTTGATGGCTTCTTGATCAGTAATGTTGAGATCTCCCACTTTCAACGTGTCAATAGAATTAAATCTCTTATGAGCATTAGCCATTCTGTGGAAGAATTTAGTATTCTTGTCTCCATTTTTCAGCCATTGGACTCTGGACCTTTGCCTCCAAGCAATTTCCTCCCTCTTTACCTCTTCTAATTCCATGGTTAGATGAATTTTTTGGTCTAGTTCATCATCTGAGAGAGATCTTTGTTCTTGTATGAATTCCCAAGAACTAATTTGTATCAGGATCTCGATTTTTTTCTGCTTCCAGTTCACCTTGTTGTTTTTACTCCATTGCATAAGCTCTTTTTTTGAGTAGTTTCAGTTTATTTGCCAAGATGAAGGCAGGTCTGCCAGTGTTTGGGAATGAGCTCCACCAATTCTTCACCTTATCTTTAAAACCCTCTATCTCCATCCGCCAATTTCGAATTTGAAAAATGACTTTCTGGAATCCCAGTCCCTGCAAGAGAGGAGGATGGGGTTGTGGTCTGATCCCAATCTAGGGAGTAGGGTCTGCTTGACTTGGGAGAAGGAGTCTTCCCAGTCAGCTGAGCACAGGAACCTGGCTATTTCGGAAGCACTCCTCTGGTTCTCCCCTCTCCTCCAAGTGAAAGACCCTCCAAATAAAGGAGGGTCTACAAGTTCCAGGTCATTGATACACTTAGAGAACTCAGACATGGCCCCTGATATCCTGCTGCAGTTTACCATTTCGGCTATAAATCTTGTGACATTGAATTCACCACAAATCACCCAAAGCCCATCCCAGCTAGCTCTACATGATGTTAGTTCACCCCAAAGATCTTTTCAGATGAGACTGTTACAGTCTGCATAAACAACACTGAGAAGCAAAGTTAGGTCTTGGTTGATGCTTGTGAGTTTTCATGTGATCATTTGGCTACCAATTTCAAATAGTTCTCCCCTCCACTCCCTCTTATCCCACTGGATAAGTATGCCCCCTCTGCTGCCTCTAGCCTCCAATGGACCTCCCTCACCCATCTGTTTGTCCATAACTCTCCTAGGATGTATTTAACATCTCTATCCAGTTTTGTTTCTAAAGAACCTGGATGTTTCCTCCCCACTGCTGAATTAATTGCAAATCAGCTTCCTTTGTCTGCTCCATTAAGCCCCCTAACATTCCAAGATAGAATCTTGACTTTCATTGATCACTAATGGGTGGTCTCCTCCCTTTCCTCGATTCGCTTCTTGGTTCACTATCCTTATATTTTATCTCGCATATTAAATTCCTGACTTCCTTTGTCACCAATTGCTGGTTGTTGATTGCTATCTCATTGGGCTGACCCTTCCTCTTATCTAGTTTAATGAGTAAAATCTCGGCTTCTTTTTCTAGATCGTCAAAAAGAGCCCCAAATTCTTTGCTCAATTTGACAATGTTCTGATGGACCCTAGAAGAAGTTTTTGCCTCGGACTCTCTATTGCACTCACTAGCGTCGAATTGAATAGGGATGGGGTCTTCTAGAGGTATCAACTAGTTATCTGAGGCTTCCCCTGTTTCCTCTACCTCTTTAATTGGAGCATTCGGCGTCGGAGGTGAAGTTGTAGGAGGTAAATCGACCTTCCCGTTAAGTCTAAGTTCGTTGAAAATGGCTTCCTCGTGTATCTCAGCTTCTGGGTGGAAGATGGAAACTTCTGTCGATGAGGTTATGATTCTCATCAGAGCTTCGTCCTCTCTTCTATCATAACTCGATGTCTTATGTTGTGTTCCCAGCTTCGCAATAACAAACTTGGTAAAGGGCTCAACTGCTAACTTATTTTTGAGAATCCAAATCTTGGGCTGCTAGAGGGGCCCCATAGTTACGAACTTGCTCTGGCCCAATACAATCAGAAGGGTTAAAATCCACATTAAAAGACTCCACAAGTGGCCATCTCACATCTGTCGTGCCCACGTGATTCTGGTTCAGACTGGGTCCCACAATATTGCCTATAAGCGGCTGTTCTTTCCCTTCCCTCCTTAAACCCTAAAGTACGAGGGGTATCATTTGCTTGTCTCTTTCCCTTTCCAACCTAGGACTGAGGCCTCGAATGTCACACTGGTCCTCCTCCAACTTACGAAACCTTGTTGGAGCTTCGACCCACACTGGGAGTGAAAAATTCTGATCATCGTCTGAGATTTCAACTTATCTTGGGATATTTTCGAAGGGGCCTTGCACTTTTAAACGCGCCCGTCGGAGATGATTTTTTAATGAGGTTTCTTCTTCTGATTCTATCCAACCCACATATCTATCTCCTATTTCTTTCATAATTTTGGCCGACCAAAGATGCAAAGGGAAGCTCGAGGATTCAGATCCAAAACCAACCAAATCTGTGATGGGTTGGGAAAGCACCCGCCGTTGGAGACCACCAATCCAACATTAGTTGTTTGCGCTTCCTCTTCCAGTTGCCAAGAAGATTATTTTCTGCATCCTCTCTCGAATGGAACTCGAATGTAAACTGTATGCCATTGATATCATAGATTTGGAAGTTGAAAACTCCTTCCCAAACCTGTTGAGCCCACCTTCTTACTTCACTCCTTGTTGGGATCTCATCACACTCTAGAAAACTCCCTAAGCATCTATTTAGAAGGTCCTTCTCATCATGGTTTGTCGAGGCTTTCAAAAGCTTCTACTCATTGAAAATAGTTGGCTCCTGAGCAGTCCTTATAATCTTTTGGAAAGCTTCCTTATAGCTACCTTCACCCCTCAAAGATTGATGTTTCAAGGCCCCAGGCACTGGAGCAACACCATGCTTTAAAGACCCCTATTAATGAAGCTTTCAATGTGATTTACAATACTCAACCACCCCTCATTGGGCTTGTTCTCAGGAATAATAATGACTGATCTGGAATAGCCATTAATCGTGATAACTAATAGGAATCTACCAAACTTGTTAAACTTTAAAAAGCAAAAGATGTTAATAGAGACATCCCTGACTTTCCATGTCTTGGAAGTCTAACCCCTTATTTCTGATGCTTCCCTCATTTTTCTGCATAACCACCAAAGAGCTCCACTGCTCAATGTCATTCTCCTCATATACAATCTAGCACTCTCCACCCATTCAAACCAAGTCTCGGAAATGACTTAGTTTAAGAAATGTCATACGACTTCCCCGCAGATCTGAAATAAATACGATTTTCCATAATTTGGAAAAAAGGCTTTCAAAGAAAGATGGAAGAAAGAGATTCTGGTGGTTGAAGACCACCGAAGGAGGGTTCCAAAGCCCGGAAGGAGCCTTTAGAGAACTTATCTTTGCAATCTTTTGGAAGTTAAGAATTTGGAATGTGTGAGAAATATAGGAGAAAAATATAATTGAATTGTGTCTCTACGTTATTACATTGAGACCCTATTATAGACACTACATTAAACTCCTTTCCCAGCTAGGACACTACATTATAATCTTTTTTCAAGTAGGATTCTATATATTATTCCTTTTAATATTCCTATTCTTATTCCTGTTCCTATTTTAAATAGGATTGTATATACAATTTTTGCTTCTATTCCTATTCTAACACTTCCACTCAAATTGGTGCATACAAGTTATATGTACCTAGCTTGTTATAGATATAATTAATACGAGGACCAATGAGGGTCTTGGTGAGATATCTTCTAGTTGATCACTCGACTTCAGAAAATTGACAATCAATCTCATTGTGCTTAGTCTTTTCATGGAATACTGGATTTGATGCGTAATGCCAGTCAATCATAATGTGCTTAGTCTTCTAATGAAATGTTGGCTTTGATGCATAATGTCGATAAAACACATAGTGATGAAATTATAGTGTTGAACTTCCCAAGCCCAGCTTGAGAAGATTGTTTCAGACCATAGAGTTACTTGTATAATTGACATACAAGGCCATAATACTCCCCTTGAGCAACAAAAATTGGTTGGAACATGCTTATGCATTGGAGTATTAGATTTGATGGCTGAAAGTGTTCACAAGCTGAGAAATAAAACTATATGGGTAGGGTCAGAATGATGGCACGACCCTGCTGAAATTGAAGTGGTGTTTTCCGGTTTGATGGCTGAAAGTGTTCACAATTTGAGAAATAAAATTATATGGATAGGGTCGGAAGAATGGCATAATCCTGCTAAAAGAGAAAATTATATGGGTCAGGTCGGAATGATGGCACGACCCTACTGAAAAATAAAAATTATATAGGTAGATCGGATTGACGACACGACCCCACTGAAAAAGAAAAATTATATAGGTAAGATCGGAATGATGGCACGACCCTACACAAATAAGAAAGTAGTCACCGAAAAGATGACACGCTGCTTACGTAAATTGGATAAACATAGTCACCAAAAAGATGGTACGGTGTTACACAAATCGGATATGAGAAAGTAGTCACTGGAAAATGGCACGGTGCTACACAAATCGAATATGAGAAAGTAATCAACGGAAAGATGGCATGGTGCTACATAAATAAGATCTGAGAAAGTAATCACCGGAATGATGCACGGTGCTACACAAATCAGATATGAAAAAGTAGTTATTGGAATGAAACACGGTGCTACACAAACACTGACGGATATTTGGTTGACACAAAATAGTCCTAGAAAGTTGTCGAAAATTGGCGTACGGTGACCTCTCTGACTAAGTTTTCTTCCCCTGGATATGGGATTCATGCATACATCGTTGGCCCTACTTTTGTTAACATAACCATTCGCCAGACAGGTGGCATATATGGGTGATAGCCGTCCGCCGACAGCGGAAACTCTTTGATTCTTTACCAAGATCGTAGAGGCTCTGGTATCATGTGAGAAATAAAGGAGAAAAATATTATTGAATTGTGTCTCTACATTATTACATTGAGACCCCATTATAGACACTATATTAGACTCCTTTTCCAACTAGGACACTCCATTTATAATCTTTTTCCAAGTACGATTCTATATGTAATTCCTATTCATATTCCTATTCTAAATAGAATTGTATATACTATTGTTGATTCTATTCCTATTCTAACAAAAAGTTTGATCAAAGTCAACATTTTGGGTTGATGAGGTTGGATTTGAGTTTTGACGATTCCACTAGGTACTGATTATTACTTAGTTGGATGGTTTGCACAGATCTCAAGGCATTTGAGAGTGATTTGACCATTGAGTTGATTTCTAACTTTTTAAAAAGTTTTGGTTGATCACATTCAACATTTGATCAAGACGACTTCGAATCGGTGATTTAATGATTCCAACAGGTTTGGAACGTGTTTTATGATCGATTTGCACCATTGGTTTGTATTCGTGAGGTTCTAAATAAGTTTTGAGGGTCGATTCCAAGTTGAGATGTGTTTTGGGCATTGTTGGTGTTTGGTGCCTATATCTGCAGTGCTTTACCATTTTTGTGGTATTGCTTTTGTGGTCAAAAGGCCGTATTTGCGGTAAAAGGTGGCAGTGTTGAGAATAGGTCCCGAAACAGCAGCCTCGACTCGCCGTGCACTACTTACAAAAAAAAAAGTCTTATGGCGAAAACGGTTTTCCAACCAATTTCGAAGAATTCCCAGTTTCTCATCGATGGTGACATCCTAAATCCAATTACTTCACTCCCTTTGAAAGCTGGGCCCTTCTCAGGGCGGTTGAATGGATGGCTTCCAAGGCCAGGGCTCGATCCTGCACAATTCAGACCAGCGAGTATCTGTTTAATTTACTTAATGCACTCACAAGCGAACGCTTGAGTCGATTATTTCCAAGATCTAATTCCAGTTTTTTCTTATGTAGTGGAAAGTCTCCTTCTAAGAAAAATATCCAAAGTTTTCATTTTTGATCGAATTCCGTCTAGTAAGCCTCGAGATCTTACGGGTGTTTGATTTCATGCTCCTGAAGATAGGAATCTAACGTGAGCTGTCGTGTGTTCATACTCCGCTGCAGAATGGGGTCATAGAAAAGAAAATACATAAAGCCTAACAAGCGAGCCATGCTTCCTTGAAATTGATCCTTGGCCCCTCTTCATTCTCTACAGGGTTCCAAACCTTTCTTCAACATAGGTGACAACGAGCCAGGCAGAGATGGAAGTTACTGCTTTTGTTTCATTTGTGATATTTGGGCTACACAAACACTGACGGATTGAGCATTTTTTTCTATCGTTAGTTTGTCATCTTGTCTTTTAAGAGCATTTCCTAGTTATAAGTTTGTTGCCCATTGTTCATCAATTTATGTTATTGTTGTCATATTAATGATATATGAAGGATGTCCTATTTATGTTCAATCAACCTAGTTATACGTATCCTTTAAGTTTTCATAAGAAAAGCTAGTTATATGTGGTTTGTTCCCATTTTCTCACTGACTTGTCATACAAAAGGTATGTTGTTAGAGTGAGTGTGATTTACATAAAGTAAAGGTTAGTAAATGACTCAAAAAGGATTCATGGATCAGTCGAGAATCATGAGGTCTCAAGTTCAAATCAAAGCAGAGGCAAAAACACTAAGATTTCCTCTCATCTATTGAAGTCTTGGCGGGCAGAGTTATTGATAGCTGTGATGTTGGGGAGTAGTCCAATGAAATTACTCGAGATGCGCGTAAACTTGTCTGAATGCCACAATTATCAAAAAAGACTTATTTATGTGTAAATTTTGGAATTCCGATCCAGTCAACCTATTTGTGACAACCGGTAATCTCATACATAATATCATTAATTAATCAAAAATCAACTAGCAAGACTTTGACTCAATTTTCATCGATCAATTTACAATTAGTGTTTCTCTAATTAGGATGAGGATACTTATTTCTTGAACATGGTAACTTGTATTCCTCAGCATTAAGGGTATGTTGGCGACCTCCAAAAAATGAGTTTACAAGGAAAAGTTAACTAGAAAAACTCCTAAGAAGTCACAATTATCTGTACTTCCTAATATACATTGTTCTTTACACCAAAATCATAAAGAGGCAATACATTTCAATTTGATCTTTTGTATGGACCTGAATCTTCCTTCAAAGATCCTTTCATTTCTCTCCTTCCACATGTTCCATCGGATACCTGTTGGTAATGTTTTCCACCACTTGTATTGACTCTTACTCCCACCCCTTCTGATCCAGCAGTTCGGTAAGTCTGCAGTATGCTCTGGCATTGTCCATTTCTCCCTAGCCAAACAGATAAAAAGTATGAATTGTGATGTTACCTACTGTGCAAGAACAAATGGTTATCAGTTTCTGCTGCCTCCATACATAGAGGCATAGCTAGATGCTATCTGGATTTTCCTCCTCTAAAGTGTTTCATGAGTCAGACATTCTTTCTTCACCACTAACCGTGAAAAGCATTTGACCTTTGTTGGTGCCACGCGTTTCCAAATAGCTTTCCATAGACCCTTGAAATGTCCAGCCAACTCAGACATGCCCCTCTTGTATACTCTATATACTGAGAATTTCCCATCTTCATTATGCCTCCATCTGATGGTGTCAGGTCCAGTAGTTGGCCAAGTAAAGTTTCCCACGCTTTCTAACTGTTCAACCACACCCTTTCCGCTTCCCAATCATTCAACAATCTAGTGAAAACTAGATTCCAACCATATGCTGTTCAAATTCTCCCTATTGTGATAACTGAACGAGTGCAGATAAAGAATAGTCCAGGGAATGTCTGCTGCAAAGTTCCTTGCCCAGTCCAATTGTCTTTCCAGAAAAGTATCTTTTCTTCCATTGCCCACATGGTAGCTTATATTCCTCATCAGGGGTGTCTATAAGGACCTGATAGTTTTCCAAACTCCAACTCTAAAAGTGTTTGTGACTTCATCAATATACTATTGTCCATTCTGCCCATACTTCTATTGGATCACATCTTTCCAAAGAGCTTGACCCTCCTCATTATACCTCATAACCATTTCATGAGTAAGCTGTTATTTTATAGCTTCAAGTTTCTAACCCCATACGTCCTTGCTCTCTGCTCTGTTGGACTGCTTCCCACTTCACCCAATTGAAACTTTTAGCCTCTTTGTTACCGTGCCACAGAAAGTTCCTTCTCAAGCTGTCAAGAGTTTTGATTACCTTGCTTGGCATGGGAAGTAAGGACATCACATATGTTGATAAAGAATCCAAAATAGAGTTGATTAAAATTAGCCTGCCTCCTAAAGAGAGATACCGAGATTTCCACATTGCAAGCTTTATTTTTGGCCTCTCTGTAATTCCATCCCAAATCTCAAGAGCCACGAGTTTTGATCCCAATGGCATTCCAATATGTATAGTAGGCAACTTTTCCACCCCACACCCCAGAATGTTTGTCAACACGATGCATCTGTGTAACATCCTTAATAGGAAAGATTTTGCTTTTCCGTAAATTAACTTTCAGTCCATATGTAGCTTCAAAAATAACTGGCACCATCCTAAGATAGTTGATTTGCTCAGGATTAGCATCACAAAAAATTACAGGGTCATCTACATACAACAGGTGGCAGATTTACAGTGTCACACATCTGCCCATTTTCCAATTCTAAAGCCTTGTAACCATATGTTCTGAGCGGCAATCTTCAGTATGCTATTGAAATCCTCCATGGCTACGATAAAGAGGAAGGGTGATGGGGGATCTCCCTGTATGAGCCCCCTCTCTGCTTGAAAAAACCCAGCTGATTCTCCATTAACCAGAATTAAGAACCTAGTAGTTTTGATGCAGAATTCAATCCGTTTCAGCCATCTGCTGCCAAATCCCATCTGTCAGAGAATATTGAGTTGAAAATTCCAATTGAGATGGTCATAAGCCTTCTCAATATCCAATTTGCACATTACTCCAGGATCCATACCTCTCAATCTAGTATCAACACACTCACGTGCTATCAAGGCAGCATCCATAATTTATTTCCTTTTATGAAGGCAATCTTTCAGCCAACACTTCTGCTATGATTTTGTACATTCCAAATATGAGGCTAATAGGTCTAAAATCCCTCAATTGAGTAGCTCCCACTTTTTCGGGGTCAATGTCACAAAGATTGCATTAAAACTCTTCTAAAAAAAAAAGAGGTATTCTGAGGTTGATGAAAGCAAGGATGACAAACAAAAGCTCAGACAGAAGAAGTCCACCGGAGAGAGACGTACTGATGCCCAGAAGGAACCTCAGTTAGATATCTTGGGAAATGTGTCTGAGAGCATTTGTCAAACCTACTTGCTTGCTAATTCCAAAAGAGGATGAGGATACTTACAAACAAATACTCGTAAAAATTTACTTTGGGATCTCTTATTGTCTTGTCTCATTCGATTCTTCACCACCTGCCGATTCTCTTTCTCCGGCACCACCACTGCTATTGTTGCCACCGCGCACTGGAAAGCCAACGTCAACAACCTTCTTCTACTCCTCTCTAAAGTCTAAATGCTACACATTACCACTCACTATGCATTTTTCACTGCTAGCGTTAGGGGTGTGCAAAAATTGATTTAACTGAGAACCAGAAAAAAAACTATTCATTTATCGGTATTGGGTTATTGGTTAACGATTTTTAAACAGTTTTGTAAAAAAAATTATTGGGTTATCAGTTCGATTTCCAATTTTATGATTTTGGTTAATGGTTAAACCACTAACCCAATTATATTAACTCCGAAACGCATCCAATCAATTTGGAAATCATGCTCTTATCCCTACCATCCCCGCAAATCATAAACAACGAAAGAAAGCTATGGGGAGGGTAACAGGGAAACAAAGACCGAAATTTCCTCGGGCCGGATGGAGATTTGCCCTTGAGTGCAAAGGCAGAAGGGAGCTTGACTGCAACACCCACCCGTCGTTACAGTTACATTAGTTCTCTCTTTTTTTTAATTGTTTTGGTATATTATTTGTTTAGTTTGATCTTGTTTTATTGATGTTTCAAAATTTCAAGATTTTTATTAACTTAATTATATTAGAATTTAAAACTTTTAAAATTGAAGACTTTAAAGTGAAAAATATTTTAGTTTGTCTAACTGTTTTGTTTTATAAAAATAGAGTACCATCTCAAATGAAAATTTCAAGGGTAGTATAGGTATAAAAAATACGGTAGTCTTATTATCAATTACCATTACAATTTTAATATCTATTTCACCCTGCTTGGATAAAATCTTGTGTCCTCCACTGATGGGAAAATGCAAACAATCAACTTTTTATACAACATGTCAGGGTGTATGATGCATGTATGTATTAATATTGGAAACCATCTCTACTCATAACAAACATGGCTCTTTACTTTTTAAAGTTACTTCCAAATATCTTGTGTTTAACTTCTTATTCTTCAACTTAAATATGTCCAAATTTAGTTGGTCTTGCTAGAAGTTCCATCAGCCTCAAATATAAGTGATGATTGATCAATGCCATGCATGGAAATTAGACATATGAAACTTACCTTTCAATTTGTGTCGAATACATACAGAACACCAGTAAACATCAACGAGCAATATAATGCTAATAATTAGAAAAAGAAACAAACGAGTACAAATAAAGAAATTTGGTTTGTCTGGATTCGAATCTATAAGCAAACAAAGGTACAGAAATTCCTTATTTAATTTCGGTTGGTTGTTGAGTGATATTTAACATGTATGTCACTCTTATTGTCCCTATAATTAAACATGTTCAACATGAAGCTCCATTTCACTGATTAAAACAAATGTACTACCAGTTATTTCATATGATAGAGTAGTTAATAGACTTAAGAGTTTCCATTTTTTATCATAATAACGTCGTTGTCCAGAAATATTTTTGGCTGGCTCAGTTTTGTACTAACACGATCTCTAATGCTCAACCTTTAACATAAATTTCATGTATGAGTTTGGGAAGCCTACCCTCCTCACATAAGCAAGTCATGAAGTTGTAGACTAAAACTTTAATGATAGGATGAAGTTTCCTTTTTGTTGGAAAAGGTATAAGTTGCCATTGTACTACCGAGAATTGCTCAATTTTGCCCTTCGTTATACTTTCGAGATATTTATATCTTTGTCGTTACTTGTTAGACAAAGCTCCAATGTGAAATGGTTGGATTCTACGTATCAAAATATTTTGTGAAAAGAAAATACGAATATTTCATAAGAGCTTCTTACTCTTGCATTTCTTGCAAACCTGTGGAAAACTACTTTATGAGTCGAGGTCTATATAAACAACTTCTCTACCCCACATAGGTATAAGTAAGGTTTGCGTACACCTCACCTTCCCTAGACCTCACTTGTGGGAATATACTAGGTATGTTGTTGTTGTGCTTCCGAGAGTTACCCGGTACTTGTGTTGGTGGGAGATAGCAGGTACCCCGTGGAATTAGTCAAGGGTCATGCAAGTTGGCCTGGACACCACAATTATATAAAAAAAAAGTTGCTTGTTTCCTGAGATAAAAAGCAGTACCATTATATGACGTTAATACACCACTATTCAGAGGATGTTTCATTTCTTATCATTATTTTTGAGAAGTTGCTTTCCTGACAAATTTGTTATATGGCCATTCCAATTCTAATGGTGTCTTTTGTAGACAATGAGGGTTATGCTTTGAATTGCTTCCAGCATTCTCCCTGCGAGCTTTTTCTTGATTGCATATTCAGAGTTCATTTGAGTTCCACATTCTCTGAATGGGGCGTTTAAGACTACAATCTAGTATCAAGGCAATAGAAGAGGAGCCGGAAGATTGCGAGACCACTTCCAATAAAACTGCTTTAGCTTGTATGGTTAACTCTGAAATAAGTGCTGTTTTATCTGTTATGAGAAGAAATGTGAGATGGGGAGGTCGTTATGTGTCTGGGGATGATCAACTAGAGCACTCGCTAATACAGTCTGTGAAGACATTACGTAAACAGATATTTTCATGGCAGTATCAGTGGCAAACCGTCAGTCCAGCCTTGTATCTCCAGCCATTTCTGGATGTTATTCGATCTGATGAAACTGGGGCACCAATCACTGGTGTTGCATTGTCTTCTGTTTTCAAGATTTTGACTCTTGATTTTCTTGATCATAATACTGTCAATGTTGAAAATGCCATGCACTCTGTAGTGGATGCTGTGACCAGTTGCAGATTTGAGGTAACTGATCCTGCATCAGAAGAGGTTGTGTTAATGAAGATACTTCAAGTACTTTTGGCGTGCATGAGAAGTAAAGCGTCAGTTATGTTGAGTAATCAGCATGTTTGCACCATAGTCAATACGTGCTTTAGAGTAGTTCATCAAGCTGGAAGCAAGAGTGAGCTCTTACAGCAGACAGCACGCCACACCATGCATGAACTTGTGAGATGTATTTTTTCCCACCTTCCAGAAGTTGACAAAATGCAACATTCTGTAGTTAGCCGAGGCAGTTCCACCAAAAACAAGGTATTGGTGTATCTTTGTTCTTTTATGTATCTCAAAATTATCCTTCCTGCAGTATGTTCCATGCTTCTTCCTAGTTTGGGAAATAATGATCTTCCAGAATTATCTGTGGTCCCCTCTCTTAGAGCGCAAAATCAATAAGAATGGCAGTATATATGGTTTTATAATACTTCTCATGATCCTGTTTTGCCTTATGGGCATCATTTGATAAAAAAATATTTCTTTGTTTTGGCACAAAGAAAAGATTGGGGTAAGTAGTCTGATATAAAGTAGTTGTTGAATGCTCTTAGTTTCATCGTGTGTTTACTTTAATTATTTGGATCCTCTTAGTGAAAATCCTGTTTCCGCTGCTGATTAGTACCTAAGAGAAATTCTAGAAGTGAATAAAAATGTTTCAAAAATCATTTTCTGTTTTGCTTGTTCTTCTATATGAATGTGTTTGAAGCATTATATGTTAATTTCTTCTAGCGTAGGTTGTGGGCCTTGACAATGAGTGCAGTTTCAACAGCAAGTCAGAGCATGGTAATGGTACTTCTGAATATGATAGCCAGCCACTTTCTGGAGCTTTTACTTCTTCTGCTTCCACAGGTCTTCTTAACAGTGTTATAGATGAAGGCATGGTCATGAGTGATAATGGGAAGGACAATGTTTCTATTGATTTACATTTAATGACTGAACCATATGGAGTTCCATGCATGGTTGAGATATTTCACTTCTTGTGTTCTTTGTTAAATGTTGTCGAACATATAGGGATGGGCCCCAGAGCAAATACCACAGCATTTGATGAAGATGTTCCACTGTTTGCCCTTTGTTTGATCAACTCAGCCATTGAATTGGGTGGCCCGGCTATACAGAGCCACCCTAGATTGTTGAGTTTGGTTCAGGATGAATTATTCCAAAATCTGATGATATTTGGCTTGTCAATGAGTCCATTGATACTTTCAACAGTCTGCAGCATTGTTCTAAATCTGTATCAGCATTTGTGTACTGAACTAAAGCTACAACTTGAGGCCTTCTTATCCTGTGTTGTCTTGAGACTTGCACAAAGTCGTTATGGGGCTTCATACCAGCAGCAGGAAGTAGCCATGGAGGCTCTTGTTGATTTTTGTAGGCAGAAATCCTTCATGGTAGAAATGTATGCAAATTTAGATTGTGATATCACCTGCACCAATGTTTTTGAAGAACTTGCGAATTTATTATCAAAGAGTGCATTCCCTGTGAACTCTCCATTGTCTGCCATGAACATTCTTGCTTTGGACGGTCTGATTGCTGTTATTCAGGGAATGGCTGAGAGGATAAGCAATGGATGTAGGTCACAGCAAAATCCAATAAATCTTGAGGAGTATGGTCCATTCTGGATGGTCAAGTGTGAGAGCTATAGTGATCCTGATCATTGGGTACCATTTGTACGTAGAAGGAAGCACATAAAGAGAAGGTTAATGATTGGAGCTGATCATTTTAATAGGGACCCTAAGAAAGGGCTGGAATTTCTCCAAGGAACGTATCTGTTGCCAGATAAACTTGATCCCCAGAGTGTGGCTTGCTTTTTCAGGTTTACAGCTGGGCTAGATAAGAATCTTGTGGGGGACTTTCTGGGAAATCATGATGAATTTTGCATTCAGGTTCTTCATGAGTTTGCTGGAACATTTGATTTCGAAGACATGAACCTGGATATTGCATTGCGGCTGTTTTTGGAAACTTTTCGACTACCTGGGGAATCTCAAAAAATTGCAAGAGTACTTGAGGCATTTTCAGAGAGATATTATGAGCAATCTCCACAGATTCTAGCTAATAAAGATGCTGCTTTGCTGTTGTCATATTCACTAATAATGCTCAATACTGACCAACATAATGTTCAGGTAAAGAAGAAGATGACAGAGGAAGATTTCATTCGAAATAATCGGAACATTAATGGAGGTAATGATCTCCCTCGTGAATATCTATCTGAATTGTATCATTCTATCTGCAACAATGAGATCCGCACAACACCAGAGCAAAGTGCTGGTTTTGCTGAAATGAACCCAAGCCGCTGGATTGATTTGATGCACAAATCCAAGAAAACATCTCCATATATTGTGTGTGATTCGAGAGCCTACCTTGATCATGATATGTTTGCCACTATGTCTGGTCCAACTATTGCTGCTATCTCTGTGGTATTTGATCACGCTGAACATGACGATGTCTACAAAACATGTATAGATGGTTTCTTAGCTGTTGCCAAGATTTCAGCTTGCCATCATCTTGAAGATGTTTTGGATGATCTGGTAGTATCTCTATGTAAGTTCACAACTCTCTTGAATCCTTCATTGGCGGAGGAACCTGTTTTAGCCTTTGGCGACGATGCAAAAGCAAGGATGGCAACTGTTACAGTTTTCACTATTGCAAATGAATACGGTGATTTCATCCATACTGGTTGGAGAAATATCTTGGATTGCATCTTGAGATTGCACAAGCTTGGCCTTCTTCCTGCTCGTGTGGCAAGTGATGCAGCTGATGACTCAGAGGCACCTTCTGATACAGGACATGGGAAGTCCTTGCATAATTCGTTATCTTCTGCTCATTTGCAATCCATAGGTACTCCTAGAAGATCTTCTGGACTTATGGGGCGATTTAGTCAGCTCCTATCTTTAGATACTGAAGAGCCAAGGTCTCAACCTACTGAGCAACAACTCGCTGCTCACCAACGCACACTGCAGACAATTCAGAAGTGTCGCATTGATAGCATCTTTACAGAAAGTAAGTTTCTTCTAGCTGATTCCTTGCTACAGTTGGCACGGGCTCTCATATGGGCTGCCGGGAGACCTCAGAAGGGTAGTAGTTCTCCTGAAGATGAAGACACTGCAGTATTCTGCTTGGAACTGCTGATTGCAATCACCTTGAACAACAGAGATAGAATTAGACTTCTTTGGCAGGGAGTTTATGAGCATATTGCTAGTATTGTCCACTCAACAGTAATGCCTTGTGCTTTGATTGAGAAAGCTATATTTGGACTCCTTCGCATCTGCCTGAGGTTGCTTCCCTATAAAGAGAACTTAGCTGATGAACTTTTGAGATCACTACAACTTGTTCTCAAGCTTGACGCCCGGGTTGCTGATGCATACTGTGAGCAGATTACACAGGAAGTCAGTCGGCTGGTTAAAGCAAATGCGACTCACATTCGTTCTCAAATGGGATGGCGAACAATTACTCTTTTACTTTCTATAACAGCAAGACATCCAGAAGCTTCTGAAGCAGGATTTGATGCCCTGGTTTTCATTATGTCTGATGGAGCCCATTTGTCCCCTGCTAATTATGTTCTTTGCATCGATGCAGCAAGAAATTTTGCAGAGTCTCGTGTTGGACCTGCGGATAGACCTGCTCGGGCGGTGGATCTTATGGCAGGTTCAGTTGCTAGTTTAGCACGCTGGTCCAAAGATACTAGGGAAGCTCTGGCAGAGACTGAAGCTGTGAAGTTGTCCCAAGATATCGGAGAGATGTGGTTGAGGCTTGTACAGGGACTGAGGAAAGTTAGTTTGGATCAGAGAGAAGTTAGGAATCATGCTCTTTTATCCCTACAAATGTGCCTGACAGGAGATCATGAAATTTACCTTCCAAATAGTCTATGGTTGCAGTGCTTTGATATGGTCATTTTCACAATGTTGGATGACTTGATTGAACTTGCATCACAAAAAGACTACCGGAACATGGAAGAGACACTTGTTCTTTCCTTAAAGCTCCTTTCGAAAGTTTTTCACCAGTTGCTGCATGAGCTATCTCAATTGACTACATTCTGTAAACTGTGGTTGGGTGTCCTCAACAGAATGGAAAAATGTATGAAGGTGAAAGTCAGAGGTAAAAAAAGTGAAAAGCTTCAGGAATTAGTCCCTGAACTTTTGAAGAACACCTTGACTGTAATGAAGTCTAAGGGGGTACTTTTCAAGAGGAGTGCCCTCGGTGGAGATAGCTTATGGGAATTGACTTGGTTGCATGTAAATAACATTGCTCCTTCTCTGCAATCTGAGGTTTTCCCTGATAATGATTCAGAAAATGTACAGCCTGATCCCGTGTTTGCTGAAACCAATCCAAATGAATAGCTTGTTGAGTAATTATTCAACCTTGCCTCTTCAAGTCATCAGGAGAAGTCATGTTGGTGGCAATTTTCGCACTACGGAAGGGGAAGGATTACTGTAGTCTTGTCCCAGAAAGAGAACACAAAGAGATGAATGTCTGGTGATTTTCTTCCAGAAATTTCAACAAAGATCTTTCTCAGATAATTGTGTTGGATTGAGCTCATATGTACAGAACACAGCTTTTACCCTTTTGATCTGTCAGTGTGTTGCTGCACGAGTTCTACTAATCTGCCTTACATTCATAATATATTTGTATTAGTCTGTTCAATTCAACAAATTTACCTTTTCGGGATCAGCCCATTCTGTATTTGATAATTTTTTCATAGGGAATGTTGTTTTTCCAAATTTTCAAACTCTAAGCTTGTTAAAGTACCATGGTATTGAATGTCTAGTGGCCTTTGTAGTTTGTCATCACTCCATGAGGTGAATATTGGATTTTGTTTAGTAAGGATATTGGAGATTCACTTTAATGGTGGATATTGAACTAAAGAGAAGAAGCCATAGCTGGCAGCTTGAAGAAACAAGATTTGTGTTTCGAGAAAATGTGAACTCTCACCTGCTCCTTTGATCATCACTGATATTTATATACAGAGCCGTGATGATGACGGTTGTAATCCACTAATAACAAACTAACTACTCATCCTAACCAACTTGACAAGGACTGCTAACAAACTAACGACTAACTAACTAATTAGCTGATTGCAGAACTATTACATAATAATTAGATACAATTTTGTGTATTTGTCAATACCCTTCCTCAAGTTGGTGGTGATGATCTCACAGCCAACTTGTTCAAGACTGTAGAGTGTTTGACACCAGTGAATGCTTGTGAGTATATCTGCCAGCTGTCAGTTGTGGAGATGTGGTGAAGAGAAATCAACCCCTCCTGAAGTTTATTGCTCACAAAGTGACAATCAACTTCGATATGTTTAGTTCTCTCATAGAACACAAGGTTATGAGCTATGTGTATGGAAGACTGGCTATCACAATAAACAGCTATAGGAGAAGGATTAGGTATAGTCAATTTTGGAAGGAGTCTGTTAAGCCAAACCAATTCCCCCACTACTTTTCTGAGAGACCTATATTCTGCTTCTGCGGATAAAAGGGAAATGGTATCTTGTTTCTTTGACTTCCAACTGATAGGACTATCCCCAAGTAAAACTAGGTATCCACTCACTGACCTCTTGGAATCTGGACATGATGCCCAGTCAAAGTCACAATATGCCCTTACTATGCAATCAGGATCATTTGACAAGTGAATTCCCAAGGTAGGATTCCCTTTTAAGTTCCTAAGAAGAGGGAATGCTTCCTGTAAGTGAGGAGTTCTAGGATCCAGCATGAATTGGCTCAATTGCTAGACACTGAAAGTTATATCCAGCCTAGTGTTGGTGAGAAAATAGTTTGCCAATCAATTTCTTGTAGTAGGTGGGATCAGGAAGTGGAGTTCCCTCTTTGGCTCTAAGTTTGACTGTGGGATCAAGAGGAGAAAATAAAAAAACAGTAGTTGAAACAATCATATTCTTTTAACAGATCCAAAACAAACTTTCTCTGAGATATGAGTACCCCTCCTGTTGTGTCAAGGATCTCCAATCCTAGAAAGTAATGTAATCTCCCAAGGTCTTTGATCTTGAATGTGTTGTCCGGATAGGTTTTTAGTTGTGTGATTTCAGTTGTGTCTGTACCTGTTAGGATAACATCATCAACATATACTGCCACAAAGACTACTAGAGATCCAGATTTCTTATAGAATAGTGAGTAGTCATGATGTGAGTGTGCATATCCTCTAAGAGATAATGCCTCAGTTAGCTTAGCATACCACTGTCTACTAGCCTGTTTGAGTCCATATAGTGATTTGTTAAGTTTACATACTAGGTTGGAGTCATCCACATTGAGTTCTTGAGGTACTTTCATGTAAACTTCTTCATGTAGATCACCATGAAGGAAAGCATTATTAACATCAAGCTGAAACATATCCCAACCCTTTTTGACAGCACATGCCACTAAAGCTCTCACAGTGGTCATTTTGACCACAGGTGAGTATGTTTCTATGTAATCCACTCCAGCTTATTGAGTGTATCCCTTCACTATCAATCTGTCTTTGAATCTCTCTATGCTTCCATTTGCTTTGTGTTTAACTTTATACACCCATCTACAACCAATGGCTTGTTTACCTATTGGCAATTCTACAAGATCCTAGGTGTTGTTAGAATATAGTGCATCAAATTCTTGTATCATTGCCTTCTGCCAAGCAAGATTCAAGGCTGCCTCTTCATAAGATGATGGCTCACTATCATGGCGAATGTTTTCAACAACAGCCTGACTATTAGATGCAATGACATCAGGAGACATGTGATGTTGTTTAGTGAACAAGGCACTTAAGGAAAGGTTCTCATTGGGGTTCAAATGTGTGGTGGTAGCAAGGGTTTTTAGAGTAGGTATGGAGAAATGATAATCCTTCAAGTGTTGAGGAATTCTATTCTCCCTAAGGGATCTTCTCTGTACAGGAGGAATGGGATGAAGTGAGGTGGTAGATGATGAAGATGGTGGATGAAGTATGGTGGGAGGTATTGGTGGATAATTAAAGTTAGGTGACAAATGTGTGTCAGTATCAGCCACATCTACATGATCATTCATCAAATTGTTATAAGGTCTTGGTTCAGTATAATCATCAAAATCAGCAGTAGGAAGTGACTTAAGAACAGAAGGAAAAGTACATTTTTCTGAGGATAGAGTAAAAGGAAATGCATCCTCATGAAAGACTACATCTCTAGACACGTGTATTATTTTTTGTGGCAAGACTAATTACCTTGTAAGTTCCAAATGGATATCCCACAAACACATGTGGAGTGGTTCTAGGTTCAAACTTGTCTCTGTGTGCTTTAGGTACAGTTGGATAACAAAGACATCCAAAGAATTTGAGCTACCTATAGTTTGGTTTTCTTTTGTACAGGATTTCATAGGGACATTTGTTTTTGAGGTAACTTGAAGGGAGTCTATTTATGAGGTGTGTGTCTGTAAGAATGCATTCACCCCAATATTTCATAGGGAGTTTTGATTGAAACAGTAGATCTCTTGCTGTTTCCAGCAGGTATTTATGTTTTCTCTCCACTATACTGTTCTGTTGGGGTGTATAGGGACAACTCTTCTAATGTATAATTCTTTTTGTTTGGAAAAATTTGTTTGTTTAAGAGTTGTTGAACTCTAGACCATTATCTGATCTAATACTTTTAACAATATTTTGGAATTGATTTTCCACCATGGTTATGAAAGTTTTGAGGACTTGTAGAGCATTACTCTTGGTACTGAAGAGGTGTGTCCAGGTAGATTTGCTATAGTCATCTACCAAGGTGATGAAACATTTATAATTATCATATGTGTGCATATGATAAGGAACCAATAGATCAACATGAAGGCGATCAAATTTGTTTTTGGTTTGACTGGTACTTTGGCTAAATGGTAGCCTAGCTTGTCTTGCCATAGGACAAATGGTACAGAGGAAAGGTTGTTTTTGGGAAAAAATGGTTGGAAGTGTGGTGATGTTTCTCATTTTTGTAAAAAGGAACATGGCCAAGTCTATTATGCCATAACAAGTCTGCATTGTGTATAAGAGTCACAGAACAATCAATATTAGACAAGACTTGCTTATTGGAGGTAGAAGTACACACAAGAATACTAGAAGAATTATCAGAATGAAGCTTTTCCTTGCTCTCAGTGATCAAATTACATTTATCTTTAAAATAAGTGTTATTGATGATAGAAGTAGATTCAACATTGACATCTTTGCTACTAACTGAAGTAGGAAAAGAAGGATTGTTAGGACAAGAACACATGAAAGCCATAGTGGTACCAGCAGTGTTCCTCAGACATCTTGAACATAGAAAATAAATCTCATCCTTGCTATTACCAATCACCTGAGACCTTTTCACTGAAGGGGCCTGCAACAGACACAATGCATCAGTGAACAATACTACGCATTTCAAGAAAAAGGACAATGAATGAATTGAAATGAGATTATACTTGAAAGAAGGCTGCCTTCTTGTGCCACAGCTCTAATCCTAATGGATTGTTCTTCCACTATTCACACTATGCATTTCAAGGAAAAGGACAATGAATGAACTGAAATGAGATTATACTTGAAAGAAGGCACATATAACACATTGTGCCGGATAATGTTAGATGTGATTACTGCATCACCAAACTGAGTAACTTTAACTTTGTATCCATTGGGGAGTGAAACTGGTATAGGATATGGTAATGTTTTAATATTGGTTAGGAAAGTTTTATTGAAGGTCATGTGGTTTGATTCCCCCGAATCAATGATCCATAGATCAGCATGTGATTCAAAACACTTACATGAAGATTTGTCAAAATCAATAGAGGAAGAGCAGATTACAATATCTGCAAAGTTTATAGAATCAGGATTGACGTTTGAGTTTGAAGCTTCTTCTATGTTGTCAATCTGGAAATGTTGCAGCAAACTCGTGATCTGGCCATATTGTTCCTTTGTGATGCTGGTATCTAGATAGTTTTGCTTTGGGAATTCTCTTCTATAGATGGCATGTCATTTGTGACTCCATGTACATTAACCACAACTCTTTTTCCTTTGAAGTTTTGATTATTGTTCTGTCTAAATTGATGTCCATTGTTGTAGGTATTTGACCTATGATTTTTGTTTCCTTGTGGATATCCATGTAACTTGTAACATTTTTCTTTGATGTGACCTGGCATTTTATAAAAATCACAAACCACTATATTCTTGTTACTACTGCTTCCTAAGTAATAGTTGTTTCCTGCATAGTTGATATTTGGGAAGTTTCTTTTGTAGATCCTTCCCATTGGACCCTTGCCATTATTGTTGATGGTATTCACATTTAAGGAGGTTGATTCCATTGGCATGCGACTAGTAGGTCTAAATTCTGTTTGCTTTTCTTCCTGAATCAGTAAAGAGAAAGCTTGTGCCATGGAAGGGAGTGGATTCATCATGAGGATATTGCCTCTTACCACACACTTCATTCAATCCCATGAGGAATTGGATTAAACGTCTGTCTTGTTTTTCTTTGTGCATGCCATCTTTGGCACCACAAGTGCACACACAATTACACTGATTTCTTAGATTCAAGGTGCTTAATTCTTCCCATAATTTCTTCATCTTTGTGTAATATACAGTGATATCTAGGATTCCTTGTGTGAGATCGTTGATTTCCTTCTGTATTTGGTACAATTTTGCTCCATTGGTTTGATCATACCTATCCTCCAATTCTTTCCAAAGTTCCACTGAATCACTAACATACTCCACACTGTCTGAGATCTCTTTAGTCAGAGAATTTAGTATCCATGATGTTACCATATCATCACACCTCCGCCATTGCCAAAACTGAGGTGAATATGCAGCTGGTTTTCCACAACTCCCGTCATTGAAGCCTAATTTGTTTTTCACTGACAAAGCTCGCATAACACCTCTCCTTCATGATCGATATTCTGCTCCATCGAACTGAGCTGGAACCAGCATCATCCCAGGACTATCCGAAGGATGTACATAGAGAGCACTACTTGTGTCGATACCAGTATTATTTCCTCCAGTAGGAAGAACATTGTCATCACCCGTCATGGACACAGAATTAAAACTTGAACAAAAGATCTGTCAAATGGAAGAAACAGAAACTGAACTGAAGAAGTAACTGATTGAGCTAATTGAACTAAATTCAGGGGGAATCCGCACTAGATCTTACTTGCTCTGATATCATATTGGAGATTCATTTTAATGGTGAATATTGAACTAAAGAGAAGAAGACATAGCTGGTAGCTTGAAGAAATGAGATTTTTGTTTTGAGAAAATGTGAACTCTCACCTGCTCCTTTGATTATCACGGATATTTATATACAGAGCTGTAATCCACTAATAACAAACTAACTACTCATCCTAACTAACTTGACAAGAAGTGCTAACAAACTAACGACTAACTAACTAACCAAACTAACAACTAACTAATTAATCAGCTGATTACAGAACTATTACATAATAATTAGATACAATTTTGTTTATTTGTCAATAAAGGAGATGGGATCATGCTTAAATTTTTCATGTCCCAATTATTTTTTTTGCTTTTTCAGTTTGATTAGCTTAAATATTTTAGGAAAATATCTTTCTGACATTCTAATTTTTGAAAAATAACTAACCTACTAAGGGAAGGAAAATCATTTTCGAGGATTCTCCCAATGCCATTTCCAACTATGGTTTCCACACTCCCACTCCTAATTCTCCCTGCCACCCCCAAAAGTTAGTTAATTTGTTATGTTATACTTTATGAAAAATATTTTTGCTTACTTAACAAACAATAAAAAATATAAAAAAATTACTTATATTCTCGTAGAAAACATTTTCACATTTTTTTTTATAGCAAACACACCCTAAATGTTGATCAAGCTCTCTATGATTTGTTGTCTAGAGTGGTGGATGGACATGCAATATATATGGTAAAAGTCACTCTTCTCAACATTCTAATTTTTCAACTCCAGGAGTGAAGACTTATTGCTTCTGTCCAGAGCCGTCAATACAGGCTAACCCTATTAGACATGCCCAACCTAATTCGTGATTTGTTAGAATTAGACTATGACTTTTGAGCTCATTTAAGAACGAGACTTTTTAATCTGATCCGAGTAAGCCCGTTGGCCCGTGAGACTTGAGCGAAGTGGATCGTCCCGTTCCATGAACCAAATAAATTATTAGTTGAAAAGAATAGAGTACTAAAAGTAACAAAAAGAATCCAAACTCAAAGTTTACTTAAACCACTATTTTGATTTTTGATGAATAGAAAATTTTATTTTTTTGTATTTTATTGTGATCTATTGGAACAAAACTAGGTTAATATTTCTATTTAATTAGTTGTATTATTACTCACTAACTGTGTATACTGTGCAGTTTGATTATTAATATCTCTATTTGGTTTGATGGTATCATGTCAAAAGTTATTCAGTTTCACAGAAGTTTTATGTTTAACAAGATTGTTTGCTTGTATGACTCTACCTAAGATATTTGCATAGAATGACACTGATTTCAAATTGAAGTCATAAAACAAAATCTTTACTTGAAGTCAAACTTAATAAGTGCTATTAGAATTATTTTGTTTGTGGATTTGAGACTTGATTATCAAGTAGTAATACCATGTAATATTATGTTGTAAATATTTATGTTAACATTTTTAAATTTTAAAAAATCATATATATATATATATATATATTTAAAAGTGGACTGCCCAGGAGGGCCCGTAAACCACATAGTGATGGATTGAGCTGACTATTTTAAGGCCCACCAAAATGATGGGTAAACCTGACTTGGCAAATTCCAAAAACCGCCAATATTAACAACTCTACATTTGTCTGCTCCTAGCTTCGTCCCACAACTAACTTAATTTTAGAAATATCATTTTTGTTCAATATTTTTTCCTTTGGGTTGAGCTAACTATTTTAAGGCCTGCCAAATTCCAAAGCCCGTTTGAACTGAACCAGCCATTATTGACAACTCTCCTGGCTCCATCCCACAATCGACTTAATTTTAGAAATATTATTTTCTCTAGAAGTAAGGAAGGTATGAGGAGCCAATGAAGATTCCACGAGTGGTAAGGAGATCAATGTGATTTTGATCTTCCTCTTAACACATCAAGCCCCTTCAACTTCAAAGCAACTTCTTTTGTATATCCTTTCATTGGGCATATAGGAAAAAGAAAGAGATTAGATAATTATAGAGCATATAGTCTTCTACTTCTCTTTGTATATAAGAAATCCAAACACAGACTTCCTTCTATTCGTCCAGGATTTAAGTTACATACATTGATTGATATGTAAAATATTTTTACGTTATCAGTACAATTTAACCAGCTTTAATAGGTTATTTAGTGTACTTTATATTCTACGGTACCATATAAGGCTTGCTATGGAAAGTAACCTGTCAACTAGAACTGACGGTGGAGGGGTTAAGAGTTTTCAAAATACAATTTTCGATCACATTGTACATGAAACACAACTTTCCTTCTAACTATTGTGTTGGTCTATAAAAAATTCTACCGCGAACATAAGAGCAGTGAAAAATTTGAGAATAACATTAGATTAGCTTCTTCTTTTCGAAAAAGGTTTTCAAATGCCACAACTGCAATCCTGCTACAGATAAGCATACAAAGATTGACAGTCCAGTCATCCAAGCCATTTTGGAGTTTGTTGATCTGTTAAGTTCTTGCATTTCTTCCTCCCTGTAATATGTCGAAAAATTTCAACCTCTATTTCATTAGCTTAGATTCATGAGGATGAGATTGATAACAAGAATTAACGTTAACTTACCTTTCACGTAGATAAAACATCTCATCATGGATGTTTTTAACATGTTCATACATCTTTTTCAGTTCTAATTCCATAAGCTGACAAGAGGACAGATGAAAAAGCAATTACAAATCTAGCAGTCGGTGAAATCTGAGGCAATCGAAAGAATACCTCTCTTAACATTCTTTTTTTTCAGGCACAAGGGGGAAGGTCATTAAAATATTGAATGAGCTATGTGCACATATAGGAATAAGAAAATGGAAAAAAGCATGGAGAGACTACTTGATATGAGTTCAAGGTCAAAAATCACACCGCAAATCAAACGTAACTTCCAAGTTAAGAACTTGGTTATTTCAAACAGGAATAGAATAAAGTGCAGTATATTCTGCTTTAATTGAATTATTCAACTAAAATTCATATGATTGTATAGCTCACCTCCTGTACCTCTTCGCATTGAAAGCAGTTATATCAAGAATAAAGCATATCAATTTACAAGAGGCCCCCCAAATTCTGATACCTTGCCAATTAAAAAAACAAAAAACGAAAGGCCCCAAACTGCTCAATCCAATCATTTCTTTGTTGTTTCTTCTTCTAAGAAGTCAAGTTCATGAAAAGTATTTGTATATAACAGCCAAATGGTCAACCTGAGCCAAAAAGCTGCAGTCTTTGAGGCTGCTTAAGTGCAATTAGATGCTTCTTTAAGCTAGAGAACAGATCAGACGTTCATGAACATTTAAAAGTTATTCAATGAATGTTTCTTTTGTATTGTTAAAGTGAAATGCTCCAAGAGCTATGCACTCTCATCTGAACATTAGTAGTTTTGATGAAACAAAAGAAAGTCATGGAGGCACAAATAGGAAGTTAAATGTCCCTCTGTCCCAATTTATGAGCCACGCTTTCCTTTTTAGTTGTTACAAAAAGAATGTCACCTTTTAATAATTGGAAACTACTTAACTTTATAATTCTCATTTTAACTTAATGAAATGATTTATAGCCCCACAAATAGTCAACGAGTGTTTTAGACCATAATTTCAAGTCTTTTTTTCTTTCATCAACTTTGTGCCAAGTCAAACAGTGTCACATAAATTGGAACCGAGGGAGTACAAAAATACATGAGTCAATATCTGTGAAACTGCCAGTGTGGCTCAAGACGAATAGATAGGGACACCCATATACATGTGAATTGACATAAGCAAGAATGAAGAAGAAAGAAGGCTTACGTCAACAGAGCCTTTCTTGGCAACATTGGTCCAGTCCTTAGCAGCTACACCACTCTTCCAGTCAAAATCGATAGTCATACTAATGGGAGGCTTGTGATCAGCAGCATAGAAGCAAGCCATATAATCCCCAGCTTCTGCTGTCTCAAATGCAAAATGCCCCTCAGGAACATTATCCGCATAATGAAAGGTATTCCCATGCGTAGATGTCACCTAAATCACACAATCCATATAAAACTTCATCTTTTGACCAGAGGAAACTGATTAGTCTGATCAAAGTAACACATGATCCACAAAAAAGCTCCCGTTTTCTGCACGAGAGAGAAGCATAACTCTTCGTTTATGAACCTAAGGGAATCACTCTCTTTTAAGGAAACCTATGAAAATCCTTAGATCACACGTATCCTTATTACTCATGTGTCCAAATAGCTTAAGAGAAAAGAAAACTCCTATTAAAAATCAGAATTTTGTGGTTCATCCGGACAAAATGCAAAAGAATCAAACAGGTTTTCTCTAGTCAAAATATCCGATCTCAAGTTTTAGAAGCTAACTCCGCCCGATTGAGTTTCATATCATGTGTAAGCTCACATTGCCAATCCCAATACCAAATAAATAAACAGGGTAAGGTTGATACATAGTATTTCGGAAACAGCTTTTCTACCTACACGAGATAGTGGCAAGGTCTGCGTACACTCTACCCTCCCCAGACCCCACTTAGTGTGATTTCACTAAGTATGTTGTTGTTGTTGTAAGGTTGATACATAATTTTGAGGTTGATACAGACAAAACGTAAATCAATCAAGCAGATATTGACTAACCAAAAGTTCCAACTGAAGGGTTTAGAAGCTAACCCTGTCTGCTCACATTTTTTGCCACAATATCGATAAAGGGAAGGGAGAAAGCTGACTTCCAGTGTAAAACTAGCAAACACACTCAGATACACGCTACATCAGTACTATTAGAATGAAACAAGTCCATATGGAGCAAACAAAATACGCCCCCCCGTCCCATATTATTTGTCCACTTTCCCCTTTACATGCCCCTTATAAAAATCATAAATAAGAAAGTATTTTTACTAATTCACCCTTTAACTCTTTTTAATACACTCTATTTATATCCTTATCTATCAATACCCCAAGTATGACTCAAACTTACAAACTCGAGTTAATGAAGTATCAAGATCATTTATGGAAAAGTCGGTTCAAGATAATATTTTGAATTTTTCATTGCACTGTTCAAAAACATTTCATGGTGAAAAATTTTTGGAGCCAAAAATTTCTACATGAAATTTGCTTGAATCCTATATGAAAATGAAACATTTCCCATCTAAAATTTCCTATAACAAGAAAGATTGACCTGCTAAAAGATGCAAATGGGTGGGAGTTAAGAATTTAGGCAATTAATGCACTCTTTTGAGTAAAGTGTACATGAAAAAGATTTAACAATGGAAGAACTATACAATATTTATGTAGGCAATCAATACTGTTTACACTTTCAAAAACAATTAATTTTAAGGGCAAAATGGAAAGTAACTAATTCTATCCTGGTTTTGTAGATTGACAAGTAAATTGGGAGAAATATGTTTAGTAATGTGACATGTGATATGGGACAGAAGGAGTACAACATATTCACATAGCCTATCCCAACTAATTTGGAATTAAGGCATATTAATATAGTTGTTGTAGAAAGTTTCGCCAGAAAGGCCCACATTGGGGGTAAAATGCTCCCTAACAAAGGCTATTCCGTATCCAATAAGAGTCTAAAGTGCTCCCAAACAAAAGCAATTCCATATACAATAAGAGTCTAAAGTGCTCACAAACAAAGGCAATTCCATATACAATAAGAGTCTAATGTGCTCCCAAACAAAGGCAATTCCGTATCCAATAAGAGTCTACAGTTCTCCAAAACAAAGGCCATTCTATATACAATAAGAGTCTAATGTGCTCCAGAACAAAGGCAATTCCATATCCAATAAGAGTCTGTTTGGATGGACTTATAGTTTGTAACTTATATGCCAAAAGTCATGAGCTAGGATTTCTACCTTATGCCTTTTAAAGCATATTTTTGTTATTTTGACTTTAAAAAAAGTGCTTTAAAAGCAATTTTCAATCTTACCCAAAACACTACAAAAGTATTTAAAAGATATTTTGGCTTAAAAACACCTAAATCAATCCCGAACTTCACCACATCATTGAAATGCGTAATGGGTAAAGCTTATGCAGGCTTAACCAGAAATTCAAAAACTCATAAATTTTAACAATAAATAGATCAAATTGAACAGATCCAATTGCTTCAAAGCCCAAAAAAATCAATCAAAATCAGACGAAAATCGAAAAATAAAATAAAATTACCCTGATGGTGACTTTGTGAGTATCAGGTAAAGGATGTGGTTCATTGGGATTGACAATATGATACTTGCCAACAGTCATGGAATGACTCTTGATATCTTCAGCTATGCATTTTGTGCGACCCGATAACACTTCGAATTGCAGTGAATGTATTTTCCTCGAAAGAAAAATCAAGATTAGAAACATAAGGAGTGATTTACTTGTTGGGATCATCATTTTTAAGAGTAATAATTGCTAGATTTTTGAAGAAATATAGTCAATTTTGATTTGGTAATGTCTTCTCCAACAATGGGGAGGGAGGATTTCTTGTATGCTATTAGCCTACAACTACTTTTTTGGAAGTTATTTACACACAAGTTTAGCTAAATTTCATAGTGGAAAATTTCAATATATTTCTTATTTTTCTTAAATTATTCGATTTTTTTTTTCCATATTTCTAATACATTACTTATTTTGCTGATACATTAGGTTTTGAGTGTAGAATAATTAATGTTGTTGAGTTATTTATAGATAGTAACGTAATTTAAGTTATGATTGGTTGTTTCAATCAATTACCATGCTAATTAAGGGAAATAATCCTTAAAAAATATAACAGTTATGAAGAGGAATAAAAACTCAAAAAACAGAACTGCGAACAAAAAATTCAATTCAAATTTTGATTTTCATCAAGCGAATCGAGATGAATATTGTGATACTACTGAGACATTCTGAAGTTTGGCAATTCGAGGTGAGTTATGAACGATACAAAAGTGATGAAATCGTAGTGGGCGACAATGTATCTTACTCAAATCTAAAAGCAGCAATCGCTATTGAATTGACCATAGATGAATCAGTGAAAAATATTGAAATCCGATACATCGTTCAGGTAACTCGTCGCTAATGATTATTCATAATGATATGAGTGTTAATTTTTACATAGAGTTGAAGAAGAACGAGCTTGATATGGGTGTTAATCTCATGTATCAGAAGCACTAAAGCTTGATACATGAGATTCTGATACATAAACAATATGTATCAGAATTATTAAATCTTGATACATGAGAATCTGATACATAAACAAGATGTATTAGAAGCACTAAAGCTTGATACATGATATTCTGATACATACACATGTATCAGAAGCAATAAAGCTTGGTACATGAGAAACTGATACATAAACAGAATGTATCAGAATTATTACATCTTGATACATGAGAATCTGATACATAAACAGAATGTATCAAAAACAGCAAAGCTTGATACATGAGATTCAAGCATTAAAGAATGATACATGAGAATCTGATACAAAAACAAGATGTATCAGAAGCAGTAAGACTTGATAAATGAGAATCTGATACATAAACAAGATGTATCAAAAGCATTCAAGTTTGATACATGAAAATATGATACATAGACTTTCATCTTATATTCGAGTTTGATACATGAGAAAAACTTAAAAATTTGTTAAATTGTTGAATAGCCAAAAAAATCTGTATAGCTTCTTCACCTATAATATAAATGTTAATCTTTACATAGAGTTGACACATGGACTTTGGTGTCACTATTTATGAGAGAGATAGAGATATGGTTTCAATTAATGGGACAGCCTGACACTGACACATGTCATCTCTAAACTTTCATTCACGGCCACAAACAACTCTCTACAACCTTCTTGATGTTTCTATTCCAACTATCTATTTTTTTATTTTATTAAAAGAAATAGAAAATTCCTCCGTCACTATCCTACGTGGCATCCCACCCCTTCCATTCTTTGTTCTTATATTTTCTCTTCATTTTTTTCATCTCCCCTATTTACACTACTGTGTATATCTCATAATATTTTTTTTTTTTGGGTTGCAAGAGAAGTGAAGCTAAAATACCTATCTTATTATGGTCTAACTTTAATTTTTTTTTCAAGATTTTTGCAGCAATGGTAGCAGATGCACTGGTATGTGGACTTTCTCAATATTTAAAGATATATCAGAAGCAGTAAAACTTGATAAATGAGAATTTGATACATAAACAAGATGTATCAAAAGCAGTAAAGCTTGATACATGAGAATCTAATACATAGACTTTCATTTTATATTCGAGTTTGATACATTAGAAAAACTTAAAAGTCTGCTAAATTGTTGAATAGCCAAAAAAAGTCTGTATAGCTTCTTCACCTATTGATGATTTGAAATCATCAATAAAATTACCCGTATATGCAGTGCCGAATCTCAAGGAGTGTGAAAGAATCTTCTTGATGACATACTTCATTCCTTACATTGACATGAAAAATGATTAAATACAACTTGAATTTGATACATAAACAGGATGTATCAGAAGCATTAAAGATTGATATATGAGAATCTGATACATAAACAAGATGATCAGAAGTAGTAAAGCTTGATACATAAGGATCCGATATAAAAACACGATGTATCAGAAGCATTAAAGCTTGATACATAGGAATCTGATACATAAAGTAGATGTATCAGAAGCTGTAAAGCTTGATACATGAGAATCTTATACATAAATAGGATGTATCGGAAATAGTAAAGCTTGATACATGAGAATTCGATACAAAAATATGATGTATCAGAAGCATTAAAGCTTGATACATAAGAATCTGAGACATAAACTAGATATATCAGAAACAGTGAATCTTCAGAAAAAACGACATTTAAAAAAAACACATCTTATATGAACTCATACCTTTGGGAAATTAAGGCGTGTTGTAACCCATTCAATCTTCTTTTCTGCTTCTTTGGGTGCATGTTGAACTGGAGATTTCGACTTCAATTTCTCAAGTAGCTTATCCATCACTGTTGGATTGTTACGATGTTTAGATCTAACCTTGTCGTAATCTTCTCAAGATGAACCAGAACCCGGTGAAACAAGAATTCCTTGATTTTTATTCAACTGTGTGAGACCAACACTAAAAAATGGAGCGAATCTCATATGTATCAGTGAACAATATGAGTAAAAAAAATAAAAAGTTACAGAAGAAAACAGAGAAAATCGAAGAAGGTGAGAATGAAGTGAGGTTCTAAATAAGGAAAACCTTGAATATACCTTACTTAGAAGCTTGAAATTGAGTAATAGATGGATTGAAATTGAAAAAAAACTGTCGTGGACGAAGCTATCGATTAGGCGTGAATTTAGGATATTTGATATAAGTTAAATGTGATGTATCTGTGAGAGAGTGAGAGAGTTAAAAAAAGAGGGATTTTTGATATTTTTACAAATGGTAGAGAATATTAGTAAATATAGTAATATAACATGTGTAAATGGGTATTTTCCCCTTATTTATATACCATGTGATATTAGTTTTTCATAAATAATTATTAATATTTTATATCTTTTAATCATTTAATTTTATTCTATTTATTTTCACATATAGAAATTGAATATGTAGTTATTTTTCTTTTGAATTGCTTGTTTAACTTAACTTATTTTAATCAGCATATATTTTGTTTTCAGCTTATAAGTTGCTTAAAATAAGTTAAGTTAAACAGACTCAATTATTTTTAGGATTTATTTTAAGTACAAAATGACTTTAAGTTAACTAGCTAGATAATCAAAAAAGCTGAAAACACCTTATAAGCAATTTATAAGCCAATTCAAACGAGCTCTTAGTCCCCTAACACAATTTTGGAGATTTTTTTTGAACATATTCCTTCTAGTGCTCCTAGATTATGATATTTGGCTTTGATGTGTACTGCTTTTCAATATAACGAATTCATATATAACTTAAAACTTCTCTTAAATTGGTTAATAACAGTTATTCTGTAGTCATTACTAGAAAAACACTTAAAATCAACGGTTAATATTGATCATGTCCGTCGATTTATTGGCCTAAATTGATGTCAAAGAGATATTGATTTTTGGCTTGTCGCTTTCGAATCAACGGACAAAGTCGAAAAGTGTGAGGGCTATTTGTTGGTTCCTTTAAGTCTATTAGGTCGAATTTTTTATTGAATACCCAACGTAAAAAATTATATCCGGCAGACAGTGCCATTTTTTCCAAAATTAATTTGTTTTTACAATTATTTTTTAATAAATAAATTAATTTAAAAATCATAAAATACTGGCATCCCCCGATTTTTTGTATAGATTTTTTCTTTATGACGTAAAGTGAGAGTTTCCCTTATTTATGCTTTTCTAGTCTCTTTGTATCAAGAAGAGTCTTCTCATTTAGGTCAATAGTTTCTAGGTTTCATTTGCTAGTGTCGGGGATGAGTCGGCTGCCCTTAGTAGGACTAGGGGTGTTCATGGTTCGGTTTGGATCGGTTATTGATTAAAATCATAACCAAACCAATTTAATCGATTATTAAATGTCTAAAACCATAATCAAACCAAGTAAAATAATAACCACGGGTTTGGTTATTGTCGGTTTGGTTCGGTTATTCGGTTTATGACTAGCCGAGACAATTCAAATATTCTCTCTCTACATTCTTCAAATTCTTACGAAGCTCTTTTTTCCTCATGGCCCACAGAGATTCGAAACAGAAAAGGAAACAACTTAAACATTCTAAACAAAAAGGAAAACAACTTAAAATCAATTTAAAATTTGAAAAACTTCTTATAAACCTTCTCAAAATTTGATAATCTTGTACTTGGGGTTGAGAAGTTGAGGTTGCTTTTGAGCCTTCACTGTTAGTCTATGACTGTGGGTCTGTGACTTTGTGAGAAACCAACGTGAGAGGAACAGAAATGTAAAAGAAAAATAGATACTAGGGTTTTAAAGTTTTAACTTTTACCTTATGTTGCTGTCTGCTGCTTAAGTGCTTAGTGCTTATTAGGAATTTAGAATTTAGAATTGGGCTTGAGAGTTGGGCTTGGATTGTTGGGCCTTAAAAATAAGTAGATTAATATTAAATTAATAATTAAAAGGTATAAAATATCTTTAATTATTTATGAAAAACTAATATTATACATATAAATAATTATAAATTTTATGTATATAATTATCGGTTTAGTTCGGTTATTTATTCGGTTATTTTTTCCTATAACCATAACCAAACCAAATATTATCGGTTATTCAAATTTAAAACCAAACCAAACCAAATGTCGGTTTTTTTATTCGGTCTGGTTAAATTTTCGGTTTGGTTTTGGTTTTAACCAAAACTGTGAACAACCCTAAGTAGGACGGTCCACTTATGAACTACCATAGGATCGGAGGTTAAGTTTATGTCCCCCTCCTTGTATTTTTCTGTTTTATTTATGATAAGGCTTGGAGGTATGTGACTCAACCCCTGACTACCACGAGGGGCGGGATTCTTGTGTAGGGTTCCAAATCTTTCAAAAGTGATAGGTATGTGTTCTTTCTTGACACTCTCTTAGATTGTCTATCCCTTTATATCTGGGACCGTTTAAAAAATAAATAAAAAATAAAATAAAATACTGATATTGTCAGTCGGTGTGCTCTTAAATATCAAGAGCAAACTGACGTATAGTGTCGATTTTTTCATAAAATCGATAGAGTAACTAATTTTGTCCGTCGATTTTCTACAAAAAAAAAATCAAATCTAGAAATCTGTAATTTCTATATTCCATCTGACAATTCAAAATGCAATTCAATATCAACTACAATCCAACACTATTTGATATCAAATCAATTCTAAATAAGTTACAACATCAACAACGTCAGTTTTCTGCAAAAAAAAAAAAAATCAAATCTAGAAATCTGTAATTTCTGTATTCCATCTGGAAATCAAAATGCAATTCAATATCAACTACAATCCAACACTATTTGATATCAAATCAATTCTAAATAAGCTACAACATCAACAACGTCAGTTTTCTGCAAAAAAAAAAAAAAACAATCAAATCTAGAAATCTGCAATTTCTACATTCCATCTGCCAATTCAAAATGCAATTCAATATCAACTGCAATCCAACATTAATTGATGTCAAATCAATTCTAAATAAGCTACAACATAGCAATTATCAATAAAAAAAACATCAAATTCAATATAAAAGATCCATTAAAAGGATCCATAGAGTCTACCAAACTTCAAACCAACAAATTTTCAAATTGTTTTTAAAGTTGGTTAACAATCCTAAGAAGGAAGAAACTTGATCAATATAGTCGCCACCATCCAAAGAGCCAATTTAATCAACCGAGGTGAGAGGAGAATGATCTCGTCCAATCGGACTATTCACATGTGCTTTGAGTGTCTCGACGGTACTGCACATGCTTTGATGAGGTATACAACCCAGCCTCAAAACGTTTGAAGAATGTAAAGATGCATCAAACGACTCAAGGTAAAAATTATCATTCGCCGGAAGAATAAAATTTAGTACAGGTTATTTGGAAGCAAAACGACTCAACATTTTGGGTCATCATTGCGACAGTTTGCTAAAATTGAACTACCCTCAAAGACTGATTGCACGCTGACACATGCCTCGAAAAAGACTCGATTGAATGACCTACATTTGAAGTATTAAATAGAGGAGTAGCTTCATTCTAATGGAAGATACGATGCAGAAGAAAAACAAAAATTCAAAATCCACAAAGAAAGGAGAAGGAAATGCATCGTCATTCTCCGAACAAAAGGAAAGCTTAAATTTGGATAACGTGGGCACCATCTGTATACGATTAAAAAATAAATAACCAAAACGTGTGGCCTAGTTAAATTATGACACGTGGAGGACACTAGCAATTACGTAAGGCATAGTCAGATGAAACGTGGGGTTGAATCAAGCAAGGACTTAGTTGTTATAAAATTGTCCCATGAGTGAAGTCGGACGTTACTCTTTACTCTTAAATTCATTAATTATGTTATTTATCATGAGATTTAGGGATTAATTATAGATAATCAACTTCTGAGAAGACACCTCTATAAAAATTGTGAAATCATCACCTCTTAAACAATGGAATTCTACTTTACAAAACATTAAAACTTCTTTGACAATTTCGTTACTTAACCCATTGGCTTATTGCCTTATTTGAGCTTGTCCGGGGATATCTACAGCATTAACATCGATATCACTGAAATCAAGCCGACTTAGGCTATTCTAATTCCTTATTTGCTTAATATATTTAATTTGCCATTAGCTTATTTCGTACTTGCTTAGTAAATTATTTGTTTCGATCAAAATAATACCTCTTCTCCTTTGTATAAATTCAATTATAACTTGTTGGTGAAATTATAAGATTACAAATTACAATTGAAAAATAAAATGAAGAAATTAACTTCACTTCTTGGCTGAGGCGCGGATATCTCGCTCTCTTTAAGGAGATTCAAGCCCACTGCAGTAAATCGTTTCACTGGTCCAGCAGTAATCCTCTTGACTTGTCCCCTCCAGGATACAACAGCCTTATCACAAAAATGTAACTCAACAAACTCTGGACAAGAGTTGAGTTTAAAGCTCTACACAAAGAACACCTCCCTTCAACTAATAAGAACTCTCTTTTTTATATAAACTTAACTCTCTCAATTTTTTCTTCTCTTATTCTTCCTTCAAAACAAAGAAGACCTCTCTATTTATAGGAGAGAAAATCATACAAAGATGAAAAAATAATAGAATGCCATCATTATCATCATTTAGTGTACCATTATGATTTAGTGCACCATTATGATTTAGTGCACCACTTATTAGTGATAATTAAATTAAAAATACATAATAATATGAATTAGTGCACCACTTATTAGTGATAATTAAATTAAAAATACATAATGGAATGATTTAGTCTTGCACTAAATAAAGATGATAATGAAAGACATTTTTATGCACTAAAGAAAGAATAATAAAGATGACATTAAATGTCATCAATGGACAATTGCTAAAATTGCAATATAATAAAATGTTAAAATGTTCACACACTAACAATCCCCCACTCATTTTAATATTGTATAAGAGAGTTTATCAGCTGAAGGAAGATTACTATACATAATGAAGGTGTGCTCTGCATTGAACCTCCACTTAGTGAAACAATAACTTTTACTCCAGAGTCGTAGTGGTCTCAGACTTGAACTATGACTGCTTAAGGGACATAAAATATTACTGCTCACACATAGTAATCAAGGTATTGTCACGAGCTTTATAAGCCAGCACATTACGGCCTTGTGCTATCCCGGTTTTATGAGTGCTTTTGAGAATAAGCCTAATTCTCATAGGAAGCGGCCTACTTCCATACTCACATAGGTGAAATCTGTCGAGAGTGCTCCTGTAAATTTAACACTCCACCCATACGGGCTACAGATTTTCATTAAGAGTTTTTTAAACTCAACCTCCACAATTCACTACAGGAAACAATGCACTCACATCATAGGGAGAGAATAAAAATAGTGCATTTTTTTCACAACAAGTCATCATATGATTCGTTTTTCCCATTGAACCTGGTTATAGGATCTCTAGTCTCCAAGTTGGGTTTCCTCATATATGACTCATGTATTTATAGGCTTCAATCCCATCCCCCTCGATGTGCTCCAGACCTTTTCTCTTGTTAAGGCCTTAGTAAGAGGATCTGCAAGATTTTCACAAGATTTGACATAATCAACATTAATGGTACCACTTGTCAAATATGATCTTACATTACTGTGTTTCCTCCTTATAGGTCTGGATTTACCGTTGTAATAACGATTTTGAACTCTACCAATTGCTGCAGTGCTATCACAATGAATTAAAATTGGAGGAATTGGTTTTTCAAAATAAGGTATTTGAAATAATAAATCTCTTAACCAATTCGCTTCCTCACTAGCTGAAGCTAAAGCAATTAGTTCAGCTTCCATGGTAGAGTTAGCAATTATAGTTTGTTTTTTTGATTTTCAACAAACAGCACCACCACCCAATGTAAAAATGTAACCAGTGGTAGAACAGGAATCACCTGCTAAAGTGTTCCAATCTGCATCAGAAAAGCCTTCAAGTACAGCAGGATATTTTTTATAGAACAAACCACAAGTTTTTGTTCCAATTAAATATCTCATAACTCTTGTTATAGCATGCCAATGTTCATTACCTGGCTTGCTAGTAAACCTGCTAAGTACTCCTACTGCATATGCAATATCAGGCCTAGTGCAATCAGTCACATATCTCAAACTTCCAATTACGCTAGCATATTCCTTTTGATTTATCACATCAATTTCACTTTGAACAGGAAACAAGTGTACACTTGAATCAAAAGGAGTTAAAACATGCTTGCAATCAAGAAAGTTATATTTTTTTAAAATTTTCTCAACATAATGTGACTGGTCAAGGAAAATTCCATCACATGTTCTAGTAATTTTTATTCCTAGAATAAAATTTGCCTCACCAAGATCTTTCATATCAAAATGGCTTCTAAGAATGTTCTTACTATCATCAATAACATTCATATTCGAGCCAAAGATCAATAAATCATCAACATATAGGCAAATAATAACATGTGTATTATTCCAAGACTTATGATATATGCACTTATCACACTCATTTGTTTTAAAATCATTTTCAATCATGCAGGAATCAAACTTTTCATGCCATTGCTTTGGTGCCTGTTTCAAGCCATATAGGGATTTAGTAAGTTTACATACTTTGCTTTCTTGGCCTGCTTCAACAAAACCTTCAGGTTGTTCCATATAAATTTCTTCATTAAGTTCTCCATTTAAAAAAGCAGTTTTTACATCCATTTGATGAATATGCAAATCAAAAATTGCAGCCATAGCAATTAAAAGTCTAATGGATGTAATTCTTGTTACCGGAGAAAAAGTATCAAAAAACTCTAGGCCTTCTAGTTGCTTAAACCCTTTAGCAACTAGTCTAGCCTTATATTTATCGATTGATCCATCTGGTTTTATCTTTTTTCGTAAGACCCATTTGCAACCAATTGTTTTACAACCTGGTGGTAAATCAACTAACTTCCAAGTTTTATTAGAAATTAGTGATTCCATTTCATCATTTACAGCCTCTTTCCAAAAAATAGAATCATACGAAGATAAAGCTTCTTGTAAAGTGAAAGGGTCATCTCCAACATTAAAAACATAAAAATCAGGCCCAAAATCTTTTTCTACTCTAGCTCTTTTACTTCTTCTTACCTCAAAATCATCAATTTCTTTATTTTTTAAAATGGAAGAAGAAGAACTAGGTAGTGATAAAATATTTTGTTCAATTCTTTGACCCCCACTATTTTTAGAATCAAAAGGAAATTTATTTTCATGAAAAATAGCATCACCTGATTCTATTACAATTTTATCTTCAAGATTAAAAAATCTATAGGCTGTACTATTTGAAGCATAACCAAGAAAAACACAAGTAGTAACTTTCTTACCCAATTTTGTAACTTTGGGATCCATTAGCCTCACAAATGCTAGACAACCCCAAACTCTTAGATATCCCAAATTTGGCTTATGACCTTTCCACAACTCAAAAGGTGTTAGTTTAGTCTTTTTATGAGGCACTCGATTTAACACATAACATGCAGTCAAAATAGCTTCACCCCAAAAATTCAAAGGTGCATTTGACTCAATAAGCATGGCATTAGTCAATTCAACCAAAGTTCTATTTTTCCGTTCCGCTACACCATTAGATGAAGGAGAATAAGGAGGAGTAGTTTCATGAATTATTCCCAATGATCTAACAAAAGAATTAAACTCATTTGACTCATATTCACGGCCTCTATCACTTCTAATTCTTTTTATTTTCTTCCCAAACTGATTTTCAACCTCATGGAGAAAAAATTTAAAATTTTCAAAAGCATCACTTTTATTTTTCATTAAGTAAACATATGTAAACTTAGAAAAATCATCAATGAAAGTGATAAAATATCTATTTCCTCCACGAGTTAAAATTCCTCCAAGTTCACAAATATCAGTGTGAACTAATTCTAATAAATCAGTTTTTCTTTCAACTTTAAAATGAGGCCTTTTAGTGATTTTTGCTTTACTACAAGCTTCACACTTTTCAAAATTCTTTTTAATCACTGGGATTAATCCTAAATTACTCATGATTCCAACATAACGATCATTAATATGACACAAACGAGCATGCCAAAAATTAGTAGAAGAAAACATGTAAACAAAAGTAGAAATTTTATTCATTTCAACATTCAGTTTAAACATCCCATCACAAGCATACCCCTTTCCCACAAAAATACCTTTTTTCACAATTACATATTGATCAGATTCAATAATTTGTTTAAAGCCTGCTTTATTAAGAAGAAAACTAGACATCAAGTTTTTTCTCATGGAAGGAGTATAAAGTACATCTTTCAAAGTTAATATCCTTCCAGAGGTAAAACACAATTCGACATCTCCCATTCCAAGCACTTGAGTAGTATGAGAATCACCGAGCATGATGGTTTTGGGCTCTCCAAAAGGAGTATATTTTTTAAACCAATCTTTGTCATAACAGACATGACGGTTTGCACCAGAATCAGCCCACCATCCATCAACATTCTCAACCATGTTTATGTCTGTAATCATTGCCACAAAAGGCTCTTCGGTAACGTTTGCCTGAGGTATAGGACCACGTTTCCGGTATCTGCAAAATCGAGCAATATGCCCACTCTTGCCACAGACAAAGCACGGTCCTTTATCATAAACTTGTTGATTTTGTGCTTGGCTATTTTCACCATTATTTTTCTTGGAAAGTCTACCATTATTTTTCTTGAACTTTTTCTTCTTAGGCTTCAAAGAGGTATTTTTGTTAGATTCAGGAGTAATATATTTTGAAGTAACTAAATTTACCTTCGTTGTGATGTTGCTCTCTTCATTTTGTAAAAGTGCATCTTGGCCCCTTGCCTCCTCTTCCATGCGGATTTTCATGATCAAAGTCTCAAGAGAGGTTTCCTTTTGTTTGTGGCGCATAGTTTTTTGAAACTCCTTCCATGAAGGTGGAAGTTTGTCTATTATGCCACAAACAATAAGATTGTCTCCAATTTTGACTTCCTCAGACCTGAGCTCTCCAACGATCATTATAAAATCTTGAGCTTGGTCTATCACTGATTTATCATCCACCATTTGGAAACGAAAAAATCGACTAGCAGCATATTTTTTCGCTCCAGCTTCTTCGGTATCATATTTACTCTGCAATGCTTTCCATATTTTCTTTGCACTAGAGTAAGTTCTATCATAATAATCATAAAAATTATCAGATAGACAATTAAGAATATAATACCGACACTTGTAGGAATCATTATTGTACTTTTCCACTTTCTCTTGATGAGAAATTAGTTCATCGTTATCCATGGAGAGGATGTCAACTTTATTAGGATTTTTTTGTGTCAACACATATGAAACATTGAGAAGACTTAAGTAGAAAAGTACTTTACCCTTCCATCTCTTGAAATGATTACCATTAAACCGAAATGGTTTGTTTAGATCTCCCATCTTGATATCCGCGGATTTTTCAATTGTAGCCATATTGAATCTCCTTAAAATTGTTGGTGAAATTATAAGATTACAAATTACAATTGAAAAATAAAATGAAGAAATTAACTTCACTTCTTGGCTGAGGCGCGGATATCTCGCTCTCTTTAAGGAGATTCAAGCCCACTGCAGTAAATCGTTTCACTGGTCCAGCAGTAATCCTCTTGACTTGTCCCCTCCAGGATACAACAGCCTTATCACAAAAATGTAACTCAACAAACTCTGGACAAGAGTTGAGTTTAAAGCTCTACACAAAGAACACCTCCCTTCAACTAATAAGAACTCTCTTTTTTATATAAACTTAACTCTCTCAATTTTTTCTTCTCTTATTCTTCCTTCAAAACAAAGAAGACCTCTCTATTTATAGGAGAGAAAATCATACAAAGATGAAAAAATAATAGAATGCCATCATTATCATCATTTAGTGTACCATTATGATTTAGTGCACCATTATGATTTAGTGCACCACTTATTAGTGATAATTAAATTAAAAATACATAATAATATGAATTAGTGCACCACTTATTAGTGATAATTAAATTAAAAATACATAATGGAATGATTTAGTCTTGCACTAAATAAAGATGATAATGAAAGACATTTTTATGCACTAAAGAAAGAATAATAAAGATGACATTAAATGTCATCAATGGACAATTGCTAAAATTGCAATTTAATAAAATGTTAAAATGTTCACACACTAACATAACTTTTCTGGATAAACATAAATTGTGTGCACCATCTCAATTTGTGAGGGGCATTAAAAAAATGTTCTAAATGTTGTTATCCGTCCCCAAATCCTTATTATAATAATTCTCATAATGCTTGTGCTTTTAATAGTATGGATCTTTATGAAATTTTATTAGAAATATATGGGGATATATGTGAGAAAATTTAAATGAGATGAGACACTTAATAGAAGGAATACGTGAGTTTGCACAAGAGATCACACAATTTGGCGTTATGTTATTCATACTTGAAAGCTAAATTAAGTGCAAAAGTTGATGTGTATAATGCTTAAGTCTCAACAAATTAGTTATGAGTTATGTGAAGCTAAAAAAGAATTAATAAGTCAAGTCGAGAAGCTAAAAATAAAGAGACAATATTTAACTATACTTTAATTGAAGATGTCAGAGGTCAAGAAAGTGTACAATGTTGAAAATGTCAAAAATAGCACTTTTGGACAGGGTTGTGAAAGGCAAGTGCCTTATCTCCTTTGGCGAAAAGCGAGGCTAGGCAAGGCCTTGTCATCTATTCCTTGGCAACGCGGCAAGGCGAGGCGACAAATGTGTCGCCTTTTATTTTTTTGTTTTTAAAAAGAACTAATTTAATAATTAAAAGGCAATATTAGGATTTATTTGGTGTTTTGGGGAACCTGCGACTCTCTTCTGGCAGTATTAGAGTTTATTTGGTGTTTCGGTGAACCTGTGACTCTCTTCTCCTACGGGACTCTTATTCTTTCTTCTTCAGTTCTTCAGTTCTTCAGTTCAAGACCTCAGTTGCTCAGAAGGTACGTTTTCTACTCCTTTTTTTTTCTTCTTTATTCTCTTCTTCTGTTCTTTTCTTCTTTCATATGCATTCAGCACAGCAGTGTGCAGTCTCTGATTTTTTATTTCTAAAGATACTGACTGCAATCTGCCTATATTTTTTTTTTTAAAAATAATTAATCCTTCTACGTTTATTTTTGTCCTTCTCAATTTAGTTTTATACTAATTTGATAATCTTGAAGAAGAGTAGACTTTTAGAGTTCTAGTTTTGCTAGTTAATTGTCTTATGAATTATTGTGTCATTAGGATCTAGATTTTTAGTATCTACTATTAGTTTTTGAATTGAAATATTTGCTAATATATATTGTTGCTATTGAGAATGAATATTTATATATGCTATTAAATATTTTAAGTTTTTGGTGGCGCCTAAAATCAAAAAGGTGAGGTAAACCTTTATCACCTTTCGCCATTCAAAACACTGCTTTTGGAGTTGAAGTGTGTTGGACCTCATTCTAAACACTTTTCGTTTTCGACATTATGTTTGATTGACGACACAAAAATTGAGTCTTCCAAACCTATGAAGAAGTATGTAGACAAAGAACAAGACCCTTCTGTCATGCCGAAGAGACAAAACGACATACCTCGTTTAGATATCAAGAGGCGAAAGATATGACATCTATTGTTTACTCTCTCTCTCTATATATATAAAATACTAAACTATGAACAATTTGGCGAGACAACAGTCTTTTTTTCTTTTTCCTTGAGAGGAACATATAACCAATATCGGGTTGAATTCTCGGATGATTATTTAATTAATATTTATTATTTTAGGGAGAATTTTTTTTATTTCAATTTTCTTCAATAAAAAAATAATTTTCTAAGATGATAAATACTATTAGTTAAGTAATCATCCAACAAATCTAACTCAACTAATATCAAAAGAGACCCATTTCATGCTCTCCTTTCATATATATATATATATATATATGTTGGCCAGCCATTCATATATCTCCTGCTGCGCATACAGAAAGAGAAAAGAAATTATCAAGAATTCATATCAACAGTCTACATTCCAGCCTACCTTCTCCTTTCAGAGTCTATCCGAAGAGAATCCAATTAATCTTGATCGTTAATATCTAAATTGATTGTTTTTTGTTTAAAAATTCTTGTTTAGGCAATTCATATCATCCATAGTGTTTTGATTTAAGATTTCAATTCTTCTGTATTTCAACAATAATATAGTGCACTAATTTAGTGTTCTATAAGGAGTCCATAGGCCTTAACGGTCGTTAAGCCTTAGACCGTTTATGTAGGTGATATATCCCACTAAATTAGTGTGGTATATGTATAAAATAGAAAGTTTGTTTTTGCATATTACTGTCAATGTTTTCCTTTCCCATGCCATTTAAGTTTCAGAATTTTTTTTACGATGAGTATTAAATTTGTAAGAAATTTTATTTAGACACATAAACTATAATATATTCTGATTAAATACATGAATATATGATAATCACTTTTTATTCAAAATTTTGATTTTTTTATATGTATTTTCAAACATTCATTACATAAATAAGTTACAACAATAACAACATACCTAATATTCGGAGAGAATAGAATATATGTCAATCTTATACTACCTTACATAAATAAGTTAATTATTTAAAATATATTATTTCTTTTAATTATATTTCAGACATTATCAATTGATATTAATGTGTATAATTAAAACACAAGACATATTTTATGTAATTAACTTATTTGAAATGCATATAAACCGAAAATGTCTAATTAAAATATGTCATAATTCAAATATATATTTCTAAAATTATTATAAATAAAATCAATGACAAAAAAAAAGGTTTATTTTTAATCTTTTTTTTTACCTCCCATTTTGGAGAATTTATAGTGTTTCCACACTTCCCCTCCAATATGACTCGAACCCAGAATCTACCGGTCGTGGGTGGAGTTGCTTAACCAACTGAGCAAGCTTCACTTGTCTTTTTTTAATCTTTGAGAAAAAGGGCTTTAGGGGTTTAAGCCATTTCCTTCCTTCCGCCTGCAGTCTCAAACCCTAGCTGTACCAATTCCACCACTATGTCTTCTTCAAATTCCCCACAAAACCCACGAACCAAATCCCCACTCCGATACCAATCTAGAAACCCAACAAGAAATTCTCGAAAAAGACACCATTTTGGAGGAAAGACAAGATGAGGAGGAAGAAGAATGTGGGTTCTGTTTATTCATGAAAGAAGGTGGATGTAGAGACCCTTTTACCGATTGGGAAAAATGCGTTGATCAAGGTGAAAAGAACAATGAAGACATTGTAGAAAAGTGTTTTCAAGTTACTTCTGCTTTGCAGAAATGTATGGAAGCTCATTCCGATTACTACGCATCAATATTACAGGTAGAGAAAGATGTAGAGGCAAAAGTTATTGCTGAATTCGAGAAGAACAGGGAATCAGTTGAGCTGAAGGAGGGATTGTAGTTTTGAAGATATTGGGTATGATTTCTTGTTATACATTTGATTTTTTTTAACAGTTGAAAGAGAAGAATTTAGGAGTTTTTTTTTTTTTTTTGAAAATTGAAAAGAGGAAATGGAAATATTTTAATGTTGTGAGCAAAAATATTTTTTCACTATATATATAAAATTTGGGTCCTCTTTTCAATTTAGGAGTTTTTTTAACAGTTGAAAGAGAAGAATTTAGGAGTTTTTTTTTTTTTTTTGAAAATTGAAAAGAGGAAATGGAAATATTTTAATGTTGTGAGCAAAAATATTTTTTCACTATATATGATTTCTTGTTATACATTTGATTTTTTTTAACAGTTGAAAGAGAAGAATTTAGGAGTTTTTTTTTTTTTTTTGAAAATTGAAAAGAGGACCCAAATTTTATATATATAGTGAAAAAATATTTTTGCTCACAACATTAAAATATTTCCATTTCCTCTTTTCAATTTTCAAAAAAAAAAAAAAACTCCTAAATTCTTCTCTTTCAACTGTTAAAAAAAATCAAATGTATAACAAGAAATCATACCCAATATCTTCAAAACTACAATCCCTCCTTCAGCTCAACTGATTCCCTGTTCTTCTCGAATTCAGCAATAACTTTTGCCTCTACATCTTTCTCTACCTGTAATATTGATGCGTAGTAATCGGAATGAGCTTCCATACATTTCTGCAAAGCAGAAGTAACTTGAAAACACTTTTCTACAATGTCTTCATTGTTCTTTTCACCTTGATCAACGCATTTTTCCCAATCGGTAAAAGGGTCTCTACATCCACCTTCTTTCATGAATAAACAGAACCCACATTCTTCTTCCTCCTCATCTTGTCTTTCCTCCAAAATGGTGTCTTTTTCGAGAATTTCTTGTTGGGTTTCTAGATTGGTATCGGAGTGGGGATTTGGTTCGTGGGTTTTGTGGGGAATTTGAAGAAGACATAGTGGTGGAATTGGTACAGCTAGGGTTTGAGACTGCAGGCGGAAGGAAGGAAATGGCTTAAACCCCTAAAGCCCTTTTTCTCAAAGATTAAAAAAAGACAAGTGAAGCTTGCTCAGTTGGTTAAGCAACTCCACCCACGACCGGTAGATTCTGGGTTCGAGTCATATTGGAGGGGAAGTGTGGAAACATTATAAATTCTCCAAAATGGGAGGTAAAAAAAAAAGATTAAAAATAAACCCTTTTTTTTGTCATTGATTTTATTTATAATAATTTTAGAAATATATATTTGAATTATGACATATTTTAATTAGACATTTTCGGTTTATATGCATTTCAAATAAGTTAATTACATAAAATATGTCTTGTGTTTTAATTATACACATTAATATCAATTGATAATGTCTGAAATATAATTAAAAGAAATAATATATTTTAAATAATTAACTTATTTATGTAAGGTAGTATAAGATTGACATATATTCTATTCTCTCCGAATATTAGGTATGTTGTTATTGTTGTAACTTATTTATGTAATGAATGTTTGAAAATACATATAAAAAAATCAAAATTTTGAATAAAAAGTGATTATCATATATTCATGTATTTAATCAGAATATATTATAGTTTATGTGTCTAAATAAAATTTCTTACAAATTTAATACTCATCGTAAAAAAAATTCTGAAACTTAAATGGCATGGGAAAGGAAAACATTGACAGTAATATGCAAAAACAAACTTTCTATTTTATACATATACCACACTAATTTAGTGGGATATATCACCTACATAAACGGTCTAAGGCTTAACGACCGTTAAGGCCTATGGACTCCTTATAGAACACTAAATTAGTGCACTATATAAGTCATTAAAACTAGGACATCAACCATTTTTGCCCTAGTTCACACCTCCTTTATCTTTAAATTTTTTCCTCTTCCTGCATACTTTGTTGAAAGATTAGCCATGTCTAAAGAGTTCGGACGTCAAAATTACCTATACAACCTAATATTTGTTTGTGTGGAGATTATTGTAGGATGAATACATCAAGGACCCCTGGAGTTATGAGTCGTATATTTTTAAGTTGTAAAGTGTCGGAAATAAGGTTGTGTTACTTCTTTAGAGCAAAAAAGAAAAGTAGATTACATATTTACATTTTGTTTGTTAGTTTTTGTAGGCAAATGGTGGGTTAAGTGTGATAATTTTCGACAAAGAGAAGGCCTCGATTGATAGAGATACAATTACTTCACATAACAATGTGAGGTCTAATATGCCGTCTAACATGAATGAAGTTAGAGAAGATAAGGATCTACTCAAGTCCTTGCTAAGGAATACTCTACATAAGAGAGATGTTTTGAGAGGAAAATTGAACCAACATGAAAAAACAATCAACGATTTGAGACTGATTTGTGGTTACTTGTTGTTATTTTTATTTTGAAATATTGCATAGTTGGTTAGGTCTATAAGATTTTATGTAATGTTGTTTTTTTGTTTATTGTAGTTGCACTTTTTATGTATTATTATTTTCTACATATCGTTCTAATGTATTGTATAATCAACCTTTTGAATTCTAATGTAATTTCTGACAATGAAATGTTATTTTTATTTTTTATGTATATAATGCCTGTCTATTCTAATATGTTTAAACAAACAAATAATATAAGAATAAAATTAAATTACGCCATTAATTCTCTTTGTTAATTAGAAATACAAATACAATCATCAAATTTTTATTCATAAAAATAGAAGTCCTTAATTTCATCCTCAGATAAATATTTTGGGGTTTTTAAGATGTGTTTATTCCATTTATGTTAGTTTCTTAGCGGTTGATTATACTTGTTCCTCAGTTAACTTGAGCATGTAAAATCTACCATGTCTAGCAATTCAATTGTTTTCTTTTCTAGTCCTCTTTACCGCCAACTCGCAAGACTTTTGATTAGTTCAAGGCATGGTCATAGAGAACCTTATTCGAATTGGAGCTTAGAAAAATTTTAGGTCATTAATTATGTTGTGATTCAATGTAGCGATGTGCCCATTCACGACGTAAACAACAATAATATTCACATTGATCTGAAAATTTTGCCTCACAAAAAATCGTATGAATATAATGTGTTATCCATGTCAGAGCAAGTGAAAACACACAATGACAATAAAAAGGGCAGCCCGGTGCACTAAAGCTCTCGCTATGCGCGGGGTCCGAGAAAGGGCCTGACCACAAGGGTCTATTGTACGCAGCCTTGCGTTGCATTTCTGACACAATGACAATGGGGCTTAAAATTCCTATTTTGAACGAATTCAAGTTAGAGTCTAACTGAAACTTAGTGACATCAAATTTGAGCCAAGTATAAGAATGTTTCAGGTCATTGTCTCTCTATTCCTTCAAATTATGCCGGCATTGTAGGACTATTGAGTTTACTTTATTCCAAAGTACTAATTATAGCCAAAAAGCTATCTGTGTTATGGCATGAACTTCCTCTAGTATGCTTTCTAGTCTCCAATTCTTATTTTTCTGCAATTGGCTAGATTTACTTGTCAACAATTCAAAAGAACATAAAAAATAAAGCAACTAATATAGTGCTTCTTAACATGGATTTGAGTACATGCTGCAATGACTACACTATTGTTACACAATGCGGCATGATATAGCGTAAGCTTCCTAGTTCTAACTGAAGATTCTACTACAAAGAAAGGGATTTGAAAATGAAGAAATCTGCCAGATGATCCCTTCAATTTGATCAACCGGTAGAACTGTTCTCTTCACCAGGGTTCTGCTTAATACCACTGCAACAAAAGAAATGTGGCAATTTGACTCGACCACAAGACCTGCAAGTTTGTTTGCATCAATAAGATATGTCAAAGAGTGTAATTATGCAACAGGAGTTGCATTTGAAATGAAGAAAGTATAAGTAGAAGACAAAAAGAGCAGAGAGAATAGAGAGCAGATACTGATATTTTACATTTTCCAGTCACAAATAAAGCTGACAGATAATGTAAGAAAATGTTTATCGTCATTATGAACTACTATAGAGAAGCATCATGATCAATATTAACTCCAAGTCACCCGCAAAAACGAGTACCAGCTTTAAAAGTTTCTTTGCTGGTGGAATTTGTACTATTGCAAAACAAGGAACACATGAAGAGGTCATACTTACAATATATTGTATGGTTAATTGAGCAAGATAACACCTTGGACCACATTATCATTTAACATTCTATTTACAAAATCAATTAAAAGAAGGAATGTCCTGCTCATGACTTTTAACTTTTAAGCAAGGATTACAGACCGCATGACAAATCTCAGAGACTTAACATGTTCAATATATACCCCTCATTCAGTCACTTAAAAGATATTCAAATCATTTTCTGAACCAAATTATGCTAAAATCTTAGATCCTCTTGAAAGTTTGGTCTATGTTACTCCATATATGAGCACTGGCACGAAAACGAGCCATCAGATGTTTTTCAGCGAAATTAAGAACACAAAACTGGAGCAAGGCAAGATTGGATTAAACAATGCACAAGAAGGGGGCCTATCGAGGAAGAGAGTAGCCCATAGTAACAGAAGATAAACGATATTCAGAAAATGTTGATAGCAGATAAAATCTTCCTGACATTCTGAAACACAAATCATACATTTTCTGACAGCATGTCTATATCTTTCCTGAGTAGATGAACAATCTTTTGCCTTTTAATCACAGTTATCATCAATTAATTCTGTTTTCTATGAATAAAGAAAAACATTTAACTGTCATCTGCTTCTAAACACAGTTGAAACCAATGCATGTCAACAATTGCCACTTCAATAATAAGGCGAGACACTGCTACCACCAACCCCCAAGTTGAAGCAAAATTTTAAAACTGAAATGCTTCAACTAAAATCAAACCAACTTTAGTAATAGTATGCAATTAGAGAACCTAGTAGAGATATTAATCAACAAAGGCACAACTGAAAGTTTCCAAGCAGTTAATTTTTCAATTAGACATTTCTGACTTGGTCTAAGTTCTCAGACTGAATACTTCCATTCATTTATCACTAGACGAAAAAGAAAAAAGAAAAACAAAAGCACTTTGAACTTCCAAAAAGAAGGTTTACAAAATGCTGAGCAAATAATGGCGAATAAGCTAAGCAACCCAATGCAAACTCAATACATGGAGTTATTTTCTAAATAATCATTTCCTTCTTATTTGATTTTCTTTTACTCAAAAATTGTACAGCTCCTCTTTTACTCTTTTTACTCCCTCCGTTTCAGTTTGTTTGTATGGTTTTGGCTAGGCATGGAGTTTAAGAAAGTAAAGTAAACTTAAGTAAAAAAAATGTCCTTTAACCTTGCAGGTAAAGCCGTATTTTTTTCCCAATAAACCCAAACCAGCACTTCTAAATTAGTATACAGGCTAAATGATCCTGAGGATTTTGCTTATTAGTTAAACTTTTCAAATCCAACTTGTATACTTTGCTGGAAAAGCTCTTACTTGCAACGAATAATTACTGGAACGGGTTTAAGAGCCTTGGGTCCATTCCTTATGCCTCTCTTGTGAGGAGAAACCTGCATTATTAACCACAACCCATACCAAAAAAAAAAAGCAGTTAGATGTAATTTCTGTAACTCACTCTCTCTTTCAGAGAGCACCAGCCCACACCCAAGCTACCAACACACATTACTTCAAAATATGTACGTATTTTATGCATACATGTGATGGAATAGGAAAATCTAAACAAGCGTTAAGCCAACATGCACAACCTAGTGTTATCAAAAGCAAAAAGCGCAAAAAAGCTCTAAGGTCCATTGGGGCTTTAAGCGCAAACCACAAATAAAGCGTGGTTTTTAATGAAAAAAGGCGCAAAGGGAGAAAAAAAATCAAATATTTATGTTTAGTCCAAGACTAATAATTTATAAGCATGAATGAGAATACATGAACATAGAAATAGAAAAATAATTACGATAAAGTGAAATATCAACGGTTTAGTGTCGTCTCTTCGAGGGTCATTGGCAAGGATAAGTATGTCTTAGAACCTTGATGATGGCACTGAAGCGCACACTAAGCAAGGTGAAGCGCTCAACACGTTTTGAGCCTCCCTTCAAGGCTTAAGCGCGCCTTTGACAACACTGGCACAACCAAATGAAAAGGCATTCTAAAAGGTTATTGCAGTTTAAAACAACGACCTATGTTGCTCAATAGGTGCGGTTATCCGACACAAGTGTGAATGTATAGGTAGGATTTCTCATAACATAATTTTAGGACTTGGGAGTATAGATCAACACTCTTTTTAGTTGAAAAATAACAGTTTTTCAAACAACAATGTTTAACTTGATTACATTTTATGTTAAAAGATTAATAATTATTGTGTAATTATGGCTTCATTACAACATCAACAACATACCTAGTGTAATCCCACAGGTCGGATTAGCCGATTAGGGGAGAGTAGAGTATACACAGACCTTAATCCTACCTCGTGGAGGTAGAAAGACTACCCTATGCCCAAGTAACGCATATCAAAGCAGTTTGAAAAGGAAAGTACATAAGTAATGAGGACATATCAAATAATAGCAAAACATTACATAGCATTCAGACAACAAGCAAAAGTAACAACCAAATAATGCGATAACCAAAGCGTTGGACACAACAGGTAGTAAAAGAAATCGTACGATAAGAAACTACAAGAGTACTGTTACTACTATTGGTACTACTACTATTGGTATGAAAGGAGAAACAGGTACGGTGCACCAAACTACCACCAAGCCTTTGTAAGAAAGCGAGACTACTCACTACCTACTAACCTTCTATCCTTATTCGTGATCTCCATATTCTCCTATCTAAGGTCATATCCTCAGGAAGCTAAAGATGCATCATGTACTATTTAATCACCTCTCCCTAACACTTATTCGGTCTACCTCCATTTCTCCTTAAACCCACCGTAGCCAACTTCTCACACCTCGTTACAGAGGCATCAATGCATCTCCTTTTCACATGTTCAAACTATCTCAATCTCGTTTCTCTTATCTTGTCCACCACGAAGGACACTCCCACTTTGTCCCAGATATCTCATTCTAAATCTTATCTCTACTAGTATGTCCACACATCCACATCAGCATTTTCGAATCATGGCTTCATTATTTATTTTTAATTAACCAAATGTTTAAGGTTTATTAGTTACTATTCAACTCCATTGATGGGTGCGAGGATATGACTTGCATTTTTAGAGGATCCAACCCCGGTGTGGCTTCATTTTAGAGGATCCGAGTGACAGAGACAATGGCTTTGCTTTTGTAGAACAAGGATCATATTCCAATCAAACACCTATCCTCAAGGGGAAAGATATGTTCACATTGATCCTAAGCGGCAACTAACTTCAGAATATTCCTTGAGTCATCTAGCTTGTATTGCCTCTAATTGCCATGCACAGGCAAATATGCAATAATTCCTTTAAATTCAGTGCTATATGTCTATCATATTAAAGGATATATTTAAGGGATTTAATGGATTAAGATTAAATTTAACTTGAACTGAACTGAGACCGGCAACACTTCTAAAAAGAAGGATCTTTGAGGGGGAAAAGAAATCAAACCTTCTTCTTAGGAACAGCCATAACCTCCATGGACCCCCAAATGAAAGGTGAATTTGGAAGCATGTTGCTGTTATTCTCATTTTCAGGTAAAACCAACGACGGTATTGTAGCCATCGGCCGATTAACCACACTATCTAGAGGCGCCGGACGGGCGGTTATGTGGACAGATCGTCGAAGACTGGAGTTCACGCCGGCGAACTTCCCGGCGGTTCGTAGCATCGTTGCTCTTAACGCCATTTTTGCTGGTTTTTTGACCGTGCTGACAGTAAGCAGAAGAAAGAGGGTGAAACACTGACGGTTCGGAAGTCGTATGGGCCGAATATTATTGGCCGTCTCGCATTTACTATGGCTCAATTACTTAAAAGGAATTTTTACTTTAACTAATATAATTTAGGGAAAATTATCCTTTTACACATAATATGATGCTACATTTATTTTTATTTTCTTTTATACCAAATTTTTTTAAAATTCTCTCTTTTTCCTTTCTCTCTCTATACCTCACTGATACATCCGCCTCTTCCTTCATCCTTGCCCTAATTTGCTCTAGTTAATTTGATACTCTTCAACCGTTAATCAATTTCAAGATTCCAACTAAGGTATATTTTAATCTTTCCTTATATGGAATTTCACTTCATCTTCATTCAATCTGATTTCTCCTAAAATTTGTATATTTTGATTTCTTCTGAAAATCTTTGAAAAATCTTCTAAATTTTTATCATTTGCTTTCTTCTGTAAATCTTTCTATTTTTGTTTCTCATACCTTCAATGATACATATGGAATCCGTTCATGATCTCAAACAGTCCAATAAAAATCAAGGAATTCTTGTTTCTCCTGGTTTTGATTCGTCTTGGGAAGATTACGACGAAGTTAGATCCAAACATCGTAACGATCCAGCAGTGATGAATAAGCTACGTGAGAAATTGAAGTCGAAAGCTACAGTTAAACATGCACCCAAAGAAATAGACAACAAGATTGAAGGGGTTACAACACGCCCTAATCTCCCAAAGGTATGAGTTCAATTAAGTTTTTTGTTTTAGAATGAAAATTTTGTGAAGGTTTTAATGATTCACATACATATCATTTATGTATCAGATACATAATATCTTTTTAAAAGGAATTTTTTTTGGAGATTTACTATTTCTGATACATCATGTTTAAGTGTCAGTTTCTGTTGTTTTAAGTTTTAATGATTCTGAAACATATACATTTATGTATCAGATACATAATGTCTTTTTCAAATGCAATTTTTTGGAGATTTACTATGTCTGATACATCATGTTTAAGTGTCATTTTATGTTGTTTCAAGTTTTAATGAAGCTGATACATATCATTTATGTATCAGATACATAATGTCTTTTTCAAATGCAATTTTTTGAGATTTACTATTTCTGATACATCATGTTTAAGTCTCAGTTTCTGTTATTTCAAGTTTTAATGATTCTGATACATCTACATTTATGTATCAGATACATAATGCCTGTTTCAAGTATAATTTTTTGAGATTTACTATTTCTTATACATCATCTTTAAGTCTCAGTATCTGTTATTTCAAGTTTTAATAATTTTGATACATCTACATTTATGTATCAGATACATAATGTCTTTTTCAAATGCAATTTTTTTGGAGATTTACTATTTCTGATACATCATGTGTAAGTGTCATTTTTTGATGTTTCAAGTTTTAATGATTCTGATACATCTACATTTATGTATCAGAATATAATATATAACTGTTTCTGATACATCTTCTGTATGTATCAGAATCTCATCTCATGCATCAGATATTTTAATGCATATAATACATCGTATTTATGTATAAAGTTCAAGTTGTATTTAACCATTTTCATGTCAATGCAGGGAATGAAATACGTCATCAAGAATATCCCGTCCCACCCATTGAGATTCGAAACAACATATAAGGCTAATTTTCTTGATGATTTTGAATCATCAATAGGTGAAGAAGGTATAAAGTTATTTAGGCAATCTATATTTGATCACTACTTAGATATGTCAAACTGCAATTTTCAAGGGCAAATCATCAAATGCCTCTTACTTCTTGAGGTAGACCAAAAAAAACAAAGAAGAATTGCACATTCGTCATGTGCAGGGTAATTTACTACGATTTACAATAAATGATTTTACCATCATTACTGGTTTGCGATGTACCGGTAATATCAATGACTTTCGGTATTCTGATGACCAAACAAGTAGATTATTGTCTTTATATTTTCCTGGTGCCAAAAATGGGGTCAACAAAGCTCCTTTCGTTGAGCGTTTTCTAGTTGGAGGATGAAAAACAAACGAAAACGCTATTCAAATGGCCATTCTCTATTTCATCCACACTTTTGTTTTTTCTCAACTAGGTGATGCACCTATATCAGTTGATGATTTTAAGATGGTAGAAGATGGTAGGTATGAGCAATATCCATGGGGGAAAATAACATTTTCAAAATTGATAAAAGGAATGCGTCAGGAGTTTTCAAATGCCAAACAAATATATCGTCTAGGCGGCATGCCATACGCTCTGAATGTTTGAATATATGAATGTGCATCTCAAGTTCCCTCTGAAATTGCTGTAAGAGTGGGTAATAAAATTCCCAGAATTCTTAACTGGCGTGTTGTCGCCGTGAAGCCAATATTTGAGACCTTCATGTCTACCATCTTCAATGAGGTACATGCTTTGAATATTATTCATTTATGCACTGATTTATTATACATAACATCTAAGATACATTATATATTCATAACCTTGATACAGTATAATTTGATTCATAAAGTAGATGTATCAGCTCATATATTTATGTATCAGGATATGATTGTATCAAGATATAATGTATCCGATACATATACTTTATATAACCTTTCTGATACATATAATTGTATGTACTAGAAACTCATTTATCCGTATTTACAGCTCATGAAAACTCTATCTTATGTATAAAATTATAATGTATCAAGAATTACATCTAATGATACATTTGCATTTATGTATCAGATAATGTTGTTTTTCTATCAGTTTCTCATGTATGAAGGATTAATGTTTCTGATACATCATGTTTTTGTATCAACATTAACATGTATCAATTATTCAATTATTTTTTGACAATCAATTAATATTTTTTGCAGTATCCATGCTCCAACATTGTCCAATCTCAACATGAAATGGAATTTATTGTCATTCATGGCAGCCAACAGAAACCTGAAGCTTCAACATCGGCTACCAAGGTCAATTTTAGAAAATCTCATGAAGTCCCCGGATTTGAGGACTTTTCAACAACAACACCCACAAAATTATTAAAAAGATTCAGTCATGTCGCTGATACATCTTCTCCACCTCCTTCCAAAAGAATGAAGACTTCCCCTGCTAAAAAGCCAGTTCAAGTAGAAACAGCCAACATGCACAAAAATTTCATACCACCAAATGAATCAGAAAAGCCTGTTTCTCCTGACAATGTATCAGGGGCGAAGTCAGCTGTAGGAGGTGAATCTTCCGGTCATTCGGATCAAATTATTCATATGCAATTCAAAGCTTTGAAGAAGTCCATAAAGAAGTCTCCAAAGAGATACGTAAGTTATTACTTTAAGATGTATCATATATAATATACTTTTAATTAGGTGATACATTCTGATTTTTCATATACATGTATCAAGGTTGACCGGAAGTTTAAGCTTTTGGAGAATAAAATTGATTCAAATCACATTGATCTTTTGAAAGCCATCGACAGTATGGCGAACCGAATGACTGACACATCATCTCAAGTTAAAACAGATGATTTTGATCAAACATTCCATGTGGTTGAACAACAAGAAGCACCTACTGGATTGGAGGTGCACAATTTTGCAAATAAATCTGACCCACCCCAATAAAATGACCAATCTAATGTCCAGGAAGATATTAAGGTACATATATCATGTAATATTTGATATTTATGCTTTTAAACTTCTGAATACTTTTCATTGTCATGTATCAAATGTAAATGTTATTATGTTTTCAGGGACCTGAACCATCCACCATGATAAATTAGGTGGACAATATATCAGAACAAAATATTTCAGCAGATGTTCCAGAATTATTTGATCAGCAGGTTTATTCTGATACATTAAAGGTAATGTATCAAAAACAAATTGATGAACAATTTGATGCTATATATATATATATATTGTATAAGCTCAACCTCTTTAAATATATATATATATATATATCTATATATATATATATATATATATATATATATATCTATATATATATATATATATATATATATCTAGACATTTAGTACATATATATCATAAGTAAATGTTATTATGTTTCCAGGAAGATGAACCATCCGTCAAGATACAAAAGGTGGATGATGTATCACAACATAACATTGTAGCAGATGATGTATGATATCAACAGATTTTTTATTAAGTAATTGGTTTTTTTAAGATAATGTATGATATCCGTAGTTTTTTATTAAGTAATTATTTTTTTAACATTTGTAGGAACCGAAAATATTAATTTTTACACCACAATTGAAGGATGTATCAGCACACCAAATGGAACCACAAAGAGCAAATACTGATCAGCTTATTGCTGATTCTGATACATTACAGGTAATGTATCAGATACATTACTGATATAAAGTCAACATTATTAAGTTTTTTAATGACGTTATACATTACATGTAGACCACTGGAAAGAAAGATGGAAGAGTAGCCGATGATAAAACTGACAAAGTAGAAGAGCAAGTTGAGGAGATTGAAAAAGAAAAAATCAAACCAAGCACATCGGAATCCAATACTTCAGCACCATTTTCGACCGAAACTCTGGATGTGATAGATGCTCTAATATACAGACTTCCATTACCAGTTATGCCATTGACAGCTGTTAGTCATGAGCAAGTTCAGGATGAATGTCTATTACGCGATAGCCAGCTACCAACCACTCTTCCATCAAAAGCCAATGTATTGTCTGACGATGCGAAGACACCATTTCGAAGAAGCAGGATTCCTTCGAAGATCTTACAGTCGCCGTATCTTTCAAACTTTGGTCGAGTGAAAAGGGAAAGGAAAATTTGTCAGCTGTTATGCATCAGACACACCCTTTTGAAGGTTTTGGTATATGCTATCATCCCCCATCCGAGCTTGTCACAGACTACTCTCAATAAATAGATAAATGACTACTAAAATCGCATGGCAACAAGTAAGTATGATATATTCAACTTATACCCATACAAGTTGTGTATTATATTTGTTATGTTATTAAACTACAATCTTCCATTTAGGAATTCGAAGGAGGATCATTACAGATCTAAGTGCTCTTTATTCGGCTTTGAAAAAATGGACTTTGTAGTGGCATTTTCTAAAGATAAGAACTGGTTCTACCTAATGTCACAGCCGAACAGATGCTGGAACGATGAGGTAAAAATTTTATCATAAATAATATGATATAACTCATACTTACTACCTGATACATACAGATTAATGTATCTGATACATACATAGATTAATGTATCTGATACATACATAATCTGATACATGATACTAGTTGTTATATAACTAATACTTTCTTAAAATGTGCAGCATATCGATGTAATATTTTACTACCTTCGGAAGAAATCAAAGATGCAGTTGAGCAATCAGTATCGATACACAACGACAAACTGCATTTTCAAAATTTACATCTAATATGCATACACACGCTACTATCATCTTCCACTTAACATTTATACACAAGAAGATATGGCAAGGGCCACTGTTACAGCTCATCACGAGAGATCCGTGAAGAACATAATAAGAGGTTTCTCAATACCAGCCGGTTTGCCCTAGCATTTGGTAGATGAGGTATACATTCTAGTAAACTGCGACAGGGATTTTCATTGGGTTCTTGCGGTAGTTGTGTTGAAAGAGAGGTTGATACGTGTGTATGATTCATCGCCTAGACGAAGAAGTAGCAACCATTCCCTAGAGATCCAAAAGATAACAGCAATGCTACCAACATACCTGCAAGACAGTGGTTTCTTTGACAATAACGAACGTACTGATTGGTCGTCTTTTGATTCATACAAGGACAAATCAACCAGTAACATGATTGAACCACATCACCCATTTGTAGTTGAGTATGTTGAAGGAATTGCGCAACAGGGAAGTGACAGCTTGTGAGTATTAACAATTATGTATACCTAAATCATTCATATGTCAATTTTACTTTTTTTAAACTTGTGTATTCCTTTCTTTGCAGGGATTGTGGAGTTTTTCTGGCCATTTTTGCTGAATATCTTAATGATGGAATTTCTATTCTAAATACTGGACTAAACGCTGAATTCTTCCGTTCAAGATATACCGCACTCTTATGGAGATATGGTTGTCAGAAGGCCATGGATGGTTATGTTAGCGATAACAACAATCCAAAAAAACCTAGGAGAGACATCTCTCCAAGCCAAGGAGAACTGATTGATGTCCAATAGTTTTTTTTATAGTAAACATTTTAAGTGTTTCTGTTACTTTTAATTTATCTGATACATAAACTGTAATGTATCAGATTTAGTATGTTTTAATATTTCCATATATCAGATTTAGTATGTTTTTCTCTAGTGTCAAACTCGAATATAAAATCAAAGTTTATGTTTTATATTCTACTGTATCAAACTTGTATCGAGTATAATATTCATAAGTGTCACATTTTGTGAATTCTGATACATATTATATGTGTGTGAGATTTTCATGAATCAAGATTTATTTATTATGATACATCATGCACATGTATCAGATTCTCATTTCTCAACATTTAATGATTCCGATACATTAATTTTTTGCATAAGAATTCCATGTCTCAAGATTTAACTGTCACGATCCAACCCCGTAGGCCGCAACTGGGGTCCGACCTGGACCCTCTTATGCGTATTTATCAACTACACTTAAGTTGAACCGTGTGTGATGTGATACTATAGACAAAACCCCCAATAGTTTAAAACTTTTTCATGTACATGTAGCCTCTTTCATTTGTATCATATCATGAAAGGGCACGCGAGCCGACAAGGCTGCTATAACAAAAACATTCACAACATATCAAATAGGCAACATGAAACTAACTTACAAACAACCCACGTATACATATGTCTACAGACCTCTAAGAATAGTAACAACAACATATGGCGGAACAAGGCCCCCGCCGTACCCCTGAATGTACAAATATATACATTAAGTGACCAGCATCAAAATTTAGGCTCCAGAACAGTGAAGCACTTCCGACACAGCTGAGAGGAACTCCTATGCTGATGGATCTCCAGAATAAACATCTGTACCTGCGGGTATGAAACGCAGCCCCCCGAGAAAAGAAGGGTCAGTACGATATATGTACTGAGTATGTAAAGCATAACACATCGTAACTGAGATCATAACTGAAATAGGGATGCAGGGGACAAGTATAATAACTAAATGAATTACTGTACCTGCACCTTAGGACACGTAAATTATACACACCATCATATGCTGTGCCCGGCCCTCTAGTGAACTTGGTGTTATAATCACTTCTTCATAATCACATATCATCATATCATAATGCATTTCATTTCATCATATCATCGTATACGGTATCATACCATCGTATACGGTATCATCTTATCATGTATATCATCGTATCACACCCGGTTCACTGCGGGGCTCAGGGTCACAATGTATTGCTTTAATCTCATATGCATGCCTACATAAAGTATCCGGCCTTTAGTGAGGGACTCGGTGAATAGAGTAGTGTACGTCTATAGTGTACCATCATAATATACATATGTACCCGGCCCTCTAAGGAGAGACTCGGTGTTCCTTCCTTATTTCACCACATGTACTATCATATTACTGTCGGCCCGGGACTCGGTGAATAATCGTATCGTCATAACATATTACATATATCACACCTCACGTACGACATCGTCTCCTCGTGCGTGGAACTATACACATTCGGCCCCGGATACGGTGAAAGAAGTAGTAACACTGTGCACGATAACATATCCCGGCCCATCGTGGGACTCGAGGAAGGATGGGTTATAGTATGTATGAGTAGAGTAGTGAGAAACCATATGCAACTAAGTCATTATCTAAGACTCAATGAAACAGTCAAGTGAACCATCACGTGAAGACTGGGGGAGTAATTATCCGAGGTATCCCTTTAGATGTCATTAGGGCTTACATCAGTTGGGCCCTCAAGAATCACAGACATGCATCCAGACAATACCATATAGCTTATGCAATCAGAAACATGGTTTATGCAATCAAAGACACGATTATGCAATCAGAGACACAGTTATGCAATCAGAGACACAGTTATCTAGTCAAAGACTCAACTTATGCAATCAGACGCATTTACTATTTTAGAGCCTTTAAAAAGAGAGGAGCTGGTACTTCCACTTACTATTCGTTATATAGAAGGCTCGAGAATAGTAGTTTGACTACTTTCAGACTCTTAATGTTCAGGAGTGACTACAAGTCACGAGTTACAATCAGAGATCATAAATGGAATTACCTCTAAACCTATATCATATACCATTTCACTTAAAGGTAAGCCATTCCAAAGGAAAGAAGAAATAGGCTTTACATGTACTAGTTTTCATCACATAGAAGACAAAAAGGCAATGACTCAGCTATTACAGAAGTTCTAATACCAAGAAGTAAACAAGAGTCTCAACTCATACTCAGGGCTTTACGAATGGATTGAATCCCAAATATCGTATACATATCATTCATAACTTATAGCTAAGACATGCCAAAAGAAAAGAAGAATAATTCTACATATCTGTTCCAAAAAAACGCCAAAGGAAAGCTTCACATACCTTGTATGGACTTCTCTTAATCACGTCCATATCGTTGTCCTCGAAACCTATTTAACATGGAAGTAATGTAAGTATTAACAACCTTGGACTTTTCAGCAACTTAGACTACCCACGAGTATTCATAACATTCATCCCTTCGCTCGCCTTCTCGGCTAGTTCCTTAACTAGTTAGGATGTTAACGAAAATCGGACAGCACCTCCCCTATAAGGTGCCCTATCCGAAATCCCAACCATGTCCTTAGAACCTGCAGCCAACCAACAATGCAACCAGCAGCCCATACATATACATATAATATGACAAAATTACTCAATATGAACCCCCAATAATTCACTCGAAACTAAGATACCAAAACTAGAGTTTTTAATCTTTCTTTCGTGAATTCTTTAATTGCAAAGCGGAGGGTCATGTGGCTGCAACCAGCAGCTACCAAACCTCATTTAGATAACTTTTAGACCCTGCAACACACCAAAACACAACCAGCAGCAGCCTCCAAACACACCACGCCTCACTTTGACTACAATTTAACTACGGCGACTTCAATTTAGATTGTTTCTTTCGCTGAGCATCCCCATGATTTTTTTCATACTTCCAGCAGTATAAAAGTTACATAATACACTCCATAACAACCTTATAGAGTCCTAATTTAAAGGAGAAACCTTACCTTACCCGAAATTGGCCAAAACTAGCCAAAATCGCGCCTCGGAAGTTTCTTAACATGCTGAACCTTTAGCGGACTGTTTGTATCTTTTTGGTGCTGCTACGAATCGTAACTTTACGTTAATAACACCTCCATAGCATGTATAAACTCTCACAAAAATGTGGGAGAAGAGAATCCAACCATACCTTAACAAACGGCTCTTCAAACGTGCTGAAAATTAACTTCGGAACTCCTCGACGCGGCTGAAACTAAGGGGCTGTTTGCGTGGCTTCTTGCTGCCCCAAATCCGAAATTTTCATTATTAAACACCGCTATATCACCATAGGATACCTTAAATTATTAATTCACGAAACGAAATCGGGCCTTACCTTTTGTTTTGCTCAAACCCGTGGCTGCCCTCACTTGTTCTTCACGTTTTTCTCTTGTTGCTGCAGTTTGAAGACCCAATTCTTAAGTATATCCATAATATACATACATACATGTGGTCCCAAGGGGTGACACGTGTCAGCCCCTAAGGATGACATGTGTCAAGCCATGATTGGCCACCGTGTCATGCTGCCAATTAGGGGCTGCCACGTGGCAGCGGGGTCCACCTCCCACAAGCAGCTGCATCACCTACTTGACCCTAAGTAGGTGCATCACCTGCTTGCTTGAGGTGCTGCTACGTGTCGCTCCTCCATTGGCTTCCACGCGTCGTCTTTTTCCCTTCCTCGCGGGTTTGTAATTTCGTCTCACTTTAAGAGCCTATGTAATCTGTACTTACGTAAGCTTGGTATATCCTTAAGCAACTTAAGTGTATAAGACTCTTAACGTAGTGGCTTACGTAGGTAAATTGAGTCCTACGACTCGTTTCTTAGCCTCCCACTCTTTCCGGATTCTTATGACTCTATCTCCAACCTCCCTTCTCGCGAGGTATCACAATCTTCTTTCCTTAGAGTTGTTTGATAGTGTCGTTGCTTATCCGTCTCACATGATAGTGTCTAAGGAACTTAAGAAGACGTTCCGAGCTCAAGAGTGCGGGGTGTAACATTAACGTTTATGATACATCTTGCTTATGTATCAGATTCACATTTATTAAGATTTACTGCATATGATAATCTACAACCTATATCAAATAAGATCTTATGTATCACCCACAACTCTTGTGTAATTATGGTTGTCGAAAAGACAAGAATGTTTATGTTTGAGAAAATAATGATCCAAAAAATAAACCATGTGAGATTTTATTAATCCAAGTCAAGGAGAACCGATGGACATTCTATATTTTATTTTAAAAAAAATTGTAGCAATAAAATGTACTAATCTTGATACATATCGACTGAAAAAAGATTTTTATATTTATGTCACGTGTCAAACTCAAATATAAAATATAAAAATAGATGTTATTATATGATTCAAATAGAATGTATACCGAGATACCACAAACATCATATCTATTTAGGAATGAAATTACAAGTCTTTCTGTTGTGGCCTTCGTGGCCACAACGTCCACAAGAATTTGTGCTACTTGTTATCTTCTCACTAGCAAACTTTTTTCTCCCTTTCTTTGGTCTTCCTGGCATCCTTTTGTATATTGGCAGCAAGACAAATTCTTCCAAAATTTCCTTCAGAGCAGTCCAGTCTTTCTTATCTGGCATTGGAACCATTGGTAATTCATAAGTATTTGACAACGCCTTTGGTTTGTAGTAATCAGAACAGTATGGGTGCAGGTCAGTAATGTTCTTGCTCTTCAACACTGCAATTGCACGTGGACATGATATCTCATCTAGTTGAAATCTACCACAAGTGCATGTTTTTCTCTCTAGACACACAATGTATCTTATACCTAATTCGTAAACAGAATAAAGATAGTCTGATGAAGCAACAACCTGCAGGAATTATATTTCAAATATATGTATCAGTACTCCTTCCTCACATATACAACTATGTATCAGAACTGGAACTGATGTAAAAGGGTAATAATTATCACAGGATATACATAACAGATGAATCAACAGCCAGCAAGAAATAAATTTCACATATATGTATCAGAAAGTATGTATCAATTACAGAAATGATGTATCAGAACTGATGTATCAGTATATATTTAAAACATGTTTTGTTTATATATATCAGTACTTATGTATCAACTACACATTTGATGTATCCAAATTGATATATTAGTGTATAATGAGCACAGGCTATACCTGAATGACGAAGCAACAAATTGATATAATTAAACTTCACATATATCTATTAGTACTTATGTATCATCTACACAACTAATATATCTACACTGATGTATCAGTATATGTTTTGAACATGTTATGCATAACTGATTAATCAATAGCCTGAAGGAAAATAATCTTTACATATATGTATCAGAACTTATGTATCAAATGTAGAACTTATGTATCATAATTGATGTTTCATTATTTAATTAGCACATGTTATACATAACTGATGAATCATCAGCCACCAAGAAATAAATTTCACATATATGTATCAGAAAGTATGTATCAATTACAGAAATGATGTATCAGAACTGATGTATCAGTATATATGTATCAAAAAGTATGTATCGTGTACCAGAACTGATGTATCAGTATATATGTATTAGAAAGTATGTATCGTGTACCTTCATTCTCAAACACTTGATCGTGTTTGAAACTAGGATATCTTCAAATTTTCTACCCAAAGTATGTTTTGTATAAGATGCTATTTCCCTATTTTTGTAGTTCCAAGAACTAAATAACATTCTCGTTTGCTCCAAAAAGTCAATTATAGGTAGCTCTCGTGCTTCAACAAGACATCCATTGATACATTCTGCGATGTTAGAAGTCATCATTCTACCCCTGTTGATAGTGGCATGAACCCTTGACCACTTTTCGTATCCTGCATTTTTTAAATATTGTGCCACCCGTTGATCGATTCTTTCAACTTTGACCATTAATTTATCGACTTCATCTTTTTGGTATGCCTTGGCCATTGAATAGAAGATGTCACTTAGTACAGCTTTGCTCCTTATGTATTTAGTACATACATTTTTCTATATATGTCATATGCATGCAAAATGAGGAACATTGGGAAATACCATGCTTACACTCTTGATTATGCTTTCGTTCCTATCTGATACAACACATATATTGTCCCTCTCACCAAATGCATTCTTGAAATTCTGAAAAAACCATGTCCATGATGCATCATTTTACGTATCAACAATACCATACGCCAACGGCAATATGCAACCTAATAAATCAATAATAGCGATACAATAGTTATTAGAATTCATCAGAATCACAACAAACGTGAAAAATGAGATGACACACTGTTATTCAATAAGAAACAATATAAGAAAGTAATACCTTTCCCATCAAGTGTGCTAGCTGATACAAACGTCCCTTTATAAGGTCCATCAAGATGCGCACCGTCAACAACAACTACTGGTCGACAAAACTGAAACCCCCTTATCAAGGGCCTTAACGCTATGAACAAATACATGAACTCATCAGTTGATGACTTGTGCATACTTATGTACGAATTTGGATATACGGTTTTTAGAATATGTATATATACAGGCAGCTGTCTATATCCATCAGCATGTTTTCCCCTTAACATCTCCAAAGCATGCTCTTTTGAACGCCATGCCTGTTGATAGGTAATATCAATTCCATACGCTGATTTAATATCCTCTCGTATATCATTAGGGGTGAGAATTCTCTTATGATTAACCAATTTAGGTGTTGTGAATGCACTAACAAAAGCCTTTGTAGCATGAACTTTGTTGAAAATCCTATCTCTCAGTGCACATGAATGTTCACTATTGAAATATCTATCTTTGAATATATCGAATTTTTTCCAACATGAAGCTTTCATTCTCCAACAACAGCCGTCTGAAAGGCATACTAACACATAACTGTATTTGTATAAAAAAATGACATGTATCATACCAATATTTTTTCATATATAATATCAACAAATAAAGTGACATACTGATAGGAAGTGTGTCAACGCATGTACTTGATACATGCTTCTTTGTATGTATTATGAAAAAAAAGCATCTGATACATAGAGTCATATAAATCTGATACATACTGACATCATTATTATCATTTTTTAACTGAGTTGCAGAAATGGAGTTTTGATGTATCATGACAGGAAAAAATAATTTTTTTTAAGAATGTATTAGATATACACATTCATATGTATCTGATATATACTGTTGGATAATATCCAACATCAAAATTTCCAAATGCAGAATATGCGCATACCTTTTACTGTCGGATCTTTTAACCTTGAAATTAAATTCATTAGTGATTTTGTATTTGGCCATTACATCAACTAGAGTTGCTTTATCCTTACAGAATTGATTCTCCTTCACTTCCGCACCATTTGTATCAGCTATGTAGTTTGTCAAATCCAATTCTTCTATATAACAATTTGCGACATTACCAGATTTTTCTAAACAAAAAATGTGGGACTCATTCACGTTTGATTCGGCACAAACGATTGCTCCAGATGTACTGTCGAATGATTTTATCTCACATCTTTTTATATCAGAGCTTGATATGCACAGGAGATAATTTACGAAACCAGGCTCTTTCTTCTTCAACTCTATGTAAAGATTAACACCCATATCATTACGAATATATATTGGCGACGAGTTACCTTCAACTATGTATCAGATTTCAATATTTTTCTCTGATTCATCCACACTCAATTCAGCAGCGATTGCTGCTTTTAGATTTGAGTAAGATACATTATCACCGACAACGATTGCATCATTTTTGTATTGTTCATAAGTAATATCAGATTGTCAAACTCCAGAATATCTCAGTAGTATTGGGATATTCATATCGATTAATTGATGAAACGCGAAGTTTGCTTTGAATTGATGCTCTATTGTTTTCTTTGGAGTCGATGCTCTGACTTTTGGCTTCAAAATTCATGTACATAACTGTCGCCTTCTTTAACCAATTAATCTCATTAATTATATCAGTAATTGATATAAAGAGCCAATCATACCTTATCTCAATCTTCTATCCATAAATAGTTGATGTGCATTAACTATTCTATAGCTAAAGTTATGTATCAGATACATAACTTATGTATCAGCAAAAGTGAAAAAATAATTAAAATCAACTTCGGTATGAATTGATGCTCTGTTTTTTCCATTCGAGACGACGCTCTATTTTTTGGCTTGAATCTTCATGGACATAACAATTGCTTTTTTTAATAATTGATGTATCAGATATATAACTTATGTATCATCAAAACAGAAAAAAAATTAAAATCGAAATTGGTTTGAATTTATGCTTTGTTTTTTGGCTTGAATCTTCAAGTACACAACCGTTATTTTTTAACCAAATTAATCCCATTAATTAGATCAGTAATTGATTTAAAGAACCAATCATCCCTTATATTAAGATACTATCCATAAATAGATGATCTTCATTAATTACTCATTAGATAATTGATGTATCAGATACATCATTAATGTATCAGAAAGGTTGAAAAAAGGGGATATCGGATAATTTTGATACAATGAGGGATGTATAGTAATTAGACTTTTCCATTATGGGATTTAGGTAAAGTTTTCTATAATTTATTTAGTTAATTATGCTTATTAATATTATTTTAAAATTATTATCGATATAACTTTAGTTTTAATAGTTGTAATAGGTTTTTTGTATTAATAGTGTAGTGTCTGTACTTATCCAAATACATTTGGTACTCTCTCTCTCTCTCTGTTCTTCATCCTTTTCTCTTTTTTTCTGTATTTTTTTCTCTCTTTTCTTTTTCTCTCTCTTTCTCTTTTTCTTTCTCAGTCTTTCTATGTCCCTTCCTTTAGGGTTGAGCATTTGATAATTCGGTTTGATTTCAATTTTTTTATTTTGGTTTTTTTTATTTTTAATTTATGTATCTGTTGTACCGAACACCGAAACAAATCAATTTGATTCGGTTAGTTTTTTTGTAATTTAGTTCGATTTATTAAATTCGATTTTTTGTGTTATGAGCCTGTTTAATGGGCTTTTTTAGATTTTATATTATATAGTTTTTTACAAGTATTATGGCTACTAAATTATATATAGGTAGCTCAGATCATAAATAAAAACTCTTAAAAATTATTTTTTTTAACTTTGACTATATTTTATTATGTAATATTAATTAGTTGGTCCCCACAAGTTAATTAACTGATCCTCATGTTGATATTTAATAATTAAAATATCTAATGACTAATAGTCTACACTTAATATAGTATGTATATTGTACAATGTACAGTAATGTGTAATATAGTATATAAGTATGTATATTGTACAATGTACAATAGTGCCTAAATTTTGGTTAATCCAAAAAATCAAAATACAAAAATTGTGTTACCGAAAATCGAACAGAAAAATTGAAGTTACAAAAAATATGGACCAAAAATTGAAATATCAAAATCGAAAAACAGAAAAAATCCAGTTCGGTCTGGTATTTCGGTTTATCGATATATATGCCCAGCCCTACCTTCCTCTTCCTTTTTATGTCCTTTATTTGTCCATTACTTTCTTTCTCTTTCTCCCTCTTTTAAAAATAATAATTAATTATCCTAATGTCACGCTCCGAGAGGGTATCCTAGGTATGATCGGGACTCAAAAACCATTTCTTCTCTTCGATAGAACCACTTGGTCTCATCACTTATCCGTTCATTAGCGGAAGATTTAACTGAAAACAAGAATACTTATGTGGGCTCTCCATCATCAACATCAAAGGAAAGAAATAATCCTTAGAATAAGTAGTTTTAAAAGAAAACTACTCCAATTATATCATCAAATTCTATCTATAAAGCCTCTAACACTATTAGACGGTGTCAATAACATGTCCAGGCTACCTCAAACGAAATATAATACTCAACAATAATGAAAGGATAAAGAGTTCCTTCGAATACAAGAAGGACTTACCAAATAGCTGGAACGTAATGAATGATCTTCAACGATGTGCCTGTTGAGGATTTCTAACACTTGTATCTGTACCATAAAATGATGCAGGTCGAATGACGTCAGTACATAAAATGTACGAGTATGTAAAATGGAAAGAAAGTAAGGACAAATGTGAAGCTACTCCTCTCAAGAAGACTTAACTCAAAACTCAACATCATCTTAACATCAATAAGCAATGCAAGTTTTAAAAAGTAATAATAAGAAATTCTTACTCAGTTGGGAGTTTCTCTAACCGACAACCATCACTTATGAGCTAGTGATGATACAACGAAGCGATGTCGTTGCTACATCCATCTAATACCTTGCTAGGATAAAGAACATCACCATCTTCGATCCAATCATCAAAGTCCTCTTTTTGGGACTTAAGAGGCATAGCCTCTATCCTACGCTGGCTACGTAGTTCTGAGGTTTGAGTCAATTAAACTCTTACCCAACTCAGTGCTCAATACTACTCCCAAAACATATTCTCATATTAACCTCATCATCTAATCTCATTGGACTTTAATTTAAAACATCAAACTCATCTCAACGCATCATCATCATCATTACCTCTTCATCGATCATTACACTTCAAAACATCATTTATATCTCATCAAACATCTTGCTCAAAACATCATTTAACCCAAAGAATCAAATTCATTTAAACTCGATGTTTTTTCTCTTTCAAAACTCAATAAAATACATATATAGTATTAATTCAAATCACTCTTTTTGTCAATGCATTATAAGCCAACATCTTTACTAAAAACACGCATGATATGAGAGATGGGAAAGTAGCTATGAACAACAATTCCAATAATATGAGAGATAATAATATTAACAATAATTTCAATGCATAAATATATCTAATTTAATAAAAGAAGAATTGACTCATTTAGAATTCAAGAATTAGGATAAAACTCAATTATAACTCAATTATGATAAATTTAAATATTTGGCACGTGGACGAACTCAATCCAATTCTATGAATAACCTTACATACCTGAAATTCAAAGTTTTACTCAGAATCAAAAAACTCAATAAATACTCTTGAGCCATAGCCTTTTCTCCTCGCCAGAGAGTTTTGTGAATTACCCATAGTATATGAATCATCAAAATAATATTTCTACACTAATAAAAACTAAAACTATATTTGAGAATGAGTAAAGAAGTGTATAGAGAGAAGAGTTGCTTAAGAAAGCTTGATGAACAAAATAAGGAAATAAGGTCGGTATTTATCAGTGTGAAGGAGGGACCTGACAATAAATAAAATAATTACAAAGAATGATCTTAAAAATTTAATAGGTGATTGTGATGTCATGAGTTATGTCATGTCATGTCATGGGTGATGTCATGGTCTAGATCTACCATGGTTGGTGATACTTTTTTTTGGAGCTACGTTTGAACAAGATAACTTTTTAACTAGAATTTGATATCTTCATATGAATTGTAGATCTAGAAGTCTCCTTTCATGTCGTTTAAGAATCAACTGAATTGGATCATTCTATAATGAGATATAATTTTTCTTCTACAAATACTATATTTCAATCACAACACCAGGTCTTGCAAAAATTAATTTATTTAACCTACTTAGCCTACAGATCGTAAGCTATGGTCTTCACAAAAGCTGTAGAGAATGATGTCAAGGTTTTTCAGCACTTGAATCACCTAATTTGGACCTTCTTACGAAGATTTATTCTCAAAATACAAAAGAAGTATTATTTTCGTCGAGAATTGAAACACCATATACAATGTTTTAGGGGGTGTTACAATATCTCCTCCTTGGGATCATTCGTCCTTGAATGAAGATGTAACTAGGAGACATCAATTACTCAAAAACTTTGATACTCAAATGCTCAAATAATACATACTCAAATAGTCACTAATTCAAACTCAAGAATACACATCGACTCAAAGGTAGAAGTAAGGAATATTACCTTGAACATCATTATCGAAAGGCACGAACATGAGGATATTTATCCTTCATATCCTCTTTAGATTTCTATGTAGCTTTCTGAACAAATTGATTTTTTCACAAGACTTTGACTGATGCAACCTCTTTGGTTCTAAGCTTGCGAACATGACGATCAAGGATTTAGACAGGAATATCCTCATAGGACGAACTATCTTTTACTCCAATACTCTTAATAGGGACAACCAATGAAGGATCTTCCAAACACTTCTTAAGCATAAAAATATGAAACATGGGATGAATAGATGCTAACTCTGGTGGTAGCTCTAACTCATAAGCTATATTAACTACTTTTTTCACAATCTGGTAAGGACCAATATATCGAGGACTTAACTTCCCTTTCTTTCCAAATCTCATCACACCTTTCATGGGTGAAACCTTTAAGTAAACCCAATTATTCAATTCAAACTCCAAATATCTTCTCCTAACATCGATGTAGGATTTCTGGCAACTCTTAGCTATCCTCAACCTCTCTTGGATGATCTTCACTTTCTCCATGGCTTGGTGAACTAAGTATGGTCCAATCAACTCAGCCTCACCAACTTCAAACCAAACAATTGGTGATCTATATCTGCTCCCATAAAGGGCCTCATAAGGAGCCATTTGAATCCTTGAATGGAAATTGTTATTGTAAGCAAACTCAATAAGGGGTAAGTGATCATCCTAATTACCTTTGAAATAAATGATACATACTATCAGTATGTCCTCCAAAGCCTGAATAGTGCGCTCTGCTTGGTCATCAGTTTGAGGATGAAATGCAGTGCTAAGGTTCACTCTCGAACCCACCCCTTTTTGAAAGAACTTCCAAAACTGAGCAGTGAACTAGGCTCCTCTATCTGAGATGATATACAAAGGGACTCCATGAAGTCTGACAATCTCTCAAATATACAGTCGGGCATAGTCCTATGTAGTGTTAGTAGTCTTAACGGGCAAGAAGTGGGTTGATTTGGTCATCCTATCCACAATCACCCAAATCGAATCATGCTGTCTGCGAGACCCTGGTAAGCCTGTAACGAAGTCCATATTGATCATCTCCCACTTCTATTTTTGAATTTCTATATTCTGAGCTACATCACATGGCCTTTGGTTCTCAGCCTTGACTTGTTGGCAATTTGGACATTTAGAAACATAGTATGCAATGTCCCTCTTTATGCTATTTCACGAGTAGACTTTCCTTAAATCATGATACATCTTAGTAAAACCTGGATGGATATAATACCTGGAGCTATGAGCCTCTGCCATGATCCTATCTCGGATACTATCAACACTCGGAACACACAATCTGCCTTGGTACCTCAACACACCATCTCCCCTTTTGGCAAATACCATCACCTTCTGTTTATGTACATCTTCTTTTAACTGAAGTAAAATAGGATCTTGATCTTTTTTTTCCTTCACCTCTGCTACAATAGATGACATAGATCCATTCTAAACCATGAATCCTCCTTCACTAGAGCCAACACGTTGGACTCCCAATTGCGCAAGTCTATGCACTCTCTTTGCCAATACCTTTTTTCTCTCTTCCACATGGTTTGTACTTCCCATGGATAACCTGAAAAGAGCATTGGCAACTATGTTTGCTTTACCTAGGTGGTAGAGAATGTTCATATCATAATCCTTGAGCAACTCTAGCCATCTCCTCTATCTCAAGTTCATCTCCTTCTGACTAAATATATACTGCAAGCTCTTGTGGTCCGTGAATACATCCACATGTACACCATAAAGATAGTGATGCCAGATCTTAAGAGCAAATACCACAGCTACTAACTCAAAGTCATGAGTGGGGTAGTTCCTCTCATGGATCTTAAGTTGTCTAGAGGCATAAGCAATGACCTTACCTTTCTGTATCAACACACATCCCAACCCAACTCTGGAAGCATGACAATAGATTACAAAACCATCTGTTCCCTCAGGTAAGGACAACATTAGAGCAGTAGTCAATCTAGCTTTCAACTCTTGAAAGCTTTTCTCACAAGCATCAGACCATTAAAACTTTGCCTTTTTCTAAGTCAGCTTAGTGAATAGTGAGTAGATGGATGACAATCTCTCAAAATATCTCCTGTAGTAACCAGGCAAACCCAAGAAACTCTTTTTGTCAGTTTGAGAGGTGGGTTTGGGCCAGTTCTTAACTGCCTCAATCTTTTGAATATCAACTTGAATACCATCACCAAATATAATATGGCCTAGAAAGTCTACAGACACAAGCCAAAACTCACACTTCAAAAACTTAGCATACAACTCCTTTTTCTTGAGAGTTTGAAGGACAATCCTAAGGTGGTTAGCATTCTCACCCTTACTTCTAGAGTAGACCAAAATATCATTGATAAAGACAATCACAAACATATCTAGGTATGACTTGAATACCTGATTCATGAGGTCCATGAAAGCTACAGAAGCATTAGTCAATCCTAAGGACATAAAAAGAAACTCAAAATGACCATAGCAGGTTCGGAAAGCCATTTTTGGGATGTCACATTCTCTCATTTTCAACTAATGATAGCCTGATCTGAGGTCTATCTTAGAGAAGCATGTGGCACTCTAAAGTTGATCAAACAAATCATCTATCCTGGGGAAAGGTTACTTATTCTTTATAATGACTTTATTAAGCTTACCGTAGTCAATACACATCCTCAAACAACCATCCTTATTTTCCACGAATAGGACCAGAGTGCCCTACGGTGAGATACTCGATCGAATAAATCCTTTATCTAGGAGATCTTTCAATTACTCCTTCAACTTTTTTAGCTCACTTGGAGCTATTCTATAAGGCAGAATAAAGAGAGGTTGTGTATCATGGAAAACATCAATCCCAAAGTCAATCTCCCATTCATGAGAGACTCTAGGTAGATCCTCAGGAAAGACTTTAGGAAACTTATTCACAACAGAAACTAACTCGAGAGATGAAGCCTCTTCATTAACATTTTTGACTCGGACTATATGATAGATACATCCCTTAGAGATTAAATTTCTGGCCTTAAGGTAGGAAATAAATTTACCCCTAGGCACTACAGAAATCCCCTCTACTCTAAGATAGGCTCATTTAGAAATTGAAACTTGACAATCGGGTTCTATAATTAATTGAGGTATAATAAGTATAAAGTTAGTCCATACCTAGAATAAGATCAAAATATACCATATCTAACTCAACTAACTCAATGATGGTATCTCTATGATAAATGGACACAGTACAATCTCTATAGACTCTCTTAGTTAGGGTGGACTCACCAACATGAGTAAATACGCTGAAAGGATCAAGAAGACAATCAAGAAAGATCTCAAACTTACTAGCCAAGTAAGGTATTACAAAGGATAACTTCACACCTGGATCAAGTAATGCATACACATAAAAAAAGGACTCGGAGCATACTAGTAACAACATCGAGTGCATTTTCTTAGTCTTGGCGACTACCCCTAGCATATAGACAGTTTCTTCCCTCTCCCGCACCTGAAGCTGCACATCTCTGATTACCTTTATTTTATGATGTTGCAGAAGAAAACTGAGCTCTACTACGTGTATCTGCCTGTCTCTTCGAAGGACACTCATTCTAAAAGTAACCTATCTGTACACATCCATAGAAAGCAAAGGTGCCCTCACAAAACTCTCCCAAATGGAGCTTCTCACATCTAGCACATGGTAGCTTTTCTCTAGGACCTTGAGCCACACTTCCTTGGGACTAAGAACCCTAAGCTCAAAAGTTCTAGTGACTCAACGACCTCTGATCATACCTAGTATTAGGTATAAGTACACCTGTTGATAAAAGTGCATATTTAGAAGACCTCTTCTGAAAAAAGGACTTGTTACCCTGCTCTCGCTTCTGCTCATTCTCATGTCCAATAAACTTAGCCTTCTTGTTTAAGTGCTCTTCATAGTTTTTCTTGTTTTCATCCTCAACATGTTGAGCATAAATCATCAATTTGGAAAAATCCATGTCGGAAATCATTAACATTGCCTTACACTCTTTCTTCACTCGTTTTCCTAGGCTAGAGAAAAACTTCCTCATCTTAACCCTCATATTTGGAGCCATCTCTGGAGCATATTTGGACAATTGTATGAACTTTAAGCTATACTCATTCATAGTCATGCCCTCCTTTTTGAGATTCACAAACTCCTCAACCTTTGCTTCCCTCAATTCTTGAGGAAAAAAGTGATCAAGGAAGGCACCCTCGAATTCATCCCTCACTGTAGGCTCAGCATCCTCACTATGCTCTCTTCCCACTGATTGTACCAAATATTTACCACATTCTTCAACAGATAAAAAGTAAGTTCCATTCCCCCAATGTCATTTGCATGCATAGTTTTTAGAATCTTCCACATTTCATTGATGAAGTTTGGAGGTCTTCCTCAACCTTAGAACCTGTGAAGATTGGTGGGTTGATCCTTAAGAAATCGCAGATTCTCACCAAAGATGACGACTCTTGAGAGCTAGAGCTAGGAGTTGGCAAAATATAGTTACCTATCTAGGCAACTACTAGTTGAGTGAGCATGACAATAGATCCTCTGAATTCTACCTTTGAATTTAGAGGAGGTAGAGTTGAGTGAGCATGGCAATAGCTCCTTTGAACTTCCTCATCTTGGCCCTCATATTTGGAGCCATCTCTGGAGCATATTTGGATGACTGAATGAACTTTAAGCTATACTCCTTCATAGTCATGCCCTCTTTCTTGAGATTCACAAACTCCTCAACCTTTGCTTCCCTCAATTCTTGAGGAAAAAAGTGATCAAGGAAGACACCCTCGAATTTATCCTACACTATAGGCTCAACATCCTTACCACGCTCTCTTTCCACGGATTGTACCAAATATTCGCCACATCCTTCAACTAATAGGAAGCAAGTTCCACTTCCTCAATGTCATTCACATGCATAGTTTTTTCAGAATCTTCCATATTTCATCAATGAAGTTCTGGGGGTCCTCTTTAACCTTAGAACCTGTGAAGACTGGTGGGTTGATCCTTAAGAAATCGCGGATTCTCACCAAAGATGACGACTCTTGAGAGTTAGAGCTAGGAGTTGGCGAACTATGGTTACCTATCTGGGCAGCTACTAGTTTAGTGAGCATGACAATAGCTCCTCTGAATTCTGCCTCCAAAGTAGGAGCAGTCTGAATATTAGGCATTTGGGGTGACTCAGTAGATTTTTTAGGTCAGCCTCTAGTTCTCGGTGAGGACATCTCCTCAGTGCTGGTAGCATTCCTCTAACTAGTTGTACATTTATGAGGCATGATCTGCAATGCACGAATTACAAAGGAAGTTTTATAGAGTTAAACTTTATCGCATGAACTTAAATTGTGAAAGAAATAAGACAATTTCCTAATATCATATAACCTCCTCATTATAAGTGTGGTTCTCAACACATCCATAATCAAGAGTCTACTAGACACGGCTTCATAGACTCTTTAGGACTCTTGAACTTTGTACTCTGATGCCAAATTTGTCATTCCTCGAAAGGGTACCCTAGGCATGGCCGACACTCAGAAACCATTCCCTGTATCCGAGAGAACCACTTGGTCTCATCACTTATCCGTTCATCAGCGAAAGACTTAAGTGAAACAAGAATACTTATGTGGGCTCTCCATCATCAAAATCAAAGGAAAGAAATAATTCTTAGGAGAAGTAGTTTTAAAGAAAAACTACTCCAATTACATAATCAAACTCTATATACGAAGCCTCTAACATTATAAGATGGTGCCAATGACATGTCCATGACTATCTCAAAAGGAACATAATACTCAACAATAATGAAAGGATAAAGAGTTCCTCTGAATATAAAAAATACTCACCAAATAGTTGGAAAGTAATGATCTTCAACGATGCACCTATTGAGGATCTCTAACACCTACATTTGCATCATAAAATGATGCAAGTCGAATAACGTTAGTAAATGGAATGTACGGGTATGTAAAATAGCAGGAAAGTAAGGACAAATATCAAGAGACTCCTCTCAAGAAGACACAACTTAGAACTCAACATCATCTCAACATCAATATGCAATGCAAGTTTAAAAAAATAATAATAGACAATGCTTACTTAGTTAGAAGTTTCTCTAATCGACAATCATCACTTATAATCTAGTGATGATACAAAGAAGTGATGTCGTTGCCACATCGATCCAATACCTTACCAAGGTAAATGATATTACCATCTTGAATCCAATCATCAAAGTCCTCTTTTTGGAACTTAAGAGGCATAACCTCCATTCTACGCTGGCTACATAGTTTTGGGGTTTGAGTCAATTAAACTCTTATCTAACTCAGTGCTCAATACTATTCCCAAAACATGTTCTTATATTAACCTCATCTCTAGTCTCATTGAACTTTAATTTAAAACATCAAACTCATCTCAACACATCATCATCATCATTACCTCTTCATCAATCGTTACACTTTAAAACATCATTTATATCTCATCAAAACATCTTGTTTAAAACATAATTTAACCCAAAGAATCAAATTTATTTAAACTCAATGCTTTTGGTTTTTCAAAATTCAATAAAATACATATATATAGTATTAATTCAAATCACTATTTTTGTCAATGCATTAAAAGTCAATATTTTTACTCAAAACACGCATAAAAAAATATCATAAATATCAAATCAATTAGGGTTCATGAGAAGTAGCTATGAACAACAATTCAAATAATATGAGAGATAAAAATAATAATAATGTCAATGCGTAAATATATCTAACTTAATAGAAAGAAGAATTATCTCATTTAGAATTTAAAAATTAGGGTAAAATTCAACTATAACTCAATTACGATGAATTTAAATAGTGGGCGCGTGGAGAAATCAATCCTATGCTATGAATAGCCTTACATACCTAAAATTCGAAGCTTTACTTAGAATTGAAGAACTCAATGAACACTCTTGAACCCCCTTTTCTCATCGTCGGAGCATTTTGTGAACTACCCGGAGTATATGAATCACCGAAATAGTATTTCTACACTAATAAAAACTAAAACTATATTTGAGAATGAGTAAAAAAAATACAGAGAGAAGAGTTGCTTGAGAAAGCTTGATGAACAAAATGAGAAAATAAGGTTGGTATTTATAGGTGTGAAGGAGGGACCTAACAATAAATAAAATAATTATAAAGAATGATCTTAAAAATTTAATAGAGGATTGTCATATAATGGGTGATGTCATGTCATGTTATGGTTATGTCATGGGTCTAGATCCTTCATGGTTGGTGAGATGAATCTTCTTTTTCCTAAATATCCTTTTTCGGAGTTACATTTGTACAAGATAACTTCTTAATTAAGATTTGATGTCTTCATATGAATTGTATCTCTATAATTATTCTTTCATGTTGTTTAAGAATCATTTGAATTGGATTATTCTACAGTGAGATATGGTTTTTTCTTCTACAAATACTTTATTTCGTCACAGCACCAAATCTTACAAAAATTAATTTATTTGATTTACCTAACCTTTGAATCTTAAGCTATGGTCTTACAAAAGTTGTAGAGAATGATGTAGGGGTTCTTTAGCAACTTGAATCACCTAATTTGGACTTTCTATAAAGAGTTTATGCCCAAAATATAGAAATAGTATCATTTCCATCAAGAATTAGAACACCATATACAATGTTTTAGGGGTGTTTCACCTAATTTAAAACTAATTTAAATTGTACCAAAATATTTTAAATTCACAAATAATACTTATAATACATTTGTATTAAAAATATTTTAATTATATATTCACCACATTTTAATTATAATATATAGAATTCAAAATCTATTATAATATATTGAATTCAAAATCTATTATAATTATTTTTTATTTTTCTCTTATTAACATAATATATTATTGAATTAATAATATTTTAGTTATATATTTATCATGTGCATTGAAACATGCCTATAATATTTATAATATATTGAATTCAAAATTTATTACAATTTGAATTCAATATTATACATTGTTATGAATTCGATTGTTGTTATTTCAACAAATATAATACATTTCTAACAATGTAAATTAATTGAAATAGTTCTGGAATATTTGAAATTCACATATAATAATTATATTACATTTTTATGAAAAATATTTTAGTTATTTATTCACCATGTGTATTAAAATATGCCTATAATATGTATAATATATTGAATTTAAAATATATTATAATTTTTTAAATTTTTTTATTTTTAACGGTGCTAAAATATATTATTGTATTAAAAAATGTTTTTTGTTATATATTCATCATGTGCATTGAAACATGCCTATAATATAATGTATTGAATTCAAAATCTGTTATAATTATTTTTTATTTTTTCTCTTTTTAACGAAATATTTTATTATATTAAAAATATTTTAGTTATGTATTCACCATGTGCGTTGAAATATGCTATAATATGTGTAATATATTGAATTCAAAATGTTTTACAATTATCGTTTATATTTTTTTTATTGGGTTAGAAATGCATTATATATGTACTTACATAAAAATATTATTTAATTTAAAAAGTAGTAAAATCATCATTTTCGTAATATTCAATTCAAAATTAAATTTTAAATTAGAATAATTAATTATTATTTTTAAAAGAGAGATAAAGAGAAAGAGAAAAAAAGCGACCAAAAAAAGAAAAGATAGAAGAAGGGGAGAGAGAGAGAGAGAGAAAAAGACAGAAGAAAAGAGAAGAAGGAGAGAGAGAAAATGCTCGGAAAAAAATTGAAGGAGAGAGAGAAGGGTATATTTATTATCTTTTGCTAATTCGGGTAATAAAACTAAATGTTATTTTTTGTAAGAGTATATCTTATTCCATAATTCGTAATTAATATAATATAATATATTATTTATGTAATTGAGCCAATTACTTGCTCGGATAATTTTCAAAAGTGAAAATTTTCAAAATAATAATATTTTAGTAATTAATAGAACTCTTTGGCTATATTTTAATATTTATTGAAAATGACAATATTTTGACTTGCTATTTCGTCCTTTTTGTATTTTATTTATTTTTACTTAATAAAATACAACTAATAAAACATAAATTGGAGAAAATTGTGGGAGAGGATCTTTCAAATATGGTAATGTTTCCCTGAAAAATATTCTGCTCCTTACGTTATGTATTAGGAGATCCAAATAGTCGACTTGAATTCTCAGTTTTCTCTCTTCCTCCATTAACGACCTTCAATCTTCATCCTCATCCTCCATTAACGATCTTCAATTCTTGTGTAAATGCTATTCGTTTGATAAAGTTTGTGGCTAGAAAAAGAAGATCGATCCGGACAATTCTTGTGCTAATATCAATCAAGTATTTCGAATTCAATTTTGTTTTAAATTCAAAATACGATTTGAATGTTGTATTCCGAATTCAATTCATTTAGAATGCATCATATCGAAGAGTTTTTCTGGATACATTTTTACTTTAAAACGAATTGTGTATGCATTGTATGTTGAAATCTTATTTGATACAAAATTTCGTTTGTTATGTGGTTTTGAGTACAAATCAGTAGTGTAAAAAATACAAGTTGGATACAATTTACTTGTTCTGTGATTTTTTAGAATTCACTATTTTGATTGTTTTTGGAATACAAAGTTGAGTTATATAACTTTTGGAATACAATGTAATATAGATATATTTTGGTGTGCATCTTAAAATCTGATTTTTTTCTAGATACAAAATTTGTAGCCTGATTTGAATGTGAATATTTTATAGTCGTGGAGTACAAATGCTTTTGTAATACAATTATTATTGGATTTTATTATGATACTAAATTTTATATTTTTTTAATGATTGAAATATATTCTTTTTTTAAGAATACAATTGGTAATATAGTTTGTATTTATTTTTGGAATAGGGTTTATATTTTTTTTTGGGAATATAAATTGTATGCTATCTGTTTTGAATACATAATTGCACCTAAAAAATACAATTTTGAGGATATAATGGTTGGATGATTTGTATTTTTTAATGATTTAAATACAATTGTTTTTTGGAATACAGTACAAGTATGGGGAACATTAGATTTTTGATCATGCATTCTGCAAGATGCAATGATGATAATTGTTATGTTGGTTACACGATAAAGACTATTATAATGCAAGATTATGAAACATTTAGAGATTTAACGAAGGAGGTTGCAAAATAAATTGATGTTGATTTGTGACACAATAGTATGAAGCTGAAGTATAAGATGGAAGGTAGCAATGCACCTTTGGAAATTGGTGTGGTTGTAAGGGTCACAATAGGAGGTCATGTAGAAATGGTGAACTTTGTATTTTTTTAAAGTAATTCTGAATTTTTTTAGTAATTTGAATTTCTTTGGTATTATTTCGTTGTAACAAATTACTATGGTTGATCCGTATTTCTTCTATATTGTTTTTTCAATAATATCCTCAATTTTATGTATTTTGTAAGCCATTAATTTTTTTAAAAGAAGTGTAGTATAATTTGACTCACTTATAAAAAGGTACTATATGAATATAATAGTAAGAATTAAATAAACAATAGGATACATACATAGAAAAACTGTATAATATTATGCAAAAGTCAGAATGAAAGAGAAGTTATTTGTGTCATGCAAACAGGAATGAATACAGATTTAGGAATGGTACTACTTTCTGAATACAGGTTAAGTAGGATACAAATAGAAACAATATAATTTATTGCTTATAACGAATACGAAGAATACAAGTTATCACCTATAATGACTACAAGTTGTTTGTATCATATAAATATGAATGAATACATATTTAGGAAGGATTTAACTTTCTGAAAAAGATTATGGATATACATAATGGAATGAATATAAACCAAGAAAAAGATACAAGAATCTGGAAAAAAAACTATAGATTTTCTTTAAAAAATATTAAATAATAATGAAAAAAGGGAGGAAAAGAATACTTATACATATACATAGGCAAGAGAGGGTTATCATTTGTTTTGAAATAGATACAATTATTCTTGGTATACTACCATGTTTACTTGTATTCAAATTTGAAATATTTGTAATTAATCATTGTTGAAATGCGGTATTCATAAATAAAAATTGAAAAAATAATTTCAAAGAAGTAAAGAAAAACCACTAAACCACAAAACCACAAATAATACAAATTAACAACAACAAAAACAACAAACTAGTGGCATCCACAAGTGGGGTTTGGGGAGGATAGGATGTACATAGACCTTACCACTACCTCATGCAGATAGAGAGGCTGTTTCCGAAAGACCACCAGCTCAAAAGACACAGTCCTAAGTAAGATATATATATAAATGAAAAGTGATGTAAATTTTACAAGATAAGAACAATAGCGATAAAAATGTAATGTGATAGTCAAAACACCACAACTATAATGGCACGCCTAGACCTACGACCACCCTAAACCGACACATTGCAAAACCCCATTCTAACCCTACTAGCCTTCTACCCTAATTCGCGACCTCCACTCTTTTTCTATCTAAAGTCATGTCCTAGATGATATGGAGTAGCGCCATATCTTGTCTAATCATATTTCCCCAATACTTTTTCGATCTACCCTTATCCCTCCGCATAACCCCAAATCCAACCGCTCACACCTCCTAACCGGGGCGTCAAAACCCCTCCTCTGCACCTTCCCACAAATAATACAAATTAAAAAGCTAAAATCCAAAAAAATCACACATGATATATGATGAAGATTTGGTTACCTAAATCAATGTGACTTTGATGGGAAGAAATTTTGGGATTTCTGGAAAAAAAAGATCGTGAAGAACGAAGAGCGAGAAGCGGGATGGTGAACAATGAAGAGAAAAAAGTGGAATAGGGAAAATAACGTGGGTATAGTTTTCTAATTTTTTTATTTTAGTTTTTTTAAAATTAAATAAAAAGGTGGGTATTGGTTGAGAAAAAATAGGAATTAGATTAGGATACCTTTAATTTGCTATTTAAATATAATATAGCTGATTTTAATAATTTTTTAAGTTGTAGTCATTTTCACTAAATAAGTTGGGAATTTTGATTAGTTCACTAATTTTAATTTTTTGAAACAACAACATTATAACATTTAATAGGACCCCTTAGCTACACTTTCAATATTTATAAAAAATAATTATACTTAGTTTGCTATTAAGCCATTTATATATTTTTTAAAATCTTTCAATTAACAGAATATAAATAAAATTTAATCAACTAGAGAAAATCAGGGAAGAGAATCTTTTAAAATAGGTAAAAGTGCTTAAATTTCTCAATATGTACATTACAAATTAGGAGTCTCAAAATAGGACATTCCCCTTATTTTTCATGAAACACAATAATAGATCGAAAATTTGTATTGGATTGAATTCTGCATTAATAATCATCCTTCTTCCTTGAATTCAAGTTAATCAAATATTGTTGTTGGAATAATAAAGATCATCATGGATCTTGTCACGACACATCCCAAACTCCATCCTGATGTGTAAACCTAAAATATAAAAACCATATGAGACACCCAAAGGGACGTCAGACCATGAATAAACACGCAATAAAGGACAACAAAAAAAATACTCCAAAACCTGATGTCATAAGTTTAAGACATCTAAATACAAATCTGAGTCTGAATACATAGTTTAAGTCTCTGAATATAGAAAAGACTGTAATGAAGGATAGACTAGCGGCGATCTTGATCCCAAGATCTCACCACTAATCCGATAATAATGTAACCACTAGGATCAACTACCACGCTGGACACCCTTACTAGTATATGTATCACAAATGAACACAAAAGTAGGGATGAGTACTATCCATATGTACTCAGTAGGTTTAACCGACTGAGTATAAGGAATTAATCAAGAACTATGAAATAAACTAAAGAACGCTTCCACCTGCACGTAGAAAAGTTCCACTCTAGCTATGCTGCCGTCAATTTATAATGGTGCGAAATAAAGTAAACACATATTTACAATTCAATATCATAATTAAATAGACAGTGCAAATATCACAGGTATCAATGCAATGCAATGCATTATAATGACACAATGATATGATGGTACGGTGGGATCAAGGTTGTTGCACAATCTATCGTATACACCTGCCGAGCTCTGCTATCAAGCAGGACCCATGTTAGTCTCGCAGACCATATATCTCATCACAATCTCAATGTATCAACTACCTCACCACCCAGCTCATGACCAAGGACTCATGATACTAATATCTCATTTGCTTGCCACCTACTCATGGTCAAGGATACAAAAAATATCACATTTTCTTTCTCAAAAGGATTTTTACGGTTCTTAACTTCCCAATGATCAATGATAGTATGAATGGAGATGAATGAAATCATAATATATAAGGCATGGAGGTAATATTCAACTCAACATGTAGTACATGGTTCAAAGTTCTCACAACTTAACCTAAGCATGATATTCACCCTCAATAGACAGTATTGGGAATAAAGTACATCAATTTAAGCATTTACCCCTTTCTCGACAATATCTCAATACTCAGGTGTAACACCCCTCAAATGTTTTTCCTAAGATTTGGGCCTTCTTTATACATGTGTAGGGCCCATCGTATTTATTTTGAAGTACGTGCTTGAGTTACGATGAGTCCCTGAGGAGTTTAAGAGCGTTGGGGGTGATGTGGGGTCATTGAGGACCCCTAGGACCGAGCTAAGTCCAAAAGATCCATCGTGGCTAAGTTTAGGATGAGTTCACGTAAGGGTCGACTTTCAATGACCTTATCGTTTGAAAGACGTCAATCCGGGTGGCCCATGACCTATCAAATTAAAGGTCATCGGGTCTTCTTTCCAACGCCACCAAGAACGTAGATTTTGGAGTTCGGGGCCAAAAGATATGACGATCCGAAGACGAACTAGCACGACAGAGATTTCATTTTGGCCTGGGTTACCACTGTTGGGAAATGGCCCTGGCGCCGTAAGGGCGCGACGCGCCACTATCGCGCCAGGAACATGCCTCAGTAGTTTGGTCCCTGGCGCGATGCGCCACTAAAAGTTATGCAGGTTTTAGGCGAAATTAGCCTTGGCGCTGTAAGGGCGCGATGCGCCACTATCGCGCCAATGGCGTTTTAGCCTATTTTCAGAACATTTTGAGGAGGGGCAATTTGGGAACTTACCAAATTATATATATGTAGCCCTTGGCCTTTTGGGAACTCATTTTGGCAACCCTCACTCTCTCTCTAAAAAGCCCTAAGAGCTCCTCTCCCTTCTCTCTACTCTTCTTCTCCAATTCCAACAAAGGAGTCCAAGAAGCTTCAAGATTAGAGTCCTCCATTAAAGACCCAACCTCAAGGTTTTCTTCAAGTCTTCTCTAAGGTATGTAAGGCTAATCAAAACATGGGTTGAGTCCACCCATGTGCCCTATTCCATGAAAATGGAGTTTCTTGGTATGGTACATGTTTGAATGAGTATTGTCCCATTTCATTTAATTATTGATGTGTTAATGTTGTTGAGCTAAGAGGTTCCTAAAATGAGCCCTTATATGAGTATGAGATGATGAAGGAATGAGTTGATAAATATGTTTGTTGGTCTTATTAATTATGTAGATTTGATAGAGTATACTATCTTTTTAAGCATGTTGCCTATTATAAGAATGTTGATTTGAAGTCTTGAAGATGTGATGAGTCATAAAGATTTTCTCAAATGGATGGAGGTAATGATTGATTTTATATCTAGATGATGTGTATATATGCATTTTAACACTTCCTTGAAGATATGATTGAGATTAAGCATTGAGATTGAGACTTGATTGTGATAGAGTTGATGAGTTGACAAGGTTGTAATGAAACTTGTCGATGTGATTTGATTGAATTGATTGGATGGAGTTTTATGAGCAATGAGTCTTGGGAGAAGTATCGAGCACCGAATTGGGCAAGAGTATAGTCCATACTCGAACCTAATAACTGCGTCGCCAAACGTAGGGGGGGATGGAACCGTTAAAGTCGGATGCTTCCCCGAGAGATTTGTCCTGACATAATAGGACTTGGTTGGATTGGATCCATGATTTGATGACTCGTTCATGCCCTGGCAAGGTATGAGCGGACGCGGCAACAACGTCGGTTTGTTGTACTTTCACTGGCTCATAAGTGATGGTTGTCGGTTAAGAGAAACTCCCAAGTAGGGTTGATAGTACTCTGAGTCGGATTGAGTTGATTGTGTATGATTGGTCCCGTCTAAATCATATCCTTGTTTAGACTTAGGATATTTGATTGAGTTGTCACTCTTTGAGATTGAAATCCCGAGTTGATTGATTATTTCTTGATGTTCGTTGTATTCGGCCATTTTACATACTCGTACATTCCATGTACTGACGCCATTTGGCCTGCATCGTTTCATGATGCAGAGACATGTACTAGAGATCATCAACCGGTGCTCCGTTGAAGATCCACTTACACTTCCAGCCAGTCGGTGAGTCCTCCTAGTTCCCGGAGGATATTGGGCCTTCTTGTACAGTTTTTGATTGTCTTTTTTTTTGATTGTCGGTAGCCATGGGCTTATCATTGGCACCTTTTAGACTTGAATAGAGGCTTCATAGACTGAGATGTGAGGAGGTCGAGCGGTCATCTTGAGGATTCCTATTTTGATTATCGCTTTGATTGTAGATATTTGGCCTTCGGCGCTTATGATATGAGAAGTATTTCTTAAATTGAGTTTTCTGCTAATAGAATGTGCTTGAATGAATGAGTGATTGTGCCAAGTGGTTCGCTCGGAGGTCAGAGATGGCCTTCGAGTGCCGGTTACGTCTAGGGTACCCTCCCGGGGCGTGACAAACATGGTATCAGAGCCCAGAGTTCAAGTGTCCTAGGGAGTCTATGAAGCCGTGTCTAGTAGAGTCTTGCTTATGGGTGTGTTGTGCACCACACTTATAAGCAGGAGGCTATAGGACATTAGGAATTATTTCACTTCTTTCATACTCTGAATTCGTGCGATGGAGTTGAACTTCATGAAACTTCCTTTCTAATTCGTGCGTTCATATGTTACAGATAATGCCTCCTAAACGTACCACTAGCCAGAGGAATGTTGATAATGCAGGGATGCCACAGTTAGAGGCACGCCCAGCAAGGGCTAGAGGCCGACCCGCGAGATATGCGGAGGTACCTCAAGTGCCATCTACTCCACCTGCACCCACATCAGAAGCTGAATTTCGAGGGGCAATTGCCATGCTCACTCAACTAATGGCCGCCCGAAGCGGCAATCAAAATTCGCCGACTCTCAGCTCTAGTTCCCAGGAGCCATCTGCTACCACTAGAATTAGAGACTTTCTGAGGATGAACCCACCGGCATTTACGGGTTCTAAGGTTGATGAAGATCCCCAGAATTTCATTGATGAAATGTGGAAGATTCTAAAAGCTATGCACGCTACAGAAATTGAGGGGGTCGAGTTGGTGTCTTATCAACTCAAAGATGTGGCAAACATTTGGTATAGCCAATGGGAACAGGGAAGGGGTGAAGATGCTGAGTCTGCTAGGTGGGATGAGTTTGAGGGAGCCTTCCTCGACTACTTCTTTCCTCGAGAACTGAGGGAAGCGAAAGTAGAGGAATTTGTAAACCTAAAACAGGAAGGTATGTCGGTTAAGGAGTATGGCCTAAAGTTCATCCAGCTGTCCAGGTATGCTCCAGAAATGATTCCTGATGTGAGGTCAAAGATGAGGAAGTTCGTCTCCGGATTAGGGAGGCATGTGAAGAAGGAATGCAAGGCAGCATTGTTGATTTCGGATATGGATCTTTCCAGATTAATGGTGTATGCTCAACAGGTAGAGGAGGAGAAGAGAAAAGACAGAGAAGAGCACCTGAGCAAAAAGGCAAGGTCATCTGGGCAAGAGAATGAGCAGAGGCAGGGCAATGGCAATAGGTCCTTCTTCCAAAAGAGGCCTTCCACCTATGCCTCATCTACCGCCAGTGCCCCGATGCCGCGGAACAGGTATGATCGGCAGGGACAAAGTCGCCAGAATTTCAGAGTATGAAAGAAGTGAAACCACCATGTGTCAAGTGTGGTAAGCTTCACTTGGGAGAGTGCAGAGTGGGAGGGATGGGCTGTTATAAATGCGGCCAGATAGACCATTTTCAGAAAGAGTGCCCAGCATGGGGGAACAGAGCCCGGTCCTCTGCCACCGCACCCCCAGCTAGGGGTAATCAGAGGGGCACTACTCTAGGTACGAGTGGAGGTACGAACCGCCTATATGCCATGGGTAGTCGCCAAGATTAGGAGAACTCTCCAAACGTCATGACGGGTATGATTCGAGTCTCTTTCTTTGATTGTTATGTATTGATGGATCCAGGTGCCACCTTATCTTTTGTAACTCCCTATGTGGCTAGTAAGTTCAATAAAATCCCTGAACATCTTCTTGAGCCTTTTTGTGTGGCCACTCTTGTCGGTGATTCTGTCTTAGCTAAGAGAGTCTATAGAGATTGCATTGTGTCAATTCATCACAGGGACACCTTGGCTGACTTGGTTGAGTTAGACATGGTTGATTTTGACGTGATCCTTGGCATGGACTGGCTTTATGTCTGCTATGCCTCTATTGATTGTAGAACTCAAATTGTCACATTCAGATTCCCGAATGAGGCTTTCATAGAATGGAGGGGTAGTCCTATTGTGCCTAAGGGTAAGTTTATTTCATACCTTAGGTCCAGGAAGCTAATCTCAAAAGGGTGTATCTATCACCTTGTCCGAGTGAAAGATGACAGCATTGAGTCTCCATCCCTTGAGTCAGTTCCGATTGTCAACGAGTTTCTGGATGTCTTTCCTGAAGATCTGCCTGGAGTCCCTCCTGATAGGGAGATCGACTTCGGGATTGATATTCTTCCTGATATCCAACCTATCTCAATTCCCCCATATAGAATGGCTCCGGCCGAGTTGAAGGAGTTGAAGGAGCAGCTGAAGGACTTGTTAGATAAGGGATTCATTAGGCCGAGTGTCTCGCCATGGGGTGCTCCGGTCCTATTTGTGCGGAAGAAGGATGGGTCCCTTAGAATGTGTATCGACTACAGGCAGTTGAATAAAGTCACTATGAAGAACAAATACCCTCTCCCCAGAATAGATGACTTATTCGACCAACTTCAAGGTGCCACTTGTTTCTCAAAGATAGACTTGAGATCCGGCTACCACCAGTTGAAGGTGAGAGAATGTGATGTTCCGAAGACTGCTTTCCGGACTCGTTATGGCCACTTTGAATTTTTAGTCATGTCTTTTGGGTTGAATAATGCTCCCGCCGCTTTTATGGATCTCATGAACCGAGTATTCAAACCGTATCTTGATATGTTTGTGATTGTATTCATAGATGATATACTGGTTTACTCCAAGAATGAAGAGGAGCACGTCTATCATCTTAGAGTCGTTCTACAAACTTTGAGGGACTATGTATTGTATGCAAAGTTCTCTAAATGTGAATTTTGGCTTGCATCGGTGGCCTTCTTAGGCCATATTGTATCTGGAGATGGTATTCAGGTGGATGCTCAGAAAATAGAAGCTGTGAAGAATTGGCCTAGACCCACATCCCCAACAGAGATAAGGAGCTTTCTGGGCTTGGCCGGGTACTATCGAAGGTTTGTAGAGGGATTCTCATCCATATCATCACCATTGACTAAGCTGACCCAAAAGAAGGCTAAGTTCCAATGGTCTGATGCTTGTGAGGAGAGTTTCCAAAAATTGAAGACCAAGCTAACCACTGCTCCTGTTCTAACCTTGCCCGATGGAACAGAAGGTTTTGTGATTTATTGTGATGCCTCCAGAATTGGTTTGGGTTGTGTATTGATGCAAAGGGGGAAGGTGATAGCCTATGCTTCAAGACAGCTTAAGCTTCATGAGAGGAATTACCCAACTCATGACCTTGAGCTGGCAGCTGTGGTGTTTGCACTCAAAATCTGGCGCCACTACCTGTATGGAGTGCATATAGATGTATTCACCGATCACAAGAGCTTGCAATACGTCTTTAGCCAGAAAGAACTCAACCTTAGGCAAAGGAGATGGCTTGAGCTACTCAAGGACTATGATATGAGCATCCTCTACCATCCAGGTAAAGCTAATGTTGTTGCTGATGCTCTTAGCAGGTTGTCCATGGGTAGAACTAGCCACGTGGAGGAAGGAAGGAGGGAATTGGCGAAGGAGGTACACAGATTAGCACGATTGGGAGTTCATCTGGAAGAGAATAATGAAGGCAGAGTTACCATTCAGGATGGGTCTACGTCCTCACTTGTGGCAGAGGTGAAGGAGAAGCAAGACCAAGATCCCGTCCTTCTCCAATTGAAGGGAGGAGTTCACAAACAAGAGGTAATGGTTTTTACCCAAGGGGAAGATGGTGTGTTACGGTACCAAAATAGATTGTGCGTGCCGGATGTTGATGAGGTTCGAGAGAGGATTATGGCCGAAGCGCATAGTTCTAGATACTCTATTCATCCGGGTTCCACGAAAATGTACCATGACTTGAAAGAGATCTACTGGTGGAGCGGGATGAAGAAGGATATTGCGGAATTCGTTTCTAAATGCCCGAATTGTCAATAAGTGAAGGTTGAGCATCAGAGACCACATGGTCTAGCCCAAAACATAGAAATTCCAGAATGGAAGTGGGAGATGATCAACATGGACTTTATTACAGGCTTGCCGAAGTCCCGAAAGCAACATGATTCCATTTGGGTAATTGTGGATAGAATGACGAAATCAGCTCACTTCTTGGCGGTTAAGACTACTGACACCGCAGAAGACTATGCGAAGTTGTACATACAGGAGATCGTTAGATTGCATGGGGTCCCTTTGTCTATCATCTCAGACAGAGGAGCCCAATTCACTTCCCAATTTTGGAAATCCTTCCAGAAGGGATTAGGTTCGAGGGCGAACTTGAGTACTGCCTTCCACCCCAGACAGACGTCCAAGCAGAGCGCACAATTCAAACATTAGAGGATATGTTGAGGGCATGTGTGCTTGACTTCAAGGGGAATTGGGATGATCACTTGCCTCTCATAGAGTTTGCGTATAACAATAGCTACCATGCAAGCATTCAAATGGCCCCTTATGAAGCCTTGTATGGGAGGAGGTGTAGATCACTCATTGGGTGGTTTGAAGTTGGTGAAGCCGAGTTGATTGGGCCGGACCTCGTCCATCAAGCCATGGAGAAGGTACGAGTTATCCGAGAGAGGCTAAAGACAGCCCAAAGTCGCCAAAAATCGTACACCGATGTGAGGAGGAGAGACTTAGAGTTTGAGGTGGATGATTGGGTGTATTTGAAAGTGTCACCTATGAAGGGGGTCATGAGGTTTGGAAAGAAGGGGAAACTTAGTCCTGGATATATTGGCCCGTACCAAATTTTGAGGCGGGTCGGGAGTGTCGCTTATGAGCTGGACCTACCCTCAGAACTAGCTTCTATTCATCCGGTGTTCCACGTCTCAATATTGAAAAAGTGCTTGGGCGATCCCTCGCTGGTAGTCCCTATTGAGAGCATTGGAATTAAGGATAGCTTATCCTATGAGGAGGTCCCAATCCAAATCTTTGATCGCCAAATCCGCAAATTAAGGAACAAGGAGGTCACCTCAGTCAAAGTCCTGTGGAGGAATCAATTTGTTGAGAAAGCCACGTGGGAAGCGGAGGAAGCCATGAAGTCTAAATACCCACATCTATTCGTCTTCCTTGACTCGAATTCATTCGTACCTTTCTGAGTTTTGATTGATATTTGATTGAGAATTTGATTGATTGAATGACTGAATTTTGATTGTGATTTCTACCCTGAGTCTATTCTTGGTTGCTCGTCATTCGAGGACGAATGATCCCAAGGGGGAGATAATGTAACACCCCTCAAATTTTTTTCCTAAGATTCGGGCCTTCTTTGTACATGTGTGGGGCCCATCGTATTTATTTTGAAGTACGTGCTTGAGTTATGATGAGTCCCTGAGGAGTTTAAGAGCGTTGGGGGTGATGTGGGGTCATTGAGGACCCCTAGGACCGAGCTAAGTCCAAAAGATCCATCGTGGCTAAGTTTAGGATGAGTTCACGTAAGGGTCGACTTTCAATGACCTTATCGTTTGAAAGACGTCAATCCGGGTGGCCCATGACCTATCAAATTATAGGTCATCGGGTCTTCTTTCCAACGCCACCAAGAACGTAGATTTTGGAGTTCGGGGCCAAAAGATATGACGATCCGAAGACGAACTAGCACGACAGGGATTTCATTTTGGCCTGGGTTACCACTGCTGGGAAATGGCCCTGGCGCCGTAAGGGCGCGATGCGCCACTATCGCGCCAGGAACATGCCTCAGTAGTTTGGTCCCTGGCGCGACGCGCCACTAAAAGTTATGCAGGTTTTAGGCGAAATTAGCCTTGGCGCTGTAAGGGCGCGACGCGCCACTATCGCGCCAATGGCGTTTTAGCCTATTTTCAGAATATTTTGAGGAGGGGCAATTTGGGAACTTACCCAATTATATATATGTAGCCCTTGGCCTTTTGGTAACTCATTTTGGCAGCCCTCACTCTCTCTCTAAAAAGCCCTAAGAGCTCCTCTCCCTTCTCTCTACTCTTCTTCTCCAATTCCAACAAAAGAGTCCAAGAAGCTTCAAGATTAGAGTCCTCCATTAAAGACCCAACCTCAAGGTTTTCTTCAAGTCTTCTCTAAGGTATGTAAGGCTAACCAAAACATGGGTTGAGTCCACCCATGTGCCTTATTCTTGTTTTGAGGTTAGATATCCATGAAAATGGAGTTTCTTGGTATGGTACATGTTTGAATGAGTATTGTCCCATTTCATTTAATTATTGATGTGTTAATGTTGTTGAGCTAAGAGGTTCCTAAAATGAGCCCTTATATGAGTATGAGATGATGAAGGAATGAGTTGATAAATATGTTTGTTGGTCTTATTAATTATGTAGATTTGATAGAGTATACTATCTTTTTAAGCATGTTGCCTATTATAAGAATGTTGATTTGAAGTCTTGAAGATGTGATGAGTCATAAAGATTTTCTCAAATGGATGGAGGTAATGATTGATTTTATATCTAGATGATGTGTATATATGCATTTTAACACTTCCTTGAAGATATGATTGAGATTAAGCATTGAGATTGAGACTTGATTGTGATAGAGTTGATGAGTTGACAAGGTTGTAATGAAACTTGTCGATGTGATTTGATTGAATTGATTGGATGGAGTTTTATGAGCAATGAGTCTTGGGAGAAGTATCGAGCACCGAATTGGGCAAGAGTATAGTCTATACTCGAACCCAATAACTGCGTCGCCAAACGTAGGGGGGATGGAACCGTTAAAGTCGGATGCTTCCCCGAGAGATTTGTCCTGACATAATAGGACTTGGTTGGATTGGATCCATGATTTGATGACTCGTTCATGCCCTGGCAAGGTATGAGCGGACGCGGCAACAACGTCGGTTTGTTGTACTTTCACTGGCTCATAAGTGATGGTTGTCGGTTAAGAGAAACTCCCAAGTAGGGTTGATAGTACTCTGAGTCGGATTCAGTTGATTGTGTATGATTGGTCCCGTCTAAATCATATCCTTGTTTAGACTTAGGATATTTGATTGAGTTGTCACTCTTTGAGATTGAAATCCCGAGTTGATTGATTATTTCTTGATGTTCGTTGTATTCGGCCATTTTACATACTCGTACATTCCATGTACTGACGCCATTTGGCCTGCATCGTTTCATGATGCAGAGACATGTACTATAGATCATCAACCGGTGCTCCGTTGAAGATCCACTTACACTTCCAGCCAGTCGGTGAGTCCTCCTAGTTCCCGGAGGATATTGGGCCTTCTTGTACAGTTTTTGATTGTCTTTTTTTTTTGATTGTCGGTAGCCATGGGCTTATCATTGGCACCTTTTAGACTTGAATAGAGGCTTCATAGACTGAGATGTGAGGAGGTCGAGCGGTCATCTTGAGGATTCCTATTTTGATTATCGCTTTGATTGTAGATATTTGGCCTTCGGCGCTTATGATATGAGAAGTATTTCTTAAATTGAGTTTTCTGCTAATAGAATGTGCTTGAATGAATGAGTGATTGTGCCAAGTGGTTCGCTCGGAGGTCAGAGATGGCCTTCGAGTGCCGGTTACGTCTAGGGTACCCTCCCGGGGCGTGACAAACATGGTATCAGAGCCCAGAGTTCAAGTGTCCTAGGGAGTCTATGAAGCCGTGTCTAGTAGAGTCTTGCTTATGGGTGTGTTGTGCACCACACTTATAAGCAGGAGGCTATAGGACATTAGGAATTATTTCACTTCTTTCATACTCTGAATTCGTGCGATGGAGTTGAACTCCATGAAACTTCCTTTCTAATTCGTGCGTTCATATGTTACAGATAATGCCTCCTAAACGTACCACTAGCCAGAGGAATGTTGATAATGCAGGGATGCCACAGTTAGAGGCACGCCCAGCAAGGGCTAGAGGCCGACCCGCGAGATATGCGGAGGTACCTCAAGTGCCATCTACTCCACCTGCACCCACATCAGAAGCTGAATTTCGAGGGGCAATTGCCATGCTCACTCAACTAATGGCCGCCCGAAGCGGCAATCAAAATTCGCCGACTCTCAGCTCTAGTTCCCAGGAGCCATCTGCTACCACTAGAATTAGAGACTTTCTGAGGATGAACCCACCGGCATTTACGGGTTCTAAGGTTGATGAAGATCCCCAGAATTTCATTGATGAAATGTGGAAGATTCTAAAAGCTATGCACGCTACAGAAATTGAGGGGGTCGAGTTGGTGTCTTATCAACTCAAAGATGTGGCAAACATTTGGTATAGCCAATGGGAACAGGGAAGGGGTGAAGATGCTGAGTCTGCTAGGTGGGATGAGTTTGAGGGAGCCTTCCTCGACTACTTCTTTCCTCGAGAACTGAGGGAAGCGAAAGTAGAGGAATTTGTAAACCTAAAACAGGAAGGTATGTCGGTTAAGGAGTATGGCCTAAAGTTCATCCAGCTGTCCAGGTATGCTCCAGAAATGATTCCTGATGTGAGGTCAAAGATGAGGAAGTTCGTCTCCGGATTAGGGAGGCATGTGAAGAAGGAATGCAAGGCAGCATTGTTGATTTCGGATATGGATCTTTCCAGATTAATGGTGTATGCTCAACAGGTAGAGGAGGAGAAGAGAAAAGATAGAGAAGAGCACCTGAGCAAAAAGGCAAGGTCATCTGGGCAAGAGAATGAGCAGAGGCAGGGCAATGGCAATAGGTCCTTCTTCCAGAAGAGGCCTTCCACCTATGCCTCATCTACCGCCAGTGCCCCGATGCCGCGGAACAGGTATGATCGGCAGGGACAAAGTCGCCAGAATTTCAAGCCACGAAGTTTTCAACCCCAAGCTAGCATGGGTCAGGGTGCGCAGGGGAAACCACCATGTGTCAAGTGTGGTAAGCTTCACTTGGGAGAGTGCAGAGTGGGAGGGATGGGCTGTTATAAATGCGGCCAGATAGACCATTTTCAGAAAGAGTGCCCAGCATGGGGGAACAGAGCCCGGTCCTCTGCCACCGCACCCCCAGCTAGGGGTAATCAGAGGGGCACTACTCTAGGTACGAGTGGAGGTACGAACTGCCTATATGCCATGGGTAGTCGCCAAGATTAGGAGAACTCTCCAAACGTCATGACGGGTATGATTCGAGTCTCTTCCTTTGATTGTTATGTATTGATGGATCCAGGTGCCACCTTATCTTTTGTAACTCCCTATGTGGCTAGTAAGTTCAATAAAATCCCTGAACGTCTTCTTGAGCCTTTTTGTGTGGCCACTCTTGTCGGTGATTCTGTCTTAGCTAAGAGAGTCTATAGAGATTGCATTGTGTCAATTCATCACAGGGACACCTTGGCTGACTTGGTTGATTTAGACATGGTTGATTTTGACGTGATCCTTGGCATGGACTGGCTTTATGTCTGCTATGCCTCTATTGATTGTAGAACTCAAATTGTCACATTCAGATTCTCGAATGAGGCTGTCATAGAATGGAGGGGTAGTCCTATTGTGCCTAAGGGTAAGTTTATTTCATACCTTAGGTCCAGGAAGCTAATCTCAAAAGGGTGTATCTATCACCTTGTCCGAGTGAAAGATGACAGCATTGAGTCTCCATCCCTTGAGTCAGTTCCGATTGTCAACGAGTTTCTGGATGTCTTTCCTGAAGATCTGCCTGGAGTCCCTCCTGATAGGGAGATCGACTTCGGGATTGATATTCTTCCTGATATCCAACCTATCTCAATTCCCCCATATAGAATGGCTCCGGCCGAGTTGAAGGAGTTGAAGGAGCAGCTGAAGGACTTGTTAGATAAGGGATTCATTAGGCTGAGTGTCTCGCCATGGGGTGCTCCGGTCCTATTTGTGCGGAAGAAGGATGGGTCCCTTAGAATGTGTATCGACTACAGGCAGTTGAATAAAGTCACTATGAAGAACAAATACCCTCTCCCCAGAATAGATGACTTATTCGACCAACTTCAAGGTGCCACTTGTTTCTCAAAGATAGACTTGAGATCCGGCTACCACCAGTTGAAGGTGAGAGAATGTGATGTTCCGAAGACTGCTTTCCGGACTCGTTATGGCCACTTTGAATTTTTAGTCATGTCTTTTGGGTTGACTAATGCTCCCGCCGCTTTTATGGATCTCATGAACCGAGTATTCAAACCGTATCTTGATATGTTTGTGATTGTATTCATAGATGATATACTGGTTTACTCCAAGAATGAAGAGGAGCACGCCTATCATCTTAGAGTCGTTCTACAAACTTTGAGGGACTATGTATTGTATGCAAAGTTCTCTAAATGTGAATTTTGGCTTGCATCGGTGGCCTTCTTAGGCCATATTGTATCTGGAGATGGTATTCAGGTGGATGCTCAGAAAATAGAAGCTGTGAAGAATTGGCCTAGACCCACATCCCCAACAGAGATAAGGAGCTTTCTGGGCTTGGCCGGGTACTACCGAAGGTTTGTAGAGGGATTCTCATCCATATCATCACCATTGACTAAGCTGACCCAAAAGAAGGCTAAGTTCCAATGGTCTGATGCTTGTGAGGAGAGTTTCCAAAAATTGAAGACCAAGCTAACCACTGCTCCTGTTCTAACCTTGCCCGATGGAACAGAAGGTTTTGTGATTTATTGTGATGCCTCCAGAATTGGTTTGGGTTGTGTATTGATGCAAAGGGGGAAGGTGATAGCCTATGCTTCAAGACAGCTTAAGCTTCATGAGAGGAATTACCCAACTCATGACCTTGAGCTGGCAGCTGTGGTGTTTGCACTCAAAATCTGGCGCCACTACCTGTATGGAGTGCATATAGATGTATTCACCGATCACAAGAGCTTGCAATACGTCTTTAGCCAGAAAGAACTCAACCTTAGGCAAAGGAGATGGCTTGAGCTACTCAAGGACTATGATATGAGCATCCTCTACCATCCAGGTAAAGCTAATGTTGTTGCTGATGCTCTTAGCAGGTTGTCCATGGGTAGCACTGCCCACATAGAGGAAGGAAGGAGAGAATTGGCGAAGGAGGTACACAGGTTAGCACGATTGGGAGTTCATCTGGAAGAGAATAATGAAGGCAGAGTTACCATTCAGGATGGGTCTACGTCCTCACTTGTGGCAGAGGTGAAGGAGAAGCAAGACCAAGATCCCGTCCTTCTCCAATTGAAGGGAGGAGTTCACAAACAAGAGGTAATGGTTTTTACCCAAGGGGAAGATGGTGTGTTACGGTACCAAAATAGATTGTGCGTGCCGGATGTTGATGAGGTTCGAGAGAGGATTATGGCCGAAGCGCATAGTTCTAGATACTCTATTCATCCGGGTTCCATGAAAATGTACCATGACTTGAAAGAGATCTACTGGTGGAGCGGGATGAAGAAGGATATTGCGGAATTCGTTTCTAAATGCCCGAATTGTCAATAAGTGAAGGTTGAGCATCAGAGACCACATGGTCTAGCCCAAAACATAGAAATTCCAGAATGGAAGTGGGAGATGATCAACATGGACTTTATTACAGGCTTGCCGAAGTCCCGAAAGCAACATGATTCCATTTGGGTAATTGTGGATAGAATGACGAAATCAGCTCACTTCTTGGCGGTTAAGACTACTGACACCGCAGAAGACTATGCGAAGTTGTACATACAGGAGATCGTTAGATTGCATGGGGTCCCTTTGTCTATCATCTCAGACAGAGGAGCCCAATTCACTTCCCAATTTTGGAAATCCTTCCAGAAGGGATTAGGTTCGAGGGCGAACTTGAGTACTGCCTTCCACCCCAGACAGAAGGCCAAGCAGAGCGCACAATTCAAACATTAGAGGATATGTTGAGGGCATGTGTGCTTGACTTCAAGGGGAATTGGGATGATCACTTGCCTCTCATAGAGTTTGCGTATAACAATAGCTACCATGCAAGCATTCAAATGGCCCCTTATGAAGCCTTGTATGGGAGGAGGTATAGATCACTCATTGGGTGGTTTGAAGTTGGTGAAGCCGAGTTGATTGGGCCGGACCTCGTCCATCAAGCCATGGAGAAGGTACGAGTTATCCGAGAGAGGCTAAAGACAGCCCAAAGTCGCCAAAAATCGTACACCGATGTGAGGAGGAGAGACTTAGAGTTTGAGGTGGATGATTGGGTGTATTTGAAAGTGTCACCTATGAAGGGGGTCATGAGGTTTGGAAAGAAGGGGAAACTTAGTCCTGGATATATTGGCCCGTACCAAATTTTGAGGCGGGTCGGGAGTGTCGCTTATGAGCTGGACCTACCCTCAGAACTAGCTTCTATTCATCCGGTGTTCCACGTCTCAATATTGAAAAAGTGCTTGGGCGATCCCTCGCTGGTAGTCCCTATTGAGAGCATTGGAATTAAGGATAGCTTATCCTATGAGGAGGTCCCAATCCAAATCTTTGATCGCCAAATCCGCAAATTAAGGAACAAGGAGGTCGCCTCAGTCAAAGTCCTGTGGAGGAATCAATTTGTTGAGAAAGCCACGTGGGAAGCGGAGGAAGCCATGAAGTCTAAATACCCACATCTATTCGTGCCTACCGAGGAGGACATTGAAGGTAATGACTACTTCCTTGACTCGAATTCATTCGTACCTTTCTGAGTTTTGATTGATATTTGATTGAGAATTTGATTGATTGAATGACTGAATTTTGATTGTGATTTCTACCCTGAGTCTATTCTTGGTTGCTCGTCATTCGAGGACGAATGATCCCAAGGGGGAGATAATGTAACACCCCTCAAATTTTTTTCCTAAGATTCGGGCCTTCTTTGTACATGTGTGGGGGCCATCGTATTTATTTTGAAGTACGTGCTTGAGTTACGATGAGTCCCTGAGGAGTTTAAGAGCGTTGGGGGTGATGTGGGGTCATTGAGGACCCCTAGGACCGAGCTAAGTCCAAAAGATCCATCGTGGCTAAGTTTAGGATGAGTTCACGTAAGGGTCGACTTTCAATGACCTTATCGTTTGAAAGACGTCAATCCGGGTGGCCCATGACCTATCAAATTATAGGTCATCGGGTCTTCTTTCCAACGCCACCAAGAACGTAGATTTTGGAGTTCGGGGCCAAAAGATATGACGATCCGAAGACGAACTAGCACGACAGGGATTTCATTTTGGCCTGGGTTACCACTGCTGGGAAATGGCCCTGGCGCCGTAAGGGCGCGATGCGCCACTATCGCGCCAGGAACATGCCTCAGTAGTTTGGTCCCTGGCGCGACGCGCCACTAAAAGTTATGCAGGTTTTAGGCGAAATTAGCCTTGGCGCTGTAAGGGCGCGACGCGCCACTATCGCGCCAATGGCGTTTTAGCCTATTTTCAGAATATTTTGAGGAGGGGCAATTTGGGAACTTACCCAATTATATATATGTAGCCCTTGGCCTTTTGGGAACTCATTTTGGCAGCCCTCACTCTCTCTCTAAAAAGCCCTAAGAGCTCCTCTCCCTTCTCTCTACTCTTCTTCTCCAATTCCAACAAAGGAGTCCAAGAAGCTTCAAGATTAGAGTCCTCCATTAAAGACCCAACCTCAAGGTTTTCTTCAAGTCTTCTCTAAGGTATGTAAGGCTAACCAAAACATGGGTTGAGTCCACCCATGTGCCTTATTCTTGTTTTGAGGTTAGATATCCATGAAAATGGAGTTTCTTGGTATGGTACATGTTTGAATGAGTATTGTCCCATTTCATTTAATTATTGATGTGTTAATGTTGTTGAGCTAAGAGGTTCCTAAAATGAGCCCTTATATGAGTATGAGATGATGAAGGAATGAGTTGATAAATATGTTTGTTGGTCTTATTAATTATGTAGATTTGATAGAGTATACTATCTTTTTAAGCATGTTGCCTATTATAAGAATGTTGATTTGAAGTCTTGAAGATGTGATGAGTCATAAAGATTTTCTCAAATGGATGGAGGTAATGATTGATTTTATATCTAGATGATGTGTATATATGCATTTTAACACTTCCTTGAAGATATGATTGAGATTAAGCATTGAGATTGAGACTTGATTGTGATAGAGTTGATGAGTTGACAAGGTTGTAATGAAACTTGTCGATGTGATTTGATTGAATTGATTGGATGGAGTTTTATGAGCAATGAGTCTTGGGAGAAGTATCGAGCACCGAATTGGGCAAGAGTATAGTCCATACTCGAACCCAATAATTGCGTCGCCAAACGTAGGGGGGATGGAACCGTTAAAGTCGGATGCTTCCCCGAGAGATTTATCCTGACATAATAGGACTTGGTTGGATTGGATCCATGATTTGATGACTCGTTCATGCCCTGGCAAGGTATGAGCGGACGCGGCAACAATGTCGGTTTGTTGTACTTTCACTGGCTCATAAGTGATGGTTGTCGGTTAAGAGAAACTCCCAAGTAGGGTTGATAGTACTCTGAGTCGGATTGAGTTGATTGTGTATGATTGGTCCCGTCTAAATCATATCCTTGTTTAGACTTAGGATATTTGATTGAGTTGTCACTCTTTGAGATTGAAATCCCGAGTTGATTGATTATTTCTTGATGTTCGTTGTATTCGGCCATTTTACATACTCGTACATTCCATGTACTGATGCCATTTGGCCTGCATCGTTTCATGATGCAGAGACAGGTACTAGAGATCATCAACCGGCGCTCCGTTGAAGATCCACTAACACTTCCAGCCAGTCGGTGAGTCCTCCTAGTTCCCGGAGGATATTGGGCCTTCCTGTACAGTTTTTGATTGTCTTTTTTTTTTGATTGTCGGTAGCCATGGGCTTGTCATTGGCACCTTTTAGACTTGAATAGAGGCTTCATAGACTGAGATGTGAGGAGGTCGAGCGGTCATCTTGAGGATTCCTATTTTGATTATCGCTTTGATTGTAGATATTTGGCCTTCGGCGCTTATGATATGAGAAGTATTTCTTAAATTGAGTTTTCTGCTAATAGAATGTGCTTGAATGAATGAGTGATTGTGCCAAGTGGTTCGCTCGGAGGTCAGAGATGGCCTTCGAGTGCCGGTTACGTCTAGGGTACCCTCCCGGGGCGTGACATCAAGCATGCTCAAAAACCTCAACTCAAACCTATTAGTGGGCATTACAAGTCAAGTACCCTCTTCATATATCTATTCAGTCATGTCTAGATTACCCAGTCCTAATCACACATAAAACATCACATAAGGCCCCACACGGGCTACACAACACATATAAGCCCCCACATGGGCATCACAATATAAATCATCAGTCCTAAACTACTCTACAACCCTATTCCAAAGTCTACAACATAGAATTTGACTAATTACCCCAACTCATCCCCAAGAAAGATAGTCAAACCTACCTCGATAGTCGAAACCGCATTCGAACACCTCCATTGGATGATCAACCCTCAAATTCAATACCCAAAATTACAACCCACTATCAAGAATGAAATATACACGTCATAAGGAGTCTAATGACATCCATACTGATAGGTTTTGAAACTAGGGGTAAAACAGTCCAAAAATTGATCATTTTTGAAAAGGGGTCAAATCTGGAATTTTATCACAAAAATAATTCTACTAGTAATAAAGAACTCATGGTTGAAAACCCTAAAAAATAGAGTTTAAAACAAGTTAGAAATCACCATTTTCTTAAATTCAGATGAGGGAAGAAAACAAGGAATTTAGGTTTTAAAACTAAAGATTTAGAAGTTGAAATCATGATATAAGTGATGGAATATGAAAGATTCTAGTGAAATATCACTTACCCCACGAAATTACTCGATGAATTCTCTCCAAAATTGCCCCCAACAAGCTCAAGAAAGTCAAAAATAATGGAAATGGGGGTTTTCCCGATTAAACATTGTTCAGGTCAAAAATGACCTTCGCGATCATGATACATTAAGCTCGCGATCGCGATCGCGAACCCCCTTCTCATAATCGTGAATATGAAAAACCTGACACATTGCGATCGCATGGACTAAGGTTGCGATCGTGATAAATGATGAAGAGTTGCACCAGAACCAAAAATAGCAGCTAAAACTCAATCAAAACTGTTCTTGGTTGGACCCTTAAAAATTATTTGGGGTCCGATAAAAATAAATCAGATATGTTACTACACTAAATTTGACATTCCGGACTCAATAGAATCATCAGATTTCCTAAATGAAGTTGTTTTGACCAAAATACATCCCAGGCCCCTTATTGGCTTAAAACTCAACTTTTGGTCTAAAAACTTAAAATAATAATTAAGGTCCCGAAGCTCTAAGTCAATGTTCAACTAGATCAAACTCAACATTCATAACACAACGGAACTGACAGAATTCTCATTCGATGCTTGGATATCAAAATATTGACCAAAGTCAAACCAACTCATTTAAAAACCTCACTTTTCAACTTAACACCTCAAATTCATATATCAACCCCAAATCTGTTTTTCGACACCTCTTCTAGACCAATTTTCACATTTGGAGTTGATGGAATCGATGAAATTCCATTCTGAGATCCGTAGCTCCGATTGGTACCAAAACCACATGTTCACCTCTTAACCCTATATAACTCAAGAATTAGCCCAATTCACTAACTATTAAGATTTTGACACATTTAACCACATAAACTGAACAAATAACACCCGAGGCAATAATAATAGGGGTAAAATGGTAATTTCATGCAAATATAAAAAATGACCCTCAAGGTCATTACACTTGTAACGACCTGTTAGGTCATTTTGAACACTAGATCTATTTCTTTCATAAAAGAACCATCGTCGTATTTCAAGTTTGATCTTCGAGCTTTAATCAAAAAGGTATTGTGTCAAAAAAATTATTGAATTAACCTAGCTATGAGGAAGAACTAATAAGTTTAATGAAAAAAATCATTAGTTTTAAAATGACCAAATTTCATGAAAAAAAACCAATGTAGTATGCAAGATACAAAATGTAAAATTGAATTGAATACAAATACAAACCGTCTATAAATTTAAATGAACACACTTTCAGAAAGAATAATAAATTTTGAAAAATACAAATAGATTGTGACAAGAAAGCATGGATACAAACATGCACAAATAAAAATAAAATCAAATGGCATACATACGGTAAATAATACAATTTAAGAAATGATACATTATTCTAGAAAAATCAAATAGATTGTGAAAAAAATAGGATACAGATCTGCATAAAAATCCTAATCCAGTTGGCATACCTATCAACAATTGTAATGAATACAACCTTCAAATAATACAAATTTATCCTGAAAAACCCAATGTAGTATGCAAGATAGAACATAAAATTTATAATGAAATACAAAACAACATAAATACTATAAAGAATACAATTTGATAAAGGGTACAATATTCTAAAAATTGCAAATAGACTGTGAAAAAATCCTAAATCAGTTGGCATACCTATTATAATGAATTCAAACTAAAAATAAAATACAATGTTGTTAATAAATGTAACGAACTGTTCCCGTAATTATGGATAGGCCAATGAAGAAGGATTTTTGGGCCAGAAACTTCAAAAAAAAGTTAGCGTGGGCCAGACTTGGACAGATTCTGAGTCAAGTGAAGTCTAGGGAGACCTTGTGAATAGTGGGAGATCAAATCTCTAATTTATTTAGACAAACTGATATCCAAGACGATAAGGAGCATTTATGGCTTCGCAAAATCGCATTCGGATAATTAAAACTCTCGGAATCAAATTTGGCGTGAAGAGTATATTTTAATACGTCTTGGAAGGGGGGGGGGTGTTGTGAAATGGGTCTTGGAGCTCAAACTCTGAGCTCTCTATTTCCATGCAACCCGCCAGAGCGGGATTTGTCCCGCTAGAGTAGAATGGTCCCGCCAGAGCGGGCCAGTCACGAGACTTAAGTTGGGAAAAACCTCAAAACGGTTTATTTTTTCAAAAAACAGTTCCTAAGACTTCAGAAAATGACCAATGACAATTTTCATCAATTTTCCATGAATTTTCACACTTAAAGTAAGAATTTTACTCTCTAAATTCATCCTTTGATTCCTAGAACCTAGAAACTATGGTTGGTAATCATTGGGGGAGGGTTTGAATTGAAAACTAATGTGGAAAATAGCCCTAGGGTGGGGTTAAGATCATGGGTTTTGCCTAGGATGAGAATTGTGTTATTTTTCATGATAGTTAGATCATTGTATTGATCATTTATATGTATTTACTATTGCTAGACCAAGAACGAGAGGAACACATCCGGAAAGGGAAAACTCTTGCACTGTAATGTTGTTGAAGCTTGAATTTGAAGTAGGTGATGGTTTTGTTTCCCGTATGTATTTCATATCTTTATGAAATTGCTTCATGATATGCATATGTGTATATGATTAGGGAAACATGCTAGTTTATATGTGACATGATGTAATATCCCCTAAAAACGTTGTATACGATGTTTTAATTTTTGCCTAAACATGATACAGCCTCTGTATTTTAGTCATAACTTTTCATAGAAATATCCAAATTGAGTGATTCAAATTTCTGAGTAACCACAAGATCATTACTTACAACTTTTATGAAGACCATATTTTAAGATTCGGAGGTTACGTAGGTCAAATAAATTAATCTTTGTAAGGTAGGATGCTGTTACGGAAATGAGTGTTTATAGAAGAAAAATCATATCTCACTGTAGGTTTATCCAAATTGGTTGATTCTTGAACGATATGAAACTAGACTTCCATATCTACAATTCTTATGAAGACACCAAATCCTAATAAGGAATTTATCTTATTCAAACGCAGCTCCCAAAAAGAGTATTCTGTCAAAGATAACTCATTTCACCTACCATAGAAAGATCTAGATACATTTGACATCACTCATGACATAAATTGTCCTCCATTTAACATCATCCATGACATCAATATATTCCACTAAATTTTCAGATTTTTATTTATAATTATTTTATTTATTGTTAGGTCATCTTTCCCACCTATAAATACCCACCTTATTTCTTCATTTTATTCATCAAGCTTTCTCAAGCAAATCTTCTCTCTATACACTTCTTTACACATTCTCAAATATAGTTTTAGTTCTTAGTAGTGAAGAAATACTATTCCGGTGATTCATATATTCCGGGTAGTACACAAAACGTTTCGGCAAGTAGAGAAGCTAGGACTCAAGAGTGTTCATTAAGTCTTCCGGTACCAACTAAAACTTCGGTTTCCAAGTATGTAAGGTTTCAATGAGAGTATTCCTTCCACTCTCATGTCTAAATTATTTTGATTATATGATAAATTATGTTTATTTTCTTTAAGCTTTACTCTAAGTTATGTGGGTGTTTATCCATGAGTTCTTCCACCCATGTAGTCCAAAAATTCTTTCAATTAAATATCTTGATTTCAAGTAATATTTTCTTATGTTAATTCTTAATTTTACTTAATAGTATGAATCATGGTTAAACTAATGATTATTGCTCTATTTTGATGGAACATAATTTCATATGTATGAATTGATGGTTTACAATTAATTCTTTTATTTATCTATTTAAAGGTTCTTGAAATTCATGGTGGGTTGTTTAAAGCATGATTTTTAATTAATGGATTTCAAAGTATTTATGTATATTTATTTACATACATATTTGCAAGTTGAAGTGATTTGAACCCACCTAGTTTTACTATGTTTTTAATAAAGTTTGACTTGAAAGCTTTGACTCCAAATAAATATTTATAAAAGTAATATCTATGATCAAAAAGGGAGTCTTATGAAATGAAAGAATGATGAAATGATATGAATCATGGATTCTTTATGCAATAAGGACAATTTTTGCATATTTAAATTATCAAATGTTTTAATGAGCTATTCTACCGAATATGATGTTTGAATTCTCAAGTTATATGCTATGAATATTTTGAAGTATTAAACTATTCCGTGGGATTGACTTAGCACCGAATGAGGCATTGAGGTGGGATTCGGTAAGGGAATCCTAATAGCCACCCCTTGTCTCATTAACTATGTGCCAACATAGGAGCCCTTGTAGGCTTAGGCTAATGGATCCATAAATAGCCCTTAAAGTTAAAGTTAAGGAAATAATTGAAGTTGACGGAGTTCTACCTGGCAAGTAGTCTCCCCGGCCAACGTAGGGGGTTATGTTGGATTCCATGTAATAGCTCGCATGGTCTTAAATGTCGGTTATGGTTATTTTCCCACAAAATGAATGTTTTAAAGGATATCTATATGATTTATTATGCATACATTCAATTATGTTCCATATTACATAAATGTTTTTAATGTTTCCTCAATGTTCATGCATCCTTACATACTTAGTACATTCAAAGTACTAACGCATACTCTTTTGCCTACATGATATCACCATGTAGGGATCGGTGCTCCTCCTCGTTCTCCTCCACGTGGCTAGTTGATATTCTATTGAAGACTACTTTTGGTGAGTTCCCATGTTCCGGGAACAATACTCCTTTGTCTTTCTAGCTTATGATATGTTAAGATATTTTATTATGGCATTTCTTCTATTATGATTGAGGGTGAGCTAGGAACTTGTCTTAGCCCCATTAAATCTAATAGTTAGAGGTATTGTTGGACATATGTAAGTTGAAGATTTATTATTATGATTTCCGCTTGTCTATTTATCATTATTACCTATGAAAGGCTAAAAGAATGCTAAGAGGCTTGTTTGAGGTACTTTCGGGTTCCTCATTCGCCATGTCACGTCTAGGCCCTAGGCTTGGGTCGTGACACATGATCACTTGATGGCCTGTTGTGTGATAAACCTTTCTTGGTGATAAAAATATTGAATATTGAATGTGATTGTGACTGTTTGCATGACTAGGACCGGGTGTCACATTTCAAAACATATTTAGATTAGATGTCATGTTCCAATATATATTTCGATCAGATATCACTTTTCTACATAAACCTTGGATCGAGTGTCACAATCCCATGAGAGGACCCTATATGAAGTTATAGCATGTTAAAGTTATAGAACTGTGATCTTGCTGAATATTATTGGAGATGAGATTGGTTAACTTATTCTGTATATGTTTGCTTGTCATATTGAGTTTACTTATATATGATCTGCTTACTGGCTAACAGCATGATACTACTAGTACACTATTCATTTTGTGTATTGATACTATATTGCCTCTGTCTTTTGTTGAGTACAGGGCATATTCAGCCGGTTGTGGAGAGACATCGCTTGGGCATATTCCATCGGCTGTGGAGAGACATAGCCTAAATGAGTAGTGATCTTATTCAAGTCCAAGGGTGAGCTATTATGTTATGTTGCCATGAACTTTCTCATCTATTCTAGTCCATCTTCCAGGATGTAGATGTTCAGACATTTTGTTAACTCTTAATAACATCTTTTGGGAATTGCATTTCCCTTTCCAGACTTATTTATTATTAGAGTTTTGGTACAATAACTTTCAGTTCCTAAGTTGTTTGTACTTTTGCAATGTTTGGGGTTGATAACTAGATGATTTCTGATTTTATGGGAGCTAAGTTGTTGTTCTTGATTTAAACCTGCTTCTATATCTTTAAACTTTTGTATACATTGAGATTTTTGTTAATTAGGCTTAAATAATGGTTCTCCCACTTGAGGATTATTGTGGGTGCCAGTCAGGTGGGTCGGGATCATGATAAAGTTTGTATCAAAGCCTAGGTTCATTGATCTCATCATATCAAAATGAGTCTAGTAGATCTTGCGGAATGATACAGAGACTTTTGTACTTTTCTTCTAAAGGCTATAGGATTTTAGGAAAAGTTTTGTAATCTTCTTTCCTTCGTGCTATAACTTGATTCCAATTGGAATCTGGTGATCCAAATTAGTATCGAACCTTTCTCAAACTCTTGTCCGCAGATGGTTAACACATTCTATAATAGTGTAAGTACTGTAGCTCTAGTAGAGCCAGAGGAAGAGCCCGCTGTTTGAGAAAGAGGCCGAGGTAGAGACAGGAGAGAGAGGCATGGCAGGAGCAGAGGGAGAGAAGCACTTGCCAAAGTGGAGGTTCCGATTGAGGAGGTGCTAGTAGGTGAGACCCCTTCTGCTCCCCAGAATGAGTTATAGAGAGAGGTAGACGTTAGAGAGGAAGAAGAGCATGCTGCAAAGGAGGAGGGCACCCAGACTGGGGCTACTGGTATTCCCCCTCTGACCCCATACTAGCTCAGCAAATTATGGATTTCTTGAGTGGGTTGGCCGGCAATGAAGCCATTCTCACTATGCCCGTAGCACCAGTTCCTATTGCTCATCTTGTTGCTACTATAGCTCAGCTAGCAGATAAGATGGTAGACACTGATGCCTTCTTCAGACCACTCATGGGTCCAGTAATGACCGGTACTGAGCATGACTTGCTCACCAAATTTCTAAAACTCAAACCTTTAGTCTTCCATGGTACTAAAAATCAAGATGCTTATGAGGTTATTATTGATTAGTATGAGAGGTTGAAAAAGCTGGGTATAGTGCACCAATATGGAGTAAAATTTGTGACATTTTAGTTGTAGGGTAAATCTAAGCAGTGGCGAAGGTCTTATGTAGAATATCGTTCGATAGTGTTACCCCTACTTACTTGGGTTTAATTTCATGCCTTATTTCTAGAAAAGTATGTGCCCCATACTTTGAGGGGCATAAAGAAGGATGAGTTTATGGCACTAGAGTAGGGAGGATTATAAATGGCTGCTTATGAGGATAAGTTTCATGTGTTATCCAGGTATGCTACTCAGTTGGTCACTATAGAGGAGGAAAGGATTAGGTTGTTTGTGAAGGGGTTGATCCCCAAGTTGCTGGTACTTTTTGTCCATATGACTTTGTCAGGCAGGAGTTTTAATGAAGTCATAGACTTTGTGAAGAAGGTTGAAGGTAGAAAAGATGGGCAAGCCAAAGCTTTGGTTAAGAAGTCCAAGAGTATAGGTAATTTCCAGGGATCCTATTCCAAAGGGTCAGGCCGGCCGGTGATTACCGCCCATCTAATTCAGCCAGCGCTTCTCGCTTCTACTGGCAGTTTTTTAGCTACTCCACAGCAGCATCCGACCCATGAGGGTCAGGGAACATCATTCTCGGGTAGCCGCCCATCTTTTGATCGTGATTGTTTTAATTATGGAGAGCTGGGACATAAATTGAGGGAGTCTCCTCACCCTCGTGGGATAGTTTCATCACCCTAGTAGGCCCGAGCAATGGTACCAATATCTGGGAGAAGAAATGATAGAGGACATCTATAGGGTGGACGAGGAGGAAATTCGAAAGCCCATGAGGGCCGAGGTAATGGTAGTGTAGGTCGAGGAGCAGTCCATCCAAGCAGAGAGGTAGCCCGTCAGGATGACCAGGCTCAATTTATGCTTTTCTAGTCAAGACCAAGGCAGAGGCGTCTAACGCAGTGATCACATGTATTATTCTTGTCTGTGACCCAATGGCTACTATTTTGTTTGATACAGGTCCTACTTATTCTTATGTGTATATGGAATATGCCTTCGGTTCTGATACACTGTGTGATATACTAGATGCCCCTATTCATGTTTTTACCCCTGTTGGAGATTTAGTCATAGTCACCCATGTGTATCGTGCTTGTTTTGTTGTGTTTATGGGATACCAGACTTGGGTTGACTTAGTGATTTTAGATATGACATATTTTGATGTAATCTTAGGCATGACTTGGTTGTCCCCCTATTTTGTTGTACTTAATTGTAATGCAAAAATTATGGCTTTAGAGATCCCGGAGAGGGAAAAGTTAGAGTGGGAAGGGGTGTACAAGCCTAACCCAGGTAAGAACATATTTTTTCTTTAGGCTAGAAAAATGGTGGGGCAAGGTTATTTGGCCTATTTGGTCCATATCCAGAATGTGAATATAGAGTCTTGTTCTATTGAGTCTATTTCAATAGTGTGTGATTTTTTAGAAGTATTCCCTTCAGACTTGCCTGGTATGCCTCTTGACCGAGATATAGATTTCTACATTGACTTAGAGCCGGTTATGTGTCCAATTTCCATTCCTATATACCGTATGGCTCCAATAGAGTTGAGAAAGCTCAAGGCTCAGATCAAGGAGCTTCTTAATAAGGGGCTCATTCATCCTAGTGCTTCCCCTTGGGGTGCTCCGGTGCTGTTTGTCAAGGAAAAAGATGGTAGTATAAGAATGTGCATTGACTATCGATAACTAAATAAGGTTACCATAAAATATAAATACCCTTTGCCTCGTATTAATGACCTTTTTGATTAATTGCAAGGAACTTTAGTCTTCTCAAAGATTGATCTTAGGTCTGGGTATCATCAGTTGAAAATTAGTCCTGAGGATGTGCCCAGAACAACTTTTAGAACCAGGTACGGGCACTATAAATTTTTGGTGATGTCTTTTGGGTTGACCAATGCACCTGCAACATTTATGAGTTTGATGAATAGAGTGTTGAAGTCGTTTCTAGATTCATTCATGATAGTGTTAATAAATGATATATTGGTATATTCAAATAGTGAACAGGAACATGCAGACTATCTCCGAATTATTTAAGTGTGAATTCTGGTTGCCTTTAATTGCCTTTTTAGGGCATGTTGTTTCAAAAGAAGGTGTAATAGTAAACCCACAAAAGATTGAGACTATTAAGAAATAGGCTCAGCCTAGTTTCATGATCGATGTTAGAAGTTTTGTGCCACTGGCCTGTTATTATCGTCAATTCATGAAAAACTTTGCTTATATTGCTACTCGCTTGATCAGGTTGACTAAATCAGAGGTTCCATTTGAGTGGACTAATAAGTGTGAAGAAAGCTTCTAAAAGCTCAAGACTCTTCTAACCAATGTACCAATTTTGACCCATTATTTATTGTGATGCTTCACATTCTGATTTGGGTGTTTCGTTGATACAGGATAAGAACATTGTAGCATATGCTTCATGACAGTTGAAGGTGTATTATATGAACTATCTGAATCATGGTTTGGAGTTGGCAGAGATAGTGTTTGCATTAAAAATTTGGAGGCAATATTTATATGGCATCAAGTGTGAGATACTTTCTGATCACCGCAACTTATATCATGTGTTCACCCAGAAGAACTTGAATTTAGGATAACGCAGGTGGATTGAGTTTCTCAAAGACTACAATGTCACTATCCAGTATCATCCAGGTATGGCTAATATGGTAGCTGCGCATTTAGCCAGAAACCGATTAGCATGGGCAGTCTAGCCTACTTCAAAGCCCTTAAGCAGCCCCTAGCTAGAGAAATTCAGGCCTTGAAGTCCAGGTTCATGAGGGTACGCATCTAAGAGAAAGGTGGAATAATGGTTGGAGTTGATCTAAGACCCAATTTTATTGAAGATATCAAGACCAAACAGTTTGAGGATGTTAAATGAAATTAGAGGAAAAGTGTTAATGGGCAAGGCTCAAGACAACATTTGATGTAGGTGGGGTGCTCCACTTTAGGGGAAGGATTTGGGTTGCTTAGGTAGAATGACTAATTCAGAAAATCCTTTCTAAATCTCATGGTTTATGATATTATATTCACCCTGGGTGTCTAAAATGTATTAAGACTTTAAACGGTAATATTAGTGGTCGGATATGAAGAAAACCATAGTTGCATATGTATCCAAGTGTCAAAACTACCAACAGGTGAGGTATGAGCACCAAGTACCTACTGGTTTGCTTCAAAGAATACCCATGCCTAAATAGAAGTGGGAGAGGATAGCCATGGACTTCGTGGTGGGACTTCCTAAGACTTTGACGAAGTATGACTCCATTTGGGTGGTGGTTGATAGATTAACAAAGACAGCACACTTTATCCCTATTAGAGTGAATTAGAATGCACAACAACTGGCCAAAATTTATGTGATAGTAAGGCTGCATGGGGTGCCCCTTTCTATCATTTTGGACCATGGTACGCAGTTCACTTCCAAATTTTGGGGAAATTTGCATGAAGAGTTGGGAACTAAGCTCACTTTTAGCACCATTTTTCATCCACAGATAGATGGGCAATCAGAAAGGACTATACAAGTGATGGAAGACATATTGAGGGCATGTGTGATCGACTTTGGGGGGCATTGGGAAAGGTTTTTTCCTTTATAAAAAGCATCAATATGGTGCCATTTTTAGCCCTTTATAGGATGGGATGTAGGTCTCCTATAGGGTGATTTAAAGCTGGAGAAGTAGAGCCATTGGGGATAGACTTAGTGAGGGATGCTCAAGATAAGGTAAGGAGCATTCAAGCTAAGCTTCTGATGGCTCAAAGTCATCAAAAAGAACGTTGATCATACGGTAAGCGATATGACATTTGATGCTGGTGAGAAAGTACTTCTAAAAGTGTCATCCATTAAAGGAATGATGAGATTTAGCAAGAAGGGCAAACTCAGTCCTCACTAGATTAGCCCTTTTAAGATTCTTGACTGTGTAGGGCGAGTGGCGTACTGATTGGCCTTACCACCTAGCTTGTGTGGGGTACACCCGATGTTCCATGTATCATTGCTGAAGAAGTAATATGGGGATGGGGACTACATCATTAAATAGGAATCAATGTTATTAGATAAAAAACTTCAGTATGAGGAAGAGCAGTTGCAATTCTTCATCATGATGTTCAAAAGTTGAGGACTAAAGAGATCAATATGGTCAAGGTGTAATGGAAACATCGCTCGGTGGAGGAAGCTAATTTGGAGATTGAAAAGGACATGCGAGACAAGCATCCCCAACTATTCAACGAAACATGTACTACTCTATCTCTACTTTAGCCCTATTTTTCCTAGTTAGTCACTCCGGGCTGAGTGATAGGTAAATTGGTATCTATTGTAACCAACTATCCCCATCATTATGGATAGGATAATTGGGAAGGATTTTTGGGCCAGAAACTTGGGGTAGTAACTTTGGAAAAATTTAGTCTAGGCCAGACTTGGACGTATTCTGAATTAAGTGAAGTCAAAGGCAACCTTATGAATAGTGGGAGATCAAATCTCTAATTTATTTGGACAAGTTGATAGCCAAGATGATATAGATCATTTACGACTTTGCAGAATCACTTTCGGATGAGTAAAACTCTCAGAATCAAATTTGGCGTGAAGGATATATTTTAATATATATTGGGAAGGGGGTGTGTTATGAAATGGGAGATTAGAGCTCAAACTCCTCGCTCTCTATTTTCGTGTAACCTGTCAAAAAGGGATTTTTCCCGCCAGAGCTAGGCCGGTAGAGCAGGATGGTCCCGCTAGAGCCGGAGGATCGCGAGAGTTAAGTCTGAAAAAACCCCAGAATGGTCTATTTCTGCAAAAACAGTTCCTAAGACTTCAAGAGGCGACCTATGGTGATTTTTATCAATTTTCCACGGATTTCCACAATTAATATAAGGATTTTACTCCCTAAATTCATCCTTTGATTCCTAAAACCTAGAAACTATGGTTGGTAATCATTAGGAGAAGGTTTGAACTGAAAACTAATGGTGGAAAATAGCCCTAGGTTGGAGTTGGGATCATGGGTTTTGCCTAGGATGATAATTGTGTTATTTTTCATGATAGTTAGGCCATTTTATTGATCCTTTGTATGTATTTATTGTTTCTAAACCAAGAACGAGAGGAACAAACCTGAAAAGGGCAAGCTCTTGCACTGTAAGAGTGTTGAAGCTTGAATTTAATGTAGGTGATGGTTTTGTTTTTCCCGTATGTATTTCATATACTTGTGAAATATATTCATGATAGGCATATGTGTATATGAGTAGGAAAATATACTAGTTTATATGTGAAATGATCACTTGCTATCCTGTTGAGTTATAAACCTGTTCTTGGTGATAAAAATGTTGAATATTGAATGTGATTGTGGTTGTTTGCATGAATGGGATTGGGTGTCACGTTCCAACACATATTTGGATTGGGTATCACATTAAGACACATACCTTAGATTGGGTGTCACATTCTGACACAAAGTTGAGTATTTATAGGTCTCATGAGAGGATCCTGTGTGAATTTATAGCATGTTAAAGTTATAGAACTGTGATCTTGCTGAATATTATTGGAGATGAGATTGGTTAACTTATTTTGTATATGTGTGCTTGTCATGTTGAGTTTACTTATCTATGATCTGATTACTGGCTAACCGCGTGATACTATCAGTACACTATTGATTTTTTGTACTGATACTTGCTCTGTCTTTTGTTGAGTACAGGGCATATTCAGTCGGTTGAGGAAAGACATCGCCTAGAGGAATAGTGATCTTATTCAAGTCCAAGGGTGAGCTATTCTATAATGTTGTCGTAGACTTTCTCATCTATTCTAGTCCATCTTTCAGGACTTAGATGTTCAGATATTTTGTTAACTCTTAATGACATCTTTTGGGAATTGCATTTCCCCTTTCCAGACTTGTTTATTATTAGAGTTTTGGTATGATGACTTTCAGTCCTAAGTTGTTTTTACTTCCGCAATGTTTGGGGTTGATAATTAGATGGTTTCTAAGTTTATGGGAACTCAGTTGTTGTTCTTGATTTAAACTTGCTTCCGCATCTTTAAACTTTTGTATACATTGAGATTTTTGTTAGTTAGGCTTAAATGATGGTTCTTCCACTGGAGGGTTATTGTGGGTGCCAGTCACGGCGGGTCGGGGTCATGACAATAAAATACAAGTGGCATGTGAAGAAAAATAGCTCACAAACAAAATTGATGTGAATACAAACTAAATCATAAATACAATATTATTAACAAAATACAAATGCTATGTGAAGAAAAAAATGATATGTTCTTCCTCAATTCGATCTTCAATAAGTTCTTTGACTTCTTTAGCACCCAACTTTTTTTTTGTATTAGTGGTATGTTCTTCCTCAATTTTGGTGCTTCCCCCTTAGTTAAAATCCTAGTGATAATGGAGAGATTTCTAACACCAAAATACACAAAAAATTGTATAGATTCAAACGAATACAACAACAATTAGAAACATTGATTACAATTTTAATATAGAACAACATCATATAAAAAACATATTTATTAAATCCCTAAAATTCCGCTAAAATCATGGAAGAAATATGCTGAAAATTAGCTTATTTGAATCAATGGAATTGTGATGTATATCTTTGGGAAGATTTTAACAATTTCTGGAAAAAAATCGTGCCTTTTGATAAGAGAGAAGGGATTGTTGAAATTTTAAGAATGAAATATGGAAGGAATGCAACAAGGAAATAGAATGAGAGATAACGTGGGTAATTTAGGATAATTTAGGAATTATATAAAGTGTAGTTATTTTCAAATTAAGTTAGAAATTTTGACTAGTTACACAATTTATCCTTACTTAATAGGATCACACAAATCTCATAGTGTTAAGAGCTAATTATATCATAGTCATAGTCCTTTCCAAATTACAAAATTTCTTAAATTTGATGGAATCCAGATACATCCCAAAACGTCCTGATACATCATGTAAGCGATGTATCCAACTAATATATCGTGTAAAGTGATGTATCCAAAAGTAGGAGAGTGTAAACATTTTTGTAATTTTTTCAAATGATAGGAATTTTAGAGAAATGGTAAAATAAGTTGTATATTTAGATAATTTTTTCATAATATATTGGGAAAAGAATACTTATACCCCCCCAAAAGAAAAAATATTTACCCTTAAATGCCGCATTACTTTCATACCCTTTTTTTTATTTTAAAATAACATAGATTTATTTTAAAATTCATGCGCTGACATCAGCATGATGTCATCGCCCACCCTATATGACACTCATAGGGTATCAATATACCGACAGAGTATCATAGATGATTAAACTCGGCCCTATATGATACCGATATGGTAATAATATACCAACGAAGTATCACAAAGAATAGATTTTCTACTAATTTAGAATTTAATAAATAAAATTGTGACTTTAATAATTTTCTCTTAATTATTTTATTTTTATTTCTTAAAAAAAGAGTTCAATCCTATACGATATCGATAGACAGTGGTGGATGAAGGATTTTAATTCAGGGGGTTCAACATATAAAGAAATAAGCAAAGGAAATCAGGTGCCCGCTAAATTTTAACCCGCTTCCCATTTTTCTCTACACCGTTGAACCTTTTTTATATATATAAAATATCATTTTTTAACTTTCACTTTGCAGTGTCCTACTTTGTTTTAAACTTTTTTCTATTTTTTCTTTTAAATTAATACCCCTCAAAAAAAATTCTAAAAAAATTATAAGCATTGAATTATTAATATCATAATATATTTTTTTGAAATTGATAATAATAATTCAATATTTATACGTTTTTAAGAAAAAAATATTTTTTGTACTCAATAATAATAGTAATAATAATTAAGATGTTGAATAACATCAATATATTAATATGTAAAATGATAAAAATATAGTTGAAAAGTACGCACTATGTAACTCGATAAATAATATATAAAACTTAACAAAATGAGATATGCATAGTGTGTTATTTCTTTTCTTTTGGTTGTAACATTGAAAATCAATTAGAAATTATAGAAATCTAGCTAGGGATTTAAATTAATGTGCGAGCATGAAAAAGAGAGAATAAGAATATTTTTCATTTCAATTACATAAAAAAATAAATACAAAAATATTTTAAATTCAATATTTAAAAAATAAAAAATTAATTAACTATTCAGTAACTTTTTTAAAAAAATAAGGCTTGAGCGAGAATCAAACCCGCGACATCAGCTATGAATTGAAACCCCTTGCCTGCTGAGCCACACTTTTTAATTGTTCTAAGTGGGTTCATTAAATGGTATATATCAATAATATTCAAATTTAACCTTCTGTATACAACGTAATCTTCCAATTGAGGGGGTTCGCCCTCACTCCCACGTAGCTCCGCCCCTGCCGATAGGGTATTAATATACCGATGGAGTATCACAGAGAATTAAGTTCAGTCCTATATGATACCAATATGGTATCAATATACCGATGGAGTATCACAGAGGATTAATTCATAGAAGTGATGTTCATGTCATGCGCGAAATAAGAAAGGAGAAAGTGGGGTAAGAGGATAAATAGTTTGGGTCATAAGTCCATTAAGGGTAAATAATTTGGGTTGGATCCAATTTGGTAAATAGTTTCACAATTGGGTCTATTCTGTGTAGTTTTCCCTAATATATTATATAGAATTAATTATGAATTTTAGGACAAGTTTACTCTTATCCGAAATAGTTTTACTTTTTTTTAATCTGAAATAGCAATTCTTTCTCTATCCGAATAAATTCTCAGACGACTCCAACCGTTACCAAAAAATCATTTATGTGTTAAATTTGTATTATATGAATATATATATATATATATATATATATATATATATATATATATATATATAATGCATTCCTAACACACTTTTAATGTATTAACATATAAACTAATTTAAATAGTACTTGAATGTTTAATTTCAGGTATAATATTTTTTGAAAATCATTAATAAAAGATATAAATATAAACAACAATTGTAATATATTTTGAATTCAATATATTACACTTATTATAGGCATATCTCAATGCACATGGTGAATATATAACTAAAATATTCTTAATAAAATAATATATTTTTAATAAAAATGTATGATAAATATTATGTGTGAATTTCAAACATTCCAGTACTATTTAAATTAATTTACATTATTAGAAATGTATTATATTTGTTGGAATAACAATAATCAAATTCTTAACAATGTATAATATTGAATTCAAATTGTATTACAACTATCGTTTATATTTATTATAATTTTAATACAACTTTTCAAAGTTGCACCACATCTTCTCCAATGAATCACCACTAGCAGATCATCGTCGGACTACCAGTAGCTCCAACCAATCAAAAACAATCACCACACAGTTCACCCACGCACAGAGCAACCACTAAAATTTTTTTGGTGCACTCACCACCACCTACACCGTACACCACCTTTTCATGTCCTCCTTGTCTTCTTCGGCAACCACATATGTCAAAGTGACTGACAAACAATGCCACTAAAATTCATATTGCTTATTGCCTCTCTTTGACCAGCAAACAATGCAACTACAATTCATATTGCTCATTTTCTCTCATTGGCTTCACTGAAGATGAATCGTCACCGCAGAAATAAATTTCTGATCAGATCTTAATACCAACGGAGTTCTAACCTAAAAAATAACATAAAAAATAGTATGAAAGAAAAAGGAGAACATGGCATGACCATTACTGATTTTTATGGAGCTCGTGGGTGCAATGACCCTAAAAGTCATTTTTGGTAAAAAATATTTAAATGGCCCTTTTACCCCTCTTGATAGTTTCTCCGATTCAAATTTGACCCATTGGTGTGATTGATTTTGGAGTTTTGAGGAAAAGTTGAGTAATATGTGAGTTTTTGAGTTTTAAAGGCTTAAAATGTTCAAAAATGGTTTTTTGGTACCAATCTGGATTACGAGTCTCGAAATAAAATTTCATCGATTCCATCAATTTTAAAATTTGAAAATTAGTCTAGGAGAGTTTACAGAATCAATATTAGAGTTGTAACGAAGATTTTAGGTCTTGAGTTGGGAATTTGAGAAATTTTAGGCGAAGGTTTGAGTTTGGTCAACCTTTGGAGTTTTGATGATCGGAATAAAATTCCAACGACTCCGTTAGATTTGGGGGATGATTTTTCTTCTAGAAAAAGTGTTGATTGAATTTTTAGAGGTACCGAGTTTAATTTGGTATTTTGAAGGCCTAAGTTGATTTAGTTGCGACTTTTTGAGTTCTTGGTCAAGGAGACCTCAAATTCAAATTTTGATAGTTTTATCAACTTCAAAATGGCAAATTAGGCTAATAGCATTGTTGGCACGAGTATCAAGGCAGTCGATACAAGTTTGGGGCCATTTGACGCTTTTGACTTTGAGAGTTAGCCTGTGGTTGACTTTGATCAACATTCTTGGAAAATGCATTCAGATGAAAATTCTGACGGCGCGGTTGGTTTTGTCAAGTTTAGTCTAGGATGACCCTTCATTCACCTTCTGAGACTTCTAGTCTAATTTCGAGGCCCGTTGTTGAATTTGGCTTAAAATGACATTGGGAGTGGGACCCATATTCAGTCATAACAAATTCGTATGGAAATTTTGACTACACCATTGTGTCTGGAACATCCCATTTTTAGCTTCTTCCCAAAACTTCAACACCCCATAAATTGAGTTCTAGAGCTCCATTTTGGGTGATTCGAAGCCCAGCATATTCGGAAAGTTCGTGGCTACGCATTGGAGCGCTTGTGGAATGTTGGGTACTCTCCATTTGAGGTAAATCCATGACTTTAACTGCTGTCTCTTGCTATTTTTGGAGTGAAATTATAGTGAATTTTAGAAAATTGTTTCTTGATCATTTTATAGGCCGTATCTGGACTCTTTTGTAATTATTTTCATTGATGATATCTTGGTGTGCTCCAAGACAAAGGAAGATCATACTAGTCATTTGAGGTTGGTGCTACAGAAGTTGAGGGAGCAAAAGTTGTATGCAAAGTTCTCCAAATATGAGTTTTGGCTTGATTTTGTTGTATTTCTAGGACACGTGGTGTCCAAGGAGGGTATTCAGATGTATCCGACCAATATTGAGGCAGTTAGAGGCTGGACTAGGCCTTCCCCCATCGAGATTCGGAGTTTTATGGATTTGGCTGGGTATTATCGATGCTTCATATAGGAGTTCTCTATTATTGTGGTTCTATTCACTAGACTGACTCAGAAGGTGGTAGAATTTCATTGGTCCAATGAGTGAAAGGAGAGCTTCCAAAAGCTCAAGACCTTGTTGACTTCACCTCCTATTTTGGCCTTACCCGAGGAGGGTGTAGACTTTACCATGTATTTTGATGCTTTGAGTGTTGGCTTGGGTGGAGTTTTGATGCAGAAAGGGATGTAGTTGCCTATGCATCTAGAAAGCTGAAGTCTCATGAGAAGAACTAACCTACCCATGATTTAGAGTTAGCGGCGGTGGTATTTGTGTTGAAGTTATGACGTCATTACTAGTATGGTGTGTATTGTGAGGTATTCACTGATCACTGGAGTCTTCAGTACATCTTCAATTAGAGGGATTTGAATTTGAGACAGTGTAGATGACTTGAGCTACTAAAGGACTATGACATGACTATCTTGTATCACCTGAAGAAAGACAATGTAGTGGACGATGCTTTGAGTAGGAAGGCTCCTAGTATAGGGAGTCTCGTTGCGATTAATGTTGACAGGAGGCCCTTGGCTAGATATGTTTAGAGGTTAGCCAATAGCATTTTATGATTACAAGTTTCTGAGGAGAGTGGAGGATTTATTGCTTTTATTAAGGCCCGTTCTTCCTTAGTTGAGCAAATTCGAGAAAGGTAGTTTGATGATGAGAAGTTATATCTCATTCGAGATAAGGTGTTGAGGGGTGAAGCCAAGGAGGCTAGTCTTGATTTAGAGGGTGTCTTGAGGATTGAGGTCCGGATTTGTGTGGCCAAGATGGGAGACTTGATCAGATAAATATTAGAGGAGGCTCATTGTTCTCGATATTTTATTCATCTGGGCGCGGCAAAGATGTATCATCACCTTAGTCAGCATTATTGATGGTGTGGGATGAAGAGGGATATCGCAGAGTTCATGTCCAAGTGTTTGACTTGTCAATAGGTCAAGTGTGAGTACCAACACCCTAGAGGTGTGAGTCAGAGGATGTCCATTCCTACTTGAAAATAGGAGCGGATCACCATGGACTTCATTGTGAGTTTGCCTCTCTCCGTGGGTGGGTATGATTCTATATGGGTGGTTGTTGACAGATTGACCAAGTCTGGTCATTTTATTCTAGTTAAGGTGAAGTACACAATGGATAGACTAGCTTAGTTGTATATAAGTCAGATCGGTTGGCTTTATGATATCCCAGTATCTACTATTTTGGATCGGGTTTCAATATTTACTTCGCACTTTTGGCAGGCCTTATAGAAGGGCTTGGGTAGTAGGCTTGATATGAGTATAGCCTTTCACCCACAGACTGATAGCAAGTCCGAGCGGACGATTCAGGTGTTTGAGGATATGCTTCTAGCTTGTGTTATTGATTTTGGTGCTAGGTGGGATCAGTATTTGCTCTCAACAGAGTTTACTTACAACAACAGTTATCACTCCATTATTCAGATGGCCCCATTTGAGGCATTATATGATAGGCGGTGTCGATCTTCTATTAGGTGGTTTGATTCAGTTGAGATGTACTCTTTAGACATAAACTTACTTAGAGATGCCATAGACGAGGTTCGGATGATCTAGGGTAGGCTATTGACAACCCAGAGTAGGCAAAAGAGCTGTGCAGATAGGAGAGTTCGACCATTGGAGTTCATGGTGAGTGACCATGTTTAGCTTCGAGTGTCGCCCATGAATGGCATGATGCATTTTGGAAAGAAGGGCAAGCTTATCCCTCGATTTATTGGCCCATTTAAGATTTTGGGGTGAGTAGGAGAGGTGGCTTATAGATTGTCTTTGCCACCTAGCTTATCAACAGTACATCCTGTATTTTATGTTTCCATGCTCTAGAAGTATGTTAAGGATGAGTCTTATGTGTTATCTCTTGACATGGTAGATTTGGGTTCAGATTTGACTTTTGAGGAGGATCCCATAGCCATCCTTGATAGATAGGTTCATAAGCTTAGGACCAAGGAGATAGCTTCAGTAAAGGTAAAGTGGAGGCACCGCTTAGTCGGAGAGGTGACTTGGGAGTCGGAGGATGACATGCAGACCCAATATCCAAGCTTTTTTAGGCTTCAGGTATTTTTTTTTACTTTATGTTTGAGGACGAACATGGTTTTTAGTGATGGATGATGTAATAACCCTAAAGTTCATTTTTAGAAATTTTCATAAAAAGACTATTTTTGCCCTTCCGATAGTCTTCTCGAGTCATAGTTGATTGATATCTGATGTCGGTTCCATAGTTTTTTTAAAAAGTTGAGATTTTTGATAAACTTTGAGTTTTAGAGGTTTATAATGACTTAAAAGTGGTATTTTAGGTCATTCAAAGTTTTGAGTTTCGGAACAGAATTCCGTTGATTCCATTAGTTTTGAAATGTTGCAAAATGGTCTAAGAGAGTTGACAGAATCATATTCTGGGTCATATCATGGATTTGAGGTGTTGAGTTGAAAATATTTGAGTTTTTTACCATAGGATTGACCTTGGTCAACATTTGAGGATCGGACACTCGGAATTGAATTTCGACTACTCCATTGGATTCGTAGGGTGATTTTAGGCCTAGGGAGAGTTCCTGTGTATTTTTTAGAGGCTCTAAGGGAATTTTGTTCTTTTGAGGTTTGGAATTAGTTTAGGTGTGACTTATCGAGTTTAGGTCAAGGAGACCTCAAAATCAAATTCCAATGGTTCTGGTGAGTCCAGAATGTCTAATTTAGTAGGATTACTTATAAAGTTTGTGTGCTCGGGATCCCGAATGAATTTCAAAGGTTGATTCCGAGATTTTTGAGACTTTGAAAGTTTGCTGTCAACTGGTGGAATTATACTTCGCATTCACATACCCCTCTTGACCGCGTTCGTGAGGGGTCAACCTTTTGACCTTCGTGTTCATAGAGAAGTCGTCGCGTTCACGAATGGTTGAGGATAGTGACCTTCGCATTCGCGGGACTCCATCTGCATTTGCGAAGCGTCCAGCCACTCTCCATCACGTTTGCGGACTTAATGAGCCTCGATCATGAAGGCCAAATTTCGGCCTGAAACAGTATTTCACCAAAAAGACGGAAAAGGTCATTTTTACTCCATTTTTGAACTTATAGCTCGGTAAGGACAAAGTTTGAGAGCATTTTCTCGTTGAAACTTCGTGGGTAAGTTATTTTTACTCATTTCTACCATTACCCATTGATTATTTTGGATTTCTAGCATGAAATTGAGGTTTTTGGATTGGAAAAATTGGGATTTACGAGAACTTGATTAGTTTCAATGTTTTGAGGATTGTGAGCTCGTTTTAAGTTCGAATCCACTTTCATCTTCACTAGTAAACCCCAAATACTTTGAGGATGTTGTTCATGTACAAAATTCTTTAATTTTCTGCTCTTTTTCAAAATCGAGTTGTTTGGGCATTTCGAATCAGTTGTGGCCTAATTTTTAAAAATATGATTTGGGTATCGTTGGTTCCGTATTTTGATTAAAAATTTGAATTTTCATTGATTGTGGTAATTTGGATTGCATTCGAAAGGGAAAGACTCATGTGGATTGATCGATCGTGTATTGACTAAGGCAAGTGGACTCTTAAAATTTCGTGAATCTTTTAGAATCCTGAATTTCTTGAGTATATATGTGTTGGAGAGTAATGAAAATGAGGTTACGGGTTGAATTGTGAAATAGATTAATTTAATTTAAATCTATGAGGTTAATAAAATATGATGTGTGTGTTATTGTTGAGAATTAAATATTACATGCCGTGATATAGATATCTATACATATTTAATGAAATACTTGATAGTCTAATTATGATTGCGGGTTGTTTGAATTGATTATTCCTCATTATTTGTGTAAGCATGTTGTTTGCATTGGTTTTGAAATACTGTGATGAGAGGTATATGATTGTGAGACCAAGGTCATTTTCAATCAGAGATATGATATTGGTAAGGTCATTTCCGGTGAGAGATTGATAGGCCGAGGTCATTTTCGGTGGGATTATATTATCGAGGTCATTTTCGGTGGGATTATATTAGTGATGTCATTTTTGGTGGAATTATATTTTTGAGGTCATTTTCGATGAGATTATATTTTCAAGGTAATATTTGATGGGGGGATATGGCCGAGGTTATTTCCAGTAAGGTTGTGGGACAGAGGTTATTTCCGATCAGAGATTATGAGATCGAGGTCATTTTTAATCAGAGATTATGAGACTGAGGTCATTTTCGGTCAAAGATTATGAGACCGAAGTCATTTAGGGTCAGAGCTTATTATGTCGAGATTCTTGCCGGCATATACACATATGAATGATCATTGAATGTGCATATACATGTTCTGCATATATGTGTGTGACAATTTTGATGTTTAATTGTGACTTGTGATTATTTGTATGATATATCTTATGATATTGAGTTGAGATGTGAACCTTATTGAACTGTTTACTGTGAATTGTTAGGTTGGGCTGATTTCTGTACAGATTGTAGTTATGGAGGTTCAGTTGAGTTGGAAAGGGGTTCGTGTATTCTATGAAATTTACTTAGTTTTTCTAGTCACCTTATTGGTATTGTGTTGTTTTGTTCTCACTCTTGAGCCTGGGCTGTGATCACCGCCCCTTTTTGATCATTCGAGGCTTCCAGGAGTTTGAGAGAGGTAGCTATTGTTGTTCAGCAGACTCTCAAATTTTCTTGTACTTTTATGCTTTACTCTATTTGAGAGTTGAAGACATATTGAGACTTGTATTTCATTTCAGTTTTTTTTAACAGCTTATACATGTGACAACCAATTTTTCTGGGTAGTTAAGTTGAAACACTTTTGCTTTTGCTTATTACTTACTTATTTAGATTATTTCAGCTTTATTTTTCGTAAATATTGGGTTTTAGGCTGACTTGTCTTGTGGGAAAGGACATGTGCCATCATACTCGAATTTGGGTTGTGACAACTTGCTTCTACTTTTATCTCTGCCTTGTGACCTCTAAACTTGCTTCTCCCTCTGTCTTCAGTATACAAAATATCGGAGTGTGAAACTGAAAAAGATGAAATTGAGATCTTCTTCTTATCTCTTTATTTAAGACATCACTCTTCGCATATTCTATAGTTACAACACTACTAGGAGAAGAACTAGTCAAAAAATTGAAGAGTTTTTCAAAAGTCTAGCAGAGTGTTAAAAAGTCAGAGTCCTTGTATTTCTTCATTAAACTGTACACCTATTCTAGAAAGCTGCTCAAGGACACCTAAAAAATTATTTATATGATTAGAAATAGAATTGTCCTTTTTATTTCTGATATTCATCAATAATTATAGCAGGAAAAACTTGTTATTGCCAGTCTTCGAAGCATAAAGTGTCTTAGGCTTATCCAATAAACTTCTAGGATGTGTCTCATTCACAATGTGATTTTTAATTTTATCTTCAACCCATTATCTGATATAGCAACAAACCTATAGGTGCTCAAATTTCCATTCCTTATCATTCATAAACTGAGGTTTATTAGAAGCAAACACAAGTAAATTTATTTTCTTGACAAATAAAAGATCTTTCATCTTTCCTTTTCAAATATGATAATTATTATGAAGGAAGGGAAACTTTCCTAAACGCCTCATAGTCTCCTATTCATAATTGTGGAGTGCTTCACAACCATGAACAAGACCCTATTTGACGCGGTATGTTGGACTTTGAGGACCATTTCAAAACCTCGTGCTCTAATACCAAGTCTGTCACGACCCGAGCCTAGGTCCTAGATGTGACACAGTGAATGAGACACCCGAAGGTACCTCACCCAAGCCTACTAGCATTCATTAAGCATTTCATTGGTAATGGTAAACAATAATAAGCGGAAATAAAAGCATTTTTCCATTTATGTCCAAACATACCTCTACTAATAGACTTAGCGGGGGCTAAGACATGTCCCTAGCTCACCCTCAATATAAGTGTCAAGAAATGTCTTCATAAAAGTCTTACTATTCTACATAACATAAGCTTAGAATAAAAAGGATGTCGTTCCCGAAACATGGGAACTCACCACAAGAAATCTTCAACTAACTTGAACTAGCCACGTGGGGGTGGGGGTGGGGGGGTCGAGGAGTGACGTCGGTTCCTACATGGTGATATCATGTAGGCAAAAGTATGCATTAGTACTTTGAATGTACTAAGTATGTGAGTATGCTATGAAATGAAGAACATAAGAGAGACATGAGTAAGCAATATGCATAAGTGAATGCATGCATTAGACATCATCATATGAAACTTTAAAATATTCATTTTGTGGGGAAGTAACCATAACCGACATTTAAGACCATGCGAGCTATTACATGGAATCCAACATAAGCCCCTACGTTGGCACGGGGAGACTACTTGTCAGGTAGAACTCCATTCAAATTATATTTAATTATTTAACATTTGGTGGCTACAAAGGCCTAGCCGACAAGGGCTCCTACGGTGGCACATAGTTAATGCAACATGAGACTTTACTTAAGAACCCCTTAGGTCGAGTTCCCATCTACATGCTACATTCGGTGCTAGGTCAAATCCCATGGAATAATATTTATATATCATAATAACATAAGCATTGTATAACTTTAGACATCAAATCATCATCGGTGGAATAGCTCATTAAAACCTTTGGTTTATAATATCATCATGACTACCATGCCCTATTTACCATTCTACTAATGAACCTTGATTTATAAGAAAATTAGGTCTACAATCAGTGGTAGCGTTCCGGGTACCATGCTAATCGAACCTTCCATTTTGGAAAAATGTTCAAAAGCATTGACGGCCTATAGGGAGGTCAAACATGTCATATCATAACCTTAGACATTTCATTTGATTCAATGTGAGAATTGTCCTTTCACATTGAAACCTTAATTTGGCTAAGAAGCCCTTTTATCAACCAATCATTCATTCAATCATTTCACAAGACTCCCTTAAACATGGGCATTTGCTTCATAAATTTTTATTTGGAGTCAAACTTTCAATTCAACTTCATTTCAACATAAGAAAACTAGGTGGGTTCATTTCATATAACTTTCAAATACATTTAAAGAATACTTGTATGCATGAGAGTGATATGAATGCATCAAATCAAACATCTTAAAAATAGCACACCATATGCACTTTAAAACTACTTTCAAGCTTTCATATAAGTACCTTGATAAACCATCCATTTCATGTAAATAAGAATCAACATAAGTCAATATAGGTAATAAACTTCAAATATTCAAGAATATATACATTTGGAATCATAGTATGAAAATTCCTAAAATTTCTCATCACTTGAAATTAAGAGTCAATACACATATATATCAATAGGAGTAAATAAACTTAAATATACTATAATCTATGCATTTGGAACCATTAGGTAAAATAACATAAGATTTCATCATTTAAAAATTGATATGCAAAGTTGAGAAAACATTTGGGCTCCATGGGTGGAAGAACCCATGGATGAAAATCCACATACCTTAGGGAGGAACTTGAAGAAGATTTGGAGAAGTCTTGGTCTTCAATGAGGAGCCTTGAATCCTTGAGTTTGATAGAAAAATTGGAGGGGATTATTTGAGAGAGAAGAGGATGAAGTTTAGGGTTCTTTAGAGAGGTGAAAGGCTGAAAAATGACTCCCAAACATGCCCAAGTTCGTGTATATATATTTAGGGAAAATACCCAAGTTTCCCTTCATCAAAAAATCTGGAAAATAGGCAAACAAACTGCTGGCGCGACGCTCCAGCACCCAAACTACTGAGACTAGTTTGCCTGAAATTCTGCAGAGATAGTTTGTGGTAAAATGGTCATAACGTTTGACTCCAAACTCTAAAAATTGCAATCTTGGTGAATTTGGAAAGAAGACTCGAAGAACTTTAATTTGGTAGGTCGTGGGACACCCAGTTCGTTATATTCCAGGAGATATGGTCGTTGGAAGCTGACCCTTATACGAACTCATTCGGAAACTTGGTCGAGACTAATTCTTTGGACTGAACTTGGTTTTAGGGATCCCTTATGACCCTAAACCACATATAATACCCTTAAATTACTTAGGAATTGATCCTAACTCATGAATACACTTCAAAGTCGTAGAGTACGATCCTATACGTACATGAAAAATGCTACGAGTCTTGGTGTAGAAATTTTTGGGGTGTTACAGGTACTCACCCCTTGCTTCTACACTCGTGTAGGTTGTGAGCCCGGACTTGCTTGATCTCTTTGCGTTTTATACCACATCCGAGGCTATCATCTCGAGTGTTGAGGTATCTTTTACATCCATCTAGAGGACACCTTTTACTCCTTTAATATGTTTTAGTCCTATTCTAGAGACAAAGACATTGTGACTGTATTTTATTTCGTACTTCGGTAATGTATTAGTCGCTTGTACACATAACAACCAATCTTGAGGGAATTTGAGTTTGTTTTATGTGTTTTTGATTAAGTTAAATTTTGATTTATTTTGTTTTCTTCCGCATCTACTTTCCGTTGGGTATTAGACTGACTTGTCTCGGTGGGTTGAGATGAGTGTCATTACACCCGGATTTGGGTCGTGACATATATGACGGAGAGAGTATGTTTTACTGAATTTAATATCAAATATACTTTTTTCTCACGTAGATACTTTCTTGTGACAATTTTTGTTCTTTTTGGATATCCAAACGAAATATATATTCAGATAAAAAAACTACAGAAAGGACAACTAAGATCAATCATGCAAAACAAGCAAATCAGAAATAACAATTTATAGCAAAAATATCAAGGGGTTAAAATTGAGTATTTTTATGATCAAAACAAAATCATTGGTTCATTTGATTGCTGCTTTGTGATGAGTTAATTGGGCATAATCCTAGTCAACTAATCATTAAAATCACACATTGTTCAAACCCATTAAAACTTTCTTGGATGAATTACATGAATTTGAGTAAATTTTGCCTACCAGTAATCAAAATTGAGAGGAAGAGACACCTGCAATTCTATTTCCATCAAAATTTCTTATTTGAAAATTATAATAATGCGAAACTAGAAGATATTTTCTTTATTTTAATTTATTTGATCTATTTTTCTTTTGGTTCATTTAAAAGAAAATGATTCTTTCCTTTTTTTAATAACTATTTAATTCCAAATTTGAGCATAACATATTTAAAAAAATAAAATTAAAGAATATTTTAGTATATTTGACATATTTTTAAGTTAAACAGAATATTTAGTAATGTCAACGGTGAGGAATGACTTTACAAGATTCATAAGTCTTTTTTATTTTTTAAACTTTGTATCAAGTCAATATAGACCAAACAAATTGTTGGTGTAATATATTGACTATAACTTGACTCTTTATTTATTTTTGAAGTATTAGGCTTACTACTTAGTTAATTTCTTTGGCTACCATTATCCTAGCTTTAGGTGGTTTAAAAAATAAGTGATAATTCAATTCAATCCATTAAATATAAGTTGGATAAATGTTCATATTAAAAGGAATCAAATATTGCTATTATTCAATAAAAAATGGATAATATGAATATCTATATTATCAACATCCATTTGTTTGCTTGATATTTTTCAAGAGTTCTTATCTTTTGGGAGTCTAACCTTATTTTGATTTTTAACTTTGTGTTCTCACCTGATCATGTATATATATAAATATCCATATTAATATTCGTCGCTTAATTCATTTTTGTTTGTATTAAATATGAGCAAGTAAGATATTTTATTATTTTTATTTAACCTATTTTTTACTACTTATATTCAATCCAATCGATCCATTCATTTGTCACTTCTAACCACTGAGCGGATCATGTCATGTCATAGCGTCATGAAGCTAAATGAAGGAATGGAATTGAGGATCAACATTAATAAAATTTAACTACTCCCTTTGTCCAGCAATATTTAAGCACTATTGACTTGACATATGAATTAAGAAGCAGGAAATAATAGGAGTAATTTTATCACATTACCTTTATTAAATACAAACTATCTAAACATTGAAAAATAGATAGTGTTTAATAGCAAGGATAAAATAGACATATAGAATAAATTATTCATTGATTTTATAAACTAAACAAATATCATCGGACATTTCAAAATAATATAGTGAACAAATAAAAATGGACGGAGGGAATATACCTAACATAATTGTCTGATTTAGCAAGTGAAAATTCAATTGGGGGCGGTGAGCACCAACAAGCATTGATAATATTACAGTAAATTAAGTGTTGGAAAAAATGTGGACTAACACAAAAATATATATGATTAAAATAGTAAAAATAAAATAAAAAAATAATGACATCATGAATTTTACGTGAAAACCTTTTTAAATAAGGAAAAAACCACGCGCCAAGAGGAGCAACTGATATCATTATAGTAAGGAATTTTACACTGAATAGTCATGAGTACAATACTCAAAGTGACCACAACACACTCAAAATGAATAACACTCTTTTGATTTTCTACCTTACTAAAAATATCGCTCACACTCTATTTTTCATCATAAACTATCTTCTTATAGTCTATGGAATACCTCACTTTGCTCTCTAATATTTTTTTTCTCTCTATCTTGGGGTGTTTTACAAATGAGCAAGAGTACCCTATTTATAGGAAGAGAAAAAACCTCCCTATGTCACTGATGACATAAGCAAATGTAGAAATTTCAATATTTTAATGTGAACAGATTTTTTGGCCGGTTCAACAAAGATGTGTGAAGATATCATTTGAACAGTTGTCAATTTCAACAAAGGTGTGTGAAGATATCTTTTGACCGATTGTTAATTTCAACAAGTGTGAACAAATATTTTGGCCAGTTGACCACATCTTCAAGACATGATAATTTTTACTAAAAAAAGATAAAACATCTTTCATAAACTCATGAACTGGACCTTACATTACGTACATGTGTTTGGTTTAACAAGTGACAATTCAATTGCCCATATATCAAGAAAATTTAATGCTACTAAATAATGGTACATACTAGAGCGGATTTCATTTACCTTTTATTGGAGAAAATACACCTAATATGGGTTGTGGTGTAGTCGTAAGACGGCTTCATCTTTAATTAAAGGTTTCTGGTTCAAGCACTGAATATGAAAAAAAATCTGTTATTTTATAAAATTTATACCATATCATTTTTTTCGATTATTTTACTTTGAGAAAAGACTCAAATATGTCAATAAACTTTGAGAAAAGACTCATTTAAGTCATCCGTTAAAGTTTGTTTTATCTATGCGATTATCGTTTGAGAAAAGGCTCATCCATGCCATTATTGTTTTACTCTAATTTTACAAAACTATTTTTTACACGCTGCCTATTATAATTCGGTCACATCATTAATTGTTTTTTTAAAAAAAAACAAATTTTAAAAATTATTTATGGAATTAAAAAAAACACATGTATTAAACAAATAATTAAGTCCCAAAATTTAGAAAAACTGCTTTGATTCGTATTTTTATCGTTGTTTTTGAAATTAGATCATTGTTCGCTATTGTTTTTTGAGTCTGTTCAAAATTTCAAATGATTTGAAGTTGTGGAGAAAATTCTACCATTAAAGGATGTTGAAATTTTGAAACTTTGAAAAAATTTCAAATGAGTCTTGTTGAGTTAGGTTGAATTCGAGCTCAAAAAATATTGGGTTTGGAATCTAGCTCGAAGCGACGCTACTCTTGAAACTTGAGGTGATTTCGTGAAAAATTGATGAAGTTGTAAATTTGGGAGTTCTTGAGGAAGAAGGAGGAAAAAGAGTACATTTGATCCAAAATCTCAATTGAAAAGTGTTAAAAGTTGTTTGGTTCTTGTTGAGTTAGGTTGAGTTTTTTTTTAAAAGAAAAAATAATTAATGAGGTGGTCAAATTATAATTGACCACACAAAAATAGTTTTGCAAAATTGGAGTTAAAAAATAATGGCATGGATGGATTTTTTCTCAAACAACAATAACATAGATGAGTCAAACTCTTAATGAATGACATAAATGGGTTTTTTTTCTCAAAGTTCGATGGCATATTTGACCCTTTTCCTTTTTATTTAAATAACTAAAACTAGGATTTTCAAAACCATCTCATCATCTCGGTATCAGTACAATTCGATTAATTTTTGATATTTTGTTTTTAAAAAAATATGAAAGTTAGAACACGTTACTATATATACTTGGGTATGACTTTGATAAAAAATCTCTAGATATTTTTATTGTTTACAAGGTGATAAATCAAGAAAACAAGAATAGAGATTCATCCCATTATATTATGGTAGTGTAAAACAATATTAAGCAAAGACAAAAATATAAATTACATCATACGAGCAAACAGAAATCAATCAACACGAAACTCAAGAACTGAGTTTACTTAATTATGTATCCAATGTGAGAGATTTAAACCATAAGAGATGAAAAATATCTAATAACTTGTAGTTTTTTATCCAAGACGTTGGAATACCTTGTAGTTTACTAATTACTACTCGAGAGTTGAGATGTTATAACTAATTTAGTTTCAATCGGAGTAGTATAAGAAGTTTTAGTGTTAGAGCTTTGAGTGTTAATTATGTTGTCGCTTGTAGTAACTTTCATTATCTCAGGTCTAAATTATTATTTTTTTCATATTTTATTATTTTAAAACTTGATGTATAAAATATTTTACCCATTTATTATTCGATACGAAATCCATATTTTTTGGTTAATTCTTACAAAATAAAAAATCTACCTAATTATTCGGTACGGTTAAATTTATATAAAAACCATCAGTTTTATTTAAAAAAACCTAAAAATCGATTCGGTTGGTTAAATCGGTTTTTTGAAAATCATTGACACCCCTAAAGAGCGCCAACCCCAAATGGCCCTGCATTGTGCGATTTGAATTTAATTGTGGCTCCAATGCGACTCCAAACATCGAATGAAAAATAATAATAAAAAAACAATATAATACAACTATTCACTTGGTAGAAATATCAAATAATTAATGAACCATAAATCTATTTTATTATAACTAATAATCCAATACCGCTAAATCAATAACTGTTTTTCTAATTTAATTTATCGATCAAACATAAATTTACACCAAAATTGGTACGTGGTTTGAACAACATTATGTACTATAAACTTTTCTTATGAAGGAGAAGGAGATACTCAAATAAATGTGGTCATTGCTGAAAAGGCTCCACAAAATTATTGAGAAAGTAAAGAATTAATTGTCATCATTATACCGACTTTATTGACTATTTAAATCAGAATTGGAAAATTCTAGCAGAAAAAAGTACGACAAATAGGAGTATAATTAGTATTTTCTCTGTTTCATATTAGATGCGTATCTTATTAAAAATATTTATCTTATATTACTTAATCATTTACTAAATTAAAATAGAAATAATTAATTTTTTTCTATTTTACTTCTACAATTAATATGGTCTTTTGAATATAAACAATTCTCAATACTACCTATTTCTATACTCTATATCTATTGTATTGATATAATCAAAAGGCAAAATAATAAAATCTTTTAATGTATTAATTATTTTTTAATCACTATATAAAATTGAAAGTGTCCATCTAATACGAGGCTGAGGTATTAGTATTGAAAAAAAAAGGACTAAACTGATTTGTACGAATGCACTAAAATCTAAAGTCCCACAATATATTTATGATTCTTAAACATACTTTTAATGTATGTACGATGTTTGGTTGAACAATGATCCCGACAAGCAGATATAAATGTAAGTTGTGCTCTGATATTTTGGAAAAATACATTATATACATGTTGTTCTTTTTCTCTATAGTATTTATAGTAAATTTGAATATTTCTTGTTTTTTAAACTAATGAGTGATGGTTTTGGTATGAAACTTGTATTTCTAATAGTTTAGGTATGAAACTCAAAAAAGGAGATAGTTTTGATATATTTTTTACACTTCACTCTATTTAATAAAAAGAGTTAGGGTTCAAGGTTTTCAAACAAGGTCTTCGATTTCTGACTAGATAATCATCATTTCAGGTATGTAAGACTATCAGGATGTAGGACTATGTTCTTCCTCGTGCCCCACCCATTTCTACAGTCAAGGTAAGCCATGAGTTTGAGTTTTACTCCCGATAAAAGTGAATTCTTGATGTATTTACTTACTTCCCTAAATGAGTTCTAATATGTATATTATATTATACTTGACGAGTCAATGCTTAAGGTTATAGATTCATGTTTGCATTCTCATGAACCCAAGTGAGGTTTGCATTAAATATTTTTATACATTATTGATGTTAATAGACGGATTGTTGTCATTTTTTTTTGTTGAGGTGAAGGATTCTTTTGATGCCTATTTTCAAACATGAATTATATAAAATATATTTTAAATGTTATAATTTGAGAATTTGATATATATTTTGAAATGCATGATTGAGATGAGATGTTACCTACATATAAGAGAAAAGATGATGATACGAGAAGATGATGTAAATTAATGTATAAGTCCAATGAGACTAGATGAAATGTATTTTGAGTGTTATATATATGAGCATAATGAGTAGTTTGGGAGTTGTATTGAGCACCAACTTGGGTAAGAGTTTAAATAACTCAATCTCCATAAATTACGTAGCCAGCGTAGGATAGAATCGTGCCATTCATTCGGGCGATTCCGCATAGTCCCAAAAGAAAATTTTTTATATGGATCTAGAGATGATGTGACTTCCCTTATCCTGAGAAAGTATTAGACAGATGTGGCAACGACATCGCTTTGTTGTATCGTTACTAGCTCATAAGTGATGGTTGTCGGTTAGAGAATCTCCCTAAGAAGTAAAGTATTATATTTCACATACTGAGTTGCATTTAATGTTGCATATCATTTTGAATCATTGTCTTATGTTATTGCATGCTTTATTGAGTTGAGTATCCTTATGTAAATTTTCTTTTGCCATTTTACATACTCTATATTCTATGTACTGATGTCATTTGACCTGCATCATTTTATGATGCAGATACATGTGTTAGAGATCATTGGCATGCAACGTTGAGGACCTATCTTCTATAACTTTTGGTGAAACCTCTTTGCATTTTGAGCAACTCCTTCCTTTTTAGCTTTATGTTATTTTCTTATTTCCTTGAAGTAGTCGTGGGCTTATCTCGTATCTTTCTAGTAGTAGTAGAAGCTTCATTGACTGATTACAGTGGAGTTATTTGAGTCATTTAGAGTCTGTTTTAAAAACTACGACTTTCATTATTGAAGTTATGATATTTGCCTTATATTTTAAATGAGTACTTTAAGTTATTTTAAAGTTTATGAGAATGATATGTGTGACACCCCAGAAATTTTTCCGCAAAGACTCGAACATTTCTTCACGTGTGGGTAGACTCGGGCCAGAGGACTTGTAATTCTACATGTGAGTTAGGATTAATTCCTAAGTATTTGAAGTGTGTTAGATGTGTTTAGGGGTCATAAGGGATCTCTAACACCAAGTCGAGTCCAAGGAACTCCAATCGATTAAGTTTTCGGACGAGTTGGTATAAGGTTCAACTTCAAACGACCATATCTCCTAGGATATAAAGAACTGGGTGGACCACGACCTACCAAATGAAAGGTCTTTGAGTCTTCTTTCCAACTCCACCAAGATTGCAATTTTTAGAGTTCGGAATCAAAAGTTATGGCCATTTTACTACAGACTAGTATTGCAGGAATTTCAAGCCTGGGCGAAATTTGGGCTTGGCGCTCCAGTGGCGTCCCACGCCACTATAGTGCCAGAAAATAGCCTCAGTAGTTTGGGGCTTGGCGCGACGCGCCACTATTAGATGTGCAGGTTTTTAAGCCTATTTTGGCTTGGCGCTGCAGTGGCGCGACGCGCCACTATAGCGCCAACAAGATTTTTGCCCATTTTTCAGATTTTTGAAGAGGGACAAATTGGACTTTTTCCCTAATTACATATACCCTATCCTTGAACGTTTTGGGACCATTTTTCAGCCCCCACTCTCTCTCTAAAATCCCTAGGAGCTTCTCTCTCTCTCTCTTCTTCTTCTTCCCCAAATCCATCTCCAACAAAGGGTGCCTTCAAGAGTTTCAAGGATTCAAGTCTTCCATTGAAGACCTAACATCAAGTTCCTTCAAAGTCTTCAAACAAGGTATGTAAGGCTAATCTAAAATATGGATTTAGTTCTTCCATATGCCCATATATGTGTTGGATAGAAGTTGTGAAAGAGTTGAACCTTCTAAGAAGGTTTTCTTGAAAGTTTTCCTAAACTATGGAATGTTTTTAAGTACTATTAGTTGATTGATGTTTTTAATGACTTGAGTTACTAAATAGTTAATTTTCATATTATTGACTACAAATGTATCTTTGTAATAGATTTATAGGTATTGACGATTCTCTTGAGTTGAGTTTTGTTGAGAGTATGGGTTCATGTTTCATTCACATGAACCCAAGATGAAATTTCTTGTTATAAATGTCTTGATGTTGAGATGGATAGTTGTGTGTATGTATGTATTGATTGGAATGAAAAGAATGAATTGGTTAGTTAAGAATGTCCCTTTGCTTCTATAAAATGAACATAGGACAAAAAAAATAAGGATTTTAGAGTAAATGTTTGATGATGATGTAAATGATAATATATGATGATGATGTGATGATGATGTTTTGATGACGATGTGAGGGATGACGTGAATGGTGCTTATTTAATATGTGTAGAATGATTGATGAAGAGGTATATTGATGAGGATGTTATGTGATGAAGTGGATTGGAGTCTAATGTGATTTTGTGGTATATGATGTGCATAATTTGAGTTGATTGGAGTCTTAGGAATATTTTAAAAATAAATTATCTCTTGAGGAGGAGCTTTAAATAAAGTATTTGTGAACCTTTTTGCATAACCTATTTATACACTATTCTGAGTCTAAAGAATTATTAGTTTCATCTTTGATTTAGAAAGGAGTTTAAGTATGAGTTGAGTATGAAGAGCCTTTAAATGAGTTGAGTATCTTTACATTAAAGTATTTATTTTGAGTTTGAGTTGAGGAGTTGAAATTATATTTTGATGTACATAACATTTTCTACATTCATTGAGTCGAGATTGTATAAATTTTTAAAGAGAAGAGTTTGATGATTTGAGATGAGTCGATTTGAAAGAAGGTCCAATGAGACTTGTCATTATGAGTTAATTGAGTTGAAATGAGAACAGAGTTGATGAGGTGGCAATGTTCCACATGAAACTAGCCGTGAGGGCTTGTTTGAGATGATTGAAGGAGTTTTATGAGCATGGAGTCATGGGAGGAGTATCGAGCACCGAATTGAGCAAGAGTACAGTCTATACTCGAACCCAATACCTGTGTTGCCAAACGTAGGGGGGATTGAACCGTTAAGTCGGATGCTTCCCCGAGAGATTTGTCCTGACATTATAGGACTTGGTTGGATTGGATCCATGAGGTTCGTCGTTCATGCCCTGGCAAGGTACGAACGGGCGTGGCAACGACGTCGTTTCGTTGTACCTTCACTGGCTCATAAGTATTGGTTGTCGGTTAAGAGAAACTCCCATTTAGGTCTTGATAGTACTCTGAGTCAATTGAGTTGAGTGAGTTGCTATATGCTTATGAGTTAGTCCGGTCTACACTATTTCTTGTTAGACTTAGGACACTTGAGTGAGTTGTTACATATTTATTGAGTTGAGTCCTTTGAGTTGAATTGTAAAATGTTGCATAATTTAATTTGCATATTTACTGAGTTGAGTCCTTTGAACTGATTGTATTAGTTGAATGTTGAGTAGATTGTATACGGTTGGATTGGAGTAGATGAATATGCGATTGGAATGAATGGAATGGTATGTGACTAGATTGGATTTGATTATTGAGTTAATTGTTGAGTTGAGTGTATATAATCGGATTGTACATGATTGAAAGGGATCGAATTGTAAATGAGTTGATTGAACGGTATTGTGTATGATTGGATTGGACTGTATGGTATATGATTGATCTTTGTCTAAAAATGTATTATTACTTTAGACTTATAACGCCTTGTTGAGTCTCTCTTATCTTTTCAATTTGAGATATTTGGACCGCTGCTATTCTTCCTTGAGGTATGTTTCATTCTGCCATTTTACATACCAGTACATTCCACGTACTGACGCCATTTGGCCTGCATCGTTTCATGATGCAGAGACAGGTTTGAGAGATCGTCAATAGGAGCATCATTGGGGATCTATTCGCACTCAGCGTGTTGGTGAGTCCTCCCCTACATTCGGAGGACACCGTCTGTGTATTCTTGTATCGAGTTAGTCCTTTTCATTTTGATTTGAGGTAGCCATGAACATGTCATTGGCACCAATTAGATAGTAGTGATAGAGGCTTCATAGACTAGATAGTGATGAGTCGATCGAGTTATTCTTGTCAAACTAATTATAATGACAAATATTAGAGTCGAATTTGTTGGCCCATGGCCTTTATTCTTTGAGTTAGACTGAGGTTTGAGTTGCCCACTGAATATTCTCTTTATTCTTTTGTCTTCCGCTGATCGAATGAATGAACGGATGTGTGATCAGGCTATGTGGTTCGCTTGGGAGCCAGAAATGGTTTCTAAGTGCCGGTTACGTCTAGGGTACCCTCCCGGGGCGTGACAATATGTGATTGCCCACGTGATGTTACTCTTTTATTGAATTTGAGTCTTCTGCTGAGTGAGTTAGCCAGGTCAAGTGGTTTGCTTTAAACCAGCAATGTTTTTCTATTTTTGAGTGCCGGCCATGTCCAGGATGAAAGCTCGGAGCGTGACACTTCATTTACTAATTTAAATGAAAACTTCCGATCGACATTTAGCTTTGGTCATCTCTCAACTGTGAATGTGATGGGAATAAAACCAAGAATGGGTGTGCAAAATCATATCTAATGTGTTCTATGTTCCTGTTTTGAAAAGCAATTTAGTGAGTGCCGGCCAATTGTTAGAAAAAGGATATGTCATCACCTTAGGAAATGACACATGTGAAATTTATGATCCTTCTAAAGGAGTTATTGTTGTTGTAAAAATGAGTCGAAACATGTTATTCCTTTGAAGATTGAAAATGTTCAATTTTGATCTATGACAGAAGTGAAAAATCCTTCATGGTTGTGGCTTTTTCGATATGGTCACTTGAACTTTGGTGGCTTGAAGATCCTTCAAGGGAAGACTATGGTGATGGGGTTTCCTGAAATTATGGTTCCCTTCCAAGTTTGTGAAGAATGTGTTGTTGGCGAACAACATCGTTCTCATTTTCTCAAAAATAAGTCATGGAGATGCAAAGAGGTATTGGGGCTGGTACACTCAAATATTTGTGGGCCAATAACACCAATCTCAATTGGAGGCATAAGATATTCTATCACCTTTATTAATAATTATTCTAAAAAGACTTGGGGTGTATATTCTGCAAGAAAAGTTGGAGGCTTTCATTGTATTTAAAAGTTTCAAAGCTCATGTGGAGAATGAGACTGGAAGGACCACTAAGAACCTTCAAACAGATCACAGAGAAGAATATTTCTCTAAGGTATTTGATGAATTTTGTGAGACTTGTGACATTCGAAAAGAGCTCGAAATAACATATACAGCAGAACAAAATAGTGTGGTAGAAAGGAAGAGTAGAACCATTCTCAATATAATTCGTAGCTTGCTGGCTCGTGAAAGAGTTCCAAAGGAATTTTGTCCGGAAGCAGTGAATTGGAGCATTCACATCTTGAACAGAAGTCCCAGTTTTGCTCTTTGAGATATGACACCAAAGGAAGTTTGGAGTGGAGGAAAATCGGCAGTAGACCACTTCAAAGTGTTTTGGTTCCATTGCTTATGCACATGTTCCACAAACAAAAAGAAAGAAGCTTGATAATAGAGGTGAGAAGTGTATTTTTCTTGGTGTTACGAGGCATCCAAGGCATACAAGCTGTTCAATTCGTTGACAAAAAAGGTTGTGACAAGCAGAGATGTCGTTTTTGATGAAGAGAACACTTGGGATTGCAATATGTAGCAATTAGTCCAATCTTAATTAATAATGAAGTCGAAGAAGTAGTTGTAGTATTTGAAAATTATGAAACTTCTACTCAAGCAACTTCTGAAACTTCATCATCAGTTTTGGAAGAAACTGATGTAGTTGATCAGCCTCCTCTTCATGCTCGCAGAAGGCCCGTTTGGATGATGAATTATAAGGTTAACTAAATTGATGTTAATGAATATGTTTTCCACTTTGTACTTGCACTGTATTCATATTGCGATCCTACAACTTTTGAGAATGTTGTCAAAAAGGAGAAATGGAGGAAAGCTAGATGAGATTAATGTTATTGAAATAAATGGCACCTGGAATTTATTAGACCTTCCGAAGGGGAACAAAACCATTGGTGTTAAGTGGATCTATAAGACAAAACTAAACAAGATGGTGAAATTGACGAGTATAAGGCACGATTGGTGGCTAAGGAATATAAGCAGGAGTATGGTGTGCACTACACTGAAGTTTTTGCTCTAGTTGCAAGGCAATACAACATCAAAATGGCAATTGCTTTGAAAGAACAAATTCATAGCCTATCTTTTAGTTGTATGTCAAATCGGCTTTCATACGTGGATACTTGGAGGAAGAAGTCTTTATCGAGCAACCTTCTAGTTATATTAAAATTGGATCTGAGCATGTTGGGAAAAAAGACTGCAAACAACTTAAAGAACATATGCTGAAAGTAAGAGGCCTTTAATACTAACATCCCAAGAAAATAGGAAACTACTAACAATTTAAATTTGGCCGATTCATACTTTGAATCAGTCTTTAATACTCCCTATTAATTCAAAGTTACCTTAAATAGATAAACTTGTCTTCTGCCAAGTCTTCGTCAGTATATCAGCTAATTGCTTATGAGTGCTGCAATGCTTCAATATTATTTCTCTTTTTCTACCAAATCACGAATGAAATGGAAGCAGACATCAATGTGCTTAGTTCTGCTATGAAAACTTGGGTTCTTTGTCATGGAGATCCATACTTTGTTGTCACAGTATATCTCTGTTGCACTTTTTTGCTTATGCTGAAGTTCTACTAACATCCTTCTAAGCCAGATGACGTGACAAGCTGCTGAAGTTGATGCAATGTACTCGGCTTCTGAGGTTGACAACATTGTTATATCTTGCTTTTTTGAACTCCAAGTCACCACACCTAAACCTAGAGTGAAAACATGAGTTGAAATGCTCCGTCTATCATCCAACATACCAACATAGTCACTATCAGTGAACCCACATAATCTGAAATTGGAAACTTGTGAGTACTAAATCTCATAGTTCATAGTTCCAGGAATACAATGCAAAACCCTTTTTTCTGCTCCAAAATGAACCTTTGAAAGTTGTTGCATAAACCTGAAAATGACACCAACATATAATGCAATTTCGAGGCGAGTGTGGATTAGATAAATCAAACCTCCAACCAGGCTGCTGAAAATTCTAGCATCATCCATCTCTACTCTGTTATTAAGCTACAATTTTTCACCAACATTCATATAGTAGCTGTAGGCTTGCTATTAAGCAAATCAAATTTAATGAGAAGGTCCCTGGCATATTTCGTTTGTGACAAAAATATTCCATATTCAGCTTGATGGACTTCAAGTCCAAGAAAATAATGTAATAAACCCATATCTGACATCTCAAACTCATTCATCATTTGATACTTGAATTCATCCATAAGAGAAATAGAAGAGCTAGTATAAATGTTATCATCAACGTAAAGGCAAACAATAATGAAATCATTACTTTTATTATTTACATACAATGTGGGTTCATTCTTACTTCTCATGTATCCCTTTGTCTAAAAATACCCATCGATTTTTCTATACCACGCTCGAGGGGCTTGCTTCAAATCATATAATGCCTTTTTTAGCTTGTATACCTTGGTTTCATTTCCCTTTTTTATGAAACCTTCTGGTTGTGCTACATAGACCTCTTCTTGTAAGTCTCCATCGATAAATGCCAACTTGACATCAAATTGATAAACTAGCCAATGTGACAGTGTAGCCAATGTTAGACTGTTTCAAATCAAGCGACTGGAGAAAATGTTTCTTCAAAATCAATACCATATTTTTGCACATATGCTTTTGCCATTAGATGAGCTTTATGCTTCTGTAAGCTCCCATCTGCTACCAACTTTGTTTTGAAGACCCAGTTTAAGCAAATTACATTTTAGTCCTCTGGTAATTCCCCCATCTCCCACGTGCCATTCTTTTTGATAGAATTCATCTCTTCTTGCATTACACTTTACCACTCTTTCTTTTCAGCTTCTTCTCCATAATGTGTAGGATCTGAAACAACAAAAGAAAATTGACAAGATGTATACATGTCACTAGCATACTTGGAATTCGAATTTTTAAGCCTTGTTGATATTTAATGGAATTGGCTCATCTGGAGACTCTTCAAGAGTTGTAAGAGGTTCTTCTTGGTGAAGCTGAAGAAGATGAATTCGGGGAAGTTCTTGTTACATCTCGAATATTTCTACGCTAAGATTCGAACCATTCTTCGTATGCGTATAGGCTTGACCTCGAAGACTTCAAATTGTATATATGATCGAGGATCAATTTCTAAGTATTTAAAGTGTATTAGATGTGTTTTAGGGTCATAAGGGATCTCTAACACCAAACCAAGTCCAAAGAATTTCTATCGGCTAAGTTTTCGGATGAGTTCGAACAAGGTTCAACTTCAAACGGCCATAACTTTGAGAATATTAATATTTAATTATCCCTTGACCTATCATATTAAAAGTCTTTGTATCCTCTTTCCAAAACCACCGAGTTTGCCTCATTTTGATTTTGGAGTAAAATGTTATGATCGTTTTACCAAAGACTACTGCTGCAGCAGTTTGGAGGCTTGGCGCGGCGTGCCACTAACGCGCCTGAAACTAGCTACAGTAGTTTGGAAATTTGGCGTGGCTGCCACTATAGCGCCTGCAAGGTCATGGACCCGTTTTTCAATTTTTTCTTGAGGAAGGGCATTCCGGACTTTTCTGCACCCTTCCCAAACCTAACCTATTACGTTTTTAGACTAAAAATCGGCCTCCTAGGGGTATTTTCTTCTCATTTACCCTTAGAATCTTGGAGAAAAGAGATTAGAGAGAAGAAGAAGAAGAGCTAAGTTTCAAGCCATTCCTTCAAGTCTTGATTTTTTTTCGAATTCCAGGTATGTAAGGCTAACACAATGTTGGACCGATTTCGTCCACGTGCCCCTTCATCTTTATTGATTCGAGTTGGGTTAAGTTGGATTTTTTGAGTTCCTTGAATTGAATTCTTGAGTTATCTATTGTCTTTTGAGTTCCTTGAACATATTTAAAATACGTATTGATGTTGTTCATGGGTTGAGTATAAGATTTGGATACATGTTCATGTCTTCATTCACATGAACACTAATTGAAGATTATATTTGATTTTGAGCATTGATTGTACAAGAGTTTGAGTTTTCACATAAGTTGATTTTTTCATTATTTTGAACATGAATATCTTGAGCATAAATGATGGTTTTGAGACAAAGTTTTAATGAATTGTGATTGATTTTCAAAAATATATTTCTAAAAGAACTTGATAATTTGAGCACGAGTCGAACCCGAGTTGAATTGAAAAAATCTTTAAGATTTTAACCATTTTGATCTAGATTTCGCGATGCATTATTTTGAGTCAAAATTGCATATTTTAAAGATATTTAAAAGAGTTGAGCATTTAATCTCAATGAGTGGATTGGATTGAGTTGATTTGAAGGAGTATAATGATTGAGATGTGATTGAGTTTAGATGGGACTCCAACTAGACTAGTCGAAAGTTTTGATTGAACTGATTTATTTAAGTTGCACGAGCATATTCAGTTTTTGGAGTAGTATCGAGCATCGAATTGAGTGAGAGTAAAACTCAATAACTACGTAGCCAGCGTAGGAGAGGATTGAACCGCTAAAGTTGGATGTTTCCCTATTTCATTGTCCTTAAAAGATAGGATTTGATTGATTAGTGGATCCAGATTGGTAGATTCATCCTTTACCTTGGAAAGTTTTGGACGAACATGGTAACGATGTTGGTGTCACGCCCCGGGAGGGTACCCTAGACATAACCGGCACCCGAAGGCCATTTCTGACCTCCAAGCGAACCACCTGGTTCAGTCACTCCTTCATTCAAGCACATTCTCTTAGCAGGAACTCAATTTAAAGAAATATTTTTCATAATATAAGGGCCGAAGGCCAAACATTTACAATCAAAAGAAGACAATAAAAATAGGACTCCTCAAGATGACCGCTCGACCTCCCACACTCCAGTCTATGAAGCCTCTACTCATGTCAAAAAGGTGCCAATGACAAGCCCATGGCTACCAACAATCTAAATAAAAGGAAGAACAACAAAACTGTACAAGAAGGCCCAATATCCTCCGGGAACTAGGAGGACTCACCGACTGGCTGGAAGTGTATGTGGATCTTCAACAGAGCGCCGGCTGATGATCTCTAGTACCTGTCTCTGCATCATGAAACGATGCAGGCCAAATGGCGTCAGTACATGGAATGTACGAGTATGTAAAATGGCCGAATACAACGAACATCAAGGAAGAATAAATCAACTCGGGAGCTCAACTCAAAAGGGATGACAACTCAATCAAATGTCCTAAGTCTAAACAAGGATATGATTTAGACTGGACCAATCATATACAATTCAACTCAATCTGACTCAGAGTACTATCAACACCTATTTGGGAGTTTCTCTTAACCGACAACCAACACTTACGAGCCAGTGAAGGTACAACGAAACGACGTCGTTGCCATGCCCGTTCATACCTTGCCAGGGCATGAACGACGAACACTCATGGATCCAATCCAACCAGGTCCTATAATGTCAGGACAAAAGCTCTCGGGGAAGAATCCGACTTTAACGGTTCATTCCCCCCTATGTTTGGCAACACAGGTATTGGGTGCGAGTATGGACTATACTCTTGCCCAATTCGGTGCTCGATACTCCTCCCAAGACTCAATGCTCATAAAACTCCATCAACTCACTCAATCAACTCATATCAACAAGTCTCATTACAACCTTGTCGACTCATCAACTCTATCACAATCAAATCTCAATCTCAATGCTCAATCTCACTCATATCTTCAAGGAAGCTTTAAATCCACATATAACATCATCTAGATATAATCAATCATTACCTCCATCCATTTGATAAAATCCTCATGACTCACCACATCTTCAAGACTTCAAATCGACATTTTTATAATAGGCAACATTTTTAAGAAAATAATATACTTTATCAAATCTACATAATTAAGAAGATCAATAAAACATATTTAGCAACTCATTCCTTCATCATCTCATACTCACATAAGGGCTCATTTTAGGAACCTCTTAGCTCAACAACATTGGCACATAAATAATTAAATAAAATGGAGACAAAGCTCATTCAAACATGTACCATACCAAGAAACTCCATTTTCATGAATATCTAACCTCAAAACAAGAATAGGGCACATGGATGGACTCAACCCATGTTTTGGATAGCCTTACATACCTTAGTGAAGACTTGAAGAAAACCTTGTAGTTGGGTCTTCAATGGAGGACTCAAATCTTGAAGTTCTTGGACTCCTTTTTGGTTGGAAATGGAGAAGAAGAGAAGAGAGAAGGGAGAGGAGCTAGGGCTTTTCTTTAGAGAGAGAGTGGGGGCTGAATAAATGCCCCCAAAATACACAAGGCTTGTGTATATATAATTTGGGAAATTTCCCAAATTGCCCTTCCTCCAATTTCTGAAAATCAGGCAAAAATGCCCTTGGCGCGATAGTGGCGCGTCGCGCCCTTACAGCGCCAAGGCCAATTACGCCTAAAACCTGCACAACTTTTAGTGGCGCGTCGCGCCAGGGACCAAACTACTGAGGCATGTTTCTGGCGCGATAGTGGCGCGTCGCGCCCTTACAGCGCCAAGCCTATTATTCTAAATTCTGGGAATTTGGCCTGAAAAACCCTGCACAACTTTTAGTGGCGCATCGCGCCAAGGACCAAACTACTGAGGCATGTTTCTGGCGCGATAGTGGCGCGTCGCGCCCTTACAGCGCCAAAGCCATTTCCCCAGCAGTTGCAACCCAGGCCAAAATGAAATTCCCGTCGTGCTAGTTCGTCTTCGGATCGTCATATCTTTTGACTCTGAACTCCAAAATTTACTTTCTTGGTGGCGTTGGAAAGAAGACTCGACGACCTTTAATTTGATAGGTCGTGGGCCACCCAGATTGACGTCCTTCAAAAGATAGGGTCGTTAAAAGTCGACCCTTACATGAACTCGTCCTAAACTTAGCCACGACGGATCTTTTGGACTTAGCTCGGTCCTAGGGGTCCTCAATGACCCCACATCACCTCCAACGCTCTTAAATTCCTCAGGGACTCATCTTAACTCGAGCACATACTTCGAAATAAATACGATGGGCCCCACACGTGTACAAAGAAATCCCGAATCTTAGGAAGAAATTTTGAGGGGTGTTACATTATCTCCCCCTTGGGATCATTCGTCCTCGAATGACGAGCAACCAAGAATGGACTCGGGGTACAAATCACAATCAAAACTCAGTCATTCAATCAATCAAATTCTCAATCAAATATCAATCAAAACTCAAAAAGGTACAAATGAATTCGAGTCAAGGAAATGGTCATTACCTTCAATATCCTCCTCGGTAGGCTCGAATAGATGTGGATATTTAGATTTCATGGCTTCCTCAGCTTCCCATGTGGCTTCCTCAACAAATTGATTCCTCCATAGGACCTTGATTGAGGCAACTTCTTTGTTCCTCAACTTGCGAATTTGGCGATCAAGAATTTGGACTGGAACCTCTTCATAAGACAAGCTATCCTTAATTCCAACGCTGTCAATGGGGGCTACCAACGAGGGATCACCCAAGCACTTTTTCAACATCAAAACGTGGAACACCGGATGAATAGCAGCTAGATCTGAGGGTAAGTCCAACTTATAAGCAACACTCCCGATCCGCCTCAAAATTTGGTACGGACCAATATATCGAGGACTAAGTTTCCCCTTCTTTCCAAACCTCATGACACCCTTCATGGGTGACACTTTCAAATACACCCAATCATCCACCTTAAACTCTAAGTCCCTCCTCCTAACATCGGTGTAAGATTTTTGACGACTTTGGGCTGTCTTTAGTCTCTCTCGGATAATTCGTACCTTCTCCATGGCTTGATGAACAAGGTTAGGCCCAATCAACTCGGCTTCACCAACTTCAAACCACCCAATGGGCGATCTACACCTCCTCCCATACAAGGCTTCATAAGGAGCCATTTGAATGCTCGCATGATAGCTATTGTTATATGCAAACTCTATGAGAGGCAAGTGATCATCCCAATTCCCCTTGAAGTCAAGCACACACGCCCTCAACATATCTTCCAATGTCTGAATTGTGCGCTCTGCTTGGCCATCTGTCTGGGGATGGAAGGCTGTACTCAAGTTCACCCTCGAACCTAATCCCTTCTGAAAGGATTTCCAAAATTGGGAAGTGAATTGAGCTCCTCTGTCCGAGATGATAGACAGAGAGACCCCATGCAATCTGACGATCTCCTGTATATATAACTTTGCATAATCTTCTGCGGTGTCGGTAGTCTTAACCGCCAAGAAGTGAGCTGATTTCGTCATTCTATCCACAATCACCCAAATGGAATCATGTTGCTTTCGAGACTTCGGCAAGCCTGTAATAAAGTCCATGTTGATCATCTCCCACTTCCATTCTGGAATTTCTATGTTTTGGGCTAGACCACATGGTCTTTGATGCTCAACCTTCACTTGTTGACAATTCGGGCATTTGGAAACGAATTCCGCAATGTCTCCCTTCATCCCACTCCACCAATAGATCTCCCTCAAGTCATGGTACATTTTGGTGGAACCCGGATGAATGGAGTATCTAGAACTATGCGCTTCGGCCATAATCCTCTCTCGAACATCGTCAACATCCGGCACACACAATCTATTTTGGTATCGCAACACACCATCTCCCCCTTGGGTAAAAACCATTACCTCTTGTTTGTGTACAACTCCCTTCAATTGGAGAAGGACGGGATCTTGGTCTTGCTTCTCCTTCACCTCTGCCACAAGTGAGGATGTAGACCCGTCCTGAACTGTAACTCCGCCTTTATTGTTCTCTTCCAGATGAACTCCCAGTCGGGCTAACCTGTGTACCTCCTTCGCCAATTCTCTCCTTCCTTCCTCTATGTGGGCAGTGCTACCCATAGATAACCTACTAAGAGCATCAGCAACAACATTAGCTTTACCTGGATGGTAGAGGATGCTCATATCATAGTCCTTGAGTAGCTCAAGCCATCTCCTTTGCCTCAGGTTGAGTTCCTTCTGGCTAAAGACGTATTGCAAGCTCTTGTGATCGGTGAATACATCGATATGCACTCCATACAGGTAGTGGCGCCAGATTTTAAGTGCAAACACCACAGCTGCCAGCTCAAGGTCATGAGTTGGGTAATTCCTCTCATGAAGCTTAAGCTGTCTTGAAGCATAGGCTATCACCTTCCCCCTTTGCATCAACACACAACCCAAACCAATTCTGGAGGCATCACAATAAATCACAAAACCTTCTGTCCCATCGGGCAAGGTTAGAACAGGAGTAGTGGTTAGCTTGGTCTTCAATTTCTGGAAACTCTCCTCACAAGCATCAGACCATTGGAACTTAGCCTTCTTTTGGGTCAGCTTAGTCAATGGTGATGATATGGATGAGAATCCCTCTACAAACCTTCGATAGAACCCGGCCAAGCCCAGAAAGCTCCTTATCTCTGTTGGGGATGTGGGTCTAGGCCAATTTTTCACAGCTTCTATTTTCTGAGCATCCACCTGAATACCATCTCCAGATACAATGTGGCCTAAGAAGGCCACCGATGCAAGCCAAAATTCACATTTAGAGAACTTTGCATACAATACCTGGTCCCTCAAAGTTTGTAAAACGACTCTAAGATGATAGGCGTGCTCCTCTTCGTTCTTGGAGTAAACCAGTATATCATCTATGAATACAATCACAAACATATCAAGATACGGTTTGAATACTCGGTTCATGAGATCCATAAAAACAGCGGGGGCATTAGTCAACCCAAAGGACATAACCAAAAATTCAATGTGGCCATAACGAGTCCGGAAAGCAGTCTTCGGAATATCACATTCTCTCACCTTCAACTGGTGGTAGCCGGATCTCAAGTCTATCTTTGAGAAACAAGTGGCACCTTGAAGTTGATCGAATAAGTCATCTATTCTGGGGAGAGGGTATTTGTTCTTTACGGTGACCTTATTCAACTGCCTGTAGTCGATACACATTCTAAGTGACCCATCCTTCTTCCGCACAAATAGGACCGGAGCACCCCATGGTGAGACACTCGGCCTAATGAATCCCTTATCTAACAAGTCTTTCAGCTGCTCCTTCAACTCTTTCAACTCAGCCGGAGCCATTCTATATGGAGGAATTGAGATAGGTTGGGTATCAGGAAGAACATCAATCCCGAAGTCGATCTCCCTATCAGAAGGGACTCTAGGCAGATCTTCAGGAAAGACATCCGGAAACTCGTTGACAATCGGAACCGACTCAAGGGATGGAGACTCAATATTGTCACCTTTCACTCGGATAATGTGATAAACACACCCCTTTGAGATTAGCTTCCTGGCCCTAAGGTATGAAATAAACTTACCTTTAGGCACAACAGGACTACCCTTCCACTCTATGACAGCCTCATTCGGGAATTTGAACGTGACAATCTGGGTTCTACAATCAATAGAGGCATAACAGACATAAAGCCAGTCCATACCAAGGATCACGTCGAAATCAACCATATCTAACTCAACCAAGTCAGCCAAGGTGTCCCTGTGATAAATGGACACAGTGCAATCTCTATAGACTCTTTCAGCTAAGACAGAATCACCGACAGGAGTGGCCACACTAAAAGGCTCAAGAAGACGCTCAGGAATTTTATTGAATTTACTAGCCACATAAGGAGTCACAAAAGATAGGGTAGCACCTGGATCCATCAATACATAGCAATCAAAAGAAGAGACTCGAATCATACCCATCACGATGTTTGGAGAGTTCTCCTGATCTTGGCGACTACCCATGGCATATAGGCGGTTTGTACCTCCACTCGTACCTGGAGTAGTGCCCCTCTGATTACCCCTAGCTGGTGGTGCGGTGGCAGAGGACTGGGCCCTGTTTCCCTATATTGGGCATTCCCTCAGAAGATGGCCCATTTGGCCGCATTTATAGCAACCAACCCTTCCTGCTCTGCATTCTCCCAAGTGGAGCCTACCACACTTGCCGCATGGTGGCTTTCCCTTCGAGCCTTGACTTACACTGGCCGGGGATTGAGAAACCTGGGGTCTAAAATTCTGGCGACTTTGTCCCTGCCGGTCATACCTATCCTGCGGCATCGGTGCGCTGGCGGTAGATGAGGCATAGGCGGAAGTCCTCTTCTGGAAGAAGGACCTGTTGCCCTTGCTTTGCCTCTGCTCATTCTCATGCCCAGCTGATCTTGCCTTTTTGCTCAGGTGCTCTTCTCTGTCTTTTCTTTTCTCCTCCTCTACCTGTTGAGCATACACCATTAATCTGGAGAGATCCATATCCGAGATCAACAATGCTGCCTTGCACTCTTTCTTCACATGCCTCCCTAATCCGGAGACGAACTTCCTCATCTTTGACCTCACATCAGGAATCATTTCTGGAGCATACCTGGACAGCTAGATGAACTTTAGGCCATACTCCTTAATCGACATACCTTCCTGTTTCAGATTAACAAATTCCTCCACCTTCGCTTCCCTCAATTCTCGGGGAAAGAAGTGGTCAAGAAAAGCTCCCTCAAATTCATCCCACCTAGTAGGTTCAGCATCTTCACCCCTACCTTGTTCCCATTGGTTATACCAAATGTTTGTCACATCTTTGAGTTGATAAGACACCAACTCGACCCCCTCAATTTCCGTAGCATGCATAGCTTTCAGAATCTTCCACATTTCATCAATAAAGTTTTGGGGATCTTCATCGACCTTAGAACCCGTGAATGCCTGCGGATTCATCCTCAGAAAGTCTCTAATTCTAGTGGCAGCAGATGGCTCCTGAGAACTAGAGCTGAGAGTCGGCGAACTCTGATTACCGCTTCGGGCAGCCATTAGTTGTGTGAGCATTGCAATTGCCCCCCGAAATTCAGCCTCTGATGTGGGTACAGGTGGGGTAGATGGCACTTGAGGTGCCTCCGCATATCTCGCGGGTCGGCCTCTAGCCCTTGCTGGGCGTGCCTCTGACTGTGGCATCCCCGGATTATCGATATTCCTCTGGCTAGTGGTACGTTTAGGAGGCATTATCTGTAACGTATGAACGCACAAATTAGAAAGGAAGTTTCATGGAATTCAACTCCATCGCACGAATTTAGAGTATGAAAGAAGGGAAACAATTCCTAATGTCCTATAGCCTCCTGCTCATAAGTGTGGTGCACAACACACCCATAAGCAAGACTCTACTAGACACGGCTTCATAGACTCCCTAGGACACTTGAACTCTGTGCTCTATTACCATGTTGTCACGCCCCAGGAGGGTACCCTAGACGTAACCGGCACCCGAAGGCCATTTCTGACCTCCGAGCGAACCACCTGGTCCAGTCACTCCTTCATTCAAGCACATTCTCTTAGCAGGAACTCAATTTAAAGAAATACTTTTCATAATATAAGGGCCGAAGGCCAAACATTTACAATCAAAAGAAGACAATAAAAATAGGACTCCTCAAGATGACCGCTCGACCTCCCACACTCCAGTCTATGAAGCCTCTACTCATGTCAAAAAGGTGCCAATGAAAAGCCCATGGCTACCAACAATCTAAATAAAAGGAAGAACAACAAAACTGTACAAGAAGGCCCAATATCCTCCGGGAACTAGGAGGACTCACCGACTGGCTGGAAGTGTATGTGGATCTTCAACGGAGCGTCGGTTGATGATCTCTAGTACCTGTCTCTGCATCATGAAACGATGCAGGCCAAATGGCGTCAGTACATGGAATGTACGAGTATGTAAAATGGCCGAATACAACGAACATCAAGGAAGAATAAATCAACTCGAGAGCTCAACTCAAAAGGGATGACAACTCAATCAAATGTCCTAAGTCTAAACAAGGATATGATTTAGACTGGACCAATCATATACAATTCAACTCAATCTGACTCAGAGTACTATCAACACCTATTTGGGAGTTTCTCTTAACCGACAACCAACACTTATGAGCCAGTGAAGGTACAACGAAATGACGTCGTTGCCACGCCCGTTCATACCTTGCCAGGGCATGAACGACGAACACTCATGGATCCAATCCAACCAGGTCCTATAATGTCAGGACAAAAGCTCTCGGGGAAGCATCCGACTTTAACGGTTCATTCCCCCCTACGTTTGGTAACACAGGTATTGGGTGCGAGTATGGACTATACTCTTGCCCAATTCGGTGCTCGATACTCCTCCCAAGACTCAATGCTCATAAAACTCGTAATAATGTAACACCCCTCAAAATTTCTTCCTAAGATTCGGGCTTTCTTTGTACACGTGTGGGGCCCATCGTATTTATTTCGAAGTATGTGCTCGAGTTAAGATGAGTCCCTGAGGAATTTAAGAGCGTTGGAGGTGATGTGGGGTCATTGAGGACCCCTAGGACCGAGCTAAGTCCAAAAGATCCGTCGTGGCTAAGTTTAGGACGAGTTCATGTAAGGGTCGACTTTTAACGACCCTATCTTTTGAAGGACGTCAATCTGGGTGTCCCACGACCTATCAAATTAAAGGTCGTCGAGTCTTCTTTCCAACGCCACCAAGAACGTAAATTTTGGAGTTCAGAGTCAAAAGATATGATGATCCGAAGACGAACTAGCACGACAGGAATTTCATTTTGGCCTGGGTTGCAACTGCTGGGGAAATGGCTTTGGCGCTGTAAGGGCGCGACGCGCCACTATCGCGCCAGAAACATGCCTCAGTAGTTTGGTCCTTGGCGCGATGCGCCACTAAAAGTTGTGCAGGGTTTTTCAGGCCAAATTCCCAGAATTTAGATTAATAATAGGCTTGGCGCTGTAAGGGCGCGACGCGCCACTATCGCGCCAGAAACATGTCTCAGTAGTTTGGTCCCTGGCGCGACGCGCCACTAAAAGTTGTGCAGGTTTTAGGCGTAATTAGCCTTGGCGCTGTAAGGGCGCGACGCGCCACTATCGCGCCAAGGGCGTTTTGGCCTTATTTTCAGAAATTGGAGGAAGGGCAATTTGGGAAATTTCCCAAATTATATATACACAAGCCTTGTGTATTTTGGGGGCATTTATTCAGCCCCCACTCTCTCTCTAAAGAAAAGCCCTAGCTCCTCTCCCTTCTCTCTTCTCTTCTTCTCCATTTCCAACCAAAAAGGAGTCCAAGAACTTCAAGATTTGAGTCCTCCATTGAAGACCCAACTACAAGGTTTTCTTCAAGTCTTCACTAAGGTATGTAAGGCTATCCAAAACATGGGTTGAGTCCATCCATGTGCCCTATTCTTGTTTTGAGGTTAGATATTCATGAAAATGGAGTTTCTTGGTATGGTACATGTTTGAATGAGCTTTGTCTCCATTTTATTTAATTATTTATGTGCCAATGTTGTTGAGCTAAGAGGTTCCTAAAATGAGCCCTTATGTGAGTATGAGATGATGAAGGAATGAGTTGCTAAATATGTTTTATTGATCTTCTTAATTATGTAGATTTGATAAAGTATATTATTTTCTTAAAAATGTTGCCTATTATAAAAATGTCGATTTGAAGTCTTGAAGATGTGGTGAGTCATGAGGATTTTCTCAAATGGATGGAGGTAATGATTGATTATATCTAGATGATGTTATATGTGCATTTAAAGCTTTCTTGAAGATATGAGTGAGATTGAGCATTAAGATTGAGATTTGATTGTGATAGAGTTGATGAGTCGACAAGGTTGTAATGAGACTTGTTGATATGAGTTGATTGAGTGAGTTGATGGAGTTTTATGAGCATTGAGTCTTGGGAGGAGTATCGAGCACCGAATTGGGCAAGAGTATAGTCCATACTCGCACCCAATACCTGTGTTGCCAAACGTAGGGGGGAATGAACCGTTAAAGTCGGATGCTTCCCCGAGAGCTTTTGTCCTGACATTATAGGACCTGGTTGGATTGGATCCATGAATGTTCGTCGTTCATGCCCTGGCAAGGTATGAACGGGCGTGGCAACGACGTCATTTCGTTGTACCTTCACTGGCTCGTAAGTGTTGGTTGTCGGTTAAGAGAAACTCCCAAATAGGTGTTGATAGTACTCTGAGTCAGATTGAGTTGAATTGTATATGATTGGTCCAGTCTAAATCATATCCTTGTTTAGACTTAGGACATTTGATTGAGTTGTCATCCCTTTTGAGTTGAGCTCCTGAGTTGATTTATTCTTCCTTGATGTTCATTGTATTCGGCCATTTTACATACTCGTACATTCCATGTACTGACGCCATTTGGCCTGTATCGTTTCATGATGCAGAGACAGGTACTAGAGATCATCAACCGGTGCTCCGTTGAAGATCCACATACACTTCCAGCCAGTCGGTGAGTCCTCCTAGTTCCCGGAGGATATTGGGCCTTCTTGTACAGTTTTGTTGTTCTTCCTTTTATTTAGATTGTTGGTAGCCATGGGCTTGTCATTGGCATCTTTTTGACATGAGTAGAGGCTTCATAGACTGGAGTGTGGGAGGTCGAGCGGTCATCTTGAGGATTCCTATTTTTATTGTCTTCTTTTGATTGTAAATGTTTGGCCTTCGGCCCTTATATTATGAAAAGTATTTCTTTAAATTGAGTTCCTGCTAAGAGAATGTGCTTGAATGAAGGAGTGACTGGACCAGGTGGTTCGCTCGGAGGTCAGAAATGGCCTTCGGGTGCCGGTTACGTCTAGGGTACCCTCCCGAGGCGTGACAGTTGGTTTGTTGTACATCACCTACTTATAGGTGGTGGGATTGTTGTCATTAAGAGAAACTCCAGATTGTGCATGAAAGTATATGACATGTTGTGAAAAAGTAGCATATTACTGAGTCCTTCTTAAAGCGTTGTTATATTTTATACTTGCATATCATACTGAGTTGGGTGAGTTTCATTATATCTTGAGTACCTTTGATGTATTGTTATTTCATTATGCCATATTACATACTCGTACATTCTACATACTGACTTCTATTAGGGCCTACATCATTTTATGATGCAGGGAAAGATATTAGATATCATCAACAACCGCTTCGTTGAGGATCTATTTCTTTCCTGATGGTGGTGAGACCTCCTTGCCTTCAGAGGCATCATATTCATTCTTTTCATTATTTATGAGTAAGTTTTTTTGAGGTAATCATGAACCTGTCATTGGCACCATTTAGATAGTAGAGATAGAGGTTTCATAGACTAGATAGTGATGGATTTATTTTGATGTCTTTAACTCTTGATTTGATTTCTTCCAAACCTATGTTTCTTATTAGAATGATGGAGATTGATAATTGAGTTAACCCACTAAGATTTATTTTTCCCTTAAACTGTCTTTCGCTGAATGAATGAATGTGTGATCAGGCCAAGTGGTTCGCTTGGGAGCCAGCAATGGCTTCTGACTAGGGTACCTCTCGGGGCATGACAAACTTGGTATCATAGCACAAAGTTCAAGTATCCTAGGGAGTCTATAAAGCCGTGTCTAGTAGAGTCCTTATTAATAGTATGAAGCGCGCCACATCCATAATGGGGAGGCTATATGACATTAAGAAGTATTGACCGTCTTTTGGTATTCTATTTCGTGCTTCAGAGTTTAACTCTGTATAATCCCTTAAAGCTAGGCTTGAACTGGGTAATAGGAATGTTGATGGGAGCATTCGAGGTTGAACCTCTTCTTTCATCCCTAGTATGATGTCTTCTAGCGAGTGAGTTCCCTATCTTTGAGTGGGTTGGACTAGACTTAGTTCACCAAGTTATAAAGGAAGTGAAAACCATTCTAGAGAGTTTGAAAATTGAGGTGAGGGGAAAAGACTTGGAGTTTGAGGTGAATGATTGGATGTATGTGAAGGGTGGTTGGTTGAGGCATGTAACTAGAGCTATGTAGCTATAAGGTAGGTGATGGGGTCATAAGTAAAGTCCCTTTTGGTTTTGACTAAAGAGTAGTAAGTATCGTCTAACCTTCATGATAGAAGGTAGATGAAGAGTTTGTTAGTTAGGATGAGTTAGAATACACTTAAACCAATAGAAGAGTTTTATGTTGGGGTGTCTTTGTGTTAGTAAAGACCTAGTATAGGTATTAAACGGAAGGGATGAGTAGTCATGAGATGATAGATCTAAGATAGGCTTATGATATTGAAAAGAGAGCCCCATGTTATTTAGAGGGGTATGAATATAACTCGGCAATAAGGTGTAATGAATGGGTAAATAGTACTTAGGTTATGAAGGGAGATGGGGTGATAAATTGTAATTAGACAAACAGTGAGACGAGGGTCGATTACTTATCATGAGGTCTTAGTAGGAGAGTGTTTCTTAATTTCACCTAGTAGTTGTAGATTGTTATAGTATGCAAGCAGTGTATGATGTGTGTGTTAGTACTACACCCTAAGATTGAATTTGAGGTGAGTGGTGTGATCAGAGTGTGATAGTGCCAGTTTTAAGATTTTATTTAGTAGGCTTGACATGGTGTATGCGAGATATTAAGATATTAACTTGCGAGGAGTATGTGTTACGAATGGGAGGTATGTGACCTTTAGATGTAAGTAGTGAATTGAGTCTAAGTCATTTGATAAGAAGAGACTTAATATGTGTATACGAGATAGTAAAAAGTTGTATGAGGCTTGGTCAGAAGGGAAAGCTTGGGCATCGATATATTGGCCTTACCTAAGTGTGAAGAGGATTGGAGATGTCATTCATGAATTGGAGTTACCGTTTGAGTTAGCCGCCATTCATTTGGTGCTTCATGTCTCAATGATCGAAGGAGTGCTTAGGAGATCCTTTGTTCGTTTTCCCATGATAGTGCTGAAATCAAGGATAGTCTATCCTATGAGGATGATGTAAAGATTAACTATTTATTTCTATTCGTGCCATCAACGATGATGTTGACAGTAACGTCCTATTCTTGATTTGAGTTGATGTATTCTTTCTTGAGTTTGACGGTTGATGATCTAAATGCTTGAGTGAATCGATAGATAGAGTTTTGATGTTCTATTCGTGCCTAATGGTGAGAATTAGGGGTGTACATGGACTGGGTTGGTTCGGATTTTTTACAAACCAAACCAAACCATTTGTGTCGGGTTATTAAATCTATAAACCAAACCAATAAAAAATGGGTTTTTTGATATTAATTTTCTCAGGTTTTTCGGGTTTTTTTGGATTTCTCGGTTTTTTTGGGTTTTTTTGGGGTTTTCGGATTTTTTCGGGTTTCTCAGATTTTTCATAGTATCTAATAAAAAGCATAGAATAGTGCTTTTAAAAAGAGTTCTAGCACAAAATATCAATATATAAGATGGAGGCAGAATAATGTTTAAAGTTTTAACTTTATAATATAACTTTATAAGATGACTTTTTTGTATATTATTTAGATGGGCTTCTCAAGTTCAAATCTAAATGTAAGAGAAAATAAAAATTATGAATTTTTTTTAAAAAATATTTATAAATTATATTTTAATAAATATTTTTATGTATAACATAATTTAAAAGTAATATATTTATAATCGGGTCGGTTTGGATTTGGTTTGACTTTTTTTAGTTAAAACCAAATCAACCCTATAATGGTTGAGTTTTTTTTTTCAAACACTAAACCAAGTCAAATCAAACTACTGGTCGGGTTTTTTTTCCTGTTTGGTTCGATTTGTCGATTTGGTGCGGTTTATCGGTTTGCCCTGTACAGCCCTAATGAGAATATTGAAGGAAATGAATCTACTCTTGATTTGAATTGATATATCCATCATTGAGTTTGAATAATAGATTATTTTGAGCATCTGATTGGTTGAATGATTGAATCTTGATTGTTATTCGAGCCTCGATTTCCATCCTTGGTTTACTCATCATTCGAGGACGAATGATCCCAAGGGGGAGATATTGTTACACCTCATAAATTTCTACACTAAGATTCGGACCATTCTTTGTATACGTATAGGCTTGAACTCAAACACGTCAAATTGTATATATGATCTAGGATCATTTTTTAAGTATTTAAAGTGTATTAGATGTCGTTTAGGATCATAAGGGATCTCTAACACCAAGCCAAGTCCAAAGAATTACTATCGGCTAAGTTTTCGGATGAGTTCGAAGAAGAGTCAACTTCAAAAGACCATAACTTTGAGAATATTAAGACTTAGGTGTCCCACACCTACCAAGTTAAATATCTTTGAATCCTCTTTCCAATGCCAACGAGTTTGCCTCATTTTGAGTTGGAGTAAAAAGTTATGACCGTTTTACCAAAGACTACCGCTGCAGCAGTTTGGAGGCTTAGCGTGGCGTGACTCGCCCGAAACTAGCTGCAGTAGTTTGGACTTTGACGCGGCACGCCACTATAGCGCCTGCAGGGTCCTGGACCCATTTTTCAATTCTTCTTGAGAAAGGGCATTTCAGACTTTTCCCGACTCTTTTCAAACCTAACTTATTACTTTTTGAGCCTAAAAATCCACCTCCTAAGGGTATTTGTTTCTCATTCACCCTTAGAACCATAGAGAAAAGAGATTAGAGAGAAGAAGAAGAAGAAGAAAAGCTAGGTTTTAAGAGATTCCTTCAGGTCTTGATATCCGTCGAATTTCAGGTATGTAAGGCTAACACAACATTGGACCGAGTTCGTCCACGTGCCCCTTCATCTTTATTGATTCGAGTTGGGTTGAGTTGGAGTTTTTGAGTTCCTTGAATTGAATTCTTGAGTTATCTATTGTCTTTTGGGTTCCTTGTACATATTTAAAATACGTATTGATGTTATTCATGAGTTGAGTATATGATTTGGATACATGTTCATGCTTCATTCACATGAACCCTAATTGAAGATTATATTAGATTTTGAGCATTGATTGTGCAAGAGTTTGAGTTTTCACATAATTTAATTTTTTCATTATTTTGAACATGGATATCTTGAGCATAAATTATGGTTTTGAGACAAAATTTTAATGAATTGTGATTGATTTTCAAAAATATATGTCACACCCTGATCTTAATAGGGTGTGGTGGGCACCCGACCCCATGCTTGGAGCCGAGCGAACCCGTTACCTCATATTACATACTTAATCTATTTAGACTTGTACATCAAAAGAAATGAAAAAAACATAGCTAAGCTTTACGAATCTTGCTTTCTAAAATCTATCATCTCATAAAACTCGTGACATACGGCATAATAACATATTGGATGGTGACACCACTTACAAAGCTGACACTCTATACCCACGACTCTGTCTGCAAAGTCTCTAACTTCGAATGAAACACCATAGCGCATATACTCTGACTAAGCAGCACTCCACGAACAAGTGGAGTTGCTAACCCCGCTGGAATATCTTCTATAATAGCTTCTACTTGTTTGGATGTACCTGCACGACATGAAACGCAGCCTCCGGAGAAAAGAGGGTCAGTACGAGTAATGTACTGAGTATGTAAGGCATGAAAATCAGCATAACAAAGAACATAAGGTATGAACAACCATATCATAGAATCATAGAACATATAGTGAGATAAGAGAGTAACATGTACATATGAGTGCCTTTCAGGCCGGATACCATGCATGCTTGTCCTTTCCTTTAAAAACATTTCTTTTTCATATCCATAGAAAATAGAACAAGTCATATCGCCCACATATGTCCCGTGTCCGGGATGAAAATTATGCCAACTGACCAAGTGGCAATGCATCTATAGCGCCACATATGAACCTTCCCCATATGCCCTATATGCATTTACATATACATATATATATATATATATATATATATATATATATATATATATATATATATATATATATATATATAGCATGCAAGAGAGCTCAACGAAAGTCATATATCTATCGGAGTGACGGAAGGTCGGCAACCTCCGATTGTATTATAGACTAACCATGGTCGATTTGTCTCACCTTGAAGGAACAATTACTATAAGATGAGACTATCCACGAAGGATAATATTAAGAGAATGCAGAATAAGGTCACAATCTCATAAGGTGACAAATCGTATACATATACACATAGGACCAATTTTTAAGACTCGTAGAATAATCGGAATGAGCTATGATTCAAAAAAATCAAGACAAGAGTCATGTCAAGTACCTTTCAAAAATTACCATGGATTCTATCAAAATATAACTTTTGAAATCATATACACGTATCTAAGCACGAGAAAATATCCTTTGAAAACTCAAGAAAAATGGCCATCCTAGTGGCTCTATGAATAGGACTTCCTTGAAATTGTATAAAATATCATATACTTCTTTCATAAAACCCATGTCAAAAGAAAGAGTAACTCTATATACTTATGTCAAAACATGCCAAGAGAAAGAAGAGTAAACCTTACATACATGAAGTCGTTCTTATCATAGGAATCATAGACATATTCTCATCCTCGACATCATCAATGTCGTTGTAAAACATATCCATCGTTATTGTCATAAAAGCTTGTAATACTTTAAACCTTTGTTTTGGGAAACTATAGACATTTTGAAAAACATTGACGGGTTATAGGAAAAATAGTCATTTCCTTGGGACCATTGACACCTAACTTTTGAAAACAAAGAAAATATGGAAGCACTTATGAAACCATAACATAGGAATCATGCCTTGAAAGAAAAGGGTAAGCCTTACATACCTTGTCCGCTTTCTTAGTCAATCCCACTTAAATCTTGGCCTTCCCAAAAATCTATAATAATGTTAACGAATGCAAACATTAGCTGTAGATATCCAAAATTCTCATTCTAAAATAATATTTTTTCTATCGAAATTTCGGCAGCACTTCCCCTGTAAATACATCATTCCCGAGATTTCAACTCGGCCACAATATCAAAAACCATCCAACAACAATAACCAGCAGCACATATACCATTAAATCACTTCAATATCCCACAATACAACTCCAAACAACTAGCTCAAAATTTACGATACCAACATAAAGTTTTTAACCTTTATTTCATAAAATCTTTAACCATACCAAACGGGGGGTGGTGTGTCTGAAACCAGAAGTACCCACACCCTTTTTAACACACTTTAAATCCCTGCAACACGTAACCCAACCAGATGCAACCGCAGCACTACAACGACAACACACTACGCGACTTCGATTTAACTACTACGACTTCCATTTAGTTGTTTCTAACATCAAGCATCCTTATACATTTTTTCACTTCCAGCATTATTTAATACCCATAACAACTTCATAAACTTCAATTGAAAGAAAAAAACTTTTCTTGCTCAAAATTCACCAAAACTCGTCAAAACTTACCTCAGAAGCTCTCGTAGTGCGACTAAAATTTTGGGGCTGTTTCGTAATGTTTTTGGCTGCTCCAAACCATAAATTTACATTACCAATACCTTCATAACATCTTGGTATACCCTAAATAAATAATTTACGGAGCGAAATTGGAGACTTACCTCTTTTTTTCTCTCCCAAAACCGAGCTCTCTCTCTCTAGCTTCAAGTTTCTCTTCTCTTCTTCCTCTTGAATTTTCTAGAATTATCTTGGGATAAGAATGACCCTAATGAGTCATAAGACACACACACACACACACACACATATATATATATATATATATATATCTTCCACCAGTTATCCATATTTGAAAATAAGTCCCTCAAATATGAATATAGACACATGACCCCTTCTCCATTTTTCTAGAACTTTCTTTAAAAAATAAAAATAAAGATGACTTAATTGTCTTGCCATGTACACTTTGGTTTATATATATTCATCACATGGCCATAAAAGAGTGCACCCCTACATAAACTTTCTTGAACACTTTGGGCTTTCAAGAACATTCTTGAACACTTTGTGAAATTCTCGTTTTACCCCTAGCTTTCCACAATACTACCATAGGCCACTTTGCGAATTTTCCTTTTTGCCCTTTGCCTTTTCCAAATTTCCACACTATTAATGTTCATAAATAATATTCATAACCAACTTGTATATTAAAATAAATGTTAGAAGATGGTCATTCCCTTCACTTTACCACGGCTACTTTAAAATATCCAACTGTATAAAATACGAGATATAACATTCTCCCTCCCTTTAGAACATTCGTCCTCGAATGTTCAACTAACCTCATGGGATGTCTTAATACTTCGGGAGGGTTCCTCTTATTGTTGTCTATTTTTTCATGCCCATTCCTTATCCCGCACTCCATTCTCCTTATACTCGAACTCCTAGGTCTTACACGAGTCCTCATTCCATGTTATGGGTTTACTTTTCTGGTACTTGAAAATATTTTGATTCCTCTTTGGCCTAATATAATATGGTATCGCACTTTGCCAGTGATTTCTCTCGGGAGTTTCACTTACTGAGGTTTCCTTACTTTTCACCTCCTTCTAATACTTTGATCTCTTTGTTTTCTATCTACTTACTCTCTTTATTTCCAAATATCGTTCCACTAGAATTTTCAATCGTAACCTATAGTCAAATAATAGTAGCGTATGTTGCAACAATTGTACCCTTTATTCTTATTGTCGCTCGATCTTCGGTACCCTTGCGTGATTAATGCCTTCCTTATCGTGACACTAGTTGCTGGAACTCACATGTTTACCGACACAATCGTACGTGGGACATCCTACACATTCATATGTATATGTTTATATATACCATCGACTAGCCCACAAAATACTTCCAAATGCTGTTCAAGCATATCCTTATTCCAGAGCTGTGATGCACTTTATGTCTCTTCACCAGACTAATCTACCTCGTCTTACGCGGCCTCTTAAGGTTTCCAGCCATTCCATAAACTCTAGTTTTCCCTTAGGTTACTCTAACCTCTCACTTGTCTCTTATGTCTGAATATATAGAATTCTGGCATACTTCCCAGAGGGTCACCCATCCTAATACTACTTTTGCCCAAGCACGCTTAACCTCGTAACTTTGATGGAATCGGGTGCATTAATGCCGTTATAATTGCGTCCACTTTCTCACATGACCTTTATTACATTATCGGGAGCAAGTCAAGGTCTTACAGGTTCCGAGACACTTTCGTAACACGTCCTTCTTTTACAATTACTATTTTTCCCTTTTTGATCCTCAATCTCCACCTTTCGCTTTTGTGCATGACTATCTTTCATCCTGGACTCCAAGATTCCCGAGGGTAGTGATCGCATCTTCATTGCCATGCTAAATCCATAACCCCTCTGAAACAATGCGTCTCACTTATTATTTATTTATAGTATTTCCTTCCCATGCTTCTTCCTGTTAGGCGTACCCAGTCTGGCAGGATCTCCTCACCATGTCTACTATTCAAAATATGTGAGTAGCAAACATCAACAGTACCTCACAGAACATACAGCTATATGACACATTCCAGCCATCCAGTATTCCTAGTTTCAAGTAGCAAAGCAAATATATCCAGACTTACCTCTATATCTCGTCATATCGTTACTCACCTCCTTCTGTCGCGTATAAGGCTCATATAGGGAATCTCTTTTCCTATGATTTGGCTCTATCGCACGATCTAGGATGGAAAGAAGGTCAACAATCCCTAGATGCCCCGCAGCCTCCGTTTATAAATATGGTCGGCTTTACATCCATAAGCAGTACTCTACTGGACACGACTTTGCAGACAACCCTTAGACCAACCTGCTCTGATACCACTTTGTCACACCCCAATCTTAATAGGGTGTGATGGATACCCGACCCCATGCTTGGAGCCGAGCGAACCCGTTACCTCATATTACATACTTAATCTATTTAGACTTGTACATCAAAAGAAATGAAAAAAACATAGCTAAGCTTTGCAAATCTTGCTTTCCAAAATATATCATCCCATAAAACTCGTGACATACGGCATAATAACATATTGGATGGTGACACCACTTACAAAGCTGACACTCTATACCCACGACTCTATCTGCAAAGTCTCTAACTTCAAACGAAATACCATAGCGCATATACTCTAACTAAGCAGCACTCTAGGAACAAGTGGGGTTGCTAACCCCGCTGGAACATCTTCTATAATAGCTTCTACTCGTTTGGGTGTACCTGCACGGCATGAAACGCAGCCTCCGGAGAAAAGAGGGTCAGTACGAGTAATGTACCGAGTATGTAAGGCATGAAAATCAATATAACAAAGAACATAAGGTATGGACAACCATATCATAGAATCATAGAAAATATAGTGAGATAAGAGAGTAACATGTACATATGAGTGCCTTTTAGGCCAGATGCCATTCATGCTTGTCTTTTCCTTTAAAAACATTTCTTTTTCATATCCATAGAAAATAGAACATGTCATATCGCCTACATATGTCCCGTGTCCGGGATGAAAATTACGCCAACTGACCAGGTGGCAATGCGTCTATAGCGCCACATATGAACCTTCCCCATATTCCCTATATACATATATATAGACAGCATGCAATAGAGCTCAACGAAAGTCATATATCTATCGGAGTGACGGAAGGTCGGTAACCTCCGATTGTATTATAGACTAACCATGGTTGCTTTGTCTCACCTTGAAGGAACAATTATTATAAGATGAGACTATCCACGAAGGATAATATTAAGAGAACGCAGAATAAGGTCACAATCTCGTAAGGTGCCAAATCGTATACATATGCACATAGGACCAATTTTCAAGACTCGTAGAATAATCGGAATGAGCTATGATTCAAAAAAATCAAGACAAGAGTCATGTCAAGTACCTTTCAAAAATTACCATGGATTCTATCAAAATATAACTTTTGAAATCATATACACGTATCTAAGCATGAGAAAATATCCTTTGAAAACTCAAGAAAATTGGCCATCCTAGTGGCTCTATGAATAGGACTTCCTTGAAATTGTATAAAATATCATATACTTATTTCATAAAACCCATGCCAAAAGAAAGAGTAGCTCTATATACTTATGTCAAAACATGCCAAGAGAAAGAAGAGTAAACCTTACATACATGAAGCAGTTCTTATCATAGCCATCATAGACATATTCTCATCCTCGACATCATCAATGTCGTTGTAAAACATATCCATCGTTATTGTCATAAAAGCTTATAATACTTTAAACCTTTGTTTTGGGAAACTATAGACATTTTGAAAAACATTGACGGGTTATAGGAAAAATAGTCATTTCCTTGGGACCATTGACACCTAACTTTTGAAAACAAAGAAAATATGAAAGCACTTATGAAACCATAACATAGGAATCATGCCTTGAAAGAAAAGGGTAAGCCTTACATACCTTGTCCGCTTTCTTAGTCAATCCCACTTAAATCTTGGCCTTCCCAAAAATCTATAATAATGTTAAAGAATGCAAACATTAGCTGTAGATATCCAAAATTCTCATTCTAAAATAATATTTTTTCTATCGAAATTTCGGCAGCACTTCCCCTGTAAATACATCATTTCCGAGATTTCAACTCAGCCAGAATATCAAAAACCATCCAATAACAATAACCAGCAGCACATATACCATTAAATCACTTCAATATCCCACAATACAACTCCAAACAACTAGCTCAAAATTTACGATACCAAAATAAAGTTTTTAACCTTTATTTCATAAAATCTTTAACCATACCAAACGGGGGGTAGTGTGGATGAAACCAGAAGTCCCCACACCATTTTTAACACACTTTAAATCCCTGCAACATGCAACCCAACCAGCTGCAACCGCAGCACTACAACGACAACACACTACGCGACTTCGATTTAACTACTACGACTTCCATTTAGTTGTTTCTAACGTCAAGCATCATTATACATTTTTTCACTTCCAGCATCATTTAATACATTTAACATACCCCATAACAACCTCATAAACGTCAATTGAAATAAAAAACCTTACCTTGCTCAAAATTCACTAAAACTCGCCAAAACTTACCTCGAAAGCTCTCGTAGTGCAGCTAAAATTTTGGGGTTGTTTGGTAATATTTTTGGCTGCTACAAACCATAAATTTACATTACCAATACCTTCATAACATCTTGGTATACCCTAGATAATTAATTTACGGAGCGAAATCGGAGACTTACCTCTTTTTTTCTCTCCCAAAACTGAGCTCTCTCTCTAGCTTCAAGTTTCTCTTCTCTTCTTCCTCTTGAATTTTCTAGAATTATCTTGGGATAAGAATGACCCTAATGAGTCATAAGACACACACACACACACACACACACATATATATATATATATATATATATTCCACCAGTTATCCATATTTGAAAATAAGTCCCTCAAATATGAATATAGACACATGACCCCTTCTCCATTTTTCTAGAACTTTCTTTAAAAAATAAAAATAAAGATGACTTACTTGTCTTGTCATGTACACTTTGGTTTATATATATTCATCACATGGCCATAAAAGAGTGCACCCCTACATAAACTTTCTTGAACACTTTGGGCTTTCAAGAACATTCTTGAACACTTTGTGAAATTCTCGTTTTACCCCTAGCTTTCCACAATACTACCATAGGCCACTTTGCGAATTTTCCTTTTTGCCCTTTGCCTTTTCCAAATTTCCACACTATTAATGTTCATAAATAATATTCATAACCAACTTGTATATTAAAATAAATTTTGGAAGATGGTCATTCCCTTCACTTTACCACGGCTACTTTAAAATATCCAACCATATAAAATACGGGATATACCAATATATTTCTGAAAGAACTTAATGATTTGAGCATGAGTTGAACCCGAGTTGAATTGAAAGAGTCTTTAAGATTTTAACCGTTTTAATCTGGATTTCGCGATGCAATATTTTGAGTCAAAATTGCATGTTTTAAGGATATTTAAAAGAGTTGAGCATTTAATCTCAATGAGTGGATTGGATTGAGTTGATTTGAAGGAGTATAATGATTGAGATGTGATTGAGTTTAGATGGGACTCCAACTAGACTAGTCGAAAGTTTTGATTGAACTGATTTATTTAAGTTGCATGAGCATATTGAGTTTTTGGAGTAGTATCGAGCATCGAATTGAGTGAGAGTAAAACTCTATAACTACGTAGCCAGCGTAGAAGAGGATTGAACTGTTAAAGTCAGATGTTTCCCTAATTCATTGTCTTGAAAAGATAGGATTTGATTGATTGGTGGATCTAGATTGGTAGATGAATCCTTTACCTTGGCAAGTATTAGATAGATATGGCAACAACGTCGGTTCGTTGTACTTAACCTACTTATAGGTGGTGGGATTATTGTCAATTAAGAGAGACTCCCAAGTTGTGTATGAAAGTATATGACATGGTTTAAACAAGTTGCATATTACTGAGTCCTTTTAAAGCATTGTTATATTTTATACTTGCATATCATACTGAGTTGAGTGAGTTTCATTCTATCTTGAGTACCTTTGATTTATTGTTATTTCATTATTCCATATTACATACTTGTACATTCCATGTACTGACTTTCATTTGTGCCTGCATTATTTTATGATGCAGGAAAAGGTATTAGAGATCATCAATAGACGCTTCGTTGATGATCTATTTCTTTCCTGATGGTGGTGAGACCTCCTTGCCTTCGGAGGCATCATATTCATTCTTTCCATTGCTTATGAGTAGTTTTTTTTAGGTAGTCATGAACCTGTCATTGGCACCATTTGGGTAGTAGAGATAGAGGCTTCATAGACTAGATAGTGATAGATTTATTTTGATGTCTTTAACTCTTGATTAGTTTTCTTCCAAACCTATATTTCTGATTAGAATGATGGAGATTGATGATTGAGTTAGCCCACAAAGATTTGTTTTTCTCTTAAACTAAGTCTTCCGCTGAATGAATGAATGTGTGATCAGACCAAGTGGTTCGCTTGGGAGCCAGCAATGGCTTTTGAGTGCTGGCCACGACTAGGGTACCCTCTCGGAGCGTGACAATTGTAGAAGAACTCGCTAATGTAGCTGTAGAAGTTGGTTATTGAATTTCATCAAAAGTTATTCCATTCGGCATAAGAATCTGCTCTGGCATCTTACCATTGCTTCCACTCCAATTCCAACTTGCCATTTCCTCAAATACTACATTCCTACATTCCTTCTGATTAAATGTTTTCTACTATAGGGGTTATACAATCTATATGCTTTGGATTGTGTACAATAACCAATAAAATTGCACTTTTCAGATTTTCCATTTAACTTATGAAGAAATTGGAAATTTATCAAAGCATAAGAAATACAACCAAATATTCTTAAATAACCTACAGATGGTTTTTAACCCCTCCAAGATTCAAATGGAGTTTGATTCATAACAACCTTTATGGGAGACAGATTCAATAAATGGACTAATGTCGCCACAACTTTAGCCCAAAAATGATTCAGAAGTCCTTTTGCTTGCAACATGCTTCTTACCATCGCCACAACAGTGCGATTTTTTTGCTCAACGACACTATTTTTCTCAGGAGTATAAGGTATTGTTAGCTCCCTGTGGATGCCACTTTCTTCACAAAAGAGATTAAATTCCTTGGATAAGAACTTGCCGCTTCTATCAGTGCGAAAGGTTTTGATGGACAGACCACTTTGTTTCTCAACCTTGGCTTTGAAATGCTTGAATTTCTAAAATGTTTCTGATTTGGTTTCCAAAAAATAGACCCAACTTATGCGACTATAATCATTAGTAAAGACTAGAAAATAACGACTCCTACCAAAAGATGTAATATGCATAAGTCCACATAAATCAGCATATATTAATTTAAGATACTTTGAAACCCTCCAAGATTTTCCAATAGGAATAGACTTTCTAGTTTGTTTTCCATAAATGCCAACTTTGAGTCATCCTTTGCACTTGCAGCAAGGGCAAAATTTTCCATATTGCAAACATCCAGCGGAAACATCTTTGTTGGTGTCATGGTGATGCGAACCTTTTTGCCTGACTTCTTATTTGTAATGACACAAGCATCATCATCAAACCAAAGAAAATGCCCATTAGTCATTATTTGTCCAACACTAAACAAATTATATCCTAAATCAGGCAAAAATTGGGCATTATAATATTTTTACTTTATCGTGGCTAGTATCGACACCCACAGTGCCTTTTCCTTCAACCCGCATCTCTTTTGTGTTGCCAAGATGCACCGTTTTCTTTAGCTTCTTATCTAGCTCCTTTAACACCCGCCATATGATTTGAACAACCACTATCTACAAAACATAAATCACTTGGCTCATGGTCTGTATCTACGCAAGCCATAAAGAGATAATTTCCTTTCTCATTTTCTCCTGCTGCAAAATTTAATTTCTGGTCTTTATACCAGCAGTCAGCCCTTATATACCGTAGCGCTGACAATGATGACATTGAATGCCATTTTTTGTGTTACATTGCTCATTGAACTGTTTGTACCTATCATTCCTTCCTCTACCCTTTCCATAACCACGACCTTGGCCACCAAAAAATCCTCTTCTTCCTCGACCTCTACTTGCTGGATCATTGATTTATCCATATTTAGTTGCTGCATCTTTCACCTGGAATGTCTTCTGTTCATTCTTTTTAGCAAATCGATTGAGTCTCGCTTCATGAGATTGAAGAGACCCCATCAATTCTTGAAAGGGCAAATATATGATCAAATTTTAGAGTCAAGCTTGGTAGTATCTTTTCCACAATGGTCTGGTCAGTAATTTTCTCGCCATAAGATCGCATTTTGCTGACAATTGCCACTGCTTTGGACAAAAAATCAGCAATATATTCTCCACTTTTCATCATCAAGGTTTCACAATCATGCTGAAGTGAATGCAATCTCACCACAATGACCTTTGAAACTCCTTCTATAGAATGGACCAAGCTTGCTTTGATGTGGTTGCTGCAGCGATCCGCGTAAAAACATTATCATGGACAGCTTGCTGGATAAATACCAGTGTCTTAACATCTTTTTGCTTGTTGTTTCGCAGTCTCTCTTCTTCTTCAGGATTTGCAAATCCACTTTCTACAAGTCCCAAAGATTTTGGGATTTGAGTATAGTTTTCATATGAATACTCCTAAATTTGTAGCTTTCTCCCGTGAAGATAAGAATGAGTGGTTGTGTCATACCAGATGAATTGTTTCTACTTGCCATGGATTTGATACCAGAGATGTTGGGAAAAAAGACTACAACAACAACAACAACAACAACCCAGTAAAATCCCACAACATGGGGTCTGGGGAGGGTAGAATGTACGCAGACCTTACTCCTACCAAGGTAGGACGGCTGTTTCCTGGAAACCCTCGGCTCAGTAAAAGCATAAATGCATAAAAATGTTAGATAAGAATAGGAAATTAAAAGCTTTATGAGAAAAACAACAAACAAATAACGAATAGATAACAAATAAACACAAATAAATAAATACAAATAACAAATAACGATTAAATAAATAATGATAGCGTCACAGGTAAAATAGAGTAATCAAAGCATAGAAAGTAATAAATAATAACAGAAATAACAGAAATCAGAAGTCACAGCGCAAGAGATCGTAATGCACTACTACGCCTATGAATAGAGAAGAATAAAGAGACTATGAACTAGCATTCTACCCTAATGTGAGTCCTCCACACCCTCCTATCTAACGTCATGTCCTCCGTAAGCTGTAACTGCGCCATGTCCTGTCTAATCACCTCTCCCCAATACTTCTTCGGCCTACCCCTACCTCTTCTGTAACCATCCATGGCCAGCCTCTCACATCTCCGCACTGGGGCATCTGTGTCTCTTCTCTTCACATGTCCATACCATCTCAGTCGCATTTCCCGCATCTTGTCTTCCACCGAGAACACTCCTACCTTGTCCTGAATAGCCTCATTTCTAATCCTGTCGCTCCTGGTGTGCCCACACATCCATCTCGGCATTCTCATCTCAGCAACTTTCATCTTTTGAATGTGAGAAGTCTTAACTGGCCAACACTCCGCCCCATACAACATAGCCGGTCTAACCACCACTTTGTAGAACTTGCCCTTAAGTTTTGGTGGCACATTCTTGTCACATAGCACTCCGGAAGCGAGCCTCCATTTCATCCACCCTACCCCAATACGATGTGTGACATCATCGTCAATCTCCCCGCTGCCTTGCATGATAGACCCAAGATACTTGCAACTACTTCTCTTTTGGATGGCCTGAGCACCAAGCCTAAATTCAACGACAACCTCCTGAGGTGTCTCACTGAACTTGCACTCTAAGTACTCTGTCTTTGTCCTACTCAACTTAAACCCTTTAGACTCCAAGGTATGTCTCTTAAAGAACAGAGACTGAAAGTAAGAGGCCTGAATATTTACTAGATTGAAAGTAAGAAGCCTTAATATTTACTGAAACTCAGCTTTTCTGTGTATATAAAATAAAGGAAGATACAAACTTTATATAGGCTTACAAAATACAGAAACCTCTAGTTCACTAATTTAACCACTATTCCACTAACTAAACAACAACTATCCAATAGCTCTAAACTAAAAAAAATACAGCAACATGACTGCTAACAACCCAAGTAAATAGGAAACTAATAACAAATTAAATTTGACCAGGTCATACTTTGAATCAGTCTTCAATAGAGCATAATGTATAGAATTTGAAAAAGGCTCTTTACGTACTTAAACAAGCTCCGCTAGCTGGGTATAGTCGCATTGAGGCGTACTTTCTGAAAGTTGATTTCTTAAAATGTCCATATGAGCACTCTCTATTTGTTAAAATTGGAGAATCTGAGAAAATGCTCATTGTGTGTTTATATGTTGATGATCTTATATTTATCGGGAATGATAGTGCCAAGTTTTCTGATTTTAGGAACTCTATGATGGATAAATTCGGGATGTCTGATCTTGGTAAGATGCATTATTTTCTTGATTTAGAAGTAGTGCAATCTGATGATGGGATATTTGTTTCTCAAAGAAATGTCTGAGGGAAATTTTAGACTGATTCAACATGAAGAAATGCACTCCAGTGGAGTTTGGCTTGAAGCTAAACAAAGCTAGAAGAGGAGATAAGGTAGACAACACACTCTACAGACATATTGTAGATAGTTTGATGTATCTTACTGCCGCAAGGTCCGACATCATGTATGTTGTAGGTCTTATAAGTAGGTATATGGAGATCCCAATGGAAATCCGCCTGCTAGCTACCAAGAGAAACCTTTGCTACGTACAAGGAACTAAGGATTTTGGTTTGTTCTACAAGAAGGTTGAAAAATCTAGTTTGATTGGTTTTGCTGGCAGTGATTACGCTGGAGATCAAGACGATAGAAAGAGCACTTCAGGCTATGTTTTTTTGCTAGGCATAAGGGCTGTTTCATGGTCTTCCAAGAAGTAAAAATTTGTCACTTTATCGATTACTGAGGCGAAATTTGTTGCTGCTACAAATTGTGCTTATTGTGCTGTTTGGTTGAGGAGAATTCTTGAAGAACTACAATTCAAACAAGAAAGAGCAACTACAATTTTCTGCGACAACAACTCTGCCATTAAGCTGTCAAAAAATCTTGTTTTACATGGAAGAAGAAAGCACATCGATGTGAAGTATTATTTCCCGTGAGATTTCAATAATGAAGTGTTGGGTTTAATTGATAGGTTGAATGAGAAATGGACGGAAAAAGAAGTGGAGGAAAAAATGAGTAGTCCCTCTTGCTTTATGAAATAAACATTTGTCCCATATAGGTGGTGAAAAAAAAAGGTCTCCTACTTAAAAATAGAAGCACTCCTTCATGTTGTTAAAGGGTTAAACTGAAGCCTGAGAGCTTTAAGTTTAAGGCAAATTGTTAGTTTTAATAATTCAGCTTAGTAAATTACAGTTTTGTTAGAAAATAAAATGCCTATATTTTATGTTTGTCGTAGTCTTTAGGAAATAATTTTGAAATGTGGGCTGCTAGGTGTAGTTCCTAATCTTTAGCTTCACATTATTTTGCTTATAAAGGATTGTAGTTGCAGCTCTTTAGTCATTCAGTCAAAAACAATTCCTTCGATTATATTGCCTCTCTCTTCTCTATTGTCTTTCAACTTACAAATTAATATTTCTCAATTTTGGTTTTTTTCTATCACTGTATTGCTAGTTTAAGTTAACGATACAACACAATTTTTTTAAAAATCTTTTTCTTGATATGGTAAAAAGGATAAGTAAAAATAAAAAAGTTATTTTAATATAATGAACAAGTAAAAGTGAATAGAGTGAGTAGCATATTAAGAATCAGACTGTAGTAAAGAAATAAAATGGTGTGTCCGTAGATTATTTTTTTAGAGTAATTCTTAATCAAACTGTAGTAAAAAAATAAAATGGGGTGTCAGTTTATTGTTCTTTTAGAGTAATTGCCAAGGGACTCTTATTAATTTCATTTGGTGAGCCATTTATGGTTCCCATCAGTTAATGTTTTCGAAAGGATCATTTCACTATTTTATGGACCACATGTCCACACCAGTTAAGGAATCAAATAAACATAGGTTCCATCTTAAATTTCTCTATTCAGAAACTTATCAATTACCATTTAATTCTTATAAATTTTGTGGTACAACTTTGGTCATACTATTTAATGATTGCTTCTTCATATATACTCTCACTTGTGTTTCCACATTACATCCATCAGCCATCTTATCAAAAGAAGATTTCTTTGTTAATTTTAAAGATTTCTTCTTTCACTTTCTTGCTTTTTCTTCTTATTATAAGTATTAAATTTGGAGCTAGGTAATTAAAATGGGAAGATCACCACGTTTAGATAAAAAGGGTTTGAAGAAAGGACCCTGGACACCTGCTGAAGACCAAAAGCTCTTGGCTTATGTTGAGGAACATGGCTATGGTAGCTGGAGTGATTTGCCTGTTAGAGCAGGTAACATTAACTTAATTCATTTTATACTGTATATATAAGTCAAATATTAATAATTTGTATATATACGTATATTTAACACTATATATATGAAATTTCTGACTATGCTAACATAATTTAACGTACATTTGTTTTCCACATTTGGAGTATAGGGCTTCAACGATGTAAAAGGAGTTGTAGACTGAGATGGATCAATTATTTAAGGCCTAATATCAAGAGAGGAAAGTTCAGCTCCGAGGAAGAACGAACCATCTTTCAACTTCATGCTCTTCTTGGAAATAGGTAAAGAAATTTTGATTTCCCTTATTTAAAATTCTGGCTCCGATGTTGTTTATGTTATTATATTTTATTAAGTGATTTGTGTAATAGTAACATACTGGTTCATCTCGTTATCGATCAAGGTGGTCAACAATAGCATCTCACTTGCCAAACAGAAGTGATAACGAGATAAAAAACTATTGGAATACACGTTTGAAGAAGAGACTAATCAATATGGGCATTGATCCCATGACTCATCAACCAAAGAGAGATGGTTCCAATTATAAGTCCATTGCAAGCCTTAGCCACATGGCTGAATGGGAGACTGCTAGACTTGAAGCAGAAGCTAGGTCTGTTCGAAATAGAAGCAGGTACAACAACAATAATAATAATAATCCTCAATGTCCTCATTATAATTTGCAGCAAATCCCTTGTCTTGACATACTACAAGCTTGGCAAATGTCGCGCACAAAACTACCAACTATAAAGGACATTAGTGCAATTCTTCTTGATGGTTTTCTCACAAACTCAAGGACAAAAATATGCAATTCTCCAACTCCATCTTCGTTCAATATCGAAGAAAATGTTGAGCTTGGTGAAGACCTTTGCCCATTTGAAGATATAATAACAAAAGATAATGACATCCAAACAGAATTTTCCATCACTGAGGGGTTAGCAGAGCTTTTTCCAGAATATGGTTATAGCCAAAACCCTGGAAACTACTCAAGTGAAGTACAAATGGACAATTATATGGATAGCTTCTTTACAAATTTTGAAGACAACAAGAGTAATTGGAACAACATAGCACATTTGGTCATGACTTCACCAATTGGATCTCCATTATTCTAAGTATTAAGAATTGTTTTTGATGATTGTGTCATGTTTCAAAGCTTCACAAGGATCTATTGTTTTAAGTCTGGAATATGATTTACTTTCATAAGGTTTAGACTTTCTATTGTTGTAATAAGACACACATTTAAAGAGATTTTTGAGAAATAAATTGGCAAGTCATATTTTAACCAAAAACAATAGATCAGAGTTCTGTATCTAAGAATTCGAACAAAAGCAAAAGAAAGTCGAAATCAATTAATTTAGATTTTCCGATTTATCGTCGTGTAACTCGATCCTTCTCCAAAAATCCTAACAGATCGTATGCATTTTTATTTCTTTTAATCATAACCAATAAAGAGTATGATGGTGAGTTGGATGAAATCTCTTCACACTGAATAAAAAATATCCGGTTTGAGCAAGGAGAATGGAGTAGCGTAACTCCTTGTAGGGACCTTCTCCTTTAATGATATTTATGCTACGAATTTGAATTTGTCTGCAAATTAATAAATAACAAAAAAAAACATCAAGACCTTATGTTAAGTTATTTTGTATAAATGGTCTATTGGTTGAAGTGAGGTTTACATTTGATCATGAATATTTATATCAAACCTTAGTAGCCAGACTTATTCTATAGTAATATGATATGATCAATTCTTAGCCTCATTTACTCTTATAATATTCTCTTATAATAATAACTCCTATCTTGGGGTGTTTATGGTACGATTTGGATCAGTTATTGGTTAAAATCAAAATCAAATCAATTTTGTCAGTTTTTATATTTTTAAAATCAAACCAAACCAAAAAAATAACCATCGGTTTGGTTCATTTTTTTTTTGTTTTTTCGCTTTTTGAAAGTAATAATTTTGTTAAGGGCATACACAAACAAAGTGATTTAATTAAACAATAATAAAGTCATTATACACCAAAAATCATAAGATGAGAAAAGCATAAACAAATCTTTTCCAACAACTGGATCATCACTTGGATCTACTTTTGATTTCCTGTTTAGAATAGCAAATATGAAAGCAGCGGCAACCTTGGCCTTGCTTGAATCTAGAGCTAATGAGTTGACTGAGAAATTCCTATTGATGCCTTAGTCAGAGCAAAGAAAACCTGACAGATTGCTGTAGAATTCTCAGCAAAAGAATGAGAGAAATCAAGGTTGTATTGATGATAATAAATGAGTACATGTCTCCTTTATATAGGAGTGAGTTATAGAGTCCTAAGCTAATTAAACTTAGAGTTATACTACAAAACACATTCATAGCAGCCTAGTCATAATCTGACTCTAACTTATCCAACAGTGAGTCCTACTATAACTTAATTCTTTTATTAGGTCTCTGACAGTCGTCAGGACTTCTATCAGTTAGATCATGTTGTTCAACCTGTTTCTATGATGCATCTTCAACACTTCCCCTCAAGCTAGTGAATGGTGGAACAATTACTCCTAGCTTGCTTCGAAAACCAGCAAAAACTTGGTTTGTTAATGCTTTTGTTTGAATGTCAGCTAGTTGGTCCTTAGACCTCACAAACTGAGTAAGAAGTTGACCTCTGGCCACCTTGTCTCAAAAAAAGTGATAGTCCATCTCAACATGTTTTGCCACGCCCCGGGAGGGTACCCTAGGTGTGGCTGGCACTCGAAGGCCATTTTTGACCTCCGAGCAAACCACCTGGTCCAATCACACATTCAATCAATCAAATTCTCTTAGCGGATAACTCAATTAAAGAAATACTATTCATATATAGGGCCGAAGGCCATACATTTACAACCCAATAAGACAATAAAATAAGACTCCTCAAAATAATCGTTCGACCTCCCCACACTCCAGTCTATGAAGCCTCTATCACAGTCTAAGAGGTGTCAATAAAAAGTTCATGTCTACCAACAATCAAAGTAAAGGAAATGTCAACAAAACTGTACATGAAGGCTCAACATCCTCCGAAAACTAGGAGGACTCACCAGCTAGCTGAGAGTGTATGTGGATCTTCAATGGAGCGCCAGTTGATGATCTCTGGTACCTGTCTCTGCATCATGAAATGATGCAGGCCAAATGGTGTCAGTACATGGAATGTACGAGTATGTAAAATGGCCGAATACAACGAACATCAAGGAAGAATCAATCAACTCGGAAGCTCAACTCAAGAGGAATACCAACTCAATCAAATGTCCTAAGTCTAAACAAGAATATGATTTAGACGGGACCAATGGCATACAATTCCACCCATTCTGACTCAGAGTACTATCAAGACCTATTTGGGAGTTTCTCTTAACCGACAACCAACACTTATGAGCTAGTGAAGGTACAACAAAACGACGTTGTTGCCGCGCCCGTTCATACCTTGCCAGGGTATGAACGAATCAAACACTCATGGATCCAATCCAACCAAGTCCTATAATGTCAAGATAAACTCTCGGGGAAACATCCGAATTAATGGTTCAATCCCCCCTACGTTTGGCAACACGGGTATTGGGTTCGAGTATGGACTATACTCTTGCCCAATTCGGTGCTCGATACTCCTCACAAGACTCAATGCTCATAAAACTCCATCCAATCAACTCAATCAACTCATATCGACAAGTCTCGTTACAACCTTGTCATCTCATCAACTCTATCATAATCACATCTTTCTCAATCGTACTATCCGATCAATCTCAAGCATATTATTCAAAGAAATTTAAATACACATATATAGCATCATCTAGATATAATAAATCATTTCTTTTATCCATTTGAGAAATCTTTCAGGCTTATCACAATTTCAAGACTTTAAATTGACATTTCATATCGAGCAACATTCTCAAGAAAATAACATCCTTTATCATAATCTATATAGTAAGAAGATAAATAGAACATATTTCACAACTCATTTCTTCATCACTCATTGTCACGCCCCGGGAGGGTACCCTAGACGTAACCGGCACTCAGAAACCATTTCCGGCTCCCAAGCGAACCACATAGCCTGATCACACATCCGTTCATTCATTCGATCAGCGGAACACAAAAGAATAAAGAAAATATTCAGTGGGTAACACAAACCTTAGTCTAACTTAAAGAATAAAGGCCATGGGCCAACAAATTCAACTCTAATATTTGTCATTATAAACAGTTTGACGAGAATAACTCAATCGATTCATCACTATCTAGTCTATGAAGCCTCTATCACTACTATCTAATTGATGCCAATGACATGTTCATGGCTACCTCAAATCAAAATGAAAAGGGCTAACTCAATGCAAGAATACACAGACGGTGTCCTCCGAATGTAGGGGAGGACTCACCAATACGCTGAGTGCGAATAGATCCCCAATGATGCTCCTATTGACGATCTCTTAAACCTGTCTCTGCATCATGAAACGATGCAGGACAAATGGCGTCAGTACGTGGAATGTACTGGTATGTAAAATGGCAGAATGAAACATACCTCAAGGAAGAATAGCAGCGGTCCAAATATCTCAAATTGAAAAGATAAGAGAGACTCAACAAGGCGTCATAAGTCTAAAGTAATAATACATTTTTAGACAAAGATCAATCATATACCATACAGTCCAATCCAATCATACACTATACCGTTCAACCAACTCATTTACAATTCGATCCCTTTCAATCATGTACAATCTACTAGACATTCAACTCAAACATCAGCTCAAAGGACTTAACTCAATAAATATGCAAATTAAATTATGCAACGTTTCACAATTCCACTCAAAAGACTCAACTCAATAAATATATATGACAACTCACTCAAGTGTCCTAAGTCTAACAAGAAATCATTTAGACAGGACTAACTCATAAGCATATAGCAACTCACTCAACTCAACTGACTCAGAGCACTATCACGACCTAAATGGGAGTTTCTCTTAACCGACAACCAACACTTATGAGCCAGTGAAGGTACAACGAAACGACGTCGTTGCCACACCCGTTCATACCTTGCTAGGGCATGAACGACGAACCTCATGGATCCAATCCAACCAAGTCCTATAATGTCAGGACAAATCAAATCTCTTGGGGAAGCATCCGACTTAACGGTTCAATCCCCCCTACGTTTGGCAACACAGGTATTGGGTTCGAGTATGGACTATACTCTTGCCTAATTCGGTGCTCGATACTCCTCCCATGACTCCATGCTCATAAAACTCCTCCAATCATCTCAAACAAGCCCTCACGGCTAGTTTCATGTGGAACAATGCCACCTCATCAACTCTGTTCTCATTTCAACTCAATTAACTCATAATGACAAGTCTCATTGGACCTTCTTTCAAATCGACTCATCTCAAATCATCAAACTCTTCTCTTTAAAAATTTATACAATCTCGACTCAATGAATGTAGAAAATATTATGTACATTAAAATATAATTTCAACTCCTCAACTCAAACTCAAAATAGATACTTTAATGTAAAAATACTCAACTCATTTAAAGGCTCCTCATACTCAACTCATACTTAAACTCTTTTCTAAATCAAAGATAAAACTAACAATTCTTTAGACTCAAAGTAGTGTATAAATAGTTTATGCAAAGAGGTTCATAAATAATTTATTTAAGGCTCCTCCTCAAAAGATCATTTATTCTCAAAATATTCCTAAGACTCCAATCAACTCAAATTATGCACATCACATACCACAAAATCACATTAGACTCCAATCCACTTCATCACATAACATCTTCATCAATATACCTCTTCGTCAACCATTCTACATATATTAAATAAGCACCATTCACATCATCACTCACATCGTCACCAAAACATCATCATCACATCATCATCATATATTATCATTTACATCGTCATCAAACATTATCATCACATCATTGTCAAGTATCATCTTCACATCAATCATCAAACATCTACTCCAAAAATCCTTATTTTTGTCCTATGTTCATTTTATAGAAGCAAAGGGACATTCTTAACTAATCAATTCATTCTTTTCATTCCAATCAATACATATATATACACACAACTATCCATCTCAACCTCAAGACATTTACGACAAGAAATCTCATCTTGAGTTCATGTGAATGAAACATGGACCCATACTCTCAACAAAATTCAACTCAAGAATATCGTCAATACCTATAAATCTATATACAAAGATACATTTGTAGCCAAAAATATGAAAGATAACTATTTAGTAACTCAAGTCATTAAAATCACCAATCAACCATTTATATCTAAAACATTCCATAGTTTAGGAAAAACTTTCAAGAAAACCTTCTAAGAAGGTTCAACTCTTTCACAACTTCTATCCACACATATATATGGGCATATGGAAGAACTAAATCCATATTTTAGGTTAGCCTTACATACCTTGTTTGAAGACTTTGAAGGAACTTGATGTTAGGTCTTCAATGGAAGACTTGAATCCTTGAAACTCTTGAAGGCACCCTTTGTTGGAGATGGATTTGGGGAAGAAGAAGAGAGAAAATATTAGGGCTTTTAGAGAGAGAGAGGGACTGGAAAATATGGTCCTAAAACATCCAAGGATAGGTATATATAATTAGGGAAAAAGTCCAAGTTGCCCCTCTTCAAAAATCTGAAAAATTGGGCAAAAGTCTTGCTGGCGCTATAGTGGCGCGTCGCGCCACTGCAGCGCCAAGCCAAAATAGGCCTAAAACCCTGCACATCTAATAGTGGCGCGTCGCGCCAAGGATCAAACTACTGAGGCTGTTTTCTGGCGCTATAGTGGCGCGTCGCGCCACTGGGGCGCCAAGCCTATATTTTGCCCAGGCCTGAATATTCCTGCAGTGCTAGTTCGTAGTAAAATGGCCATAACTTTTGACTCCGAACTCCAAAAATCGCAATCTTGGTGGCGTTGGAAAGAAGACTCAAAGACCTTTAATTTGGTAGGTCGTGGTCCACCCAGTTCTTTATATACTAGGAGATATGGTCGTTTGAAGTTGACCCTTAAACTAACTCGTCCGAAAACTTAATCAATTGGAGTTCTTCGGACTCGACTTGGTGTTAGACATCCCTTATGACCCCTAAACACATATAACACACTTCAAATACTTAGGAATTAATCCTAACTCATGTGTAGAATTACAAGTCCTCCGGTCCGAGTCTACCCACACGTGAAGAAATGTTCGAATCTTAGCGGAAAATTTTGGGGGGTGTTACACTCATACTCAACTAAGGGCTCATTTTTGGAACCTCTTAGCTCAATAACATTGACACATATAGAATCAAATAGATAGGGGACCAAGTTTATACAAACACAAACAATACCAAGAAACTCTATTCTCATGAACATCTAACCTCAAAGTAAGAGTAGGGCACATGGGTGAACTCAACTCATGTTTTCGATAGCCTTACATACCTTAGTGAAGACTTGAAGAAAACCTTTATGTTGGGTCTTTAATGGAGAACTCAAATCTTGAAGCTCTTGGAAATCTTCTTGTTGGAGAAGGATTTGGAGAGGAAGAAGAAGAGAGAGAGAGAGAAGAGGTTTCTAGGGCTTTTAGAGAGAGAGTGGGGGTTGAAGAAATGATCCCAAAATAGTCTAGGGTGATACATATATAATTTGGGGTAATTCCCAAATTGCCTCTTCTCAAAAGTTCTGAAAAATAGGCAAAAATGCACTTGGCACGATAGTGGCGCATCGCACCATTGCAGCGCCAGGCTGAAACACGCCTAAAACCTGCACACTTCGTAGTGGCGCGCCGTGCCAGAGACCAAACTACTGAGGCATGTTTCTGGTGCGATAGTGGCGCGTCGCGCCCTTATAGTGCCAAGGCCAAATTTTCTGGGTTTTGGAAATTTGGCCTGAGAAACCCTGCGTCGTGCCCTTACAGTACCAAGGCCATTTCCCAGCAGTTTCAACCCAAGCCAAAAATGAAATTCCTGTTGTGCTAGTTCATCTTAGGATCGTCATATCTTTTGACTCCGAACTCCAAAATTTACGTTCTTGGTTGCGTTGGAAAGAAGACTCGACGACCCTTACTTTGATAGGTCGTGGTCCACCTAGATTGACGTCTTTCAAAAGATAGGGTCGTCAAAAGTCGACCCTTATATGAACTCACCCTAAACTTAGCCACGATGGATCTTTTGGGCTTAGCTCAGTCCTAGGGGTCCTTGGTGACCCCACATCACCTCTAACACTGCTCAGTCCCTCAGAAACTTATCTTAACTCACAAATATATTTCAAGATACTCGGGTTCGACCCCTTCCGAACACAAGAAGGGTTTGAATCTTTGGAAAATTTTGAGGAGTGTTACATGTTTGGTTCTAGCATGCATAACTGAATTGAATTTCATGTACAAGGCACTCAAGTTATCACAATACAGCGTAGGAACTGACTTAAGAAATACCCCAAGATCATAAAGTAAATATGTGATCCATGTCATCTTTGCTGCAGTGAAGGCTAGTGCTATATACTCAGCTTCAACATTTAATCTTGCTACTGTAGTCTATTTCTTGGAATTCCAAGAAATACAATTTGCACCTAGGTAGATGTTGTAGCCTATAGTTGATCTCTTAGTTAGGGCTGGACATAAAATATCAAAAAACGAATTACCGAACCCAATCGGCTATTTTAGTATTCGGTAATTTGATAATTTGATTCGGTATACGGTACTGAAGTATAAAATTCGGTATTTCAGTTTCGATATTTGATATTTATAATTTTACCGTTCGGTATTTGATATTTACCGAATACCAAAATTAAATTACGTCTGTTGGGCCTTATTGCCTAAAGGGGCTAAAGGCCCATAAATATTTTAAGACCAGCCATGTGCCCCTGCAACCCAACAACAACAAAAATCAGTACTTCAATGCCCATCCCTACTTTTACCTTTCTAATTTCTATTCATCCAAATGTGAAATGCCCAGCCCTAGATAGCACACAGCAACGCCAGCGTCTTCTTCCAAATTTCTCCATGTTAATTTCTGATTCTGCTCCATCTTCATACGGTCGTACCTCCTCCTTCTTCTTCTTCTGCGAGGTGAGTAGGTGACTGCTTACTTAGGTCCTTTCTTGATTTGTTTTTTTATCTTGTGGTTCATGTTGGGAGCTTGGGCCTTGGGGTATTTATCTATTCAATTCATTTTTTTGTATTTCATATTTTGTTCATGCTGACGTGGGAAGGGTATCGGGGAATATGGGTATAGTCACAAAGAAAAGGAAAAATTTAAGTTGTTTTGGTTCTTTTTGTTTAAGTTGAAGAAAGTACATAAGAGAAACATAGTATAACAATTTAGAAAATAAATATTATTTAAGCTTCTTTAAAATTCTTTCCGAGATGGCTCGTGATGTGTTGGCAATTCCAATTTCTAGTGTGGCATCGGCATGTGCCTTTAGCACCGGGGGCTGTATTCTTGATTTATTTAGGAGTTCTTTGACTCTGAAATTGGTGCAAGCTATTATTTGTCATCAAGATTGGCGTCGAAATGAGCCTTATCCCATAAATGTTGAAGAAGATTTTAAGGATCTTATAAAACTTGAACTTGTTATATTTTTTAGTTTTTGTATTTTATTTTTATATTTTTTTACCTAGTTTAATTGTTGACACATTTTAAATTCTTTTTAAATTTGGCAGATAGCTCAAAAGATTCCCTCGTTCTTGATTTGTAATCGCAAGATGCCTCAGGTATAAGGCTCTAAATTTTCATTTGATTATTCTACATTATTTTCACCAGTACTTTTAACTTTTGATAATGCCAAATGTTGCTTCTTATGATCACTTATCAGCCCCATTAACATTCTTTTGGGGGAGATTAATGATTTTGATGTGGTTGTTGATAATTCAAGTGCTTCTGCAGAATCTATGGAGGTGTAGCCTCTTGTATGCTTGTCTCTACTAATTGGCAGTACTAATAATCTTTTTATCCATGTAAGTTAAGACATTGTTGACAAAAACATGGCCAAGCATCACCCTAATTTGATCATATGTAGGAAGCAGTCAGGAATAGCTATTGGGCGTCTTTGTGAAAAATGTGATGTGCAAGAAGCAGCTGGATTGAAATTTCTCAAGTTGGAGAAAGTGATGTACACGATTGTATCTTCGTGGTTTATGATATCAGAATGAAGAAAGACGATAGTGTAAAAAAACCCCAAAAAAATTTCTAAGATTCAGACCTTTCTTGTATTCGGGTAGGGTCAAACTCTATTATTGTTAAGTATATGCATGAGTTAAGATGAGTCCCTGAGTAATTGAAGAGTGTTGGAGGTGATGTGGTGTCACAAAGGACTCCTAGGACCAAGCTAAGTCCAAAAGATTCGTCGTGGCTAAGTTTTAGGATGAGTTCATATAAGGGGTCGACTTCTAATGATCCTATCTTTAAAAGACGACAATCTGGGTGGACCACGACCTATTAAATTAAAGGTCGTCGAGTCTTCTTTCCAATGCCACCAAGAATGTAATTTTTGGAGTTCGGAGTCAAAAGATATGATGATCCTAAGATGAACTAGCACGGCATGAATTTCAGGCCTGGGTTGCAACTGCTGGAAATTTGGGCTTGGTGACGCAGTGGCGCGAAGCGCCACTATCGCGCCAGGAATAAGCCTCAGTAGTTTTTCCCCTGGCGCGGTGCGCCACTACGAGGTGTGCAGGGTTCTCAAGCCTATTTCCCTAGAACCTAGAAAACTTGGGTTTGGCGTTGTAAGGGCGCGACGCGCCACTATCGCGCCAGAAACAAGCCTCAGTAGTTTGGTCATTGGCGCGATGTACCACTAAAAGATGTGCAGGTTTTTAGCCTATTCAACTTGGCGTCGCAGTGGCGCGATGTGCCACTATCACGCCAAGGGTGTTTTTGGCCTATTTTCCAGATTTTTTGAAGAAAGGGCAATATGGGAATTTTCCCAAATTATATATGTATCAGCCTTAGCATATTTTGGGGCCATTTTTAACCCCCCTCTCTCTCTCTAAAAGCCCTAGAAATCCCTCTCTTCTTTTTCAATCCTTCTCCAACAAAGATTTCATTCAAGAGCTTCAAGAAATTCAAGTTTCCCATTGAAGACCCAACAATAAGGTTTTCTTCAAGTCTTCACTAAGGTATGTAAGACTACTCAAAACATGGGTTGAGTCCACCCATGTGCCCTACACTTTCTTTGAGGTTAAATGTTCATAAGAATGGAGTTTCTTGATAAGCCTATGTCCAAATGAGTCTTGTAATCCATTAATGTGATTCTTGTTATGTTGATGTTGTTGAGATAAGAAATTTCTAGAAAGAACCTTCATGTGAGTATGAGTTTATGAAGATGAGTCGTTAAACATGCTTTATTGATTTTTCTTAACTATGTGGATTATGACAAAAATGCTAATTTTCTTAAATATGTTGTTATCTTGAATTGTTGATTTAAAACCTTGAAGTTGTGGTGAGTCCCAAAAGATTTGTTAAATGAATAGAGGAAAGATTGGATAGATATGTATGTTGTTATAAATGCATATTTAATCTACTCTTGAAAAATATTATTGGGATTGATCAGATTGTATGATTGGGAGAGGTTTGATTATGATAGAGTTGATGAGTTGACAAGGTTGTAAATGAGACTTGTCGATATGATTTGATTGAGTTGATTGGATGGAGTTTTATGAGCATTGAGTCTTGGGAGGAGTATCGAGCACCAAATTGGGCAAGAGTATAGTCCATACTCGAACCCAATAACTACGTGTGCCATCATACTCGAATTTGGATTGTGACAACTTGCTTCTACTTGCTTCTACTTTTATCTCTGCCTTGTGACCTCTAAACTTGCTTCTCCCTCTGTCTTCAGTATACAAAATATCGGAGTGTGAAACTGAAAAAGATGAAATTGAGATCTTCTTCTTATCTCTTTATTTAAGACATCACTCTTCGCATATTCTATAGTTACAACACTACTAGGAGAAGAACTAGTCAAAAAAATTGAAGAGTTTTTCAAAAGTCTGGCAGAGTGTTAAAAAGTCAGAGTCCTTGTATTTCTTCATTAAACTGTACACCTATTCTAGAAAGGTGCTCAAGGACACCTAAAAAATTATTTATATGATTAGAAATAGAATTGTCCTTTTTATTTCTGATATTCATCAATAATTATAGTAGGAAAAACTTTTTATTGCCAATCTTCGAAGCATAAAGTGTCTTAGGCTTATCCAATAAACTTCTAGGACGTGTTTCATTCATAATGTGATTTTTAATTTTATCTTCAACCCATTATTTGATATAGAACAAACCTATAGGTGCTCAAATTTCCATTCCTTATCATTCATAAACTGAGGTTTATTAGAAGCAAACACAGGTAAATTTATTTTCTTGACAAATAAAAGATCTTTCATCTTTCCTTTTCAAATATGATAATTATTATGAAGGAAGGGAAACTTTTCTAAACGCCTCATAGTCTCCTATTCATAATTGTGGAGTGCTTCACAACCATGAACAAAACCCTATTTGACACAGTATGTTGGACTCCGAAGACCATTTCAAAACCTCCTGCTCTGATACCAAGTCTGTCACGACCCGAACCTAGGGCCTAGACGTGACACGATGAATGATACACCCAAAGGTATCTCACTCAAGCCTACTAGCATTCATTAAGCATTTCATTGGTAATGGTAAACAATAATAAGCGGAAATAAAAGCATTTTTCCATTTATGTCCAAACATACCTCTACTAATAGACTTGGCGGGGGTTAAGACATGTCCCTAGCTCACCCTCAATATAAGTGTCAAGAAATGTCTTCATAAAAATCTTACTATTCTACATAACATAAGCTTAGAATAAAAAGGATGTCGTTCTCGAAACATGGGAACTCACCACAAGAAATCTTCAACTAACTTGAACTAGCCACGTGGAGGGGAGTTGAGGAGTGACGCCGGTTCCTACATGGTGATATCATGTAGGCAAAAGTATGCATTAGTACTTTGAATGTACTAAGTATGTGAGTATGCTATGAAATAAAGAACATAAGAGAGACATGAGTAAGCAATATGCATAAGTGAATGCATGTATTAGACATCATCATATGAAACTTTAAAATATTTATTTTGTGGGGAAGTGACCATAACCGATATTTAAGACCATGCGAGCTATTACATGGAATTCAACATAAGCCCCTATATTGGCACGGGGAGACTACTTGCCAGGTAGAACTCCATTCAGATTACATTTAATTATTTAACAGTTAGTGGCTACAAAGGCCTAGCCGACAAGGGCTCCTATGGTGGCACATAGTTAATGCAATATGAGACTTTACTTAAGAACTCCTTAGGTCGAGTTCCCATCTACATGCTACATTCGGTGCTAGGTCAAATCCCATAGAATAATATTTATATATCATAATAACATAAGCATTGTATAACTTTAGACATCAAATCATCATCGATGGAATAGCTCATTAAAACCTTTGGTTTATAATATCATCATGACTACCATGCCCTATTTACCATTCTACTAATGAACCTTGATTTATAAGAAAATTAGGTCTACAATCAGTGGTAGCGTTCCGGGTACCATGCTAATCGAACCTTCCATTTTGGAAAAATGTTGAAAAGCATTGACGGCCTATAGGGAGGTCAAACATGTCATATCATAACCTTAGACATTTCATTTGATTCAATGTGAGAATTGTCCTTTCACATTGAAACCTTAATTTGGCTAAGAAGCCCTTTTATCAACCAATCATTCATTCAATCATTTCACAAGACTCCCTTAAACATGGGCATTTGCTTCATAAATTTTTATTTGGAGTCAAACTTTCAATTCAACTTCATTTCAACATAAGAAAACTAGGTGGGTTCATTTCATATAACTTTCAAATACATTTAAAGAATACTTGTATGCATGAGAGTGATATGAATGCATCAAATCAAACATCTTAAAAATAGCACACCATATGCACTTTAAAACTACTTTCAAGCTTTCATATAAGTACCTTGATAAACCATCCATTTCATGTAAATAAGAATCAACATAAGTCAATATAGGTAATAAACTTCAAATATTCAAGAATCTATACATTTGGAATCATAGTATGAAAATTCCTAAAAATTTTCATCACTTGAAATTAAGAGTCAATATACATATATATCAATAGGAGTAAATAAACTTAAATATACTATAATCTATGCATTTGAAACCATTAGGTAAAATAACATAAGATTTCATCATTTAAAAATTGATATGCAAAGTTGAGAAAACATTTGGGCTCCATGGGTGGAAGAACCCATGGATGAAAACCCACATACCTTAGGGAGGAACTTGAAGAAGATTTGGAGAAGTCTTGGTCTTCAATGAGGAGCCTTGAATCCTTGAGTTTGATAGAAAAATTGGAGGGGATTATTTGAGAGAGAAGAGGATGAATTTTAGGGTTCTTTAGAGAGGTGAAAGGCGGAAAAATGACTCCCAAACATACCCAAGTTCGTGTATATACATTTAGGGAAAATGCCCAAGTTGCCCTTCATCAAAAAATCTGGAAAATAGGCAAAAAAAACTTCTGGCGCTATAGCTGGCGCGACGCCCCAGCACCCAAACTACTGAGGCTAGTTTGCCTGAAATTCCGCAGAGATAGTTTGTGGTAAAATGGTGGCGTTGGAAAGAAGACTCGAAGACCTTTAATTTGGTAGGTAGTGGGCCACACAATTAGTTATATTCTAGGATATATGGTCATTGGAAGTTGACCCTTATACGAACTCATTCGGAAATTTGGTCGAGACTAATTCTTTGGACTCGACTTGGTTTTAGGGATCCCTTATGACCCTAAACCACATATAATACCCTTAAATTACTTAGGAATTGATCCTAACTCATGAATGCACTTCAAAGTCGTAGAGTACGATCCTATACGTACATGAAAAATGCTACGAGTCTTGGCGTAGAAATTTTTGGGGTGTTACAGGTACTCACCCCTTGCTTCTACACTTGTGTAGGTTGTGAGCCCGGACCTGATTGATCTCTTTGCGTTTTATACCACATCCGAGGCTATCATCTCGAGTGTTGAGGTATCTTTTACATCCATCTAACGGACACCTCTTACTCCTTTAATATGTTTTAGTCCTATTTTAGAGACAAAGACATTGTGACTGTATTTTCTTTCGTACTTCGGTAATGTATAAGTGGCTTGTACACATAACAACCAATCTTGAGGGAATTTGAGTTTGTTTTATGTGTTTTTGATTAAGTTAAATTTTGATTTATTTTGTTTTCTTCCGCATCTACTTTCCGTTGGGTATTAGAATGACTTGTCTCGGTGGGTTGAGATGAGTGTCATTACACCCGGATTTGGGTCGTGACATATATGACGGAGAGAGTATGTTTTACTGAATTTAATATCAAATATACTTTTTTCTCACGTAGATACTTTCTTGTGACAATTTTTGTTCTTTTTGGATATCCAAACGAAATATATATTCAAATAAAAAACTACAGAAAGAACAACTAAGATCAATCATGCAAAACAAGCAAATCAGAAATAACAATTTATAGCAAAAATATCAAAGGGTTAAAATTGAGTATTTTTATGATCAAAACAAAATCATTGGTTCATTTGATTGCTGCTTTGTGATGAGTTAATTGGGCATAATCCTAGTCAACTAATCATTAAAATCACACATTGTTCATGTAACACCCCTTAAAATGTTATTGATTCATGGATCCTTTCATTCATGAAGTCCAAATGAATTATCAAAATTTTCTATTTAATTCAAGCATGAAACTTTATGGATTTTCATATCATGATTCCAAATGCATAGATTATTAAATATTTGAAGTTTAATTACCTATCTTATATTAACTTATATTGGCTTTTAAATGCATTAAATTGTTGAGTTATCAAAAATCCTTATATGAAGACATAAAAATGTTCTAAAGTATTTTGATCATGTTCTAAAGTATTTTGATCATGTTCTAAAAGTATTTTGATCATGTTCTCTCATTCCTAAAGTATTTTGATCATGTTCTCTAATTCCTAAAGTATTTTGATCATGTTCTCTCATTCCTAAAGTATTTTGATCATGTTCTAAAGTATTTTGATCATGTTCTAAAAGTATTTTGATCATGTTCTCTCATGCCTAAAGTAATTTGGGTATAACTTTTCATAGGATGGTCCAAATTAGGTGATTCAAATTTTTGAATAACCACAACCTCATTACCTACAACTTTCATGAAGAACATATCTTAATATTCGGAGTTTAAGTAGATCAAATAAATTGATCTTTGCAAGACATAGTGCTGTGACGGAATAGAGTATTTGTAGAATAAAATTCATATCTCGATGTAGAATGCTCCAAATTGAATAATTCTTAAACTAACTGAAACTAGACTTCTATAGCTACAATTCTTATGAAGATATCAAATCCGAATAAGGAATTTATCTTATTCAAACGCAGCTTCGAAAACGGATATTCCGTTAAAAGAGATTTCATCTCACCTACCATAGAAAGATCTAGAACCATTTGACATCATCCATGACATCAAAATTCTTCATTGAATTTTCAAGATCATCCTTTATGATTATGTTTATTTATGTTTAGGTCCCTCCTCCACACCTATAAATACCCACCTTATTTCCTCATTTTATTCACCAAGCTTTCTTAAGCATTTCTTCTCTCTATATACTTCTTCTCAAATATAGTTTTAGTTTTAGTAGTATAAAAATACTACTCTGGTTATTCTTATACTCTGGGTAGTATACAAAATGCTCCGGCGAAAAGAAAAGGCTAAGGGTCCAAGAGTGTTCCAATTCGGAGTAAACCTTCGGATTTAAGGTATGTAAGGCTTTCATAGCATTGGATTGAGTTCGTCCATGCGCCCAATATTTAAATTCATTATAATTGAGTTATAGTTGAGATTCATCCAAATCTTGAATTCTAAATAAAATAATTCTTCTTCTATTGAGTTTGATATATTTATGCATTAATATTATTATTATTATTATTATTGTTATCTCTCATATTATTGGAATTATTGTTCATGGCTACTTTCCCATGAATCCTAATTGATTTGATGTTCATGAAAATTTTTACACATGTTTTTAGTAAATATGTTGACTTTTTATTATTTTCATTGATAAAAAGAAAGTTATATGAATTAATACTATATATGTATTTTATTGAGTTTTGAAAGAGCAAAAGAGTTGAATTTGAATGAATTTGAGAAAAATGATATTTTGAGCAAGATATTTTGATGAGATGTAAATGATGTTTTTGGAAGTATAATGATTGATGAACATGAAATGAGATGAGTTTGATAATTTAAATTAAAGTCCAATGAGACTAGATGATGAGTTTAATATGAGCACATATTTTGGGAGTAGTATTGAGCACCGAGTTGGGTAAGAGTTAATTGACTCAAACCCCAGAACTACGTAGCCAGCGTAGGATGGAGGCTATGCCTTTTAAGTCCCAAAAAGAGGACTTTGATGAGTGGATCCAAGATGGTGATGTCCTTTACCCTGGCAAGGTATTGGATGGATGTGGCAACGACATCGCTTCGTTGTATCATCGCTAGCTCATAAGTGATGGTTGTCGGTTAGAGAAACTCCCAATTGAGTAAGAATTGCTTGTTACTATTATTTTTATTATTATATTTTAAACTTGCATTACATATTGATGTTGAGATGATGTTGAGTTCTGAGCTGAGTTTTCTTGAGAGGAGTTTCTTGATATTTGTCCTTACCTTCCTGCCATTTTACATACTCGTAGATTCCACGTACTGATGTCATTCGACCTGCATCGTTTTATGATGCAGATACAGGTGTTAGAGATCCTCAACAGGCGCTTCGTTGAAGATCATTATTTTTCAACTATTTGGTGAGTACTTCTTATATTCGGAGGAACTCTTTATCCTTTAATTATTGTTGAGTATTATGTTTCTTTTAAGGTAGCCATGGACATGTCATTGACACCATCTAAGAGTATTAGAGGCTTCATAGACAGAGTTTAATGATGTAATTGGAGTAGTTCTCCTTTGAAACTACTTCTTCAAAAAAAAAAATCTTCTTTCATTAAATGTTGTTAATGGAGAGCCCATATAAGTATTCTTATTAAGTCTTCCGTTGATGAATGAATAAGTGATGAGACCAAGTGGTTCTCTCAGAGGCCAGAGATGATTTCTCAATGCCGACCACGCCTAGGGTACCCTCTCGGGGCATGACAGTTCAAACCCATTAAAACTTTCTTGGATGAATTACATGAATTTGAGTAAATTTTGCCTACCAGTAATCAAAATTGAGAGGAAGAGACACCTGCAATTCTATTTCCATCAAAATTTCTTATTTGAAAATTATAATAATGCGAAACTAGAAGATATTTTCTTCATTTTAATTTATTTGATCTATTTTTCTTTTGGTTCATTTAAAAGAGAATGATTCTTTCCTTTTTTAATAACTGTTTATTTCCAAATTTGAGCATAACATATTTAAAAAAATAAAATTAAAGAATATTTTAATATATTTGACATATTTTTAAGTTAAACAGAACATTTAGTAATGTCAACGGTGAGGAATGACTTTACAAGATTCATAAGTCTTTTTTATTTTTTAAACTTTGTATCAAGTCAATATAGACCAAACAAATTGTTGGTGTTATATATTGACTATAACTTGACTCTTTATTTATTTTTGAAGTATTAGGCTTACTACTTAGTTAATTTCTTTGGCTACCATTATCCTAGCTTTAGGTGGTTTAAAAAATAAGTGATAATTCAATTCAATCCATTAAATATAAGTTGGATAAATGTTCATATTAAAAGGAATCAAATATTGCTATTATTCAATAAAAAATGGATAATATGAATATCTATATTATCAACATCCATTTGTTTGCTTGATATTTTTCACGAGTTCTTATCTTTTGGGAGTCTAACCTTATTTTGATTTTTAACTTTGTGTTCTCACCTGATCATGTATATATATAAATATCCATATTAATATTCGTCGCTTAATTCATTTTTGTTTGTATTAAATATGAGCAAGTAAGATATTTTATTATTTTTATTTAACCTATTTTTTACTACTTATATTCAATCCAATCGATCCATTCATTTGTCACTTCTAACCAGTCTGAGCGGATCATGTCATGTTATAGCGTCATGGAGCTAAATGAAGGAATGGAATTGAGGATCAACATTAATAAAATTTAACTACTCCCTTTGTCCAGCAATATTTATGCACTATTGACTTGACATATGAATTAAGAAGCAGGAAATAATAGGAGTAATTTTACCAAACCACCTTTATTAAAGACAAGCTATCTAAACATTGGAAAATAGATAGTGTTTAATAGCAAGGATAAAATAGACATATATAATAAATTATTCATTGATTTTATAAACTAAACAAATATCATCATACATTTCAAAATAATATAGTGAACAAATAAAAATGGACGGAGGGAATATACCTAACATAATTGTCTGATTTAGCAAGTGACAATTCAATTGGGGGCGGTGAGCACCAACAAGCATTGATAATATTACAGTAAATTAAGTGTTGGAAAAAATGTGGACTAACACAAAAATATATATGATCAAAATAAAAAAAGGGCAGTCCGGTGCACTTAAGTTCCCGCTATGCGCAGGGTCCGGGGAAGGGCCCGACCACAAGGGTCTGTTGTACGTGGAAACCTTTTTAAATAAGGAAAAAACCACTCGCCAAGAGAAGCAACTGATATCACTATAGTAAGGAATTTTACACTGAATAGTCATGAGTACAATATTCAAAGTGACCACAACACACTCAAAATGAATAACACTCTTTTGATTTTCTACCTTACTAAAAATATCGCTCACACTCTATTTTTCATCATAAACTATCTTCTTATAGTCTATGGAATACCTCACTTTGTTCTCTAATATTTTTTTCTCTCTATCTTGGGGTGTTTTACAAATGAGCAAGAGTACCCTATTTATAGGAAGAGAAAAAACCTCCCTATGTCACTGATGACATAAGCAAATGTAGAAATTTCAATATTTTAATGTGAACAGATTGTTTGGTCGGTTCAACAAAGGTGTGTGAATATATCATTTGAACAATTGTCAATTTCAACAAAGGTGTGTGAAGATATCTTTTGACCGGTTGTTAATTTCAACAAGTGTGAACAAATATTTTGACCAATTGGCCACATCTTCAAGACATGATAATTTTTACTAAAAAAAGATAAAACATCTTCCATAAACTCATGAACTGGACCTTACATTACGTACATGTGTTTGGTTTAACAAGTGACAATTCAATTGCCCATATATCAAGAAAATTTAATGCTACTAAATAATGGTACATACTAGAGCGGATTTCATTTACCTTTTATTGGAGAAAATACACCTAATATGGGCTGTGGTGTAGTCGTAAGACGGCTTCATCTTTAATTAAAGGTTTCTGGTTCAAGCACTGAATATGAAAAAAATTCTGTTATTTTATAAAATTTATACCATGTCATTTTTTCAATTATTTTATTTTGAGAAAAGACTCAAATATGTCAATAAACTTTGAGAAAAGACTCATTTAAGTCATCCGTTAAAGTTTGTTTTATCTATACGATTATCGTTTGAGAAAAGGCTCATCCATGCCATTATTTTTTTACTCTAATTTTACAAAACTATTTTTTACACGCTGCCTATTATAATTCGGTCACATCATTAATTTTTTTTTTTTAAAAAACAAATTTTAAAAATTATTTATGGAATTAAAAAAAAAACATGTATTAAACAGATAATTAAGTCCCAAAATTTAGAAAAACTGCTTTGATTCGTATTTTTATCGTTGTTTTTGAAATTAGATCATTCTTCGCTATTGTTTTTTGAGTCTGTTCAAAATTTCAAGTGATTTGAAGTTCTGGAGAAAATTCTACCGTTAAAGGATGTTGAAATTTTGAAACTTTGAAAAAAAATCAAATGAATCTTGTTGAGTTAGGTTGAATTCGAGCTCAAAAAATATTGGGTTTGGAATCTAGCTCGAAGCGATGCTACTCTTGAAATTTGAGGTGATTTCGTGAAAAATTGATGAAGTTGTAAATTTGGGAGTTCTTGAGGAAGAAGGAGGAAAAAGAGTACATTTAATCCAAAATCTCAATTGAAAAGTGTTAAAAGTTGTTTGGTTCTTGTTGAGTTAGGTTGAGTTTTTTTAAAAGAAAAAATAATTAATGAGGTGGTCGAATTATAATTGACCACGCAAAAATAGTTTTGCAAAATTGGAGTTAAAAAATAATGGCATGGATGAGTTTTTTCTTAAACAACAATAACATAGATGAGTCAAACTCTTAATGGATGACATAAATGGTGGGCTTTTTTTCTCAAAGTTCGATGACATATTTGACCATTTTTTCTTTTATTTAAATAACTAAAAGTAGGATTTTCAAAACCATCTCATCATCTCGGTATCAGTACAGTTCGATTAATTTTTGATATTTTGTTTTAAAAAAAATATGAAAGTTAGAACACGTTACTATATATACGTGGGTATGACTTTGATAAAAAATCTCTAGATATTTTTATTGTTTACAAGGTGATGAATCAAGAAAACAAGAATAGAGATTCATCCCATTATATTATGGTAGTGTAAAACAATATTAAGCAAAGACAAAAATATAATTTACATCATACGAGCAGAAAGAAATCAATCAGCACGAAACTCAAGAACTGAGTTTACTTAATTATGTATCCAATGTGAGAGATTTAAACCATAAGAGATGAAAAATATCTAATAACTTGTAGTTTTTTTATCCAAGACGTTGGAATACCTTGTAGTTTACTAATTACTACTCGAGAATTGAGATGTTATAACTAATTTAGTTTCAATCGGAGTAGTATAAGAAGTTTTAGTGTTAGAGCTTTGAGTGTTAATTATGTTGTCGCTTGTAGTCACTTCCATTATCTCAAGTCTAAATTATTATTTTTTTCATATTTTATTATTTTAAAACTTGATGTATAAAATATTTTACCCATATATTATTCGATACGAAATCCGTATTTTTTGGTTAATTCTTACAAAATAAAAAATCTACCTAATTATTCGGTACGGTTAAATTTATATAAAAACCATCAGTTTTATTAAAAAAAACCTAAAAATCGATTCGGTTGTTTAAATCGGTTTTTTGAAAATCATTGACACCCCTAAAGAGCGCCAACTCCAAATGACCCTGCATTGTGCGATTTGAATTTAATTGTGGCTCCAATGCGACTCCAAAAGAAGATTTTTTATATGGATCTAGAGATGATGTGACTTCCCTTCCTTGAGACTTCTGGTCTTATGTCCTCCACACAGGCCTTGAATGCTTCTTCTTATAATGAAGTCGAGTTATGGCATCGTAGATTAGGGCATCTTCATGTGTCAAAGATGCGAGTCTTAGTTCCTGAGAAAGTATTAGACAGATGTGGCAACGACATCGCTTTGTTGTATCGTTACTAGCTCATAAGTGATGGTTGTCGGTTAGAGAATCTCCCTAAGAAGTAAAGTATTATATTTCAGATACTGAGTTGCATTTAATGTTGCATATCATTTTGAATCATTGTCATATGTTATTGCATGCTTTATTGAGTTGAGTAGCCTTATGTAAATTTTCTTTTGCCATTTTACATACTCGTATATTCTATGTACTGATGTCATTTGACCTGCATCATTTTATGATGCAGATACATGTGTTAGAGATCATCAGCATGCAACGTTGAGGACCTATCTTCTATAACTTTTGGTGAAACCTCTTTGCATTTTGAGCAACTCCTTCCTTTTTAGCTTTATGTTATTTTCTTATTTCTTTGAAGTAGTCGTGGACTTATCTCGTATCTTTCTAGTAGTAGTAGAAGCTTCATTGACTGATTACAGTGGAGTTATGTTGAGTCATTTAGAGTCTGTTTTAAAAACTACGACTTTCATTATTGAAGTTATGATATTTGCCTTATATTTTAAATGAGTACTTTAAGTTATTTTAAAGTTTATGAGAATGATATGTGATTGCCCACGTGATGTTACTCTTTTATTGAATTTGAGTCTTCTGCTGAGTGAGTTAGCCAGGTCAAGTGGTTTGCTTTAAACCAGCAATGTTTTTCTATTTTTGAATGCCGGCCATGTCCAGGATGTAAGCTCGGAGCGTGACACTTCATTTACTAATTTAAATGAAAACTTCCGATCGACATTTAGTTTTGGTGATCTCTCAACTGTGAATGTGATGGGAATAAAACCAAGAATGGGTGTGCAAAATCATATCTAATGTGTTCTATGTTCCTGTTTTGAAAAGCAATTTAGTGAGTGCCGGCCAATTGTTAGAAAAAGGATATGTCATCACCTTAGGAAATGACACATGTGAAATTTATGATCCTTCTAAAGGAGTTATTGTTGTTGTAAAAATGAGTCGAAACATGTTATTCCTTTGAAGATTGAAAATGTTCAATTTTGATCTATGACAGAAGTGAAAAATCCTTCATGGTTGTGGCTTTTTCGATATGGTCACTTGAACTTTGGTGGCTTGAAGATCCTTCAAGGGAAGACTATGGTGATGGGGTTTCCTGAAATTATGGTTCCCTTCCAAGTTTGTGAAGAATGTGTTGTTGGCGAACAACATCGTTCTCATTTTCTCAAAAATAAGTCATGGAGATGCAAAGAGGTATTGGGGCTGGTACACTCAAATATTTGTGGGCCAATAACACCAATCTCAATTGGAGGCATAAGATATTCTATCACCTTTATTAATAATTATTCTAAAAAGACTTGGGGTGTATATTCTGCAAGAAAAGTTGGAGGCTTTCATTGTATTTAAAAGTTTCAAAGCTCATGTGGAGAATGAGACTGGAAGGACCACTAAGAACCTTCAAACAGATCACAGAGAAGAATATTTCTCTAAGGTATTTGATGAATTTTGTGAGACTTGTGACATTCGAAAAGAGCTCGAAATAACATATACAGCAGAACAAAATAGTGTGGTAGAAAGGAAGAGTAGAACCATTCTCAATATAATTCGTAGCTTGCTGGCTCGTGAAAGAGTTCCAAAGGAATTTTGTCCGGAAGCAGTGAATTGGAGCATTCACATCTTGAACAGAAGTCCCAGTTTTGCTCTTTGAGATATGACACCAAAGGAAGTTTGGAGTGGAGGAAAATCGGCAGTAGACCACTTCAAAGTGTTTTGGTTCCATTGCTTATGCACATGTTCCACAAACAAAAAGAAAGAAGCTTGATAATAGAGGTGAGAAGTGTATTTTTCTTGGTGTTACGAGGCATCCAAGGCATACAAGCTGTTCAATTCGTTGACAAAAAAGGTTGTGACAAGCAGAGATGTCGTTTTTGATGAAGAGAACACTTGGGATTGCAATATGTAGCAATTAGTCCAATCTTAATTAATAATGAAGTCGAAGAAGTAGTTGTAGTATTTGAAAATTATGAAACTTCTACTCAAGCAACTTCTGAAACTTCATCATCAGTTTTGGAAGAAACTGATGTAGTTGATCAGCCTCCTCTTCATGCTCGCAGAAGGCCCGTTTGGATGATGAATTATAAGGTTAACTAAATTGATGTTAATGAATATGTTTTCCACTTTGTACTTGCACTGTATTCATATTGCGATCCTACAACTTTTGAGAATGTTGTCAAAAAGGAGAAATGGAGGAAAGCTAGATGAGATTAATGTTATTGAAATAAATGGCACCTGGAATTTATTAGACCTTCCGAAGGGGAACAAAACCATTGGTGTTAAGTGGATCTATAAGACAAAACTAAACAAGATGGTGAAATTGACGAGTATAAGGCACGATTGGTGGCTAAGGAATATAAGCAGGAGTATGGTGTGCACTACACTGAAGTTTTTGCTCTAGTTGCAAGGCAATACAACATCAAAATGGCAATTGCTTTGAAAGAACAAATTCATAGCCTATCTTTTAGTTGTATGTCAAATCGGCTTTCATACGTGGATACTTGGAGGAAGAAGTCTTTATCGAGCAACCTTCTAGTTATATTAAAATTGGATCTGAGCATGTTGGGAAAAAAGACTGCAAACAACTTAAAGAACATATGCTAAAAGTAAGAGGCCTTTAATACTAACATCCCAAGAAAATAGGAAACTACTAACAATTTAAATTTGGCCGATTCATACTTTGAATCAGTCTTTAATACTCCCTATTAATTCAAAGTTACCTTAAATAGATAAACTTGTCTTCTGCCAAGTCTTCGTCAGTATATCAGCTAATTGCTTATGAGTGCTGCAATGCTTCAATATTATTTCTCTTTTTCTACCAAATCACGAATGAAATGGAAGCAGACATCAATGTGCTTAGTTCTGCTATGAAAACTTGGGTTCTTTGTCATGGAGATCCATACTTTGTTGTCACAGTATATCTCTGTTGCACTTTTTTGCTTATGCTGAAGTTCTACTAACATCCTTCTAAGCCAGATGACGTGACAAGCTGCTGAAGTTGATGCAATGTACTCGGCTTCTGAGGTTGACAACATTGTTATATCTTGCTTTTTTGAACTCCAAGTCACCACACCTAAACCTAGAGTGAAAACATGAGTTGAAATGCTCCGTCTATCATCCAACATACCAACATAGTCACTATCAGTGAACCCACATAATCTGAAATTGGAAACTTGTGAGTACTAAATCTCATAGTTCATAGTTCCAGGAATACAATGCAAAACCCTTTTTTCTGCTCCAAAATGAACCTTTGAAAGTTGTTGCATAAACCTGAAAATGACACCAACATATAATGCAATTTCGAGGCGAGTGTGGATTAGATAAATCAAACCTCCAACCAGGCTGCTGAAAATTCTAGCATCATCCATCTCTACTCTGTTATTAAGCTACAATTTTTCACCAACATTCATATAGTAGCTGTAGGCTTGCTATTAAGCAAATCAAATTTAATGAGAAGGTCCCTGGCATATTTCGTTTGTGACAAAAATATTCCATATTCAGCTTGATGGACTTCAAGTCCAAGAAAATAATGTAATAAACCCATATCTGACATCTCAAACTCATTCATCATTTGATACTTGAATTCATCCATAAGAGAAATAGAAGAGCTAGTATAAATGTTATCATCAACGTAAAGGCAAACAATAATGAAATCATTACTTTTATTCTTTACATACAATGTGGGTTCATTCTTACTTCTCATGTATCCCTTTGTCTAAAAATACCCATCGATTTTTCTATACCACGCTCGAGGGGCTTGCTTCAAATCATATAATGCCTTTTTTAGCTTGTATACCTTGGTTTCATTTCCCTTTTTTATGAAACCTTCTGGTTGTGCTACATAGACCTCTTCTTGTAAGTCTCCATCGATAAATGCCAACTTGACATCAAATTGATAAACTAGCCAATGTGACAGTGTAGCCAATGTTAGACTGTTTCAAATCAAGCGACTGGAGAAAATGTTTCTTCAAAATCAATACCATATTTTTGCACATATGCTTTTGCCATTAGATGAGCTTTATGCTTCTGTAAGCTCCCATCTGCTACCAACTTTGTTTTGAAGACCCAGTTTAAGCAAATTACATTTTAGTCCTCTGGTAATTCCCCCATCTCCCACGTGCCATTCTTTTTGATAGAATTCATCTCTTCTTGCATTACACTTTACCACTCTTTCTTTTCAGCTTCTTCTCCATAATGTGTAGGATCTGAAACAACAAAAGAAAATTGACAAGATGTATACATGTCACTAGCATACTTGGAATTCGAATTTTTAAGCCTTGTTGATATTTAATGGAATTGGCTCATCTGGAGACTCTTCAAGAGTTGTAAGAGGTTCTTCTTGGTGAAGCTGAAGAAGATGAATTCGGGGAAGTTCTTGTTACATCTCGAATATTTCTACGCTAAGATTCGAACCATTCTTCGTATGCGTATAGGCTTGACCTCGAAGACTTCAAATTGTATATATGATCGAGGATCAATTTCTAAGTATTTAAAGTGTATTAGATGTGTTTTAGGGTCATAAGGGATCTCTAACACCAAACCAAGTCCAAAAAATTTCTATCGGCTAAGTTTTCGGATGAGTTCGAACAAGGTTCAACTTCAAACGGCCATAACTTTGAGAATATTAATATTTAATTATCCCTTGACCTATCATATTAAAAGTCTTTGTATCCTCTTTCCAAAACCACCGAGTTTGCCTCATTTTGATTTTGGAGTAAAATGTTATGATCGTTTTACCAAAGACTACTGCTGCAGCAGTTTGGAGGCTTGGCGCGGCGTGCCACTAACGCGCCTGAAACTAGCTACAGTAGGGAATTTGGCGTGGCTGCCACTATAGCGCCAGCAAGGTCATGGACCCGTTTTTCAATTTTTTCTTGAGGAAGGGCATTCCGGACTTTTCTGCACCCTTCCCAAACCTAACCTATTACGTTTTTAGACTAAAAATCGGCCTCCTAGGGGTATTTTCTTCTCATTTACCCTTAGAATCTTGGAGAAAAGAGATTAGAGAGAAGAAGAAGAAGAGCTAAGTTTCAAGCCATTCCTTCAAGTCTTGATTTTTTTTTGAATTCCAGGTATGTAAGGCTAACACAATGTTGGACCGAGTTCGTCCACGTGCCCCTTCATCTTTATTGATTCGAGTTGGGTTAAGTTGGATTTTTTGAGTTCCTTGAATTGAATTCTTGAGTTATCTATTGTCTTTTGAGTTCCTTGAACATATTTAAAATACGTATTGATGTTGTTCATGGGTTGAGTATATGATTTGGATACATGTTCATGTCTTCATTCACATGAACCCTAATTGAAGATTATATTTGATTTTGAGCATTGATTGTACAAGAGTTTGAGTTTTCACATAAGTTGATTTTTTCATTATTTTGAACATTAATATCTTGAGCATAAATGATGGTTTTGAGACAAAGTTTTAATGAATTGTGATTGATTTTCAAAAATATATTTCTGAAAGAACTTGATAATTTGAGCACGAGTCGAACCCGAGTTGAATTGAAAAAATCTTTAAGATTTTAACCATTTTGATCTAGATTTCGCGATGCATTATTTTGAGTCAAAATTGCATATTTTAAAGATATTTAAAAGAGTTGAGCATTTAATCTCAATGAGTGGATTGGATTGAGTTGATTTGAAGGAGTATAATGATTGAGATGTGATTGAGTTTAGATGGGACTCCAACTAGACTAGTCGAAAGTTTTGATTGAACTGATTTATTTAAGTTGCACGAGCATATTCAGTTTTTGGAGTAGTATCGAGCATCGAATTGAGTGAGAGTAAAACTCAATAACTATGTAGCCACCGTAGGAGAGGATTGAACCGCTAAAGTTGGATGTTTCCCTATTTCATTTTCCTTAAAAGATATGATTTGATTGATTGGTGGATCCAGATTGGTAGATTCATCCTTTACCTTGACAAGTATTGGACGAACGTGGTAACGGTGTTGGTTTGTTGTACATCACCTACTTATAGGTGGTGGGATTGTTGTCATTAAGAGAAACTCCAGATTGTGCATGAAAGTATATGACATGTTGTAAAAAAGTAGCATATTACTGAGTCCTTCTTAAAGCGCTGTTATATTTTATACTTGCATATCATACTGAGTTGGGTGAGTTTCATTATATCTTGAGTACCTTTGATGTATTGTTATTTCATTATGCCATATTACATACTCGTACATTCTACATACTGACGTCCATTTGGGCCTACATCATTTTATGATGCAGGGAAAGATATTAGATATCATCAACAGCCGCTTCGTTGAGGATCTATTTCTTTCCTGATGGTGGTGAGACCTCCTTGCCTTCAGAGGCATCATATTCATTCTTTTCATTATTTATGAGTAAGTTTTTTTGAGGTAATCATGAACCTGTCATTGGCACCATTTAGGTAGTAGAGATAGAGGTTTCATAGACTAGATAGTGATGGATTTATTTTGATGTCTTTAACTCTTGATTTGTTTTCTTCCAAACCTATGTTTCTTATTAGAATAATGGAGATTGATGATTGAGTTAACCCACTAAGATTTATTTTTCCCTTAAACTGTCTTTCGCTGAATGAATGAATGTGTGATCAGGCCAAGTGGTTCACTTGGGAGCCAGCAATGGCTTCTGACTAGGGTACCTCTCGGGGTATGAAAAACTTGGTATCATAGCACAAAGTTCAAGTATCCTAGGGAGTCTATGAAGTCGTGTCTAGTAGAGTCCTTATTAATAGTATGAAGTGCGCCACATCCATAATGGGGAGGCTATATGACATTAAGAAGTATTGACCGTCTTTTGGTATTCTATTTCGTGCTTCAGAGTTTAATTCTGTATAATCCCTTATAACTCCTGTGTTTACGCGTTGTTGTCAAAGCATGCCTTCAAAACACACAGTAAGCAAGAGAGACCTCGTCAGCACTGGGATTTCCTCGCCAAGCATGCCCTCAGAATCTGGAATAGGGACCAAATTTCGGGTAGAGGAGCCTGAGCCTGTTACTCATGTTAATGTACAATCTTGATGGGTAAAGGAGGACAGGTAGGAACCTTGGGGAAAAAAGGCTGAATCGATAGGACGTAAGCATCGTCAATAGAAGCAAGGAAATAAAAACAAGTCCTCCTTTCTCAAGAGGTCCTTGAGGTATGCCCCGCTATCAGTGAGGACACCTACATCTAATAACAATTATAATATAAGGCCATGTGGTAATCAGAACTTCAAAGTCCGAAATCCTCAGTTCAAAAGAAGTGTGGACTGAGGTTCTAAAGGAAAACCGCCTTATGGTTCTTATGGAAAAATTCATTTGGGGAAGTGTCAAAAGGGCACTAGTGGATGCTATAAGTATGGTCAAGGGGGTCACTTTTAGAGAAACTGTCCGAAGTTGTCCAGAAAAGCCCAATCTTCTACTCTTGCACCATAATTCGAGGAAATCAAAGGGATGCTACTTCTGGTACGAGCGGGGGTACAAACTGTTTGTATGCCATGGGTATTCACCAAGATCAAGAGAACTTGTCAGATGATGTCACTGGTATGTTTCGAATCTTTTCCTATGATATTTATGATTTGTTTGATCCGGGTGCCACATCTTTTATTATGCCCATGGATGAGTTTATCCTAATTAAGTGAGTCAATAGTGATTGTACCATTTCCTTCCATCATAGAGATACCATGGTTAATCTGATTTGAGTTGAATATGACTGATTCTAACATTGTTCTAGCTATGCACCGACCTTAGGCTTGTTATTTCACCGTTAATGGTAGAATTTGGAATGTCTAGTTTCAAACATTGATCATGCCTATCATAGAATGGAAATATAGTAGTATTGGTTATTGCCAAAGGGGGAGATAATGAGCTCCTCCCAATTCTAATAGCAATGTTGATGATAGCAGACTGAGTTGAGTGAGAATAGACGGAGGAGAGTGAATGTTTCTTGATTATGATAGTTGTGTTATACTTGTCTAGTTAAGGATAAATGTGTGAAAGAGGAAAGAGATGAGACCATGTGATGTGCAATAGATAGGTAAGAGTATGGTAGTGAGTCTCTGGTAAGAGCTCATGCAATAATGGAGGTAGAAGTGTTAAAGTAGGCTTGCTTGTTCTTAGATGTGGTTGAGGTGGTTAGAGTGATAGGCTTGAGTGAGTAGTTGTCCCTAAGAGAGTGATAGTAGTAAGCTATTGATGAATGTTGGGTGATGATTGTGAGTGTTTGTATGAAGTGGTGAGAAGGAGTAGTATTCTCTAAGTAAAAGTTCCCTATAGTGGTATAGAATATGAATTCGATTGTTAGATTTGTATAAGTATGATCATCTTAGGACTAGATCTTAGGACTTAAAGCTAGGCTTGAACTGGGTAATAGGAATGTTTATGGGAGCATTCGAGGTTGTAGCTCTTCTTTCATCCCTAGTATGATGTCTTCTAGCGAGTGAGTTCCCTATTTTTGAGTGGGTTGGACTAGACTTAGTTCACCAAGTTATAAAGGAAGTGAAAACCATTCTAGAGATTTTGAAAATTGAGGTGAGGGGAAAAGACTTGGAGTTTGAGGTGAATGATTGGATGTATGTGAAGGGTGTTTCGTTGAGGCATGTAACTAGAGTTATATAGCTATAAGGTAGGTGATGGGGTCATAAGTAAAGTCCCTTTTGGTTTTGACTAAAGAGTAGTAAGTATCGTCTAACCTTCATGATAGGAGGTAGATGAAGAGTTTGTTAGTTAGGATGAGTTAGAATACACTTAAACCAATAGAAGAGTTTTATGTTGGGGTGTCTTTGTGTTAGTAAAGACCTAGTATAGGTATTAAACGGAAGGGATGAGTAGTCATGAGATGATAGATCTAAGATAGGCTTATGATTTTGAAAAGAGAGCCCCATGTTATTTAGAGGGGTATGAATATAACTCGGCAATAAGGTGTAATGAATGGGTAAATAGTACTTAGGTTATGAAGGGATATGAGGTGATAAATTGTAATTAGACAAACAGTGAGACGAAGGTCGATTACTTATCATGAGGTCTTAGTAGGAGAGTGTTTCTTAATTTCACCTAGTAGTTGTAGATTGTTATAGTATGCAAGCAGTGTATGATGTGTGTGTAAGTACTACACCTTAAGATTGAATTTGAGGTGAGTGGTGTGAAGAAAGAGGAGATAGCATTCAGAGTGTGATAGTGCCAGTTGTTATGCCCTAATTTTAACCGAGGTTAGATAAAGCACAACATATGGACTCTAAAAGGATTGATTATTGTATAGAGTCGCCACCTAATTTATTAAGGAAAATAAGGAAAACCTATTTGATGCATGACCTGTATGATTCACGTTTCGATCTACGAAAAACCAATTTAGATTCTAGGTAAGGATTTACATTATTCCAAAGGGAAGGTGTTAGGCATCCTTTGAAATCCACAAAATGTGGTACCCGGCTAGACTTAATTTATCAATGAGGGAGGGATAAAATTATTATTTGCAAGTATAACACATATATATGTAAAAATATATATTAAAATTATATAAAACATTTGTATAAAAAGAATATGAATCAAGTAAATAATGTATGTTATTGTCAACTATATGTATAAAAATATGAGAAAATAATATAAATATATAGAAAAAAGAACTCTTTTATCATATGAAAAAAATACTATTGAATATTTTTTTGTAAGATATCTCTGAATACAAACGCTTGACAAAATATTAGTAGAGAATAATTAAAATAATTTTTAAATATGTGTCTCTATATACACTATAAAAAATAGAATTCTATTATATGGTGGGCTCAGATGCATAACTATAATAAGTGTTACATCCTTATTTTTTTGCAAATAAAGAGCAACGTCATGGTGATTCGTAAAAAAAATCAATTCGATTGTTCAAAAATAGTTTAATTTAATGATTCACCATAATTTTAGGATAATTAAAAAAACCAATTAATTATTTTAAAATGCATGCTAAACCAATGGATTTTTTCCAAAGGGAAGGTATTAGCATCCTTCAAAAATCCACAACTGTAGATCCCAACTGAACTCATTTTTTAAATTGAGGAGATAAAAATATTGCACGAAATATACATAAGAGTAAATTAAAACAATAATATAAGGAACGGCCTAATGTTTGCCTAACGTCAATAATATATACAATAATAAATTAAAAATATTACTCAAACTTAATTTGAATAACTTCCTCGGAAAACAGTTCTGAGTACCTGTAAAAGACTCGATAAAAGTGTTAGTAAAGGATAAATATGAATAATGATGATGATGATAATAATAATAATAATAATAATAATAATAATAATAAATAATAATAATAACTAAAATTAAAAGCCGTCTTATGAACATGAAAAGCCTTGAAAATCGACGGTAATTTCTTCATCGACCATTTCAACTTGTAACATATAATATATAATATAAACTTAAATTAAAATTTTCGTCTTTTAATGGGGAGGCCTCAAAAATCGACGAAGAGATTTTTTCATTGGCCAATGTTTTCCAAATAAAGTATGTATAGGAACATTAATTAAATTCTATAGATGTAGTTTCTATATGAGTCAATATGATAAAAATATTTGTAATCTTGTAAGCGTAAATTAACTCTTATAAAATACTAAAAATATTCATTAAGTACTGAAGACGTGATTTATGTATATTTCTTACGGTGAAAATCTTGGTTTTATATGCTTGCAATATTATTCAATTCTATAAACATAGTTCTATATGACATGATATTATAAAAATATTTATTAGCAAATATATAAGTATTGTATCTATTAAAGTAGCCTATTAAACTTATTAAATCTTAAACATGATTTCTATAAAAATTAACATGCTAAAGTCATGTATGTATAGTTTCAATTAATATGCTGAAAATATTAAACTTAAACCGTGACATATGATTTAATTAACATGCAGCACGTAGATTTCCCCTCCCCCTTTTAGACAGTCCCCAAAATGTATATTATTATACAAAATAGAGTTTACAAGATTATTACAAACTAAAATAAAAGGTAAGTGGATAAATGATACAAAAAATATAAACAAAATAATGACATTTTAAACTTTCGCACTCCTCGTATCTTGAACTTTGAAGTTCAAGCCCTGCAAAATTATAAAGAAAACACAACCAATATACAAATATATATAGAGGTATAACATGATCATATGATTTTACTCCGATAAAGTAAACAAACAAAGCAAGATCATTTTTAAAATAATAAACTAACATATAAAGAAAGATTGGAACTAACCTGGATACTTTAGTTAGGAAGAATAGGCAAATAAAATCTAACTTGTGATGTTGAGAACAAGTAAAACAATAATAAAGGATGTAAGAAATTTTTCTTATTATCTTTTGTTTTCGTTTTAGGGGTGTAAGAAATATAAAGTAGAATATATTTTTTGTTCTTTTCCTTTCTCTACTCTTTGTGTTTTTTGTTGTGTTGTTCCCTTTCTCTCTGTTTGTGTCCCTTTTTGTCTTCCTTCTTAGATAAATATGAAGTATCTCTTTTTATAGTGATCAAAAGACAATCAAGAAAGAAATCTCAGCCCAATTTAGTCCAACTTTTTTCCAGTAAGTCAGAGGAAGAAATGCATATTTCAAACAAAATGACCAACTTTTCAAGAACAAAATCAACCAAGATTCTTGACAGCACTATCAATTAAATTTTCAAACACCAAATCAATTCAAATCACAACTGATGAAAAAAGTCAAGCTTAAAAGATCCTAAAAGTCCAAAACTCATACTTAGAGGGGTCCACTATCAATAAATTGTAAAAAAATTACGTAATTCAATTTAGAAAAAATAATAGGAAGAACTTAAAGTAAGTCAAGGTGTTCTAGATATTGATGTTCAAATGCATGAAAAGTATTCAAGTAATAAAAATGTAAGTTTTTATTTTCCTAGTGTTTAGAGCCTATAGAGTGTAAAAATTATTCAAAAAGTGAGAAAAATGTATCCATGTAATACAGGAATCTGGACTAAATCTTAATATCACATGGTAGACCAATATTCAAACCCATAAATCAAGGAAGAAAGTCAGAATAAATCAAGAGACATTTCTTTAAGAGTATGAACCTCCTTGATTACAAAATCATATTAACAGATATATAAAAAAAAATTGTTTGTACTAAATAAGGTAGGAAAATCAATTAGGAATGACAACTAAATCAATTCAGTAAAGCTTACAATGACAAGATAATATAAGGATCTATTTTAATAAGGGAGGAAATCAAAAAGGAATTATACCTTACTGTATATATAGTAACAAGTAACAAACGTTAGCCAAAATGAAAGAGTACATATTTAGATATCAAAAGTGCAAGATTACACTTTACCATAATTAATTCTAGAATCACACAATTAATTAACAAATTAGACTAAGCAAGATGCACAAATTATTCTGATTTCAATGAGCTGCAAAAATCAGTTAAAAAAATGACATGTGCTAGAAATGACGAATTGCCTACCAAAATTAATAAAACGATCAAATACTAACATGTTGATTTAAAGCTAATTTAGACAGACATGAAGATTTTACAATAACATGATTAACACATTAAATTGGAGAACAATATTCTATCTGATCTAATTTAAAGTGGAAAGAGATCATATGTCAAAATCAACATATATATGGTCAAATAAAATATATACAAAAGTAGCAGCCCAGACATATAATAAAATATGAAATGTTAAGCTATGAGTGATTGAACAAACCTGGAAATCCTAAATCTAGCAATTGATAATAAAGTTATTGCCAGACCCCATATTATACATGTATGTAAGTCGAGCAAGTAAACATGAATACAAACAGAGACAACGACATAAACAAGCTTAATAATCTGTAATTTTAAATGAACAACCAGACATCCATGAATCTCAAATTTAACAAATCACAAACTAAAGAAAAAAAGAAATCGGAATATACCTGAGACGGATCTTGCAAATCCTCGTCTTAAATCACCGAAATCTCGAGTTTGGAAGGGTCTTTTGACTGCTGGCCAGCGAGGGAGACGGCGGCGTTGGTTGTTGCTCACCGACGTGGCTGCTGTCTCCTTCAAGTTGCTGTTGCAGCAATGGAGAGGCTCTTGCAGCTGTTACTGCTGGCTGCTGCGTCGTGGAGCTGCTGGCGGCTGCTGGTGGTGATGGTCTGCTGCCCACCGCCGCTGTTGCGTGTTGTTGAAGATTGTTGCTGTTAGCAGCAGCGTTTTGGGAGAAGAAGAGCAGCGCTTAACTGCTGCGTTTTGCTCTTCACCGGTGGTTCTTTCCGGCGACGAGAAGAGATAGAGGGAGAAGAGAGTGACGGGGAGAGGGTGAGGGAGCGCGAGAGTGTGTTGGTTTCTCCAGCGAAGGAGAAGACGATGATGGAAGAGTAAAATCGAGGAGGCGGCGGTGGTCTTCTTCTCTTCTTTGGAGAAGATGAAGAGTATAGAGAGAGTTAGTGGGTGTGGAAAAGATAAGAACGAATGGGAGTCGTTCGATCAAATGCAATTTACGATTGAGATAGAAATTGAGATTAAAATAGACTACATTAAAATTTGATTAGAATATAATTTTAAGTAGTTATAAAAAATAAAAATGTTATCTAATTAATTGTCAAATACATGTTGAATAAGTAAAATCATAAATTTATAAAATTATAATAATATATATATATATATATATATATATATATATATATATATATATATGATGCATCGTATGCATACTAGAATAGATATGACATACCTATTAACTAAAATTCACAATAAACTTAATTAATTAAAAAAATACTTTATATGTATATGCATATAAGTCGTATTAAAGTAGGTATGCAATATGCACAAATTAATATGAATAAGTAAATTGGTAAAATATACTTAATTAAGTAATATTTATACAAAGAAAACATACACACACGTATAATATATACTAAATAATGTGAAAAAATATTTGAATGTACAAAGCTTGTTATTTTCATAAACGATAAAAAAAATGATGTTAGTAATATTAACAAATAAAAAAAATATTATAAGCTATGAAATCCAAAATATATGTTTTTTATTATTATTATTATTATTATTATTATTATTTTGGTAAAAACTACAAAAATTAACTTTATACATATATATATAATACAAGAACATAATTTTTAAAAATGCCTATCTATTAAGATAGTGATTCAAAAAATAATTATAGGTCGGTCAAAATTGGGTGTCAACACCAATTTTAAGATTTTATTTAGTAGGCTTGACATGGTGTATGCGAGATATTAAGATATTAACTTGCGAGGAGTATGTGTTACGAATGGGGGTATGTGACCTTTAGATGTAAGTAGTGAATTGAGTCTAAGTCATTTGATAAGAAGAGACTTAATATGTGTATACAAGCTAGTAAAAAGTTGTATGAGGCTTGGTCAGAAGGGAAAGCTTGGGCATCGATATATTGGCCTTACCTAAGTGTGAAGAGGATTGGAGATGTCATTCATGAATTGGAGTTACCATTTGAGTTAGCCGCCATTCATTTGGTGCTTCATGTCTCAATGATCGAAGGAGTGCTTGGGAGATCCTTTGTTTCGTAGTTCCCATGATAGTGCTGAAATCAAGGATAGTCTATCCTATGAGGATGATGTAAATATTAACTATTCATTTCTATTCATGCCATCAACGATGATGTTGAAAGTAACGTCCTATTCTTGATTCGAGTTGATGTATTCTTTCTTGAGTTTGACGGTTGATGATCTAAATGCTTGAGTGAATCGATAGATAGAGTTTTGATGTTTTATTCGTGCCTAATGATGAGAATTAGGGGTGTACATGGACCAGGTTGGTTCGGATTTTTTACAAACCAAACCAAACCAATAAAAATTGGGTTTTTCGATATCAATTTTTCTCGGGTTTTTTGGGTTTTTTGGGTTTTTTGGGGTTTTCGGGTTTTTTTGGGTTTCTCGAATTTTTCATAGTATCTAATAAAAAACACAGAATAGTGCTTTTTAAAAAGAGTTCTAGTACAAAATATCAATATATAAGATGGAGGCAGAACAATGTTTGAAGTTTTAACTTTATAATATAACTTTATAAGATGACTTTTTGTATATTATTTAGATGGGCTTCTCAAGTTCAAATCTAAATGTAAGAAAGAAAACAAAAATTATGAATTTTTTTTTAAAAAATATTTATAAATTACATTTTAATAAATATTTTTATGTATAACATAATTTAAAAGTAATATATTTATAATCGGGTCGGTTTGGGTTCGGTTTGACTTTTTTTAGTTAAAACCAAATCAATCCTATAATGGTCGAGGTTTTTTTCCAAACACCAAACCAAGTCAAACCAAACTACTGGTCGGGTTTTTTTCCTGTTTGGTTCGATTTGTCGATTTGGTGCGGTTTATCGATTTGCCCTGTACATCCCTAATGAGAATATTGAAGGAAATGAATCTACTCTTGATTTGAATTGATATATCCATCATTGAGTTTGAATAATAGATTATTTTGAGCATCTGATTGGTTGAATGATTGAATCTTGATTGTTATTCGAGCCTCGATGTCCATCCTTGGTTTACTCATCATTCGAGGACGAATGATCCCAAGGGGGAGATATTATTACACCTCATAAATTTCTACACTAAGATTCAAACCATTCTTTGTATACGTATAGGCTTGAACAAAAACACGTCAAATTGTATATATGATCTAGGATCATTTTTTAAGTATTTAAAGTGTATTAGAAGTCGTTTAGGATCATAAGGGATCTCTAACACCAAGCCAAGTCCAAAGAATTACTATCGGCTAATTTTTGGATGAGTTCGAAGAAGAGTCAACTTCAAAAGATCATAACTTTGAGAATATTAAGACTTAGGTGTCCCACACTTATCAAGTTAAATATCTTTGAATCCTCTTTCCAATGCCAATGAGTTTGCCTCATTTCGAGTTGGAGTAAAAAGTTATGACCGTTTTACCAAAGACTACCGCTGCAGCAGTTTGGAGGCTTGGCGTGGTGTGACTCGCCCGAAACTAGCTGCAGTAGTTTGGACTTTGACGCGGCGCACCACTATAGCGCCTGCAAGGTCCTGGACCCATTTTCAATGTTTTTTGAGGAAGGGCATTTCAGACTTTTTCCCACTCTTTTCAAACCTAACTTATTACTTTTTGAGTCTAAAAATCCACCTCCTAGGGGTATTTGTTTCTCATTCACCCTTAGAACCATAGAAAAAAGAGATTAGAGAGAAGAAGAAGAAGAAGAAAAGCTAGGTTTTAAGAGATTTCTTCAAGTCTTGATATCCTTCGAATTTCAGGTATGTAAGGCTAACACAACATTGGACCGAGTTCGTCCACGTGCCCCTTTATCTTTATTGATTCGAGTTGGGTTGAGTTGGAGTTTTTGAGTTCGTTGAATTGAATTCTTGAGTTATCTATTGTCTTTTGGGTTCCTTATACATATTTAAAATACGTATTGATGTTGTTCATGAGTTGAGTATATGATTTGGATACATGTTCATGTCTTCATTCACATGAACCCTAATTGAAGATTATATTTGATTTTGAGCATTGATTGTGCAAGAGTTTGAGTTTTCACATAATTTAATTTTTTCATTATTTTGAACATGGATATCTTGAGCATAAATGATGGTTTTGAGACAAAATTTTAATGAATTGTGATTGATTTTCAAAAATATATGTCACACCCTCATCTTAATAGGGTGTGATGGGCACCCAACCCCATGCTTGGAGCCGAGCGAATCCGTTATCTCATATTACATACTTAATCTATTTAGACTTGTACATCAAAAGAAATGAAAAAAACATAGCTAAGCTTTGCGAATCTTGCTTTCCAAAATCTATCATCCCATAAAACTCGTGACATACGGCATAATAACATATTGGATGGTGACACCACTTACAAAGCTGACACTCTATACCCACGACTCTGTCTGCAAAGTCTCTAACTTCGAACGAAACACCATAGCGCATATACTCTAACTAAGCAGCACTCCAGGAACAAGTGGAGTTGCTAACCTTGCTGGAAAATCTTCTATAATAGCTTCTACTCGTTTGGGTGTACCTGCACGGCATGAAACGCAGCCTCCGGAGAAAAGAGGGTCAGTACGAGTAATGTACCGAGTATGTAAGGCATGAAAATCAGCATAACAAAGAACATAAGGTATGAACAACCATATCATAGAATCATAGAACATATAGTGAGATAAGAGAGTAACATGTACATATGAGTGCCTTTTAGGCAGGATGCCATGCATGCTTATCTTTTCTTTTAAAGATATTTCTTTTTCATATCCATAGAAAATAGAACATGTCCCACGTCCGGGATGAAAATTACGCCAACTGACTAGGTGGCAATGGAATGAGCTATGATTCAAAAAGATCAAGACAAGAGTCATGTCAAGTACCTTTCAAAAATTACCATGGATTCTATCAAAATAAAACTTTTGGAATCATATACACGTATCTAAGCACGAGAAAATATCCTGTGAAAACTCAAGAAAATTGACCATCCTAGTAGCTCTATGAATAAGACTTCCTTGAAATTGTATAAAATGTCATATACTTGTTTCATAAAACCCATGCCAAAAGAAAGAGTAGCTCTATATACTTATGTCAAAACATGCCAAGAGAAAGAAGAGTAAACCTTACATACATGAAGCCGTTCTTATCATAGCCATCATAGACATATTCTCATCCTCGACATCATCAATGTCGTTGTAAAACATATCCATCGTTATTGTCATAAAAGCTTGTAATACTGTAAACCTTTGTTTTGAGAAACTATAGACATTTTGGAAAACATTGACGGGTTATAGGAAAAATAGTCATTTCCTTGGGACCATTGACACCTAACTTTTGAAAACAAAGAAAATATGGAAGCACTTATGAAACCATAACATCGGAATCATGCCTTGAAAGAAAAGGGTAAGCCTTGTACCTTGTCCGCTTCTTTAGTCAATCCCATTTAAATCTTGGCCTTCCCAAAAATCTATAATAATGTTAACGAATGCAAACATTAGCTATAGATATCCAAAATTCTCATTCTAAAATAATATTTTTTCTATCAAAATTTCGGCAGCACTTCCCCTGTAAATACACCATCCCCGAGATTTCAACTCGGCCACAATATCAAAAACCATCCAACAACAATAACCAGCAGCACATATACCATTAAATCACTTCAATATCCCACAATACAACTCCAAACAACTAGCTCAAAATTTACGATACCAAAATAAAGTTTTTAACAATTATTTCATAAAATCTTTAACCATACCAAATGGGGGGTCGTGTGGCTGAAACCATAAGTACCCACACCCTTTTTAACACACTTTAAATCCCTGCAACATGCAACCCAACCAGCTGCAACCGCAACACTACAACGACAACACACTACGCGACTTCGATTTAACTACTACGATTTCCATTTAGTTGTTTATAACATCAAGCATCCTTATACATTTTTTCACTTCCAGCATCATTTAATAAATTTAACATACCCCATAACAACCTCATAAACTTCAATTGAAAGAAAAAATCTTACCTTGCTCAAAATTCACCAAAACTCGCCAAAACTTACCTCGGAAGCTCTCGTAGTGCGGCTAAAATTTTGGGGCTGTTTGGTAACGTTTTTGGATGCTCCAAATCAAAAATGTACATTACCAATACCTTAATAACATCTTGGTATACCCTAAATAATTAATTTATGGAGCGAAATTGGAAATTTACCTCTTTTTTTCTCTCCCAAAACCGAGCTCTCTCTCTAGCTTCAAGTTTCTCTTCTCTTCTTCCTCTTGAATTTTCTAGAATTATCTTGGGATAAGAATGACCCTAATGAGTCATAAGACACACACACATACACACACACACAGATATATATATATATATATATATATATTTATCTTCCACCACTTATCCATATTTGAAAATAAGTCCCTCAAATATGAATATAGACACATGACCCCTTCTCCATTTTTTGTAGAACTTTCTTTAAAAAATAAAAATAAAGATGACTTGATTGTCTTGCCATGTACACTTTGGTTTATATATATTCATCACATGGCCATAAAAGAGTGCACCCCTACATAAACTTTCTTGAACACTTTGGTCTTTCAAGAACATTCTTGAACACTTTGTGAAATTCTTGTTTTACCCCTAGCCTTCCACAATACTACCATAGGCCACTTTGCGAATTTTCCTTTTTGCCCTTTGCCTTTCCAAATTTTCACACTATTAATGTTCATAAATAATATTCATAACCAACTTGTACATTAAAATAAATTTTAGAAGATGGTCATTCCCTTCACTTTACCACGCCTACTTTAAAATATCCAACCGTATAAAATACGGGATATAACATCCTCCCTCCCTTTAGAACATTTGTCCTCGAATGTTCAACTGACCTCATGGGATGTCTTAATACTTCGGGAGGGTTCTTCTTATTGTTGTCCTTTTTTTCATGCCCATTCCTTATCCCGCACTCCATTCTCCTTATACTCGAACTCCTAGGTCTTACACGAGTTCTCATTCCATGTTATGGGTTTCCTTTTCTGGTACTTGAAAATATTGTGATTCCTCTTTGGCCTAATATAATATGGTATCACGCTTTGCCAGTTATTTCTCTTGGGAGTTTCACTTACTGAGGTTTCCTTACTTTTCACCTCCTTCTAATACTTTGATCTCTTTGTTTTCTATCTACTTACTCTCTTTATTTCCAAATATCGTTCCACTAGAATTTTCAATCATAACCTATAGGCAAATAATAGTAGCGTACGTTTCCACAATTGTACCCTTTATTCTTGTTGTCGCTCGATCTTCGGTACCTTTGCGTGATTAATGCCTTCCTTACCGATACACTAGTTGCTGGAACTCACATGTTTACCGACACAATCGTACGTGGGACATCCTACACATTCATCTGTATATGTATATATATACCATCGACTAGCCCACAAAATACTTCCAAACGTTGTTCAAGCATATCCTTATTCCAGAGCTGTGATGCACTTTATGTTTCTTCACCAAACTAATCTACCTCGTCTTATGCGGCCTCTTAAGGTTTCCAGTCATTCCATAAACTCTAGTTTTCCCTTAGGTTACTCTAACCTCTCACTTGTCTCTTATGTATGAATATATAGAATTCTTGCATACTTCCCAGAGGGTCACCCATCCTAGTACTACTCTTGCCCAAGCACGCTTAACCTCGTAACTTAGATGGAATCGGGTGCATTAATGTCGTTATAATTGCGTCCACTTTCTCACATGACCTTTATTACATTATCGGGAGCAAGTCAAGGTCTTATAGGTTCCGAGACACTTTCGTAACACGTTCTTCTTTTACAATTACTATTTTTCCCTTTTTGATCCTCAATCTCCACCTTTCGCTTTTGTGCATGACTATCTTTCATCCTAGACTCCCAGATTCCCGGGGGTAGTGATCACATCTTCATTGCCATGCCAAATCCATAACCCCTCTAAAACAACGCGTCTCACTTATTGTTTATTTACAGTATTTCCTTCCCATGTTTCTTCCTGTTAAGCGTACCCAGTCTGGCAGGATCTCCTCACCACGTCTACTATTCAAAATCTGTGAGTAGCAAACATCAACAGTACCTCACAGAACATACATCTATATGACACATTCCAGCCATCCAGTATTCCTAGTTTCAGGTAGCAAATCAAATATATCCAGACTTACCTCTCTAACTCGTCATATCGTTACTCACCTCCTTCTGTCGCGTATAAGGCTCATATAGGGAATCTCTTTTCCTATGACTTGGCTCTATCGCACGATATAGGATGGAAAGAAGGTCAATAATCCCTAGATGCCCCGCAGCCTCCGTTTATAAATGTGGCCGGCTTCACATCCATAAATAGGACTCTACTGGACACGACTTTGCAGACAACCCTTAGACCAACCTGCTCTGATACCACTTTGTCACACCCCAATCTTAATAGGGTGTGATGGGCACCCGACCCCATGCTTGGAGCCGAGCGAAGCCGTTACCTCATATTACATACTTAATCTATTTAGACTTCTACATCAAAAGAAATGAAAAAAAACATAGCTAAGCTTTGCGAATCTTGCTTTCCAAAATCTATCATCCCATAAAACTCGTGACATACGGCATAATAACATATTGGATGGTCACATCACTTACAAAGCTAACACTCTATACCCACGACTTTGTCTGCAAAGTCTCTAACTTCGAATGAAACACCATAGCGCATATACTCTGACTAAGCAGCACTCCAGGAACAAGTGGAGTTGCTAACCTTGCTGGAAAATCTTCTATAATAGCTTCTACTCGTTTGGGTGTACCTGCACGGCATGAAACGCAGCCTCCGGAGAAAAGAGGGTCAGTACGAGTAATGTACCGAGTATGTAAGGCATGAAAATCAGCATAACAAAAAACATAAGGTATGAACAACCATATCATAGAATCATAGAACATATAGTGAGATAAGAGAGTAACATGTCCATATGAGTGCCTTTTAGGCCGGATGCCATGCATGCTTGTCTTTTCCTTTAAAAACATTTCTTTTTCATATCCATAGAAAATAGAACATGTCCCGCGTCCGGGATGCAAAATACGCCAACTGACTAGGTGGCAATGCGTCTATAACGCCACATATGAACCTTCCCCATATCCCCTATATACATATACATATACATATAGACAACATGCAAGAGAGCTCAACGAAAGTCATGTATCTATTGGAGTGACGGAAGGTCGGTAACCTCCGATTGTATTATAGACTAACTATGTCTCACCTTGAAGGAACAATTATTATAAGATGAGACTATCCACGAAGGATAATATTAAGAGAACGCAGAATAAGGTCACAATCTCGTAAGGTGCCAAATCGTATAAATATGCACATAGAACCAATTTTCAAGACTCGTAGAATAATCGGAATTAGCTATGATTCAAAAAAATCAAGACAAGAGTCATGTCAAGTACCTTTCAAAAATTACCATGGATTCTATCAAAATAAAACTTTTGGAATCATATACACGTATCTAAGCACGAGAAAATATCCTGTGAAAACTCAAGAAAATTGACCATCCTAGTGGCTCTACGAATAAGACTTCCTTGAAATTGTATAAAATGTCATATACTTGTTTCATAAAACCCATGCCAAAAGAAAGAGTAGCTCTATATACTTATGTCAAAACATGCCAAGAGAAAGAAGAGTAAACCTTACATACATGAAGCCGTTCTTATCATAGCCATCATAGACATATTCTCATCCTCGACATCATCAATGTCGTTGTAAAACATATCCATCGTTATTGTCATAAAAGCTTGTAATACTGTAAACCTTTGTTTTGGAAAACTATAGACATTTTGAAAAATATTGACGGGTTATAGGAAAAATAGTCATTTCCTTGGGACCATTGACACCTAACTTTTGAAAACAAAGAAAATATGGAAGCACTTATGAAACCATAACATCGGAATCATGCCTTGAAAGAAAAAGGTAAGCCTTACATACCTTGTCCGCTTTCTTAGTCAATCCCACTTAAATCTTGGCCTTCCCAAAAATCTATAATAATGTTAACGAATGCAAACATTAGCTGTATATATCCAAAATTCTCATTCTAAAATAATATTTTTTCTATCGAAATTTCGGCAGCACTTTCCCCGTAAATACACCATCCCCGAGATTTCAACTCGGCCACAATATCAAAAACCATCCAACAACAATAACCAGCAGCACATATACCATTAAATCACTTCAATATCCCACAATACAACTCCAAACAACTAGCTTAAAATTTACGATACCAAAATAAAGTTTTTAACCTTTATTTCATAAAATCTTTAACCATACCAAATGGGGGGGGGGGGGTTGTGTGGCTGAAATCAGAAGTACCCACACCCTTTTTAACACTCTTTAAATCCCTGCAACACGCAACCCAACCAGCTGCAACCGCAGCACTACAACGACAACACACTACGCGACTTCGATTTAACTACTACGACTTCCATTTAGTTGTTTCTAACGTCAAGCATCCTTATACATTTTTTCACTTACAGCATCATTTAATACATTTAACATACCCCATAACAACCTCATAAACTTCAATTGAAAGAAAAAACCTTACCTTGCTCAAAATTCACCAAAACTCGCCAAAACTTACCTCGGAAGCTCTCGTAGTGCGGCTAATATTTTGGGGCTGTTTGGTAACGTTTTTGGCTGCTCCAAACCATAAATGTACATTTACAATACCTTCATAACATCTTGGTATACCCTAAATAATTAATTTACGGAGCGAAATTGGAAACTTACCTCTTTTTGTCTCTCCCAAAACCGAGCTCTCTCTCTAGCTTCAAGTTTCTCTTCTCTTCTTCCTCTTGAATTTTCTAGAATTATCTTGGGATAAGAATGACCCTAATGAGTCATAAGACACACACACACACACACATACACACACACATATATATATATATCTTCCACCACTTATCCATATTTGAAAATAAGTCCCTCAAATATGAATATAGATACATGACCCCTTCTCCATTTTTTGAGAACTTTCTTTAAAAAATAAAAATAAAGATGACTTAATTGTCTTGCCATGTACACTTTGGTTTATATATATTCATCACATGGCCATAAAAGAGTGCACCCCTACATAAACTTTCTTGAACACTTTGGTCTTTCAAGAACATTCTTGAACACTTTGTGAAATTCTTGTTTTACCCCTAGCCTTCCACAATACTACCATAGGCCACTTTGCGAATTTTCCTTTTTGCCCTTTGCCTTTTCCAAATTTTCACACTATTAATGTTCATAAATAATATTCATAACCAACTTGTAAATTAAAATAAATTTTGGAAGATGGTCATTTCCTTCACTTTACTACGGCTACTTTAAAATATCTAACCGTATAAAATACGGGATATACCAATATATTTCTGAAAGAACTTGATGATTTGAGCATGAGTCAAACCCGAGTTGAATTGAAAGAGTCTTTAAGATTTTAACCATTTTAATCTGGATTTCGCGATGCATTATTTTGAGTCAAAATTGCATGTTTTAAAGATATTTAAAAGAGTTGAGCATTTAATCTCAATGAGTGGATTGGATTTAGTTTATTTGAAGGAGTATAATGATTGAGATGTGATTGAGTTTAGATGGGACTCCAACTAGACTAGTCGAAAGTTTTGATTGAACTGATTTATTTAAGTTGCATGAGCATATTGAGTTTTTGGAGTAGTATCGAGCATCGAATTGAGTGAGAGTAAAAATCTATAATTACGTAGCTAGCGTAGAAGAGGATTGAACTGTTAAAGTTGGATGTTTCCCTAATTCATTGTCTTGAAAAAATAGAATTTGATTGATTGGTGGATCCAGATTGGTAGATGAATCCTTTACCTTGGCAAGTATTAGACAGATATGGCAACGACGTCGGTCGTTGTACTTAACCTACTTATAGGTGGTGGGATTATTGTCGATTAAGAGAGACTCCCAGGTTGTGTATGAAAGTATATGACATGGTTTAAACAAGTTGCATATTACTTTGTCCTTTTAAAGCATTGTTATATTTTATACTTGCATATCATACTGAGTTGGGTGAGTTTCATTCTATCTTGAGTACCTTTGATTTATTGTTATTCATTATTCCATATTACATACTTGTACATTCCACGTACTGACTTCCATTTGTGCCTGCATTATTTTATGATACAGGAAAAGGTATTAGAGATCATCAACAGACGCTTAGTTGAGGATCTATTTCTTTCCTGATGGTGGTGAGACCTCCTTGCCTTCGGAGGCATCATATTCATTCTTTCCATTGCTTATGAGTAGTTTTTTTTAGGTAGCCATGAACCTGTCATTGACACCATTTGGGTAGTAGAGATAGAGGCTTCATAGACTAGATAGTGATAGATTTATTTTGATGTCTTTAACTCTTGATTAGTTTTCTTCCAAACCTATATTTCTGATTAGAATGATGGAGATTGATGATTGAGTTAGCCCACAAAGATTTGTTTTTCTCTTAAACTAAGTCTTCCGCTGAATGAATGAATGTGTGATCAGACCAAGTGGTTCGCTTGGGAGCCAGCAATGGCTTTTGAGTGCAACCCACGACTAGGGTACCCTCTCGGAGCGTGACAATTGTAGAAGAACTCGCTAATGTAGCTGTAGAAGTTGGTTATTGAATTTCATCAAAAGTTATTCCATTCGGCATAAGAATCTGCTCTGGCATCTTACCATTGCTTCCACTCCAATTCCAACTTGCCATTTCCTCAAATACTACATTCCTACATTCCTTCTGATTAAATGTTTTCTACTATGGGGGTTATACAATCTATATGCTTTGGATTGTGTACAATAACCAATAAAATTGCACTTTTCAGATTTTCCATCTAACTTATGAAGAAATTGGAAATTTATCAAAGCATAAGAAATACAACCAAATATTCTTAAATAACCTACAGATGGTTTTTAACCCCTCCAAGATTCAAATGGAGTTTGATTCATAACAACCTTTATGGGAGACAGATTCAATAAATGGACTAATGTCGCCACAACTTTAGCCCAAAAATGATTCAGAAGTCCTTTTGCTTGCAACATGCTTCTTACCATCGCCACAACAGTGCGATTTTTTTGCTCAACGACACTATTTTTCTCAGGAGTATAAGGTATTGTTAGCTCCCTGTGGATGCCACTTTCTTCACAAAAGAGATTAAATTCCTTGGATAAGAACTTGCCGCTTCTATCAGTGCGAAAGGTTTTGATGGACAGACCACTTTGTTTCTCAACCTTGGCTTTGAAATGCTTGAATTTCTAAAATGTTTCTGATTTGGTTTCCAAAAAATAGACCCAACTTATGCGACTATAATCATTAGTAAAGACTAGAAAATAACGACTCCTACCAAAAGATGTAATATGCATAAGTCCACATAAATCAGCATATATTAATTTAAGATACTTTGAAACCCTCCAAGATTTTCCAATAGGAATAGACTTTCTAGTTTGTTTTCCATAAATGCCAACTTTGAGTCATCCTTTGCACTTGCAGCAAGGGCAAAATTTTCCATATTGCAAACATCCAGCGGAAACATCTTTGTTGGTGTCATGGTGATGCGAACCTTTTTGCCTGACTTCTTATTTGTAATGACACAAGCATCATCATCAAACCAAAGAAAATGCCCATTAGTCATTATTTGTCCAACACTAAACAAATTATATTCTAAATCAGGCAAAAATTGGGCATTATAATATTTTTACTTTATCGTGGCTAGTATCGACACCCACAGTACCTTTTCCTTCAACCCGCATCTCTTTTGTGTTGCCAAGATGCACCGTTTTCTTTAGCTTCTTATCTAGCTCCTTTAACACCCGCCATATGATTTGAACAACCACTATCTACAAAACATAAATCACTTGGCTCATGGTCTGTATCTACGCAAGCCATAAAGAGATAATTTCCTTTCTCATTTTCTCCTGCTGCAAAATTTATTTTCTGGTCTTTATACCAACAGTCAGCCCTTATATACCGTAGCGCTGACAATGATGACATTGAATGCCATTTTTTGTGTTACATTGCTCATTGAACTGTTTGTACCTATCATTCCTTCCTCTACCCTTTCCATAACCACGACCTTGGCCACCAAAAAATCCTCTTCTTCCTCGACCTCTACTTGCTGGATCATTGATTTATCCATATTTAGTTGCTGCATCTTTCACCTGGAATGTCTTCTGTTCATTCTTTTTAGCAAATCGATTGAGTCTCGCTTCATGAGATTGAATAGACCCCATCAATTCTTGAAAGGGCAAATATATGATCAAATTTTAGAGTCAAGCTTGGTAGTATCTTTTCCACAATGGTCTGGTCAGTAATTTTCTCGCCATAAGATCGCATTTTGCTGACAATTGCCACTGCTTTGGACAAAAAATCAGCAATATATTCTCCACTTTTCATCATCAAGGTTTCACAATCATGCTGAAGTGAATGCAATCTCACCACAATGACCTTTGAAACTCCTTCTATAGAATGGACCAAGCTTGCTTTGATGTGGTTGCTGCAGCGATCCGCGTAAAAACATTATCATGGACAGCTTGCTGGATAAATACCAGTGTCTTAACATCTTTTTGCTTGTTGTTTCGCAGTCTCTCTTCTTCTTCAGGATTTGCAAATCCACTTTCTACAAGTCCCAAAGATTTTGGGATTTGAGTATAGTTTTCATATGAATACTCCTAAATTTGTAGCTTTCTCCCGTGAAGATAAGAATGAGTGGTTGTGTCATACCAGATGAATTGTTTCTACTTGCCATGGATTTGATACCAGAGATGTTGGGAAAAAAGACTACAACAACAACAACAACAACCCAGTAAAATCCCACAACATGGGGTCTGGGGAGGGTAGAATGTACGCAGACCTTACTCCTACCAAGATAGGACGGCTGTTTCCTGGAAACCCTCGGCTCAGTAAAAGCATAAATGCATAAAAATGTTAGATAAGAATAGGAAATTAAAAGCTTTATGAGAAAAACAACAAACAAATAACGAATAGATAACAAATAAACACAAATAAATAAATACAAATAACAAATAACGATTAAATAAATAATGATAGCGTCACAGGTAAAATAGAGTAATCAAAGCATAGAAAGTAATAAATAATAACAGAAATAACAGAAATCAGAAGTTACAGCGCAAGAGATCGTAATGCACTACTACGCCTATGAATAGAGAAGAATAAAGAGACTATGAACTAGCATTCTACCCTAATGTGAGTCCTCCACACCCTCCTATCTAACGTCATGTCCTCCGTAAGCTGTAACTGCGCCATGTCCTGTCTAATCACCTCTCCCCAATACTTCTTCGGCCTACCCCTACCTCTTCTGTAACCATCCATGGCCAGCCTCTCACATCTCCGCACTGGGGCATCTGTGTCTCTTCTCTTCACATGTCCATACCATCTCAGTCGCATTTCCCGCATCTTGTCTTCCATCGAGGCCACTCCTACCTTGTCCTGAATAGCCTCATTTCTAATCCTGTCGCTCCTGGTGTGCCCACACATCCATCTCGGCATTCTCATCTCAGCAACTTTCATCTTTTGAATGTGAGAAGTCTTAACTGGCCAACACTCCGCCCCATACAACATAGCCGGTCTAACCACCACTTTGTAGAACTTGCCCTTAAGTTTTGGTGGCACATTCTTGTCACATAGCACTCCGGAAGCGAGCCTCCATTTCATCCACCCTACCCCAATACGATGTGTGACATCATCGTCAATCTCCCCGCTGCCTTGCATGATAGACCCAAGATACTTGCAACTACTTCTCTTTTGGATGGCCTGAGCACCAAGCCTAAATTCAACGCCAACCTCCTGAGGTGTCTCACTGAACTTGCACTCTAAGTACTCTGTCTTTGTCCTACTCAACTTAAACCCTTTAGACTCCAAGGTATGTCTCTTAAAGAACAGAGACTGAAAGTAAGAGGCCTGAATATTTACTAGATTGAAAGTAAGAAGCCTTAATATTTACTGAAACTCAGCTTTTCTGTGTATATAAAATAAAGGAAGATACAAACTTTATATAGGCTTACAAAATACAGAAACCTCTAGTTCACTAATTTAACCACTATTCCACTAACTAAACAACAACTATCCAATAGCTCTAAACTAAAAAAAATACAGCAACATGACTGCTAACAACCCAAGTAAATAGGAAACTAATAACAAATTAAATTTGACCAGGTCATACTTTGAATCAGTCTTCAATAGAGCATAATGTATAGAATTTGAAAAAGGCTCTTTACGTACTTAAACAAGCTCCGCTAGCTTGGTATAGTCGCATTGAGGCGTACTTTCTGAAAGTTGATTTCTTAAAATGTCCATATGAGCACTCTCTATTTGTTAAAATTGGAGAATCTGAGAAAATGCTCATTGTGTGTTTATATGTTGATGATCTTATATTTATCGGGAATGATAGTGCCAAGTTTTCTGATTTTAGGAACTCTATGATGGATAAATTCGGGATGTCTGATCTTGGTAAGATGCATTATTTTCTTGATTTAGAAGTAGTGCAATCTGATGATGGGATATTTGTTTCTCAAAGAAATGTCTGAGGGAAATTTTAGACTGATTCAACATGAAGAAATGCACTCCAGTGGAGTTTGGCTTGAAGCTAAACAAAGCTAGAAGAGGAGATAAGGTAGACAACACACTCTACAGACATATTGTAGATAGTTTGATGTATCTTACTGCCGCAAGGTCCGACATCATGTATGTTGTAGGTCTTATAAGTAGGTATATGGAGATCCCAATGGAAATCCGCCTGCTAGCTACCAAGAGAAACCTTTGCTACGTACAAGGAACTAAGGATTTTGGTTTGTTCTACAAGAAGGTTGAAAAATCTAGTTTGATTGGTTTTGCTGGCAGTGATTACGCTGGAGATCAAGACGATAGAAAGAGCACTTCAGGCTATGTTTTTTTGCTAGGCATAAGGGCTGTTTCATGGTCTTCCAAGAAGTAAAAATTTGTCACTTTATCGATTACTGAGGCGAAATTTGTTGCTGCTACAAATTGTGCTTATTGTGCTGTTTGGTTGAGGAGAATTCTTGAAGAACTACAATTCAAACAAGAAAGAGCAACTACAATTTTCTGCGACAACAACTCTGCCATTAAGCTGTCAAAAAATCTTGTTTTACATGGAAGAAGAAAGCACATCGATGTGAAGTATTATTTCCCGTGAGATTTCAATAATGAAGTGTTGGGTTTAATTGATAGGTTGAATGAGAAATGGACGGAAAAAGAAGTGGAGGAAAAAATGAGTAGTCCCTCTTGCTTTATGAAATAAACATTTGTCCCATATAGGTGGTGAAAAAAAAAGGTCTCCTACTTAAAAATAGAAGCACTCCTTCATGTTGTTAAAGGGTTAAACTGAAGCCTGAGAGCTTTAAGTTTAAGGCAAATTGTTAGTTTTAATAATTCAGCTTAGTAAATTACAGTTTTGTTAGAAAATAAAATGCCTATATTTTATGTTTGTCGTAGTCTTTAGGAAATAATTTTGAAATGTGGGCTGCTAGGTGTAGTTCCTAATCTTTAGCTTCACATTATTTTGCTTATAAAGGATTGTAGTTGCAGCTCTTTAGTCATTCAGTCAAAAACAATTCCTTCGATTATATTGCCTCTCTCTTCTCTATTGTCTTTCAACTTACAAATTAATATTTCTCAATTTTGGTTTTTTTCTATCACTGTATTGCTAGTTTAAGTTAACGATACAACACAATTTTTTTAAAAATCTTTTTCTTGATATGGTAAAAAGGATAAGTAAAAATAAAAAAGTTATTTTAATATAATGAACAAGTAAAAGTGAATAGAGTGAGTAGCATATTAAGAATCAGACTGTAGTAAAGAAATAAAATGGTGTGTCCGTAGATTATTTTTTTAGAGTAATTCTTAATCAAACTGTAGTAAAAAAATAAAATGGGGTGTCAGTTTATTGTTCTTTTAGAGTAATTGCCAAGGGACTCTTATTAATTTCATTTGGTGAGCCATTTATGGTTCCCATCAGTTAATGTTTTCGAAAGGATCATTTCACTATTTTATGGACCACATGTCCACACCAGTTAAGGAATCAAATAAACATAGGTTCCATCTTAAATTTCTCTATTCAGAAACTTATCAATTACCATTTAATTCTTATAAATTTTGTGGTACAACTTTGGTCATACTATTTAATGATTGCTTCTTCATATATACTCTCACTTGTGTTTCCACATTACATCCATCAGCCATCTTATCAAAAGAAGATTTCTTTGTTAATTTTAAAGATTTCTTCTTTCACTTTCTTGCTTTTTCTTCTTATTATAAGTATTAAATTTGGAGCTAGGTAATTAAAATGGGAAGATCACCACGTTTAGATAAAAAGGGTTTGAAGAAAGGACCCTGGACACCTGCTGAAGACCAAAAGCTCTTGGCTTATGTTGAGGAACATGGCTATGGTAGCTGGAGTGATTTGCCTGTTAGAGCAGGTAACATTAACTTAATTCATTTTATACTGTATATATAAGTCAAATATTAATAATTTGTATATATACGTATATTTAACACTATATATATGAAATTTCTGACTATGCTAACATAATTTAACGTACATTTGTTTTCCACATTTGGAGTATAGGGCTTCAACGATGTAAAAGGAGTTGTAGACTGAGATGGATCAATTATTTAAGGCCTAATATCAAGAGAGGAAAGTTCAGCTCCGAGGAAGAACGAACCATCTTTCAACTTCATGCTCTTCTTGGAAATAGGTAAAGAAATTTTGATTTCCCTTATTTAAAATTCTGGCTCCGATGTTGTTTATGTTATTATATTTTATTAAGTGATTTGTGTAATAGTAACATACTGGTTCATCTCGTTATCGATCAAGGTGGTCAACAATAGCATCTCACTTGCCAAACAGAAGTGATAACGAGATAAAAAACTATTGGAATACACGTTTGAAGAAGAGACTAATCAATATGGGCATTGATCCCATGACTCATCAACCAAAGAGAGATGGTTCCAATTATAAGTCCATTGCAAGCCTTAGCCACATGGCTGAATGGGAGACTGCTAGACTTGAAGCAGAAGCTAGGTCTGTTCGAAATAGAAGCAGGTACAACAACAATAATAATAATAATCCTCAATGTCCTCATTATAATTTGCAGCAAATCCCTTGTCTTGACATACTACAAGCTTGGCAAATGTCGCGCACAAAACTACCAACTATAAAGGACATTAGTGCAATTCTTCTTGATGGTTTTCTCACAAACTCAAGGACAAAAATATGCAATTCTCCAACTCCATCTTCGTTCAATATCGAAGAAAATGTTGAGCTTGGTGAAGACCTTTGCCCATTTGAAGATATAATAACAAAAGATAATGACATCCAAACAGAATTTTCCATCACTGAGGGGTTAGCAGAGCTTTTTCCAGAATATGGTTATAGCCAAAACCCTGGAAACTACTCAAGTGAAGTACAAATGGACAATTATATGGATAGCTTCTTTACAAATTTTGAAGACAACAAGAGTAATTGGAACAACATAGCACATTTGGTCATGACTTCACCAATTGGATCTCCATTATTCTAAGTATTAAGAATTGTTTTTGATGATTGTGTCATGTTTCAAAGCTTCACAAGGATCTATTGTTTTAAGTCTGGAATATGATTTACTTTCATAAGGTTTAGACTTTCTATTGTTGTAATAAGACACACATTTAAAGAGATTTTTGAGAAATAAATTGGCAAGTCATATTTTAACCAAAAACAATAGATCAGAGTTCTGTATCTAAGAATTCGAACAAAAGCAAAAGAAAGTCGAAATCAATTAATTTAAATTTTCCGATTTATCGTCGTGTAACTCGATCCTTCTCCAAAAATCCTAACAGATCGTATGCATTTTTATTTCTTTTAATCATAACCAATAAAGAGTATGATGGTAAGTTGGATGAAATCTCTTCACACTGAATAAAAAATATCCGGTTTGAGCAAGGAGAATGGAGTAGCGTAACTCCTTGTAGGGACCTTCTCCTTTAATGATATTTATGCTACGAATTTGAATTTGTCTGCAAATTAATAAATAACAAAAAAAAAACATCAAGACCTTATGTTAAGTTATTTTGTATAAATGGTCTATTGGTTGAAGTGAGGTTTACATTTGATCATGAATATTTATATCAAACCTTAGTAGCCAGACTTATTCTATAGTAATATGATATGATCAATTCTTAGCCTCATTTACTCTTATAATATTCTCTTATAATAATAACTCCTATCTTGGGGTGTTTATGGTACGATTTGGATCAGTTATTGGTTAAAATCAAAATCAAATCAATTTTTTCAGTTTTTATATTTTTAAAATCAAACCAAACCAAAAAAAATAACCATCGGTTTGGTTCATTTTTTTTTGTTTTTTCGCTTTTTGAAAGTAATAATTTTGTTAAGGGAATACACAAACAAAGTGATTTAATTAAACAATAATAAAATCATTATACACCAAAAATCATAAGATGAGAAAAGCATAAACAAATCTTTTCCAACAACTGGATCATCACTTGGATCTACTTTTGATTTCCTGTTTAGAATAACAAATATGAAAGCAGCGGCAACCTTGGCCTTGCTTGAATCTAGAGCTAATGAGTTGACTGAGAAATTCCTATTGATGCCTTAGTCAGAGCAAAGAAAACCTGACAGATTGCTGTAGAATTCTCAGCAAAAGAATGAGAGAAATCAAGGTTGTATTGATGATAATAAATGAGTGCATGTCTCCTTTATATAGGAGTGAGTTATAGAGTCCTAGGCTAACTAAACTTAGAGTTATACTACAAAACACATTCATAGCAGCCTAGTCATAATCTGACTCTAACTTATCCAACAGTGAGTCCTACTATAACTTAATTCTTTTATTAGGTCTCTGACAGTCGTCAGGACTTCTATCAGTTAGATCATTGTCACGCCCCGGGAGGGTACCCTAGACGTAACCGGCACCCGAAGGCCATCTCTGACCTCCGAGCGAACCACTTGTTACAATCACTCATTCATTCAAGCACATTCTATCAGCAGAAAACTCAATTTAAGAAAGACTTCTCATATCATAAGGGCCGAAGGCCAGACATTTACAATCAAGACGATAATCAAAATAGGAATCCTCAGGATGACCGCTCGACCTCCTCACATCTCAGTCTATGAAGCCTCTATTCAAGTCTAAAAGGTGCCAATGACAAGCCCATGGCTACCGACAATCAAAAAAAAAAGACAATCAAAAACTGTACAGGAAGGCCCAATATCCTCCGGGAACTAGGAGGACTCACCGACTGGCTGGAAGTGTAAGTGGATCTTCAACGGAGTGCCGGTTGATGATCTCTAGTACCTGTCTCTGCATCATGAAACGATGCAGGCCAAATGGCATCAGTACATGGAATGTACGAGTATGTAAAATGGCCGAATACAACGAACATCAAGAAATAATCAATCAACTCGGGATTTCAATCTCAAAGAGTGACAACTCAATCAAATATCCTAAGTCTAAACAAGGATATGATTTAGACGGGACCAATCATACACAATCAACTCAATCCGACTCAGAGTACTATCAACACCTACTTGGGAGTTTCTCTTAACCGACAACCATCACTTATGAGCCAGTGAAAGTACAACAAACCGACGTTATTGCCGCGTCCGCTCATACCTTTCCAGGGCATGAACGAGTCATCAAATCATGGATCCAATCCAACCAAGTCCTATTATGTCAGGACAAATCTCTCGGGGAAGCATCCGACTTTAACGGTTCCATCCCCCTACGTTTGGCGACACAGTTATTGGGTTCGAGTATGGACTATACTCTTGCCCAATTCGGTGCTCGATACTTCTCCCAAGACTCATTGCTCATAAAACTCCATCCAATCAATTCAATCAAATCATATCGACAAGTTTCATTACAACCTTGTCAACTCATCAACTCTATCACAATCAAGTCTCAATCTCAATGCTTAATCTCAATCATATCTTCAAGGAAGTGTTAAAATGCATATATACACATCATCTAGATATAAAATCAATCATTACCTCCATCCATTTGAGAAAATCTTTATGACTCATCACATCTTCAAGACTTCAAATCAACATTCTTATAATAGGCAACATGCTTAAAAAGATAGTATACTCTATCAAATCTACATAATTAATAAGACCAACAAACATATTTATCAACTCATTCCTTTATCATATCATACTCATATAAGGGCTCATTTTAGGAACCTCTTAGCTCAACAACATTAACACATCAATAATTAAATGAAATGGGACAATACTCATTCAAACATGTACCATACCAAGAAACTCCATTTTCATGGATATCTAACCTCAAAACAAGAATAGGGCATATGGGTGGACTCAACCCATGTTTTGGTTAGCCTTACATACCTTAGTGAAGACTTGAAGAAAACCTTGAGGTTGGGTCTTTAATGGAGGACTCTAATCTTGAAGCTTCTTGGACTCCTTTGTTGGAAATGGAGAAGAAGAGTAGAGAGAAGGGAGAGGAGCTCTTAGGGCTTTTTAGAGAGAGAGTGAGGGCTGCCAAATGAGTTCCCAAAAGGCCAAGGGCTACATATATATAATTGGGTAAGTTCCCAAATTACCCCTCCTCAAAATGTTCTGAAAATAGGCTAAAACGCCCTTGGCGCGATAGTGGCGCATCGCGCCCTTACAGCGCCAAGGCCGATTACGCCTGAAACCTGCACAACTTTTAGTGGCGCTTCGCGCCAGGGACCAAACTACTGAGGCATGTTTCTGGCGCGATAGTGGCGCGTCGCGCCCTTACAGCGCCAAGCCTATTATTCTAAATTCTGGGAATTTGGCCTAAAAAACCCTGCACAACTTTTAGTGGCGCGTCGCGCCAAGGACCAAACTACTGAGGCATGTTTCTGGCGCGATAGTGGCGCGTCGCGCCCTTACAGCGCCAAAGCCATTTCCCCAGCAGTTGCAACCCAGGCCAAAATGAAATTCCTGTCGTGCTAGTTCGTCTTCGGATCGTCATATCTTTTGACTCCGAACTCCAAAATTTACGTTCTTAGTGGCGTTAGAAAGAAGACTCGACGACCTTTAATTTGATAGGTCGTGGGCTACCCAAATTGACGTCCTTCAAAAGATAGGGTCGTTAAAAGTCGACCCTTACATGAACTCGTCCTAAACTTAGCCACGACAGATCTTTTGGACTTAGCTCGGTCCTAGGGGTCCTCAATGACCCCACATCACCTCCAACGCTCTTAAATTCCTCAGGGACTCATCTTAACTCGAGCACATACTTCGAAATAAATACGATGGGCCCCACACGTGTACAAAGAAAGCCCGAATCTTAGGAAGAAATTTTGAGGGGTGTTACAATCATGTTGTTCAACCTGTTTCTATGATACATCTTCAACACTTCCCCTCAAGCTAGTGAATGGTGGAACAATTACTCCTAGCTTGCTTCGAAAACCAGCAAAAACTTGGTTTGTTAATGCTTTTGTTTGAATGTCAGCTAGTTGGTCCTTAGACCTCACAAACTGAGTAAGAAGTTGACCTCTGGCCACTTTGTCTTGAAAAAAGTGATAGTCCATCTCAACTGTTTTGTCACGCCCCGGGAGGGTACCCTAGGCGTGGCTGGCACTCGAAGGATATTTTTGACCTCCGAGCAAACCACCTAGTCCAGTCACACATTCAATTAATCAAATTCTCTTAGCGGATAACTCAATTAAAGAAATACTATTCATATATAGGGCCGAAGACCATACATTTACAACCCAATAAGACATAAAAATAAGACTCCTCAAAATAATCGTTCGACCTCCCACATTCTAGTTTATGAAGCCTCTATCACAGTCTAAGAGGTGTCAATGAAAAGTTCATGGCTACCAACAATCAAAGTAAAGGAAATGTCAACAAAATTGTACATAAAGGCTCAACATCCTCCGGAAACTAGGAGGACTCACCAGCTAGCTGAGAGTGTATGTGGATCTTCAATGGAGCGCCGGTTGATGATCTCTGGTACCTGTCTCTACATCATGAAATGATACAGGCCAAATGGCGCCAATACATGGAATGTACGAGTATGTAAAATGGCTGAATACAACGAATATCAAGGAAGAATCAATCAACTCGGAAGCTCAACTCAAGAGGAATACCAACTCAATTAAATGTCCTAAGTCTAAACAAGAATATGATTTAGACGGGACCAATCACATACAATTCCACCCATTCTGACTCAGAGTACTATCAAGACCTATTTGGGAGTTTCTCTTAACCGACAACCATCACTTATGAGCCAGTGAAGGTACAACAAAACGACATTGTTGCCGCGCCCGTTCATACCTTGCCAGGGTATGAACGAATCAAACACTCATGGATCCAATCCAACAAAGTCCTATAATGTCAGGACAAACTCTCGGGGAAGCATCCGAATTAACGGTTCAATCCCCTCTACGTTTGGCAACACAGGTATTGGGTTCGAGTATGGACTATACTCTTGTCCAATTCGGTGCTCGATACTCCTCCCAAGACTCAATGCTCATAAAACTCCATCCAATCAACTCATATTGACAAGTCTCGTTACAACCTTGTCATCTCATCAACTCTATCACAATCATATCTTTCTCAATCATACTATCCGATCAATCTCAAGCATATTATTCAAAGAAATTTAAATACACATATATAGCATCATCTAGATATAATCAATTATTTCTTTCATCCATTTGAGAAATCTTTTAGGCTTATCACAATTTCAAGACTTTAAATTGACATTTCATATCGAGCAACATTCTCAAGAAAATAACATCCTTTATCATAATCTACATATTAAGAAGATAAATAGAACATATTTCACAACTCATTTCTTCATCACTCATACTCAACTAAGGGCTCATTTTTGGAACCTCTTAGCTCAATAACATTGACACATATAGAATCAAATAGATAGGGGACCAAGTTTATACAAACACAAACAATACCAAGAAACTCTATTCTCATGAACATCTAACCTCAAAGCAAGAGTAGGGCACATGGGTGAACTCAACCCATGTTTTTGATAGCCTTACATACCTAAGTGAAGACTTGAAGAAAACCTTGATGTTGGGTCTTCAATGGAGAACTTAAATCTTAAAGCACTTGGAACTCTTCTTGTTGGAGAAGGATTTGGAGAGGAAGAAGAAGAAGAGAGAGAGAGAGAGAGAGAAGAGGTTTCTAGGGCTTTTAGAGAGGGAGTGGGGGCTAAAGAAATGATCCCAAAATAGTCTAGGGTGATACATATATAATTTGGGGCAATTCCCAAATTGCCCATTCTCAAAAGTTCTGAAAAATAGGCAAAAATGCACCTGGCGCGATAGTGGCACATCGCGCCATTGCAGCGTCAGGCTGAAACACGCCTAAAACCTGCACACCTCATAATGGCGCGCCATGCCAGAGACCAAACTACTGAGGCATGTTTCTGGCGCGATAGTGGCGCGTCGTGCCCTTACAGTGCCAAGGCCAAATTTTCTGGGTTCTGGAAATTTGGCCTGAAAAACCCTGCACAACTTTTAGTGGCGCGTCGCGCCAAGGACCAAACTACTGAGGCATGTTTCTGGAGCTATAGTGGCGCATCGCGCCCTTACAGCGCCAAGGCCATTTCCCCAGCAGTTGCAACCCAGGCCAAAAATGAAATTCGTGCCGTGCTAGTTCATCTTAGGATCGTCATATCTTTTGACTCCGAACTCCAAAATTTACGTTCTTGGTGGAGTTGGAAAAAAGACTCGATGAACCTTACTTTGATAGGTCGTGGGCCACCTAGATTGATGTCCTTCAAAAGATAGGGTTGTTAAAAGTTGACCCTTATATGAACTCATCCTAAACTTAGCCACGACGAATCTATTGGGCTTAGCTCGATCCTAGGGGTCCTTGGTGACCCACATCACCTCTAACACTGCTCAGTCCCTCAGAGACTCATCTTAACTCATGAATATATTTCAAGATACTCGGGTTCGACCCTTCCCGAACACAAGAAGGGTTCGAATCTTTGGAAAAATTTGAGGGGTGTTACATTATCTCCCCCTTGGGATTATTCATCCTCGAATGACGAGAAATCAAGAATAGACTCAGGGTGAAAATCACAATCAAAACTCAGTCATTCAATCAGTCAAATTCTCAATCAATTATCAATCAAGACTCAAGAAGGCACAAATGAATTCAAGACAAGGAAATGGTCATTACCTTCAACATTCTCCTCAGTAGGCACGAATAGATGGGGATATTTAGATTTCATGGCTTCCTCTGCTTCCCATGTGGCTTCCTCAACAAATTGGTTTCTCCACAAGACTTTGACTGAGGCGACTTCTTTGTTCCTTAGTTTGCGAACTTGGCGATCAAGAATTTGAACTGAAACCTCTTCATAAGACAAGCTATCCTTAATTCCAATGCTATCAATGGGGACTACCAACGAGGGATCGCCCAAGCACTTTTTCAATATCGAAACGTGGAATACCGAATGAATAAAGGCTAGCTCTGAAGGCAACTCCAACTCATAAGCAATACTTCCAATCCGCCTCAAAATCTGGTAAGGACCAATATATCGAGGACTAAGCTTCCCCTTCTTTCCAAACCCCATGACACCCTTCATGGGTGACACTCTCAAATACACCCAATCATCCACCTCAAACTCTAAGTCTCTCCTCCTCATATTGGTGTAAGATTTTTGGCGACTTTGGGCTGTCTTTAGCCTCTCTCAAATAACTCGCACCTTCTCCATGGCTTGATGAACAAGGTCAGGCCCAATCAACTCGGCTTCACCAAATTCAAACCACCCAATGGGAGACCTACATCTCCTCCCATACAAAGCTTCATAATGAGCCATTTGAATGCTTGCATGATAGCTATTGTTGTATGCAAACTCTATGAGAGGTAAGTGATCATCCCAATTTCCCTTGAAGTCAAGCACATATGCCCTCAACATATCTTCCAATGTCTTGATGGTGCGCTCTGCTTGGCCATCTGTCTGGGGATGGAAGGCTGTACTCAAGTTCACCCTCGAACCTAATCCCTTCTAAAAGGATTTCCAAAACTGGAAAGTGAATTGAGCTCCTCTGTATGATATGATAGACAAAGGGACCCCATACAATCTGATGACCTCTTGCATATACAACTTTGCATAATCTTCTATGGTATTAGTAGTCTTAACCGCCAAGAAGTGAGCTGATTTCGTCATTCTATCCACAATCACCCAAATGGAATCATGTTGCTTTCGGGACTTCAGCAAGCCTGTAATAAAGTCCATGTTGATCATCTCCCACTTTCATTCTGGAATTTCTATGTTTTGGGCTAAACCATATGGCCTTTAAAGCTCAACCTTCACCTGTTGGCAATTCGGGCACTTGGAAACAAATTCCGCAATATCCTTCTTCATCCCACTCCACCAATAGATTTTCTTCAAGTCATGATACATTTTCGTGGAGCCTGGATGAATGGATTACCTGGAACTATACACTTCGGCCATAATCCTCTCTCGAACATCATCGACATCCGGCACACATAATCTATTTTGGTACCTCAACACACCATCTCCCCCTTTGGTGAAAACCATTACCTCTTGTTTGTGAACAACTCCCTTCAATTGGAGAAGGATGGGATCTTGGTCTTGCTTCTCCTTTACCTCTGCCACAAGTGAGGACGCAGACCCATCTTGAATAGTAACTCCGCCTTCATTGTTCTCTTCCAGATGAACTCCTAATCGGGCTAATCTGTGTACCTCCTTCCCCAATTCTCTCCTTCCTTCCTCCACGTGGGCAGTGCTACCCATAGACAACCTGCTAAGAGCATCAGCAACAACATTAGTTTTACCTGAATGGTAGAGGATGCTCATATCATAGTCATTGAGTAGCTCAAGCCATCTCCTTTACCTCAGGTTGAGTTCCTTCTGGCTAAAGATGTATTGCAAGCTCTTGTGATCGGTGAATACATCAATATGCACTTCATACAGGTAGTGGCGCCAGATTTTAAGCGCAAACACCACAGCCGCCAGCTCAAGGTCATGAGTTGGGTAATTCCTCTCGTGAACCTTAAGCTGTCTTGAAGCATAGGCTATCACCTTACCCCTTTGCATCAACACACAACCCAAACCAATTCTGGATGCATCATAATAGATCACAAAACCCTTTATACCATCAGGCAAGGTTAGAACAGGGGCAGTGGTTAGCTTAGTCTTCAATTTCTAGAAACTCTCCTCATAAGCCTCGAACCATTGGAACTTAGCCTTCTTTTGAGTCAACTTAGTCAATGGTGATGATATGGAGGAGAATCCCTCTATGAACCTTCGATAATAGCCAGCCAAACCCAAGAAGCTCCTTATCTCTGTCGGGGATATGGGTCTAGGCCAACTCTTCACTGCCTTAGTTTTCTGAGCATCAACCTGAATACCATCTCCAGATATAATGTGGCCTAGGAAGGGCACTGATGTAAGCCAAAATTCACATTTGGAGAACTTTGCATATAATACCTGGTCTCTCAAAGTTTGCAAGACGACTCTAAGATGATGGGCATGCTCCTCCTCATTCTTGGAGTAAACCAGAATATCATTTATGAACACAATCACAAACATATCAAGATATGGCTTGAATACTCGGTTCATGAGATCCATAAAAACGGTAGGGGCATTAGTCAACCCAAAGGACATGACCAAAAATTCGAAGTGGCCATAACGAGTCCGGAAAGTAGTCTTCGGAATATCACATTCTCTCACCTTTAACTGGTGGTAACCGAATCTCAAGTCTATGTTTGAGAAGCACGTGGCACCCTGAAGTTGATCAAATAAATCATCTATTCTGGGGAGAGGGTATTTGTTCTTTAAGGTTACCTTATTGAGCTGCATGTAGTCAATACACATCCTAAGGGATCCATCTTTCTTTCGAACAAATAGGACCGGAGCTCCCCATGGAGAGACACTCGGCCTAATAAATCCCTTATCTAACAAGTCCTTCAACTGTTCCTTCAACTCTTTCAACTCGGCTAGGGCCATTGTATAAGGAGGAATTGAGATAGGCTGGGTATTAGGAAGAACATCAATCCCAAAGTCGATCTCCCTATCAGGAGGGACTCCAGGAAGATCTTCAGGAAAGACATCCGAAAACTCGTTGACAATCGGAACCGACTCAAGGGATGGAGACTCAATGCTGTCATCTTTCACTCGGACAATGTGATAAACACACCCTTGTGAGATTAGCTTCCTAGCCCTAAGGTATGAAATAAACTTACCCTTAGGCGCAACAAGACTACCCTTCCACTCTATGACAGCCTTATTCGGGAATTTGAACGTGACAATCTGAGTTCTATAATCAATAGAGGCATAACAGATATAGATCCAGTTCATGCCAAGGATCACGTCAAAGTCAATCATGTCCAACTCAACTAGGTCAGCCAAGGTATCCCTGTGATAAATAGACACAGTGCAATCTCTATAGACTCTCTCAGCTAAGACAGAATCACCGACAGGAGTGGCCACGCTAAAAGGCTCAAGAAGACGTTCAGAAATTTTATTGAATTTACTAGCCACATAAGGAGTCACAAAAGATAGGATGGCACCCGGATCCATCAATACATAACAATCAAAAGAAGAGACTCGAATCATACCTGTCACGACGTTTGGAGAGTTCTCCTGATCTTGGCGACTGCCCATAGCATATAGGCGGTTTGTACCTCCACTCATACCTGAAGTAGTGCCCCTCTGATTACCCCTAACTGGCGGTATTGTTGTAGAGAACTGGGCTCTATTCCCCTATGCTGGACAGTCCTTCTGAAAATGGTCTACTTGGCCGCATTTATAACAACCAACCCTTCCCGCTCTACATTCTCCCAATTGGAGCCTACCACACTTGCCGCATGGTGGCTTCTCCCTCGAACCTTGACTTACACTGTCCTGGGATTGAAAACCCTGGGGGCTGAAATTCTGGCGACTCTGTCCTTGCCGGTTATACCTGTTCTACGGCATAGGTGCACATGTGGCAGATAAGGCATAATTAGAAGGCCTCTTCTGCAAGAAGGACTTGTTGCTCTTGTTTTGCCTCTGTTTATTCTCATGGCCCGCTGATTTTGCCTTATTGCTCAAGTGCTCTTCTCTATCTTTTCTTTTCTCCTCCTCTACTAGTTGAGCATACACCATTAATCTGGAAAAATCCATATCCGAGATCAACAATGCTGTCTTTCACTCCTTCTTCACATGCCTCCCTAATCTGGATACGAACTTCCTCATCTTTGACCTCATATTTAGAATTATTTCTAGAGCATACCTGGACAGCTGGATGAACTTTAGGCCATACTCCTTAACCGACATACCCTCTTGTTTCAGGTTTACAAATTCCTCCACTTTTGCTTCCCTCAATTCTCGAGGAAAGAAGTGGTCAAGGAAGGCTTCCTCAAACTTATCCCATCTAGCAGGTTCAGCATCCTCACCCTTACTCTGTTCCCATTAGTTATACCAAATATTTGCCATATCTTTGAGTTGATAAGACACCAACTCGACCCTCTCGATTTTCGTAGCATGCATAGCTTTCAGAATCTTCCACATCTCAGCAATAAAGTTTTAGGGATCTTCATCAACCTTAAAACCCGTGAATGCCGGTGGATTCATCCTCAGAAAGTCTCTAATTCAGAATCTTCCCATTTTTTTTTTGTTTTTTTGCTTTTTGAAAGTAATAATTTTGTTAAAGGCATACACAAACAAAGTGATTTAATTAAACAACAATAAAGTTATTATACACCAAAAATTATAAGATGAGAAAAGCATAAACAAATCTTTCCAACAACTGGATCATCACTTAGATCTACTTTTGATTTCCTGTTTAGAATAGCAAATATGAAAGCAGCGGCAACCTTGGCCTTGCTTGAATCTAGAGCTAATGATTTGACTGAGAAATTCCTATTGATGCCTTAGTTAGAGCAAAGAAAACCTGACAGATTGGTGTAGAATTCTTAGCAAAAGAATGAAAGAAATCAAGGTTGTATTGATGATAATAAATGAGTACATGTCTCCTTTATATAGGAGTGAGTTATAGAGTCCTAGGCTAACTAAACTTAGAGTTATACTACAAAACACATTCATAGCAGCCTAGTCATAATCTGACTCTAACTTATCCAACAGTGAGTCCTACAACAACAACAACAACAACAACCCAGTGAAATTCCACAACATGGGGTCTGGGAGGGTAGAATATACGCAGACCTTACTCCTACCAAGGTAGGACGGCTGTTTCTTGGAGACCCTCGACTCAGTAAAAGCATAAATGCATAAAAAATGTTAGATAAGAATAGAAAATTAAAAGCTTTATGAGAAAAACAACAAATAAATAACAAATAAATAACAAATAAATACAAATAAATAAATACTAATAACAAATAACGATTAAATAAATAATGAAAGCGTCACAGGTAAAATTGAGTAATCAAAGCATAGAAAGTAATAAATAATAACAGAAATAACAGAAATCAGAAGTCAAAGTGAGTCCTACTATAACTTAATTCTTTTATTAGGTCTCTGACAGTCGTCAGGACTTCTATCAGTTAGATCATGTTGTTCAACCTGTTTCTATGATGCATCTTCAATACTTCCCCTCAAGCTAGTAAATGGTGGAACAATTACTCCTAGCTTGCTTCGAAAACCAGCAGAAACTTGGTTTGTTAATTCTTTTGTTTGAATGTCAGCTAGTTAGTCCTTAGACCTCACAAACTGAGTAAGAAGTTGACCTCTGGCCACTTTGTCTTGAAAAAAGTGATAGTCTATCTCAACATATTTTGTCACGCCCCGAGAGGGTACCCTAGGCGTAGCCGATACTCGAAGGCCATTTTTTACCTCCGAGCAAACCACCTGGTCCAATCACACATTCAATCAATCAAATTCTCTTAGCGGATAACTCAATTAAAGAAATACTATTCATATATAGGGCCAAAGGCCATACATTTACAACCCAACAAGACAATAAAATAAGACTCCTCAAAATAATCGTTCAACCTCCCCACACTCCAGTCTATGAAGCCTCTATCACAGTCTAAGAGGTGCCAATGACAAGTTCATGGCTACCAACAATCAAAGTAAAGGAAATATCAACAAAATTGTACATGAAGGCTCAACATCCTCTGGAAACTAGGAGTACTCACCAACTAGTTGAAAGTGTATGTGGATCTTCAACGGAGCGCCGGTTGATGATCTCTGGTACCTGTCTCTACATCATAAAATGATGCAGGCCAAATGGCGTCAGTACATAGAATGTACGAGTATGTAAAATGGCCGAATACAACGAACATCAAGGAAGAATCAATCAACTCAGAAGCTCAACTCAAGAGCAATACCAACTCAATCAAATATCCTAAGTCTAAACAAGAATATGATTTAGACGGGACCAATCGCATATAATTCCACCCATTAATGGATGACAAGACTCATTTAGACGGGACCAATCGCATAAAACGACGTTGTTGCCGCGCTCGTTCATACCTTGCCAGGGTATGAACGAATCAAACACTCATGGATCCAATCCAACCAAGTCCTATAATGTCAGGACAAACTTTCGGGGAAGCATCCGACTTAATGGTTCAATCCTCCCTACGTTTGGTAACACAGGTATTGGGTTCGAGTATGGACTATACTCTTGCCCAATTCGGTGCTCGATACTCCTCCCAAGACTCAATGCTCATAAAACTCCATCCAATCAACTCAATCAACTCATATTGACAAGTCTCGTTACAACCTTGTCATCTCATCAACTCTATCACAATCACATCTTTCTCAATCGTACTATCCGATCAATCTCAAGCATATTATTCAAAGAAATTTAAATACACATATATAGCATCATCTAGATATAATCAATTATTTCTTTCATCCATTTGAGAAATCTTTTAGGCTTATCACAATTTCAAGACTTTAAATTGACATTTCATATCGAGCAACATTCTCAAGAAAATAACATCCTTTATCATAATCTACATATTAAGAAGATAAATAGAACATATTTCACAACTCATTTCTTCATCACTCATACTCAACTAAGGGCTCATTTTTGGAACCTCTTAGCTCAATAACATTGACACATATAGAATCAAATAGATAGGGGACCAAGTTTATACAAACACAAACAATACCAAGAAACTCTATTCTCATGAACATCTAATCTCAAAGCAAGAGTAGGGCACATGGGTGAACTCAACTCATGTTTTCGATAGCCTTACATATCTTAGTGAAGACTTGAAGAAAACCTTTATGTTGGGTCTTTAATGGAGAACTCAAATCTTGAAGCTCTTGGAACTCTTCTTGTTGGAGAAGGATTTGGAGAGGAAGAAGAAGAGGGAGAGAGAGAAGAGGTTTCTAGGGCTTTTAGAGAGAGAGTGGGGGCTGAAGAAATGATCCCAAAATAGTCTAGGGTGATACATATATAATTTGGGGCAATTCCCAAATTGCGCCTTCTCAAAAGTTCTGAAAAATAGGCAAAAATGCACCTGGCACGATAGTGGCGCATCGCGCCATTGCAGCGTCAGGCTGAAACACGCCTAAAACCTGCACACTTCATAGTGGCGCGCCGCGCCAGAGACCAAACTACTAAGGCATGTTTCTGGTGCGATAGTGGCGCGTCGCGCCCTTACAATGCCAAGGCTAAATTTTCTGGGTTCTGGAAATTTGGCCTGAGAAACCCTGCGTCGCGCCCTTACAACACCAAGGCCATTTCCCCAGCAGTTGCAACCCAGGCCAAAAATGAAATTCCTGTTGTGCTAGTTCATCTTAGGATCGTCATATCTTTTGACTCCGAACTCCAAAATTTATGTTCTTGGTTGCGTTGGAAAGACGACTCGACGACCCTTACTTTGATAGGTCGTGGTCCACCTAGATTGACATTTTTCAAAAGATAGGTTTGTCAAAAGTCGACCTTTATATGAACTCACCCTAAATTTAGCCACGACGGATCTTTTGGGCTTAGCTCAATCCTAGGGGTCCTTGGTGACCCCACATCACCTCTAACACTGCTCAGTCCCTCAAAGACTCATCTTAACTCACAAATATATTTCAAGATACTCGGGTTCGACCCCTCTCGAACACAAGAATAGTTTGAATCTTTGGAAAATTTTGAGGAGTGTTACATGTTTGGTTCTAACATGCATAACTGAATTGAATTTCATGTACAAGGCACTCAAGTTATCACAATACAGCGTAGGAACTGACTTAAGAAATACCCCAAGATCATAAAGTAAATATGTGATCCATGTCATCTTTGCTGCAGTGAAGGCTAGTGCTATATACTCAGCTTCAACATTTAATCTTGCTACTGTAGTCTGTTTCTTAGAATTCCAAGAAATACAATTTGCACCTAGGTAGATGTTGTAGCCTATAGTTGATCTCTTAGTTAGGGCTGGACATAAAATATCAAAAACCAAATTACCGAACCCAATCGGCTATTTTAGTATTCGGTAATTTGATAATTTGATTCGGTATACGGTACTGAAGTATAAAATTCGGTATTTCAGTTTCGATATTTGATATTTATAATTTTACCGTTCGGTATTTGATATTTACCGAATACCAAAATTAAATTACGTCTGTTGGGCCTAATTGCCTAAAGGGGCTAAAGGCCCATAAATATTTTAAGACCAGCCATGTGCCCCTGCAACCCAACAACAACAAAAATCAGTACTTCAATGCCCATCCCTACTTTTCCCTTTCTAATTTCTATTCATCCAAATGTGAAATGCCCAGCCTTATATAGCACACAGCAACGCCAGCGTCTTCTTCCAAATTTCTCCATGTTAATTTCTGATTCTTCTCCATCTTCATACGGTCGTACCTCCTCCTTCTTCTTCTTCTGCGAGGTGAGTAGGTGACTGCTTACTTAGGTCCTTTCTTGATTTGTTTTTTTATCTTGTGGTTCATGTTGGGAGCTTGGGCCTTGGGGTATTTATATATTCAATTCATTTTTTTTGTATTTCATATTTTGTTCATGCTGACGTGGGAAGGGTATCGGGGAATATGGGTATAGTCACAAAGAAAAGGAAAAATTTAAGTTGTTTTGGTTCTTTTTGTTTAAGTTGAAGAAAGGACATAAGAGAAACATAGTATAACAATTTAGAAAATAAATATTATTTAAGCTTCTTTAAAATTCTTTCCGAGATGGCTCGTGATGTCTTAGCAATTCCAATTTCTAGTGTGGCATAGGCATGTGCCTTTAGCACCGGGGGATGTATTCTTGATTCATTTAGGAGTTCTTTGACTCTGAAATTGGTGCAAGCTATTATTTGTCATCAAGATTGGCGTCGAAATGAGCCTTATCCCATAAATGTTGAGGAAGATTTTAAGGATCTTATAAAACTTGAACTTGGTATATTTTTTAGTTTTTGTATTTTATTTTTATATTTTTTTACCTAGTTTAATTGTTGACACATTTTAAATTCTTTTTAAATTTGGCAGATAGCTCAAAAGATTCCCTCGTTCTTGATTTGTAATCGCAAGATGCCTCAGGTATAAGGCTCTAAATTTTCATTTGATTATTCTACATTATTTTCACCAGTACTTTTAACTTTTGATAATGCCAAATGCTGCTTCTTATGATCACTTATCAGCCCCATTAACATTCTTTTGGGGGGAGATTAATAATTTTGATGTGGTTGTTGATAATTCAAGTGCTTCTACAGAATCTATGGAGGTGTAGCCTCTTATATGCTTGTCTCTGCTAATTGGCAGTACTAATAATCTTTTTCATTCATGTAGGTTAAGACATTGTTGACAAAAACATGGCTAAGCATCACCCTGATTTGATCATATGCAGGAAGCAGCCAGGAATAGCTATTGGGCGTCTTTGTGAAAAATGTGATGTGCAAGAAGCAGTTGGATTGAAATTTCTCAAGTTGGAGAAAGTGATGTACATGATTGTATCTTCATGGTTTATGATATCAGAATGAAGAAAGACGATAGTGTAAAACCTCCCAAAAAATTTTCCTAAGATTCAGACCTTTCTTGTATTCGGGTAGGGTCAAACTCTATTATTGTTAAGTATATGCATGAGTTAAGATGAGTCCCTCAGTAATTGAAGAGTGTTGGAGGTGATGTGGTGTCACAAAGGACTCCTAGGACCAAGATAAGTCCAAAAGATTCGTCGTGGCTAAGTTTTAGGATGAGTTCATATAAGGGGTCGACTTCTAACGACCCTATCTTTAAAAGATGACAATCTGGGTGGACCACGACCTATTAAATTAAAGGTCGTCGAGTCTTCTTTCCAATACCACCAAGAATGTAATTTTTGGAGTTCGGAGTCAAAAGATATGATGATCCTAATACGAACTAGCACGTCATGAATTTCAGGCCTGGGTTGCAACTGCTGGAAATTTGGGCTTGGCGCCGCAGTGGCGCAAAGCGCCACTATCGTGCCAGGAACAAGCCTCAGTAGTTTGGCCCCTGGCGCAGTGCGCCACTACGAGGTGTGCAGGGTTCTCAAGCCTATTTCCCTAGAACCCAGAAAACTTGGGTTTGGCGTTATAAGGGCGCGACGCGCCACTATCGCGCCAGGAACAAGCCTCAGTAGTTTGGTCCTTGGCGCAATGTACCACTAAAAGATGTGCAGGTTTTTAGCCTATTCAACTTGGCGTCGCAGTGGCGCGATGTGCCACTATCGCGCCAAGGGTGTTTTTGGCCTATTTTCCAGATTTTTTGAAGAAAGGGCAATATGGGAATTTTCCCAAATTATATATGTATCAGCCTTAGCACATTTTGGGACCATTTTTAACCCCTCTCTCTCTCTCTAAAAGCCCTAGAAATCCCTCTCTTCTTTTTCAATCCTTCTCCAACAAAAATTTCATTCAAGAGCTTCAAGAAATTCAAGTTTCCCATTGAAGACCCAACAATAAGGTTTTCTTCAAGTCTTCACTAAGGTATGTAAGACTACTCAAAACATGGGTTGAGTCCACCCATGTGCCCTACACTTTATTTGAGGTTAAATGTTCATAAGAATGGAGTTTCTTGATAAGCCTATGTCCAAATGAGTCTTGTCATCCATTAATGTGATTCTTGTTATGTTGATGTTGTTGAGATAAGAAATTTCTAGAAAGAACCTTCATGTGAGTATGAGTTGATGAAGATGAGTCGTTAAACATGCTTTATTGATTTTTCTTAACTATGTGGATTATGACAAAAATGCTAATTTTCTTAAATATGTTGTTATCTTGAATTGTTGATTTAAAACCTTGGAGTTGTGGTGAGTCCCAAAAGATTTGTTAAATGAATAGAGGAACGATTGGATAGATATGTATGTTGTTATAAATGCATATTTAATCTACTCTTGAAAAATATGATTGGGATTGATCAGATTGTATGATTGGGAGAGATTTGATTATGATAGAGTTGATGAGTTGACAAGGTTGTAAATGAGACTTGTCGATATGATTTGATTGAGTTGATTGGATGGAGTTTTATGAGCATTGAGTCTTGGGAGGAGTATCGAGCACCAAATTGGGCAAGAGTATAGTCCATACTCGAACCCAATAACTACGTGTGCCATCATACTCGAATTTGGATTGTGACAACTTGCTTCTACTTTTATCTCTGCCTTGTGACCTCTAAACTTGCTTCTCCCTCTGTCTTCAGTATACAAAATATCGGAGTGTGAAACTGAAAAAGATGAAATTGAGATCTTCTTCTTATCTCTTTATTTAAGACATCACTCTTCGCATATTCTATAGTTACAACACTACTAGGAGAAGAACTAGTCAAAAAAATTGAAGAGTTTTTCAAAAGTCTGGCAGAGTGTTAAAAAGTCAGAGTCCTTGTATTTCTTCATTAAACTGTACACCTATTCTAGAAAGGTGCTCAAGGACACCTAAAAAATTATTTATATGATTAGAAATAGAATTGTCCTTTTTATTTCTGATATTCATCAATAATTATAGTAGGAAAAACTTTTTATTGCCAATCTTCGAAGCATAAAGTGTCTTGGGCTTATCCAATAAACTTCTAGGATGTGTTTCATTCATAATGTGATTTTTAATTTTATCTTCAACCCATTATTTGATATAGAACAAACCTATAGGTGCTCAAATTTCCATTCCTTATCATTCATAAACTGAGGTTTATTAGAAGCAAACACAGGTAAATTTATTTTCTTGACAAATAAAAGATGTTTCATCTTTCCTTTTCAAATATGATAATTATTATGAAGGAAGGGAAACTTTTCTAAACGCCTCATAGTCTCCTATTCATAATAGTGGAGCGCTTCACAATCATGAACAAAACCCTATTTGACGCGGTATGTTGGACTTCGAAGACCATTTCAAAACCTCGTGCTCTGATACCAAGTCTGTCACGACCCGAACCTAGGGCCTAGACGTGACACAATGAATGAGACACCTAAAGGTACCTCACTCAAGCCTACTAGCATTAATTAAGCATTTCATTGGTAATGGTAAACAATAATAAGCGGAAATAAAAGCATTTTTCCATTTATGTCCAAACATACCTCTACTAATAGACTTGGCGGGGGCTAAGACATGTCCCTAGCTCACCCTCAATATAAGTGTCAAGAAATGTCTTCATAAAAATCTTACTATTCTACATAACATAAGCTTAGAATAAAAAGGATGTCGTTCTCGAAACATGGGAACTCACCACAAGAAATCTTCAACTAACTTGAACTAGCCACGTGGAGGGGGGTTGAGGAGTGACTTCGGTTCCTACATGGTGATATCATGTAGGCAAAAGTATGCATTAGTACTTTGAATGTACTAAGTATGTGAGTATGCTATGAAATGAAGAACATAAGAGAGGCATGAGTAAGCAATATGCATAAGTGAATGCATGCATTAGACATCATCATATGAAACTTTAAAATATTTATTTTGTGGGGAAGTGACCATAACCGATATTTAAGACCATGCGAGCTATTACATGGAATTCAACATAAGCCCCTATATTGGCACGGGGAGACTACTTGCCAGGTAGAACTCCATTCAGATTACATTTAATTATTTAACATTTAGTGGCTACAAAGGCCTAGCCGACAAGGGCTCCTATGGTGGCACATAGTTAATGCAACATGAGACTTTACTTAAGAACCCCTTAGGTCGAGTTCCCATCTATATGCTACATTCGGTGCTAGGTCAAATCCCATAGAATAATATTTATATATCATAATAACATAAGCATTGTATAACTTTAGATATCAAATCATCATCGATGGAATAGCTCATTAAAACCTTTGGTTTATAATATCATCATGACTACCATGCCCTATTTACCGTTCTACTAATGAACCTTGATTTATAAAAAAATTAGGTCTACAATCAGTGATGTCATTCCGGGTACCATGCTAATCGGACCTTCCATTTTGGAAAAATGTTCAAAAGCATTGACGGCCTATAGGGAGGTCAAACATGTCATATCATAACCTTAGACATTTCATTTGATTCAATTTGAGAATTGTCCTTTCGCATTGAAACCTTAATTTGGCTAAGAAACCCTTTTATCAATCAATCATTCATTCAATCATTTCACAAGACTCCCTTAAATATGGGCATTTGTTTCATAAACTTTTATTTGGAGTCAAACTTTCAATTCAACTTCATTTCAACATAACAAAACTAAGTGGGTTCATTTCATATAACTTTCAAATACATTTAAAGAATACTTGTATGCATGAGAGTGATCTGAATGCATCAAATCAAACATCTTAAAAATAGCACACCATATGCACTTTAAAACTACTTTCAAGCTTTCATATAAGTACCTTGATAAACCATCCATTTCATGTAAATAAGAATCAACATAAGTCAATATTGGTAATAAACTTCAAATATTCAAGAATCTATACATTTGGAATCATAGTATGAAAATTCCTAAAATTTCTCATCACTTGAAATTAAGAGTCAATACACATATATATCAATAGGAGTAAATAAACTTAAATATACTATAATCTATGCATTTGGAACCATTAGGTAAAATAACATAAGATTTCATCATTTAAAAATTGATATGCAAAGTTGAGAAAACATTTGGGCTCCATGGGTGGAAGAACCCATGGATGAAAACCCACATACCTTAGGGAGGAACTTGAAGAAGATTTGGAGAAGTCTTGGTCTTTAATGAGGAGCCTTGAATCCTTGAGTTTGATAGAAAAATTGGAGGGGATTATTTGAGAGAGAAGAGGATGAAGTTTAGGATTCTTTAGAGAGGTGAAAGGCGGAAAAATGACTCCCAAACATGCCCAAGTTCGTGTATATACATTTAGGGAAAATGCCCAAGTTGCCCTTCATCAAAAAATCTGGAAAATAGGCAAAAAAACTTCTGGCGCTATAGCTGGCACGACGCCCCAGCACCCAAACTACTGAGGCTAGTTTGCCTGAAATTCCGCAGAGATAGTTTGTGGTAAAATGGTCATAACTTTTGACTCCGAATTCCAAAAATTGCAATCTTGGTGGCGTTGGAAAGAAGACTCGAAGACCTTTAATTTGGTAGGTAGTGGGCCACACAATTAGTTATATTCCAGGATATATGGTCATTGGAAGTTGACCCTTATACGAACTCATTCGGAAATTTGGTCGAGACTAATTCTTTGGACTCGACTTGGTTTTAGGGATCCCTTATGACCCTAAAACACATATAATACCCTTAAATTACTTAGGAATTGATCCTAACTCATGAATGCACTTCAAAGTCGTAGAGTACGATCCTATACGTACATGAAAAATGCTACGAGTCTTGGCGTAGAAATTTTTGGGGTGTTACAGGTACTCACCCCTTGCTTCTACACTTGTGTAGGTTGTGAGCCCGGACCTGATTGATCTCTTTGCGTTTTATACCACATCCGAGGCTATCATCTCGAGTGTTGAGGTATCTTTTACATCCATCTAGCGGACACCTCTTACTCCTTTAATATGTTTTAGTCCTATTTTAGAGACAAAGACATTGTGACTGTATTTTCTTTCGTACTTCGGTAATGTATAAGTGGCTTGTACACATAACAACCAATCTTGAGGGAATTTGAGTTTGTTTTATGTGTTTTTGATTAAGTTAAATTTTGATTTATTTTGTTTTCTTCCGCATCTACTTTCCGTTGGGTATTAGAATGACTTGTCTCGGTGGGTTGAGATGAGTGTCATTACACCCGGATTTGGGTCGTGACATATATGACGGAGAGAGTATGTTTTACTGAATTTAATATCAAATATACTTTTTTCTCACGTAGATACTTTCTTGTGACAATTTTTGTTCTTTTTGGATATCCAAACGAAATATATATTCAAATAAAAAACTACAGAAAGAACAACTAAGATCAATCATGCAAAACAAGCAAATCAGAAATAACAATTTATAGCAAAAATATCAAAGGGTTAAAATTGAGTATTTTTATGATCAAAACAAAATCATTGGTTCATTTGATTGCTGCTTTGTGATGAGTTAATTGGGCATAATCCTAGTCAACTAATCATTAAAATCACACATTGTTCATGTAACACCCCTTAAAATGTTATTGATTCATGGATCCTTTCATTCATGAAGTCCAAATGAATTATCAAAATTTTCTATTTAATTCAAGCATGAAACTTTATGGATTTTCATATCATGATTCCAAATGCATAGATTATTAAATATTTGAAGTTTAATTACCTATCTTATATTAACTTATATTGGCTTTTAAATGCATTAAATTGTTGAGTTATCAAAAATCCTTATATGAAGACATAAAAATGTTCTAAAGTATTTTGATCATGTTCTAAAGTATTTTGATCATGTTCTAAAAGTATTTTGATCATGTTCTCTCATTCCTAAAGTATTTTGATCATGTTCTCTCATTCCTAAAGTATTTTGATCATGTTCTCTCATTCCTAAAGTATTTTGATCATGTTCTAAAGTATTTTGATCATGTTCTAAAAGTATTTTGATCATGTTCTCTCATGCCTAAAGTAATTTGGGTATAACTTTTCATAGGATGGTCCAAATTAGGTGATTCAAATTTTTGAATAACCACAATCTCATTACCTACAATTTGCATGAAGAACATATCTTAATATTCGGAGTTTAAGTAGATCAAATAAATTGATCTTTGCAAGATATAGTGCTGTGACGGAATAGAGTATTTGTAGAATAAAATTCATATCTCGATGTAGAATGCTCCAAATTGAATAATTCTTAAACTAACTGAAACTAGACTTCTATAGCTACAATTCTTATGAAGATATCAAATCCGAATAAGGAATTTATCTTATCTTATTCAAACGCAGCTTCGAAAACGGATATTCCGTTAAAAGAGATTTCATCTCACCTACCATAGAAAGATCTAGAACCATTTGACATCATCCATGAAATCAAAATTCTCCATTGAATTTTCAAGATCATCCTTTATGATTATGTTTATTTATGTTTAGGTCCCTCCTCCACACCTATAAATACCCACCTTATTTCCTCATTTTATTCACCAAGCTTTCTTAAGCATTTCTTCTCTCTATATACTTCTTCTCAAATATAGTTTTAGTTTTAGTAGTATAAAAATACTACTTTGGTTATTCTTATACTCCGGATAGTACACAAAATGCTCCGGCGAGAAGAAAAGTCTAAGGGTCCAAGAGTGTTCCAATTCGGAGTAAACCTTCGGATTTAAGGTATGTAAGACTTTCATAGCATTGGATTGAGTTCGTCCATGCGCCCAATATTTAAATTCATTATAATTGAGTTATAGTTGAGTTTCATCCAAATCTTGAATTCTAAATAAAATAATTCTTCTTCTATTGAGTTTGATATATTTATGCATTATTATTATTATTATTATTATTATTATTGTTATCTCTCATATTATTGGAATTATTGTTCATGGCTACTTTCCCATGAATCCTAATTGATTTGATGTTCATGAATATTTTTACACATATTTTGAGTAAATATGTTGACTTTTTATTATTTTCATTGATAAAAAGAAAGTTATATGAATTAATACTATATATGTATTTTATTGAGTTTTGAAAGAGCAAAAGAGTTGAATTTGAATGAATTTGAAAAAAATGATATTTTGAGCAAGATGTTTTGATGAGATGTAAATGATGTTTTTGGAAGTATAATGATTGATGAACAAGAAATGAGATGAGTTTGATAATTTAAATTAAAGTCCAATGAGACTAGATGATGAGTTTAATATGAGCACATATTTTGGGAGTAGTATTGAGCACCGAGTTGGGTAAGAGTTAATTGACTCAAACCCCAGAACTACGTAGCCAGCGTAGGATGGAGGCTATGCCTCTTAAGTCCCAAAAAGAGGACTTTGATGAGTGGATCCAAGATGGTGATGTCCTTTACCCTGGCAAGGGATTGGATGGATGTGGCAAAGACATCGCTTCGTTGTATCATCGCTAGCTCATAAGTGATGGTTGTCGGTTAGAGAAACTCCCAATTGAGTAAGAATTGCTTGTTACTATTATTTTTATTATTATATTTTAAACTTGCATTACATATTGATGTTGAGATGATGTTGAGTTCTGAGCTGAGTTTTCTTGAGAGGAGTTTCTTGATATTTGTCCTTACCTTCCTGCCATTTTACATACTCGTACATTCCACGTACTGATGTCATTCGACCTGCATCGTTTTATGATGCAGATACAGGTGTTAGAGATCCTCAACAGGCGCTTCGTTGAAGATCATTATTTTTCAGCTATTTGGTGAGTCCTTCTTATATTCGGAGGAACTCTTTATCCTTTAATTATTGTTGAGTATTATGTTTCTTTTAAGGTAGCCATGGACATGTCATTGACACCATCTAAGAGTATTAGAGGCTTCATAGACAGAGTTTAATGATGTAATTGGAGTAGTTCTCCTTTGAAACTACTTCTTCAAAAAAAATAATTCTTCTTTCATTAAATGTTGTTAATGGAGAGCCCATATAAGTACTCTTATTAAGTCTTCCGCTGATGAATGAATAAGTGATGAGACCAAGTGGTTCTCTCAGAGGCCAGAGATGATTTCTGAGTGCCGGCCACGCCTAGGGTACCTTCTTCGGGGCGTGACAGTTCAAACCCATTAAAACTTTCTTGGATGAATTACATGAATTTCAGTAAATTTTGCCTACCAGTAATCAAAATTGAGAGGAAGAGACACCTGCAATTCTATTTCCATCAAAATTTCTTATTTGAAAATTATAATAATGCGAAACTAGAAGATATTTTCTTCATTTTAATTTATTTGATCTATTTTTCTTTTGGTTCATTTAAAAGAGAATGATTCTTTCCTTTTTTAATAACTGTTTAATTCCAAATTTGAGCATAACATATTTAAAAAAATAAAATTAAAGAATATTTTAGTATATTTGACATATTTTTAAGTTAAACAGAACATTTAGTAATGTCAACGGTGAGGAATGACTTTACAAGATTCATAAGTCTTTTTTATTTTTTAAACTTTGTATCAAGTCAATATAGACCAAACAAATTGTTGGTGTTATATATTGACTATAACTTGACTCTTTATTTATTTTTGAAGTATTAGGCTTACTACTTAGTTAATTTCTTTGGCTACCATTATCCTAGCTTTAGGTGGTTTAAAAAATAAGTGATAATTCAATTCAATCCATTAAATATAAGTTGGATAAATGTTCATATTAAAAGGAATCAAATATTGCTATTATTCAATAAAAATGGATAATATGAATATCTATATTATCAACATCCATTTGTTTGCTTGATATTTTTCACGAGTTCTTATCTTTTGGGAGTCTAACCTTATTTTGATTTTTAACTTTGTGTTCTCACCTGATCATGTATATATATAAATATCCATATTAATATTCGTGCACTATTGACTTGACATATGAATTAAGAAACAGTAAATAATAGGAGTAATTTTACCAAATCACCTTTATTAAATATAAGCTATCTAAACATTGGAAAATAGATAGTGTTTAATAGCAAGGATATAATAGACATATAGAATAAATTATTCATTGATTTTATAAACTAAACAAATATCATCGGACATTTCAAAATAATATAGTGAACAAATAAAAATGGACGGAGGGAATATACCTAACATAATTGTCTGATTTAGCAAGTGACAATTCAATTGGGGGCGGTGAGCACCAACAAGCATTGATAATATTACAGTAAATTAAGTGTTGGAAAAAATGTGGATTAACACAAAAATATATATGATCAAATAGTGAAAATAAAATGAAAAAATAATGACATCATGAATTTTACGTGAAAACATTTTTAAATAAGGAAAAAACCACATGTCAAGAGGAGCAACTGATATCACTATAGTAAGGAATTTTACACTGAATAGTCATGAGTACAATACTCAAAGTGACCACAACACACTCAAAATGAATAACACTCTTTTGATTTTCTACCTTACTAAAAATATCGCTCACACTCTATTTTTCATCATAAACTATCTTCTTATAGTCTATGGAATACCTCACTTTGCTCTCTAATATTTTTTTCTCTCTATCTTGGGGTGTTTTACAAATGAGCAAGAGTACCCTATTTATAGGAAGAGAAAAAAAACCCCTATGTCACTGATGACATAAGCAAATGTAGAAATTTCAATATTTTAATGTGAACAAATTTTTTGGCCGGTTCAACAAAGGTGTGTGAAGATATCATTTGAACAGTTATCAATTTCAACAAAGGTATGTGAAGATATCTTTTGACCGATTGTTAATTTCAACAAGTGTGAATAAATATTTTGGCCAGTTGGCCACATCTTCAAAACATGATAATTTTTATTAAAAAAAGATAAAACATCCATAAACTCATGAACTTGACCTTACATTACGTACATGTGTTTGGTTTAACAAGTGACAATTCAATTGCCCATATATCAAGAAAATTTAATGCTACTAAATAATGGTACATACTAGAGCAGATTTCATTTACCTTTTATTGGAGAAAATACACCTAATATGGGCCGTGGTGTAGTCGTAAGACGACTTCATCTTTAATTAAAGGTTTCTGGTTCAAGCACTGAATATGAAATTTTTTTTGTTATTTTATAAAATTTATACCATATCATTTTTTTTTGATTATTTTATTTTGAGAAAAGACTCAAATATGTCAATAAACTTTGAGAAAAGACTCATTTAAGTTATCCGTTAAAGTTTTTTTTATCTATGCGATTATCGTTTGAGAAAAGGCTCATCCATGCCATTATTTTTTTACTCTAATTTTATAAAACTATTTTTTACACGCTGCCTATTATAATTCGATCACATCATTAATTTTTTTTTAAAAAAAAACAAATTTTAAAAATTATTTATGGAATTAAAAAACACACACGTATTAAACAGATAATTAAGTCCCAAAATTTAGAAAATTTGCTTTGATTCATATTTTTATCGTTGTTTTTGAAATTAGATCATTGTTCGCTATTGTTTTTTGAGTCTGTTCAAAATTTCAAGTGATTTGAAGTTGTGGAGAAAATTCTACCATTAAAGGATGTTGAAATTTTGAAACTTTGAAAAAATTTCAAATGAGTCTTGTTAAGTTAGGTTGAATTCGAGCTCAAAAAATATTGAGTTTGGAATCTAGCTCGAAGCGACGCTACTCTTGAAATTTGAGGTGATTTCGTAAAAAATTGATGAAGTTGTAAATTTGGGAGTTCTTGGGGAAGAAGGAGGAAAAAGAGTACATTTGATCCAAAATCTCAATTGAAAAGTGTTAAAAGTTGTTTGCTTCTTGTTGAGTTAGGTTGAGTTTTTTTTAAAAAGAAAAAATAATTAATGAGGTGGTCGAATTATAATTGACCACGCAAAAATAGTTTTGCAAAATTGAAGTTAAAAAATAATGACATGGATGAGTTTTTTCTCAAACAATAATAACGTAGATGAGTCAAACTCTTAATGGATGACATAAATGGGTTTTTTTCTCAAAGTTCGATGGCATATTTGACCCTTTCCCCTTTTATTTAAATAACTAAAACTAGGATTTTCAAAACCATCTCATCATCTCGGTATCAGTACAGTTTGATTAATTTTTGATATTTTATTTTTAAAAAAATATGAAAGTTAGAACACGTTACTATATATACTTGGGTATGACTTTGATAAAAAATCTCCATATATTTTTATTGTTTACAAGGTGATGAATCAAGAAAACAAGAATAGAGATTCATCCCATTATATTATGGTAGTGTAAAACAATATTAAGCAAACACAAAAATAAAATTTACATCATACGAGCAAAAAGAAATCAATTAGCACGAAACTCAAGAACTGAGTTTACTTAATTATGTATCCAATGTGAGAGATTTAAACCATAAGAGATGAAAAATATCTAATAACTTGTAGTTTTTTATCCAAGACGTTGGAATACCTTGTAGTTTACTAATTACTACTCGAGAGTTGAGATGTTATAACTAATTTAGTTTTAATCGGAGTAGTGTAAGAAGTTTTAGTGTTAGAGCTTTGAGTGTTAATTATGTTGTCGCTTGTAGTCACTTCCATTATCTCAAGTCTAAATTATTATTTTTTCATATTTTATTATTTTAAAACTTGATGTATAAAATATTTTACCCATATATTATTCGATATGAAATCCGTATTTTTTGGTTAATTCTTACAAAACAAAAAATCTACCTAATTATTCGGTACGGCTAAATTTATATAAAAACCATCAGTTTTATTAAAAAAACCTAAAAATCGATTCGGTTGGTTAAATCAATTTTTTGAAAATCATTGACACCCCTAGAGCGCCAACCCCAAATAGCCCTGCATTGTGCGATTTAAATTTAATTGTGGCTCCAATGCGACTCCAAACATCGAATGACAAATAAATAAATAAAAAATATAATACAATTATTCACTTGGTAGAAATATCAAATAATTAATGAACCATAAATCTATTTTATTATAACTAATAATCCAATACCGCTAAATCAATAACTGTTTTTTTAATTTAATTTATCGATCAAACATAAATTTACACCAAAATTGATACGTGGTTTGAACAACATTATGTACTATAAACTTTTCTTATGAATGAGAAGGAGATACTCAAATAAATGTGATCATTGCTGAAAAGGCTCCACAAAATTATTGAGAAAGTAAAGAATTAATTGTCATCATTATACCGACTTTATTGACTATTTAAATCAGAATTGGAAAATTCTAGCAGAAAAAAAGTCCGACAAATAGGAGTATAATTAGTATTCCCTCTATTTCATATTAGATACGTATCTTATTAAAAATATCTTTTTTATATTACTTGATCACTTACTAAATTAAAATAAAAATAATTAATTTTTTTCTATTTTACTCTTACAATTAATATGGCCTTTTGAATATAAACAATTCTCAATACTAGCTATTTCTATACTCTATGTCTATTGTATTGATATAATCAAAGAGAAAAATGATAAAATCTTTCAATGTATTAATTATTTCTTAATCATTATATAAAATTAAAAGTGCCTATCTAATACGAGACTGAGGTATTAATATTGAAAAAAAAGGACTAAACTGATTTGTACGAATGCACTAAAATCTAAAGTCCCACAATATATTTATGATTCTTAAACATACTTTTAATGTATGTACGATGTTTGGTTGAACAATGATCCAGACAAGCAGATATAAATGTAAGTTGTGCTCTGATATTTTGGAAAAATACATTATATACATGTTGTTCTTTTTCTCTATAGTATTTATAGTAAATTTGAATATTTCTTGTTTTTCAAACTAATGAGTCATGGTTTTGGTATGAAACTTGTATTTCTAATAGTTTAGATATGAAACTCAAAAAAGGAGATAGTTTTGATATATTTTTGACACTTCACTATATTTAATACGAGAAGATGATGTAAATTAATGTATAAGTCCAATGAGACTAGATGAAATGTATTTTGAGTGTTATATATATGAGCATAATGAGTAGTTTGGGAGTTGTATTGAGCACCAACTTAGGTAAGAGTTTAAATAACTCAATCTCCATAAATTACGTAGCCAGCGTAGGATAGAATCGTGCCATTCATTCGGGCGATTCCGCATAGTCCCAAAAGAAAATTTTTTATATGGATCTAGAGATGATGTGACTTCCCTTATCCTGAGAAAGTATTAGACAGATGTGGCAACGACATCGCTTTGTTGTATCGTTACTAGCTCATAAGTGATGGTTGTCGGTTAGAGAATCTCCCTAAGAAGTAAAGTATTATATTTCACATACTGAGTTGCATTTAATGTTGCATATCATTTTGAATCATTGTCTTATGTTATTGCATGCTTTATTGAGTTGAGTATCCTTATGTAAATTTTCTTTTGCCATTTTACATACTCGTATATTCTATGTACTGATATCATTTGACCTGCATCATTTTATGATGGAGATACATGTGTTAGAGATCATCAGCATGCAACGTTGAGGACCTATCTTCTATAACTTTTGGTGAAACCTCTTTGCATTTTGAGCAACTCCTTCCTTTTTAGCTTTATGTTATTTTCTTATTTCTTTGAAGTAGTCGTGGACTTATCTCGTATCTTTCTAGTAGTAGTAGAAGCTTCATTGACTGATTACAGTGGAGTTATGTTGAGTCATTTAGAGTCTGTTTTAAAAACTACGACTTTCATTATTGAAGTTATGATATTTGCCTTATATTTTAAATGAGTACTTTAAGTTATTTTAAAGTTTATGAGAATGATATGTGATTGCCCACGTGATGTTACTCTTTTATTGAATTTGAGTCTTCTGCTGAGTGAGTTAGCCAGGTCAAGTGGTTTGCTTTAAACCAGCAATGTTTTTCTATTTTTGAATGCCGGCCATGTCCAGGATGTAAGCTCGGAGCGTGACACTTCATTTACTAATTTAAATGAAAACTTCCGATCGACATTTAGTTTTGGTGATCTCTCAACTGTGAATGTGATGGGAATAAAACCAAGAATGGGTGTGCAAAATCATATCTAATGTGTTCTATGTTCCTGTTTTGAAAAGCAATTTAGTGAGTGCCGGCCAATTGTTAGAAAAAGGATATGTCATCACCTTAGGAAATGACACATGTGAAATTTATGATCCTTCTAAAGGAGTTATTGTTGTTGTAAAAATGAGTCGAAACATGTTATTCCTTTGAAGATTGAAAATGTTCAATTTTGATCTATGACAGAAGTGAAAAATCCTTCATGGTTGTGGCTTTTTCGATATGGTCACTTGAACTTTGGTGGCTTGAAGATCCTTCAAGGGAAGACTATGGTGATGGGGTTTCCTGAAATTATGGTTCCCTTCCAAGTTTGTGAAGAATGTGTTGTTGGCGAACAACATCGTTCTCATTTTCTCAAAAATAAGTCATGGAGATGCAAAGAGGTATTGGGGCTGGTACACTCAAATATTTGTGGGCCAATAACACCAATCTCAATTGGAGGCATAAGATATTCTATCACCTTTATTAATAATTATTCTAAAAAGACTTGGGGTGTATATTCTGCAAGAAAAGTTGGAGGCTTTCATTGTATTTAAAAGTTTCAAAGCTCATGTGGAGAATGAGACTGGAAGGACCACTAAGAACCTTCAAACAGATCACAGAGAAGAATATTTCTCTAAGGTATTTGATGAATTTTGTGAGACTTGTGACATTCGAAAAGAGCTCGAAATAACATATACAGCAGAACAAAATAGTGTGGTAGAAAGGAAGAGTAGAACCATTCTCAATATAATTCGTAGCTTGCTGGCTCGTGAAAGAGTTCCAAAGGAATTTTGTCCGGAAGCAGTGAATTGGAGCATTCACATCTTGAACAGAAGTCCCACTTTTGCTCTTTGAGATATGACACCAAAGGAAGTTTGGAGTGGAGGGAAATCGGCAGTAGACCACTTCAAAGTGTTTTGGTTCCATTGCTTATGCACATGTTCCACAAACAAAAAGAAAGAAGCTTGATAATAGAGGTGAGAAGTGTATTTTTCTTGGTGTTACGAGGCATCCAAGGCATACAAGCTGTTCAATTCGTTGACAAAAAAGGTTGTGACAAGCAGAGATGTCGTTTTTGATGAAGAGAACACTTGGGATTGCAATATGTAGCAATTAGTCCAATCTTAATTAATAATGAAGTCGAAGAAGTAGTTGTAGTATTTGAAAATTATGAAACTTCTACTCAAGCAACTTCTGAAACTTCATCATCAGTTTTGGAAGAAACTGATGTAGTTGATCAGCCTCCTCTTCATGCTCGCAGAAGGCCCGTTTGGATGATGAATTATAAGGTTAACTAAATTGATGTTAATGAATATGTTTTCCACTTTGTACTTGCACTGTATTCATATTGCGATCCTACAACTTTTGAGAATGTTGTCAAAAAGGAGAAATGGAGGAAAGCTAGATGAGATTAATGTTATTGAAATAAATGGCACCTGGAATTTATTAGACCTTCCGAAGGGGAACAAAACCATTGGTGTTAAGTGGATCTATAAGACAAAACTAAACAAGATGGTGAAATTGACGAGTATAAGGCACGATTGGTGGCTAAGGAATATAAGCAGGAGTATGGTGTGCACTACACTGAAGTTTTTGCTCTAGTTGCAAGGCAATACAACATCAAAATGGCAATTGCTTTGAAAGAACAAATTCATAGCCTATCTTTTAGTTGTATGTCAAATCGGCTTTCATACGTGGATACTTGGAGGAAGAAGTCTTTATCGAGCAACCTTCTAGTTATATTAAAATTGGATCTGAGCATGTTGGGAAAAAAGACTGCAAACAACTTAAAGAACATATGCTGAAAGTAAGAGGCCTTTAATACTAACATCCCAAGAAAATAGGAAACTACTAACAATTTAAATTTGGCCGATTCATACTTTGAATCAGTCTTTAATACTCCCTATTAATTCAAAGTTACCTTAAATAGATAAACTTGTCTTCTGCCAAGTCTTCGTCAGTATATCAGCTAATTGCTTATGAGTGCTGCAATGCTTCAATATTATTTCTCTTTTTCTACCAAATCACGAATGAAATGGAAGCAGACATCAATGTGCTTAGTTCTGCTATGAAAACTTGGGTTCTTTGTCATGGAGATCCATACTTTGTTGTCACAGTATATCTCTGTTGCACTTTTTTGCTTATGCTGAAGTTCTACTAACATCCTTCTAAGCCAGATGACGTGACAAGCTGCTGAAGTTGATGCAATGTACTCGGCTTCTGAGGTTGACAACATTGTTATATCTTGCTTTTTTGAACTCCAAGTCACCACACCTAAACCTAGAGTGAAAACATGAGTTGAAATGCTCCGTCTATCATCCAACATACCAACATAGTCACTATCAGTGAACCCACATAATCTGAAATTGGAAACTTGTGAGTACTAAATCTCATAGTTCATAGTTCCAGGAATACAATGCAAAACCCTTTTTTCTGCTCCAAAATGAACCTTTGAAAGTTGTTGCATAAACCTGAAAATGACACCAACATATAATGCAATTTCGAGGCGAGTGTGGATTAGATAAATCAAACCTCCAACCAGGCTGCTGAAAATTCTAGCATCATCCATCTCTACTCTGTTATTAAGCTACAATTTTTCACCAACATTCATATAGTAGCTGTAGGCTTGCTATTAAGCAAATCAAATTTAATGAGAAGGTCCCTGGCATATTTCGTTTGTGACAAAAATATTCCATATTCAGCTTGATGGACTTCAAGTCCAAGAAAATAATGTAATAAACCCATATCTGACATCTCAAACTCATTCATCATTTGATACTTGAATTCATCCATAAGAGAAATAGAAGAGCTAGTATAAATGTTATCATCAACGTAAAGGCAAACAATAATGAAATCATTACTTTTATTCTTTACATACAATGTGGGTTCATTCTTACTTCTCATGTATCCCTTTGTCTAAAAATACCCATCGATTTTTCTATACCACGCTCGAGGGGCTTGCTTCAAATCATATAATGCCTTTTTTAGCTTGTATACCTTGGTTTCATTTCCCTTTTTTATGAAACCTTCTGGTTGTGCTACATAGACCTCTTCTTGTAAGTCTCCATCGATAAATGCCAACTTGACATCAAATTGATAAACTAGCCAATGTGACAGTGTAGCCAATGTTAGACTGTTTCAAATCAAGCGACTGGAGAAAATGTTTCTTCAAAATCAATACCATATTTTTGCACATATGCTTTTGCCATTAGATGAGCTTTATGCTTCTGTAAGCTCCCATCTGCTACCAACTTTGTTTTGAAGACCCAGTTTAAGCAAATTACATTTTAGTCCTCTGGTAATTCCCCCATCTCCCACGTGCCATTCTTTTTGATAGAATTCATCTCTTCTTGCATTACACTTTACCACTCTTTCTTTTCAGCTTCTTCTCCATAATGTGTAGGATCTGAAACAACAAAAGAAAATTGACAAGATGTATACATGTCACTAGCATACTTGGAATTCGAATTTTTAAGCCTTGTTGATATTTAATGGAATTGGCTCATCTTGAGACTCTTCAAGAGTTGTAAGAGGTTCTTCTTGGTGAAGCTGAAGAAGATGAATTCGGGGAAGTTCTTGTTACATCTCGAATATTTCTACGCTAAGATTCGAACCATTCTTCGTATGCGTATAGGCTTGACCTCGAAGACTTCAAATTGTATATATGATCGAGGATCAATTTCTAAGTATTTAAAGTGTATTAGATGTGTTTTAGGGTCATAAGGGATCTCTAACACCAAACCAAGTCCAAAGAATTTCTATCGGCTAAGTTTTCGGATGAGTTCGAACAAGGTTCAACTTCAAACGGCCATAACTTTGAGAATATTAATATTTAATTATCCCTTGACCTATCATATTAAAAGTCTTTGTATCCTCTTTCCAAAACCACCGAGTTTGCCTCATTTTGATTTTGGAGTAAAATGTTATGATCGTTTTACCAAAGACTACTGCTGCAGCAGTTTGGAGGCTTGGCGCAGCGTGCCACTAACGCGCCTGAAACTAGCTACAGTAGTTTGGGAATTTGGCGTGGCTGCCACTATAGCGCCTGCAAGGTCATGGACCCATTTTTCAATTTTTTCTTGAGGAAGGGCATTCCGGACTTTTCTGCACCCTTCCCAAACCTAACCTATTACGTTTTTAGACTAAAAATCGGCCTCCTAGGGGTATTTTCTTCTCATTTACCCTTAGAATCTTGGAGAAAAGAGATTAGAGAGAAGAAGAAGAAGAGCTAAGTTTCAAGCCATTCCTTCAAGTCTTGATTTTTTTTCGAATTCCAGGTATGTAAGGCTAACACAATGTTGGACCGAGTTCGTCCACGTGCCCCTTCATCTTTATTGATTCGAGTTGGGTTAAGTTGGATTTTTTGAGTTCCTTGAATTGAATTCTTGAGTTATCTATTGTCTTTTGAGTTCCTTGAACATATTTAAAATACGTATTGATGTTGTTCATGGGTTGAGTATATGATTTGGATACATGTTCATGTCTTCATTCACATGAACCCTAATTGAAGATTATATTTGATTTTGAGCATTGATTGTACAAGAGTTTGAGTTTTCACATAAGTTGATTTTTTCATTATTTTGAACATGAATATCTTGAGCATAAATGATGGTTTTGAGACAAAGTTTTAATGAATTGTGATTGATTTTCAAAAATATATTTCTGAAAGAACTTGATAATTTGAGCACGAGTCGAACCCGAGTTGAATTGAAAAAATCTTTAAGATTTTAACCATTTTGATCTAGATTTCGCGATGCATTATTTTGAGTCAAAATTGCATATTTTAAAGATATTTAAAAGAGTTGAGCATTTAATCTCAATGAGTGGATTGGATTGAGTTGATTTGAAGGAGTATAATGATTGAGATGTGATTGAGTTTAGATGGGACTCCAACTAGACTAGTCGAAAGTTTTGATTGAACTGATTTATTTAAGTTGCACGAGCATATTCAGTTTTTGGAGTAGTATAGAGCATCGAATTGAGTGAGAGTAAAACTCAATAACTACGTAGCCACCGTAGGAGAGGATTGAACCGCTAAAGTTGGATGTTTCCCTATTTCATTGTCCTTAAAAGATATGATTTGATTGATTGGTGGATCCAGATTGGTAGATTCATCCTTTACCTTGGCAAGTATTGGACGAACGTGGTAACGGTGTTGGTTTGTTGTACATCACCTACTTATAGGTGGTGGGATTGTTGTCATTAAGAGAAACTCCAGATTGTGCATGAAAGTATATGACATGTTGTAAAAAAGTAGCATATTACTGAGTCCTTCTTAAAGCGCTGTTATATTTTATACTTGCATATCATACTGAGTTGGGTGAGTTTCATTATATCTTGAGTACCTTTGATGTATTGTTATTTCATTATGCCATATTACATACTCGTACATTCTACATACTGACGTCCATTTGGGCCTACATCATTTTATGATGAAGGGAAAGATATTAGATATCATCAACAGCCGCTTCGTTGAGGATCTATTTCTTTCCTGATGGTGGTGAGACCTCCTTGCCTTCAGAGGCATCATATTCATTCTTTTCATTATTTATGAGTAAGTTTTTTTGAGGTAATCATGAACCTGTCATTGGCACCATTTAGGTAGTAGAGATAGAGGTTTCATAGACTAGATAGTGATGGATTTATTTTGATGTCTTTAACTCTTGATTTGTTTTCTTCCAAACCTATGTTTCTTATTAGAATAATGGAGATTGATGATTGAGTTAACCCACTAAGATTTATTTTTCCCTTAAATTGTCTTTCGCTGAATGAATGAATGTGTGATCAGGCCAAGTGGTTCACTTGGGAGCCAGCAATGGCTTCTGACTAGGGTACCTCTCGGGGTATGACAAACTTGGTATCATAGCACAAAGTTCAAGTATCCTAGGGAGTCTATGAAGCCGTGTCTAGTAGAGTCCTTATTAATAGTATGAAGCGCGCCACATCCATAATGGGGAGGCTATATGACATTAAGAAGTATTGACCGTCTTTTGGTATTCTATTTCATGCTTCAGAGTTTAACTCTGTATAATCCCTTATAACTCCTGTGTTTACGCGTTGTTGTCAAAGCATGCCTTCAAAACACACAGTAAGCAAGAGAGACCTCGTCAACACTGGATTTCCTCGCCAGGCATGCCCTCAGAATCTGGAATAGAGACCAAATTTTGGGTAGAAGAGCCTGAGCCTGTTACTCATATTAATGTACATTCTTGATGGGTAAAGAAGGACAGGGAGGAACCTTAGGGAAAAAAGGCTGAATCGATAGGACGTAAGCATCGTCAATAGAAGCAAGGAAATAAAAACAAGTCCTCATTTCTCTAGAGGTCCTTGAGGTATGCCCCGCTATCAGTGAGGACACCTACATCTAATAACAATTATAATATAAGGCCATGTGGTAATCAAAACTTCAAAGTCCGAAATCCTCAGTTCAAAAGAAGTGTGGCCCGAGGTTCTAAATGAAAACCGCCTTATGGTACTTATGGAAAATTTCATTTGGGAAAGTGTCAAAAGGGCACCAGTGGATGCTATAAGTATGGTCAAGGGGGTCACTTTTAGAGAAACTGTCCGAAGTTGTCTAGAAAAGCCCAATCTTCTACTCTTGCACCATAATTCGAGGAAATCAAAGGGATGCTACTTCTGGTACGAGCGGAGGTACAAACTGTTTGTATGCCATGGGTATTCACCAAGATCAAGAGAACTTGTCAGATGATGTCACTGGTATGTTTCGAATCTTTTCCTATGATATTTATGATTTGTTTGATCCGGGTGCCACATCTTTTATTATGCCCATGGATGAGTTTATCCTAATTAAGTGAGTCAATAGTGATTGTACCATTCCCTTCCATCATAGAGATACCATGGTTAATCTGATTTGAGTTGAATATGACTGATTCTAACATTGTTCTAGGCATGCACCGACCTTAGGCTTGTTATTTCACCATTAATGGTAGAATTTGGAATGTCTAGTTTCAAATATTGATCATGCCTATCATAGAATGGAAATATAGTAGTATTGGTTATTGCCAAAGGGGGAGATAATGAGCTCCTCCCAATTCTAATAGCAATGTTGATGATAACAGACTAAGTTGAGTGAGAATAGATGGAGGAGAGTGAATGTTTCTTGATTATGATAGTTGTGTTATACTTGTCGAGTTAAGGATAAATATGTGAAACAGGAGAGAGATAAGACCCTGTGATGTGCAATAGATAGGTAAGAGTATGGTAGTGAGTCTCTGGTAAGAGCTCATGCAATAATGGAGGTAGAAGTGTTAAAGTAGGCTTGATTGTTCTTAGATGTGGTTGAGGTGGTTAGAGTGATAGGCTTGAGAGTGTAGTGGTCCCTAAGAGAGTGATAGTAGTAGGCTATTGATGAATGTTGGGTGATGATTGTGAGTGTTTGTATGAAGTGGTGAGAAGGAGTAGTATTCTCTAAGTAAAAGGTCCCTATGGTGGTATAGAATATGAATTCGATTGTTAGATTTGTATAAGTATGATCATCTTAGGACTAGACCTTAGGACTTAAAGCTAGGCTTGAACTGGGTAATAGGAATGTTGATGGGAGCATTCGAGGTTGAAGCTCTTCTTTCATCCCTAGTATAATGTCTTCTAGCGAGTGAGTTCCCTATCTTTGAGTGGGTTGGACTAGACTTAGTTCACCAAGTTATAAAGGAAGTGAAAACCATTCTAGAGAGTTTGAAAATTGAGGTGAGGGGAAAAGACTTGGAGTTTGAGGTGAATGATTGGATGTATGTGAAGGGTGGTTGGTTGAGGCATGTAACTAGAGTTATGTAGCTATAAGGTAGGTGATGGGTTCATTAGTAAAGTCCCTTTTGGTTTTGACTAAAGAGTAGTAAGTATCGTCTAACCTTCATGATAGGAGGTAGATGAAAGTTTGTTAGTTAGGATGAGTTAGAATACACTTAAACCAATAGAAGAGTTTTATGTTGGGGTGTCTTTGTGTTAGTAAAGACCTAGTATAGGTATTAAACGGAAGGGATGAGTAGTCATGAGATGATAGATCTAAGATAGGCTTATGATTTTGAAAAGAGAGCCCCATGTTATTTAGAAGGGTATGAATATAACTCGGCAATAAGGTGTAATGAATGGGTAAATAGTACTTAGGTTATGAAGGGAGATGAGGTGATAAATTGTAATTAGACAAACAGTGAGACGAGGGTCGATTACTTATCATGAGGTCTTCGTAGAAGAGTGTTTCTTAATTTCATCTAGTAGTTGTAGATTGTTATAGTATGCAAGCAGTGTATGATGTGTGTGTTAATATTACACCCTAAGATTGAATTTGAGGTGAGTGGTGTGATTAGAGTGTGATAGTGCCAGTTTTAAGATTTTATTTAGTAGGCTTGACATAGTGTATGCGAGATATTAAGATATTAACTTGCGAGGAGTATGTGTTACGAATGGGGGGTATGTGACCTTTAGATGTAAGTAGTGAATTGAGTCTAAGTCATTTGATAAGAAGAGACTTAATATGTGTATACGAGATAGTAAAAAGTTGTATGAGGCTTGGTCAGAAGCGAAAGCTTGGGCATCGATATATTGTCCTTGCCTAAGTGTGAAGAGGATTGGAGATGTCATTCATGAATTGTAGTTACCGTTTGAGTTAGCCGCCATTCATTTGGTGCTTCATGTCTCAATGATCGAAGGAGTGCTTGGGAGATCCTTTGTTCGTAGTTCCCATGATAGTGCTGAAATCAAGGATAGTCTATCCTATAAGGATGATGTAAAGATTAACTATTCATTTCTATTCGTGCCATCAACGATGATGTTGAAAGTAACGTCCTATTCTTGATTCGAGTTGATGTATTCTTTCTTGAGTTTGATGGTTGATGATCTAAATGCTTGAGTGAATCGATAGATAGAGTTTTGATGTTCTATTCGTGCCTAATGATGAGAATTAGGAGTGTACATGGACCGGGTTGGTTCGGATTTTTTACAAACCAAACCAAACCATTTGTGTCGGGTTATTAAATCTATAAACCAAACCAAACCAATAAAAATTGGGTTTTTCGATATCAATTTTCTCGGGGTTTTCAGGTTTTTTTGGGTTTCTCGGGTTTTTTGGGTTTTTTGGGTTTTTTTTGGGTTTCTCGGATTTTTCATAGTATCTAATAAAAAGCACAGAACAGTGTTTTTTAAAAAGAGTTCTAGTACAAAATATCAATATATAAGATGGAGGCAGAACAATGTTTGAAGTTTTAACTTTATAATATAACTTTATAAGATGACTTTTTGTATATTATTTAGATGGGCTTCTCAAGTTCAAATCTAAATGTAAGAAAGAAAATAAAAATTATGAATTTTTTTTAAAAAATATTTATAAATTATATTTTAATAAATATTTTTATGTATAACATAATTTAAAAGTAATATATTTATAATCGGGTCGGTTTGGGTTCAGTTTGACTTTTTTTAGTTAAAACCAAATCAATCCTATAATGGTTGAGGTATTTTTCAAACACCAAACCAAGTCAAACCAAACTACTGGTCGGTTTTTTTTTCCTGTTTGGTTCGATTTGTCGATTTGGTGCGGTTTATCGGTTTGCCCTGTACAGCCCTAATGAGAATATTGAAGGAAATGAATCTACTCTTGATTTGAATTGATATATCCATCATTGAGTTTGAATAATCGATTATTTTGAGCATCTGATTGGTTGAATGATTGAATCTTGATTGTTATTCGAGCCTCGATTTCCATCTTTGGTTTACTCATCATTCGAGGACGAATGATCCCAAGGGGGAGATATTGTTACACCTCATAAATTTCTACACTAAGATTAAGACCATTCTTTGTATACATATAGGCTTGAACTCAAACACGTCAAATTGTATATATGATCTAGGATCATTTTTTAAGTATTTAAAGTGTATTAGATGTCGTTTAGGATCATAAGGGTTCTCTAACACCAAGCCAAGTCCAAAGAATTGCTATTGGCTAAGTTTTAGGATTAGTTCGAAGAAGAGTCAACTTCAAAAGACCATAACTTTAGAATATTAAGACTTAGGTGTCCCACACCTATCAAGTTAAATATCTTTGAATCCTCTTTCCAATGCCAACGAGTTTGCCTCATTTCGAGTTGGAGTAAAAAGTTATGACCGTTTTACCAAAGACTACCGCTACAGCATTTTGGAGGCTTGGCGTGGCGTGACTCGCCCGAAACTAGCTGCAGTAGTTTGGACTTTGACGCGGCGCGCCACTATAGCGCCTGCAGGGTCCTGGACCCATTTTTCAATTCTTCTTGAGGACGGATATTTCAGACTTTTCCCCACTCTTTTCAAACCTAACTTATTACTTTTTGAGTCTAAAAATCCACCTCCTAGGGGTATTTGTTTCTCATTCACCCTTAGAACCATAGAGAAAAGAGATTAGAGAGAAGACGAAGAAGAAAAGCTAGGTTTTAAGAGATTCCTTCAAGTCTTGATATCCTTCGAATTTCAGGTATGTAAGGCTAACACAACATTGGACCGAGTTCGTCTACGTGCCCCTTCATCTTTATTGATTCGAGTTGGGTTGAGTTGGAGTTTTTGAGTTCCTTGAATTGAATTCTTGAGTTATCTATTGTCTTTTGGGTTCCTTGTATATATTTAAAATATGTATTGATATTGTTCATGAGTTGAGTATATGATTTAGATACATGTCCATGCTTCATTCACATGAACCCTAATTGAAGATTATATTTGATTTTGAGCATTGATTGTGCAAGAGTTTGAGTTTTCACATAATTTAATTTTTTCATTATTTTGAACATGGATATCTTGAGCATAAATGATGGTTTTGAGACAAAATTTTAATGAATTGTGATTGATTTTCAAAAATATATGTCACACCCTGATCTTAATAGGGTGTGATGGGCACCCGACCCCATGCTTGGAGCCGAGCGAACCCGTTACCTCATATTACATACTTAATCTATTTAGACTTGTACATCAAAAGAAATGAAAAAACCATAGCTAAGCTTTGCGAATCTTGCTTTCCAAAATCTATCATCCCATAAAACTCGTGACATACGGCATAATAACATATTGGATGGTGACACCAATTACAAAGCTGACACTCTATACCCACGACTCTGTCTACAAAGTCTCTAACTTTGAATGAAACACCATATCGCATATACTCTAACTAAGCAGCACTCCAGGAACAAGTGGAGTTGCTAACCCCGCTGGAATATCTTCTATAATAGCTTCTACTCATTTGGGTGTACCTGCGCGGCATAAAACGCAGCCTCCGGAGAAAAGAAGGTTAGTACGAGTAATGTACTGAGTATGTAAGGCATGAAAATCAGCATAACAAAGAACATAAGGTATGAACAACCATATCATAGAATCATAGAACATATAGTGAGATAAGAGAGTAGCATGTACATATGAGTGCCTTTTAGGCCGGATGCCATGCATGCTTGTCTTTTCCTTTAAAAACATTTCTTTTTCATATCCATAGAAAATAGAACATGTCATATCGCCCACATATGTCCCGCGTTCGGGATGAAAATTACGCTAACTGACCAAGTGGCAATGCATCTATAGCGCCACATATGAACCTTCCCCATATCCCCTATATACATATACATATACATATACATATACATATACATATACATATACATATACATATACATATACATATACATATACATATAGATAGCATGCAAGAGAGCTCAACAAAAGTCATATATCTATCGGAGTGACGGAAGGTCGGTAACCTCCGATTGTATTATAGACTAACCATGGTCGCTTTGTCTCACCTTGAAGGAACAATTTTTATAAGATGAGACTATCCAACGAAGGATAATATTAAGAGAACGTAGAATAAGGTCACAATCTCGTAAGGTGACAAATCATATACATATACACATAGGACCAATTTTCAAGACTCGTAGAACAATCGGAATGAGCTATGATTCAAAAAAATCAAGACAAGAGTCATGTCAAGTACCTTTCGAAAATTACCATGGATTCTATCAAAATAAAACTTTTGGAATCATATACACGTATCTAAGCACGAGAAAATATCCTTTGAAAACTCAAGAAAATTGGCCATCCTAGTAGCTCTACGAATAGGACTTCCTTGAAATTGTATAAAATGTCATATACTTGTTTCATAAAACTCATGCCAAAATAAAGAGTAGCTCTATATACTTATGTCAAAACATGCCAAGAGAAAGAAGAGTAAACCTTACATACATGAAGCCGTTCTTATCATAGCCATCATAGACATATTCTCATCCTCGACATCATCAATGTCGTTGTAAAACATATCCATCGTTATTGTCATAAAAGCTTGTAATACTTTAAACCTTTGTTTTGAGAAACTATAGACATTTTGGAAAACATTGATGGGTTATAGGAAAAATAGTCATTTCCTTGGGACCATTGACACCTAACTTTTGAAAACAAAGAAAATATGGAAGCACTTATGAAACCATAACATCGGAATCATGCCTTGAAAGAAAAGGGTAAGCCTTACATACCTTGTCCGCTTCCTTAGTCAATCCCACTTAAATCTTGTCCTTCCCAAAAATCTATAATAATGTTAACGAATGCAAACATTAGCTGTAGATATCCAAAATTCTCATTCTAAAATAATATTTTTTCTATCGAAATTTCGGCAGCACTTCACCTGTAAATACACCATCCCCGATATTTCAACTCGGCCACAATATCAAAAAACATCCAACAACAATAACCAGCAGCACATATACCATTAAATCACTTCAATATCCCACAATACAACTCCAAACAACAAGCTCAAAATTTACGATACCAAAATGAAGTTTTTAACCTTTATTTCATAAAATCTTTAACCATACCAAACGGGGGGTCGTGTGGCTGATACCAGAAATCCCCACACACTTTTTAACACACTTTAAATCCCTGAAACATGCAACCCAACCAGCTGCAACCGCAGCACTACAACGACAACACACTACGCGACTTCGATTTAACTACTACGACTTCCATTTAGTTGTTTCTAACATCAAGCATCCTTATACATTTTTTCACTTCAAGCATTATTTAATACCCCATAACAACCTCATAAACTTCAATTGAAAGAAAAAACCTTATCTTGCTCAAAATTCACCAAAACTCGCCAAAACTTACCTCGGAAGCTCTCGTAGTGCGACTAAAATTTTGGGGCTGTTTGGTAACATTTTTGGCTGATCCAAACCATAAATTTACATTACCAATACCTTCATAACATCTTGGTATACCCTAGATAATTAATTTACAGAGCGAAATTGGAGACTTACCTCTTTTTTTCTCTCCCAAAACCGAGCTCTCTCTCTCTAGCTTCAAGTTTCTCTTCTTCTGCCTCTTGAATTTTCTAGAATTATCTTGGGATAAGAATGACCCTAATGAGTCATAAGACATACACACACACACAGATATATATATATATATATCTTCCACCAGTTTTCCATATTTGAAAATAAGTCCCTCAAATATGAATATAGACACATGACCCCTTCTCCATTTTTCTAGAACTTTCTTTAAAAAATAAAAATAAAGATAACTTAATTGTCTTGCCATGTATACTTTGGTTTATATATATTCATCACATGGACATAAAAGAGTGCACCCCTACATAAACTTTCTTGAACACTTTGGGCTTTCAAGAACATTCTTGAATACTTTGTGAAATTCTCGTTTTACCCCTAGCCTTCCACAATACTACCATAGGCCACTTTGCGAATTTTTCTTTTTGCCCTTTGCCTTTTCCAAATTTCCACACTATTAATGTTCATAAATAATATTCATAACCAACTTGTATATTAAAATAAATTTTAGAAGATGGTCATTCCCTTCACTTTACCACGACTACTTTAAAATATCCAACCGTATAAAATACGGGATATAACATTCTCCCTCCCTTTAGAACATTCATCCTCGAATGTTCAACTAACCTCATGGGATGTCTTAATACTTCGGGAGGGTTCCTCTTATTGTTGTCCTTTTTTTTATGCCCATTCCTTATCCCGCACTCCATTCTCCTTATACTCGAACTTCTAAGTCTTACACGAGTCCTCATTCCATGTTATGGGTTTCCTTTTCTGGTACTTGAAAATATTGTGATTCCTCTTTGGCCTAATATAATATGGTATCGCGCTTTGCCAGTGATTTCTCTCGGGAGTTTCACTTACTGAGGTTTCCTTACTTTTCACCTCCTTCTAATACTTTGATCTCTTTGTTTTCTATATACTTACTCTCTTTATTTCCAAATATCGTTCCACTAGAATTTTCAATCGTAACCTATAGTCAAATAATAGTAGCGTATGTTGCAATAATTGTACCCTTTATTCTTATTGTCGCTTGATCTTCGGTACCCTTGCGTGATTAATGCCTTCCTTACCGTGACACTAGTTGCTGGAACTCACATGTTTACAGACACAATCGTACGTGGGACATCCTACACATTCATATGTATATGTATATATATACCATCGACTAGCCCACAAAATACTTCCTAACGCTGTTCAAGCATATCCTTATTCCAGAGCTGTGATGCACTTTATGTCTCTTCACCAGACTAATCTACCTCGTCTTACGCGGCCTCTTAAGGTTTCCAGCCATTTCATAAACTCTAGTTTTCCCTTAGGTTACTCTAACCTCTCACTTGTCTCTTATGTCTGAATATATAGAATTCTTGCATACTTCCCAGAGGGTCACCCATCCTAGTACAACTCTTGCCCAAGCACGCTTAACCTCGTAACTTTGATGGAATCGGGTGCATTAATGCCGTTATAATCGCGTCCACTTTCTCACATGACCTTTATTACATTATCGGGAGCAAGTCAAGGTCTTACAGGTTCCGAGACACTTTCGTAACACGTCCTTCTTTTACAATTACTATTTTTCCCTTTTTAATCCTCAATCTCCACCTTTCTCTTTCGTGCATGACTATCTTTCATCCTGGACTCCCAGATTCCCGAGGATAGTGATTGCATCTTCATTGCCATGCCAAATCCATAACCTCTCTGAAACAATGCGTCTCACTTATTGTTTATTTACAGTATTTCCTTCCCAAGCTTCTTCCTGTTAGGCGTACCCAGTCTGGCAGGATCTCCTCACCATGTCTACTATTCAAAATCTGTGAGTAACAAACATCAATAGTACCTCACAGAACATACAGCTATATGACACATTCTAGACATCCAGTATTCCTAGTTTCAGGTAGCAAAGCAAATATATCCAGACTTACCTCTATATCTCGTCATATCGTTACTCACCTCCTTCTGTCGCGTATAAGGCTCATATAGGGAATCTCTCTTCCTATGACTTGGCTCTATCACACGATCTAGGATGGAAAGAAGGTCAACAATCCCTAGATGCCCCGCAGCCTCCGTTTATAAATATGGCCGGCTTTACATCCATAAACATGACTCTACTGGACACGACTTTGCAGACAACCCTTAGACCAACCTGCTCTGATACCACTTTGTCACAGCCCAATCTTAATAGGGTGTGATGGGCACCCGACCCTATGCTTAGAGCCGAGCGAACCCGTTACCTCATATTACATACTTAATCTATTTAGACATATACATCAAAAGAAATGAAAAAAACATAGCTAAGCTTTGCAAATCTTGCTTTCCATAATCTATCATCCCATAAAACTCGTGACATACGACACAATAACATATTGCATGGTGACATCACTTACAAAGCTGACACTCTATACCCATGACTCTGTCTGCAAAATCTCTAACTTCGAACGAAACACCATATCGCATATACTCTAACTAAGCAGCACTCCAGGAACAAGTGGAGTTGCTAACCCCACTGGAACATCTTCTATAATAGCTTCTACTCATTTGGGTGTACCTGCACGGCATGAAACGTAGCCTCCGAAGAAAAGAGGGTCAGTACGAGTAATGTACTGAGTATGTAAGGCATGAAAATCAGCATAACAAAGAACATAAGGTATGAACAACCATATCATAGAATCATAGAAAATATAGTGAGATATGAGAGTAACATGTACATATGAGTGCCTTTTAGGCCGCATGCCATTCATGCTTGTCTTTTCCTTTAAAAACATTTCTTTTTCATATCCATAGAAAATAGAACATGTCATATCTCCTACATGTCCCGTGTTCGGGATGAAAATTACGCCAACTGACCAGGTGGCAATGCGTCTATAGCGCCACATATGAACCTTCCCCATATCCCCTATATACTTATATATATATATATAGATAGATAGATAGCATGCAAGAGAGCTCAACAAAAGTCATGTATCTATCGGAGTGACGGAAGGTCGGTAACCTTCGATTGTATTATAGACTAACCATGGTCGCTTTGTCTCACCTTGAAGGAACAATTATTATAAGATGAGACTATCCACGAAGGATAATATTAAGAGAATGCAGAATAAGGTCACAATCTCGTAAGGTGCCAAATCGTATACATATGCACATAGGACAAATTTTCAAGACTCGTAGAATAATCGGAATGAGCTATGATTCAAAAAAATCAAGACAAGAGTCATGTCAAGTAACTTTCAAAAATTACCATGGATTCTATCAAAATAAAACTTTTGAAATCATATACACGTGTCTAAGCACGAGAAAATATCCTTTGAAAACTCAAGAAAATTGGCCATCCTAGTGGCTCTATAAATAGGACTTCCTTGAAATTGTATAAAATATCATATACTTATTTCATAAAACCCATGCCAAATGAAAGAGTAGCTCTATATACTTATGTCAAAACATGCCAAGAGAAAGAAGAGTAAACCTTACATACATGAAGCCGTTCTTATCATAGCCATCATAGACATATTCTCATCCTCGACATCATGAATGTCGTTGTAAAACATATCCATCGTTATTGTCATAAAAGCTTGTAATACTTTAAACCTTTGTTTTGGGAAAGTATAGACATTTTAAAAAACATTGACGGGTTATAGGAAAAATAGTCATTTCCTTGGGACCATTGACACCTAACTTTTGAAAACAAAGGAAATATGGAAGCACTTATGAAACCATAACATCGGAATCATGCCTTGAAAGAAAAGGGTAAGCCTTACATACCTTGTCCGCTTTCTTAGTCAATCCCACTTAAATCTTGGCCTTCCCAAAAATCTATAATAATGTTAACGAATGCAAACATTAGCTGTAGATATCCAAAATTCTCATTCTAAAATAATATTTTTTCTATTGAAATTTCGGCAGCACTTCCCCTGTAAATACATCATCCCCGATATTTCAACTCGGCCACAATATCAAAAAACATCCAACAACAATAACCAGCAGCACATATACCATTAAATCACTTCAATATCCCACAATACAACTCCAAACAACAAGCTCAAAATTTACGATACCAAAATGAAGTTTTTAACCTTTATTTCATAAAATCTTTAACCATACCAAACGGGGGGTCGTGTGGCTGAAACCAGAAATCCCCACACACTTTTTAACACACTTTAAATCCCTGAAACATGCAACCCAACCATCTGCAACCGCAGCACTACAACGACAACACACTACGTGACTTCGATTTAACTACTATGACTTCCATTTAGTTGTTTCTAACGTCAAGCATCCTTATATATTTTTTCACTTCCAGCATCATTTAATACATTTAACATACCCCATAACAACCTCATAAACTTCAATTGAAAGAAAAAACCTTACCTTGCTCAAAATTCACCAAAACTCGCCAAAACTTACCTCGGAAGCTCTTGTAGTGCGGCTAAAATTTTGGGGCTGTTTGGTAATATTTTTGGCTGCTCCAAACCATAAATTTACATTACCAATACCTTCATAACATCTTGGTATACCCTAGATAATTAATTTACGGAGCGAAATTGGAGACTTACCTCTTTTTTTCTCTCCCAAAACCGAGCTCTCTCTCTAGCTACAAGTTTCTCTTCTCTTCTTCCTCTAGAATTTTCTAGAATTATCTTGGGATAAGAATGACCCTAATGAGTCATAAGACACACACACACACACATATATATATATATATCTTCCACCACTTATCCATATTTGAAAATAAGTCTTTAAGATTTTAACCATTTTAATCTGGATTTCGCGATGTATTATTTTGAGTCAAAATTGCATGTTTTAAAGATATTTAAAAGAGTTGAGAATTTAATCTCAATGAGTGGATTGGATTGAGTTGATTTGATGGAGTATAATGATTGAGATGTGATTGAGTTTAGATGGGACTCCAACTAGACTAGTCGAAAGTTTTGATTGAACTGATTTATTTAAGTTGCATGAGCATATTGAGTTTTTGGAGTAGTATCGAGCATCAAATTGAGTGAGAGTAAAACTCTATAACTATGTAGCTAGCGTAGAAGAGGATTGAACTGTTAAAGTCGGATGTTTCCCTAATTCATTGTCTTGAAAATATAGGATTTGATTGATTGGTGGATCCAGATTGGTAGATGAATCCTTTACCTTGGCAAGTATTGGACAGATATGGCAACGACGTCGGTTCTTTGTACTTAACCTACTTATAGGTGGTGGGATTATTGTCGATTAAGAGAGACTCCCAGGTTGTGTATGAAAGTATATGACATGGTTTAAACAAGTTGCATATTATGGAGTCCTTTTAAAGCATTGTTATATTTTATACTTGCATATCATACTGAGTTGGGTGAGTTTCATTCTATCTTGAGTACCTTTGATTTATTGTTATTTCATTATTCCATATTACATACTTGTACATTCCACGTACTGACTTCCATTTGTGCCTGCATTATTTTATGATGCAGGGAAAGGTATTAGAGATCATCAATAGACGCTTCGTTGATGATCTATTTCTTTCCTGATGGTGGTGAGACCTCCTTGCCTTCGGAGGCATCATATTCATTCTTTCCATTGCTTATGAGTAGTTTTTTTTAGGTAGCCATGAACCTGTCATTGGCACCATTTGGGTAGTAGAGATAGAGGCTTCATAGACTAGATAGTGATAGATTTATTTTGATGTCTTTAACTCTTGATTAGTTTTCTTCCAAACCTATATTTCTGATTAGAATGATGGAGATTGATGATTGAGTTAGCCCACAAAGATTTGTTTTTCTCTTAAACTAAGTCTTCCGCTGAATGAATGAATGTGTGATCAGACCAAGTGGTTCGCTTGGGAGCCAGCAATGGCTTTTGAGTGCAGCCCACGACTAGGGTACCCTCTCGGAGCGTGACAATTGTAGAAGAACTCGCTAATGTAGCTGTAGAAGTTGGTTATTGAATTTCATCAAAAGTTATTCCATTCGGCATAAGAATCTGCTCTGGCATCTTACCATTGCTTCCACTCCAATTCCAACTTGCCATTTCCTCAAATACTACATTCCTACATTCCTTCTGATTAAATGTTTTCTACTATGGGGGTTATACAATCTATATGCTTTGGATTGTGTACAATAACCAATAAAATTGCACTTTTCAGATTTTCCATCTAACTTATGAAGAAATTGGAAATTTATCAAAGCATAAGAAATACAACCAAATATTCTTAAATAACCTACAGATGGTTTTTAACCCCTCCAAGATTCAAATGGAGTTTGATTCATAACAACCTTTATGGGAGACAGATTCAATAAATGGACTAATGTCGCCACAACTTTAGCCCAAAAATGATTCAGAAGTCCTTTTGCTTGCAACATGCTTCTTACCATCGCCACAACAGTGCGATTTTTTTGCTCAACGACACTATTTTTCTCAGGAGTATAAGGTATTGTTAGCTCCCTGTGGATGCCACTTTCTTCACAAAAGAGATTAAATTCCTTGGATAAGAACTTGCCGCTTCTATCAGTGCGAAAGGTTTTGATGGACAGACCACTTTGTTTCTCAACCTTGGCTTTGAAATGCTTGAATTTCTAAAATGTTTCTGATTTGGTTTCCAAAAAATAGACCCAACTTATGCGACTATAATCATTAGTAAAGACTAGAAAATAACGACTCCTACCAAAAGATGTAATATGCATAAGTCCACATAAATCAGCATATATTAATTTAAGATACTTTGAAACCCTCCAAGATTTTCCAATAGGAATAGACTTTCTAGTTTGTTTTCCATAAATGCCAACTTTGAGTCATCCTTTGCACTTGCAGCAAGGGCAAAATTTTCCATATTGCAAACATCCAGCGGAAACATCTTTGTTGGTGTCATGGTGATGCGAACCTTTTTGCCTGACTTCTTATTTGTAATGACACAAGCATCATCATCAAACCAAAGAAAATGCCCATTAGTCATTATTTGTCCAACACTAAACAAATTATATCCTAAATCAGGCAAAAATTGGGCATTATAATATTTTTACTTTATCGTGGCTAGTATCGACACCCACAGTGCCTTTTCCTTCAACCCGCATCTCTTTTGTGTTGCCAAGATGCACCGTTTTCTTTAGCTTCTTATCTAGCTCCTTTAACACCCGCCATATGATTTGAACAACCACTATCTACAAAACATAAATCACTTGGCTCATGGTCTGTATCTACGCAAGCCATAAAGAGATAATTTCCTTTCTCATTTTCTCCTGCTGCAAAATTTAATTTCTGGTCTTTATACCAGCAGTCAGCCCTTATATACCGTAGCGCTGACAATGATGACATTGAATGCCATTTTTTGTGTTACATTGCTCATTGAACTGTTTGTACCTATCATTCCTTCCTCTACCCTTTCCATAACCACGACCTTGGCCACCAAAAAATCCTCTTCTTCCTCGACCTCTACTTGCTGGATCATTGATTTATCCATATTTAGTTGCTGCATCTTTCACCTGGAATGTCTTCTGTTCATTCTTTTTAGCAAATCGATTGAGTCTCGCTTCATGAGATTGAAGAGACCCCATCAATTCTTGAAAGGGCAAATATATGATCAAATTTTAGAGTCAAGCTTGGTAGTATCTTTTCCACAATGGTCTGGTCAGTAATTTTCTCGCCATAAGATCGCATTTTGCTGACAATTGCCACTGCTTTGGACAAAAAATCAGCAATATATTCTCCACTTTTCATCATCAAGGTTTCACAATCATGCTGAAGTGAATGCAATCTCACCACAATGACCTTTGAAACTCCTTCTATAGAATGGACCAAGCTTGCTTTGATGTGGTTGCTGCAGCGATCCGCGTAAAAACATTATCATGGACAGCTTGCTGGATAAATACCAGTGTCTTAACATCTTTTTGCTTGTTGTTTCGCAGTCTCTCTTCTTCTTCAGGATTTGCAAATCCACTTTCTACAAGTCCCAAAGATTTTGGGATTTGAGTATAGTTTTCATATGAATACTCCTAAATTTGTAGCTTTCTCCCGTGAAGATAAGAATGAGTGGTTGTGTCATACCAGATGAATTGTTTCTACTTGCCATGGATTTGATACCAGAGATGTTGGGAAAAAAGACTACAACAACAACAACAACAACAACCCAGTAAAATCCCACAACATGGGGTCTGGGGAGGGTAGAATGTACGCAGACCTTACTCCTACCAAGGTAGGACGGCTGTTTCCTGGAAACCCTCGGCTCAGTAAAAGCATAAATGCATAAAAATGTTAGATAAGAATAGGAAATTAAAAGCTTTATGAGAAAAACAACAAACAAATAACGAATAGATAACAAATAAACACAAATAAATAAATACAAATAACAAATAACGATTAAATAAATAATGATAGCGTCACAGGTAAAATAGAGTAATCAAAGCATAGAAAGTAATAAATAATAACAGAAATAACAGAAATCAGAAGTCACAGCGCAAGAGATCGTAATGCACTACTACGCCTATGAATAGAGAAGAATAAAGAGACTATGAACTAGCATTCTACCCTAATGTGAGTCCTCCACACCCTCCTATCTAACGTCATGTCCTCCGTAAGCTGTAACTGCGCCATGTCCTGTCTAATCACCTCTCCCCAATACTTCTTCGGCCTACCCCTACCTCTTCTGTAACCATCCATGGCCAGCCTCTCACATCTCCGCACTGGGGCATCTGTGTCTCTTCTCTTCACATGTCCATACCATCTCAGTCGCATTTCCCGCATCTTGTCTTCCACCGAGAACACTCCTACCTTGTCCTGAATAGCCTCATTTCTAATCCTGTCGCTCCTGGTGTGCCCACACATCCATCTCGGCATTCTCATCTCAGCAACTTTCATCTTTTGAATGTGAGAAGTCTTAACTGGCCAACACTCCGCCCCATACAACATAGCCGGTCTAACCACCACTTTGTAGAACTTGCCCTTAAGTTTTGGTGGCACATTCTTGTCACATAGCACTCCGGAAGCGAGCCTCCATTTCATCCACCCTACCCCAATACGATGTGTGACATCATCGTCAATCTCCCCGCTGCCTTGCATGATAGACCCAAGATACTTGCAACTACTTCTCTTTTGGATGGCCTGAGCACCAAGCCTAAATTCAACGACAACCTCCTGAGGTGTCTCACTGAACTTGCACTCTAAGTACTCTGTCTTTGTCCTACTCAACTTAAACCCTTTAGACTCCAAGGTATGTCTCTTAAAGAACAGAGACTGAAAGTAAGAGGCCTGAATATTTACTAGATTGAAAGTAAGAAGCCTTAATATTTACTGAAACTCAGCTTTTCTGTGTATATAAAATAAAGGAAGATACAAACTTTATATAGGCTTACAAAATACAGAAACCTCTAGTTCACTAATTTAACCACTATTCCACTAACTAAACAACAACTATCCAATAGCTCTAAACTAAAAAAAATACAGCAACATGACTGCTAACAACCCAAGTAAATAGGAAACTAATAACAAATTAAATTTGACCAGGTCATACTTTGAATCAGTCTTCAATAGAGCATAATGTATAGAATTTGAAAAAGGCTCTTTACGTACTTAAACAAGCTCCGCTAGCTGGGTATAGTCGCATTGAGGCGTACTTTCTGAAAGTTGATTTCTTAAAATGTCCATATGAGCACTCTCTATTTGTTAAAATTGGAGAATCTGAGAAAATGCTCATTGTGTGTTTATATGTTGATGATCTTATATTTATCGGGAATGATAGTGCCAAGTTTTCTGATTTTAGGAACTCTATGATGGATAAATTCGGGATGTCTGATCTTGGTAAGATGCATTATTTTCTTGATTTAGAAGTAGTGCAATCTGATGATGGGATATTTGTTTCTCAAAGAAATGTCTGAGGGAAATTTTAGACTGATTCAACATGAAGAAATGCACTCCAGTGGAGTTTGGCTTGAAGCTAAACAAAGCTAGAAGAGGAGATAAGGTAGACAACACACTCTACAGACATATTGTAGATAGTTTGATGTATCTTACTGCCGCAAGGTCCGACATCATGTATGTTGTAGGTCTTATAAGTAGGTATATGGAGATCCCAATGGAAATCCGCCTGCTAGCTACCAAGAGAAACCTTTGCTACGTACAAGGAACTAAGGATTTTGGTTTGTTCTACAAGAAGGTTGAAAAATCTAGTTTGATTGGTTTTGCTGGCAGTGATTACGCTGGAGATCAAGACGATAGAAAGAGCACTTCAGGCTATGTTTTTTTGCTAGGCATAAGGGCTGTTTCATGGTCTTCCAAGAAGTAAAAATTTGTCACTTTATCGATTACTGAGGCGAAATTTGTTGCTGCTACAAATTGTGCTTATTGTGCTGTTTGGTTGAGGAGAATTCTTGAAGAACTACAATTCAAACAAGAAAGAGCAACTACAATTTTCTGCGACAACAACTCTGCCATTAAGCTGTCAAAAAATCTTGTTTTACATGGAAGAAGAAAGCACATCGATGTGAAGTATTATTTCCCGTGAGATTTCAATAATGAAGTGTTGGGTTTAATTGATAGGTTGAATGAGAAATGGACGGAAAAAGAAGTGGAGGAAAAAATGAGTAGTCCCTCTTGCTTTATGAAATAAACATTTGTCCCATATAGGTGGTGAAAAAAAAAGGTCTCCTACTTAAAAATAGAAGCACTCCTTCATGTTGTTAAAGGGTTAAACTGAAGCCTGAGAGCTTTAAGTTTAAGGCAAATTGTTAGTTTTAATAATTCAGCTTAGTAAATTACAGTTTTGTTAGAAAATAAAATGCCTATATTTTATGTTTGTCGTAGTCTTTAGGAAATAATTTTGAAATGTGGGCTGCTAGGTGTAGTTCCTAATCTTTAGCTTCACATTATTTTGCTTATAAAGGATTGTAGTTGCAGCTCTTTAGTCATTCAGTCAAAAACAATTCCTTCGATTATATTGCCTCTCTCTTCTCTATTGTCTTTCAACTTACAAATTAATATTTCTCAATTTTGGTTTTTTTCTATCACTGTATTGCTAGTTTAAGTTAACGATACAACACAATTTTTTTAAAAATCTTTTTCTTGATATGGTAAAAAGGATAAGTAAAAATAAAAAAGTTATTTTAATATAATGAACAAGTAAAAGTGAATAGAGTGAGTAGCATATTAAGAATCAGACTGTAGTAAAGAAATAAAATGGTGTGTCCGTTGATTATTTTTTTAGAGTAATTCTTAATCAAACTGTAGTAAAAAAATAAAATGGGGTGTCAGTTTATTGTTCTTTTAGAGTAATTGCCAAGGGACTCTTATTAATTTCATTTGGTGAGCCATTTATGGTTCCCATCAGTTAATGTTTTCGAAAGGATCATTTCACTATTTTATGGACCACATGTCCACACCAGTTAAGGAATCAAATAAACATAGGTTCCATCTTAAATTTCTCTATTCAGAAACTTATCAATTACCATTTAATTCTTATAAATTTTGTGGTACAACTTTGGTCATACTATTTAATGATTGCTTCTTCATATATACTCTCACTTGTGTTTCCACATTACATCCATCAGCCATCTTATCAAAAGAAGATTTCTTTGTTAATTTTAAAGATTTCTTCTTTCACTTTCTTGCTTTTTCTTCTTATTATAAGTATTAAATTTGGAGCTAGGTAATTAAAATGGGAAGATCACCACGTTTAGATAAAAAGGGTTTGAAGAAAGGACCCTGGACACCTGCTGAAGACCAAAAGCTCTTGGCTTATGTTGAGGAACATGGCTATGGTAGCTGGAGTGATTTGCCTGTTAGAGCAGGTAACATTAACTTAATTCATTTTATACTGTATATATAAGTCAAATATTAATAATTTGTATATATACGTATATTTAACACTATATATATGAAATTTCTGACTATGCTAACATAATTTAACGTACATTTGTTTTCCACATTTGGAGTATAGGGCTTCAACGATGTAAAAGGAGTTGTAGACTGAGATGGATCAATTATTTAAGGCCTAATATCAAGAGAGGAAAGTTCAGCTCCGAGGAAGAACGAACCATCTTTCAACTTCATGCTCTTCTTGGAAATAGGTAAAGAAATTTTGATTTCCCTTATTTAAAATTCTGGCTCCGATGTTGTTTATGTTATTATATTTTATTAAGTGATTTGTGTAATAGTAACATACTGGTTCATCTCGTTATCGATCAAGGTGGTCAACAATAGCATCTCACTTGCCAAACAGAAGTGATAACGAGATAAAAAACTATTGGAATACACGTTTGAAGAAGAGACTAATCAATATGGGCATTGATCCCATGACTCATCAACCAAAGAGAGATGGTTCCAATTATAAGTCCATTGCAAGCCTTAGCCACATGGCTGAATGGGAGACTGCTAGACTTGAAGCAGAAGCTAGGTCTGTTCGAAATAGAAGCAGGTACAACAACAATAATAATAATAATCCTCAATGTCCTCATTATAATTTGCAGCAAATCCCTTGTCTTGACATACTACAAGCTTGGCAAATGTCGCGCACAAAACTACCAACTATAAAGGACATTAGTGCAATTCTTCTTGATGGTTTTCTCACAAACTCAAGGACAAAAATATGCAATTCTCCAACTCCATCTTCGTTCAATATCGAAGAAAATGTTGAGCTTGGTGAAGACCTTTGCCCATTTGAAGATATAATAACAAAAGATAATGACATCCAAACAGAATTTTCCATCACTGAGGGGTTAGCAGAGCTTTTTCCAGAATATGGTTATAGCCAAAACCCTGGAAACTACTCAAGTGAAGTACAAATGGACAATTATATGGATAGCTTCTTTACAAATTTTGAAGACAACAAGAGTAATTGGAACAACATAGCACATTTGGTCATGACTTCACCAATTGGATCTCCATTATTCTAAGTATTAAGAATTGTTTTTGATGATTGTGTCATGTTTCAAAGCTTCACAAGGATCTATTGTTTTAAGTCTGGAATATGATTTACTTTCATAAGGTTTAGACTTTCTATTGTTATAATAAGACACACATTTAAAGAGATTTTTGAGAAATAAATTGGCAAGTCATATTTTAACCAAAAACAATAGATCAGAGTTCTGTATCTAAGAATTCGAACAAAAGCAAAAGAAAGTCGAAATCAATTAATTTAGATTTTCCGATTTATCGTCGTGTAACTCGATCCTTCTCCAAAAATCCTAACAGATCGTATGCATTTTTATTTCTTTTAATCATAACCAATAAAGAGTATGATGGTGAGTTGGATGAAATCTCTTCACACTGAATAAAAAATATCCGGTTTGAGCAAGGAGAATGGAGTAGCGTAACTCCTTGTAGGGACCTTCTCCTTTAATGATATTTATGCTACGAATTTGAATTTGTCTGCAAATTAATAAATAACAAAAAAAAACATCAAGACCTTATGTTAAGTTATTTTGTATAAATGGTCTATTGGTTGAAGTGAGGTTTACATTTGATCATGAATATTTATATCAAACCTTAGTAGCCAGACTTATTCTATAGTAATATGATATGATCAATTCTTAGCCTCATTTACTCTTATAATATTCTCTTATAATAATAACTCCTGTCTTGGGGTGTTTATGGTACGATTTGGATCCGTTATTGGTTAAAATCAAAATCAAATCAATTTTGTCAGTTTTTATATTTTTAAAATCAAACCAAACCAAAAAAATAACCATCGGTTTGGTTATTGTCGGTTTGGTTCTTTTTTTTTTGTTTTTTCGCTTTTTGAAAATAATAATTTTGTTAAGAGCATACACAAACAAAGTGATTTAATTAAACAATAATAAAGTCATTATACACCAAAAATCATAAGATGAGAAAAGCATAAATAAATCTTTTCCAACAACTGGATCATCACTTGGATCTACTTTTGATTTCCTGTCTAGAATAGCAAATATGAAAGCAGCGGAAACCTTGGCCTTGCTTGAATCTAGAGCTAATGAGTTGACTGAGAAATTCCTATTGATGCCTTAGTCAGAGCAAAGAAAACCTGACAGATTGCTGTAGAATTCTCAGCAAAAGAATGAGAGAAATCAAGGTTGTATTGATGATAATAAATGAGTACATGTCTCTTTTATATAGGAGTGAGTTATAGAGTCCTAGTCTAACTAAACTTAGAGGTATACTACAAAAAACATTCATAGCAGCCTAGTCATAATCTGACTCCAACTTATCCAACAGTGAGTCCTACTATAACTTATTTCTTTTATTAGGTCTCTGACAGTCGTCAGGACTTCTATCAGTTAGATCATGTTGTTCAACCTGTTTCTATTATGCATCTTCAACACTTCCCCTCAAGCTAGTGAATGGTGGAACAATTACTCCTAGCTTGCTTCGAAAACCAACAAAAACTTGGTTTGTTAATGCTTTTGTTTGAATGTCAACTAGTTTGTCCTTAGACCTCACAAACTAAGTAAGAAGTTGACCTCTGGCCACCTTGTCTCAAAAAAAGTGATAGTCCATCTCAACATGTTTGGTTCTAGCATGCATAACTGAATTGAATGTCATGTACAAGGCACTCAAGTTATCACAATACAACGTAGGAACTGACTTAAGAAATACCCCAAGATCATAAAGTAAATATGTGATCCATGTCATCTTTGCTGCAGTGAAGGCTAGTGCTCTATACTCAGCTTCAACATTTAATCCTGCTACTGTAGTCTGTTTCTTGGAATTCCAAGAAATACAATTTGCACCTAGGTAGATGTTGTAGCCTATAGTTGATCTCCTTGTTAGGGCTGGACATAAAATATCGAAAACCGAATTACCAAACCCAATCGGCTATTTCGGTATTCAGTAATTTGATAATTTGGTTCGGTATACGGTACTGAAGTATAAAATTCGGTATTTCAGTTTCGATATTTGATATTTATAATTTTACCGTTCGATAATTGATATTTACCGAATACCGAAATTAAATTATGTCTGTTGGGCCTAATTGCCTAAAGGGGCTAAAGGTCCATAAATATTTTAAGACCAGCCATGTGCCCCTGCAACCCAACAACAACAAAAATTAGTACTTCAATGCCCATCCCTACATTTCCCTTTCTAATTTCTATTCATCCAAATGTGAAATGCCCAGCCCTAGACAGCACACAACAACTCCATCGTCTTCTTCCAAATTTCTCCATGTTAATTTCTGATTCTGCTCCATCTTCATACGGTCGTACCTCCTCCTTCTTCTTCTTCTACGAGGTGAGTAGGTGACTGCTTACTTGGGTCCTTTCTTGATTTTTTTTTATCTTGTGGTTTATGTTGGGAGCTTGGGCCTTGGGGTATTTATCTATTCAATTCATTTTTTTTGTATTTCATATTTTGTTCATGCTGACGTGGGAAGGGCATCGGGGAATATGGGTGTATCACAAAGAAAAGGAAAAATTTAAGTTGTTTTGGTTCTTTTTGTTTAAGTTGAATAAAGGACATAAGAGAAACATAGTATAACAATTTAGAAAATAAAAATTATTTAAGCTTCTTTAAAATTCTTTCCGAGATGGCTCGTGATGTGTTGGCAATTCTAATTTCTAGTGTGGCATCGGAATGTGCCTTTAGCACCGGGGGTTGTATTCTTGATTCATTTAGGAGTTCTTTGACTCTGAAATTGGTGCAAGCTGTTATTTGTCATCAAGATTGGCGTCGAAATGAGCCTTATCCCATAAATGTTGAAGAAGATTTTAAGGATCTTATAAAACTTGAACTTGGTATATTTTTTAGTTTTTGTATTTTATTTTTATATTTTTTTACCTAGTTTAATTGTTGACACATTTTAAATTCTTTTTAAATTTGGCTGATAGCTCAAAAGATTCCCTCGTTCTTGATTTGTAATCGGAAGATGCCTCAGGTATAAGGCTCTAAATTTTCATTTGATTATTCTACATTATTTTCACCAGTACTTTTAACTTTTGATAATGCCAAATGTTGCTTCTTATGATCACTTATCAGCCCCATTAACATACTTTTGGGGGGAGATTAATGATTTTGATGTGGTTGTTGATAATTCAAGTGCTTGTGCAGAATCTATGGAGGTGTAGCCTCTTGTATGTTTGTCTCTGCTAATTGGCAGTACTAATAATCGTTTTCATTCATGTAGGTTAAGACATTGTTGACAAAAACATGGCCAAACATCACCCTGATTTGATCATGTGCAGGAAGCAGCCAAGAATAGCTATTGGGCGTCTTTGTGAAAAATGTGATGTGCAAGAAGCAACTGGATTGAAATTTCTCAAGTTGGAGAAAGTGATGTACACGATTGTATCTTCGTGGTTTATGTTATCAGAATGAAGAAAGACGATAGTGTAACACCCCCCAAATTTTTTTCCTAAGATTCAGACCTTTCTTGTATTCGGGTAGGGTCAAACTCTATTATTGTGAAGTATATGCATGAGTTAAGATGAGTCCCTGAGTAATTGAAGAGTGTTGGAGGTTATATGGGGTCACAAAGGACTCCTAGGACCAAGCTAAGTCCAAAAGATTCGTCGTGGCTAAGTTTTAAGATGAGTTCATATAAGGGGTTGACTTCTAACGACCCTATCTTTGAAAGACGACAATCTGGGTGGCCCACGACCTATTAAATTAAAGGTCGTTGAGTCTTCTTTCCAACGCCACCAAGAATGTAATTTTTGGAGTTCGGAGTCAAAAGATATCATGATCCTAAGACGAACTAGCACGGCAGGAATTTCAGGCCTGGGTTGCAACTGCTGGAAATCTGGGCTTGGCACCGCAGTGGCGCGACACACCACTATCGCGCCAGGAACAAGCCTAAGTAGTTTGGCCCCTGGCGCGGTGCGCCACTACGAGGTGTGCAGGGTTCTCAAGCCTATTTCCCCAGAACCCAGAAAACTTGGGTTTGGCGCTGTAAGGGCGCGACGCGCCAGGAACAAGCCTCAGTAGTTTGGTCCTTGGCGCGACGCACCACTAAAAGATGTGTAGGTTTTTAGCCTATTCGACTTGGCGCCGCAGTGGCGCGATGTGCCACTATCGCCCCAAGGGTGTTTTTGGCCTATTTTCCAGATTTTTTGAAGAAAGGGCAATTTGGAAATTTTCCCAAATTATATATGTATCATCCTTAGCACGTTTTGGGACCATTTTTAACCCCCCCCCCTCTCTCTCTCTAAAAGCCCTAGAAATCCCTCTCTTCTTTTTCAATCCTTCTCCAACAAAGATTTCATTCAAGAGCTTCAAGAAATTCAAGTTTCTCATTGAAGACCCAACAATAAGGTTTTCTTCAAGTCTTCACTAAGGTATGTAAGACTACTCAAAACATGGGTTGAGTCCACCCATGTGCCCTACACTTTCTTTGAGGTTAAATGTTCATAAGAATGGTGTTTCTTGATAAGCCTATGTCCAAATAAGTCTTGTCATCCATTAATGTGATTCTTGTTATGTTGATGTTGTTGAGATAAGAAATTTCTAGAAAGAACCTTCATGTAAGTATGAGTTGATGAAGATGAGTCGTTAAATATGCTTTATTGATTTTTCTTAACTATGTGGATTATGATAAAAATGCTAATTTTCTTAAATATGTTGTTATCTTAAATTGTTGATTTAAAACCTTGGAGTTGTGGTGAGTCCCAAAAGATTTGTTAAATGAATAGAGAAACGATTGGATAGATATGTATGTTGTTATATATGCATATTTAATCTACTCTTGAAAAATATGATTGGGATTGATCGGGTTGTATGATTGGGAGAGGTTTGATTATGATAGAGTTGATGAGTTGAAAAGGTTGTAAATGAGACTTGTCGATATGATTTGATTGAGTTGATTGGATGGAGTTTTATGATCATTGAGTCTTGGGAGGAGTATCGAGCACCGAATTAGGCAAGAGTATAGTCTATACTCGAATCCAATAATTACGTCGCCAAATGTAGGAGGGGATTGAACCGTTAAAGTTGGATGTTTCTCCAAAATTATTGTCCTGACATTATAGGACTTGGTTGGATTGGATCCATGATTGGTTGATTCGCTCATACCCTGGCAAAGTATGAACAGACGCTGAGACAATGTTGGTTTGTTGTACTTTCACAGGCTCATAAGTGATTGTTGTCGGATAAGAGAAACTACCACATAGGTCTTGTTAGTACTCCGAGTCGGATTAAGTTGATTTGTATATGATTTGGTCCCGTCTAAACTATATTCTTTCTTAGACTTAGGACGCTTGTTGAGTTGTATTTCTTTCTGAGTTGAGATTCCCGAGTTGATTTGGTTCCTTCTGATGTTGTTTCATCCGGCCATTTTACATACTCGTACATTCCATGTACTGAGGTTATTTGGCCTACATCATTTCATGATGCAGAGACAGGTACTAGAGGTCATCAACCGGCGCACCGTTGAAGATCCTCACACTCTCAGTTAGTTGGTGAGTCCTCCTAGGTTTCGGAGGATGTTGAGTTTCTTGTATAGTTTTGTGTTGTTTCCTTTAATTTGATTTTTGGTAGCCATGGGCTTGTTATTGGCACCTCCTAGATTATTGATAGAGGCTTTATAGACAGGAGTGTAGAAATGTTGGATTGTTCTTTAAGTAGTTCTTCTATAACTGTTTTGTTGATTTGATAGTTATTTGGCCTTTGACCCTAAATTATGAATAGTACTTCATTGATTGAGTCTTCCGCTTGGAGGCCAGAAATGGCTTTCGAGTGCCGGCCACGCCTAGGGTACCCTCCCAAGACATGACAAACATGGTATCAAAGCACAGAGTTCAAGAGTCCTAGGGAGTCTATGAAACCGTGTCTAGTTGAGTCTTGCTTATGGGTGTGTTGTGCACCACACTTATAATCAGGAGGCTATAAGACATTAAAAATTGTTTCACTTCTGTCATACTCTGAATTCGTGCGATGGAGTTAAACTTTATAAAACTTCTTTCTAATTCGTGTGTTTATACGTTACAGATAATGCCTCCTAAATGTGCTGCTAGCTAGAGGAATGCTGATAATCCAGAGATGCCACAGTCAGAGGTACGCCCATCAAGGCCTAGAGGCCGACCGGCGAGGTATGCGGAGGCACCTCAAATGCCTACTACTCCACCTACACCAACTTCGGAAGCAGACTTTAGAGGAGCAATTGCCATGCTCACTCAATTAGTGGCTGCCCGAAATGGTAACCAGAGTTCACCAACTCTTTGCTCCAGTTCCCAAGAGCCGTCTGCTACTACCAGAATTAGAGACTTTATGAGAATTAAGCCGCCGGTATTCACGAGTTCTAAGGTTGATGAAGACCCCCAAATTTTTATTGATGAGATATGGAAAATCCTGAAAGCTATACATGCTATGGAGATTAAGTGGGTTGAGTTGGTGTCCTATCAACTCAAAGATGTGGCAAACATTTGGTATAACCAATGGGAATAAGGTAGAGGTGAGGATGTTGAACCTGCTATATGTGATGAATTTGAAAGAGCCTTTCTTGACCACTTCTTTCCCCGAGAATTGAGGGAAGCAAAAATGGAGGAGTTTGTGAATCTGAAACAAAAAGGCATGACTGCTATGGAGTATAGCCTGAAGTTCATCCAGTTGTCCAGGTATTCTCCAGAGATGATCCTAGATGTGAGGTCGAAGATGAAGAAATTTGTCTCCAATTTGGGAAGACATGTGAAGAAGGAGTGCAAAGCAGCATTATTAATCTCCGTTATGGATATTTCAAGATTAATGGTGTATGCTCAACAGGTGGAGGATGAGAAGAGAAAAGACAGAGAGGAGCATCCGAACAAGAAGGCAAGATCAGCTGGGTAGGAGAATGAACAGAGGCAAAACAAGGGCAACAGGTCCTTCTTTCAGAAGAGGCCTTCCAACTATGCCTCATCTACCGGCAGTGCACCTATGCCGCAGAACAGGTATGATCGGCAGGGACAAAGTCGCCAGAATTTCAGACCCCAGGGTTCTCAATCCCAGGCTAGCATGGGTCATGGTTCGCAAAGGAAGCCACCATGCATCAAGTATGGTAAGATCCACTTGGGAGAGTGTAGAGCGGGAAGGGTTGGTTGTTATAAATGCGACCAAATAGGCCATTTTTAGAAGGAGTGTCCGGCATGGGGGAACAGAGCCCATATTTTACCACCGCACCACCAGCTAGAGGTAATCAGAGGGGTACTACTTCAAGTATGAGCGGAGGTACAAACTGACTATATGCCATGGGTAGTCATCAAGATTGGGAGTACTCCCTAAACGTCATGAAGGGTATGATTCGAGTCCTTTCTCTTGACTATTATGTTTTGATGGATCCGGATGCCACGCTATCTTTTGTGACTCATTACGTGGCAAGTAAGTTTGATAAAATCCCTGAGTGTCTCCTTGAGTCTTTCAGTGTAGCTACTCCTATCGGTGATTCTGTCTTAGCTGAAAGAGTCTATAGAGATTGCATTGTATCAATTCATCACAAATATACCTTGGCTGACTTAGTTGAGTTAGACATAGTTGATTTTGATGTGATCCTTGGCATGGACTAGCCTTATGTCTGTTATGCCTCTATTGATTGTAGAACTCAGATTGTCAAGTTCAAATTCCCGGATAAGGCTGTCATAGAGTGGAAGGGTAGTCCCGTCGTGCCTAAGGGTAAGTTTATTTCCTACCTTAGGTACAGGAAGCTAATCTCAAAAGGGTGTATTTATCACCTTGTCCGAGTGAAAGATGACAGTATTGAGTCTCCACCCCTTGAGTCGGTTCCGATTGTCAACGAGTTTCCTGATGTCTTTCCTTAGAATGTGTATTGACTACAGGCAGCTGAACAAGGTCACCATAAAGAACAAATACCCTCGACCCAGAATAGACGACTTATTTGTTAAACTTCAGGGTGCCACTCATTTCTCAAAGATAGACCTAAGATTGGGCTACCATCAGTTGAAGGTGAGGGAGTGTGATATCCCAAAGACAGCTTTTCGAACCCACTATGGCCACTTTGAGTTCTTGGTGATGTCCTTCGGGTTGACTAATGCCCTCTTAGCTTTTATGGATCTCATAAACTGAGTATTTAAACCATACCTTGATATGTTTGTGATTGTATTCATAGGTGATATTTTGGTTTACTCTAAGAATGAGGAAGAGCACGCCCATCATCTTAGAGTCGTCTTGTAAACTCTGAAGGACCAAGTATTGTATGCAAAGTTCTCCAAATGTGAATTTTGGCTTGCATTAGTGGCTTTTCTAGGCCACATTGTATCTGGAGATGGTATTCAAGTTGATGCTCAGAAGATTTAGGCAGTGAAGAATTGGCCCAAACCCACGACCCCGACAGAGATAAGAAGCTTCTTGGGTTTGGCCGGCTATTATCGAAGGTTTGTAGAAGAATTCTCATCCATATCATCACCATTGGCCAAGCTGACCCAAAAGAAGGATAAGTTCCAATGGTCTGATGCTTGGGAGGAGAGTTTCCAGAAATTAAAGACCAAGCTAACCACTACTCATGTTCTAACCTTGCCTAATGGAACAAAAGGTTTTGTGATCTATTGTGATGCATCTAGAGTTGGTTTGGGCTGTGTGCTGATGCAGAAGGGGAAGGTGATAGCTTATGCTTCAAGACAACTTAAGGTTCATGAGAGGAATTACCAAACTCATGACCTTGAACTGGCAGTTGTGGTATTTGCCCTTAAAATTTGGCGCCACTACTTGTATGGAGTGCATGTTGATGTGTTCACCAATCATAAGAGTTTACAATACGTCTTCAGCCAGAAGGAACTCAACCTGAGGCAAAGAAAATAGCCCGAGCTACTCAAAGACTACGATATGAGCATCCTCTACCATCCAGGTAAACCTAATGTTGTTACTGATGCTCTTAGCAGGTTGTCTATGGGTAGTACTGCCCATGTGGTGGATGGAAGGAGAGAATTGGCGAAGGAGGTACATAGATTAGCCCGATTGGGAGTTCTTCTTGAAGAGAACAATAAAGGTAGAGTTAATATTTAGGATGGGACTGCATCCTCACTCGTGACAGAGGTAAAAGAAAAGCAAGACCAAGATCCCGTCCTTCTCCGATTGAAGGAAGTTGTTCACAAACAGGAGGTGATGGTTTTTACCAAAGGGGGAGATGGTGTGTTAAGGTACCAAAACAGATTATGTGTACCAGATGTCGATAATGTTCGAGGAAGGATTATGGCCAAAGTGCATAGTTCCAGATATTCTATTCATCCTGGCTCTACAAAGATGTATCACGACTTGAAGGAAGTTTATTGGTGGAGTGAGATGAAGAGAGATATTGTGGAGTTTGTTTCCAAGTGCCTGAATTGCCAACAGGTGAAAGTTGAGCATCAAAGACCATGTGGTTTGGCTTAAAATATAGAAATCCCAGAATGGAAGTGGGAGATGATTAATATGGACTTTATCACAGGTTTACCGAGGTCCTAAAATTAACATGAGTCGATTTAGGTGATTGTGAATAGAATGACGAAATTAGCCCACTTCTTGGCAGTTAAGACCACTGACACCGCAGAAGATTATGCAAAGTTATACATTCAGGAGATCATCAAATTGCATGGGGTCCCCTTGTCTATCATCTCATACCGAGGAGCTCAATTCACTTCTCAATTTTGGAGATCCTTTCAGAAGGGACTGGGTTCAAAGGTGAACCTTAGTACGGCCTTTCATCCCCAGACGGATGGCCAAGCAGAGTGCACCATTCAAACGTTGGAGGATATTTTCATGAAGAATCTAGTGGTGAGCTCGGAAACTCAAGAAGAAGTTTCTTTTGAGATAAAAAATTGAATTTAGCTACTGCTCTAGTGATTTTCGAAGTTGTATTTTGTTGAAATTGTGGAGGTTGTAACTTGATCAATTTAAATCCGATTTGAGTAATTTTTTTGGCTAGATTGTGGGATTTTTTGGAAGGATCATCATAGTATAATTTTTTTGGGTTGGAAGGGTCTCAGTTTTTTGGAATTAGATGCTCAAGAAGCTGCCATTTTTGACCTTTTATTCGAATTTTGCGAATTATGGTTGCATGCTCATCCTGTATAGTTTTCCACCCTAAATTATGTTATATTGTTGATTTGTGAGCGCAGAGTGACATTTAGAACCTATTTTTGGAATCAACTCCGAAATTCCGGATGCAAGGTTCCACATTTCCCATTTTAGACCCCAAAATTGGTCCATCTCTAAAAATTATGAAATTAGTGTCTAAACGACCATAACGACGTTATGATTCTATTTTTATCAGTGTGGCAGCATTCTGGGGCCATTCGTAAGGGAAAAACCCCAATACAGTGATTTAGAGCTCGCGTGTTCGGCCTACAGGTAGGCTACGACTTTTCTTTCTTTAGATTGAGCCGGAATGTGTGAAATCATGTTGAGATTGATGGAATTTGGGTTGTGTAATTTATCTATATATATGTTAGATGTTAGAAATCATGTTTAGGCATGTGTATCTTGCCATTATTCGTCGGTATTGTTAGGAGAGTTGAATGAGCATGATTTTGATATTGTGGAGTATGTTAGCCTTAGTATAGGTTGTAAACCTGCTTTAGTTTTCCTAGTATCGCTTTGGCAAACTTAAATCCTTGTAGAATGGTGTAGCGGGCTAGTGCTTGGTAGTTAGCCTTAGATAGGCAATACATTTTCTCTTAATAACACCCTCATCCATAACTTGGTGTAGTCATGACTTTGAGATGCATCGGCAATATTAGATTTCGTGACCATTTGGCTTCGACTCTGGTTTAAATTTTGGCAGCATATCAGTTGGAACATTGGAGAGGAGATTCTCGATACTGTTGTCTAGTTGGAAAGAAGAATAATTGGCACCATGTGATAAATTATCTGTGAGCATCTGAGTACCTAATCCCGACCTCCGTTCTTAATTATCGAGGAGCATCTAGGTACCCATCTCCGGCCCCTGTCGGCTTGCTAGTATGACGAGTATCCAGGTACCCAATCCTGGCCTCGATCATACCGATATGTTATGGCACCGGATCCCGGCCTCGACCGCACCGATGTTTTATGGTGAGCATCCGGGTACCCAGTCCTGGACTTGGCCACATTGGACATTCGGGCGAGCATCTGGGTCCCAGTTTTGGCCTCGACCCCTAAGGCACCCCTAGTTCGTTGACTCTTGGAGACTCTGAGTTTGGAAATAATGCAGTTCTTCGGTTTCTGGCATCGCAGATTCTTGGTTCCCAGCCTTGGTAGTTGTAGTTATTCTGTGTACTCGGCGGGCTTATGGGGTTTGTCCGAGTTTTTATCTAACTTGCACACGAGTGTCCCTGCTGGGTTTATAGGGGCTCAGCTGGGTATAGTTAGCTATAGTTCTCGTAGATAGTACTCTTTTCACTTTAGATGCTTATGTTGTTTATATCATGCTTTGGTTTACTTTCGCTTATTCTTTCTACTTTTTTTTTATTATTTGCCACTCATGTATTGGTTTTCACCCTCAAATCCATTACTTAACATTTTGGGTTTACGAGTTGACTTACCTACTGTTGGGTTATAGTAGGTACTATCTTGACCTGAGGAATCGGGTCGTAACATGATCCAAAAACCCTGATTTCAGAAATGAAGGGTGAATTTGGAAATTTTCCATAAATACGTTACCCAAAGAATTTGAAAACCCACAGCGGAAGCAATTTCGAAAATGGAGTTGAAATCAGTTCATAGTCTCAAATTTTATAAAATTCCATGTTCTTGATGAAAACCCCTATTTTTGGAATTTAAAATCACGAATTAAAGATTAAACTCATGCAATAATAGATGGGTAATGAATGTTTAGGGCTAAAATCGCTTACCCAATCGAAGTCTCTCAAACAATCGCCTTAGAATCGTCCCTCCCAAGCTCCCAATGTTCAAATATGGTGAAAATGGGTCATTTTCCGTCTTTTGGGAAGAAAACATTGTTCAGGCACCAAATGCTCATCGTGAACGTGACACCCAGCCACACAATTTGGCCTAAAATTTCATAAATTTCCTACTTAAGACCTCAATTCCACTATAAGACTTCAAAACTGAAACTGACTACTCTCTTAGACCAAATTCTGCATTCCAGAGCTGGTGGAACTGACGAAATTCAATTTCGAGACTCGTAGCTCCGGTTGGTACCAAAAACTACTTTTAAACAACTTCAACCTTTTGAAAACTCAAAACTTCCAAAATTTTTAACTTTTCAAAGAAATTCTAAATTCAACTTCAAAAAGTGATCAAATATGACTCGAGGCAACTATCGAGAAGGATAAATCGGTCATTTTACAAAAAAAATTCAAAATAACCTTCAGGATCATTACACAAAATCTCGTACGTCTAATGCTAAATATGACTTAGTACGAAATTAATAGCAAGTCCTTTTTTTCCTGTCCGGAAGGACCACATATTCTTAGAAATAAAGAACATGAAATAAATGTGTTAAATACTTGACCAATATATATATATATATATATATATATATACATGCATGCACCAGAAAATTATTTTAAGAAAAAGCACGAGAGGAGTAATATCAAGCACTTAGGAGTGAACAATCATGCGTCGATGGAATTTTAATTTTTGTGAAGAATAAAATTAAATCCACTCGAAAAATTTGAGATTTATGTTGATAACAAATTATAAAAATATAAATAATAAAAAGAACAATATAATATATGAGAAGAAAAATGAGAGAAGATCTCTTATTTTTCTTGAGGGATTTCTTACAATTAAGAAATAATTCTTATTAATAGAGGAAAACTAATTTGATCCCAAAGTTATGGTTCCTAAATTTTCTGCAAAGAAACATATCAAAAAACAAAACATGCACTATATTACAATAATATTTATAATAAAGTAGACTTTTGAATCTTATAGTCTTAAATTAAAGATATGTGGAATGAATTAAAATATTCTTTAATTTTGTAGTTTTAAACATGTCAGGTAGAAAAACTAAAATTAAAGAGTAGTCAAAAACTGAAAGAAACATTATTTTAAAAGCAAACTTTATGAAAAGTAAGACAAACAAACTGAAAATGATAGATTATAACTTAAAGGTCATGTAAATAAAGGTTGCACTATTAATTGGTAGTCCTTCCATAGAATTAATTACTACTCTTATATATACTGATACTATTGCTTTGCATTTATTTTTGGGAACAACAATCTTTCATTTAATTTTTTATATCTGGCATGTGATCTTTCCTTCCTCTTTTATAGCTGCACATGCCATATTTAAGGTCATAATACCAGAGGATTCTCAAGTGTAAAGTTCAACTTAGCCACAAGAATTTGTGTGGTTGATTTGTACCTCTTTCCTTTCTTTTTGTTTGTCAACTAAAATTTAAAATATTTTTTTCTAACTTGTCCCCTTTAATAAATCGAAAGATATTGTTATAAAAAAAATTTGTTGTTTGAGGTGAATTGTATACGACATTATCCTTAAGGTTAAATTCACCTGATATAGGCATATATTTATAAATCAACAAGCTTTTTTAGTATTACTTAGGAACAGACACAATAAAAAATAATAATTTCATACCCGAGTTAATGGAATATATATATCCTCCTACAATAAAATAATTTTACTCACCGGTGTATCGGTATCTAAAACCACGGTATCAGCAAACCAATCAATTGCAGTAAAAAACACTAGAATTTATTTGTGCAGAAGAAGAAGAAGTTCCAAAGTTCAGAAAATTCGATGTTAGAAATGAGAGAAAATCCCTCTATTTATAAATAACAAATGGAAGTATAAATAGGTGTTTATTGTGCCTTTATTGAAAAGTTCACAATTCTTTGGAAAAGTCATAACTCTTCAAAAAAGTCACAGACTTTTGGAAAAATCATAATCTTTCGTAAAAGTCACAAAATCTTCATTTTCCATTCACACTTTTTAAAATCCAATGGGCTAAATGAACAAAAATATTTTCATAAAATTAGAATAGAATTATAGATCTCACGTATTATCTCACGCAGACAAATCCATCTTTTGCCTCCAGGCCATTTCTCATGTCGCAAACCCAATCCTTTTTACTAAGATATGTTGGTTATTGGTTTGAAAAAGGAAGAAAAAAAATAAGGTCAAAAATGTTGGTTATTCCACATCAGTGGGATACGCATACCAAATGAAAATAGCTTCTGTTAGTTATTTAAGGAACTTAGCTCCATTGTTTGTAGACACATCAAAATACATCAAATATCAAAATGTATAAAATATATGGTATAGTATTTTTTTACTATTGAGAGATTTAGGGAAGGTTCTCTTGGAGATCTCTTGGGTATAGTATTTTAGGTATTTGGGTGTGTGAGAAAAATATTGTGTATTATATGGTTGTAACAATTTTTCGTATAGTGAATATTGTTTTGGGTGGTCCGTGATTTTTTCTACATTGGATTTTCACGTTATATCTTGTGTTGTTTTATTCTCTTTAATTTTTCTGTTATTATTTGATGCTTGAAAGCGGTCTAAAAGAGACGGGAATTAGTCGGTGTGTAACGCCTTGAAAATTTCCATGTCAAGACCCGAACCATCCTTCATAGGCGTATAGGCTTGAATCCGACGACTTCTAATTTCATATATGAGTTAGGATCAATTTCTAAGTAATTGAAGTGTGTTTGATGTGTTTAGAGGTCATAAGGGATATCTAATACCAAGCCAAGTACAAAGAATTCCCATCGACTAAGTTTCCGGAATGAGTTCATATAAGGGTCAACTTCAAATGCCTATATCTCCTAGATTATGATGAATTGGGGGTCCTATAACCTATCACATTAAAGTTCTTTGAGTCTTATTTCCAATACCACCAAGATTGCAATTTTTGGAGTTCGGAGTCAAAAGTGATGGTCATTCTACTACAGACTAGTACTGCAGGAATTTCAGGCTTGGGCGATCACTGTAGGATTTTTAGGCATGGCGCTCCAGTGGCGCGATGCGCCACTATAGCGCCATAAAATAGACTCAGTATTTTGGTCCTTGGCGCGATGCACCACTATCAGATGTACAGGTTTTTAGCCTATTCTGACTTGGCGCTGCAGTGGCACGACACGCCACTATAGCGCCAGCAGGGTTTTAGCCCATTTTCCAGAATTTTAAGGGGCATTTTAGCATTTTCTTGTGTGTTACCAAAGTGAGGTCATTTTGGGGGGGGGGGGGAGTTCACCTAGTAAGAGACTCCTAAGCCTCCTTCCCTCATTCACTCTCACTCACATTCTAAGAACAAAAAGGAACAAGAAGCCCTAACAACTCATCTTCATCAACTCATATTCACATATAGGCTCATTTTGGGAACTCCTTGGCCCAACAACATCAACACATAGGGTCAAATAAACAGGGGACAAAGTTCATACAAATATAAACAATACCAAAAAACTCTATTTTTATGAACATCTAACCTCAAAGCAAGATTAGGGCACATGGGTGGACTCAACCCATGTTTTAGATAGCCTTACATACCTTAGAATAGATGTTTGAAGAAACTTTGTTGTTGGGTCTTCAATGGAAGCTTGAGGTCTTGAATCTCTTGGAAGAATTCCTTGTTGGAAATGGAGAAGAAGAATAAGAAGAAGAGAGAGAGAGAGGGGTTTTTAGGGCTTTTAGAGAGAGAGAGTGAGGGATTGAAAATGATCCCAAAATGTGCTAAGGCTGATACATATATAATTTGGGACAATTCCCAAATTGCCCCTTCTTAAAAGTTCTGAAAAATAGGCAAAAATGCACTTGGCGCGATAGTGGCGCGTCGCGCCATTGCAGTGCCAGGCCAATTACGCCTAAAACCTGCATACCTCATAGTGGCACGCCGCGCCAAGGACCAAACTACTGAGGCACATTCTTGGCGCGATAGTGGCGCGTTGCGCCCTTATAGCGCCAAGGCCAAAGTTTCTGAGTTCTGGGAATTGGCTTGAAAAACCCTGCACACCTTTTAGTGGCGCACCGCGCCAAATCCCAAACTACTGAGGCATGTTTCTGGTGCGATAGTGGCGCGTCGCGCCACTGAGGCGCCAAGCCCAATTTTCCAGTGAATGCAACCCAGGCCTGAAAATCTTTGTTGTGCTAGTTCACCTTAGGATCAACGTATCTTTTAACTCCGAACTCCAAAAATTTCATTCTTGGTGGCGTTGGAAAGAAGACTCGGCGACCTTTAATTTGATGGGTCGTGGGCCACCAAGATTGCCGTCTTTCAAAATATAGGGTCATTAAAAGTCTACCATATACACAAACTCATCCTAAAACTTAATGTGACACCCCGGAAAAAATTTTCGCGAAGAATCAAACATTTCTTCACATGTGGGTAGACTCGGGCCGGAGGACTTGTAACTCTACACATGAGTTAGGATTAATTCCTAAGTATTTGAAGTGTGTTAGATGTGTTTAGGGGTCATAAGGGATCTCTAACACCAAGTCGAGTCCAAAGAACTCTAATTGATTAAGTTTTCGGACGAGTTAGTTTAAGGGTCAACTTCAAAAGACCATATCTCCTAGTATATAAAGAACTGTGTATCCCACGACCTACCAAATTAAAGGTATTTGAGTCTTCTTTCCAACTCCATGAAGATTGCAATTTTTGGAGTTCGGAGTCAAAAGTTATGGCCATTTTACTACGGACTAGTACTGCAGGAATATTCAGGCCTGGGCGAAATTCAGGGTTGGCGCTCCAGTGGCACCCCACGCCACTATAGCGCCAGAAAACAACCTCAGTAGTTTGGGGCTTGGAGCAATGCGCCACTATTAGGTGTGCAGGGTTTTAAGCCTATTTTTGGCTTGGCGCTGCAGTGGCGCGACGCGCCACTATAGCGCCAGCAAGACTTTTGCCCAAATTTCCAGATTTTTGGAAGAGAGGCAACTTGGACTTTTGCCAAATTATATATACACCATCCTTGAGTATTTTGGACCATTATTTTCAGCTCCTCTCTCTCTCTAAAAAGCCCTAGATATTTTCTCTCTCTTCTTCTTCTTCTTCTTCTTCTCCAAATCCATCTCCAACAAAGGGTGCCTTCAAGAGTTTCAAGGATTCAAGTCTTCCATTGAAGACCTAACATCAAGTTCCTTCAAAGTCTTCAAACAAGGTATGTAAGGCTAACCTAAAATATGGATTGAGTTCTTCCATATGCCCATAGATGTGTTGGTTAGGAGTTGTGAAAGAGTTGAACCTTCTAGAAAGGTTTTCTTGAAAGTTTTTCCCTAAACCATGGAATGTTTTTAGATATAAATGGTTGATTGATGATTTTAATGACTTGAGTTACTAAATAGTTATCTTTCATATTTTGACTACAAATGTATCTTTGTATATAGATTTATAGATGTTGACGATATTCTTGAGTTGAGTTTTGTTGAGATTATGGGTTCATGTTTCATTCACATGAACCCAAGATGAGATTTCTTATCATAAATGTCTTGAGGTTGAGATGGATAGTTGTGTGTATATATGTATTGATTGGAATGAAAAGAATGAATTGGTTAGTTAAGAATGTCCCTTTGCTTCTATAAAAAGAACATAGGACAAAAATAAGGATTTTGGAGTAGATGTTTGATGATTGATGTGATGATGATACTTGACAATGATGTGATAATAATGTTTGATAATGATATAAATGATAATATATGATGATGATGTGATGATGATATTTTGATGACGATGTGAGTGATGACATGAATGGTGCTTATTTAATATGTGTAGAATGATTGATGAAGAGGTATATTGACTCGGATGTTATGTGATGGAGCGGATTGGAGTCTAATGTGAATATGTGATATGTGATTTGCATAATTTGAGTTGATTTAAGTCTTATGAGTATTTTGGAAATAAAGGATCGTTTGAGAAGGAGTTTTAAATAAATGATTTGTGAGCATTTTTGCATGAACTATTTATACACTATTTTTGAGTTTAAGAAATGATTATTTTCATCTATGGTTTAAAAAGAGTTTAAGCATGAGTTGAGTAGGAGGAGCCTTTAAACGAGTTGAGTATTTTTACATTAAAGTATCTATTTTGAGTTTGAGTTGAGGGGTTGAAATTATGTTTTAATGTACATAATATTTTGTGCATTCATCGAGTTGAGATTGTATGAGTTTTAAAGAGAAGAGTTTGATGATTTGAGTCGAGTTTTGAAAAGAGTCCAATGAGACTTGCCATTATGACTTATTTGAGTTGAAATGAGAACCGAGTTGATGAGGTGGTATTGTACCACATGAAACTAGCCATGAGGGCTTGTTTGAGATGATTCGAAGAGTCTTATGAGCATAGAGTCATGGGAAGAGTATCGAGCACAGAAGCGGATGAGAGTATAGTCCATACTCGAACCCCAGAAACTACGTCACCAACGTAGGTAGGGATGAAACCGTTAAAGTTGGATTCTTCCCAAGGGATTGGAACCGTTAAAGTCAGATGCTTCCCGTGGGATCGAACCATTAAAGTCAGATGTTTCCCATTTGTATTGTCCTGAAATGATAGGACTTGACTAATCGATGGTACTCATGATTAGAGAGGCGTTCATAACCTGGCAAGGTATGGACGGACGTGGCAACAACGTCGGATTGTTGTACTATCACCGGCTCATAGGTGATGGTTGTCGGTTAAGAGAAACTTCCATTTAGGTCTTGATAGTGCTCTGAGTCAGTTAAGATGAGTGAGTTTCTATATGCTTATGAGATAGTCCTGTCTAAACTATGTCTTGTTAGACTTAGGATACTTGAGTGAGTTGTTACATATTTATTGAGTTGAGTCCTTTGAGTTGAACTGTAAAACGTTGTATAATTTAATTTGCATATTTACTGAGTCGAGTCCCTTGAGCTGATTGTTGAGTTGAATGTTGAGTTGATTGTATACGGTCGGATTGGAGTAGATGAATTGTGATTAGATTGAATAGAATGGTATGTGACTAGATTGGATTTGATTATTGAGTTGATTGTTGAGTTGGGTGTATATAATCGGATTGTACATGATTGAAAGGGATCGAATTGTAAATAATTTGATTGAACTGTATTGTGTATGATTGGATTGGACTGTATGGTATATGATTGGTCTTTGTCTAAAAATGTGTTATTACTTTAGACTTATGATGCCTTGTTGAGTCTCTCTTATCTTTCAATTTGAGATATTTGGACCGCTGCTACTCTTCCTTGAGGTAAGTTCCACTCTTCCATTTTACATACCAGTACATTCCACGTACTGACGCCATTTGGCCTACATCGTTTCATGATGCAGAGACAGGTTTCAGAGATCGTCAATAGGAGCATCATTGGGGATCTATTCGCACTCAGCGTAGTGGTGAGTCCTCCCCTACATTCGGAGGACACCGTCTGTGTATTCTTGCATCAAAATAGCCCTTTTCATTTTGATTTGAGCTAGCCATGAACATGTCATTGGCACCAATTAGATAGTAGTGATAAAGGCTTCATAGACTAGATAGTGGTGAGTCGATTGAGTTATTCTTGTAAAACTATTTTTTTTGACAAATATTTTAGTTGATCTGTTGGCCCATGGCCTTTATTCTTTGAGTTGGATGGATGATTTGAGTTGCCCGCTAAATTATTCTTTACTTTTAAACTTTCCGCTGAATGAATGAATGAACGGATATGTGATCAGGCTATGTGGTTCGCTTGGGAGCCAGAAATGGGTTCTGAGTGCCGGTTACGTCTAGGGTACCCTCCCGGGGCGTGACACTTAACCACGATGAACCTTTTGGACTTGGCTTGGTCCTAGGGGTCCTCTATGACCCCACATCACCTCCAACACTCTTCAATTTCTCAGGGACCCGTCTTAACTCAAGCACATACTTTGAAATAAATACGATTGACCCTACACGTGTACAAGAAAGATCCGAATTTTAGGGAAAGATTTTGAGGGGTGTTACAATCTGGGTCCCAGTTTTTGCCTCGACCCCTAAGGCACCCCTAGTTCGTTGACTCTTGGAGACTCTGAGTTTGGAAATAATGCAGTTCTTCGATTTCTGGCATCGCAGATTCTTGGTTCCCAGCCTTGGTAGTTGTAGTTATTCTGTGTACTCGGCGGGCTTATGGGGTTTGTCCGAGTTTTTATCTAACTTGCACACGAGTGTCCCTGCTGGGTTTATAGGGGCTCAGCTGGGTATAGTTAGCTATAGTTCTCGTAGATAGTACTCTTTTCACTTTAGATGCTTATGTTGTTTATATCATGCTTTGGTTTACTTTCGCTTATTCTTTCTACTTTTCTTTTTATTATTTGCCACTCCCGTATTGGTTTTCACCCTCAAATCCATTACTTAATATTTTGGGTTTACGGGTTGACTTACCTACTATTGGGTTATAGTAGGTACTATCTTGAACTGAGAAATCGGGTCGTAACATGATCCAAAAACCCTGATTTCAGAAATGAAGGGTGAATTTGGAAATTTTTCATAAATACGTTACCCAAAGAATTTGAAAACCCACAGCGGAAGCAATTTCGAAAATGGAGTTGAAATCAGTTCATAGTCTCAAATTTTATAAAATTCCATGTTCTTGATGAAAACCCCTATTTTTGGAATTTAAAATCACGAATTAAAGATTAAACTCACACAATAATAGATGGGTAATGAATGTTTAGGGCTAAAATCGCTTACCCAATCGAAGTCTCTCAAAAATTCGCCTTAGAATCATCCCTCCCGAGCTCCCAATGTTCAAATATGGTGAAAATGGGTCATTTTCCGTCTTTTGGGAAGAAAACATTGTTCAGGCACCAAATGCTCATCGTGAACGTGACACCCAGCCACACAATTTGGCCTAAAATTTCATAAATTTCCTACTTAAGACCTCAATTCCATGATAAGACTCCAAAACTGAAACTGACTACTCTCTTAGACCAAATTCTGCATTCCAAAGCTGGTGGAACTGACGAAATTCAATTTTGAGACTCGTAGCTCCGGTTCGTACCAAAAACTACTTTTAAACAACTTAAACCTTTTGAAAACTCAAAACTTTCAAAAATTTTACCTTTTCAAAGAAATTCTAAATCCAACTTCAAAAACTGATCAAATATGACTCGAGGCAACTATCGAAAAGGATAAATCGATCATTTTACAAAAAAATTCCAAAATAACCTTCAGGATCATTACACAAAATCTCGTACGTCTAATGTTAAATATGACTTAGTACGAAATTAATAGCAAGTCCTTTTTTCCTGTCCGGAAGGACCACATATTCTTAGAAATAAAGAACATGAAATAAATGTGTTAAATACTTGACCAATATATATATATATATATATATATATATATATACATGCATGCACCAGAAAATTATTTTAAGAAAAAGCACGAGAGGAGTAATATCAAGCACTTAGGAGTGAACAATCATGCGTCGATGGAATTTTAATTTTTGTGAAGAATAAAATTAAATCCACTCGAAAAAATTGAGATTTATGTTGATAACAAATTATAAAAATATAAATAATAAAAAGAACAATATAATATATGAGAAGAAAAATGAGAGAAGATCTCTTATTTTTCTTGAGGGATTTCTTACAATTAAGAAATAATTCTTATTAATAGAGGAAAACTAATTTGATCCCAAAGTTATGGTTCCTAAATTTTCTGCAAAGAAACATATCAAAAAACAAAACATACACTATATTATAATAATATTTATAACAAAAAAGACTTTTGAATCTTATAGTCTTAAATTAAGGATATGTGGAATGAACCAAAATATTCTTTATTTTTGTGGTTTTAAACATGTCAGGTAGAAAAACTAAAATTAAAGAGTAGTCAAAAACTGAAAGAAACATTATTTTAAAAGCACACTGTATGAAAAGTAAGACAAACAAATTGAAAATGATAGATTATAACTTAAAGGTCATGTAAATAAAGGTTGCACTATTAATTGGTAGTCCTTCCATAGAATTAATTACTACTCTTATATATACTGATACTATTGCTTTGCATTTATTTTTGGGAACAACAATCTTTCATTTAATTTTTTATATCTGGCATGTGATCTTTCCTTCCTCTTTTATAGCTGCAAATGTCATATTATGGTCATAATACCAGAGGAGTCTTAAGTGTAAAGTTCAACTTAGCCACAAGAATTTGTGTGGTTGATTTGTACCTCTTTCCTTTCTTTTTGTTTGTCAACTAAAATTTAAAATATTTTTTTCTCACTTGTCCCCTTTAATAAATCGAAAGATATTGTTATAATAAAAAATTGTTGTTTGAGGTGAATTGTATACGACATTATCCTTAAGGTTAAATTCACCTGATATAGGCATATATTTATAAATCAACAAGCTTTTTTAGTATTACTTAGGAACAGACACAATAAAAAATAATAATTTCATACCCGAGTTAATGGAATATATATATCCTCCTACGATAAAATAATTTTACTCACCGGTGTATCGGTATCTAAAACCACGGTATCAGCAAACCAATCAATTGCAGTAAAAAACACTATAATTTATTTGTGCAGAAGAAGAAGTTCCAAAGTTCAGAAAATTCGATGTTAGAAATGAGAGAAAATCCCTCTATTTATAAATAACAAATGGAAGTATAAATAGGTGTTTATTGTGCCTTTATTGAAAAGTTCACAATTCTTTGGAAAAGTAACAACCATTCGGAAAAGTTACAACCATTCGAAAAAGTCATAACTTTTTAAAAAAGTCACAGACTTTTGAAAAAATCATAACCTTTCGTAATAGTCACAAAATCTTCATTTTCCATTCACACTTTTTAAAATCCAATGGGCTAAATGAACAAAAATATTTTCATAAAATTAGAATAGAATTATAGATCTCACGTATTATCTCACGCAGACAAATCCATCTTTTGCCTCCAGGCCATTTCTCATGTCGCAAACCCTATCCTTTTTACTAAGATATGTTGGTTATTGGTTTGAAAAAGGAAGAAAAAAAATAAGGTAAAAAATGTTGGTTATTCCACATCAGTGGGATACGCATACCAAATGAAAATAGCTTCTGTTAGTTATTTAAGGAACTTAGCTCCATTGTTTGTAGACACATCAAAATACATCAAATATCAAAATGTATAAAATATATGGTATAGTATTTTTTTACTATTGAGAGATTTAGGGAAGGTTCTTTTGGAGATCTCTTGGGTATAGTATTTTAGGTATTTGGGTGTGTGAGAAAAATATTGTGTATTATATGGTTGTAACAATTTTTCGTATAGTGAATATTGTTTTGGGTGGTCCGTGATTTTTTCTACATTGGATTTTCACGTTATATCTTGTGTTGTTTTATTCTCTTTAATTTTTCTGTTATTATTTGCTGCTTGAAAGCGGTCTAAAAGAGACGGGAATTAGTCGGTGTGTAACGCCTTGAAAATTTCCATGTCAAGACCCGAACCATCCTTCATAGGCGTATAGGCTTGAATCCGACGACTTCTAATTTCATATATGAGTTAGGATCAATTTCTAAGTAATTGAAGTGTGTTTGATGTGTTTAGAGGTCATAAGGGATCTCTACCACCAAGCCAAGTCCAAAGAATTCCCATCGACTAAGTTTCTGGAATGAGTTCATATAAGGGTCACCTTCAAACAACTATATCTCGTATATTATGACTAATTGGGGGTCTCATAACCTATCAAATTAAAGGCCTTTGAGTTTTCTTTCCAACGCCACCAAGATTTCAATTTTTGGAGTTCGGAGTCAAAAGTGATGGTCATTCTACTACAGACTAGTACTGCAGGAATTTCATGCTTGGGCGATCACTGCAGGATTTTCAGGCATGGCGCTCCAGTGGCGCGATGCGCCACTATAGCGCCATAAAATAGCCTCAGTAGTTTGGTCTTTGGCGCGACGCGCCACTATCAGATGTACAGGTTTTTAGCCTATTCTGACTTGGCGCTGCAGTGGCGCGACGCGCCACTATAGCGCCAGCAGGGTTTTAGCCCATTTTCCAGATTTTTAAGGGGCATTTTAGCCTTTTCTTGTGTGTTACCAAAGTGAGGTCGTTTTGGGGGGGAATTCACCTAGTAAGAGACTCCTAAGCCTCCTTCCCTCATTCACTCTCACTCACACTATAAGAACAAAAGAGAACAAGAAGCCCTAACCTCCCAAGTGCTCTCAAGCCTTCTTCCTCCATCTCCACGAAGATCAAGCCTCCATTTATTTTTAAGTTTTTCATTCAAGAGTTGACTCCTCAAGGTATGTGAGCTTCCATCCATGGGTCCTTCCACCCATGGAGTCCAAAAGTTTTTTTCAAATTTTATATTGAAATTTTAAGGGTGAATCTTCATGGGCTTTTATATGATGACTTTAAATGCATAGATCATGGTGTATTTTGAGTTATTTACCTATATTGATGTATTTTGACTCTCAATTGCATGAATTGAATGATTTGCTAATGTGCCTCTATGAAGGCTTGAAGGATGGTTTTAACTATGAATGGTGGATTATTTTGAGATGTTTTAAATTGATGCATTTCATCACTCTCTTGCTTGCAATAATTCTTCAAAATACATTTAAAGGTTTTATGAAGAAATTCCACCTAGTTTTCCTCATGATTAAAGTAAAGTGAAATGAAGTTGAATTGAAAGTTATGAAGCAAATACCCATGATTAAGGGAGTCTTGAGAAATGATTGAATGATGATGAAAGGGCTTTTAGCCAAAGAAGGGATTCAACGTGAAGGGATAATTCTCACATAGTTGAATCAAATGAAATATTTAATGAGCTATTCCACCGAAAATGATTTGATGTCTAAAGTTATACAATGCTTATGTTATTATGATATTTAAATGTTATTCCGTGGGATTGACCTAGCACCGAATGTAGCATATAGATGGGGACTCGACCTAAGGGGTCCTTAAGTAAAGTCTCATGATGCATTAAGTATGTGCCAACATAGGAGCCCTTGTAGGCTATTTAGGCTAGTGGATCCACAATTAGCCAATAAAGTTAAAGTTATAGAACGTTAAAGTTGACGGAGTCCTACCCGGCAAGTAGACTCCCCGTGCCAACGTAGGGGGTTATGTTGGATTCCATGTAATAGCTCTCATGGTCTTAAATGTCGGTTAGGGTCACTTCCCCACAAAAATGAATATTTTAAAGTTCCTTATGATCATGTTTATTGCATGCGTTCGCTTATGCATATTGCTTATTCATGTTTTCTTATGTTCTTCATTTCATAGCATACTCACATACTTAGTACATTCAAAGTACTAACACATACTTTTTTCTACATGATATCACCATATAGGAACCGACGCCGCTCCTCGATCTCCTCCACGTGGCTAACTCGTATTAGTTTGAAGATTTGCTAGTGGTGAGTTCCCATGTTTCGGGAACAACATCCCTTTCATTCTAAGCTTTGGTTATGTAGAATAGTAAGACTTTATTTAAAGCATTTTGTGACACTTATATTGAGGGTGAGCTAGGGACATGTCTTAGCCCCCGCCAAGTCTATTAGTAGAGGTATGTTGGGACATAAATGGATAAATGTTTCTATTTCCGCTTATTATTAATTATCATTACCAGTAAAATGCTTAATGAATGCTAAGAGGCTTGGGTGAGTTACCTTCGGGTGACTCATTCGCCGTGTCGCGTCTAGGACCTAGTCTTGGGTCGTGACACAGTGCTTTTTTCCAACAAGTGGTATCATAGCCTTAGGTGTGGAATAATTCTTTTTGAAATTTAGTATGCTCTGTGGTTGCAGCTTTGTATGATCTACCATATTAGAACAAATTTCTGAATTAGAATTATTATTTTCAAGCGGAAGTTTCGTCCTAATGGAATAGCAAGTGGAGTCTGATTTCGGTGGAATTTGTTATTTCATCCATTTTAATTTATTACTCCCTCCGTTCATATTTACTTGTCAAATATTTTCTAATTTAATTTTTCTTTTTACTTGACAATTTTGACAAATCAAAACAGGACAATTGTTTTTCTTTATATTATACCCTTAGTTTATTAACATTGAGTTAATGTCTTTATATTATACTCATGAGTAAATATGTTTAAAAGTCTATTAATTAATAAGAGTAAAATGGTAAACTCACTATACCAATCATTATTTTCTTAATAGGTATGTCAAGTCAAAATTTGACAAGTAAAAATGAACGGAGAGATTATCTGATTTTATTTTGATATGGAGTTTAAGAAAGTAGGATAGTTTGTATTTTTTGATCTTAAATTAAAGATATAAGTTGGATAAACCAGTGTTTCAAATACAACCTTATTTGACAGAAGCTATATACAAAGAACAAATTGAGTTGAGAGCAGAGTTACTTAGGAAAATTACTAATGTACAAGACGACATTAGATTTAGTACCTATAGAGTAGAATTGTACGAAGTACTCTGGAAATTTCTCTCATTAGGATAAACAAAATATATTCATTAAAACATCTTGAATGCTTAGATCTAAGAATACAGCCTGGAAAAAAAATGCAGAGTTGTACATAAAACTAATACCATTAGGTGTAACTTTGCACAAGAAGAACATATATTACATTCTGAAAATAACCATCACAACACTCTAATAGACTTAATTATAAATCTTAGTGATAACATCCAGTTAAAGGACAAAGGAATCATATGCCTCTTAGACACTGTAAATAGAGAAGTTAGTAAAAATAATTATTGAAAAGCCTAAAGAATTAGAAGTAAAAAATACCCGAGTAGTAACCAAAATTACAGAACAAATAGAACACATAACTACAGAAATTAAGGATTTAAAAGAAATAACAAAAAGACTTGAACATTCTCTCTTTCATGAGCGAAGAAGACATAAATTATAAGAAAGCTTTAGAAAATACAACCAAATATCATTCAATCGGATTTTCAGGACATATTCCTACCAGTATAACAGACAAAGTAATAGTCAAACAAAATAATACAATAATAGCCTTCCTAATAGACTTAAATATCAAAGTGGATAAGATAATTAAAGAAAAACAACCAAAATTGCAAGTACCTAATAATACAGAAATAGACGCTCTAATTAATCAATTAAAATGATAAAAATAACTCCACAAAAAGAAAAACAACTGCTAATTAAAAAACCTCAATCATGGACCTTTTTCTACATGAATCAAGAAGGACAGACGAAAAAATAGTCAAAGAGACAAACAAAGAGTAAGTTATTCAGATAATAGAATAGGTAATAATCTTATATCTCGAATTCTGTCACGTAGGAGACACCCTAGCAAAGAACAAAATTAAGAATTAAATAAAATAATAGATATAGACAAAGACTTGCAAATATTTCAATAAAATCAACTAAAATTATTAAACACAAAAACATTATACAATGTTCGATGTTTCTCTAAAGACAATCAATTGTATAGGCATTATAGAGAAGAGCAAATATTTGCCATAGGAGAAACTTTTTCAACCATAAACTTAGCTAATCCTAGTTTTTTTAAGAACAATTAAGAATCCTTCAATAATGTTAATGCACATGGGACTAATAGTCATAGAAATAAAAGGACTAACTAGAAAAATTTAGGCTCTAAAGTGTTAATAGTATTATATGATGATAGATGGTCAGACTTAAAAAAATCCATCATCGATTTAACCGAAGTAGATATGACAAATAATGAAGGAATATTTTATATTAGTCAAGAATTTTTAATAAATTTTAAAAAATTCGATAAACACATTAAAATTAGAATACAAACTAAGGAATATGAAGAAATGAATAATGAAAATAATTTGTTAATGTGTATAGGGTTTATAAGAAAAATGAATCTAAGTAGCAATACAAAATTTAAGCTCCAAGTAAATGATGTTGTAGAGGTAATGTGAAATAAGGGGATAAAACTAATAAAGCCCATTAAAATTAATCCAGAAGAATATGCAATCTTGGAATGGAACTTAGACAAGCTAAGCAAACCCAAAGTATTTGTACCAGAAAATCATCTAATGTACACTAATTCTAAAGGGAAAACATCAATACGATTCACAAACTATAATTATAATAGTCAAAATCACATAGATGATACAAACACAGAGAGTACAATAGCTACAGAGAAAGAATAATTTATGAATATAGAAGAAGTACAAGAAGGTTGTGAGGTAGATAATGTTATCGAAACAGCAAAAAGATTATACAAAAAAAATAATTATAGTGTCTTTAGATGTAAGGGTTGTAAAAAAGGTCAAATGGATATTATGAAAACAATTGAACATTTTAGACTATGCCCAAAAAGAGATGATAATTTAACATATAGGATAGAAGATACAAAATGTTTAGAAAAGACTTCTATAGAAGATGAATCCTTAGATGACATAGAATCATTGTTAAGCTACAAATAATTAATGAATAAAGCAACATGTGCACATAGTGCTAGTCCTTTCCAAAGAACGAGCCAAGCGCCTACTATTGGGTATAGTACCGGTAATCTGCCAAGGAAAGCCTGGCCTATACCAGCTGCAGAAATAAAAGAAAACATAAAACCAGCAGTTAGGAGAATGCCACTAGAAGAACCTATTAGACTACAAGAAGGAGGTAATAAAGGAAAAATACTTAGTATTTTTCAGGGCTCATGATCCACAAATGTGGAATACAGTTATAGATATATGGAAAGGAATAATAGTAGCAGACTTTATAAAAAACTACCCTGAAACTAATGCAGAAACAATTTATAAATATTTAGAAACTTTCCTAGGACAATCATGTAAAGAAGTATGGGAAGCATATAAACAAACTTATCCCCAAGAACTCCAGAATTTAATAGACTTAGGACCAAACTCATATAATTTTGCTAATAAAATACATGTACTATTAACAGGAGAAGACCTAAATAGTGGCTTAGTAGCTTTACAAAGAAATATTATTATAAAATTAGAACAATTAAGTATTACAAACTGGATACATATAAAAGACTTTCTTAAAGACTATTTTTATTATTGCACTGTTAGTGGCAATACCTTTGATGAAGAACTAGGCAAAAAATTATTTCATAAATTATCTGGTGCTTTAGAAAGAGAAATAAAGGAAAGATGGTACAAAAGAGAAGGTGTAGAACAAAATCCCACAACTTTATGGTCAATAGGACAAAAAATACAACATGTAATGGAAATACTACAAGAAAAATGTACTAATATACAAATACAAAAACAACATAAACAAAATGAAATAAATTTCTGTAAATCTATAATTTATACTACTCAGAGCTATGATGAAGAACCACGGAAGCAAAAGAAATATAAAAGACGATCTTCTTATAATCAAAAGCCGAGCAGACATAAAAAGTACTACTTACAAAGATCCTCAGCTAAAAAATCTTATTTAAATAAAGATAGATATATTAGGAAATACAGAAATGATAGAAACTACAAAAATAAATTAGAATATTATACATGTGGTAGTAGAGAATATTTAGCTAATACATGTCCCAAAAAAATAATACTAAGACAATGAACTCTCAATTAGTTGAAGAACTACAAGAAACATTACTAAATATAGATGAATATATGTCAGACACAGAAAGTATATATTCTATAGTAAGTATTGAAGTAGCAAATAAAACTCAATCTAAGTCCTTTGATTCTGAAGAAGATAATCTCATAAATGAAATAGGATTAGAAAGAGGAATGTTAAATGAAGAAGACTTACAATTAAGTACTATGATGAACATAGGGCAAGAATTTAGCCATAATTTTGAAAGACATAAAGGAATAGATAGTAATCAATGTAGCGTATGTAAATGGTATCCTAGTAAAACAAATAGAGCCAAATGTCAGAAATGTTATATGGAAGCATGTATCACTTGTATAGAAGCTAAGTTAGAAATAAAAATAAGAAACCAACAAGAGCACATCCCAGTAAAAGACTCGGTTACTAATTTAAGATTAATAACTCTAGAGACACGATTAAATGAGTTCGAACAGAGACTAATTACCATAGAAAAAGAAAAACAGAAAGTAGAATTAGATGAAACTTGTACACAAGCAACTATACATCTGAACGATATAGAGACTGAACTCATGAATATTGAAGAAAATAGTACTAGCCTTATATGTAACGAAGACAAACAATTTGGAACAGTAAAACTACTAGCTAGAATTAAAATTAAAAACATAGAAATAGAAACATTAGCACTTATAAATACAGGATGCACAAGTTGTCTTATAAATAAAAAAATACTGCCAACAAGAATATTAAAAACGTTTAAAGAACCTATATCAGCAATACAAATGGACGGAACATATAACTTTTATAACCATTATATAGAAAAATCCCAAATAAGCTTCATTAATACATGTAATGAATTTTATAGGCCTACATACAATATGTATAAAATACTGGCAAAAGATTTAGACATTAAAACAGATCTAGTAATAGGATTACATTTCCTTATACAAAATAATGGAAGTTGTTTATTTTCTAGAGATGGAATAATGTTATTCAGAAATACAACTTATACTCCAGTACAAACTATAAACCCTCCTACAAAAGGAAGATCTCAAACAAAAGACATAACAACTCCCAAAAAGAACATAACTCCATGTTGTAAAGAATGTGGTGATAAAGGTAGTTACTCTTCACAAAACCTGTATGAAGAACATGACAATTACTTAGAACAATCATACCTAGAAGATATAGAAAAAGATTATACACTAATAAATGTAGAAACCAAATTTTATAATTTTCAGAAAGGAATAAATACAATAGGAACAATAAAAAATCATAAGGATTTAGACAGTATAATAGCAATATTAGATAAAATGGAGATAATTAGTGAAAAACCTTTAATACATTGGGGCTGTAATAAAATCATGTATAAAATAGACATAATCAATCCAGAATGTATTGTAAAAATAGCTGCCATAGAAGCTAACAATGAAGACACAGAAGAATTTAGTAAACAAATCAAAGAACTATTAAAATTAGAAGTAATAAGACGATCTACGTCTAAGCACAGATCTGCTGCATTCATGGTGAGAAACCATAGTGAGCAAGTAAGAGGAAAAGCTAGGATGATAATAAATTATAAAAGATTAAATGATAATACTAGAACAGATACATATAAATTACTAGAAAAAAATGAACTAATAAATAGAATACAAGGTAAAAAACTATTCAGTAAAATTGATTGTAAATCTAGATATTGGCAAGTAAAAATGCTCCCAAAAAGCATTGAATGGACAGTGTTCACTTGTCTTGAAGGACACTTTGAATGGCTTTCCATGCCTTTTGGTTTAAAGACGGCACCACCCATATTCCAAAGAAAGATGGACGATATATTTGGAGACTATAAGAACTTTGTATTAGTTTACGTAGATGATATTCTAGTATTTAGTAAATATATCCAAGAACATCTAGGACACCTACAAACTGTTTTAGACTATTTGTAAAATACAGGATAATAATTAGTGAAAAGAAAATGGAACTATGCAAAACACACATTAATTTCCTAGGAGTAACACTAGGCGATGGCAAAATAAAATTACAACCACATATAGCAAAAAAGGTATTAGATATGCCAAACAAATTAGAGAATACAAAAGATCTGCAAAAATTCCTAGGCCAGGTAAAATGAGTGAAATTTTATTCAAGACTTAGGAAAATAAGTCATACCCTTATGTGCCAAGACAGGAAGTAAAGGACAAAAATATTTTAATGCAAAAAATATTAAATTGGTAAAACAAATCAAGAAAAAAGTTAAAAATCTACCAGACTTAAAAATTCCCTTAGAATCCGACTATCTAATAGTCCAAACTGATGGAAGTCAGTTAGGATAGGAAGTTGTTTTAAAAACCAGACCTAATAAATATAGCAGTAAAAACAAAGAGAGACTATGTGCATATAAGAGTGGTAAATATAAACAAATAGGAAATATGAGTAGTAGCGACGCCAAAGTATTAGCAATAATATATGGATTAAATAGTTTTAAACTATACATATTAAACAAAGAAGAAGTATTGGTAAGAATAGACTGTGATGCTATAGTCAAGTTTCACCAAACAATAAATAGTAAGGCAAGTAGCAAAAGACGATGGTTAAAGTTTATGGATGTTATATCTATATATAACAATATAGTCTTTGAATATGTAAAAGGAAAAGATAATGAATTAGGTGACCAGTTGAGTAGATTACAAGTCAAAACTAATTAAATTAATTATATTTTAATATGAGATCAACTAACCAATAGCCAGCAGACAAAGATAAGGGCATAGCCCAATCAGACTCGTACGCTCAGACATTACTAGGTAAGGTTAACTTTAGACCTCAAGGTACAGTTGAAATGATGGAAAGAATTTACTTTGGTTAGTTCAATTTAATTTCCTATCCTCAATGTAACTTATCTTTCAGACTATTGCCAGACTGTAATATAGATAAAACGCAGAAATATTTAGTAGACAATTTATGGGTAGCCTATTAAAAGCAAGACACTAAATATTTTATTACAGCAAACAATGCTTTGTGTCAATATTTTTCAGACAAAAATGGAGAAAATAAATTTAAATATTACATTGTTATACATGGTAAAATTAATGGCATTTTTAGACCCGGATAGAAGTAGTAGACTCAATAAATGGGGTATAAAACCCTCTTTTCAAAGGCTTTAATAATTTTACCGAAACTTTAGACTATGCCAGTGTGATACTTGGACCAAACTATTATATTTCACCAGCCCTCAGACAAATCCCAACCCAAACTCCTTAGTACAACATTCAGAAAGACACAAATAAGATATTTTTTTGTGATCATTATTCTACCATGACTGAAGCCTTCAAAAGACTAAATACAAAAAATGAGGCTCTAATTCAGGAAAATATGAGACTTCTGAGGCAGTTGAAAACTTTCCAAAGTAAGTTTATTCCTAAGACAAATTCTACAGGTACTCAGACCGAAGAAATGAGTTCTTCATCTCAATCAAAAATGGATGATAAAGGTGTGTATTCTACTCTGAATGCTAAGAAATCTACTGTATCAGATCAAGGTATAGCTAGTTCGGTTCAAACGGTAGCCGGTAAAAACATATATCAAATTCATTAATGGTTGTCACTTTGCAAAAAAAGTGAAGATGAGGGATCTTCTTCCTCATGAAAAAGATTACCAAAATCATTTCAAAAAGACAGTTACAGAAAGACTATGGCTCAAAAAAAAAGGACAAAATCGGAGCTATAATTTAGCAGACTTTGGAACAATACTTTAGAGATCAAGGACAAGATAAGAATATTATTAGCAAAGATAGTCCAGATACAGATAATGCTCGACTCATTCCCAACTAAGACGAAAATGCCAACACCAGTCCAAATAGAACTCTAAGTTCTAATAAAGAATATGGAAGTAATAATTATCAAGACGCTCAAGACCCTTATGAAGATGATGATTCAGGCATGAGTTTCGACTCTATTACCTTAAATAATCTAGATACCTAAAATATAGATATGTTCAGAAGACGAAGAGAATGATGATACAACTAAAATAATAGAGGCTAAGGTCTTGTGGATTGATGACCAATAATGTACATAGTGTGCCATGCGGGCATGCCCACTAATGTCTTGTAAGTGCTTTCACAAAATCACTACCCTCCAAGGAAAAAATTGTTGATAAGCACGTGTGTGTCAGTCAGTTGAAAAGATGAATTAATAATACATGTGATGATGGGGCCCACTGAGTACCCGATGCACATTATTAAAGAATCTTAACAGGTTGTCGGCCATCAATAATTAGGCCATGTAGAGTATGTTAAACCTTTCATTTCCTAACTCTAAGTCTATAAAAGAGATAGTTGAGTGAGTCAGAAAGACAGAAGTTTGAGGGAGAATAGAGAGAAGCTTTAAGCTGAGAGTCCCCAACATATTCCCCTTCTTTTCATGTACAACAATTCTACCCTTCTGAAAACCATCCCTGACTTGTACTAAAGTTTGAAATAATAATAAGTGTGTTTGTATAAAGTTTTCAGTTCAGTTGCAAATATCCTTCGGGGTTCCCGAAAGGGAAACCTCTCTCAGTTTACTCATGTAAGTCTTACGATGTTTATACCTAAATTTTTCCCAAAAAACATGTTATTATTTTAAATATGGGTTTTTCATATTAATTATCATATGTAAATTACTGCATATTTCAATTACATTATCCTTAGTATATGGTTAGCTTCTGCATCTCTTAATAACGACTATGGATTAACCTATAAATTCCTAGGATCCATAGCCTTGAAAGTCCGCACACGAACAAAGGATGAATCTATTGTCAGATCTATATCCGGGGTGGGGTTAAAGATGAAGTTGTTAAGAACATAGGTGAAGAAGAAGATATGAACACGATAAAATAAAAAAATAAAAACCTGGGAAAAACAAGGTGTAAGCTACTAGACAAACATGATGAGACAATATGAGAGAGGGAGTAATGAGTAAGATTTACAACTTATTTGATAAAACATCTATGATTATTTTAAGACTTTTCCATCTAAATCATTTTAATTTAATTGTTTTAAGACTTTTTTATCTAAATCATTTTAATTTGGTATCAGAGCAAAACGTTTCTGGAACAAAATATGCGTAGACCCTTTAAAAATAATTTAGCTTTGCAAGAAACAAAAAGAAAGCTCGAACAGTTGTATACAGAATATAAGTGGCTTAATTATACCAAAGAGGATAAATATAGACCAGAATATCTGATAGACACCATATCATATTTAGAATACAAGCTAGTGATACAGCTTCAAGCACGATTTAAAATTTTATGAAAAGACATCCTGCATACAGAGACGTAAGATCTAGATATTGATTACTATATCGTGAATACAAGATAAGACAAAGAACCATTTTTTACTTTTAATTCTTTAGGTTTTTCAATAATTGTTTTTACTAACTTCTTATTTCTTTTTTCGTAGGCATTTTTTCAGGATTAAACTTTGTGTTTAGATATTGAATCTTCCTATCAACTTCTAGTTGTTGAGATTTGAAAAAATTAAAAAAAAAATCTAACTTGTTTAGTATCTTATTTTATCTAGTTATATTATTTTCTACAGTTTCTAAGAGGCGTGTGATTCCTTTGTCCTTTAACTGGATGTTATCACTAAGATTTATAATTAAGTCTACTATAGTGTTGTGATGTTTATCTTTGAAATGTAATATATATTCTCCTTGTGCAAATTTACACCTAATGGTATTAGTTTTATGTAGAGCTTTGTATTTTTTCAGGCTGTATTCTTAGATCTAAGTATTCAAGATATGTTAATGAATCTATTTTGTTTATCCTAATGAGTTAACTTTTCAGAGTACTTCGTACAATTCTACTCTATAGGTACTAAATCTAATATCGTCTTGTACACTAGTAATTTTCCTAAGTAACTCTGCTCGCAGCTCAGTTTGTCCTTTGTATATAGCTTCTGTCGAATAAGGTTGTATTTGAAACACTGGTTTATCCAACTGTTCTTTTAACCAGACAAGGTTCTTTCTTAGTTCAGATCTAAATTTTCTTTCTTTGTGTATCCAATTTTGTCTTAATCTGATCCTCTTTATGTATTCTTATAAATGAATTTTTATCCTAATAGAATAGAACAGAGTATTTCTTTGTATCGTTTTATCCTAATATTAGAGTAGCTAGCTTGAGTTTCTAGGCCTTCTAACTGTGTATATAAGTATCTGTTATATTGGTCTGAATAATGGTTAAAAATTTATCTTAACTCTTTTTCTGCCTTTATTACTTCTGAGTTATGACGTAATTCTTCTTTAAGCCAGTTATGAATTTGTTTATATATGTGAAATAGAGGTTGATTTTGCATTAAATTATCCTAACTGGTAAGCCTTGTCGCTTATGCGCATATTACATCATCTTATTCTATTATTGCTATATCTTATGTCACTTTTCTAACTTTGTATTTCCCACCTTAAGGTACTTATAAGATCTCCTTTAACTATTCATTCTTGTCTAAACCAATTATACTTTTTGTCCAGGCTATCTATAGTTTCAACTACTTTTAGATATTCTTCTAATGTCCTACTCAGTACTCCTTCTCTCATATTGTCTCATCATGTTTGTCTAGTAGTTTACACCCTATTTTTTTTATCCTATTCATATCTTCTTCTTCACCTATGTTCTTAACAACTTCATCATTAACCCCACCATGGATATAGATCTGGCAACAAATTCATCCTTTGTTCGTATGCGGACTTTCATGGACAAGGATCCTAGAAATTTACAGGTTAATCCATAGTCGTTGTTAAGATATGAAGAAGCTAACCATTTACTAAGGATAAAGTAATTGAAATATGAAGTAATTTACATATGATAATTAATATGAAAAACACATATTTAAAATAATAACATGTTTTTAAGAAAAACTTAGGTATAAACATCATAAGACTTACATGAATAAACTGAGAGAGGTTTTCCTTTCGGGAACCCCGAAGGACCTTTGCAACTGAACTGAACACTTCACACAAACACACTTATTATTATTTCAAACTTAAGTACAAGTCAGGGATGGTTTTCAAAAGGGTAGAATTAAGTACATTAAAGGAAGGGGAATATGTTGGGATTCTCAGCTTAGGGCTTCTCTCTATTCTCCCTCAAACTTCTGTCTTTCTAACTCACTCAACTATCTCTTTTATAGACTTAGAGCTAGGAAATGAAAGGTTTAAAATACTCTACATGGCCCAATTATTGATGGTCGACAACCTGATAAGATTCTTTAATAATGCGTGTCGGGTACTCAGTGGGCCCAATCGTCACATGTATTATCAATTCATCTTTTTGACTGACTGACACACACGTGCTTGTCAACAGTTTTTTCCTTAGAGGGTAGTGATAAAGTGACAGCACTTACAAGACATTAGTGGGCATACCCACATAGCACACTATGTACATTATTGGTCATCACTCCACAAGACCTTAGCCTCTATTATTTTAGCTGTATCATCATTGTCTTCGTCTTCTCAACATATCTATATTTTAGGTATCTAGATTATGCATGGCAATGGAGACGAAACTCATGCCTGAATCATCATCTTCATAAAGGTCTTGAGCGTCTTGATAATTATTACTTCCATATTCTTCATTAGAACTTGGAGTTCAATTTGGACTTGTGTTGGCATCCTCGTCTGACTTGAGAATTAGTCTAGCATTATCTGTATTTGAACTATCTTTGCTAACAACATGCTTATCTTGTCCTTGATCTCTAAAAAATTATTTCAAAGTCTGTTCTTTAAATATTTGGGAACCTAGACCCCTGTTAAAAGTCCAATAAATTAATTAAATATGAAAGAGCAAGATGGGGTAAGAGCCTGCTTGGTTTAGCTTATCTAAAAGAGCTTATAAGTTGTAAGCTATTTTAGATAAGCTAAGCCAAATAAGTCTAATATTTTTTAAGCTTATTTTAAGCACAAAATGACTTTAAGTTGGTCAGTCAAATGCTCAAAACAGTTGGAAACAACTTATAAGTTGTTTTCAGCTCATCCGGGGTGAACAAGAATTGGGGATCGGATGCGGGCGAAATTACCGCCAATGGCTGAGCTAATCCAAATGATATCTAAATCTATTTCAAAATTCATTGCTAACTTTTTTAAAAGAGTTAAAAAGAGCAATTGTGAGACACCAAAATGAGTTACTGATTAATTTAAAACTCACTATGAAAAGAAAAGAAAATAGTACAAAAATAGGCAAGACTAAATTGTCTCAGAGTTATAAGAGACATAGAAATACTTGAGGGATTAGACAATTTTTAGATGCACTTAAATGTGTTGATCATGTGTTCAGACATGATCCTTGGTCAATCTTAACTAATTAACTTTAAAGTTCATATGTGTTAGATGATCCAAAGCGGAAGCATAAATCAAGATTACAAAATTTACATTATAACTGAACAATGTAATATATACGAATTGAAAAGGTTACTGGCCTGTTGAAGCTTTCACAAAATTTGTTCTAAGGAATTCAGAACTGAGAAACTGCAATCTTCTGCTATTTTCCTCACTAATTATTTTATCAGATCTTTGTGTGGGCAAGTGTTTGTATTCTGAAAAGGATACTTTTCTCTACTGCTCCCTTGCCCTTTTATACACATCCTTCACTCCAAGGCGGAGAGCCAAACGAATTTTTACCATTAAGGAGTAGTTCAGAGGGACAATCAAGAGGCAATTAAGGGGAATCAAGACAAAATCGTTTTTGCTTTAAAGGAAATCAAGATCAAAATGTTTTTGCTTTAAAAGGGCAAAACGTTTTCTACCTTGATTAAGATATTTAAATATTAAATATCATATTTCATTAAGAAGACCGTATATACAATTTTTACCTCTACTTTAATTTATTCATTTTCAAACACTGGTTAATTAGTAAGGTACAACAAGGACCATAGACTTATTAACTGTGATTTTCAATTACAATATCAATTTGTAAAAGAATACATAATCCAAATTATTTCACTAAAAATCTATAATTGCATTTCTCTATTTAATTTCGAAGTCTACCATTAAATCTTATTTAACTCCCTGTGTTAGAATTACAGACACCAATCAACTGAATTAAATTTTTTGAAAAATTAATTTATTGACTAACTTAATCATTTATTATTATATTTAACTTATTTCACATGTCGGATATAAAATCCATTGGGATGGATTCACGTGAAAACTTATAAGTACCATAAAGGAGTGTTCTATCTCAAGCTCGAGACACGATTCTATCAACTAATTATTATTTCACTAATGTGATTTGTCATTATCCTATAATGACCTGTCCCCATCATTTGGAATAGGCCAATGGGAAAGGATTTTTGGGCCAAAAAACTTCGAGTAGTAACTTCAAAAGAATTTAGCCTAGGCCAGACTTGAATGAATTTTGAGTCAGGTAAAGTCTAGCTTGTTCATGTGAATAATGGGAGGTCAAAATTTGATTGGACGGGCTGATAACCAAGATGATACAGAGCATTTAAGGCTTTGCGGAATCACATTCGGGCGAGTAAAACTTCCAGAATCGAATTTAGCGTGAAGGGCATATTTTAATACGTCCTTGGAAGGGGATGGGTTGTAAAATGGGGCTCACTGTTTTTGCATATCCCGCCAGAATGGGGTAGTCGCGACTTAAGTCGTGAAAAACCCCATAAATAGTCTTTTCTGCAAAATCAGTTTCTAAAACTTTAAAAGGCGACCTAGGGCGAACTCTATCAATTTCCCATGGATTTTCACGCTTAAGGTAAGGATTTTACTCCCTAAATTTATCATTTGATTCCTAGAACCTAGAAAGTATGGTTGGTAGTCATTGGGGGAGGGTTTGAACTAAAACTAATGGTGGGAAATAGCCCTAGGGTGAGGTTAGGATCATGGATTTGGCCTAGGATATAAATTATACTATATTTCATGATATTTAGGCCATTGTGTTGATCCTTTATATGTATTTACAGTTTTCTAGACCAAGAACGAGAAGAGTGAACTTGGAAAATAAAGGCTCTTGTATTGTAAGGTTGTTGAAGCTTGAAATTGAGGTAGGTGATGGTCTAGTTTTCCGTATATGTTTCATATACTTGTTAAATTGCTTTATGATATGCATGTGTGTATATGAATAGGAAAATATACTAGATTATCTGTGAAATGATCACTTGCTGGCCTGTTTTTGTGATGAACCTGTTCTTGATGGTATAAATATTGTAAGTAATGAATCTATTTGTGATTATAGTACACTTGGATCGGGTATCACATTTTGAAACATATTTGAATCAGGTATCACGTTTCTACATGATATATTTAGATTGGGTATTACGTTCCGACATATAATTGGATCGGATGTCATGTTTTGACACAAAGTTGATTGTTTGTAGGTCCCTTGAGAAGACCCTTGTGTGACATTATAACATGTGGAAGATATTGAGTTGTAATATTACTGAATATGGTTGAACTTGAGATTAGTTGACTTATTTTGTGTATGTATAGGCCTATTGTGTTGAATTTACTTATCTATGATCCGCTTACTAGTTAACCATATGATCCTACCAGTACACCATTATTTTTATGCACTGATACTACTCTTGCTCTGCCTTTTGTTGAGTATAGGTCATAATCAGCCGGCTGCGGAGAGACCTCATCTAGAGGAGTGATTGTGTTTTTGAGTTCAAGGGTGAGTTGTTTCTTCAGGCTGCCATGAACTCCATCATTATTTCTAGTCCTTTTTCTTTTCCAGGACTTAGATATTCATACAATGGTTTAGTTTTTATTGGTTTATATTTGGAGTTGTACTCCTATTTTAGACTTGTTAGTTTTAAAGTTTTGGTATGATAACTTTTAGTTCCTAGGATGTGTTTACTTCCGCATATTTTGAGTTTATAAATAGTTGGTTTATAAGTTTATGGTGTAACAACCCAAATTGTTTTCACTAAGATTCGAATCATTCTTCATGTACGTATAGGATCGTACTCAATAATTTTAAAGTGCATGCATGAGTTAGGAGCAACTCCTAAGTAATTTAAGGGTATTATATGTGATTTAGGGTCACAAGGGATCCCTAAAACCAAGCCAAGTCCAAAGAATTCATTTCAGCCTAGTTTCCGAATGAGTTTGTATAAGGGACAACTTCCAACGATCATATCTCAACCTCAAGACATTTATGACAAGAAATCTCATCTTGAGTTCATATGAATGAAACATGGACCCATACTCTCAACAAAACTCAACTCAAGAATATCGTCAATACCTATAAATCTATATACAAGGATACATCTGTAGCCAAGAATATGAAAGATAACTATTTAGTAACTCAAGTCATTAAAATCATCAATCAACCATTTGTATCTAAAAACATTCCATAGTTTAGGGAAAACTTTCAAGAAAACCTTTCTAGAAGGTGCAACTCTTTCACAACTCCTAATCAACACATCTATGGGGAAGAACTCAATCCATATTTTAGGTTAGCCTTACATACCTTGTTTGAAGACTTTGAAGAAACTTGATGTTAGGTCTTCAATGGAAGGCTTGAATCTTTGAAACTCTTGAAGGCACCCTTTGTTGGAGATGGATTTGGAGAAGAAGAAGAAGAAGAGAGGGAAAATATTTAGGGCTTTTTAGAGAGAGAGATGAGCTACAAATAATGGTCCAAAATGCTCAAGGATGGTGTATATATAATTTGGAAAAAGTCCAAGTTGCCCCTCTTCCAAATATCTGGAAATTTGGGCAAAAGTCTTGCTGGCGCTATAGTGGCGCGTCGCGCCACTGCAGCGCCAAGCCAAAATAGGCCTAAAACCCTGCACATCTAATAGTGGCGCATCGCGCCAAGGATCAAACTACTGAGGTTGTTTTCTGGTGCTATAGTGGCGCGTCGCGCCACTGGGGCACCAAGCCTATATTTCACCCAGGCCTGAATATTCCTGCAGTGCTAGTTCGTAGTAAAATAGACATAACTTTTGACTCCGAACTCCAAAAATTGCAATTTTGGTGGCGTTGGAAAGAAGACTCAAAGTCCTTTAATTTGGTAGGTCGTGGACCACCCAGTTCTTTAAATCCTAGGAGATATGGTCATTTGAAGTTGACCCTTATACTAACTCGTCCGAAAACTTAATCGATTGGAGTTCTTTGGGCTCGAATTGGTGTTAGAGATCCCTTATGACCCCTAAACACATATATCACACTTCAAATACTTAGGAATTAATCCTAAATCACATGTAGAATTACAAGTCCTCGGCCCGAGTCTACCCACACGTGAAGAAATAATTGATTATTTGCGAAAAAAATTTCGGGGTGTCACATGGGGCCCCTCCAGCTCCTAAGAATGAGTTTGAAGGAGAGGAGAAAGTTGAAGAAAAGAAAGAGCAGGCTGAACAGGAGGAGGACACCCAAACTGAAGCTGGTCATATTCCCCCTCTGGATCTAATATATTAGATCAGCAGATCATGGCTTTTTTGAGCAGGCTGGCTGGCACTAGCGCCATCCCTACCATGCTTGCAACACCTGCTCCTATTACTCATTCGTTTGCTGTTATAACTCAGCCAGTAGATAAAGTGGTAGATACATATGTATTTTTCAGGCCATTAATGGGTTTTGTGATAACTGGTACTGAGCATGACATGCTCACCAAATTCCTCATGCTCAAACCTTTAGTCTTCTATAGTATTAAAAATAAAGATGCCTATGAATTTATTCTTTATTGCTATAAGAGGTTGCACAAGCTGGGTATAGTGCATCAGCATTGAGTAGAGTTTATGACTTTTTAGTTGTAGGGTAAGGCCAAGTAGTAGTGGAGGGCTTATGTGGAGTGTCGTTCGTCTGTGTTGCCCCCACTAATTTTGGTTCAGTTCCATGCTCTCCTCCTAGAAATGTATGTGCCCCATACTCTGAGGGAAAGGTAGAAGGATGAGTTTATGACCCTTGAACATGGAGGGGTTATCAGTGGATGCTTATAAGCCCAAGTTTCATGCATTATTCAGGTACGCTACTCAGCTGGTCACTACAGAGGAGGAGAGGATTAAGTTGTTCGTGAAGGGCTTGAACCTGAGTTGTGGGTACTTTCTGTCCATATAACTTCGTCTGGTAAGAGTTTTAATGAAGTCACAAATTTTATGGAGAGCCAGGCCATATACGGAGGGAGTGCCCTCACCCCAGTGGGATAGTTTCATCACCCCAGCAGTCCAGAGCAGCGGTCCTAGCAGCTGGAGGGAGTAATGGTAGAGGACGTCTACATGTTGGGTGAGATGGAAATTTGAGAGGCCATAAGGGATGAGGTAATGATAGAGCAGATCAAGGAGCAGCCCATCCAGGCATGAAGGTAGCCCATCAGGATGATCAAGCTAAGTTTTATGCATTTCTGGGTAAGATCGAGGCAGAGGCATCTGATACAGTTATCATAGGTATCATTCTTATCTATGATTGGATAGCTACTTTTCTGTTTGATTTGGGATCCATTTATTCTTATGTGTCTGTGAAATATGATATGGATTTTAATGCTCTGTGTGATATATTGGATGACCCTGTTCATGTTTCTACCCCTATTGGAGAGTCAGTCATAGTCACCCATGTGTATCGTACTTGTTCTGTTGTGCTTATGGGATACCAGACTTGGGTTGACTTAGTGATTCTAGACATGACAGATTTTGATGTGATCTTAGGAATGAATTGGTTGTCCCCCTAATTTTTTGTACTTAATTGTAATGCAAAATATGTAGCTCTAGAGATCCCAGAGAGGGAAAGGTTGAATTGGAAAGGGGTGTACAAGCCTGAGCCAGCTAAGGTCATTTTGGCTTACTTTGCCAATATCTGAAATATGGAGGTAGAGTCTTCTACTATTGAGTCTATTCTAGTAGTGCATAAATTACCGAAAGTTTTCCCTTCAAATTTGCCTAGTATGCCTCCTGACCGAGATATAGATTTTTGTATTGACCTAGAGCCAGGTACCTATCCAATTTCCATTCGTCCCTACCATATGGCTCTGATAGAGTTGAGAGAGCTTAAGGCTCATATTCAAGAACTTCTTGACAAGTGGTTCATTCATGTTAGTGCTTCCCCTTGGAGTGCTCATGTGTTATTTGTCAAGAAAAATGATGGTAGTATGAGAATGTGCATTGACTACCAACAACTGAATAAGGTCACCATCAGAAATAAATACCCTTTGCCTCGTATTGATGATCTTTTTGACTAGTTGCAAGGTGTTTCAGTCTTCTCAAAGATTAATCTCAAGTCTGGGTATAACCAGTTAAAAAATTAGGCTTGAGGATGTGCCCAAAACTACTTTTAGGACCAGGTATGGGCACTATGAATTTTTAGTAATGTCCTTTGGATTGACCAATGCACCTGCATCCTTCATGAGTTTGATGAATTGGGTGTTCAAACTATTCTTATATTCATTCGTGATAGTGTTTATAGATGATATATTGGTGTATTCAAAGAGTGAATAGGAACATGCAGATCACCTTTGAATTGTGTTAGGTGTTTTGGGAAGACAAAAGTTGTATGCAAAATTGTCTAAGTGTGAATTTTGGCTGCCTTTAGTTTCCTTTTTGGGCCATGTTGTTTCAAAAAAAAGGGTAATGGTGGACCCATAAAAGATTGAAGCGGTTAAAAATTGGGATAGGCCCAGTTCTGTGACCGAGGTTAGAAGTTTTGTGGGGTTGGTCAGTTTCTATCACCGGTTCGTGAAAAACTTTACTTCTATTGCTACTCACTTGACCAGGTTGACTAAAAAGGAAGTTCTATTCGAGTGGACTAACAAGTGTGAAGAGAACTTCCAAAAGCTCAAGACTCTTCGGACTATAGCATCGATTCTTACCCTGCCGATCAAAGGTAAAGACTTTATTATTTATTTTAATGCTTCACATTCTGGTTTGGGTGCTATGTTGATGTAGGATAAGAATATTGTAGCATATTCTTCAAGACAATTGATGGTGCATGGGAGGAACTACCCGACTCATTATTTGGAATTTGAGGATATGAGGTGTTTGCACTGAAAATCTAAAGACATTATCTGTATAGCATTAAGTGTGAGGTGTTTATTGATCACCGCAGCTTACAACACGTGTTCACCGAGAAGGACTTAAATTTGAGACAGTGAAGATGGATGGATTTGCTTAAAGACTATGACGTCACCATCCAGTACCATCCAGGTAAGGATAATATGGTAGCAGACGCATTGATCCAGAAACCGGTGAGGTTGGACAGTTTAGCTTGTTTGGGGGCTCTTAAGCGGCCCCTGGCTAGAGAGATTCAAGCCTTGGAAGCCATGTTCATAAGACTGGCATCTCAGAGAAAGGTGGGATAATGGTCAGGGTTGATCTAAGGCCCACTTTTATTGAAGAGATTAAGACCAAGCAGTTTGAGGATGTGAAATAAAATGAAATTAGAGAGAAAGTGTTGATGGTCAAGGCTCAAGACTCATTACTTGATGCAGGTGGGGTGTTTCACTTCAGGGGAAGGATTTGTGTTCCCGAGTAGATGGATTAATTCAGAAGATTCTGTTTGAATATCACGGTTCACGATAATCTATTCACCCAGGAGTGACTAAGATGTATCAAGACTTGAAATGGTTGTATTGGTGGCCTAGTATGAAGAAAGACATAACCGACTATGTAGCCAAGTGTCAGAACTGCCAATGGGTGGAATATGAAAGTCCAAATTTCTTCCAATTTTTTTGTCTTCTCACTCAAGCTTTGTGGGTATTTGATCCTAGGGTACTTTTATCCATGGAGCCCAATAAATTTTCTACTTTTTCAATCAATTATAGTATGTATTTCTATAGGTTTATGATCATGAATTTTAAGTATGCAAGCAAGTTTTATGAATGGGGGTGACTTAAAACCCTAATGATGTTTCTATGAAAACGATTTGTAATGATGGAAGGCTTATACCCACATTAGATGAATCACATGACAATGAGTTATTCTTATGAATAAGTTTTATAAAAATCTTAGGAATTATGTCAAGTATGATTTATGATATGATATGTATTCTGTAAGATCTTAACTTAGCACCGAAAGGACTTTGAGGTAAGGACTCGATCCAAGGGGTCCTTTAGTACCAATCTCTAGTCCCTTAACTACGTTGCCACCATAGGTTAACTACGTTGCCACCATAGGTTTGCCAATATGGCCTACCTAGTGAATCCACATATAGCACATGTTTGTGATACGGAGTCTACCTTGGCAAGTAGTCCCCCCTCCCTCTTCTCGATGTGAGGTTCATCAGATTCCATGTAATAGCTTGCATGGTCTTATTGTCGGATACGGTTATCACCCATATATGTATGGTCCTTATGATATTTTAAAAGACTATTATATCCCTTACTTTTACATGATACTTTTATGATTTATTGTGCATTGATCTCTCTTATGTTTACTTATGATTTTACTATCTCTTTTGTCATGCTATTTAAAATGATCATTTGCGCAACATGATTTTATTATGCATTGCATTGCCTACATACTTAGTACCTTCAAATGTACTAACGCATACTTTATTGCCTACATTATATTACATGTAGGGACGGACGCTCTATCTTATTCTTGTGGCTAGTCGGTGATCCATTGGAAGATTGTGTGGTGAGTCATCGTGCTTCTAGGTCAAGTCAATTCATTCTATCATTTATTTTCATTCCTAGAATTTGATAATGTTTAAAGACTATTCTATGTCATGTCATTATTTTCTTGAAGGTGAGCTAAGAACATGTCTCAGTCCCAGCCTATGTAGAGATATGTTGGGCATATGTATAAGAAGTCTATGTTATCTTGATTCTCTCTCTAGTTATGATATATTCTTGGACTTTTATGAGTTTTCGCTTATTTGTTTACCTTATGTATGCTTATGATATGCTAAGAGGCTTGGTTGAAGTGTCTTCAGAAATCTTAATCGTCGTGTCACATCTAGGCCCTAGTTTGGATCGTGACAGTGATCTTTCTGAATAAAGACCTATTATAATAAATAAAATAAAATAAAAAGTCTTTACAAGGGATTAAATAAAATACTATAACTCAACTACATGGTTAATAGTATATCCCAACAATAGGTGCAGTTTCGCTCCTTGACTCTTGTTATTTTATATTTCCATATTGTTGTTTATGTACGGAAGAATCAGGTTTTCATCAATTAATTAAGAAGTCAATGTAAAATAAATAATCAATAAAAATTTTACGTGAAAAACTCCTAGCTCTTACGAATCAAATTCTACGACCTAATACCATAGGCTTTTCTCCCAAAATTCCACTAAATTTGAGCAATTTTTTAATTTCTGCTCCACAATTTTTCCTAAGTGTAGCTACTACTTTCAAAACTCTACCAACTCAAGAAAGTCCTTACAACTCAAACACCAAATACAAATTCTTCTAAGGGCGTAAAACGTTACAATTCTAGTACAAAGAATCAAATTACATAACAAGAATTGTATTGATAAATATTAATAGGAACAAGTTCTTCTTCACCTTGCCAGTTAATTCTCTCTCGCATTGAAGACATTCTTAAAGATTTCTATTTGCTTTGGAGTCTCTTGTCTTCAATGACATCAATGCAATGTTTTATATAGGAGTCCTAATCTTTGAAAATTAAGTTTAAGAATTCAAGAGCCTAATTAAAATCTAACTTGGTTTCCCTATGCGCGTCAGTCTTCTATTTCTGAAGTTCTTTCCATGTGTGTAAATATCGCAATATTTTTATCTTGATTTCTTATTCTTTAATCCATGTGATATAGTTTTAGCCCCAATTCCACAAGGAATCTTTCATGAATTTTAAATTTGTTTTGCGTCTGATCAACGATCTACTATGAAATTTCAATTGAATTATTCTAGCCCTTTTAAATAGAAGAAAATAAAAATTAGTGTCCGGTGTGATTTCCATCATACTTTGAGTTTGCCTGAAGTTCTGTAATTTGATGTTTCCTACTATTACGAAATAGTTTATTCTCTTCTATCTTTGGAGATATTAACCTAAAACCTTAAACAATAGTAAAGGGATTAAACTCCTTTGTGACCACAATGTAATCGATGGACTAAAAATTAATTGAAGTTATTATTTCACTTTATTAAATCTAGTTAAGGATCGAGAAAATAACAAATGTTACAAATGAATTAATGCAAAGACAAAAAGATAAAAGGAAACTGAAAAAAGCAATCCAAAGAGAAAATTAGAGTCCGGAACCAAAAACACAATTTGTTTCTATAAAAATACATAAAGGGCCATTCATCTTTTAAAATAATCAAAACGGATAAATCGTTGACACTGTAGCGATTTTGTAAAAAAAAAATAATGGCGTCAATTTTTTTTTAAACTGATATGCAGCAATTTTTCAAAAAAAATAATTCAAAATGTAAAAGTGCAGCGATTTTGACCAAATTTAAAACCTTTTATTGATTTCTGTACATAGTTGAATAGATCAAATTCATTTTTTATCTTTCTTGAAGTCTTGGGCCAACTCAGATTAAAAGTAGTTTCCTTGCTCTGTGCAAACTGTTAGTGATAGTTGAGTCTCTATAAAAAAGGACCCAATAATTTATTGCTTTCGTGATGGGCTTCATGTCATCAGAACTATTTTTGCACTCAGAAAATACAAACTCTTCTCTATTTGAGAGTTTTTTTATAAAAAAAAATTGTCAAAATCGCTGCACTGGCAGTGATTTATATTTTTTTTTAAAATATTGGTCAAATTATCGTTAGTGCAGCGATTTATATTTTGAATTTTTTTTTAATATCGCTGCAGTTGCAGCAATATATTAAAAAAAAGTTTTTTTTTGTAAAATCATTGCATTTGCAGCGATGTTTTAAAAAGAAATAGACGCCGTTAAAGTTTTTTACGAAATCGCTACAGTGTCAGTGATTTGTTCGTTTTGGTTATTTTGAAAAATGAGTGACCCTTCATGCATTTTTGTAGGAAAAAAATAGCCATTTTGACTGTGAACTCGAGTAAATCAAGCAAAGCAAAGAAAGAAAAAGGTCATTTTCATATCAAATCGAGAAAAAATGGTCTCCCTTCATTTTAAAATAAATGAAATTTTACTAGTTAGGGTGTGATATATCTTTTAAGAAAGTTAGTTAATAATATTAATTAATTAAAAAATAATTTGTTAATATTATCTTTTTATTTCTTAAAAACTTTTCTTAAAATTAGAGATAGTTGTAAAACCCATTAAAGAGAAGGATATTTTTTAAAAAAAAAATTAATGCTTTTTTAAACTTTGAAAAATTCATTCATTTTTTAAAACATAATTTTTTTTTATGAGAAACTCATTTATTTTGAACCAGAAATATAAGGAAGGGCTCAGAAGAGCCAAGAATATCAAGAAAAATAAAGAAGACCTTAGGGTTGCTTATCGAACGGATCGGACGAATTATTATGTTTAACGGTTTGACTTAACGGTTATCGACTTTTAAAAGTATTAATCCGCTAGCCAACCTATAAGATATCCGTTGGTTTGGTATCGAATTAGCAATTATCGGATGGTTATCGGACGGTGTATCGGTGGTAACATGTAAAATTTCAGTCATTTACTTCAGGTAAGCAATATGCGAACAGATTAACAACAAGTCAACAACCCGCCACTTAAAATTCACAGTATATACATATATAGCTACAGCCAATTAGCCACCATGGCAGTCAAGAAGATTAGAAGAGTAAACACAACTTAACACTCATCTTGGTAACATGTAGCTTCAATACAGAGATGAAAACATAAATGAAAATAGACAAGCTTATGTTCTTCCTTTAAACCGTAGAAAACAGAAATGAAAACAGAAAAACAGAAATGAAAACAGAAAAATAGTACTATCAAAAAATCAGTTTCAACAGACAAGCTCATGTTCTTCCTTTAAAAGACAAGCTCATATGGTTTCATGCCTGACTTCAAAGAAAACCTTGCAGACAAATACGCCTTCAATTCAGGAATTCCTTCGATGGCCTTGAGCAATACAGCGTCCAATGTCCACAGTTTTCTGCTCATCTTTCTTTTCTTGTGGAAGCACAACAACAACATACACAACAAGACAATCCTACACTACCTATTAACATGTTATCATAATACGTGTCCTCCACACCCCCTTCCTATCTAATTAGATATAGCACACATAATATTTAAATCATCTGATGACAGTAACATTATTTCAAGGTACCTAATTCAAGGGAACACCCAAATTCATTTTAGATTTCATGAGAAGATAAACATGAAAAAATAACATTGTATGAAGATGATACCAAAATGGATTATTAGCCATATCTACTATCACTAGAAGAATATTACAATACCGTATGAGTTGGAATTTGAAGACTTAGCCTTTTTGCTTCAAAATCATAAACATATATTGAATTGTCGTTGTTGTCAGCAACAAGTTCTCGCCCGTCAGTAGAAAACTTCACAAAGAATATTTCAAATGTATAACTGACATAATATTAACAGAAATAATTAAAGCTGGTTGCTGTTGTCAATGTTGGCTCACCGGAGTTTTGCTTAACGAAACGTTGCGAGTAGAGGAGGACAGAACGAGAAGAGGTGGAGGCGGCATCATGGTCTTGCTTGTCTCCACGGCGAAATTTCGCCGGAGACAGTAGATGAGAGAATGAGAGAATGGGAGATGAGACAGAGACAGAGGCGACCTTATACTCTTATTTAGGTTTAGGTAAATAAAATTAGGGTATAGTAATAGTAATATAGTGACCTGACTTGCTGTCTAAACTCTAATGTCTTGGGCTTGGCTTATTTAACTAAATGGGTTTGGCATATTTAGTTAAATGGGCTTGACCTATTAAGATTTATTTTTAGGTTTATAAATTATAATAAAATATAATAAATTCTTAAAGGGTTAATGGTTTACCCAATAATAAAATTGAGTAATCCGTCCTCTGCACCGATGAGCTGTTAATTATAAAATTTAAATCCATTCTCCATCCGCTAATCCGATAATCCAATATCAATAAGCCAATTTTGCAGTTGGGTTATCGATAGCGAACGGTTTTGAACAGCCCTAGAAGACCTTTTTGCTTTGTCTTGATTTTATTTGAAAGGACCCTCTTATTTTCATGGCCTGATTTGATTAGTACCCAGCCAAACCTCTTTTGTTCTAAAGAATTTGAATTTGAAAATCAAAATGTCTGGCTAAGTGAATACAGTGTAGAACTGTAGATGATTCTAAACCTGGTTGATAGATAAATTTGTCCCAAGGTCCGAGAAGAATCCTATTCCTCATTTTAATTAATTACTCCCTGCATTTTAAAATATTTATGCTATTTTAAAAAATTAGATTATATGAATTTTAATTATTATTTTTAAATATATTATTCATTATATTAATATGAAATTTTTTATTTATAATATTTTTTATAGTATTCTAAAAAAATTAATTTATTTTAATTTTAAATATTAATTAAATTCTCTCAAAATATGAAATATGACAACTATTTCAAAATAAAGAAAATAACACTTAGAATTTATATATTATGAGTCTAGATGACGCATTGACTGATACCAGAATAAAGCAAGTACTTTTTATAATTATATTTACTTTACTACTATATAGAAGAGGCTTGAAGCTATCCAATCTATCGGATTATGCGGGCACATTTAAATAGGAAAATTCTTATAAAAATAATATGCGGAAATTTAATAATTGTCAAATATCAACCTAAAAAGTCAGGAATACACCATAATTGAAAATTTTAAAAATCTTAGTTTAATTACTAGAAACATACTAATACCCCCAAGGATACTAGTCTATACATGTACAAAAGCTTCTAAAGATACTGTCACGATCCAATTTAAGACCATGATCGACGCTAAGGGAGAGAGTCCCAAAGCAAGCCTTACCAGAATTCTACAGAAAATCGGACAGAATTTCCTCTGTTTTTGGACCTATCCAAAATTTTCCTGTCTCAGATATCAACAACACCACTAACAACATCTCTAAATTAAGTCACAACATCCATCAACAATCTAATCACCACAGAATAATATCAATATATCTCCAAATACGAAAAGAAGTCTAAAACTAATCACGTGGCTACAACACGAAAGAATACTCATGACCCTTATAAAGGAAATGACTATGGAGCGACTCTTAAGAATTCAAGGAAAGGTCCAAGTAAGTGCGGAGCTCACATGGAATCAACTTGCTAGATCTAGCTAACAAAATCCACGCCAATATCACCTGTATTCTCTGGAAAAAAATTAGCAAGTGAGAGACGCTAGCTCAATGAGTAATAAAACTTAACCACAACTGTTTTAATGAGGGACAAGTCAAAAGATATGTTAGTATGATAATCAAAATCATAAAATAAATGCATTTTTAGAAAACAGTAACAGAAATCAATCTTGTCTATATCATGTAAAAAAAACAGTTTAACCATTTAGAAATAAACTCAGTAAACACTTTCATATCAAATCTTATATTTTGGAGGTTTCCAAGAATGAATCATGTAATCGGTGTGGCCCCTCATAAAGGAGTCAAATATTCATATTAGAAGATCCCTTCTTGAGGGATATCGGTAACGGTATGCTAGTTCTACCTTTCCACTAGAGAGAGTTATATCGGTAATCTGTAAATACAAGGTGCACCAGGTTTAACGAACCCATCATTAACTATGGGATCCATCAAGGTCTACTCCCACTTATACTTTTCTTTATAACTAGCAAAAGTATTTTTCAAATATTACAAGACATTCAAGTTCTTATCAAATCACATTATATAAAACTTAAATCATAAAAGAAACATATATCAAGATACTTACTTTCAAGTAAATAACAAAGCTTTTCCATAATGGTAAATCATATTTCAATTAACCTCGGAGCTTGGGTAATTATTAATAAAATTATTTAACTCAACCCGTGATGTATGCATATACCCATGAAAATGGAATAAAAATTTACCTTGAGATCAAATTAATCGTGGTTGCGAAAAACTTACTTGCGGCACCACGTAGCTATTACAAACCTCTTCTTGATTTCCTTAGGCTGTAACCAGAAGGAAGCTCTCGTTGCTTCTTTATTTCATTGATTGATTTGCTTCTTAAAATATTGATTACCACTTTATGCATAGCTGCTGCGTTGCCTTTTGCCTAAGACCCATTTAATTGTTGTTGATGCATTTTTTGTTTTAGGGCTACAGCCCATTGGCTAATGACTAGTTTTTCCTTATTTAAACTATGGGATATTAGAGATACAGAGTATAAATAAAGTAATGACACAACTCCCACCATAAGAAAGGAAGAGTAGAAGCTGTTGGAGAATCATCATCGTCTTCACCTAAAAAGCATTACTGACCCTGCAACCAGACTATGCCAAGTGGCATAGCAAGAGTAGTATCAGTACAAACAACATGTACTGGTAGTCATCATCGGTCAACCCGATACACATCGCATAATATAAAGAAATCAACAAGAAGAAAACATGTTCTTAAGAAATACACCATCAAACTTTTATGTGCAACTCTTACTATTCTCTATAACCTCATCAAATTCATTCAACCCTGTCACGCTACGAGAAGGTACCCTAGACATGATCGACACTCGAAGACCATTGTTGGTCCCCAAGCGAACCACTTGGTCCAATCACACATCCATTCACTATCAATCAATCAGCGGAAAGTTTAAAATAAAGAAATAATTTAGCGGGCAACTCAAATCATCACTCTAACTCAAAGAATAAAGGCCATGGGCCAACAAATCAACTCCAATATTTGTCATTTAAAAATAGTTTGACAAGAATAATTCAAGGAAAAGAAATACTCAATCGATCCATCACTATCTAGTCTATGAAGCTTCTATCACTACTATCTAATTGGTGCCAATGACATATTCATAGCTACCTCAAATCAAAATGAAAGGGCTAACTCGATGCAAGAATAACATAAGCGGTGTCCTCCGAATGTAGGGGAGGACTCACCAATACACTGAGTGTGAATAGATCCTCAATGGTGCTTCTATTGACGATCTCTTAAACCTGTCTCTACATCATGAAATGATGCATGTCCAAATGGACGTCAGTACATGGAATGTACGAGTATGTAATATGGTAGAATGAAACATACCTCAAGGAAGAATAACGTTGGTTCAAATATATCAAAATCAGAAAGATAGCAGGGACTAAATCAAAGTGTCATAAATCTAAAGTAAGAACACAGTTTAGACAGAGACCAATCATAAACCATCCAATCCAGTCTAATCATGTACGATACAATTTAATTAAATCATTCAATCCAATCCAATTCATCTAACTCAATCATATACAATCCGATCTAATCCAATCACATATCGTTAACTCTAAGTCAATCACATATCATCTAATCTAGTCCAATCACATATCCAACCAAATCATGTACAATCCAATCACAATTCATCTAACTCAATCCGATCATATACAATCAACTCAACAATCAACTCGAAGGACTCAACTCAATAAATATGCAAATTAAACTATGCAATGTTTTACAAATCAACTCAATCATCTACAATCACAATCAAGCCAATCATATCAAGCACAATCCATTCAATTGGGAGTTTCTCTAAACGACAACCATCACTATATGAGCGAGTGATAGTACAACAAATCGATGTTGTTGCCGCGTCCGTTCATACCTTGCCAGGGTATGAACGAATCAACCAATCATGGATCCAATCCAACCAAGTCCTATAATGTTAGGACAATAATTTTGGGGAAACATCCGACTTTAACGGTTCCATCCCCTCCTACGTTTGGCGACGTAGTTTATTGGTTCGAGTATGGACTATACTCTTACCCAATTCGGTGCTCGATACTCCTCCCAAGACTTAATATGCTCATATCTATCAAGTGAGTAAAATACTCAAAATACTCATTTAGTCTCATCGGACTCTTTCAAATCAACTCATTTAGTCTCATTGGACTCTTTTCAAAACTCAATCAAATCTGGCCTCATTGGACCTTCTTTCGAATTGACTCATCTCAAATCATCAAACTCTTCTCTTTAAAATTTATACAATCTCAACTCAATCTCAAAAATTGACATTTTAAAGTAAAAATGCTTAACTCATTTATACTCCAAATACTCATGTTCAAAAATAATTAAAAGACTTCTCAAACTCAACTAATGCTTAAACGCTTTTTAAATCATAGATAAAAATAATCATTCTTTAAAACTCAAAATAGTGTATAAATAGTTTATGCAAAAATGCTCACAATCATTTATTTAAAACTCCTTCTCAAAAGATCATTTATTTTCAAAATGCTCATAAGGCTCCAATCCAATCAAATTATGCAAAACACATATCACATAATCACATTAGACTCCAATCTACTTCATCACACAACATCCTCATCAACATAACCTCTTTATTCACATCATCGTCAAATATCATCATTCGCATCATCATCAAACATCATCATCGCATCATCCTCAAATATCATCATTCACATCATCATCAAACATCATCATCACATCATCAACAAACATCTACTCCAAAATCCTTATTTAATTCTACATTCCATTTATAGAAACAAAAGTGACATTCTAGCTTTACCAATGTTTCAATTCTTTTTATGCCATTCACATTTATAACTATCCCAATTCATTCTTTTCATTCCAATCAACACATATACACAAACCATCCATATCAAACTCAAGACAAATTATGACCAAAAGAAATCTCATCTTGGGTTCATGTGAATGAATACATGAATCCATACTCTCAATAAAACTCAACTCAAGAACACCATCAATACATATGAATTTATATACAAATATTTATTTGTAGTCAATAATATGAAATATAACTATTCAAGAATTTAAGTCATGAAAATCGCCAATAAATTTCTAGTACATAAAAATATTATAGAGTTTAGGAAAATTTCAAGAAAAATATTCATAAAAGGTTCAAATCTTTCACAACTTCTACCTAACACATCTATGGGAATATGGAAGAACTCAATCCATATTTTAGGTTAGCCTTACATACCTTGCTTGAAGATCATCTCATCGGAAACCAAGACTTGACTTGAAGATCTTGAATCCTTGAGCTTTTGAGAGGATTTCTTGTTGGAGCTGTTTGGAAGAGAAGAGGGATGAATGTTAGGGTTTCTTTGGAGAGGCAAAAAAAATCAGAAAAAGAATATGGTCCAAAACGTTCCAAGTTGGGTATATATAATTAGAGAAAAAGTCCAATTTGCCCTTCCTCAAAATCTAGAAAACAGGGCAAAATTCCTGCTGGCGTTATAGTGGCGCATCGCGCCACTGCAGCGCCAAGCCAAAATAGGCTTAAAACTTGAACATCTACTAGTGGCGCGTCGCGCCAAAGATCAAACTACTGAGGCTGTTTTATGGCGCTATAGTGGTGCATCGCTTCCTTACAGCGCCAAGCCTATGTTTTCTAGGTTCTGGGAAATAGGCTTAAAAACCCTGCACATCTCCTAGTGGCGCGCCGCGCCAGGGACCAAACTACTGAGGCTTGTTCCTGGCGTGATAGTGGCGCATCGCGCCACTGCGGCACCAAGCCCAGGCTTTCTGCAGTCACAACCCAGGCCTGAAATTCCGGCAGTACTAGTTCATCTTAGGATAGTCATAACGTTTGACTCCGAACTCCAAAAATTACAATATTGGCGGCATTGGAATGAAGACTCGAAGACCTTTAATTTAATAGGTCATGGGCCACCCAGATCGTCATATTTCAAAATATATGGTCGTTAGAAGTCAACACCTTATACGAACTCATCCAAAACTTAATCGATTGGAAATCTTTAGACTCGATTTGGTGTTAGAGATTCCTTATGACCCCTAAACACATCTAACACACTTCAAATACTTAGGAATTAATCCTAACTCATGTGAAAGATTACAAGTCCTTTGGTTCAAGGCTACACACACGTGAAGAAATGTTCGAGTCTTTGCGAAAACAATTTTGGGGTGTTACAAAGCCTAACTCTCATTCCTTCTAGTTAGTCCGCTGCCAACTCTAATACAAATCAAGGCTCAACCCTTCTATTACATAAAGGATTTTTCAAACTATGGGTCACTACTAACTCTGTTTAACAAGTCAATTACCTTTAGCTTTCACACCAACACCTAGCCCTACAATAATTAACATCTCACTTAGAGGAGGTAACATTTAAGTGAACTAAAACTTACCTCATAACCCTACTGGCCCACTGTGGCGGGACCTATCCCGATCTGGTTGCCTCGCCACAATGGGATTCCTCCAGCCAAAGCAGCCTAGCCGGAGACAATAACTCTGACTTCTCCCTCAATCCTTTTTTTCACATATACCAGCAGGACACCATCAATAACTGAGTCTAAGTCACTCATCTTATTAAACCATATATCAACTACTCTCCGCTTGTTTACCACGGCCTCACACCTATGATACGGATGCATCTAGCAACCATAACATAATTTGAACATGCATATATATATAGAAGCACATTATCAATTTACCATTTTAAGAGCAATATATAGTTTAACCGTGTAAATCTCAATTACAACTATTACATGGTAAAGTTTAGCTTGTTCTTGGTCTAAAATAATAGCATAATACAAAATCAATCACAAATGACCTATATACTTCTAGACTATATGCAAATCCCAAATCATAGGCCAGTTCTATGATTTTTCCACCCAAACTAGGGTTTTTCAACCATTAGTTTCAAGCCAAAATCCTCCCTCAATGATCACCCACTAAAAATTTCGGGTTCTAGGAATCGAATTACAAGTTTAGGGAGTAAATTACTCACCTTAAGCATAAATTGGAGTGGAAATCCGTAGAAAATTGTCCTAAGTCACTTCTGATCTTTTAAGAACGAAGTGGGAATGAAATAATCATTCTGGAGTTTTTTTCAACTTTAAATTTTGTCTGTCCCTCTACAGCGGGACCATCCCACTCTGGCGGTCCATCCACAGTGGCCTAAATCCCGCCACATCGGCTTCAGCAAAGACAGTGCTTAGTAAAAAGGGATAACATTTTACTCTAAACTCCAAATGAGGCAAATTCGGTGGCGTTGGAAAGAAGATTCATAGAGCTTTAATTTGATAAGTCATGGGCCACCTAATTTATTATAGGCTGAGAGATATGGTCGTTTGAAGTTGACTCTAGTTTGAACTCAAGTCCAAAACTAAATCGAAAAGACACTTTCAACTTAACTTTGAGATAGGAGCATAGTACAACATTAATTCACAACTAATGCACTCGCATATCAAGGAATTGGTCCTAGTCTTATGACGAAAGAAATTTGTATATCTTTACTGCAGATATTTTTAGTAACGGCGGCTAGTTCGTTACAGAAGAACACAACTCATATTCAACGTGTCTGCTTGAGTTGTGTGCTTTCAAAGAGGTCCACTCCAAAAAAAATATTTTAATTTATTTATCTTATTTTTTTAATTCGCTATATATTTATTAATTACGTTAATAGTACTATAAATCAAAATAATTACCAATTTAATCTTTTTGTTATATATTTGAAAATTACTTTAAAAGTACTATAAATTACAATAATTAAGAATATAAAATATTTTACTATGTAATAAGATACTACAGGCAGGCAACTCTTTAAATTTCAAAATATATTATATATTTGAAGACTACACTAAAATTTCTATGATCACAATAATTAACAATTTAAAATATTTTTGAAAACATACAAAAGCTATGGTTGGCTCTCTATTAGTGTCATAAATTAGAACAAATGAAAAAATATATATTATTTGAAAGTTAAGTAAAATATACTCTAAATCACAATAATTAACGACTAAAATATTTAAAAATCATAAAAGAAATTGAAAAGTTAAAATATTTGAAAAAAATAATTAAAAATTTTGGTTGATTTTTCAAATTTCATCTGTCACATAAATTGAGACAAAAAAATAACATATAATGAGTCCGTGCTGGTATTGGCTTCTATATCTAGTTACTATTATATATAAGAGGCTACAACCAGACTGTTGTTCGTCAACATGCCTAGTTTTATGTCACTGGTATTTTCGTCCTTTTATGTTTGTTTTTTAAGCAATTTGTATTATTTTGCTTTATACATGTACCATTTCCTTGTTAGACAAAAAGCCCTGCCAACATTAACATAATGACCCATATGTCCCTAGAAGAGTTAGTGCCTGTTTGACTTAACTTAGTTTAAGCAACTCAGCTTATAAGCTAAAAAAATAAGTTAGAGTAGCCCAACTTAATTTTTTTTTTTGACTTATAAATTATTTTCAGTTTATAAATTGCTTTAGATAAGCTAAGACAAACAGACCCAATTATCTTTTTGACTTATTTTAAGCATAAAATAACTTTATATTAATCAATTAAACACTCAAAAAATTAAAAACAACTTATAAATAAGGGAAAATTACCCATTTACACACATTATATTACCATATTTACTAATACTCCCTACCCGTTGAAAAAATATCAAAAATCTCTCTTTTTTTACTCTCTCAATCTTTCACTGATACATCACTTTTACCTTATATCAGTTTTCCTAAATCCACGCCTAATCTTCAGCCTCGTCGTCGGCAGTTTTTTTTTCCAATTTCAGTCCATCTATTACTCAATTTTAAGTTTCTAAGTAAGGTATATTCAAGTTTTCCTTAACTGGTATCTCACTTCATTCTCACCTCCTTTGATTTTCTCTGTTTTCTTGTGTAATTTTTTGTATTTTTTATTTATATTGTTCTCTGATACAAATGGAATCCGCTCCATCTTCTACTGTTGGTCTCACTCAGTTGAATAAAAATTAATAAATTCTTGTTTCACCGGACGAGGTTAGATCCAAACATCGTAACGATTCTTCAGTGATGGATAAGATACGTGGAAATTGAAGTCGAAATCTCAAGTTCAACATGCACCCAAAGAAGCCGATAAGAAGATTGAAGGGGTTACAACACGCCCTAATCTCCCAAAGGTATGAGTTCATATAAGATGTGTTTTTTTTAAATGTTGTTTTTTGGAAGATTTACTGCTTCTGATACATATAATTTATGTATCAGAGTATTATGTATCAAGCTTTAATGCTTCTGAGACATAGTGTTTTTGTACCAAATTATCATGTATCAAGATTTCACTAGGTTGTTGTTGTTGTATCATGTATCAAGATTTACTAATTCTGATACATCTTTTTATATTATTTTTTTAAATGTCGTTTTTTTGGAATATTTACTGCTTCTGATACATTTAATTTATGTATCGAAATCTTATGTATCAAGGTTTAATGCTTCTAATACATCGTGTTTTTTGTATCAAATTCTAATGTATCAAAATTTAATGTGTCTGATACATCTTCTTTATATTATTTTTTTAAAATGTCATTTTTCTGAAGATTTACTGCTTCTGATACATCTAGTTTATGTATCAGATTCTTATGTATCAAGCTTTAATGCTTCTGATACATTGTGTTTTTGTATCGAATTCTAATGTATCAAGCTTTGCTGCTTCTGATACATATAGTTTATGTATCAGATTCTTATGTATCAAGCTTTAATGCTTCTGATACATCATGTTTTTATATCAGATTCGAGTTGTATTTAATCAGTTTGCCATGTCAATGTAGGGAATGAAGTATGTCATCAAGAAGATCTCCTCACATTCTCTGAGATTCGGCACTGCATATACGACTAATTTTATTGATGATTTCAACATACCTTCATGATAGTGGTTTTTTTGAGAAGACTGAACGTACTGATTGGTCATCGCTTGATTCTTACAAGGATAAATCAACTGGTAACATGCTTGAAGCACATCACCCTTTTGTAGTTGAATACGTTGAAGGAATTGCGTAACAAGGAAGCGATAGCTTGTGAGTATTAACAAATATGCATATTTAAATCATTACTATGTCAATTTTAATTTTTTTTAAAGTTGTGTATTCCTTTTTTTGCAGGGATTGTGGTCTTTTCATGGCTATTTTTGTTGAATATCTTAGTGATGGAATTTCTATTTCAAATACTGGACTACATGCCAAATTCTTCCATTCAAGATATGTCACACTATTGTGGAATTATGGTTGTCGAAAGGCCAAGGATGGTTATGTTAGCGATAACGATGATCCTAAAAAACCTAAGAGAGATTTCATATCTCCTAGTCAAGGAGAACCGATAGACGTCGAGTAGTTTTTTTTTTTGAATTTTGTATTAGAAGAATGTACAATTACCAGACTTTTAAGTTTTTCTCATGTATGAAACTCTAATATAAGATGAAAAATTATATATCATATTATCATGTATCAAACTTGACTGCTTCTTGATTTTGATACATACTATTAATGTATCATATTCTAATGTATAAAACTTGACTGCTTCTGATACATATTGTTAATGTATCATATTCTAATGTATAAAACTTGACTGCTTCTAATACATATTGTTAATGTATCATATTCTAATTTATCAAACTTGACTGTTTTTGATACATTCTGTTAATGTATCAGATTCTAATTTATCAAACTTTAATGCTTCTGATATTATGTATGTATCAGCATCTCATGTATCAAGATTTAGTGATTCTGATACATCTTGTTTATGTATCAGAATCTCATTTATCAGCTTTAATGAATCTCATTCATCTTGATTATATATCAGAATATCATGTATCAATATTTAATATTTCTGATACATCATGTCTAGGTATCAACACCTCACGTATCAACCTTTAGTGTGTCTGATACATCTTGTTTATGTATTAAATTTTCATGTATCAAAATGTAATGATTCTGATACATCATGTTTATGTATCAGCATCTCATAAATCAAGCTTTAATTATTCTGATACATATTGTTTATGTATCAGAATCTCATGTATCAAGATTTAGTTCTTCTGATACATCTTGATTAAATATCAGATTATCATGTATCAATATTTAATTATTCTGATACATATTGTCTATGTATCAGCATCCCATGTATCTACATTTAATGATTCTGATACATATACAACCTATATCAATACATGTTATGTATCAGCCACAATTCAGTTGAAAAAAATAAAACAATCTTCAATGTATCAACCCTTTATATGTCGAATATGTCGAATGATTATGTATCAGCTATCCTCATTTGTCGAACTTGAATTTACATCACTACCAAGTAACTTACTATGAAAATAATTACCAACCATCCATGTATCAATTATTGATATTCAAATACTATTCTGATTAATTGAAATATGTATCAAATACAACCTCTAAAACTGTAAAAAGTTGTCCAGTTTCTCTAGGAACTGCTCATCAAGCTGGAGCATTGACTATTTTAACATTCATGATTTTGCTCAATCACACTGTACGACGACCTTCCCCGTCACTTCTGAAGACATTACCTACAGTCACAAAAATGGTCTGATGATATTGATACCATAACTTCTCATAGAGCATTGACATTGTTAGGCATTTTAAATTATACCATTTGTGATCCTTGTACGACTCGCAGATTATTTTTAGAAAAAATTGCATTTTTTTCTGCCCCTCTTGTTTTCAGATGTTTTGGAAAATTTTGAATGATTAATCTTGTAAAGAACATGTAATCAGTAGTATCGCGATATTCATCTTGAATCGCTTGATGAAAATTAAAATTTGGATTGAATTTTTTTTTTTCGCACTGATGCTCTGTTTTAGAATTTTCCTTGATCTTCATAACTGTTTTGTTCTTAAAAGGATTCTTTACCTTATTTAGCACTCTAATTGATTGAAACAACCAATCATAACTTAAATTACGTTACTATCCATAAATAACTTACAAGCATTAATTATTTTACACCCAAAAACTGATGTATCAGGAAGGTGAGTAATGTATCAAAAATTTGGAAAAAAAAAGAGAAATCAGGTAATTTAAGAAAAATGAGGAATACATTATAATTGGGCTTTTTCACTATGAGATTTAGATAAAATTTACTATAAATAACTTATAAACCAATCCAACGGGCTCTTATATTTTTAGTTTGAAGCTTGTGGGCCAACTTGCTTTTATAATATTGGATGGGATGGTCATTCAAAATGTTTGATACTTTCTTCGTTTCTCCCATCCAGTTATTATTAACACGATATTGTAGAAACATTCATCCCATTCAACTATTAGTTATTAATATTTAATACTCCGTACGTTTTAATTTAATTGTTTTACTTTTTTATTTATTTTATTATATATTTAAAAATTACATTAAAAATATTATTTAAAAAATTATGTTTAAAGTATTATAAATCACAATAATTAACAACTTAAAATATTTAAAATTTATTTAAAAAATGATTGACTCTGCGTTTCATCCATGCCACATAAATTGAGATTGAAGGAGTAACATATATTATTTGAAAATGACTTAAAAAGTACTATAAGTTATACAGTAATTAACAATTTAAGGAGCCATTTAGTGTGAGTTATAAAGAATAATAATTCCAAGATAAAATGTAGGATTATTTTATCATGTGTTTGACCGGAGGTATTAAGATAGTCATTGAATTATTTATCTCTCCATTTATACCTTAATGATGGGATAAATTATCTCATATACATGGTGGATAACTTATCCTGGAATAGTTAATCTCAAAATAATTTACTCCCAATCAAACGACTCCTAAAAGACTAATTCTCTAAATTTTATCGATATTACATAAATTGAGAAATAAATAATAAAATATATTGGATTCGTTCATGTATCTAGTTATATAAGAGGGGCAAGCACCACTCTGTTGACGTGTGTGCTTTTGGAAATTAAGATCGAAATAAAGTATATTTTGGTCTTTTACGTTAATGTTTGCAGTATTGACATGTACATCAAAGCTGTTGGTATTGTACTTTTCCTTTGATAATCACAAAACAACTAAAATCCTTATATCAGTTACCATATTTATCCTTGGAGCTAGCTGACAACTATAAGGATATTTTCTCTTCACTTAATCTGCACACAACTCCTCTCAGCCGCAATTGTTGAAAATGCTACAAACACGGCCCCACGCAAACTTTCTTCTTCTTTAAAAATTTACCAAAGTAATAGTACTAATATTTATCGCATATTCATTTTATGAGATAATTTGTTACAACACAAATATATACAATAACTTATTAAAAATTAAAAATTATTTAATTAACAAAACTTAAAATAAATTATTTATGAGCTAATATTGACCCCGTGCACAGCACAAAATTTTCCGCAGTATCATAGTATATAACTAGTGCTATATTAAAGGAATAATGAAAAATAAATAGTGTAAAGACGGTTAACCTTTTTTTTTATTTTTCACTCGATGTTCGGAATATGTGGAATTCCGATTAAATTTAAATCATGTATTGTAGGATGACGTTTTCGAAAAGATTTTTTCCATACTTAAAACTCAAATTTAAAATTTTTAATTAAAAATAAAATAATTTTATCTCTCCACTGTGTTGGTAAGACAATCCACCTTCAACGCATGCTAACTTAAAAAGGGGGATTAATATGACCCAAACAAACTGCTGATAAATCCATGGAATATTCTTCATTATCTTCATTCTTCTCGATTTAATGTCATATTTCAGGATAGCTTTTTTTGATCATATCTCATCAATTAATAAAATAGCCAAGTGAGATTTGGTCTGATGGTAAAGCAATTTTTCTATCAAATGGTAGACCGCTTCGTTAATTTTTATTAAGATTAAGTTGTTTGAATTTTAAGATATATTTGAATAGTTAAAATATTATTTCTAAATTTAAATATTAAATAGTTAAAATAATATTTAAATATGCATAATTTATTGATTTATAGATATGATCAATACAAGATTTAAATAAAATTATTAGAAAAAAATATAAATTTTAATAAAATTAAATTATTATTTTATTAAATAATACTCTTTTCGTTTCAAAAGAATGAACTCCTTTTTTTTTAATTTGTTTCAAAAAGAATGACCGCTTTTTTTGGGCAAAACTTTAATTTTCAACTTTTCACGTGGCATGTTTAAGACCACAAGATCTTTAATTTAGGACCTCAATATAGAAAAGTTTTTTTTATTTTTTTGAACTCCGTGTCAAGTCAAACTAGATCATTCTTTTTAAAATGGAGGGAGTAAGATATTTATGTTCACCAGTAATATTAGAGAATACATGATTTATAGTGGTGTGCCAATGATTAGTGTTAGTAACTAGTAATGATGATAATGATTGTTATGATGGTGGAGGTGGTTAATATTGTAGTGACTGACATGATAGTAGTATTTGATAGTGATGGTGGTCATTGTGACGATCATGAAGTTAGTTGATACTAGTAGTTGATGGTGAAAACTAAGGAATATGTGGTGGTTGATAATGTGTTGGTGATAGTTGGTAGTAGGGGTGTACATGGACCGGGTTGGTTCGGATTTCTTACAAACCAAACCAAATCATTTGTGTCGGGTTATTAAATCTATAAACCAAACCAAACCAATAAAAGTCGGATTTTTCGATATCAATTTTTCTCGGGTTTTTTGGGTTTTTTCGAGTTTTTCGGGTTTCTCGGGTTTTTTGGTTTTTTTTTGGATTTTTTCGGGTTTCTCATAGTATCAAATAAAAAGCACAGAGCAGTGCTTCTTAAAAAGAGTTCTAGTACAAAATATCAACATATAAGATGGAGGCACAACACTGTTTGAAGTTTTAACTTTATAATATAACTTTATAAGATAAGTTTTTTTAGTATATTATTTAAATGGGCTACTCAAGTCAAAATCTAAATGTAAGAAAGAAAATAAAAATTATGAAAAAATTTTAAAAAATTTTTTATAAATTATATTTTAATAAATATTTTTATGTATAACATAATTTAAAAGTAGTATATCTATAATCGGGTCGGTTTGAGTTCGGTTTGACTTTTTTTAGTTAAAACCAAACCAACCCTATAATGGTCGGGTTTTTTTTTCAAACACCAAACCAAGTCAAACCAAACCACTAGTCGGGTTTTTTTTCCGGTTTGATTCGGTTTGTCGGTTTGGTGCGGTTTATCGATTTGTCTTGTACAGCCCTAGTTGGTAGTGATACTAGTTGTGATGTTGGAGGTGGTTTGTAGTAGAGATTGATTGTAGTGGTGGTAGTACCTGATAGCGGTGACAAAGGTGACTATTATGATAGTGATGGATGAAAAATATGTGGCGGATGATGATATATTTGATGGTAGCTGATTGTAGTTCTAGTTGAGATGATGGAGGTGGTTTGTAGTGAGAATTAATCGTAGTGGATGATGTAGTGACTAATAGTGATGGTGGAGATGGATGCCACGACGATGGTGATGAAAGGGGATATAATTATAATGATAGAGTTGGTAGGTGTGATAGCAACTAACAGTAATGGTTGACTATGGCGGAGGTGGTTTGTGGTAATGGTTGGTGGCTAGCAATGGTAATGGTGGTTGACAATAGTGATGGTGATGGTGAATGTAGAGGTAATTAATGGTGATAGCTGGTTATTATATGGTAGTGAAATTTTTTCACACAAAATATCTCGTAATGATATTAAGTCTTTTTCATGATCTTAATAATTAAGACATATTCAAAATAATTAATTGCTTTTTTTTATCTTCTCACTCGGTGTCTAGTACCCGTATTGAAGTCCAACTATATTCAAATTTGCACCGTGTAGAGGCCCATTTGGAGAAAAGGGCTCCCTACTAATAATTTTTTCATACTCAGGACTCCAAGTCGAGGCCTATGATTAAGCAACCTCATCTTCCGCACCATATCCTTTGGTGGTTAGGTGCTTAAATCTTACAAAAAACTGCACTTATTATCCTAAGATTCGAAATCAGATTTCCAATAAATACAAACAAATAAGGCCTTAAATTTGCTTCACATCAATAATAAGTAAAAATACAGCTTACTCTTCTAATTTTATATAGCATGATAAGTGTGTTTAATTTTATTATATTATACTTTAAGGCCTTAAAATGCCCTTATTATGCTATAACTTAACGCTAAACTGGAGGTTTGGAGACAGACTTTAGAGTATAAAGGTTTCAAGTTGAGCAGAATCAAAATAGAATACTTGGACTATAAGTTCAGTGCTGTGGTGCAGAAGGCTGGTGTGGAAGTGATGCTTGATACACAGGTCATCTAAAAAAAGATGTAGTTTCAAGTATATTGGGTTTATTATCTAGAGAAATGCAGAGATTAACGAGGATGTTACTTAACGTATTAGTGCATGGTGGATGAAAATAGAGGCTTGTATTTAGAGTTTTGTGTGATAAGAAGATGTTATCAAAACTTAAAGGCAAGTTATACAAAGTGATGATTAGATCAGCTTTTGTTGTATAGAGTGGAGTATTGACCAATCAAGAACTCTCACATTCCAAAAATGAAAATGACGGAGATGGGATGCTACGAGGGATGTGTGGGTATACTAGAATAGATAGGATTAAAAATGAGGATATTCGAAAAAGATAGAATTAAAAATGAGGATATTCGAAAAAAGATAGGAGTGACTTTGATGAAAAACAAGACGGGGTAAGCGAGGTTGAGATGGTTTAACATGTACTGAGGAGATGCACATATTTCCTAGTGTGGAAGTGTGAGAGGTTGGCTATTATTGATGAATTATGGAGAAGTAGATGTTGGCCGAAGAAGTATTGGGAGAGGTGTTGACACTCAATTTTGGCTATCCATTTTTTATTAATTAAGCTTCCGTAAAAATAATAATAAAATTGTAATGGTATGAAAATATTATTTTTATTATTATTATTATTTTATTTTTATTTTTTTTGATGAAAAAAACTTTTTTTTATTTCATTTGGCAAATTCACTATATAAATATTGTCCCTTATAAAAAATTAAATTTATAAATATATGTAAATATTTATTAGTTTTATCCTTTGACAAATTTATACCTAGTAATTATCATTGTTATGGATTGAATTGTTTTTTCGATCAAATACATTTTCTATTGTTAAAGTAAATATTTTGTATATTATTCAAAATTAAGAAGTTTAATTAAATAATTAGTTACTAATTCATACCATTTTTTATTTTTTTAAAAAATGACTAATTTTGTCATATAATTTAGTTTGGCAAAGTAATTGTTTTTAATTTAAATAATTATGACTATTTAATAAAGAAGTAATTTATAATTTAAATAGATTAATTTGAGCAAAAACTTGACAATCCAAGTCCCCTAAAATTAGCCAATCCGTGTATGCCACATAGGATGCATATGAATTGTGTGTTTCTTCAGTTTAATCTCATTCCTTCAATTTGATCTAATGGCTCTCATAATTTAGTTTTTCTAAAACTTTTATATTTGCCTTTATACATATACATAGAATTTTATTTTATTTTTTACAACCGTCCGATCAAACGATCGGACGGCTCAAAACAAATCAGAAACTTTTGCAAAAACCAAAACACCACGCACGCTCCTCTTTCTTTCAGTTTTTCCACACCTACACGCCAAATTCTTCTTCTCTCTCATTGCACTTTCCCCTTTCTCCTATCATCAGATCTTCCTCTTCTCCACCTCCTTCTTTTCCTTTCAATTTTCAGAAAATTCACCTGCCATCATCGGCGAGATTTCCTCCAAGCCGCAATTTTCAGTCAAAGACAAAAAAAAGGTAAGATCTGTTAAATCTTTTCTCACCTTCTCCTTGTTGGCCTCATAAATGCCTTTGATTTCAGTTCAAATTAAATTTTTTAAATTCGAATTTTGTCTATAAATAACAAGGTTTTTTGCTCTCCAAAGAGGGACACAGACATAGACTGAGAAGACAATTCACATCCAAATACACACACACAGATTCACAAATCTTTAGTTTTACTACTTTCCTTTTGTCTTCTCTAATTTTTGAGTTTTGAGTTGGAATCTTTGACAACAATATCAACAACCTTAGTTTGCTGCACCACAAAAGTAAACCCCTTGCCTTTATAATATTTGTTCATCTTTCCTGTTTTGAGATGATATTTTCAGACTTGTAAAGTCTTTATTCTGTGGTTTGGGCTGCTGTTACTTGTTGTTGAGTTCCTTGTAGTTTAATATGTCTTAGTTTTCTTGGAGGTTCATAGCTACCTACTGTCCCGTACCATGATCTTCTTTTCCTGTTAAGATTTTGGGTTTTATAATGTGCCTTAAGTTTATAACCGTTTTGAGTCTTATGTTTGTTTAAACTTTGGTTCATTTTTTGCTTACCTTGATTTACGTCTTCCCATTTTAAGTTCAATTAATATTCATTTGGTCGAGTCCATTCAATTTTTGCCATCTGATAGCCATATTCTTATCGTCATGTTTCTTCATGGATGAAATCTGTTCAAGTAATAATATACTGACTACTTATTTCGAGTAAGTTCTTGTATTATGTCATAGTTTTTTTTCGAAGTCATATTTTATTTTATATTTGAGAGACCTTGATTTCAAACTCTGCATATTCCTTCAAGTGTAGTCGAGTTTTATTCGAAAAATAAAATCATTTCAAAGTATGGGATGGGTCGATGAACTGAATGATTTTAATGTATGAGTGTCATATTTGCACATCATTCCTGCTAATTCTTTCTTTATTTTATCAATATTGTGTCGTTGTGAAAGTATGATCAGCCCCTCCATATATGTCTAAAGAGATAGTTGTATGATTTTATTTTTATTTGAAATCAAGTTTGGTTTGATCAAAAAATCTAATTTATTAAAAGTGTAACATTTCTGTTTGCAGTCAGTTATTATTTAGAATAGTGTCTATATTTTTGTTTGCTTCTTGCCTCTGTTTTCTTCCTTTGTACTTTCAGAATGTTACTCTTTGTCAATCATGATTGATTTTAAGTTAGATTCCCTATTTAGCCCTCTTTATTTGATCACATCATCATTTGTAATTGAATAGATCCTACTTACACGATTAATATTCTCTGTTAAAGTTTCTTTTTTCTTTCTATATTTTTAATTTCTTCTCTTCAAGCATGAATGGCAATAGCATGTTCTCCCCTGTTACATGTCCTCTAATGAATAATTTTGATTAATTTTTCAAAGTGTGCTTATCCATTTTCGAAAGCTTGCCATTTATGGGTCCTTTAGAAAGTCAGGTGATTTGATGTGATTCGTCCGTAAGCTTGTCAAGAGGTTGATCGAATTTACAAATTTCTATTTTTTTTAGTTGGTTAATTAAGAATTCATTTGGTTTAGCTTAATGTTCTATTATGAATAATTCCCAGATCATTTCTTCTTTAAATTTAAATTATCCTGTTAACTCTTCTTCTTTTTTTTTTTCTTCTTTTTGCCTGATTCATGTGAGATATTGAATATGTAGTATTCATTGACTTCAACGGCTTCCTCCTTTTAAGTATCATATTTGTTCCTTTGAAGCCCAAATTGATTTTGTGTTGGTAATCTCAAATTTCTTCCTCCCTGTTTGTATCTCTATCTATATTCAAACTTATGTTATTAAATATGGGGCATTGATTGGTGCTCTAAAACAAGTTTTGGCATATGATTATTTGTCCAGTCACTTACTCCATGAAATTATTTTGAAAAGATGTTCACTGCTCCATTTTCTTTATTTATATAATATTAGTTATGATACATGTGATGCCAGAATGTTATTATTTTATCGCTAATGAATGTTTGTTAATAATCTGCAGTGCTATTCTGTTTGATCACATTACTTATGATGTAGATAGAGTATTAATCCTTATCTTTTTCTCTTCTTATGTTTCATGTGTATCCGAAGGACTGGAATTTCAATTCGAAATTCGTTTTGGCCTTAAATATTGGGCCAACAACTATTAGGATCATCAGAGCTCGGAGTTTTGTAAATTAACAGTCAATATTTCTTGGCCTTTCTCGTTACTATTTTGATTATACTTCTTTTGATATATTAATTTATTTTTACATACATGTTTACATATATGTGAATGTTAATACTAATTTCTCCCCTTTATTTGAGACCCTTTTGCATATGGGCTAATATCATTTGTTAATTATTTTTAGATGTGTTAGAAACTAGTTTCACGGCTAAGAAAAATAGATATGGCCTTGCACCATATTTTTGTAAAAACAGCATAATTATAGAATGAATCCCAATAGTTAGGCCATCTTAAAATCTTTTAATAAATTCTCTTATAAAATATTTTTATTAATATTTTGGCCATTTAGATTAATATATATATAATTTGTCATCATTTCTATTTTATGGCCTAGATATCTTACTAGTTTTCGTAATATATTATTTCAAGATTTCAAATTTATTATAGGTTTAAAATGCAAGGTATATACATATATATGTCATACATACAAGGTATTGTTTTATTTTTTACACTAATTTTTTTACTATACTTGATGTATTACTTTGTTACACATAACATATTTTTATATATCTACTATCCCTTTTATCAATGCTATTTTCATGTTTTTTTTTGTAAACTCTTACACTTTAACACACACATTATTTCACTACATATATATCTATCATCATTTGTCCCTACACGTAAATAAAATAATAAGATCTTATGAGCTTCAAATAACATATATATGCATATTTTAGTTTATAGTAAATATATGTGAGACCACGATCTTTACATAATGTTTTAACACTTTTATACTGTTTTTAGTTATGAAAACTCCATTTTATCTATTATTTGCTCGAATTATATTTACTATACAATGCACATGTGACTATATTTGACACCCATCTATTGTCTTTTATTTATTTATTTTACATCTTAATTCTAAATAATAAAGTAACAAATCCATATGTCCTTCTAACTCAGTATTTATAGAGAGATTATAATTTTTTTTACATATGGCAAACATATATTTATTACAAATATATTATTATTAATTTTATTTATTTATTTGTTTCATTATTTTTCTATTTATTATATACGTATATATGACATACCTTGTATTTTCAACATTTTCTCAAAATTAATGAAAACTTTTCTTGTTAATATTTTCTAAAGCGAACAAAAATGAATAAATATCCCTAAATCATTTTTCTAAAACTAAGTTTAAGGACTATCTTCGGATAGACTCTGAGGGATGCTTAACACCTTCCACTCGAATAACCAAAATCCTTACCTAGAATTTCACCGGTTTTGCAAATCAAAACAGAGTTTACATTTACATTTTTTAAAAATAGTTTTTCTAATATTTTTCTTTAAAATTAGGTGGCGACTCTAAACATTTTCAAAATCAGAGACATAGCCAGTTTTATGTTGTGAACTATTTTGATTCGTTCGAAAATAGGGTGCGATAAAAGGTGATTAGACAAGATATGACGTATTAGCAGCCTACTAAGAACATGGCCTTAAATATGAAGGTGTGAAGGACACAAATTAAAATAAAAGAATAGTATAAATGAGTGTGTCCATAATAGTAGGTAGGAGTGTATTGACTTTCTATCCATTCTAGTAGTCATAGTATTACTCTTATTTCTTGTTCTTCGATTTTTGTTATTATATGTTATTTCGTGTAGTTTGATTATAGTATTATTTTGTTGTAATATTGTTCTGCTACTATCAATTTTTTATTTAACATTGTTTGTTATTTCCTTTATTTCTATTACTTTTCAAATATTTTGAGCCGAAGGTCTATTGAAAACAACCGCTCTACTTTTGAGCTAAATGTGAGGTTTACATATATTCTACACTCTTAAAGAGAATTTTTTTATAAATGACGTATTTAAGAGTGAATATAGTCTTAACAGGACTTTCTAGGTTTCAATACATCACATTAGATTTCTAACAATACCTATAAATAATAAATTAATTAAAAAATAAAAAAATAAATTGAAATAATTATTAATTAATTAACAATATTTTTCTTAAATAGTGTTTTATAATTGAAATGATATATCACTCCCTTGATTTTCTCTCAAATAATTGGTGTTGTTATCAATCTCCTAATTAAAGTATCAATCTCCTATTTTAGTTCTTCATCCATCCTTCTTTCCATAATTTTTTTTACTACTTTGAAACTAATATCATTTTCTATTATTTTTTATTTGAAAATCATTTTTTAATTTAATTAAAAAATAAAAAACGAAAAATGAATTAAAATATTCTTTATTAATCAATTAATAATATTCGTTCCTTAAATATAATGTTTTATTATTGGCATGATATATCACTCCCTTGATTTACTCCCAAATAGTTGTTCACTATTTTGGTTGTTATCGATCTCCTAATTAACAATATCACTCTCCTATTTTGGTTCTTACTTCATCGTTCCTTGTTTTCTACAATTTGTTTTACTGCTTTTAAAACTGATATCATTTTTTGTTATTTTTTATTTGAAAATTGATTTTTTCTTAAAAAAATAAGTTTTATTATTTTTTAAATCTATTTTATTTTTGAAATATGTATTTTTTTGTAATATATATTTTTTAGACGAATAATTGTTTTTCCATGAATCTCCATAAAGTCGACAATGAATTTCTGTTTGAAAAGACTATAAATTCAAAATTCGGAGTTTTTTTATTTGAAAATTATTTATTTTTTAAAAAATAAGTATTCTTATTTCTTAATTTTTTTTGTTTTTGGAATATGTATTTTTTTGTTATATGTTTTCTTAGACTAATAAGTATCAATTATTTAATAGTAATACCTGTTTCATACATATTTTATATAATGTTTAAAAAAACAGACATCAAAAAGTTTGAAAACCTGTTTAATACTAGATTTAATACTAATATTATACATAAAAATTCAAACTGAATAAATCACTTCACTGTCAAAATCAGAATTTAAAAGTTTTCATGAAACAGTTGCAAAAAATTAAGTAAAAATATTCAAAAATAAATAAATAATTTGCAACCTAATTGCGACATCTTCTATGTCTATTTATTCACTCTTGGGGTCTTGGTTTGGGTCCTTTGAAACTTCTCCATACCCGGAACAACTTCTCTTTTAATACGTGGTCCACCAAGTTTGCTTGCAACAATGCTGATCACCTCAATTTCGCTAATTGTTTCGTCACTTTATTTTGATGTTGCATACTCCCAAAGTATGGATACAAAAATTACAATCTTCATATCAAAATCATACCAACTTATAACCAACAGTTAGAATATATAATTGGTATATAATGGACTTCAATGGTTCAATAAACAATATAAACAAACTCATCTTATGTATACAATGAATATATAACTAGAATTCTATGGTACAACAAATATTGATGCAAAACTACAATACTCATACCAAAATTGTACCAACTTATAACCAATAATTTGTGTATATGATCTATATGTAAATAGACTTCAATGGTTCACAAACTCAATTTTGATATATAATCATTGTATAACTTTGTTTCTATGGTACAATAAATAAGAAAAAAATCATATATAATTACATATCAAGTTCATACCAAATTATTTAATTCATATCAAATTACATATCAAATTCATACCAAATATCACAAACAGGTTGTGCATTATATAGGTTATGTATATAATGAGTATGTAACTAGACTATGGATATAAAATTAAAAACTTCACACCAAATTCATAAAAAAAAAAAAACAATAGGATGTGTATATAATGGGTATGTAAACTGGACTTTCATGGTACACAACCTCTCACTCCACATATTAAATTCATACCAAATTACAATCTAATATCACCAATAGATTGTGCATTATGTAGGTTGTATAAATAACGAGTATGTAATTGAACTATGAATACAAAATTTAAAACTTTATACCAAATTCATATCAAACATTCTTTGCTCTTTTACGTGAAATTTGTTGTACAAATGTCACGATCCCGACCCGCCGTAACTGGCATCCACACTAACCCTCCGGTGGGAGAATCATCCTTACAATCCAAGCTATCACATTCGTGAGATATAACAGTTAAAGATTTACGGAAGCAAGAATAAATCAAGAAATAATACTGAGTCCTCTTAAACTCGAAAACAATCTAAACAACAACTAAAAATGCGGAAAACATCCTAGGAACTGAAAATCATCCGTACCAAAACTCTAACTCAACATCAACATAAGAAAGGGGAACACCCTCCAAAATGAATATATAAAACAAAAATAGTGTTTGAAATCTTAGTCCTGGAAAAAGGACTAGAACAAAGAAGAGTCCACGACAGCTTGAAATAAACAGTTCACCCTTAAACTCGAACAAGTCTCACTCTTCTAAATGAGGTCTCTCCGCAACCGGTTGAATATGCCCTGTACTCAACAAAGGCAGGGCAAATGTAGTATCGGTACACAAAACAACAGTGTACTGGTACGATCACGCGATTAGCCAGTAAGCAGATCATAGACAAGTAAATTCAACATAACAAACATACACATATACAAAATAGGTCAACCAATCTCATCTTCAATCATATTCAGCAAGATCACAGTTAAATATCTTCAACATGCTATAACTTCATACAAGGGTCCTCTTAGGGGACCTACAAATAATCAACTTTGTATCGGAACGTGACACTCGATCCAAATATGTGTCGGAATGTGATATCCAATCCAGTTTATATATTGGAACTTAACACCCAATCCAGATTATATGTTGGAATGTGACACTCGATCCAAACATAGCACAATCACAAATACATTCAGTATTTACAACATTCTATTTACCAAGAACACGTTCATCACAAAAGAGGCCAGCAAGTGATCATTTCACATATAATCTAGCATGTTTCCCTATTCATATTCATATAGGCATGTCACAAAGCAATTTAACAAGTATATGAAATACGTACGGAAAACAAGACCATCACCTACCTCAAATTCAAGCTTCAACAACCTTACAGTCCAAGAGCTTTCCCTTTTCAGGTTCGTTCCTCTGGTCTAGAAATAGTAAATACATATAAAGTATCAACACAATGGACTAACTATAATGAAAAATAACACAATTCTCATCCTAGGATAAACCCATGATCCTAACCCCACCCTAGGGCTATTTTCCACATTAGTTTTTAGTTCAAACCCTCCCCCAATGATTACCAACCATAGTTTCTAGGATCTAGGAATCAAAGGATGAATTTAGGGAGTAAAATCCTTACCTTAAGGTAGAAATCCATGGGAAATTGACGGAATTCGCCCTAGGCCGCCTCTGAAGTCTTAGGAACTGGTTTTGCAGAAATAGACCATTTTGGGTTTTGCTGACTTAAGTCTCGCAACTATCCCACTCTGGCGGGACCATCTCGCTTTGGCGGGCTGCTCGAAGTCTGAGATCCAAGCCTCCATTTCACAAGACACTCTCTTTGTATTAAATTATATCCCTCACACCAAATTTGATTCCGGGAGTTTTACTCACTCAAATACGATTTTGCAAAGTTGTAAATATTCCATATCGCCTTGGCTATCAGCTTATCCAAATAAATCTGATATTCGATCTCCCACCATTCACACAATAACCCTAGACCTCACCTAACTCAGAATTCGTCCAAGTCTGGTTTAGGCTAAATTTTTCCGAAGTTACAACCCGAAGTTTTCTGGCCTGAAATCCTTTTCCATTGGCCTATTCCTAACGATGGGGATAGGTCATTATAATAAATACTAATTTATCCATCACTCATCCCCGAGTGACTAACTAAGGAAAATAGGGCTAAAGTAGAGATAGAGTAGTACCCGTTTCATCGAACAGTTGAGGATACTTGTCCCGCATGTCCTTTTAAGTCTCCCAAGTAGCTTCCTCCATCAAGCGATGTTTCCATTGCACCTTGACCATATTGATATCTTTATTCCTCAGCTACTAGACGTCATGATCAAGAATTACAATTGGCTCTTCCTCATATTGAAGTTTCTTGTCTAATAACACCGAGTCCCATTTAATGATGTAGTCTCCATCCCCATAGTACTTCTTCAGCATTGATAGATGGAACAATGGGTGTACCCTAGACAAGTTGGGTGGTAAGGACAATCTATACGTCATTGGCCCTACACAGTCAAGAATCTCAAAAGGGCCAATATAGTGAGGACTGAGTTTACCCTTCTTGTCGAATCTCATCACCCCTTTAATGGATGACACTTTTAGAAGTACTTGCTCACCAGCCTCGAATGTCATATCCCTTACCTTACGGTCAACGTACTCTTTTTGATGATGTTACGATCCCAACCTGCCGTGACTAGCATTTACACTAACCCTCTAGTGGGAAAACCATTTTTACAGCCCAAATTATCAAACTTATGAAATAAAATAGTTAAAGACTTGCGGAAGCAGGAATAAAATCATAATAAGACTGAGTTCCCATAAACTCAGCAAAATAATTTAAATATCAAACAAAATATGGAAACATCCTAGGAACTGAAAGTCATCCATATAAAAACTCTAGCCAAATGTCAATATAAGAAAAGGAAAACACTCCCCAAAGAGGTCATACTATTAAACGATTGTCTGAACATCTGAGTCTTGAATGAAGGACTTAGACAATGAGAAAATCTACAGCACTATGACCGAGTAGTGCACCCTTGGACTTTGAACAAGCTTCTACTCTTCTAAACAAGGTCTTTCCGCAACCAACTGAATATGTCATGTACTCAACAAAAGGCAGAGCAATAGTAGTATCAATACACAAAAATAATGGTGTACTGGTAGGATTATGCGGTTAGCCAGTAAGCAGATCATAGATAAATAAATTCAACACAATAAGCATATACATATACAGTATAAGTCTACTAATCTCAAGATCAACCATATTCAGCAATATCACAACACAATATCTTTCACATGCTATAATTTCACACAAGGGTCCTCTCAAGGGACCTACAAACAATCAACTTTGTGTCAGAACGTGACACTCGATCTAAATATGTGTCGAAATGTGACACTAATCTAATTATATATTAGAACGTGATACCCGATCAAATTATATGCCAGAACGTAACACCTGATCCAAACATACCATAATGACATATACATTCAGTATTTACAACATTATACCACCAAGAATAGGTTAATCACAAACACAGGCCAGCAAGTGATTATTTCACACATAATCTTAGCATGTTTCCCTATTTATATATACATATGCATATCATGAAGCAATTTAATAATTATATGAAACACATACGGGAAACAAAACCATTACATACCTCAAATTCAAGCTTCAACAACCTTATAGTGTAAGAGCTTTCCCTTTCCGGGTTTGTTCTTTTCGTTCTTGGTCTAGAAATGGTAAATACATATAAAGGATTAACATAATGGCATAACTATCATGAAAATAACACAATTCTCATCCTAGGACAAACCCATGATCTTAACCCCACCCTAGGTCTATTTCCCACCATTAGTTTTCAGTTCAAATATTTCCTCAATGATTACCAAATATTTCCCTTACTAAGTTTATCCCCAATGACTCTACTTTTCCAGCTTCAAACCATCCTATGGGAGACCTGCATCCCCTCCCATAAAGGGCTTTAAATAGTACCATCTCGATAATAGAGTGGTAACTATTGTTATAGAAGAACTCACACTTGGGCAAAAACTTATCCCAATGCCCCTCGAAAGTCGATCACACATGCCTTCAACATGTCTTCCAGCACTTGTATAGTCCTTTCTAATTGCCTGTTTGTCTGTGGATGAAAAGAAGTGCTGAAAGTAAGTTGAGTGCCCAACTCTTCATGCAACTTTCCCTAAAATTTGGAAGTGAACTATGTACCACGGTTTGAAATGATAGAAAGGGTCACTCTGTGCAGCCTTACTATCTTTTTCACATAAATCCTGGCCAGCTGTTGTGCATTGTAATCTACTCTAACCAGAATAAAGTGTGCTGACTTTGTTAACCTGCAACCATCACCCAAATGGAGTTATACTTCCCCAAAGTCACGGGAAGTCCCACCACGATGTCCATGGCTATTCTCTCCTATTTTTATTCTGGAATGGGGATTCTTTGAAGCAAGCCCGCAGGTCTTTGGTACTTACATTTCACCTATTGGCAATTCTGACACTTGACTACATATTCAGCTGTGTCTTTCTTCATACTAGGCCACCAATATAACCATTTCAAGTCTTGATATATCTTAGTCACTCCTGGGTGAATAGAGTATCATGAACCATGAGATTCAGACAAGATTTTCTGAATTAGTCCATCTACTCGAGGAATACATATCCGTACCCTAAAGTGAAGCACCCCACCTACATCAAGTGTTGAGTCTTGAGCCTTGCCAATCCACATTTTTCCTCCAATTTCATTTAAGTTAACATCTTCAAACTGCTTGGTCTTTATCTCTTCTATAAAAGTGGGCCTTAGATTAACTCCGTCCATTATCCCACCTTTCTGAGATGCCTAGTCTCATGAACCTAGCCTCCAAGGCCTGAAGTTCTCTATCCAGGGGCCACATAAGGGCTCCCAAATAATCTAGACTACCCATGCTAACCAGTTTTTGGCTTAATGCGTCTTACACCATATTAGCTTTACCTGGATAACACTGGATAGTAACATCATAATATTTCAGCAACTCTATCCACCTTCATTAAATTCATGTCTTTCTAGGTGAACATGTGCTATAAGCTGTGGTGATTAGTAAATATCTCACACTTGATGCCATACAAATAATGTCTCTAGATTTTCAATGCAAACACTACCCCTGCCAACTCTAAGTCATGAGTCGGGAAGTTTCTCTCATGAACCTTCAATTGTCCCAAAGCAAATGCTACAACATTCTTATCATGTATCAACACAGCACCCAAATCAGAATGTGAAGTATCATAATAAATAATAAAGTCTTTACTTTCGACCGGCAGGATCAAAATTAGTGTTAGGGTCAGAAAAGTCTTCAAGTTTTGGAAGATCTCTTCACACTTGTCAGTCCACTCGAATGACACCTCCTTTTTAGTTAGCTTGGTCAAGAGAGTAGCAATAGAAGTAAAGTTTTTCACAAACTGGCGATAATAACTGGCAGTCCAATAAAATTTCTAACCTCGGTTATGGAACTAGGCCTAGACCAGTTCTTAACTGCCTCAATTTTTGGTGGGTCCACCATTACCCCTTCTTTTGAAATAACATGACCTAAAAAGGCAATTAAAGGTAGCCAAAATTCATACTTAGACAATTTTGCATACAACTTTTGTCTTTCCAAAATACCTAAAATAATTCAAAGATAATCTGCATGTTCTTGTTCACTTTTTGAATATACCAATATATCATCTATAAACACTATTAAGAACGAATCCAAGAATGGCTTGAACACCACATTCATCAAATTTATAAAGGCTGCAGGTGCATTGGTCAACCCAAAGGACATCACCAAAAATTCATAGTGCTCATACCTAGTTTTAAAAGCTGTTTTGGGCACATCCTCAGGCCTAATTTTCAACTGATGATACCCAGACTTGAAATCAATCTTGGAGAAGACTGAAGTACCTTGTAACTGGTTAAAAAGGTCATTAATATGAGGCAAATGATATTTATTTATGATGGTGACTTTATTAAGTTGTCCGTAGTCAATGCACATTCTCATACTACCATTTTTTTCTTGACAAACAACATTGGAGAACCCTAAGGGAAAGCACTAGGACGAATGAACCCCTTATCAAGAAGCTCTTGAATTTGAGTCTTAAGCTCTCTCAACTCTGTCGGAGCCATAAGGTAGTGAGAAATGGAAATTGGAAGAGTACCTAGCTCTAAGTCAATGCAGAAATTTATATCTCGATCAGGAGGCATACCAAGCAAGTTTGAAGGGAATACTTCCGAAAATTCACACACTACTGGAGTAGACTCAATAGTAGAAGATTCTACATCCACATTCTGGATATGGGCCAAATAGGCCAAACAACTCTGTCCTACCATTTTTCTAGCTTGGAGAAAAGATATGACCTTAGTTGGATTAGGCTTGTACACCCCTTCCCACTCTAGCCTTGCCTTCCCCGGGATCTCTAGAGCCACAATTTTTGCATTGAAATTAAGTACAACAAAGTAGGGGGACAATCAAGTCATGCCTAAGATCACATCAAAATTTGTCATGTCTAAGATCACTAAGTCAACCCAAGTTTAGTATTCCATAAACACAACAAAACAACCACGATACACATGGGTGACTATGACTGACTCTCCAATAAGGGTAGAAACATGAACATGGGCATCTAGTATATCACACAGTGTATCAAAATCCAAGGCATATTTCACAGACACATAATAATAAGTGGAACCCGGATCAAACAAAACAGTAGCCATTGGGTCACAGACAAGAATAATATATGTGATCACTATGTCAGACGCCTTTGCCTCGATCTTGCTGGAAAAAGCATAAAACTGAGCCCGATCATCCTAACGGGATACCTCCCTGCCTAGTTGGGCTTCTCTTTGACCTGCACTATCATTACCTCGGCTTCCACGTCCTCTCGAGTTTCCTCCTCGCCCACCGTGTAGACGTCCTCTGCCATTGCTCCTCCCAGCTACTGGTACTAATGTTCGAGCCTACTTGGGTACTGAAACTGTCCCGCAAGGGTGAAGACAATCCCTCTATATATGTCTCGACTCTCCATAATTAAAATAGCCACGATCAAAAGACGGGTGGCTACCCAAGAATGATGCTTCCTGACCCTCATGGGCCGAATGCTGTTGCTGAATATCTAAAAAGCTGTTAGTAAAAGCGGGCAGCACTAACTAAATTGGCCGAGCTATAATCACCAGCCTGCCTGACCCTTTGAAATAGGATCCCCAAAAATTACCTGTGCTATTGAGCCTTTTAGCCAAAGCTTTGGCTTGCCCATCTCTTCTCACACGTTCAACCTTCTTCACAAATTCCATAACTTTGTTGAAATTCCTGCCTGACGAAGTCATATGGACGGACAGTACCTACAACTCGGGGTTCAAACCCTTCACGAACAACTTGATCCTCTCCTCCTCTGTGGTGACCAGCTGAGTGGCATATCTAGACAACACATGAAACTTGGCCTCATAAGTAGCCACTGATAACCTCCCTGCTCTAGGGTCATAAACTTATCTTTCTTTCTGTCCCTCAAAGTATGGGGAATATACTTTTATAGGAATATGGCATGAAATTGAACCCGGGTGAGTGGGGGAAATCCTGACGAGCGACATTCTACATAGGTCCTCCACTACTACTTGGATTCGCCCTACAGCTGAAATGTTACAAACTCCACTCTATGTTGGTGCACTATACCCAGCTTGTGCAACCTCTCACAACAATTAAGAATAAACTCATAAGCATTTTCACTTTCAGTCCCATGGAAAATCGGAGGTTTGAGTTTAGGAACTTGATGAGTATGTCATGCTCTGTATCGGTCATTACTGGACCCATGAGTAGTTTGGAGAAGGCATCAGTGCCTACCATCTCATCTGCTATTCGAGCTGCAGTAGCAATAGGACAAGCAACTTGAGTTGGTGTTGTAGGCATGGTGGGAATGGCTCCAGTGTCGGCCAACCCACTCAAGAAGGCCATGATCTGGTGAGCTAGTATGGGGTCTAAAGGAGAAATACCAGCAGCTACAGTCTGGGTTTCCTCCTTCTGTTCAGCATGCTCTTCTTCCTCTCTACCTTCTACCTCTCCCTCTAACTTATTCTGGGGAGCAGGAGGGGCCTTACCTATTAGCACCTCTTCAATAGGAACTTCTACCCTGGCGGGTGATTCTCTCCCTCTGCCCCTGCCTCGTCTTCCTCGCCTACCTCTTTCTCTACTACACCCTCGAACGACTGACTCTTCCTCTGGTTCCACTAGAGCTACGGGCCTTACACCGTTATAGAAAGTATTGACCATCTGCAGAAAAGATAGTGAAAGAGGTTAGATACCAATTTGGATCACCAGATACTAGTTGGAATCAAGTTATAGCATAAAGGAATAAAGACAATGAAACCTTTCCTAAAATCTTGTAGCCTCTCGAAGAAAAGTAAATATGTCTCCATACCATTCCAAAAGACTCTACTAAACTCGTTTTGGTACGACAAGATCAACGAACCTAGTCTCTGATACCAACTTTATCACAACTCCGATCCTCCTTGACTGACACCCACGTTAACTCTCCGATGGTAAAACCATCTTTACAGCCCAAGCTATCACATTTGTGAGATATAATAGTTAAATATTTGTGGAAGAAGGAATAAATTAAGAAATAATATTGATTCCCCCAAAACTTAGAATATAATCCAAACAATAACTAAAAATGAGGAAAATATCCTAGGAACTAAAAATCGACCGTACCAAAACTCTAACCCAACATCAGCATAAGAAAGGGGAAAACCCCCAAAAATGAAGACATAATACAAAAATAGTGTAATCTTAGTCTTGGAAAAAAGACTAGAACAAAGAAGAGTCCACGGCAGTTTGAAATAAACAACTCACCCTTAAACTCGAACAAGTCTCACTCTTCTAAACGAGGTCTCTCCATAGCCGGCTGAATATGCCTTGTACTCAATAAAGGCAGAGCAAGTGTAGTATCAGTACACAAAACAACAGTGTACTGGTACGATCACCCGATTAGCCAGTAAGCGGATCATAGACAAGTAAATTCAACATAACAAGCATACACATATATAGAATAGGTCAACCAATCTCATCTTTAATCATATTCGGCAAGATCACAGTTAAATATCTTAACACGCTATAACTTCACACAAGGATCCTCTCAAGAGACCTATAAACAATCAACTTTGTGTCAGAACGTGACACCCGATCCAAATATGTTTCAGAATGTGACACCCAATCCAGTTTATTTATTGGAACTTAACACCCAATCCAGATTATATGTTGGAATGTGACACTCGATCCAAATATACCACAATCACAAATACATTCAGTATTTATAACATTCTATTTACCAAGAACACGGTTATCATAAAATAGGCCAGCAAGTGATCATTTCACGCATAATCTAACATGTTTTCCTATTCATATTCACATAGGCATGTCATGAAGCAATTTAACAAGTATATGAAACACATACAAGAAACAAGACCGTCACCTACCTCAAATTCAAGCTTCAACAACCTTACAGTCCAAGAGCTTTCCCTTTTCAGGTTCGTTCCTCTGGTCTAGAAATAGTAAATACATATAAAGTATCAACACAATGGACTAACTATAATGAAAAATAACACAATTCTCATCCTAGGATAAACCCATGATCCTAACCCCACCCTAGGGCTATTTTCCACATTAGTTTTTAGTTCAAACCCTCCCCCAATGATTACCAACCATAGTTTCTAGGATCTAGGAATCAAAGGATGAATTTAGGGAGTAAAATCCTTATCATAAGGTAGAAATCCATGGGAAATTGATGGAATTCGCCCTAGGTCGCCTCCTGAAGTCTTAGGAGCTGTTTTTGCAGAAATAGACCATTCTGGTTTATTCTGACTTAATCTTGCGACTGTCCCGCTCTGGCGGATTGCATGGAAATAGAGAGCTTAGATTCTGAGCTCCAAGCCTTCATTTCACAACACATTCCCTTTTCAAAACGTATTAAAATATACCCTTTAAGCCAAATTTGATTTTGGAAGTTTTACTCGTCCGAATGCGATTCTGTGAAAGCGTAAATACTCTGTATTGCCTTGGCTATTAGCTTATCCAAATAAATCTGAGATTCGATCTCCCACCGTGTGAGTATCGCCTTGGCTATCAGCTTATCCAAATAAATCTGATATTCGATCTCCCACCATTTACACGATCACCCTAGACCTCACCTGACTCAGAATTCGTCCAAGTCTGGCATAGGCTATTTTTTTTTGAAGTTACTATCCAAAATTTTTTAGCCCGAAATACTTTCGCATTGTCCTATTCCTAACGGCGGAGACATGTCGTTACAACAAAATTCCACTCGAAGTTTGAATCTTCTCTTGTAGTAGAGACTACCATCTTACTCTTTTTTTTACCCTTTTGATTTGTTAAATTTATTTCAATTGCAACATTATCACATTCACCAACTCTTTTTGTCAATTTGGATATTCTAATATTAGTATCGTTGATTATAGTGTTGACACCCAATTTTGATCCTCTACAACACAAATTAGTTATCGAGTTTCTTTGAATTTCGAACATTTTAAAATAATTAGCTTTTATAAAAAATAAAGATATTTTCATGTTATTCTTAACTTTTTTTATTTTTTTTTAAATTTTAGTATAATATACATATTTTTATATAACTATATCTTTAATTACTATTTATGTAGTTATTCGAAAATCAACTCAAAAAGATTTCATTTTTAACTAAATACAATGTTAGTTAGGTTAGTTTAATTATAGTTTGCATTTTTGAAAATTTTAGTTTTTTCAAAAAAAAAAAACAATCTCCCACATCGAAAATTGCATGAAAATTTGAACTTTTTGGAGCCTATATAAAGACTCATATTCTTATTAAGAAGAGAGAAGAAATGAGAGATTTTTTAGCCACCCCAAAGTTAGAAATTTTCTTAACTTGGCTAGGATTTTTGACTTTTGTTTTCAGCTAAAAAGTTGTAAAAATTTCTAGCTTTCAATCTATATTTTTCTTCAAGGAAAATAGGAAATTGAAATCGAAATTTAGGCTAAGAACAGTGTTCTTATAACACCGAACCCATAAAGGTTCGAGTCTAAATTTTTAATCTTTTCTTTTTTGTAGATTGGAGTTCCATCAAGCTCTTGAGTGGTGGTGAAGTTGTATTCCGCTCATCGTCTTCAGTCTCGCTGCCCGAAAAGAGGTAAAAAAAAAATTCTCAACTTTATTTTATTTAATTATTTCATGTTTTGTATTTAGTTGATTCGTAGTTTTATTTTTTTTAGTTAACATGTAATAAGAATAATTAGATTAATGATATAAATTTCTTATAGTTAGCATGTGTTGGGATTTATTAGCTATCATGTGTTAGGATTATTTCATGAAAGATCTTAGTTTTGTTCATTATTTTTCCAAATAGTTTTCTTTGATAATATAGATTTTCATGTTTTTAATTTTTTCTTTTAACATGATTTAGATAACAAAAATATGCTTAAAGTTATTATTTAATTAGAACTTTCATGGCCTAATTGATTTAATTCTTTCTTTAAAATTTGAGCTAGTATAGCGTATATATTAAATCTGTGTTCTTCAGTTACTTGAATATATTTTTTCTTTTCTTTTCTTTGTCTACATATATACATGTAATTAGTCATTTCTAGGATGTCCATCAATTTAATAACTTAAAATATCAGGATATATTCCTTGGTTTAGCTTAAAATAAGTAAATATTTATGTAATTATATTTTGGTGCATGTGATATCAATTCGAGTCCATCTTTGGACTCCATCCTTGCATATAATTGAGTTTTGAGTCTCCCATCATCTTACTCGAATTACTGGACAGTTGATAAATAGAAAGGAAAGTAATATTCATGATTTGAATATTGATATTAGGCTGTATTGTAACACCCCGGATTTTTTTCCGCCAAAATTCAAGCCATTCTTCATGTACGTGTAGGATCGAACTCGGTGACTCCTAGTGGTATATATGAGTTAGGATCAATTCCTAAGTATTTGAAGTGTATTAGATGTGATTTAGGGTCATAAGGTAACCCTAGAACAAAGCCGAGTCCAAAGAATTAGGTTCGCCTAAGTTTACGAATGAGTTTGTATAAGGTTCAACTTCAAACGACCATAACTCCTAGAATACAATGCATTGGGTGGCCCATCACCTATCAAATTAAAGATCTTTGAGTCTTCTTTCCAACATCACCAAGATTGCATTTTTCTGAGTTCGGAATCAAAAGTTATGATTGGTCGAACAGAGAGGTCCGCGACAGGTCCGCGTCGCGGACCTGAAGCGAACTTTGACGAATTTTTCAGATTTCACTTTTTTGACGAACAGAAAGGTGCGCGACACGTCCGCGTCGCGGACCTGTCGCGGACTTGTCCAATTTTCCAGATTTTAGAGGGGTATTTAGGGAAAATTATCTAATACCTATATATACAACTTGGATGCGTTTTGGACCATATTTTTCAGTCTTTTGCCTCTCCAAAGAACCCTAATCTTCATCCCCTTCTCTCTCAAATTATCTCCAACAAGGTTTGCCCTTAAAACTCAAGGATTCAAGCTTTCCATTGAAGACCTAACATCAAGGTTTCTTCAACATCTACTTTAAGGTATGTAAGGCTAACCTAAAATATGGATTGAGTTCTTCCATATGCCCATTGATGTGTTGGATAGGAGTTGTGAAGAATTTGAACCTTCTAGGAAGATTTTCCTTGAAATTTACCTAAACCCTAGAATATTTTCATATGCTAGAAATTGATGGATGATTTTAATGACTTGAGTTACTAAATAGTTATCTTTCATATTATTGACTACAAATGGATCTTTGGATATAAATTAATATGTATTGATGGTATTCTTGAGTTGCATTTTGTTGAGAGTATGGATTCATGTTTCCTTCACATGAACCCAAGATGAGATTTCTTTTTGGTCATAATTTGTCTTGAGTTTGAGATGGATGGTTTGGGTATATGTGTTGATTGGAATGAAAAGAATGAATTGGAATAGTTATGAATGTGAATGGCATAAAAAGAATTAAAACGTTGGTAGAGCTAGAATGTCACTTTTGTTTCTATAAATGGATGTAGAATTAAATAAGGATTTTAGAGTTGATGTTTGATGATGATGTGATGATGATATTTGATGATGATGTGAATGATGATATTTGATGATGATGTGAATGATGATACTTGACGATAATGTGAATGAAGATGCTATGTTGATAAGGATGTTGTGTGATGAAGTAGATTGGAGTCTAATGTAATTATGTGAAATGTGATTTGGATAATTTGATTGATTGGAGTCTTATGAGCATTTTGAAAATAAATGATCTCTTGAGAAGGAGTTTTAAATAAATGATTGTGAGCATTGTTGCATAAACTATTTATATGCTATTTTGAGTTTTAAAGAATGATTATTTCCATCTATGATTTTAAAAAAAGAGTTTAAGCATGAGTTGAGTTTGAGAAGTCTTTTAATTAGTTTTGAACATGAGTATTTTGAGTATAAATGAGTTGAGCATTTTTACTTTAAAAATGTCGATTTTTGATATTGAGTTGAGATTGTATAAATTTTAAAGAGAAGAGTTTGATGATTTGAGATGAGTCGATTTGAAAAGAGTCCAATGAGACTAAATGAGTTGATTTGAAAAGAGTCCAATGAGACTAAATGAGTATTTTGAGTATTTTACTCACTTGATAGATATGAGCATATTGAGTCTTGGGAGGAGTATCGAGAACCGAATTGGATAAGAGTATAGTCCCTACTCGAACCAATAAACTACGTCGCCAAACGTAGGAGGGGATTAAACCATTAAAGTCGGATGCTTCCCATGGGATCGAACCGTTAAAGTCGGATGTTTCCTATTTTATTGTCCTGACATGATAGGACTTGATTGGTTATGGATCCACAATTGATTGATCGTTCATACCCTGGCAAAGTATGGACGGACGTGGCAACAACGTCGGATTGTTGTACTATCACTCGCTCATATGGTGATAGTTATCGGTTAGAGAAACTCCTAATTGAATGGATTGTGCTTGATATGATTGGTTTGATGGTGATTGTAGATGATTGAGTTGAATTGTAAAACATTGCATAATTTAATTTGCATATTTATGGAGTTGAGTCCTTTGAGTTGATTATTGAGTTGATGGTATATGACTGGATTGGATTAGACGATATGTGATTGGATTGGGTTAGATGAATTGTGATTAGATTGGATTGGATCGGATTGTACATGATTGAAAGGGATCGAATTGTAAATGATTTGATTGAACTGTATTATACATAATTGGATTGGATTGTATGGTATATGATTGGTCTCTGTCTAAACTGTATTCTTACTTTAGACTTATAACGCCTTATTTGAGTCTCTCTTATCTTTCTGATTTGAGATATGTGGACCGATGTTATTCTTCCTTGAGGTATGTTCCATTCTGCCATATTACATACTCGTACATTTCATGTACTGACGTCCATTTAGACCTGCATTGTTTCATGATGCAGAGACAGGGAGATTGTCAATAGGAGCATCATTGGGGATCTATTCGCACTCAGCGTATTGGTGAGTCCTCCCCTACATTCGGAGGACACCGCTTATGTATTCTTGCGTCGAGTTAGCCCTTTTCATTTTGATTTGAGGTAGTCATGAACATGTCATTGGCACCAATTAGATAGTAGTGATAGAGGCTTCATAGACTAGATAGTGATGGGTCGATTGAGTATTTCTTTCCTTGAATTATTCATGTCAAACTATTTTTAATGATAAATATTGGAGTTGATTTGTTGGCCCATGGCCTTTATTCCTTGAGTTAGATAGATGATTTGAGTTGCCCGTCGAATATTCTCTTTATTTTAAGTCTTCCGCTAATTGAATGGATGAACGGATGTCTGATCAGGCTATGTGGTTCGCTTGGGAGCCAGAAATGGTTTCTGAGTGCCGATTACGTCTAGGGTACCCTCCCAGGGCGTGACATGTATACACGGAATACAGGTGGGAAACAGTGTCATATACACTGATATACAGTATCTATACAGTCTGATATGCAAGAAAACAATGTTGTATACACTGATATACAGTGATATACAACATATACAAAAAACAAACAGGTGGTATACATTGTTTATACAGTTTGATACATAAATAATATTGTATACACTGTATACAATGAATTTACAGTATACACAATTGCAATATACATTGAAATTGTGCTTAAGGCCCAAAACGCAAATGACCCAACAGCTTAGTCCAAGCGTACAAAAACTAAGTGTCGGGCTATATTTTCATGTGTTATTTATTATTTATTTATATTGATTCGGATTGTAATAATTTATTTACTTATGTTATTTATGCTTGCTTAGATATTAATTTTAATTTGTTTTAACTTAATTAGATTTTCCTAAAGATAAACCAATTCATGTTAATTTATTCTTTAAATAATTTTCTACCTTTACTTAGTCATTTGATAAACTTTTTACTTTTTTTATAGACATGTATATTCTTTTCTAATGTTTAAATTTGATCATTTATCTAAAAAACATAATAAAAATAATAATTTTAAAATCTTTTTTTCCTTTTAAATTAATATTTTTCAAAAGTTAGTCAAATAATTTTTTAAATCGTCGGATAACCGCGCGTTAGCGGTCAATTTGAATGCTTAACACCTTCTCAAAATGAATATAAGAACCTCGTACCTTTTTCTCTAAATTTTTAAGACTTAAATTTGTTAGGTTCTTTTAATTAAGTTTTTTTTAATTTCTTTAAAAAATTAAGTGACGACTCTTCTTTTCTAAAATTGATTTTTTCTCTATAAAATTGAAATTAATTTTAAACTATATTTTTTCAACATAACACATAACACAAAAAATACACACCAAAAGAAAAATACAAGCAATTAATATATGAAAAAGTCCAGAACAATACATTAAATCACTACACATTAGAGTCACAAGTTAAAATACCTGGAAAAGATATAAATTTCCCCCATGAAGTTGGACCGAAAAGTCAGTTACATATATAAATTATCATGGCAACCTATTACACACCTAAACTATCTAAAAGTGAAATTATTATCCCCTGACGTGGCAAAAAGAAAGCACGCCAGATTCTGTAAAGTAAAAAAAATATTAAAAAAAAATAATCACCCACCGCACATTCTTTCTTCTTTACATCCACCTCAATTTACTGTCATTTTAAATCTTGATTTTTTTTCTTCAAAACCAAGTAAAAAAATTTAAAAAACAAAATCACCCCACTCCCACATCCTTTCTTCTTCACACCACCTACCCTCTTCTTCTTTACACCCACCTCTATTTATTCCCCATTTTGAATCTTGTTTTTTTTTTTTCAAAATTCATTAAGAAGAAGAAGAATTATTCTCCCCATTTTGGTGGAGAAGACGATTGGAGTTTGGGGAGGGGGGGGGGGTCGGATGGGTGGTTAATAATTAATTAGGAGTTAATTAGTATAAGATATAATTAATAAAAGAAAAGTTAATTAGTAAAGAAAACAAATATATAAAAAATCGGATGGATAGTTAATAATTAATTAGGAGTTAATTAGTATAAAATAAAATATAGTTAATAAAAGAAAAGTTAATTAATAAAGAAAAGAAAAGAAAAGAAATATAAAAAATTGAATGGGTGGTTAATAATTGATGGGTAGTTAATAATTAATTAGGAGTTAATTAGTATAAAATATAGTTAATAAAAAAAAAGTTAATTAATAAAGAAAAGAAAAGAAATATAAAAAATTGGATGGGTGGTTAATAATTAATTAGGAGTTAACTAATATAAAATATAGTTAATAAAAAAAAAGTTAATTAATAAAAAAAAATTAAAAAAATTATAATTTCTGATGTAGCGATGATGTGACGCCACATGACAGCGAGTGTAATACGCCACATACTATCAGAATGATGTTATAATTTAAGTGTATAACTGATTTTTCGATACAGAAGAAAATATGTCTTTCTCCTTAGAATAATACCTGTGTTCCATACATATAAAAATGTATGCCGAAAATGGCATGTTGCATAGCAGAAAGATATACTCTTTCACTACATCACTTAAGGAATTCCCTGCAAAAAGGAGTGTAGTAATGGACCCAAAAGAAAGGATCCATTAGCTTAAATAAGGAGATTTTGACCAGATTATCAACTGATTCAACTAAGGAAAAATTATTTAATTGAGTGTTTTTTAAAAATTAATTACTGATTTTAGTGATATTTTTTATTTAATACAATTTATAGCAATACATAGCATAAATCTACACTTGTATTAAAAGTGAATTATCCATACAATATAAATGTATTATAAGTGTTTTAAAATATATATTATGTTTGTGTTGTAAGAAATTGACATAATGTATTATAAATCTATTAAAGTAAGTGATAAATGTATTATTTATCTATAAAACTTGTATTATATATGTTTTATAAATAGTTCTTTGCAATATGTATTAAAACTATATTATAAATGTTCAGTAAATTTTTTTTTATTGCTATAAATGATAAATATTTTCTTAATATTGTATATTTATGTAACTTTCCCTTCAACGAATACTGATATTTGAGTGAGTAACTCAAATTTTGGTGGATCGATCAACCCATTGCTTTGTTCTTCGATTAATCTAGGGCTCTTTTTAGGAGTAAGAAAATTTTTAATTTTTTTAGGCATAATATCAAAAGCAAAACGAAATAATAAAAAAAAAAAAAATGAGTTGAAGAAGAAGATAACTATGGAGAAGATGATGTGGAGAGAGGTTTACTGGTTCTTAGCTTTTTAAATGATGTGTGGCAGTATAATTAAATTCCTAGATTGTAGTAAAGGATTTACTCACATTGAATGTCCCCCTATTTTTTCTCTTACATTTAATGAATGTTAATAATTAATAATTTAATTTAATTCAAATCTGTTAGGACCCTGTAATTAAACCTTTATTCTTAGTCATTATAAAATAATACATTTATAAGATGTAATATATACTTTTAAATAAATATATGGTATGATTTTTTATTAAAGATATTATTATTGTTATGTTATTAATTGATAAATCTTAACTTCCGTCTTATCTCGATGCGTATATTTTACATAATAATATATATCTATCTATACTATATTAAAAGAATGAAGTTTTTTAAAATATTGATTGAACTTTTTGTCTTTCATTAAAAAAAACTTTATTTTAGATAAAATCGTCTTTTTACCATTCTCCTTCAATTGTTATATCATTATTTTAGTAATATTAAATATTAATTATAATGAATATAATAAAAATTAAATAGAAAAAATTTTCTTATTATGATTAAAGTTCTATATGAAGAATATTTTTCTAACTAAAATTCTTTTAGTCTTAGAAGTCCTTTAACATAAAATTTAAGCATTAATTTTATAAGGAAATAAATTTGTTTAAGACCGCTGACGTACTAATATTGATTAGAATGCAAAGCGGACTCAAATTGCTTTTTATATCAATTTTCGTAAAACCTCCTATAGATATGAAAAGGTTAATTTTTCATCGATAAAACATTATGAAAATTAATAAGTTTTTTAAGTTACTTTTTCGGCTGTTTGGTACGGATTGTTTTGGTGCACTTTCTATTCCATTAGATTTTAGGACACTTTTTCTTATAATACGACAAATTATCAGGAGTCCTCTAATTTGGATTTTTTTAAAAATCTTTGGTGCGACAACTTATGAGGAGTTCTTTAGATTAAGAAATTAGTATGTGTTTATTCTATGAAATTGTATCATATGCTTTGTATTATTCTTTGTGTTGGCTGATATTAGGGTTTGATGTGTTTTTGTTGCTCTGTTTTACTTAATATAGATGGTAGATGAATATTTAGTCGAGCTTTGAGGAACATAAGGTTAGATTTGATCATATTGTTTTGATATTTTAATTATTCCATTATTTTATTATAGTTTCTATTATGTTACTATCTAATGTTTTTGTTATTATATGTTGTTTCTTGTACTTTTGTAACTATATTTTTTTTTGAACAACTTTGGATTTGTCCTTGAATCGAGGGTTTTACAAAAATAACCTGAGACAAGCTAAGGTTTGCATATAATTTATTTTTTCTATGTTTAAATAAAAATTTACCCAAACGAGATTTATGCATATCATGGTAAATTTTCAAGGTACAAATTTTATCCCTTTTATTTCTCTTTTTATTGTTTGTTTATTAAATATAGTCAAATATTGGTGAATTCCCTTTGTTTTAATTTTGTTTCTGTAAATTTAATCCGTTAATTTTCATCATGTGTGTTGTTGTTGTGTTTCTTATTGAATTTTGTTTAACGTTTTCTTTATTGTGTGAAAAGATGAGTTGGGTGGTTAAATTTTAGTGTCTTCATCAAGATTAAAATTAATATAATTAATTGAGGCTCTAATGAAGTATTTTTTTTTTCTTTCAGCAAGTATAAACAAGAGGTCAACACTAGGTATTACTTCGAACTTTATTTATTGGTTCGTATACTTTCGCTTATCTCTTTTTGAATATTTTTGGACTATTTTTCTTTGATTTGATGGCTTATTGAAAATAATTTAAGATAGAATAAAATATATATATATATATATATATATATATATATATATATATATATATATATATAGTCCAACCCCCCCCCCCCCCCCCCCAATCTCATTTTGTAGAACTATAAAGATTGTTGTTGTTATTGGTAAAAGGAGAATATATGATAAAAATGTATTAAAAGAATTAATGTAGATTTCAAAAATATATGTTTAAATATATAATCAATAATTTTACCTTATATAATCTTATGTAAATTATGGTAACAACAACAACAACATCCCAGTGAAATCTTCTCTTAAATTATGACAAAACAAAATTTTTTAAAAAATAAAGCAAAGACTTGAGGGTTTCTTAAACAACTTTTTAATTTTTCTATATGAAATTATTATTATTTAGATAGATATAATATTTATTTTAATATTAATTATTAATTAATTTATAATTTTGTTTGTCTTACATATAACTTTTAAGTATTAATACGAAGCTCTAAATTAGTATTAAATAAAACGTCTCATGTTCACGTCTTTCAAAACACTGGGTGGGTCGAAAATCAAATCGGAATAATAAGTTAAAACATGCGCGAATGTCTTTTGAAGATATAAAATGAGCCTTGAAAATAAAGTTATTTTTTTCTTTTTTCTTATCTTAATCCTTTTTCATTATGGACCTATCACGTGTCTCTATGGATATTATTTTAAAATGGATCGACGGGCTGATCTGCTCCAATAAACAGCCCATAAGTGAGGTGGCTAAGATAATAACCACAAGCTAACTCATCTTTTATAACCACTTTTCAATTTTCTAAAGCAGGGGAGATTTCTAGCAACTTTTGGTGGTTAGCCAAAGATGCACTCAGGTTTTAACGGAGTTATGTAAAGCCGAGGAAAAGATTATATTATTTATATATAATTAATTTTTTTTTAAAAAAGAAAATGTTTATAGAGTATAGAGGATGTTTGGATTATCTTATTTTAAATAGATTTTGGTTTTTAAAATTTTTAGAGATGTTTGGAAAAAAAAAATTCCTTTTAAGCACCTATATTTAGGCTAAAAAAAGTATAAAAATAAGCTAACTCAACTTATGTTTTTTAGCTTTTAACTTATAAGTTATTTAAAAAAAATCAATTCAAACATTCTTTCAGAATTCCTTCGATTTTATCTTATGTTTACTTTTTCATATTTTGACCTTCCTAAGTAAAAATTCATCACTGGATATCTAGAATTTGTGGCTGGATGAATAAAATCCTTTCATTTTTAATTAGAAATTTTGGGTTGAAGTCTAATTTAGTGTAAAAAAAAATCCTATTAGGAAAATGCTTTCTCCTTAAATGAACAATAAGTAATGTAAATCTAAATCAGTTGAAGTTTCAATATAAATATCAAATAGGTTAAGGTAAAAAAAATATATTTTAAACTGCAACTGCTTGATAAAAATAATAAAAATCAAAAATTTGATTCAAAAACGTCGAAAAAAGCAAGTAATAAAAGATAATGTACTTGCTCAATAAGGAATAAAAAAGGTGTCCCCTTCAATTTATGGAGACTTTTTGATTGTTAAAATTGTAGTAATTGGTTTGCTTTAAAATAAAGCTTCTTACTACATTCATGTACTTGCGATAAAAAGAAGCTAAACATTGCTATTACCATTTGACCTAAAAACCTTTATACCCAAAATAACAAATAGAAAGATATTAATACTACGAGATGTCACGCCAATAACTTGGATTTATATGTCTTTCTTTCTTTTTCCATCTTGGTAAAGTTTTTTCCTGAAATTATATCCTAGTTTTATATTTTTTATAAGAAATTTTTATTTTTACACATAAAATATATACAAAAAAATCACTTTTATTTATTAATTTGTAAGTGATCATAAAAAAATATTTTCATGTATAATTAAGTGCAAGGTGGAGTTGTAATTATTAAACTACAACTTCAATCCACAATAGTTGATCGATATAGACTTTGAACTTGAAAATGTTATTCGAAATGCATTAACTTTTTTCATATTATAGAGCAAAGGCAGTTTCAGATATTTTTTAATTTATTGGATTTTGAATATATTTTATGAAAAATATACTATTAGAATCAAAGTTATTGAATTTTATAGAATTTGAAATTTGTAGCATGGTTCCACCGTTGTTATAGGGAATATGATTATAGTATCATAGTCCTTACGTATCTGACGTAGTTATGAATTGGGAATGGTTGGAATAAGGATTGAATTGATGACAAGTTCACCAAAGAAGCATGTGTTAATTTAATAATAATAATAATAATAATAATAATAATAATAATAATAATAATAATAATAATAATAATAATAATAATAATAATAATAATAATATAACGTTCGATGACATGATTTCGTCCAATTCAAAACGTGTGTATTATTCATTCACCCACAAAATTTGGAAAAAAATTTACAGTATCTTTTTGGATTTGTTTTATTTAAGAAAATATGGTAAATTTTATAAATTATCACATAATTATAATGTTTTCCCCATCAAAGTCACATAAGTATGCTTCATAATAGAAAAATCACAAATCTTTCACCTACTAATATGTAGGAAAATCCAACATTCTGATGAGTGATAACATATATTGAAAAACATTGAGCACATGTTGCTAGATGGTAAGAAATTGAATTTTATGGAATAATAGATATTACCAGTAGTTATCAATGCATCAGATTTACTTTTATTTGGGTTGGAAATAATATAACTGTCCATAAAATAAATTATTGTTGTATTTTCGGTCTCGTTGAATGTCTGACGCGGCCATCAGATTTATCTTTATTTGGGCTGGAAATAATATAACTGTCCATAAAATAAATTATTGTTGTGTTTTCGGTCTCGTTGAATGTCTGACGCGGCCATAAGGTCACTAAAGCAATTGCTTAGGACTCCAATTTATTTGGGGATATATATATATAAAATCTCATGTATTGATAAATTTTAAAAAAATTGGGTAGAAAATATAATAATTTTTTTAATTTCATTTAATATAGGGATCGTTATGATAATTGAGAAATTGAATAGTAATTAGTTAATTATATCATCTTTTCTTATGTGACTATTTATTTTGTTGCATCATTTATATTCTGATGATTATCATGAACTAACATTATTATGCTTATATTTGCTTTTGTTATTCCCCTTTTCACTATTATCATTATTGAATATTATAAAGTATCTTAAACGGTCAAACCTTCTACGTTATGAAAGATCTATTCTTTTGTGTTTATAAAAAGATCAAATTTGTTTTTTGGTGTGTTCTTCAAATTTCAAGCACTATTTTAATATCATTATATCAACTTATCAAATTTGGCGCAACATTATTTCAATATATATAAACTTTTAAAACTTTTCAGTTATGTTTTATTATTCTAACTTTATATTATATATTTTTCATTGAAAATTTACATTGTTTACATTCTTATTTCATATTGTCCGTGTATATCCTACCACTTCAGACCTTATTTGTAGAATTACACTGAATATGTTATACTTATTCAATTTATATACGTCAACTAAAAAAGTAAGGCTTCTTTATTAAGTTTGGCTTTAGGCCCCAAACTTGTTGAGACGGCCCTGAGAATTAGGGGTGGGTGTTTGGTTCATCGGTTCGATTTTTGTTAAAGTTTGCTTCAGTACTTCGGTGTTTGATTTTGAAAAAGTGTGCACCGTAATTCAAATCAAATAAGATCATTTCGGTTCTATTTTTTCCACTTCGGTTCGATTTATTTTAGTGTTTTTAAAATGATTTTTCGGTGAAAATAAAAAATAAAATGAAAACATCCTGCGACTGCCTACTGTCCTGTACTTTAAACATCCAGCCAAGTGCCAATATTCAAAATACAAACATTACATTTAATTTTTAAATGCTACTGCCCAAACTAACACAAATGCACAAACATTACATTTAAATGTCCAGCCATGATACTGCCTAATAATTGAACTGAACAAGTTTATGGTCTGCGTGAGCCTAAGAATTGAACTGAACAAGTTTATGGTCTGCGTGACTGCGCCTCTGCGAGTTTTGTCTTGTTTAGACTTTAGGGCTTTAAAATTTGGGCCAAATTCAAAATGGGTTGGGTAAAAATTTAAATATTTTGAGTCAAAATATATAAGTAATATAATTTAAAATATTTTTTAAATTTATTTAATAAAACTCCGGTTCTTCTGTGCACCGTGGTTTCGTGATCCTTACACCGAACATCGAATTGAAGAACCGAAGTTTCTGAAAAGAAGAACGGCACCAAATCGAAACATTAACGAATCGACACTAAAAACCAAATTAATTTTGTTCTGTTCCGTTCGATTTTTTGATTTTTCGGTATTTATGCCTATCCCTAATCAGAATGTTATCAGTGTATCAAAAGTAATAATTTTGTGCTAAATTCTTTCTAAAGACCCTTTTAGTTGTTTGATTCATGACTAGAATTATTTTCATTGAAGCACAATAATCTCTGTAACTATATTCAAAGATAATGTAAAGTTTTAATGATTGAGAAATTGCCTACAATCACAACTCATATATCACGTATGGATGCTATTTTCAACAAGTCACTTTCTTTAATATAAACAATGAATCTATACGATCGCCAAGTGCATATAAGTTTCATCACATCATTGTGGAATGGGAAAAAGTGCTTGCATTTGTTCTAAAGACCTTTTCCCCCTCTTTTTGGAAAGGAACAAAACAAAAAAGATGTAGTGGAGCTCTAATTTAGCCATGCAATAACACAAATGATTCTCTCTAGCTAGCTATTTTTTTTTGTTTGTTTTCTATTCAGTACTATCCGGTATTCATATTGGAGTCTAATTAAATTCAGATTCACGTCAGAAAGTCTCACATTGGGAAGTAAAGTGATCCCTAACAAAGATGACTCCATACCCAAGAGAACTTCAACTCGAAACCTCTAGTTAAGGATGAAAGCGTACTTATCACTTCACCACAACTCCGGGGATGATTCTCTCTGGCTATTACTTGACGCGGTACATTCATATCTATCAAAGATATTAATTTGGATAAAATATCAAAACTCTATAATATCAAAAAGTCCAAAAGTTCTCTAATAATATTGTCCTCATCATACACCTAAATCTTCAACCTTTTAAATTGATGAATATGGAATATATATGACCCGAAGTCAGAATTTTCATTAGGGGATTCAAAATCTATAGAAGTAAACACACGAACTAGCCGAAGAGAGTTCGACATCTACTATATATACATAAAAATAATTTTAATCATATATAAATAGTATAATTTTTCGTCAAAGAATGTTCAAATGAACCGCTTGACCCAAGCTGGCACTACCCCTTATACAATTCATTTTATTAACAATGGAACACGAACCATTTTGTACAAACTCGATTATTTCACTAGGTACCTGTCATCTTCCACTAGCATGACTATCGAATAATATTATACACCAAACTAAGGTTAGATACATGGCACAAAATTATATAACTTTTTTCGTCTTAATACATTGGGAATTGAACCTTAATCTCCAATAATTTTCACTCTTATTAGCGTTGTCACACACTTCAATATGAGATCATAACACTATTAGAAATAAAAGTTTTTTCACTGTGAATTAATAAGAAATTTGTGTTATAGAACATGATTTTTCCACTCATTTCTAACTATACAAGCTCTTCAACAATAATGAGAAACTTCTTAATTTTTTGGTATGAAAACATTATTAATTTTTTTTCTCACCTAGTCAATCAAAATATTCAGTGGAAATAGCCACCGAAAGTTTTTCAGTAAAAAAAATAATGATTTTTTATTAGTGTATCAATCACTTCTCGCAGAACTTTACTTATTTATTTTAATTTTGGTACTCAAAATCGAAAAAAGCTAGCCATGGAATGAAAAAGTTTGTTAAAGTAGCACAAACAAGAAAAGAAAAAGATAAGAACTAAGTATTTCCTCCCACCCTCACCCCATACTCATAGATATGTTATCCATTGGATGAAGAAATTAATTAAAGTAATACACCTAATCTTCAAGTATAGTTTGCTATACTCATAATACGAGGAATGCTAAGTCAAAAATAGCCAATTATCGAACCCCATATGATGTAAACAAATTAGCAACAAGACAAAAATCCTCAAGAATAAATTGGCCAACTTTCTCCTTTCAAACATTCAATTACTCTCCCACTTCTCAATAGTTTCCTCTTACATAGAATCAAATTCCCTTACATGAACCCCACTTTATCATACTTTTCTTAGCTTACCAAAAAGGATTTGTAAAAGATTTGTTCTATTCCACAAATCATACAACATATATATTTGTCCCTTCTATTTTAATATCTTCCTTAGCTTGACCATTATTTTTTAAAAAATGGTTGGCAAAAATAGCCCGGAGCAACTTCCTCCAGGATTTAGGTTCCATCCAACTGATGAAGAATTAATCATGTATTATCTTCGAAATCAAGCCACCTCTAGACCCTGTCCTGTTTCAATCATCCCCGAAGTTGATGTCTATAAGTTCGATCCCTGGGAATTGCCTGGTTAGTATAATATAAATAATCATGTTTAATTAAAATAATTTTATGAATTTAATATTGACTTGATTTTTCACGTAGAGAAAGCTGAATTTGGAGAAAAGGAATGGTACTTTTTTACCCCTCGTGATAGGAAATATCCAAATGGTGTTAGGCCAAATAGAGCAGCTGTGTCAGGTTATTGGAAGGCTACAGGAACAGATAAAGCTATCTATAGTGGATCAAAATATGTTGGTATTAAAAAGGCTCTTGTGTTTTATAAAGGAAAACCCCCTAAGGGTATCAAGACTGATTGGATCATGCATGAATATAGATTGAGTGAATCAAGGTCTCAACCAACTAGGCCAAATGGATCCATGAGGGTAAGAATCAACTTCCATTAAAATCTTTTATGCTATTTTTTTTTGTCATGACTACTACTTACTTTTTGTTGAGCTTTTTCAGTTGGATGATTGGGTACTTTGTAGAATTTATAAGAAGAAGAATTTGGGAAGAGCTATAGAGATGATGAAAATGGAAGAAGACACACAACAGGCTGAAATAATGAGTTCTATTAATCCTATTGAAGTTGTGGCTACTAATGGACAACAAACATTGAAACTTCCAAGGACTTGTTCATTATCTCATTTATTAGAAATGGATTATTTTGGGTCAATACCACAACTATTTGATGACAATTTATACAATTCTATAAGCCAAAACAATACATTGATGACCAATGTTAATGGGTACGTGCCTCAAGCCATGGAGAAATTTCATCAACTAGGGGAAGTGTCACAAAATAACTCTAATAGCTTCTTGAAACAGCCAATTTTTGTGAATCCAGCCTTTCAATTTCAGTGACAAATATATGGATTCTAAGGGGAAATATTTCTACAACAGTAATTACTATGCCTCAATCCAAAGCAAGTTGAGCCGTGGCTGGCTATTAGTATCTCATCAACAATTGTAATATATAGATGTAATTCAAAGGTCAAAAATATATGACATTGTGTGATTGGTACCATTTACAAGCAAATGTCCATACCCAAAAAGAAAGGAAAAAAAGAGATTGTTGTATTACTATAGAATTTTATTTTCCAGAACTTGTTTGACAAATTAGTAATTTGCTTCTGAAATTATAATACTAATATTTTACAACGATCTACCTTTCATTTCTATATTTAGCAAAGAAAATGTCAATTTAGTGGGTGCATAAGCTTGACTTATAACCTCATTCTTCACTTTTTTCTTTCCTTGATTTTTTTTTAAAAAATTATAATTTATAATTGGTAAAATTGGAAATTATTGACTACCTAATCCGTGTTGAAATAATATTATCAAACTAATAGAGATAAGCGACAAGTGATATTTTTTCAAGTGGTTAAGCATTTTCATAATTAATTGATAATTTAAGGATTCAAATTACACCAAGAACATTATTGATCCTCCTAATTAATAAGATGGGGTGGAAAAAAACAAAACTAACAGAGATAAGCCTTAATTTGTTAGGATGAACTCCACATAGAAGAGGAATGATGATGTCTTCAAACATAATAATGATTACAATAATAATTTATAAATGACAGTAAATCCTCAATCTCATGTGATATACTTTTTCCATCTTAATTTATGTAGTATTATTTAAATTTTTGTGAGTCATATAATCAATAATTTAAAATATATATTTAAAAAATCATGATAAAAAATTCTTCTTACATTCAAAATTTAAATAGTATCACATAAATAGTTTCAGTATTTTTTTTCTAGATGATGGGAGTAAGCAAAACACTTATCTTTTCTTTCAACTTCAACAAAGAAACAAAAGGAAAAGACTATGTCTAGCCTAACCATCAATGAATTGGGACACAAATTAGAACAGACAAGGATTTAAACTTCAACCAGAGAAATTATTTATGATATATAATTGCCACTTGTGTTGATGAAAATTGGCAAGTAAAATAATCAAAATGCACCATCCTTATCACAAATACAAAAATTATGGATGACAAGAGCATAAATGTGAAAGGTGATTGGGAAAAGGTGGACGTTTATAATTGACAAAAGAATGAAGGTGATATCCATGATTTTTTTTTTCTATTTGGTGTCCGAAGCCTTTGGAGCTCCGATTAAATTTAGATCATGCACTGCAAAATTTATTTAAAAATGACCTCCCAATTAATTTTTTTTTATATCCAAAATTCGAACTTAAAACCTCTGATTAAAAATAAAATAGTCTGATAACCATGCTGAGTGGCTAAAGGAGTGTGGCATATGCATGGCCTATCAAAAAGATTAAAATAGAGTATCCTCATCTGTCTGACGTTGATATTTTTGGACTATTCTTCACTATTATATTTTTTATTTACCTCAATTTATGTAACAGTTATTTTATATTTAATATTAAATTAATTTTTAAAAAATTTTATTTTATTTTTATGAAGATAATTTGTAACTATATAAATATTATTACTTTTTTTATTTATTAAATTTCATTTGGTATCAAACTAGTATTATCACAAAAATTGAATCGGACAAAGATACTTTAAAATGGTCTCTATTTTATTTTATTTTTTATTTTCTGGCTAATTCACATCCTAGCTAATAACAAACTCCTATATTAAATTTCTGGATAAGATTGAACTGGTAAGTTTAGTCACAAAAGTTACACATTCGGATTGGACGTGATCTTCTTTATCAAATTATCCATTTATTTTTCTATTTCAAATTTCATTATCTTCTTGGTCTTAAATTTATCTGTTTGTATTTAATGGAAGTTTGAATCGAATTATTAAGTGTATTTTTTTAAATATAAGTTTGTATTTAAGTTGAATAAGTCTTAATTATTAAGATTTTTGAATAAAGTATTAATATTATTAAGATGTATTTTTGTGTGGATAATTTTTTATCACTATTCTATTAACAATCACCATTCACCACCACTAACCACTTCTTTCATTACCACCCTTGTTGACCATCATTATCGTCTCTGGCCGCTAATCATAACTACCAACCACGTTTATGGTCACAACCACCACTAACAATCACCACCGTTGTCAACCACTACTAATAATCGTTACCACATCTATCACATCCATCATTATAATTATATATGTGTATGTCCACTGTCTCCATTACCGCCCCTCCACCTCCACCACCACTATTAGTCATATCATAATTGCGGTCAATCAATTACCAACCACCTCGACCATCACAACTAGCAGCGCTTCCAACTATCACTAATACACCGTCAACCACCACATATATTTCAGTCACAACTATATATCAAAAGTGTCAATTACTAACATCAACTAATTTCACCATCACAATCACCACCATTGCTATCAATCACTAACATCATGTCATTCACTACAACACCAACCACCTCTATCATCACAAGCGAACATAAATTATATTTTTTTTATCAAATAATAGTTTTATTTTATTAATTTTTAAAAATATTTAATTACTTTTTAATTTTAATCGTATGTGTATTATGTTTATCAATAAATTTTGCACATTCAGATGTTAAAAAACAAACAGTCTTAATTATTCAATGTCCAAATTTAGAGACAATATTTTTATCTATGTATTCAAATTAAGATGATTTAACCTTAATGAAAATAAATGAGGCTTTACTCTAGTGACCGATATTAAGTTAATTTCTTTAAGGTTTTTAATAATTGTTATACAGTGGGTATAATTAACATCCTTATATAACATCCTTGAAAAGGCCTATGAAAAAGTTTCGAGGGATATCCTCTGGAAATGTTTAGAGGCAAAATGTGTCCCGATGAATTATATTAGAACAATAAGGATATGTATGATTGAGCCAAAACTGTCATGACCCAAATTCGGGTATGATGACACCTGTCCTTTCCTACCGGACAAGTCAGCCTAAAATTTAATATTTACGAAAAATTAAAGCGGAAACATTTTAAATAGGTATATAAATAAACCAAAAGTGGAAGTCTTCAACTTAAAATAACCCCCATAGACTGGTTGTCACATGTAAAAGCTTCTAAATATTCAGAAAACAGAAATAATACGAGTCTCAAGTATGTCTCTGACTCTCAAATAGAGAAAAGCATAAAATACAGGTATAAGAGAGTCCACTGAATGTCAATAACTACCTTTCTCAATCTCCTTGGAGTCTCTGATGATCAGAAAAGTGAATACTCACTGTCCGGGCTCCGAACCTACACAAGTGTAGAAATAAGAAGTGAGTACCAAACAACACGGTACTCAGCAAGTAAACTAAGAAAACCAGATAAATCTAGCAGATACTAAAACTCTTTTCATCCCAACCGAACCTCCTCAACTACAACCTACATAGAAAATCAATCCACTCTATTCTGCATAATTCAAATCGCAAATATATTATCAATACTCATCATCATCATCGAATAAGTAATATCAGCCTTAAATAAATCAATCTCAGAACATAGAGGTATATGCACAATTTCACGATGATAGATAAGATGCAATGTGATGTCACAAAAGATGATGCATGTATGTCCTAATGATACACATTCACTGTATAACAGAACAGAACCCATGGGGGCCTCACAAGGATTGTATCCGCCATAAATGTGTGGCCCGATCCTATCTCTCTCATAAAGTACTCTCGCCACGGACGTGTGGCCCGTTCCCTATTATCCTTTCAATATGAAACTGCTGAAACTATTTTCCATTGGCATAAGTATCAGTTTGCCGGAACCATTTCCATCGGCATAGTATCAATCGAGCCTCATCACAGTGTTTCAGAATCAATGCAGATAAGCATGTTCACATAGATAATGAGAAAATGATAGTGCTCACAGTCACATCACAGTTCATATTAATGCAATTTACGTCACACTATCAACAATATATCCACATCTACAATTACATTATTTATATTATATAAGTCATCAAGTCTCTATATCAATCCCTTCTATCACGTTTAGGACCAATCGGTGATCAAGTATAAATAAGTCAATTTCCAAGATCAATAATGAGTTTGTGATGATTCCTTTAATTCATAATCACATTTAGGCTATCATAGCAATTTAGCAAGTTTCATTTCAATTTCAAGTCAATGAATTCACATTTTTGATCAAATCATAGCACACAAATCTTTTTGATTCCCCGATCTTTTATTAGGCATAAATCATATGAATATTATCTCAAACCTTATTTTCATTTCACCCCAACACATAATCGAAAGTAAGTTCAAGTAATCTACAAGATTTATGAAATTTTAAAAGTTCACTTACCTTAAGCAAAATCATGATCAGTCAATCAACGTGAGCCTTCTCTTTCCGATTATACTCTAAAATACCAAAATCTAGTCAAATAATGTTTCACAATAAAAAAAATTGAGTCCAACGATACTAAAAACATGAAATTTGGGGAAAAGGGTCAAAAAGGCTAAAAAATTCGATTTCGAAAATGGGATCTTAATTTGAAAATTTTTAGATAAAATCGTTCCTCATAGTATTAGGAATGCAATGGTGAAAAACGTTTTGAAATTAGAGCTCAAATCAAATCACAATCATCATTTAAATAAATCTTCAAGTTCTTGAAGAAATCCTCAAAATTTGGGGTCCAAAATCCTTAATTCGAAGCTAAAAACATGATATAATGGATGGGTAATATAGTTTACTGGTTAAGAACACTTACCCAATCACTAAGAAAAGAAATTCTGCTTCAAAATTCTCTTATTTGAGCTCTCAAGATCTGAAAATGAGGGAAAAGACTAAACCCCGACCTTAAACCCCTTCGGGCCTTGCTTTCGTGAACCACTAATTGCTTTTGCGAGATTTGCGATCGCAACCCAATGTTTGCTTAAGAGAGCCCCATTAAAATCTCTCCCTTCGCGAAAGTGAGGGGACTTCACTAAAGCGGATGTCGAGAAAGAAAAAGGCCCTTCGCGATCGCGATCGCACCAGAACTTAGAACTCAGAAATCCACAAAATCACAAAGTCTCCGAATCGACCGTTGAGATTCATTCAAAATTATGTATACATAAACCATCAATGCTACCATACTAATTTTGATCTTTTGGACTCAATGGAATCATCAGAATTTATATTTGAGGTGTCCTTGACCCAAAATCTAAAAAGTCGCAACTAAACTAACTTTATGCCTCAAAAGACCAAAACGCCCTCAAAGCTTTTGAAAAATACACACAAACTCTCCCTAGGCCTAAAGTCATTCCCTAAATCCAACGGAGTTTTAGAAATTCAATTTCGAGCATTCGATTACCGAATATTGACCAAAGTCAATTCTATGGCCAAAAACTCAAAGATTTCTAACTTAACGCCTAAAATCGACGATATAACCCCGAATTTGATTCTGTCAACTCTCCTCGGCCAAATTCAACATTGCGGAGCTGATGGAATCAACATAATTTCATTCTGAGGATCAAAACTCTAAATGACCTCAAAAACCATTCTTAAGCAACTTAAGCCTCTAAAACTCAAAGTTTACCAAATATCTCAACTTTTCATGGAATTTCATGAAACCAAACACCGGGTACTGATTGAATATAACTCGGGAAAACTATAGGGAGGGGTAAAATAATTATTTTATAAAAATTACCAAAAATGACCTTTAGGGTAATTACATCATATACCACTAAAAATTACGTTTGTCCTCAAATATAAAGTAAAAAAAGGTACCTGAAGTCTCGATAAGCTGAGGATACCGAGCACGCATATCATCCTCCGATTCCCAAGTCGCTTCTCCAACTGAACACTACCTCCACTGCACCTTCACTGAAGCTATCTCCTTGGACCTAAGCTTACAGACCAGTCTATCAAGAATGTCTATAGGCTCTTCCTCAAATGTCAAATCTAAACCCAGTCTATCGAATTAAGGGAGATAACATGAGACTCATCCAGAACATACTTCCATAGCATAGAAAGATGAAACACAGGATGCACAACTGACAAACTAGGTGGCAACGCCAATCTGTAAGCCACCTCTTCCACTCGCCCCAAAATCTCAAATAGGCCAATATACCGAGGGCTAAGCTTACCCTTTATGAGCGACACTCAGAGCCAAACGTGATTACCCTCTATGAACTCCAATGGTTGAACTCTCCTGTCTGCATAGATCTTTTGCCTACTCTAGACTGTTAAGAGCCTACCCTGAATCATGCCAACTTGCTTCATGGCATCTCTAAGCAAGTTCGTGTCTAAAGAGACTATCTCAGTTGAATTAAACTACCGAATAGGAGATCGACATTGCCTATCATACAACGCCTCGAATGGGTCCATCTAAATACTGGAGTGATAACTGTTTTTGTAGGCAAACTTAGCTAAGGGAAAATGTTGATCCACATAGTACCAAATTCAATAACACAGGCTCAAAGTTGTACTCATATCAAGCCTAGTACCCAAACCATGCTGTAATGCCTGCCAAAAGTGCAAAGTAAACAATAAACCCTTATCTGAAATAATGGATACCGGTACATCATTAAGCCAAACGATCTGACCAATAAACAATTGGGCTAGCTTCTCCACAGTATACTTCACCCGAACCGAGATAAAATAGGCGGACTTGGTCATTCTTTCAACAATTACCCATATAGAATCATAGCCACCCATGGTGGGAGGAAAATCCACAACAAAATCCATGGTGATCCACTCCAACTTCTATGTAGGAATGGACATCCTATGAGTCACACCTCCGGGCCACTGGTGCTCAAACTTGACATGTTGGCAGGTCAAACACTTGGACATAAACTCTGCGATGTCCCTCTTCATCCCATGCCAATAATAATGCTCACTAAGGTCATGATGCATCTTTGCCGCGCCTAAATAAATATAATATCGAGAAAAATGAGCCTTCTCTAGAATTAATCTGATCAGATCACCCACCTTGGGCACACAAATCCTGCCCTCAATCCTCAAAATGCCCTCTGAATCAAGTCTAGCCTTCTTGGCTTCACCCCTTAGGACACCAGGTATCGCTAAAGTCACAGCCTTTGCACAACAATCAAGAATAGCACAATAAGGAGAAAGACAATTCATACTCAATATCACATCAAAGTCTACCATCCCAGAATAATTATGTCTACCAAAGTATCATACCTGGCTAAGGAAATGAGATAGGATCGATACACTCGATCCACCACTAAGGGCTTACCCACGAGTGTAGAAACATATGTATGAGTATGCAATCACAAGTCAAGTCAAATCCAGATGCAAAATAGGTAGACACATATGAGAAAGTAGATCCAGGATCAAATAATGTAGATGCAGGCCGATGACAAATCGGGATGATACCTGTAATAACTGTATTAGAAGCCTCAGTCTTATGTCTCCCCGAAAAAGCATACCACTAAACTCTTCTACCACCATCTACCTGAACCGTACCTCTACCCCGCAGAACCACAACACCACTACCGGAGGCTCTACCACACCTATCTTTCTGAGCTCTTTCCCGACCTTTAGCCGCAATCATTTTTTTATTTTAATAAACCATGAGGGGGTCAGGGGCTGAGAAACACCCTTAGGTCTTAATATAAATAAAATAAACATCAAAATACAAGAAGGGGGACATAAACCTTACCTCCAATCCTATGTTGGTTCCTAAGTCGATCATCCTACTATGAATAAAAAAGTTAGTCCCCATACTACAAAGGAAACCTAGTAACTAAACATCTTAGAAGAGAGTACTCCTCTCAAATACATAGTTTCTAGAAAATACATAAATAAGGGAGACTCCCCCCTTACAAAGGTAAGCAGAAAATCGTATGCTAATCCTATTCGAAAAAGCTATAAACTAAAGTAGAAATATCTAGGTTGAAAAGGATAAAGTAACTAAAGGAGATATAGAGATAACTATACCAAAAAGATAGTAACAATCAGTCGCTTCAAGGTGGCTTTTTGATCCTTTTCAGTTTCTTCCTTCTAAAGTTTGTCATCCCAAGCTTCTCAAGAAGATATGATCCTTTAGCTCTTGTAGGTAGTTGATGATAGGTATAATAATGCTGAGGGATATAATATTTGTGACTCTATTTGGACAAAATATCAGCTGTGCCATTTGCTTCTCTATATATGTGGCTGCATTGAAATTTTTCAAGTTGACTAATGAGCCTCTTCAAATCCATGATGTACTAGTACATTTTCCATGGGATTCGGATATTATTGTTGAGCCATTTGGTTAATCGTTCGGAGTCTACTTCCAGGTGAATTTTCATGTAGCCATGCTATGGGCACCAATGAATTCCATGTGCAGCAGCCTGTATTTCTGCTAAGTTGTTGGTCCCATATCCTAAGGGTATAGTAAATGCATAGATCAAATTTCCCTTGTGATCCCTGAGAATACCCCCTCCACTAATTTTCTCCGGATTGTTTAAAGTAGTACCATCTGTTTTAAGCTTGTATTTGAAGTTGTGTGGTTTTTTCCAAGTGACTTGTACATTCTTTATTTCATGTCTGCACCCTTCTACTATGTTAATCAACTCTGTCCAGCTTGTTGGCCAAGTCAAGTATGGGAAGGCAGTGTAGAGAAGGTGTGACACAACCTTGAATGTAATGAATTTCACTCTTATTACACTTAATTGCTTCCCTCCATACTTGACTGAGCACCTATTTTTCCATAGGTTCCAGCATATCAGAATAGGGAGTGAGTGTAGTATAAGTTTGTAGACCTCATTTCTATGATCTTTGGTTCACCAGTTCTGCAACACAGTCCTCAAAGGAAGGGGGTTATGATGAATACCTGTAAGATCAGAAAAAAACTTTTAAATGTGATTAGCAAAATTTCCAGAAATAAAAAAATGATCAATTATGTCCACCCCAGTTCTGGTACAGCAGGAGCAATTAGCAGGTTCTAATTCAAACCTAGTGATCTTGTCATTAGTAGGAAGTTTCCCTCTAAGTGCTCTCCAAAGTAGGAAGAATATCTTGAAAGGAATGTTCTTGTTCCAAGTATTGCTGTTAACTATGGTTTTACTCTTTTTTCTCTGATAATCTCCCAAGCAGAAGAACAAGTAAAAACTCTACTCTCAGTTGGTTTCCACACTGCCTGATCAGGTGTTCCTTCCTGATAATGGAAGTTAGCACTTAAGAATTTAGGAACCAGTAGGGGAGGTACATTTTGTCTTATCATACCCTCATTCCATTGACCATTCACTAGGAAATGAGAGACCTTGATGTTAGTTGGTTTGGATGGGTTGATCCTATGATTAGCAAGGGGTCCCATACTGACCAATCATCCCACCAAAAATAAGAACTACAAAAGTGAATTTTCCATTCAATTTGAGTGTCAACAGTGTGCCTATTCTTCATCAATTACTTCCAAACCAATGATTGGCTAGTGTGCCATTTCTTGGCAACTGGATTGGCTCTTTGGCAGTACTTGGCTTTCAAAAATTGACTCCATAAAGATTGTTTTGTCCTGAAATACCACCATTACTTATAATGTAAAGAGGTGCACATATCTGATAATTGTCTAACCCCAATACCTCCTTCCTCATAAGGAAAGTCAAGTGCCTCCCAAGAAGCCTAGTGGTATTTCTTCCTGTCTTTGTCCCAACCCCAAAAGAAATTACCAGTCAAGCTCTTGATATATCTTATGGTGGTTTTAGGAGGAGAGATGGATGAGATAATGTGAATAGGAAAAGATTGCAGGACATATTTAATCAGAGTGACCCTTTCCCATAGCTTAAGAGCCTTACTTGCCAATCACTGATTCTCTTACTAACTTTTGCTACCAAATCAGAGTAGTATATAAGTCTTTGGCGCCCAATGTACAAAGGACACCCTAGATAAGTAATAGGGCTCATCTTTTGAGAGAAATCAGTGACCTCTTTAATCATTTCCACAATGTTTTGATTTGTCTTGGAAGTGACCATAAAATGACTTTTGTCCCTATTAATAAGTTGATCAGAAGTTTCCTCATAGCTGGTAAGAGTCTGCATAATCAGCTTTAAAGACAATCTATTGGTAGAAGAGAAAATAATCACATCATTAGCAAAACTCAAATGGTTAATCTGAGGTCCTTTTCTCTCCATATGGAAACCTTTGTACTGCTGATTGTGGTGTAACATGTTCAACTTTCTAGATAGACTTCAGCTCCAAGGATGAATAATGTAGGTGAGAGAGGATCTCCTTGCTTGAGACCCCTAGGGCAATGAAAGAACCCATATCTTGTACCATTAATGATAATGGAATACCAATTGTTGCTCATAAATCTCCAAACCATGTCAATAAAGACTTCTCCAAATCCCATTCTCCTTAAAACCATACACGCGAAGGGCCAAGACACTCTGTCATAGGCTTTTGTCATGTCTAATTTGATAATCACATTATCTTCTTCTTTAGGCTTCTTGATACCATGAGTAATTTCTTGTGGTAGCATAATGTTTTCAGAAATATTCCTTCCCTTAACAAATCCAGACTGATTCTCTAAAATGAGATTGGGTAGTATAGGAGCAAGTCTGAGACATAAAAGCTTATAAATAATCTTACTAGTGAAATTACTTACAATGATAGGCCTAAATTCAGATAACTTATTGGGATGATCAACTTTAGGAAGAAGAACCAGACAAGCATGAGCGATGTATTTAGGAATGGTCTGACCACAGAAGAATGATTGCACCAAATCGAGGAAATCCACCTTAATAATGTCCAAACATGCTTGAAACAATTTCCCCCATACCATTAGGTCCTGCATCACAATTTGGACTCATGGAGAATCCCACCTGCTTTAATTCATCTATAGTAGGTAAGTTTTGAAGAACTATATTTTGATTAGGAGTAATAAGTCTGTGTATGCATTGTAAGACCTCTTCATTAATTCTATTCTCATGCCAGTAAATAAGTCCTTAAAATGATCACAAGTTGCAATTGCAATGTTCTTATCTCCTTGTATCCATTAATCCTCACCAATATTGATTTTTTGAATAAACAATGTTCTTCTCCTAACTCTCATAAGAGCATGAAAGTATTTGGAGTTAGCATCTCCTTCTTTAAACCACTGTAGCTGAGTCTTTTATTTGAGGATAGACTTTTCAGGTTTCATATATGTAATGTACTCTGCATTGATGCAATGAAGTTTGGATCTGGCCTCCTTAGAGTTATTGTTGATCACTTCCTCTTCAGCAACTCTGACCCTTTCCTCATAGTCTTTAACCACAACTAAAATGTCTCCATATTCACTTCTAGACCAATTACTAAGAGTGGAGGCCAACCTTTTCATTTTCTGATGAAAATTCCATATAGGATTCCTTGATATATCCCAGTCCTAGCAAGCTTTGACAATGTGCATGAACTTCTTATTACCAACCCAAAAATAAAGGAATTTAAAGTATCTGTCATGATTCTCTTGTCTAACCATCATCTCTAGTAAAAGAGGAGTGTGATCAGATCCCATAGATGGCAAGTGTGAGATAGTAGATTGAAGCATCTTTTCAATCCATTTGTCATTGACCATGGCTCTGTCCAATCTTTTCCAAACTCTAGCCTGTTCAGTTCTTTGATTGCACCAAGTATAAGGCCAATCATTATACCCAATATCTAACAAACCACAAGCTTCAATAACATTGATAAACTCCAGGATCTTGTTCATATTATAAGGTACACCTCTTTTTTTTCCTCAATGAAAGTTATAACATTGAAATCACCAATGGTGCACCAAGGTTTATCCAAGCTTGAAAAGTGAATCATCCTGTCCCATAGAGGTAGCCTAAGATGATCTCTACATTTGGCATAAATGAAGGTGATAATGCAATTCTCATTAAGCTCCACATGATTCAGATCACAAGTAATATGCTGATCATTAATTTTTAAAATATTGAGGTGAAATCAGTAGTCTAGAAAAGCCAAATTTTATCATTTTGATTACAACAAGCATTGTCCATATTCAGCAATATCTTATAAATATTGAGGTGAGAGTTGTCAGCAAAAGGATCCAGAATAGCAATCAAAGAAAGTTTATGCATTTTCTTGAGATTTTGAAGTCTCTCCAGAGTTCCTTTGGTGTTGATGCTTCTAGCATTCTACCAGATGACATTAATCATTAAAATTCTCTACTTTTAGACCTAGTGATGGGCCTGCTACTGGTAGCAGATGTATATATTGAAGTTTGTTTGAAACTTTGCCTATGTGTTTGTCTGCCTCTAGGGGATAAATCTTGTTTGCTTGTGACCTCTTGAATTTTAGCTTGTAAGTCCTTATTAGTAGTAGAACCAAAAGCTTTAATCAAGTGTTCACTAGTCTCTTCTCATTCAGATTCATTCTCATCAATGGACTGAGTTTCCTGATCAAATTCATCCTCAGAGTTTATGACCCCATATTCATCCATATCAGTAGGCTTAATACACAGGATACAGGGCTCATTAGGACTGTCATGCTGATTTGTTTGATTTTGTATAGTACTCTCACTTTCTTTTTGTTATTTTCTCTTGAGAGCATCCTCTTTTTCTTGCTCAATCCTTTCTAAGACTTGTTATTAGATGGTTTAGGGTCAAGATCATCAGTAGCCTTGGTCTCATTACCACCCTGAGATCCTTGTTATTTCTGAGATAACCTAGGCATGCCACTTGGAGACCCTTGGAAAAGACCTTCCCTTTCTGCACAACTGTCAGCTATATTCACAACTTCATTGAATTTTTCCTTGAGTTGATCTTGAGTGACTGAATTTGATATGTTATTGTGAGTGGTAGAAGGGGTATTGGAAGTGCATTTAGGATTAATGAATTCCCCCCCCTCTTTGGAACCCCTTTCTGTATGTTAAAAGGCTTCTCCTTTTCATTTCCAACCTTTCCTCCATTAACTTCAATAATAGTAGTCTCAATGGTATTAAATGGATGAGGGGAAGGGATTATTGAGTCAATATCTGAGAGTTTGTTTTTCTCCTTTTAACCAGGATTTTCACCCTATACAACAATATTATGAGGATCTTGGGATTTGGGGAGAACAAAGTCAATACTTGTGTTTTGTTGAGTGTCTCTTTCTATGCTTGTTGGAAGTTCTTTGGACGATATAATTATCATTTTGTTACTAGTATGTCCTGCATCTTTGTTAGCATTGAATCTCTCTATTAAAGCATTGAATCTCTCTATGAAGCCATTGAATAAGTGTGCTGGAGCCTTAAATGATTCTGTAGAGGGAATTGGTGCATCAAATGCTTCGAATCTCCACAACTATAATAAGATCTCAGGTAGAAGGATTGATGTAAAGAACCCGATGGAATACCATAACTACCTCAGCCCAAACTCTAGTACTCTCGAACTACCTGTCCACTCTCGACCGCTAGCGTAGAAGAATGAATGGGTATCTGGCGCTGAAACAAACTGCTGCCTCTGTGCGAACCCCTACCTCTAGATAAGGTACCTGAAAACTAGCCACTAGAACAGACCCTCTTGGAGTCTCTAAGCTCCTCTCTAACCATCAATTCTTCTTTCTTGGCGGTGCTCACAATGGACTGGAAGGATGCGCCCTCACGGGCTGATCTGAACACATAAGATCGAATAGATAAAGTCAAATCCTTCACAAATCAGTGGACTTTCTCTACCTCATCTACGATCAACATTGTAGCATACCTCAATAATTGACAGAAGCGTGCCTCATACTTGGAAACAGACATACCACCCTAAGTCAAACTCTTGAATCTCGATTTGTTCTTCTCATATACGCTCCACAGCCAATCAAGAAATCTTATGTCTAGAAGATAAATGTTGTGTATATGAGGATATTAAGATGGATATGTGGATATACTAGGAGTGACAAAATTAGGAATGAGGTTATTCAGGCAGGAGAAGGTGCAAGTGGTCTCTGTGGTGGACAAAATGGTGGAAGTGAGATTAAGATAGTTTGGGCAGGTACGGATCAAGAAGTGTGTGTATCGACGCCTCGGTGAGGAGGTGAGAGAGACTGGTTGTAAGGGAGTATGTATATTGGTAGGGGTAGACCAAAAAGTATTGGGGAGAGGTGATTAGACAAGACATCGTGCAGCTTCGTATTTTTGAGGACATGAATTTAGGTAGTAAGGAGTGGAGATCGTTTATTAAGGTAAAAGGGGTAGTAGAGGTAGAGTGTTATCTTGCCTTGCGAGGTTTGGTGCACGTAGAACTAGTTGTGCCCTTGTAGTTCTTGTTATATGTTGTTTATTATGTTTTGATTATCACAGTATTTTATTTTCATTATTGTTTCACTCGTATAGACTTTATACTACTTTTCTTATTAACCATTATGCTTTCTCCACTGTTTTTCTTCTTTAATTTGGGATTAATACACTTGGGCTGAATGTCTTTCGGAAATATCTTCTCTACCTTCACGAGGTAGTTATAAGGTCAGCCTACACTCTACCCTACCATACCCTACTTTGTGAGAGATTTCACTAGATATGTTGTTGTAAACAATATCGCTTCATCGTATATACCAAGTTTTTTTAAAAAAATAATTTTTAATTTTATATTTTACATCTCTATAATAAACTTTTACCTATAATAGCAATATCCATTTATATAACAACATATTCTTTTGTGAAATTATCCTTATGTAACAATCATCTTTGGTTTTTCTCGGTAATATAACAATCATCTGTATAGATATAAAATATCTAAATTTACCAAATTAAGTAAAGATTTTAATTAAATATTACTTTTAAAATTTTAATACACCATTTTATGACAAAATATTGTGTAAATATACACCGCTATCATTATACATAATTTCATTCCCTTTGGAAAGCTTGTAGAAAGTGGTGACAAATGGTAAAATTCAGTATGATTTATTAGTTTTTTTTTAGTTTTAATTAATGAAATATGCATATCATGTTATTTTGCAGTCAACTATATTTTGAATAAACTAGGTTTTGTTAGCAACCATTCAAGATATAGTGCGAAAAAATAACTTCGATAAATTTTTTTATGTGAAAAAATTAGGTGCTGGCAGAGACACGCCTATGAATAATTTCACAACTTTGAAATCAAAACATAAGAAATTGACAAGAAGGATTGATGATCTAACAACCCCTATCAATACTTTATATCAAATATATTTTTTGTACTTATGCTATACTTCTGCATATTGTGTATAGATACAGATCGAGATACCAACAACGCTTGTAGTGCCATCTTGAAAATGATTTTGTGCATGAGTATAACTTGAATCATGACATTATAGCATAATATGTGGACTTAGACTAGAGCTAGTAAAACTAAAGGACTCTATCACGCACCGGGAGGGTACTCTAGACGTGGCCGACACTTAGAGACTATTGCTAGTCCCCAAGAGAACCACTTGGCCTATTCACACAATCATTCAGTCAACTCTCTATCAGCGGAAGACTTAACTCACCAATATGATCAAATAAATACTTATAGAATAAAGCCAAAGGCCAATAATATGTCTAATCCAATCAACAAGACTAATACGAATGAAACTAGCCAAAAGACTAGAACTGTGCTCTGCAGGCGCTATAGTGGATCCCGGCACCAGGAACAAAACTTTAGAGGCGCTATAGTCGCACCCAATGCCAAGAGCAAAACTTCAGAGACATATTCTAGGCGCTATAGTGGCGCCCAACGCCACTGCAGATGCAAGAACTTTTTATTTGCTTATTGTTCTGGGTCCGATAATAATTGAAGGAGGGCATTTAAATAGATTTTTAGGGCTAGTGAGAAAGCAGCTGCCGCATTTTGGAGCAGAAAAAAAGGAAGAGCAAGAAGTTCACAAGCATTTTAGGTTCCTTTTCTTCATCTTTTTCTTGTACCCATTGATTTGTATGAAATTAAATACTTGTTTTATTATTTCAATACGAGTAGCTAAGCATCCAAAATCTGGGGCTATAGCTACGAAGTCATGGTTTAATATTATTTGAGCTTGGTTGATGATAGGTTATTGATTTTAATTACTCTTGCATTCTTGTGGTTATCATTTTAATGTTTGGCCAGCATTAGAATATATGTGTTGTCTACTTTGGATTTGGAAGAGGACAAGTAGATAGATCAAATAATGGAAGAAATGTGGTTATACTAGAATAATCTAGTATGATTTGTATATTGGATGCATTGTGACACATACCTATATACCACGTTTGGTCATGATAAAGGATGATAGTTTAAATGCGTCTTTATTGTTTCATGCCTATCCCCGCTCAACAATGTAGTTAGGTTGACAATAAAGATAGGCAATTACAGGCCGGAAGACCATGATTGGATTAATAACCTTTTTTGATTAGTAATTAAATAACTCATCGAAGATTGAGATCGAAGTATAGTAAGCTTGACTTCATGTTATGCTATGGCCCTAGAATTTCTCATAATCTGATTAATATACGTAACTACTGCACTGCTTTTATTCATAGAAAATTTTCTTACATCCAAAATTATTAACAAATTATCTTAAATCCATCACACAATCGCAATTAGTGTAGTTCGTTGAAAAGAAATAATTTACCTCATTAAGGTCCCTGTGAGTTCGATATCTAGCTCGAAAGAGCCGCTTTACTACTTAAGAGACTACGTACACTTGCGTGTGTAATTGTAGCCATAAAAAGTTTTTGGTGCTGTTGTCGGGGATCTTAAAATTAGGTAATTTGTCTTTTCTAAGTTTCTATATTTATTGTGCATGTGTTAACGACTTGGTCTTAGCTGTAAATTTTTGCAGGTAAATGAGACATTACAATGGGCAGGGACAAGGAGCTTGTAGATCCATTATCCGAGCTAGAACGATTCTTCCAGCAAAAAAGACAAACAACAGTTTTGCAATACCCAATACAGAAACTCAATTTGGAGGATAATCAGAACTTATAAGGAGAGCTCTTGCCAGATGAGGTACTTGTTAAGATGGCAGCAAGGAAAATACGTGATGTAGCAGTCTCACTCACTGCAAATGTCACCTCCAGCATCCTGAAATCACAGGCTGGAGGTAGTTTTGAGTTGAAACAGAATATGGTGCAACTCTTGCACACTAACCTGCAGTTTATGGGGTTGCCTCACGAAGATCCCCAAGTACACATCTAGATTTTTTTTGGAAATCAGCGACACTTACACTCTGATTGGGGTATCTCCTATTTATGTGAAGCTAACATTGTTTCCCTTTTCACTATTGGGGGAAGCAAAGAGGTGATTGAAGTTAGAACCATCAAACTCCATAACTACATGGGACAACTTGGCTCGTAAATTTCTAATCAAGTTCTTTTCTTCGGGAAAGACTGCTAAGCTAGGAAGCAAAATCCTAAGCTTTAAAAACAAATCGGGAGAGAATTTATATCAAGCGTAGGACAGATTTAAATCTCTACTCATCAGTTGTCCTCACCATCATCAAGCTGATGAGGTGTTGGTCCATACCTTCATTGAGGGGTTGGAACCCAACACAAAAATTCTTCTTAATTCTACTGTAGGTGGACAGGCATTGGAGAAAATATATGATGAGTTGTTTACACTGCTGAATTGCATATCTCAAGGAAATCCTGAATGGAATGGAGGGAACTCTAGACCGGTGGTGCAGAAGCAAGTAGGAATATTGGAAGTTGATGCTATGACCGTTTTGATGGCACAGATTGCATCAATGCAAAAAATGATGTCCACACACTTTAACAATTTGGCATTGGGGCAGCAACAGGCTTTAGTAAATATGGTTCAGCCACAATCACTGTGATATGAAGTTTGTGGAAGTAGTGAACATGTGATAGAATATTGTCGAGCTAATCCCGAATTGTTGAATTTTGTGGGTAATGCACCTAGGGGTGGGGGTAACCAGAACTACGGAAAAACTTACAACCCAAATTGGAGAAACTATTTGAACTTCTCATGGGGTGGAAATTAGAAAAACCAACATCAAGGGAAGATCTAATTCAGACCACAAGGAGGTGGGCAACAGTACAACAATCAAGGTCAAGGGTACAATAATCAAGGTCAAGGTAATTATAGCTCAGGAAAATCAAAAAGTATGAGTGCAGAGGACATGTTAAAACAGATCATGATGGACTAAGCTAAGTTAGCTGCAGGTATTCATCAGAATTAGTTAGCCACTCAGAATTTAGAAAAATAGCTTGGGCAATTGGCAAGTGCATAAAATTCTTACCAACAAGGGGGTTTATGAAGTAACACTGACCCAAATCCTAAATATGTAAATGCCGTGAGTACTCACAGTGGTCTCCCCCTAGCTTTATTGGCTCCTAAAATTAAGCTGGCAGAGGTGAAAGGTAAAGAGCAAGTTGGGCAAGAAGGTGAATCCAGCAAACCAAAAACAGTTGAAGAACCAAAAACAAAACCTATTCCTCTATTCCCACGAAAGTTTAAGAAGAAGAAGGAAGAGGAGTGCTTGCGAAGTTCATAGACTTGCTAAAATAAGTAAAAATTAATTTATCTTTGATTGATATTTTGCAGGAAATCCCTCAGTACACCAAGTATGTGAAGGACATTATGGCCAAAAAGAGCAAGTGGAATGAGTATGAAACAATGCCACTCACTGAGGAGTGCAGTTCTAGAATCTTGAATAAAGTTAGGTTTCCAACCAAGCAGAAAGATCTGGAGAGTTCCACAGTGCAGGATACTATTAGAAAGTATGTGAATGCAAAAGAACTATGTGACTTGGGTGCGAGTATAAACATGATGCCAACCTCTATGTTCAAGAAATTAGGCTTAGGAAATCCTAATCCTACCACCATCTTGTTACAACTGGCAGATCGCTCTGTAGCTAAACAGGATGGAGTCATTGAAGATGTCTTAGTCCAGGTGAGATCTCTCATTTTCCCTGTGGACTTTGTCATCCTAGACTTTTAGCCAGACTCGAAGGTTCCCTTCATTTTGGGACACCCATTCTTGGCAACAAGAGGGGATTTGATAGATGTAGCAGCCAAATGACTCACAATGAGAGCTCATGATAAGGTGGAAGTATTTGATATATACAACACATTGAAATTGCCTTCCATATATGAAGAGTTATATGCGATAACAGTAATTGATGAAGCAGTAGCAGAGAAATATGTGGAATTAAGGGATCCACCAGAAAAGGTATTAGTGGGTCAAGATATAGAAGGCGATGTAATAGCACAAGAAATTATTGGTATGTCAGATGCTCATAATTTGAGGATGTGGAAAAAATAGGAAGAACCATTGAAAAGAGTGTTAGGTCCTTCACTTAAACCCTCGACTGAGAAAGCTCCTAAATTGGAGTTAAAAACATTATCGTCCTATCTCAGGTATGCATTCCTCGATCCCAATGACATATTACCGATAATCCTTTCGTCCTCTTTGTCTAAGATGCAGGTTCGAGTAGCTCTGGAGGTGCTTAGATGAAGAAAGAAAGTGATGGGCAGGCAAATGGCTAATCTACATGGGATTAGCCCAGCCTTGTGCATGCATAGGGTCTTCATGGAGAAAGGGTAGAAACCAATCGCATAACCTCAGCGTAGATTGAATCCAGTAATGAAGGATGTGATGAGGAAAGAGGTTATTAAGTGTCTAGATATAAGTATCATATATCCTATCTTAGACAATAAATGGGTAAGTCTAGTGCAGTGTGTGCCTAAAAAAGGCAGAATAATTGTGATCACAAACTAAAAAAATTAGTTAATCCCCATTAGAACAGTCACTGGATGGAGAATTTGCATGGATTATCGCAAGTTGAATGAAGCTACAAGAAAAGATCACTACCAGTTCCATTTATTGAACAAATGCTAGACAGGTTGGCGGGGCAGGAGTACTACTATTTCTTGGATGGATATTCAGGATATAATCAGGTCTGAATTACACCTGAAGATCAAGAAAAGACTACGTTCACTTGTCCCTATGGAACATATGCATTTAAGCGTATGCCATTTGGGTTTTGCAATGCTCTGGCAACTTTTCAAAGGTTCATGATGGCAATCTTTCATGACATGGTCGAAGATTATATGGAATTTTTTATGAATGACTTCTCAGTCTTTGGGAAATCATTTGATTTGTGTTTGCTTAAACAAGGTGTTATCAAGGTGTGAAAAGACAAATCTTGTCATGAACTGGGAAAAATGGCATTTTCTAATAACGGAAGGGATTGTCTTGGGTCACAATATGTCAAAATTAGGGCTGGCAGTAGACAAAGCCAAGATAGAAGTAATAGAGAAGTTATCACCCCCGATTTCAGTAAAAAGAAGTGCGTAGTTTCTTAGGACATGCAGGGTTCTATAGAAGGTTCATCCAGGATTTTGCAAAAATAGCCAGGCCTATGTGCAGTTTGTTGGAAAAGGAAATAAAGTTCACATTCGATGATAAGTGTATGCAGGCCTTTGAGTTACTGAAGAAGAGACTAACGGGAGCCCCAATCTTGATTGCTCCCAACTGGGGTTACCTTTTGAGCTTATATGCGATGCTAGTGATGTAGCAGAAGGAGTAGTATTGGGACAGAGAAAATAGAAGATCTTTCACTCTATTTATTATGCAAGCAAGACTCTTGATTCAGCTCAGGTTAACTACACAATTATCGAGAAGGAGATGCTGGCGTTGGTTTATACATTCGACAAGTTCAGATCCTATCTAGTAGGTACTAAAGTAATTATTTACACTGACTATTCAACTCTTAGGTACCTATTCAATAAGAAAGATGCGAAGACATGACTCATAATATAGATCCTATTGCTATAAGAATTTGACATCAAGATAAAAAATCGCAAGGGCTGTAAGAATCAAGTTGTCGATCACCTTTCCAGGTTAAAGAATTCGACACATGTTGGGGAACAGATGCAGATCAAAGAAGAATTCCTTGATAAGCAACTTTTAGCTCTTGCGTTGACTGAATTGTTGTGGTACGCCGATATAGTTAATTACCTGGTGAGTGGGGTGTTTCCCCCAGATGCAACCTCACAAAAGAAGAAAAAGTTAATGCATAAGGCCCAGTTCTACATATGGGATGAGCCTTACTTATTCAAGCAGGGAATAGACCAAATGGTAAGAAGGTGTGTGCCAGAAACTGAGGTGCGCCAAGTTTTAGATAGTTGTCACTCATCGTCATATGGTGGTCATCATGAAGGAGAGCGCACTACACATAAGGTACTTCAATCTGGTTTCTTTTGGCCTACATTGTTTAAAGATACTGCAGGGTATGTGAAGAACTATGACCAATGTCAACAGTCACCATCTCAAGAAGACACGAAATGCCATTGAGATACATCCTGGAAGTTGAAATTTTCGATGTATGGGGCATGGACTTCATGGGTCCATTTCCATCATGTTATAGAAACCAGTATATCTTAGTGGCAAAAGATTACGTGTACAAGTGGGTTGAGGTCGTAGCTCTTCCCACCAATGACTCAAAAGTGGTGACCAAGTTTCTAAAGAAGCACATTTTTACTCGATTTGGCACTCCTAGAGCAATTATCAGCGATAGAGGATCACACTTCATAAATCAAACAGTGAAGAATCTCTTGGCTAAGTATGGGGTGAGGCATAAAGTGGCTACAACATATCATTTGCAAACTAGTGGGCAGGTCGAGGTATCCAACAGAGAGGTAAAGAAGATATTACAAAAGACTGTGAATGCAGAAAGAAAAGATTGGTCAGAGAAGTTAGATGAAGCACTTTGGGCATACCGAATTGCATACAAAACACCCATCGAGACCTCTCCATATCAGATGATATTTGGTAAAGCATGTCACTTACTGGTTGAATAGAGCACCAAGCTTATTGGGCAATCAAGAAGCTGAATCTTGACCTAGAGTTAGTAGGGAGAAAGCAGTTGGACCAATTGCATTAGTTGGAAGAGTTTAGGCTCTATGCCTATGAAAATTCCAAGCTTTACAAGGAGAAAACAAAGCGATGGCATGATAAGCACATCATCACTCTTACTTTCAAACCAGGACAAAAGGTACTTCTTTTTAACTCCAGACAACTTTTTCTAGGGAAGTAAGATCCAAGTGGAGTGGACCTTTTGAAGTGGTATGTATGACACCTCATGGAGCTGTGGAACTGTGAAATGCATCAAAAACGTCCACGTTTTTAGTTAATGGGCAAAGAGTCAAGCACTACTTTGGTAATGATGTGGACCATGAAGAGGAAGTTGTAGAGCTTGAGAATGAATGAGGGAGGCATTGAGTCGTGCCACGACAATAAATATGGCGCTACATGGGAGGCAACCCGTGATTTGTATTTTAACATTGGATTTAAGGTTTGTAATTTTTCTTTTAAAATAGATTTTGATTGTGTGAATATATATATTTTTTAGACATAGGTAAAGCCGCCACGACCAAAAATAAGGCACTAGGTGGGAGGCAACCTACTGTGTTGTTTATATAACACTGTGAAGTTGATACGCAGAATGATAGGATGCAAGGCAGAGCAAGCAAAAACGACATGAAATGCGAAGAATGAAAAATTTAAAGATCTCTACAGGGGCTATAGTGGCTCCCCACTCCCCTATAGTGCCATGAAGAAATGCAAAATTTCCAGTGAGGTGCTGTACAAACACCCCGCGCCACTACAACGCTAGTAGCAAGTTCGAGCTAAAAATCCAAAAATTGAAGTTAAAAAAAAAACCCCAAACCCTCCAACTACCCCATTATCTCAACCTAAACTTTATCACTACCCAACCCCCACTCTTCCACAACCTTTCTCCTTCATCTTCCCATTCTAATTTCTCATATAAAAAACCTTCCCCAACACCTACATTATCCCACAGAACATTTCAAACTCCAAAGAACTACTTAACCTTCCTTCTCTAGTCATTCACCATTTTCGAAGCACCACTATTGTAAGAATCTGACTTTCTTTCTTCAAACTCTTCCTTCTTCTCTCTAATGACACCAAAGGGAAAGCAAGTAGATGGAAGGGTGGGTAGCAAAAGGTCCCAAAAATGGAGCTTCTACATCGGTGGAACAAGCAAGTTCAAGACTACCACTGTGTCGGTTCGATAGGCAAACGGTAGAGCAATATGGGTTAGACTAGTTTGAGTCCCAGAAGGAGGAAAAGTACATGGGACATGAGTATGTCAATGAGGGTAGGCTGCAGGAGGAATTCCCCCGAATTCATGAGATGGTATACAATCTGGGTCATCTTTGAGACCAAGATGAGTGCAATCTAACTCTTGTCCGTGAATTTTATACTAATTAGAACACTGACCAGTATAATAGCAATAAGGTGGAGGTTAGGGGTAAGACTATACGTTTTACCACTAAAGCGTTGAATGAATTTTTTGGGATACCCCATTGTGATTATTATGAATACTTGGACATGAAAGAACAACCACCTTATACAGATATTCGTCATACATTGTACGGTGTTAATTCTGTTGCACGATGGGATAGGGCAAAGAAAATCGGAAGACACACTACACTTCAATATGCATATTTTAATAGTGAGGCTAAGGTGTGGTTGAAAATTATTTGTAGTATATTCTTGCCGAGTAAGAATGTGATGATGTAACTCAAGACAGGGTTGTCTTGGTTTATTGCTTGATGAGAGATTTACAGGTAAATGCTGGATCTGTGATACGTCATAATATAATGAAATTTTGAAATAATAAGAGGTAGCATTTCTATTATGGTAGTATGATAACTCAATTTTTGTGGGCTGAAGGAGTTGAATAAGAAGTTCATGATCTAAGTGCACCGAGGGTGCCATATTTTATTTGTAATATGGTTGATATGACTAAAACTAGGGGCCATGAGATAGCCCAAGGATAGGTGTTGTCTGTCGTGGAACGACAAGCTCGCGACGAAAGTTGGATGGGCTGTATTTTTGGCATGGTAGAGTTGCAGCTGCGAATTGGTGGTCGTCCAGTGATGGATGACAAGATGGCTGAATTAGCAGATCGCTATCCTCTTACGACTAGTGCTATGCACATGTGCCGAGTGGGGCCAGCTTTTCAAGAGCCTTTGAATGATGATGAAACCATGATGGAGGAGATGTGAGATGATGAGAAAGTGAAGAGCCAGATGATACCGCTACCACTGCTCTTATTATGGTAGACGACACTGCCTTCACTGTTGGCAGAGAGGATGACTGAGCGGTTCAGGGAGTTCCTTCTTTCACTCTTAGATTGTGCATTAAAATGGTGCACTAGGGACAATGCTTTATTTAAGTGTGGGGTGGGAGTTGGAATTTTCATTGTATTTTTGTATATATTCAATTTAGTGCATTTCTATTTTGGGTTTCTTGATAGTTGTTTTCGGTTCTTTAGCCAAGGATAATCCCTTTTAAACCACACAAAAAAATTTATCTTAGGTCTAAGTTTGTGTTTGTTTGTATATAAAGTGCCTGACTAAAGCATGGTATGAAATCAAATGACTAGTTTAAGATACCTAAGCTCTTGTATTCAACTCAAATGATGCATGCTTAATATTGAATTCATATGATTGTGTAGTTAGTAATTAGTAGTTATCATTCTTCAGTTGTACATGTGCCATGTGTGTATGAGGATTTGATGTATTCTGTACGTACATATTGATAGCTAGAACTTGCTCGGTGTGTATGCGAAATGAAATGAAGATTGTAGAGTTAAGGAAATGAAGTAGGCATTTCTTTGATAGCCTTGTTTGTATTTCTCCTTGTTTTGTGCCTAACCCAAATTCTTAATCCCTAGTTAGCCTTGTTGAGCCTTGAAATTTTCTTTGACAGCCTCATTATGCAGCTTATCCCCATATTATCTAGAGCCATTAATCTTATCCAAAATCCTAAGCACTTTGAAAAGAGATAAATGTGGAACAAAGGGATAAGAGAATATGAAGCTTATGAAATGGGGTATCAGTGTTTGAAATAGACTTACATCTTGTAATAAATATACAACAACAACAACGAACCCAGTGTGATCCCACCATGTGGGGTCTGGGGAGGGTAGAGTGTACGCAGACCTAACCCCCACCTTAAAAGGTAGGGCGGCTGTTTCCGAAAGACCCTCGGCTTAAGAGAGAAGAACAAGGGAGGAGAAACAAGGAAAAACAAGGAAAAACAAGACATAGGTCAGTAAAGCCAGGCATATAACAGACAATATAAAGATATAAATAATGAGAGCGATAAAGCGATAAAGTCAGGGTAGGAAAGATCGGGGATAAAGGGGCATTAACTACTATAGATAAAATAGGATACCCAAAGTAGACTGGGCCAACTAATATAAGCAGTAATCCCATGCAAAATCCTATGTTAAGACAAATGAGCGCGACTACGACTACTATGGAGAACCGATCGGCCACCTAGCCCACTATCTTAGTCTGAGTCCTCCATAGCCTCCTATCTAAGGTCATGTCCTCGGAGAGCTGCAACTGTGCCATATCATGTCTAATGACCTCTTCCCAATATTTCTTCGGCCTCCCTTTGCCCCTCCTGAAACCGTCCATAGCCAACCTCTCGCACCTCCGCACTGGAGCATCTGTGTCTCTCCTCTTGACATGCCCAAACCATCTCAGTCTCGCTTCCCGCATCTTGTCCTCCACCGATGCCACTCCTACCTTGTCTCGGATATCTTCATTCCTAATTCTATCCATCCTAGTGTGCCCACACATCCACCGCAGCATTCGCATTTCTGCGACTCTCATCTTCTGGACATGAAGTTTCTTGATTGGCCAACACTCCACCCCGTACAATAGGGTCGGTCTAACCACCACTTTGTAGAACTTGCCTTTGAGTTTTGGTGGCACTTTCTTGTCACACAGCACTCCGGAGGCGAGCCTCCATTTCATCCACCCTGCACTGATGCGGTGTGAAACATCGTCGTCGATATCCCCATCTTCCTGTATAATAGACCCAAGGTATTTGAAGCTTCTTTTCTTTTGAATGGCCTGGGTACCAAGCCTCACTTCCCCGTCAGCCTCACGCGGCAGGCCACTGAAACTGCACTCCAAGTATTCTGTCTTGGTCCTACTCAATTTAAATCCTTTAGACTCCAACGTCTGTCTCCAGCCCTCCAGCTTGTCGTTAACTCCGTTGTGAGTCTCGTCAATCAGGACAATGTCATCTGCGAACAACATACACCAAGGCACCTCACCTTGTATTTGTCTAGTCAATTGATCCATCACCAGGGCGAATAGAAACGGGCTAAGAGTCGATCCCTGGTGCAACCCCATCGTAACAGGAAAGTGCTCCGAGTCCCCCCCTACCGTCCTTACCCTGGTCTTAGCTCCATCATACATGTCTTTAATCGCTCTAATGTATGCCACAGGTAAACATTTCGCCTCCAAGCATCTCCATAGGACCTCCCTTGGAACTTTGTCATAGGCCTTTTCTAGGTCAATAAATATCATGTGTAAGTCCCTTTTCCGCTCCCTATACTGCTCTACCAATCTCCTTAAGATATGAATGGCTTCTGTAGTCGAGCGCCCCGGCATAAATCCAAACTGGTTCTCTGAAATAGACACACTACTCCTCACTCTCATTTCTATCACCCTTTCCCACACTTTCATAGTGTGACTTAGCAGCTTGATACCTCTATAGTTGTTGCAGCTTTGAATGTCTCCCTTGTTCTTGTACACGGGAATGATTGTACTCCACCTCCATTCTTCAGGCATCTTCGATGTCCTGAAAATGACATTAAACAGCGCAGTCAGCCACTCCAATCCTACCCTACCTGCATTCTTCCAAAATTCCCCAGGGATCTCGTCAGGTCCGGTCGCTTTTCCCCTGCTTATCCTACGAACAGCTCCCATAACCTCCTCAACCTTTATTCTCCTACAATACCCAAAGTCGCGACGCCTATCCAAGTGCTCCAAGTCTCCCAACACAAAGTCTCTGTCCCCTCCTTCGTTCAAGAGTTCGTGAAAGTATGACTGCCATCTCTGTCTAATGCGGGATTCCTGTACCAGTACTTGACCATCCTCGTCCTTGATGTACTTCACTTGATCCAAGTCGCGTGACTTCCTCTCTCTCGCCTTGGCAAGCTTAAATAGCTTCTTATCTCCGCCTTTTTCCTCTAGTTCTGCATAGAGGCGTTCAAAGGCTGCCGTTTTGGCCGTCGAAACTGCCATCTTCGCCTCCTTATTCGCTAACTTATACTTTTTCCTGTTCGTTCGCTTCTCTTCATCATCCTTGCTATATACCAACTTTACATATGCCTGCTTCTTTGCTTCTACCTTTTCCTGGACTTCTCCATTCCACCACCAATCCCCTCGGTGTCCGCCATGGCGGCCTCGTGAGACCCCCTGCACCTCTCTAGCTGTTTCCCTAATGCAGCTGGCCGTCCTATCCCACATACTGCTCGCCTCCCCCCTACTATCCCACGCCCCCATAGCCATCAGCTTCTCCCCCATCTCTAGGGCACTAGACGGAGTCAAACGACCCCACCTAATCCTCGGTCGGTCATCCACGACCCTCTTCTTCTTCTTCCTTCTTATCTCCAAGTCCATGACCAATAGTTTATGTTGGGTCGTAAGGTACTCACTTGGTATGACCTTGCAGTCCTTAAAGAGGCTTTTATCCTCTTTTCTAAGTAGCCAGAAGTCTATTTGCGTCGCCGCCCTCGAGCTACGAAAGGTTACCAATTGTTCCTCCTTCTTTGGGAAACTCGAGTTGGCCACCCTTAAACCAAAAGCCTTTGCGAAATCCAAGAGTGAGGCTCCTCCACTATTCCTGCACCCGAAGCCAAATCCTCCATGCACCTCGTCATAGCCCGTCGAAACAGACCCAATGTGCCCATTGAAATCTCCTCCTATGAATAGCTTCTCAGTAGGCGGTATACTGACCACCACTTCGTCCAAGTCCTCCCAAAAGCGCCTTTTTGTCTCCTCGTCCAACCCCACTTGCGGCGCATAGGCACTAATAATGTTCAGGGTGATCCCTTCAACGACTAACTTAATCGTCATCATCCTATCATTTGTCCTCTTAACCTCTACCACCTGATCTCTAAGCTCGCTATCTACTAAGATCCCTACTCCATTCTTAAACCTCGACTTGCCCGAGAACCAAAGTTTGAACCCATCCACCTCCTTAGCTTTAGGTCCTACCCATTTAGTCTCTTGGACGCAAGCTATATTAATCTTCCTCTTCTTAAGAATCTTAACTAACTCTATGGACTTTCCCGATAAGGTCCCAATATTCCAAGACCCTACTCTCAATCTAGAAGCTCCCTCCGCCCCCTTAGCCCTCCCAACCCTGGCCCTTGATCCCAACCGAGGACATGACCCTATTCTACCATCGCACACTAAAGCCAGAAAAGCAGAAATACGCTACTGAAAGGTTACTCTCAGATAAACGGACGATCAATAGTATAGCACAAGTTAGCAATTGTTTAAAAACAGTGAGACAGGTACTTAATTTGGCAGTGCAATAAATATTTATAGGCTAAAATATCGGAAATGGACTATTGGAGGTACCAACTCCAAGTTAGTAAAACCTGTTCACTGTCGAAACACTGTTCACTGCCGGAAAGTACTGTTCACTGCCGGAAAGTACTGTTCACTGCCGGAAAGTACTGTTCACCGCCGGAAAGTACTGTTCACTCGCCGGAAAACTGGATACAAATATATGGTCAGCCTCGGAATGCAGAGGCGACCACCCTGGGAGAAAAAATGGAGCCGAAAAATGGCCGGAAACTGCCACACGCGCCGGAGCGTGTAGCGCGTGGCGGCGCAGATCTGGGGCTGCTGGCGGCGCGTGACGGCGCGTGGCTGAGCAGATCTCAGAGGAGCTACCTGGGGTTTGCTCACCTGAGTGTTCCGCTCCTCGTGGTGTTGTTGGTTTTGGCAGCAGACGCATAAAAATTGAGGAGAGAGAGAGAGAGAGAGAGAAGTGTAATGTATTGAAGCGCTTGGGAACGTTACCAGATAATAGTTCCTACGCTCCCCTCAGTCTACCTTACAATCTATGAAAACCTAGTGATCCCAAACTATTACATTATTGTATTAGTAGAGCAAAACACTAAGGGAAAGCCTATGGCAATTCTTTTGTGGCACATGAAATCGTTTGAGAAAGTAAGTGACTTTGTTGCTATATACCCACTAAGGTAAACAAATGTTAATTGAATGCTTGTGGGTGATTCAATTGTAGTGAGATGCACATGTTAATTTTTAAGGATTGATAATTTATATGATGTCCAACTGAATGATATATATGAGTTTGTTGTGTTATCGATTCAGTTCTTGAGGTTAGGGGGTGTTGAACTAGCCATGAAGATGTGAACATGCTTAGCTAGGTGCTCATTGTGTATTCGAGATGGGCTACCTTATGTTCATGTTGGGTCAATGTCTAGGCCTAAGTCAAGTGTTCATTCAAGGAGAACAAAAGTCTAAGTGTGGGGTGGTGATCTTGGTCACATTTATGAGCCCATGTGCCATGTTTGTCCATATTTGTTAGGCGTTTTGAGAAGTTGTTGGAGCTAAATGGTATGTTTTGACTGAAATACCAATCAAGTGTGCACTAAGGTATGTGTTCAAGTATATGCATGAGTTTGGAGAAGCGTAAGAAATGAAAGAGAAATGTGCTCTGTAGGCGCTATAGTGGCGCCGACGCCAGGAACAAAACTTTAGAGGCACTATAGTGGCGCTCGGCGCCAAGAGGTAAACTTCAGAGACATATTCTAGGTGCTATAGTGGCATCCAGCGCCACTGCAACTCCAAGAACTTTTTATTTACTTATTATTCTGGGTCCGACAATAATTGAAGAATGACATTTAAATAGATGTTTAGGTCTTGTGAGAAAGCAGCAGTCGCATTTTGGAGAGAAAAAAAAGGAAGAGCAAGAAGTTCACAAGCATTTTAGGTTCCTTTTCTTCTTCATTTTCTTGTACCCGTTGATTTGTATGAAATTAAATACTTGTTTTATCATTTGAATATGGGTAGCTAAGCACCCAAAATCTGGGGCTATAGATACGAAGTCAATATTATTTGAGTTTGGTTGATGTTGAATTATTGATTTTAATTACTCTTGCATTCTTGTGGTTATCATTTTAATATTTGGCCAGCATTAGAATATATGTGTTTTCTACCTTGGATTCGGAAGAGGACAAGTAGATAGATCAAAGAATGGAAGAAATGTGGTTATACTAGAATAACCTAGGATGATTTGTATATAGGATGCATCGTGACACATACCTATATACCACATTTGGTCATTATAAAGGATGATAGTTTAAATGCGTCTTTATTGTTTCATTTCTATCCCTTCTCAACGATGTAGTTAGATTGACGATAAAGATAGGCAATTATAGGTCGGGAGATCATGATTGGATTAATAACCCTTTTTGATCAGTAATTAAATAACCCATTGGAGACTGAGATCGAAGAATAGTAAGCTTGACTTCATGTTATGCTATAGCCCTAGAATTTCTCGTAATCTAATTAACATAAATAACTACTGCATTGATTTTATTCGTAGAAAATTTTCTTACATCCAAAATTATTAACAAATTATCTCAAATTCATCACACAATCGCAATTAGTGTAGTTCGTTGAAAAGAAATAATTCGCCTCTTTAAGGTCCCTGTGGGTTCGACATCTGGCTCGAAAGAGACTCTTTACTACTTGAGAGACTACATACACTTGCGTGTGTAATTGTAGCCACAAAAGTTCCATCCCACCTTGAACCCCGAAAGCATCATTGACCATTTTATAAACTCTATCATGTTGTACTCTATCATGTGAAACCCTAATTTGATCATGTGGTGCAAGCATATTATATTCATCCACGGACAGCTAATTATAAAATATATTATTCAATCCATCTATTTCTTCATGATCAACCCACACAAAATATCTAGGTTTAAATCTATTACCATACAAATGAACCACAACTATATTTGGCTTAAAAATTTTCAAACACCTACATTCACGACAAGGACACCTAACCAATCCATTTCTCTTAAAAATATCAAGTGTCATTGCATGATCGATAAAACTACTTACACCATCAATAAATTCAGGTTTTAAACCACCACCAACTTCATAATGCATGTTATACATCCACAAACGATGATCCATCTACAAAATTATGTATATTCTACCTTAATTAGTTCATAAAAACTACAATTCATTGAGATTCAAGAATTCTCGAGTTCAACATTTCTAAAGTTCAAGTTGATTTGTTTCTAAGTTAAAGTACAAACTTTCAAATTTCAAGTATAATTAAAGTTCAAGTATCTAAAGTTGAGAATTTCTACAAACCAAAAAAATTCCTAAGTACCTCAAAATCATAAAATTCAAGTTCTAAAATCTAAGTTCAAGTTAAAAAAATCTTAAAATTCAAGTTAAAAAATCCTAAATTCCAAGTTCAAAATTTAAGTTGAAAGTTCACAACTTAAAGTTCATATATCCTACAACAATTCAACATTTCTAAAGTTTATGCTTAATTAATTCTTAAAGACTACAATTTATGAAACCAAAGTTAATAACTTCATGAACAATATAAATAATTCACAATTTCTAAAGTTCACAACCTAAGTTCAAATAAGTAAATACTACACCAAGAAAAATTTTAAGTCCAACTTAAAAAATCCGGCCTAAAGTTCAAGTTCTAAATTCAAGTTTAAAGTTCTAAATTCAATACAAGTTATGATTAAATTCTAAGTTGTAATTAGAAGCTCTAAATAAGTTCTAAGTTTCTAACTTCTAATTAAATTCTATAATTAGAGCCTGTTTGAATTGGCTTATAAGTTACTTATAAGTTGTTTTCAGTTTTTTGAGTGTTTGTCTAGCTAACTTAAGTCCTTTTGTGCTTAAAATAAGCCCCAATAAATAATTGAGTTTGTTTGGATGGACTTATTTTAAGCAGCTTATAAGTAAAAAAAAATAAGTTGGCTGCACCTACAATAAATAATTGAGTTTGTTTGGATGGACTTATTTTAAGCAGTTTATAAGTCAAAAAAAAAATAAGTTGGGCTGCACCTAATTCTTTTTTTTTAACTTATAAGCAGTTTTCAACTTATAAGTTACTTAAAATAAGTCCATCCAAACAGGCTCTTACTTCTTAAATCTAACTTTTAACTTCAACAACACTTCAATTCAAACTAAAAAATACACAAATTTACAATCTAATTCAAAAATCCAATTCAACTAAAACCCAAAAATCTTCATTCACTAATTCACAATTAAATATACAAATTAACAATGTTAATAACATTATAACTAAAAAAACACTAAAAAAACCAAATCACAAACTAATTCAAAATACTTCAATTCAAAGTAAAATCCTAAAATCAAAACTATAACTTTTTGTTCACTAATTACAATCAATGTTATAAATTAGCTATGTTAACAACATAAATTAAATAAACTAACTAACATTAATAATTTTTCACAATTTTAAAAAAAATAAAATCCTAACTAAGTTTAACAAGAGAGAAAAAGAGAAGAGAGAGAGAGGGATCAGACGAAGTACCTGAGAGAGGGGGAGGGACGACGGTGGCGGAGTGCCGACGAGCTGCGGTGGAGGTGGGGGTGGGCGTTGGCATCGGGGTCAGGGTTTGGGAGAGGGGATCGAAGAGAGAGAGAGAAGAGAAATATGAAAGTGAGGAAAATAATAGAACTTGTGTCTGATATTAAGTTGGGGGCGATGGACAGGATCGCCAAGTCTGTCGCTCCATTTAAAAAAAATTGACCAAACAAGCGACGGACTAAGAGACACAGTCCGTCGCTATTTTAAAAAAAAAAATTAAAAATTCTACATAATCAAATAAAACTTTACAAAAAAAATTATAAATTAAAATTACAACAAAGCGTGGAACTTCGTCGCTTATTTAAAATTAAAAATAATTATTTTTAAAGAAAGTGATGGACGGCGTTGACGTTTATATTAAATAATTAATTATTAATTAAAAATATTATGCTCATAAAAATCCGCCAAAAAGAGTGATTGGACATTGGGTCACTGTCCGTCACTTTTTAAAATAAAAAATACAAAATAAATAAATAAAATATAAAAGCGAGGGATGGTGTCCCATTGTCCGTCGCTTTTTTACAATCGACGCAGTCCGTCGCTTTTCTTTCCGTCGTTTTTTCACTATTTTTAGTAGTGTTAGTTAATTGTCATTGGATTCAATGTAGGTTTTAGAGACATTTACAAAGAGAATTAAAATATAATTATCTCTAAAAACATATTTAGCAATAATTAAGTTATTATCGTTATTTAATTACATGCCGAATTTAGGAAATAGGACATCAATTTAACTTCTATAGTGATAATAAAAAGTTTACGCTAGCAGGCCATATAACACGTAACTATAAGTGCAGATTAGTTATCCAAAACAGAAGATAAATAACACGTTATAATAAGTTAAAAGACCATTGATTTACTATATGTTAGCGCAAATAACTTAAATTCAAAAAGTCAAAACTAAGAAATCCACTTATGATATATTAGGGTTAAATCGCTTCACAATAAAAGTGATTTTATATAAAAAATTCAAATTCAAAAATTCTAATTAAAAATAAAGAAATATTTATCTTTTATATTTATCGCAGAAATTAAATAAATAGCTAGCGTCAAACACTTGGTGAATTACGATAGGATGCATGAGTGCTGCTTTTTGGTCAAAATATATGGTTTCAGTTAAAAGAATGTCCTAATCCTATTTGCCGTTCACGACTTATATAACTGATTACAACCCTTAATTTCTTAAGATGAACAACTTTAGCATAATTATCCAATAATGTCTGTCTTATTTTTCTTTTCTTCTTTTGTCTTTAATGAGGGAAATTAGAGCGCCCATTTTGTAATATGAAATTATAATTTGAAATTATAATATAAAATTTTGATATGAAATTATAAGATAACATTTTATATCATAAAATAAAATCAGCATTAAATTACGTATCCAAATATTGATTTCATCTCATGATTTCATATCGCTTATCGCATATCCACAGCCTACTTAGTCTAATCATAATAAGCCCAATTATATGGGAAGGAGTTGGAACATTTTTTGGTTTTTATACATAGACAACCAAGAATCAATTCCATAAATGACAATCATTTTTTTTTGTTTTTTCTAGTTTCCATTTATCTTATTCTCTGCTGATCTATTTTAAAGGTGATAAATAGACTAATCAAATTAAATTTAGACGGGTCAAAATAAATTAAATTAATAAATAGAACATAATTCGATCTGCTCAAAATTTGTTTGGATTTTTGTAAGCATTTTAAAAGGCAGAGGTCCGAGGCGAAGAGTTTTACGCAATATGGGGCAAGGCGTTAGCCCCGAAACACGAGCCGTAAGTACCATTGATTTATGGGTTGTATCTTCAATTTTATAATTTTATTACTTAAAAAAAAGTAAAATTCTCAATATTTCTATAAAAAAAAATCACCAATAATATAGAAAACAATATTAGAATTATTAGTTAGAAAGGTAACAACACAAAAAATGATAATAGTTAATCCTTTTGAATTCTTTATGCGTTTACTTATTCGTATTTTGGACTCTTTAGTGAAAATTCTGATTTCGCCACTATTTCCAAATCGATATTAGATTTGAAATTTAACTCCACACCAGTCTAAATGACCTTCAGTCTTTCTCAAATTTTGTATATAGCTTCATTTAGATGTTTCAACAAATCTCTCAGACATTATTTAAAAAATCAGATCCAATTTTGTTGCTAAGATTTACCACTGATGAATTGAGAGAATTTATCGATAGTAGTGCAGAAATTCAGTGTGTCAATTTCCTTTTAAGTAACAGCTTTACCCACACTAACCAAAATCAAAATGTAAAATTAATTAATTAGTAACACCACAAAATTGGGTGAAAAATATAATAGTACATGAAGTTCATAGAACTATAAGTATTTGTTTCCACACTTCAATTAGGAAGACCCCATGCCATGTACCATCTTATACTACTGTCAATGTCTGTATATCAATGAAGTTTGTAGTTGATGTTCAGTTCAAAACAATTTTTCAATTAAAGATAGGATTTTAACAATTCAATTAAAGTCAAAATTTTGAGGGTAAAATATACTAGTCTTCTAGGGTACCTCAATGAAAAGCAAAGCATGACATTTTTTAACGAAAATATAGTAAGAATATATGTACTCTGAAATTTTCCTTGTCAACCCTAGCGCATGGATCAACGGAATTCCGAAGAAATGAATATAATGAACGAAATTGAGGATCTCCAATTTGCGGTGATTGGAATTCACTTTTGACTGGACGGAATTGGAGGAATTGAGGAAGATTATTCCTCAACAATGTGGTTTAAAAGGTGGTTGTATGATTGGATTGTTTTGGTGTAAGCATATTCTTATACGATTATCTCAGCAGGAAGACTTTGTAAACGGAGGTTTTTACATTACATGTAGAGATGGATACTCCTATCTTATGCGTATTTTGATATATGATTCTAAGTTTAAAGTCAATGAAGAAACCTTTATGGCAATGGCTTGGATTTTTTTTTCCAAACCTTTTGCCTACTGTTTTTTTTAATCAAAGAATGCGTATTCTCTTTAGCTTCGGCAGTGGGCAAGCCAATCCATTTAGATCAAGCAACGATCAATAAAACTAGACCAAGTTATGCGCGGGTGAAGGTGTTGATTGATCTAAAAGGAAACTTTCCAAAGTATGTACACGTGACGATTGAGAATAAATCTACTGGTGAAGTGAGAACAAATGTGGTGGAGATTCAATACGATTATGTGCCTGAGTATTGTTTTGAACGTAAAATGCAAGGGTATAATAAAGATAATTGTGGAGTCCTTTTGCAATCTAGGGACAAGTAAGCTCAAGTAACTCAGCAAAGTACAGAGAAAAATTACTGCTCACAAGAGAAGATGAATCAGCAGGTTCCAAGATTACAAAAAGGCAAAGCTAGAATTCTTTCTAGTGGGAAAGTTGTGGGGGATCCAGGCTGCTGGAACGTGGTTAAAGACAATAGATGCTTTGGCAGCAATAATTATCATCCGCCTCTCACATCGACAAATAAATTTCAAGCTTTTGGTAATGAGAAAAACACGCAAGCGGCATATAGTAGTACAGACAATAACGCAGAAAGCAACAATTGCAGAGTGGAGACTAATGATGCATCCCAACAAAGAGGAGAACACGAGTCATCAAAGGAATGAATTTCCAAGTCCTTTGGGAAAGTCCTGTGTGAGCAGAACACTCCGAAGAGTAGTTCAAGTCAAGAAAAACATGATGCAACAAGGATTGGTGATTCTGTTCAACATACACAAGAACACGACAAAGATGATGAAAATGATAGGAATATAGAGAAAAAGGAGAAGGAGAAGCAACAACTAATAGATGAGCCAGTGTTGGTACCTGTGGAGATAGAGAAAGCAACCACAAATGATTTGGAATCCAGCAACCTCCAAAAAAAATAATATTCAACCTGCGGATCAACATGTGAGAGAGTCTAATGAGACAGAGACAATCCGAGATATAGTAGAAAGCAAAAAGGGTGAACAACAGTGTGATTATGAAAACAACAAGAATAAAGCAATGATTGTAGTTCCCACAACAATTCAAATAGATGATTCTTTAGTGGTGATGGTGCACACCGACTCTCCTAATTCTTGCATGATATTCTTACTCACAAGATTGTGTAGACAGATATTCAGATTTCTAAGGAGAAACATACTCCAACATTATCAGAATCTAACGAGGACAAGATTTTTAAAGATGCAGATATATCTCCTAGGACGGTAAAAGTAGTAAAGGCTGCTAGAAAGGAAAAGAAACAAGGTAATGGTGAGTCTGCACAACCAGGTAGAGTCCAACCAAAGAGACGCGCTACCTCCCAAAAATTCAGGAGTCAATGAAAGCACTAATATGGAATATTAGGTCAGTAAGATCATAAAATTCTTTTCAGAGAGTACAGAGGTTGCACAAATATCATAATTTTGCTTTTGTGGCCTTGATAGAACCTTTTCATCCAGTGAATCACATCAATAGATACAAAAGAAGATTGGCAACGTCTTGGGGTAATCACTATAATAATGGAAAGATCTGGATCTTTTCAAATCAAGGCTATGAAATTACTGTTGAGAGCAGTTCAGAGCAACAACTCACTATCTTGTTACAAAATCAGTCTTTATCAATTAACATTTATGCACTATTGTGTATGCTAAGTGTGATAGTTCGCTAAGGTTGGACCTGTAGGATGAACTATTTTCTATCTCTAATGAGATAGACAGACCATGGATTATAGGGGGTTACTTTAATGTGGTGCTTAATTCAGAAGAGAAGATAGGGGGACTTCCTGTGGAGGATGCAGACTGTGAAGACTTCAAGACTTGTACTGAATCCTGTGATCTGGCCCAAGTCCAGTTTAATGGAAGCCCATTTACTTGGTGGGATGAAAGGGCCAGAAATGATTGAATCTTTGAAAGACTTGATAGAATTCTAATTGTTTTTCATACTCTGAAGTTGATTCTCTGTCTAGGACTAGTTCTGATCATACTCCTTTGCTTCTCACTTGTGATGATAGGTGTATCAATTATAAGAAACCTTTTAAGTTTCTTAAATTATGGACAAAACGTGAGTCTTTTAAGGAAGTTATTAAATTGAATTGGGATGCTTCAATATCTGATAATCTTCTAGTAGACTTTAAGAGAAAGATCAAAAAGATTAAAGGAGCTCTCTCTATGTGGAGTAAAGAGACTTTTGTTGACATTGTTCAGCAACTTACCATAGGGAAAGAGATAGCTAAAATAAAGGAGAAGTTGTTTGAAGAGTCTCCTACAAGTGAGAATAGAGCTATCGCGCAAAGAGCTAGAGCAGAGTATAACAAGTACCTTCATTTTGAAGATTTTTTTCTGACAATAAAAAGTTAGTTATGAGTGATTTGGAAATGGAGATAAAAATACCAGATTTTTTCATAGTGTGGTGAAGGGGAGAAGAAAAGGGATGAAGGTGAACAAGATTTAGAATTCTCAAGGGGTGTGGTTAGAAGACGAAAGAGATATTGTTGTGGAGGCTGCTAATCATTTTCAAAAACAGTTTCAGCAGGACAGAGATGCATCTTCCTTTTATCTTTTATTGCATATTCCAGAATCTATCACGGATGAGGAGAATGCAGGCTTAAGAGTCAATCATAACAGTGAAAAGGTCAAAAATATAGTCTTCAGGCTAAACGGGGATAGTTCAAGTGGTCCGGATGGGTCATCGGGCAGATTCTTTGTTGGTAACATTCTTTCTAAATTGATTACTCACACTAATCTAGTTCTCATACCAAAGAAGGATAATGTTTAAATTTTTTCAGATATGAGACGTATTAGTCTGAATAATTTTGTTAACAAAATCCTTTCTAGAATTATGCATGATAGACTGGAGGATATTGTGCCTAAGTTGATCTCTGTTACTCAGACTGATTTTGTTAAGGGGAGGAGTATTATTGAAAATATTTTTCTAACTCTGGAGTTAGTGATAGATATTGCCAAAAGAAGGAAACCTGCAAATGTAGTATTAAAACTTGACATGTCTAAAGCTTATGATAGAGTTTCATGATTTTTTCTGATGAAAATTTTATGGAAGATGGGTTTTGCTTCAAACTTTGTAGATATGGTATGTAGCTTAATCTCTAATAATTACAACTCATTTCTTCTCAATGGGAAATCTTATGGGCTCTTTCATTCTACTAGAGGAGTGAAACATAGAGGTCCTCTTTCTCTAGCTCTTTTCATACTCTCCGCAGAGGTTCTGTCTAGAGCCCCCTTAATCCGTTGTTTGATGATACTCAGTATGTTAGGTATGGGATGCATAAATGGAGCGCTAATCTCAACCACTTAGAATATACTATTGTTTTTGCTTCTACTAATGAATATTCTTTGGGAAAGATCATGACTGTTTTACAGGATTATGAGAAGCAATCTGGCCAGAAGGTGAATAACGAGAAGAGCTCTTACTATGTACTTCAAAATATTGTTGCAGGAATTCCACCTAAGGTGGCACAGATCACAGGGATGGTTAGGGGATCCCTTCCAATGAAATATTTAGGATGTCCTATTACTCATACTAGAAAGAGGAAAGAACATTATGCAGAATTGATTGACAAAGTGAAAGGCAAACTTTAAGCATGGAAAGGAAGGATGCTCTCATATGATGGTAAAAAAATTCTTCTTTCTAGTGTCCTTCAAAGTATTCCAATCTATGTTTTATCTACTATTGCTCCTCCTAAGGGTGTCACTGAGAAATTGCACAGGATCTTTGCAAAGTTTTTTTTTTTTTTTTTTGAGTAATAAGGAGTCTGGGAAGGGGAGCCTTGGAGTAACTGGTAAAGTTGCTGCCATGTGACCAGGAGGTAATGGGTTCAAGCCTTGGAAACAGCCTCTGGCAGAAATGCAAGGTAAGGCTGCATACAACAGACCCTTGTGGTCGGGCCCTTCCCCGGACCCTGCGCATAGCGGGAGCTTAAGTGCACCGGGCTGCCCTAATAAGGAGTCTGGCAGAAGCAAACACTGATCCGCATGATTAAAGGTCTGTCTCCCAAAATAAGAAGAGGGTCTTGACTTCAAGTCTCTTTTTGATGTTTCTCAAGCTTTGTATGCTAAGCTATGGAGGAGGTTTAGGACGAAAAATAATTTGTGGTATATTTTCTATAGAACAAATATTGCAAGAAACAAATTCCTACTCTTCTGCTATGGAAAGGTGGTTCCCAAGTTTGGAAGCATATGCTAGAGAACAAGGAAATTATTGAAAAACACTTGTGGTGGGAACCTAGGGGTGAGACTGCTAATATTTGGTATGACAACTGATCTAATATTGAACCTTTGCATATGCATCAGTCTGACTCTCATACTTCATCCTATGGGAGATATAGGGGATTTTCTATCACAGAAAGGTTGGGACTTTGAATCTCTACAAGATAATGTGCTTTAGTATGTGGTGGAGCATATCAGGCTTACTATCAGTCAGGTGCAACTAGTTAATTAAGGAGATAAATCTTGGTGAACCAAAACTAGTTCAGGAAATTTCACAGTTAAGAGTGCTTGGGACTTATGAAGACGGAAAGAGAGATCTAATGAAGATTTGAAGCTTTTATGGGTGAAGGGTTTACCTTTCAAGTTTCCTTTTTAGCTTGGAGAATATGGCAAGGTAAATTTCCTGTTGTTAATCTGATGCGAGCCTGGAATCCACTAATTTCTCAATTTTCCAGATGTTGTTCTATCTTAGAGGTTGAGACCATAGAGCATCTTTTTTTAAAGGGAAATAACTACTGGAATCTGGAATCATTATACCAAAGCAGTTGGTATTTTAGGCACAATGCTAAATTTGAAGCAGTATATAAGAAGATGGTGGAAGAAAGATGGTAATGCTACAATTGAGATGGTCTTTCAGGCAGTGCCTGTGATTATTTCATGGTTCTTATGAAAATGAAGAAATACCATTCCTTATGGTGGGTCATATTCATTTGGAAAAGTAATTTAGGACCTTAATATCACTATCTTAATGCTGATGAAATTCAGATTCAATCTGATCGCAATAGTTGGGTGCACATGGTTGAAGCTCTAAAGGGCTATAGTTTGTGAGATGGACCTCTCCACCCAATAATTGGTTAAAATACAACACAGATGGAGAATCTAGGGGTAATCTTGGATCCAGCTCAGCAGCTTTCTGCATAAGGGATAATCTAGGTAATTTAGTTATTGCTAAAGGCTTAAAAGCACAAGACTCTACGAATCTGGTGGCTGAAGCTAGGGATATTAGAGAAGGGTTATTGTTTTGTAATGATAATGTGATTGAGGAGGTCATTATAGAATCAAACTCTATGGCTATGGTTCAGATTTTGGAAGGGAGGTGGGATACTCCGTACAGTGAGTCGTTGGAGGTGAATAAGATTAATAGGTTGAGGAGATGTTTATCAACAAGAGTTCAACATTCCCTCAGGAAAGGATATAATCTTACCGATTATTTGCTAATTTTATTTTCCATTGTGCAGGAGATTTTCAATTCAATCAATATCATTACATTCCAAGTGAAGGCACAACAATATTAAGAATGGACAAAATAGGCCAATGGAGAATGATTCTAAGCCAAAAAAATTTGGATAGTAACTTCGAAATAATTTAGCCTAGGCCAGACTTCGACGAATTCTTAGTCAGTTGAGGTCTAGGGTGACCTTGTGAATTGTGGTAGATTGAATCTCTAATTTGATTGGGTAAACTGATAGCCAAGACGATAAGGAGTATTTACGACTTTGCGGAATCGCGTTCGGGCGAGTAAACCTCTCGAAATTGGATTTGGCGTGAATGGTATAATTTAATACATCTTGGGAAGGGGTTGTGTTGTAATGGGGGTTTGAAATTCAAGTTTCGAATTCTCTATTTCCTTGCAACCCGCTAGAGCGGGATTTTTCCAGTCAGAGCGGGATAGTCGCGATATAAGATGGGCAAAAACCTCAAAAACGGTTTTATTCTGCAAATATTGTTTCTAAAATGATAGGAGGCGACCTAGGGCGATTTTCATCATTTTCCACGGATTTTCACGCTTAAGGTAAGGATTCTACTCCTTCAACCCATCATTCGATTCCTAATACTCATCAACTAAGATGGGTAATCATTGTGGGAGGGTTTTGGCCTGTGGATAAGGATGGAAAATAGTCCTAGAGTGGGGTTAGGATCATGGGTTTGGTCTAGGAAAGGAATTATGTTACAATTCATGTGAATTAGGCCATTGTATTAATCCTTTGTATATATGTGACTTGTTTTCGATCAAGAACAAGCGGAACGAACCCAGAGAGGAAAATCTCTTACACTTTAGAGTTATTGAAGCTCGAATTCGAGGTAGGTAAAGGTTTTGTTTTCCATATGTGTTTATGTACTTGTTAAATTGCTTCATGGTATGCATATGTGTATAAGAATAAGGAAACATGCTAGATTTTATGTGAAATGATCACTTACTAGCCTGTTTTGTGATGTACCTATTCTTGGTGAAATAATGTTGACTATGGATGTGAAATTGCAATTGCTTGTATGTTGGGATCGGGTGTCACATTCCGACACATAAATTAGATCGGGTGTCACGTTTTGATACATAAATTGGATCGGATATCATGTTCCGACATAAATCTTGAACCGGATCTCGCATTCCGACACAAGCTAAGTGTTTGAAGGTCCCTAAGAGGACCCTTATGTGAAGATATATGACGATGAGGTTGTTGAACTGTGATCTTGTTGAATACTGTTTGAGATGAAACTGTTAAGTTATTTTGTATATATATATGCGTATTATGTTTGGTTTACTTGTCCATTACTCGCTTACTGGCTAGCCGCGTGATCCTACCAGTACACTGTTGATTTTGTGTACCGTTACTACACTTGCTTTGTCTTTTGTTGAATAAAGGGCATATTCAGCCGGCTGCGAAGAGACCTTGCCTAGATGAGTGATTTCGTTTGAGTTCAAGGGTGAGCTGTTTCTTTTAAGCTGTCGTGGACTCTCTTATTTCAAGTCCTTCTTCTGGACTTAGATGTCTAGACAATGGTTTATTCATTAAAGATTTTTTTGTTGGGAATTGCACTCCATTTCTAGACTTGTTAGTTTTAGAGTTTTGGTGCGATGACTTTTAATTCCTAGGATATTTCTGCATGTTAAGTTGGTTAACTGAATTGTTTTTCTGAGTTTATGGGAACTCAGTATTTTTTATGGATTAATCCTGCTTTTGCATCTTTAAATTGTTCATATCTCACCAATTTTGTTAGATTGGGCTGTAAAAATGGTTCTCCCACCGGAGAGTTAGCATGGATGCCAGTCACGGTGAGTCAAGGTCGTAACAAAGTTGGTATAAGAGCCTTAGGTTCATTGATCTCATCGTACCAAAATGAGTCTAGTAGAGTCTTACGAAACGGTACAAAGACGTTTGTACTTTTCTTCGAGAGGCTACAAAACTTTAGGAAAAGTTTTGTTATCTTCTTTCCTTCGTGCTATAATTTGATTCTAATTGTGTCACGCCCCGAGAGGGTACCCTAGACGTAACCGGCACTCGAAGGCCATTTCTCTCCTCCGAGCGAACCACCTGGTCCAGTCACACATTCATTCAATCATATTTTCTTAGCGGAAACTCAATTAATGAAATACTATTCGCAATATGAGGTCCGAAGGCCAAGCATTCATCAACTCAACAACAAAAATAAGAAGACTCTTCCAATTAACCGTTCAACCTCCCCACACTCCAGTCTATGAAGCCTCTATCCAAGTCTAAAAGGTGTCAATGACAAGTCCATGACTACCAACAATCAAAATAAAAGAAATGACAACAAAAATGTACAAGAAGGCTCAATATCCTCCGGGAACTAGGAGGACTCACCAACTAGCTAGAAGTGTATGTAGATCTTCAACGGAGCGTCGGTTGATGATCTCTTGTACCTGTCTCTGCATCATGAAACGATGCAGGCCAAATGGCGTCAGTACATGGAATGTACGAGTATGTAAAATGGCCGAATACAACGAACATCAAGGAAGAATTTATCAACTTGGGAGCTCAACTCAAGAGGAATAACAACTCAATCAAATGTCCTAAGTCTAAACAAGAATATGATTTAGACGGGACCAATCACATACAATTCAAGACCTAAGTACTGTCAAGACCTATTTGGGAGTTTCTCTTAACCGACAACCATCACTTATGAGCTAGTGAAAGTACAACAAACCAACGTTGTTGCCGCGTCCGTTCATACTTTGCCAGGGTATGAACGAATCAACAAATCATGGATCCAATCCAACCAGGTCCTATAATGTCAGGACAAATCTCTCGGGGAAGCGTCCGACTTTAACGGTTCCATCCCCCCTATGTTTGGCGACGCAGTTATTGGGTTTGAGTATGGACTATACTCTTGCCCAATTCGGTGCTCGATACTCCTCCCAAGACTCAATGCTCATAAAACTCCATCCAGTCGACTCAATCAAATCATATCGACAAGTCTCATTACAACATTTTCATCTCATCAACTCTATCACAATCAAATCTCTCTCAATCATACTATCCGATCAATCTCAATCATATCATTCAAAAGAAATTTAAATGCACATATATAGCAACATCTAGGTATAATCAATCATTTCCTCCATCCATATGAGAAATCTTTGAGACTCATCACAATTTCAAGACTTTAAATTTATATTTTATAATAAGAAACATTTTTAAGAAAATAACATCCTTTATCAAAATCTACATAGTCAAGAAGATCAATAGAACATATTTAACAACTCATTTTCTTCGACTCATACTCACATAAAGGCTCTTTTAGAAATTTCTTGACCCAACATCACCAACATAGCAAGAATTCAATTTAATAGATGACAAGACTCATTTGAACATAACCCTAGCAAGAAACTCCATTCCTATGAACATTCATTCTCAAAGAAGATATAGTGCACATGGGTGGACTCAATCCATGTTTTAGTTAGCCTTACATACCTTAGAGAAGATTTGAAGAAACCTTGGTGTTGGGTCTTCAATGGAGAACTCAAATCTTAAAGCTCTTGGAACTCTTCTTGTTGGAAATGGGGAAGAAGAAGAGAGAGAGAGAGAGAAGCTCCTAGGGCTTTTTAGAGAGAGAGTGAGGCTGAGAAATGTGTTCCCAAAAGACCAGAGGCAATACATATATAATTTGGGTAAGTTCCCAAATTGCCCCTCCTCAAAAGTTCTGAAAATAGGCTAAAAATGCACCTGGCGCGATAGTGGTGCATCACGCCATTGCAGCGCCAGGCTGGATACGCCTAAAACATGCACACCTCATAGTGGCGCGCTGCGCCAGAGACCAAACTATTGAGGCATGTTTCTGGCGCGATAGTGGCGCGTCGCGCCCTTACAGCGCCAAGGCCATTGTTCTGAGTTCTGGGAATTTAGCCTGAAAAACCCTGCACAACTTTTAGTGGCGCGCCGCGCCAGAGCCCAAACTACTGAGGCATGTTTCTGGCGCGATAGTTGCGCATCGCGCCACTGCGGCGCCAATCCCAGTTTTCCAGCAATTGCAACCCAGGCTTGAAAATCTCTACTGTGCTAGTTTATCTTAGGATCGTCATACCTCTCGACCCTGAACTCCAAAAGTTTCATTCTTGGTGGCGTTGGAAAGAAGACTCAACGACCTTTGATTTGATGGGTCATGGGCCACCCAGATTGTCGTCTTTCAAAAGATAGGGTCGTTAGAAGTCGACCCCTTATGCGAACTCCCACCCAAACTTAGCCACGATGAATCTTTTGGATTTAATTTGATCCTAGGGGTCCTTCATGCCCCCACCTCACCTCTAACGCTGCTCAAATTCTCAAAGACTCATTTCGACTCATGCATACGCTCCTCAATACTCGAGTTCGACCCTACCCTTATACAAGAAGGGTTTGAATTTTAGGGAAAAAATTTTGAGGGGTGTTAAATTATCTCCCCCTTAGAATCATTCGTCCTCGAATGACGAGTGGCCAGGAATGGACTCATGGTACAAATCACAATCAACATTTAGTCATTCAATCAATCATTTTTTTTTAAACAAATATCAATCAAAACTCAAAATGCACTAATGAATTCAAGTCAAGGAAACGTCATTACCTTCAACATTCTCCTCGGTAGGCATGAATAGGTGTGGATATTTAGATTTCATGGCTTCCTCCGCTTCCCATGTGGCTTCCTCAACAAATTGATTTCTCCATAGGATCTTGACTGAGGCAACCTCTTTGTTCCTCAATTTGCGAATTTGGCGATCAAGAATTTAGACCGGAACCTCCTCATAAGATAAGTTATCCTTAATTCCAATGCTATCAACGGGGACTACCAACGAGGGGTCGCCCAAGCACTTTTTCAACATCGAGATGTGAAACACCAGATGGATAGAGGATAGCTCTGAGGGTAACTCTAACACATAGGCAACACTCTCAATCTGCCTCGAAATCTGGTAAGGACCGATATACTGGGGACTAAGCTTCCCCTTCCTTCCGAACCTCATGACTCCCTTCATGGGTGACACTTTCAAATACACCCAATCACCCACCTCAAACTTCAAGTCTCTCCTCCTCACGTCGGTGTAAGATTTTTGGCGGCTTTGGGCCGTCTTTAGCCTATCTTGGATAACTCTCACCTTCTCCATGGCCTGGTGAACAAAATCGGGCCCAATTAACTCGGCTTCACCAACTTCAAACCACCCAATAGGAGATCTACACCTCCTCTCATACAAATCTTCATAAAGAGCCATTTGAATGCTTGCATGATAGCTATTGTTGTATGCAAACTCTATGAGAGGTAAGTGATCATCCCAATTTCCCTTGAAGTCGAGCATACATGCCCTCAATATATCTTCTAATGTCTGGATGGTGCGCTCTGCTTGGCCATTTGTCTGGGGATGAAAGGCTGTACTCAAGTTCACCCTCGAACCTAATCCCTTCTGAAAGGATTTCCAAAATTGGGAAGTGAATTGAGCTCCCCTGTCTGAGATGATAGACAAAGGGACCCCATGCAATCTGACGATCTCTTGTATATACAACTTTGCATAATCTTCTGCGGTGTCAGTAGTCTTAATCTCCAAGAAGTGGGCTAACTTCGTCATTCTATCCACAATCACCCAAATGGAATCATGTTGCTTTCGGGACTTCGGCAAGCCTGTAATAAAGTTCATATTGATCATCTCCCACTTCCATTCTGGAATTTCTATATTTTGAGCTAAACCACAAGGCCTTTGATGCTCAGCCTTCACTTGTTGACAATTCGGGCATTTGGAAACGAATTCCACAATATCCCTCTTCATCCCACTCCACCAATAAATTTCCCTCAAGTCATGGTACATTTTTGTAGAGCCCGGATGAATAGAGTATCTAGAACTATACGCCTCGGCCATAATCCTTTCTCGAACATCATCGACATCCGGCACACACAATCTATTTTGGTACCGCAATACACCATCTCCCCCTTGGCTAAAAACCATAACCTCTTGTTTGTGAATGACTCCCTTCAATTGGAGAAGGACGGGATCTTGGTCTTGCTTCTCCTTCACCTATGCCACAAGTGAGGATGTAGACCCATCCTGAACTGTAACTCCGCCTTCATTGTTCTCTTCCAGATGAACTCCCAATCGGGCTAATCTATGTACCTCCTTCACCAATCCTCTCTTTCCCTCCTCCACATGAGTAGTGCTACCCATAGACAACCTGCTAAGAGCATCAGTAACAATATTAGCTTTACCTGGATAGTAGAGGATGCTTATGTCGTAGTCCTTGAGCAGCTCAAGCCATCTCCTTTGCCTCAGGTTGAGTTCCCTCTGGCTTAAGACATATTGCAGGCTCTTATGATCGGTGAATACATCAACATGCACTCCATACAAGTAATGGCGCCAAATTTTAAGCGTGAACACCATAGCCGCCAGCTCAAGGTCATGAGTTGGGTAATTTCTCTCATGAACCTTAAGCTGTCTGGAAGCATAGGCTATCACCTTCCCCCTTTGCATCAACACACAACCCAAACCAATTTTGGACGCATCACAATAGACCACAAAGCCCTCTGTTCCATCGGGCAAAGTTAGAACAGGAGCAGTGGTTAGTTTGGCCTTCAATTTCTGGAAACTCTCCTCACAAGCATCGGACCATTGGAACTTAGCCTTCTTTTGAGTCAGCTTAGTCAATGGTGATGAGATGGATGAGAATCCCTCTACAAACCTTCGATAGTAGCCAGCCAAACCCAAGAAGCTCCTTATCTCTGTCGGGGATGTGGGTCTGGGCCAATTCTTTACTGCCTCAATCTTCTGAGCATCAACCTGAATACCATCTCCAGATACAATGTGGCCTAAGAAGGCCACTGATGCAAGCCAAAATTCACATTTAGAGAACTTTTCATACAATACCTGGTCTCTCAAGGTTTGTAAAACGACTCTAAGATAATAGGCGTGCTCCTCTTCATTCTTGGAGTAGACCAGAATATCATCTATGAATACAATCACAAACATATCAAGATATGGCTTAAACACTCGGTTCATGAGATCCATGAAAGCTGCGGGGGCATTAGTCAACCCGAAGGACATGACCAAAAATTTAAAGTGGCCATAACGAGTCCGAAAAGCAGTCTTCGGAATATCACACTTCCTCACCTTCAACTGATGGTAGCCGGATCTCAGGTCTATCTTTGAGAAACAAGTGGCATCCTGAAGTTGGTAAAATAAGTCATCTATTCTGGGGAGAGGGTACTTATTCATTATGGTGACTTTGTTCAGCTGCCTGTAGTCAATGCACATCCTAAGAGACCCATCCTTCTTTCGCACAAATAGGACGGGAGCACCCCATGGCGAGACGCTCAGCCTAATGAATCCCTTATCTAGCAAGTCCTTCAACTACTCCTTCAACTCTTTCAACTCGGCTGGAGCCATTCTATATGGAGGAATTGAGATAGGCTGGGTATCAGGAAGAACATCAATCCCGAAGTCGATCTCCCTATCATGAGGGACTCCAAGCAGATCTTCAAGAAAGATATCCGAAAACTCATTGACAATCGGAACCGACTCAAGGGATGGGGACTCAATGCTGTCATCTTTCACTCAGACAATGTGATAAACATACCCTTTTGAGATTAGCTTCCTGGACCTAAGGTATGAAATAAACTTACCCTTAGGCGCAACAGGACTACCCTTCTACTCTATGACAGCCTCATTCGGGAATTTGAATGTGACAATCTGAGTTCTACAATCAATAGAAGCATAACAGACATAGAGCCAGTCCATGCCAAGGATCACGTCAAAGTCAACCATGTCCAACTCAACTAGGTCGGCCAAGGTATCCTTGTGATGAATAGACACAGTGCAATCTCTATAGACTCTCTCAGCTAAGACAGAATCACCGATAGGAGTGGCCACACTAAAAGGCTCAAGAAGACGTTCAGATATTTTATTGAATTTACCAGCCACATAAGGAGTCACAAAAGATAGGGTGGCACCCAGATCCATCAAAACATAACAGTCAAGAGAAGAGACTCGAATCATACATGTCACGACGTTTGGAGAGTTCTCCTAATCTTGGAAACTTCCCATGGCATATAGGCGGTTTGTACCTCCACTCGTACCTGAAGTAGCGCCCCTCTGATTACCCCTAGCTGGTGGTGCGATGGTAGAGAACGGGGCTCTGTTCCCCTATACTGGACACTCCTTCTGAAAAATGGTCTATTTGGCCGCATTTATAACAACCCATCCTTCCCGCTCTGCACTCTCCCAAGTGAAGCTTACCACACTTAACGCATGGTGGCTTCCCTTGCGCACCTTGACCCATGCTAGCTTGGGATTGAGAACCCTGGGGTCTGAAATTCTGGCGACCTTATCCCTGCCGATCATACCTATTCTGTGGCATCGATGCACTGGCGGTAGATGAGGCATAGTTGGAAGGCCTCTTCTAGAAGAAGGACTTGTTGACCTTGCTTTGCCTCTGCTCATTCTCATGCCCAGCTAATCTTGCCTTTTTGCTCAGATGTTCCTCTCTGTCTTTCCTCTTCTCCTCTTCCACCTGTTGGGCATACACCATTAACCTTGAAATATCCATATTGGAGATTAACAACGCCGCTTTGCATTCCTTCTTCACATGTCTCCCCAAACCGGAGACAAACTTCCTCATCTTTGACCTCATATCGGGGGTCATTTCGGGAGCATACCTGGATAGATGGATGAACTTCAGGCCATACTCCTTAACAGTCATACCCTCCTACTTCAGATTCACAAATTCCTCCACTCTCGCTTCCCTCAATTCTCGGGGAAAGAAGTGGTCAAGAAAGGCTCCCTCAAATTCATCCCACCTAGCAGGTTCGGCATCATCGCCCCTACCTTGTTCCCATTGGTTATACTAAATGTTTGCCACATCTTTGAGTTGATAAGACACCAACTCAACTCCCTCAATTTCCGTAGCATGCATAGCTTTTAGAATTTTCCATATCTCATCAATAAAGTTTTGGGGATCTTCATCCACTTTAGAACCCGTGAATGCCAGCGGATTCATCCTCAAAAAGTCTCTAATTCTAGTAGAAGCAAATGGCTCTTGGGAGCTAGAGCTGAGAGTCGGCGAACTCTGGTTACCATTTTGGGCAGCCATTAATTGTGTGAGCATTGCAATCGCTCCTCTAAATTCTGCCTCTGACGTGGGTACAGGCAGAGTAGCAGGCACTTGAGGTGTCTCCGCATATCTCGCAGGTCAGCCTTTAGCCCTTGCTGGGCGTACCCCTGACTGTGGCATCCCTGCATTATCAACATTCCATTGGTTAGCGGTACGATTAGGAGGCATTATCTGTAACGTATAAACGCACGAATTAGAAGGGAAGTTTCATATAGTTTAACTCCATCGCACGAATTCAGAGTATGAAAGAAGTGAAACAATTCCTAATGTCCTATAGCCTCCTGCTTATAAGTGTGGTGCACAACACACCCATAAGCAAGATGCTACTAGACACGGCTTCATAGACTTCCTAGGACACTTGAACTCTGTGCTCTGATACCATGTTTGTCATGCCCCGGGAGGGTACCCTAGACATAACCGGCACCCGAAGGCCATTTCTGTCCTCCGAGCGAACCACCTGGTCCAGTCACATATTCATTCAATCACATTTTCTTAGCGAAAACTCAATTAATGAAATACTATTCGCAATATGAGGGCCGAAGGCCAAGCATTAATCAACTCAACAACAAAAATAATAAGACTCCTCGAATTAACCATTCAACCTCCCCACACTCCAGTCTATGAAGCCTCTATCCAAGTTTAAAAGGTTACAATGACAACTCCATGGCTACCAACAATCAAAATAAAAGAAATGACAACAAAACTGTACAAGAAGGCTCAATATCCTCCGAGAACTAGGAGGACTCACCAACTAGCTAGAAGTGTATGTGGATCTTCAACGGAATGCCGGTTGATGATCTCTAGTACCTGTCTCTGCATCATGAAACGATGCAGGCCAAATGGCGTCAGTACATGGAATATACGAGTATGTAAAATGGCCGAATACAATGAACATCAAGGAAGAATTTATCAACTCGGGAGCTCAACTCAAGAGGAATAACAACTCAATCAAATGTCCTAAGTCTAAACAAGAATATGATTTAGACAGGACCAATCACAAACAATTCAACTCAATCTGACTAAGAGTACTATCAAGACCTATTTGGGAGTTTCTCTTAACCGACAACCATCACTTATGAGCCAGTGAAAGTACAACAAACTGACGTTGTTGCCGCATCCGTTCATACTTTGCCAGGGTATGAACGAATCAACAAATCGTGGATCCAATCCAACCAGGTCCTATAATGTCAGGACAAATCTCTCGGGGAAGCGTCCGACTTTAACGGTTCCATCCCCCCTACGTTTGGCGACGCAGTTATTGGGTTCGAGTATGGACTATACTCTAGCCCAATTCGGTGCTCGATACTCCTCCCAAGACTCAATGCTCATAAAACTCCATCCAGTCGACTCAATCAAATCATATCGACAAGTCTCATTACAACATTTTCATCTCATCAACTCTATCACAATCAAATCTCTCTCAATCATACTATCCGATCAATCTCAATCATATCATTCAAAAGAAATTTAAATGCACATATATAGAAACATCTAGGTATAATTAATTATTTCCTCCATCCATATGAGAAATCTTTGAGACTCATCATAATTTCAAGACTTTAAATTTACATTTTATAATAAGCAACATTTTAAAGAAAATAACATCCTTTATCAAAATCTACATAGTCAAGAAGATCAATAAAACATATTTAACAACTCATTTTCTTCGACTCATACTCACATAAAGTCTCTTTTAGAAATTTCTTGACCCAACATCACCAACATAGCAAGAATTCAATTTAATAGATGACAAGACTCATTTGAACATAACCCTAGCAAGAAACTCCATTCCTATGAACATTCATTCTCAAAGAAGATATAGTGCACATGGGTGGACTCAACCCATGTTTTAGTTAGCCTTACATACCTTAGAGAAGATTTGAAGAAACCTTGGTGTTGGGTCTTCAATGGAGAACTCAAATCTTGAAGCTCTTGGAACTCTTCTTGTTGGAAATGGGGAAGAAGAAGAGAGAGAGAGAGAGAAGCTCCTAGGGCTTTTTAGAGAGAGAGTGAGGCTGAGAAATGTGTTCCCAAAAGACCAGAGGTAATACATATATAATTTGGGTAAGTTCCCAAATTGCCCCTCCTCAAAAGTTCTGAAAATAGGCTAAAAATGCACGTGGCGCGATAGTGGTGCATCACGCCATTGCAGCGCCAGGCTGGATACGCCTAAAACATGCACACCTCATAGTGGCGCGCTGCGCCAGAGACCAAACTATTGAGGCATGTTTCTGGCGCGATAGTGGCGCGTCGCGCCCTTACAGCGCCAAGGCCATTGTTCTGAGTTCTGGGAATTTGGCCTGAAAAACCCTGCACAACTTTTAGTGGCGCGCCGCGCCAGAGCCTAAACTACTAAGGCATGTTTCTAGAGCGATAGTGGTGCGTCGCGCCACTACGGCGCCAATCCCAGTTTTCCAGCAATTGCAACCCAGGCTTGAAAATCTCTGTTGTGCTAGTTTATCTTAGGATCGTCATACCTTTCGACCCTGAACTCCAAAAGTTTCATTCTTGGTGGCGTTGGAAAAAAGACTCAACGACGTTTGATTTGATGGGTCATGGGCCACCCAGATTGTCATTTTTCAAAAGATAGGGTCGTTAGAAGTCGACCCCTTATGCAAACTCCCACCCAAACTTAGCCACGACGAATCTTTTGGATTTAATTTGATCCTAGGGGTCCTTCATGACCCCACCTCACCTCTAACGCTGCTCAAATTCTCAAAGACTCATTTCAACTCATGCATACGCTCCTCAATACTCGAGTTTGACCCTACCCATATACAAGAAGGGTTTGAATTTTAGGGGAAAATTTTTGAGGGGTGTTACAAATTGGTATTTAGTGATCCAAATTGGTATCTAACTTCTTTTACTCTCTTGTTCGCAGATGGTTAATACTCGCTATAATGGTGTACGTCCCGTAGCTCCAGTGGAGCCAAAGAAAGAGCTAGTTGTTCGAGGGCATGGCAGAGGTAGAGGCAGGAGAGGGAGATGAGGTAGGGGCGAGAGGGAGCAACACCCGCTAGGGTGGAAGTTCTAGTTGAATAGGTGCCAGAAGGTGAGGCCCCTTAGCTCCCCATAATAGGCTAGAGGAAAACCCAAAGGTTGGAGAAGAGGAATGAGTTGCTGAACAGGAGGAAGACACCCAAACTGGGATTGCTGGTCTTCCCCCTCTGGACCCTATTTTGGCACAGCAAATTATGGCCTTTTTGAGTGGGTTGGTTGGCACTGAGTCATTCCCATCATGCCCGTAGCAACAGCTCCTATTGCTCGTCCTTTTGTTGCTGCAGTTTTGCTAGTAGATAGGTGGTAGGTACTGATGCCTTCTTCAGACCACTCATGGGTCCTGTGATGATCAGTATTGAGCATGCTCACCAAGTTTCTAAAGCTCAAACCTCCAGTCTTCCATGGTACGTAGAATGAGGACGCTTATGAGTTTATCCTTGATTGCTACGAGAGGTTACATAAGCTAGGCATAGTATATCAGCATTGGGTGGAGTTTGTGACCTTTCAATTATAGGGTGAGGCCAAGCAGTAGTCGAGGGCGTATGTGGAGTGTCGCTCACCAGTGTTTCCTCCACTTACTTAGGTTCAGTTTCATGCTTTGTTCTTGGTAAAATATGTTCCTCGTACCTTGAGGGACCGCAAGAAGGATGAGTTCGTGGCACTGGAATAGGGAAGTTTTTCAGTGGTTGCTTATGAGGCCAAATTTCATATGTTTTCCAGGTATGCTATTCAGCTGGTCACTATAAAAAAAGAGAGGATCCGGTTATTTGTTAAGAGGTTGAACCATGAGTTGCAGGTGCTGTCAGTTCATATGACTTCGTCAGGAAGGAGTTTCAATGAAGTCACTGGCTTTGTGAAAAAGGTAGAAGGTGTGAGGAGAGATGGGAAGGAAAAAGCTTTGGCTAAGAAACCCAAGAGCATAGATAATTTCCAAGGATCCTATTCTAGAGGGTCAGACATATCGGTAATTGCAGCCCGGTCAATTCAGTCAGCACTGCCCATTTCTACTGGCAATTTTTCAGGTACTCCATAATAGCTGTTATATCCTGTACTTATGTACCTTGAGACGTGTTCGTAAGCTTCTTGAAAATTGTCATGTGACTTCTATTATCTATCACATTACCAAATAACTCTAAGGAAGGGAAGATGTGATGCCCCGTGAGAGTAAAGATTGGAAATAGAGTTATAAGTATTTGAAAGGAGTTGGAGGCCAACTAACAAATCGTGGAACTCGACTTGCTTGCGAAAGCTAACTTAGAAGTCCTACACACTTAAGCTACTTGAGTATACGTCGAGCTTAAGTAGCAAGGAGTGCATAGACTCTTAAAATGAGACGAGATGGCGAACCTATGAAAGGGAGCAAAAATTAGTTTCCGAACTTACGAAAGTAAAGAAAGTAGGTGACAAGCAAGCAGGTGACAAGCAAGCTGGTGACAAGCAAGTAGGTGACTCACCTACTTGGGATGGGCCCCATGCTGCCACATGGCAGCTTTGGATTGGAAGCATGGATGAGGTGGCACCCTAGGAGGCTGCCACGTGTCACCTCCTAAGGAGGTGTATATATACATGTTGGCTTACTCTTAATTCATTTTCCATCCAAAAACATAAGCCAAAAATAGAGAGAAAATGTGAGAGAAGAGAAGGAGGCATCCATGGCTTGAAAGAGTTCAAGGTAAGTTTTCCAACGTTTTCCTCCGTGAATTAATTATATATGGTGTTCCTCAAGCATGTAAAGATGTATATTTGTGTTTTATAATACCTACGGAACCATTCCTTCAGCTTTACACTTGGAACAAACAAGAGAAAGTGTGAAAGAAGAAGAGGAAAACGTTGGAGGGCAAGAAGAGAAGCTACGGGTTTGGGGCTGCCAAGGTAAGACTCAGAGTTTCGTTCCATAAATTAATTATTTAAGGTATACCACAGTTATGTAATGGTGTTTTATAGAATAAAAATTCCAATTTAGAGCAGTGGAGAAGTGGCACAAATAGTCCACAACTTTCAGCACGTTAAGGGGGTTTCCAAAGTTAATTTTCAGCAGGTTTGGGAAGCCGTTTGTTAAGGTATGGATTGGTTCTATTCTCCCACGTTTTGGTAAGGGATTGTACATTATATAAAGGTGTTAATAATGAAAAATCATGTCTTGGGGAAGCACCAAACGGATAACAAGCAGTCCACGCGATTTCAGCAAGTTTGAAAAGTTTTCAAGTTGCAATTTGGCAGTTTTGGCTAATTTTGGGTAAGGTAATGTTTCTCCTCTTAAGTTGGAGTTTATTATGTTGTTATTAAGTGTATTATATGTTGTTTAAGTGTATGGAAACGTGAAAACATCATAGAAATGCTTGACGTTTGAAACAAACTAAATTGGAATCGCTATAGTTGAATTATCGTCAAAGTAAAGTGTTGTGCTTGTGGTGTACTGCTACAGGTGTGTGGGGGTTTGTTGCAGGGCCTAAATGTATTCTAAAAGGGGTGTGGGTGCTGATGGTAACAGCCACATGACCCCTCGTTTTGTATAAATAAAGGCTTTGCGAAATAAAGACTAGAAACCCTATTTTGGTGTCGTAATTTTCAGCAAGTTGTTTGGAGCTTGTGTTGCGTGATGTCGCCATGTTTTATATTTATATGCTGTAGGGTGTTGTTGTTGGTTGGCTGTAGTGATTAGGGATATAATTGTAAATTTGGATAGGGCACTTTATAGGAGAAGTGTTGCCCAATTTTCGTTAACGCCTTAACTAATTAAAGAATTAGTCGAGGAGACGAATAAGGAAATAGGTTCCATGAATGCTAAGGTGCAACTGAGGGAACTGAAAAGTTAAGTTTGTTGATACTCGCATTTCTTCCATGTTAAATAGGTTCGGAGGACGACAACGTAGACGTGATTAAGAGAAGTCCATACGAGGTATGTGAAGCTTTCTTTTGGCATGTTTTTGGCATAAGTATGTAAAGCTATTCTTCTCTTTTTTTGGCATCTCTTAGACGTTAGTAATGAATGATATGTATATGAGCTTGGGGTAATTCCATTCATAAATTACAAGCATGAGCCATGAGTTTCATTGACTTCGTGATATTAGAACTCCTGCAGTAATTGAGTTGTTGCCTTTTAGGGCTTCTATATGACGAAAGGTGGTATGTGTAAAGCATGTCTCTTCTTCCCTTTGGAATGTATTAAATGTAAGGGAATTGAGGTATGATATGAGTGTAAAGGCAGTTCCAGTTGTAAGTCCTGAGTATAACTTATGACTTGAGTTCACTCTTAAATGCTAAGGGTCTTGAAGTAGTTAAACTACAACCCTCGAGCCTTCTATAGGCTGAATAGTGATTGTGTGAGTAAATTCCTCAATCTGGGGTTTCTTAGGCATATTTATGATAATGGTTGGGGGATGTCTGATGTGTTACCAAGTCTTACATGCACGTATATGCATTGTTGTGTGATATGTGGATCAGGCTGTCATTTCTCGGCATTATTATATGATATGCATGTATACGGATCGGGTCGTCATTCTTCGGCACTAATATATGAGATACGGATCGAGACATCGTACCTCGGCATTATCATATGATATATGGATCAGGCCGTCGTAGCTCGGCATTATCATATGATATGTAGATCGGGCTGTCGTTCCTCGACATGTGCTTGCTATATATATGGATAGGGTTGTACGTTCCACAATGCTAATAGTATATATATGCCTATCATGATAGATGATGTGTTTGTAACACCGAGTCCCCTATTAAATACTATACTTGGTTTCCTGCATCCTTGTTTCAGTTGTTATCTCAGTTATGTTATGCGTATATACTCAGTACATGTATCGTACTGACCCCTCTTTCTTTGGGGGCTGCGTTTCATGCCCGCAGGTACAGACGTCCATTTCAGAGATATGCCAACTTAGGATTTCTGCTCACCTATGATTGGAGGTGCTCCACTATTCCGGAGCCTAGTTTTTTGTTCTGGTCCTCCGGTGTATATATGTATTTATTTATTTAGGGGTACGGTGGGGGCCCTGTCCCGCCATATGTTACCGTAATATTCTTAGAGGTCTGTAGACATGTATGTATGGGTTGTTCATGAGTTTATTTCGGTTGTGCCTATACGGCACGTTGTAAATGTTTTTACGTTATGACAGCCTTGTCGGCTTGCATTCTCTTCCATGATACGATATGAATGAAGGAGGCTACATGAACATGAAAAAGTTTTAACCCATTTGGGTTTTGGGGGGTTTTATCACATTACCCATAGTTCAATTTGGTTATATTTGAAAGTTACATATACGGGGGTCCAGGTCGGACCCCAGTCATGGCCCATAGGGTTGGGTCGTGACAATAGCACCCGGCCCATGAGGGTCAGGGAGCATTATTTCTCGGTAGAAGGACGTCTTTCGATTATGGCTATTTCAATTATGAAGAAACAGGACATATACAGAGGAAATGTCCTCACCCCCACGGGATAGTTTCAGCACCTCAGTAAGCCAAAGTCGTAGTACCCGCGGTCTGGGGAGGAAATAGTAGAGGACATCCATAAGGTGGGAGAGGAGGAAATCCAAGAGGCCTTAGGGGCAGGTCGAGGAGCAACCCATCCAGGTAGGGAGGTAGCCCATTAGGATGACTGGCTTAGTTTTATGCATTTTTAGGCAAGATCAAGGTAGAGGCGTCTGATGTAGAGATCACAGGTACTATTTTTGTCTGTGACTGGATGTCTACTATTTTGTTTGATTTGAGTTCTACTTATTCTTATGTGTCTGTGAAATATGCCTTGGGTTTTGATGCACTGTGTGATATATTAGATGCACATGTTCATGTTTCTACCCCTATTGGAGAGTCAGTCATAATCACTCATGTTTATCATGCTTGTTCTGTGGTATTTATGGGATACCAAACTTGGGTTGACTTAGTGATTTTAGACTTATCAATTTTGATGTGATCTTACGCATGACCTGGTTGTCCCCCTATTTTACTGTGCTTAATTATAATGCAAAAACTGTGGCTCTAGAGATCTCGAGGAGGGAAATATTAGAGTAGGAAGGGGTATATAAGCCTAAGCCAGCTAAGGTCATATCTTTTCTCCAGGCTAGAAAAATAGTGGGAAAGAATTGTTTGGCCTATTTGGCCCATATTCGGAATGTGAATGTAGAGTCTTTTTCTATTGAGTCTAGCCCGGTAATGTGTGAATTTATGAAAGTGTTCCCTTTAGACTTTCCTGGTATGCCTCTTGACCGAGATATAGATTTCTACATTGACTTAGAGCTGGGCACTCATCCAATTTTTATTCCTCCCTACCGTATCTCTTTGGCAGAATTGAGAGAGCTTAAGGCTCAGATCCAAGAGTTTCTTGATAAGGGATTTATTCATCCCAGTGTTTATCTGTAGGGTGCTATAGTGTTGTTTGTTAAGAAAAAAGATGGTAATATAAGAATATGCATTGATTACCGACAATTGAATAAGGTTACCATTGGAAATAAATATCCCTTGCCATGTATTAATGACCTTTTTGATCAGTTGCAAAGTGCATCAGTATTTTTAAAGATTAATCTTAGGTCTGGATACCATCAGTTGAAAATTAAGCCTGAGGATGTGCCCAAAACTACTTTTAGAACCAAGTATAGGCACTGTGAATTTTTGGTGATGTTTTTTGGGCTGACAAATGCACCTGCAGCCTTCATAAGTTTGATGAATGGGATATTCAATCCATTCATGGATTAGTTTGTGATCATGTTTATAGATGATATTTTGATATATACAAAGAGTGAATAGGAACATGCAGACTATCTCTGAATTGTCTAAGGTGTTTTGGAAAAACAGAAGTTGTATGCAAAACTATCTAAGTGTGAATTCTGGTTGCCTTTAGTTTCCTTTTTAGGCCATGTTGTTTCGAAGGAAGGGGTAATGGTAGACCCACAAAAGATTGAGGTAGTTAAGAACTGAACTCGGCCTAATTCTGTGACCGAGGTTAGAACGGGCCAATTATTATCGCTGGTTTGTGAAGAGCTTTGCTTCTATCGCTACTCACTTAACCATGCTGACTAAAAAGGAGGTACCATTCAAGTGGACTGACAAGTGCGAAGAGAGCTTGCAAAAGCTTAAGACTCTTCTGACCACAATACCAATTTTGACCATGCCGGTCAAAGATAAAGACTTCATTGTTTATTGGGTACTGTGTTGATGAAGGATAAGAGCGTCGTAGCTTATGCTTCGTGGAAATTAAAGGTGCATGAGAGGAACTACCTAACTCATGAGTTGGAGTTGGCAGTGGTAATATTTACACTGAAAATCTGGAGGCATTATCTGTATGGCATCAAGTGTGAGGTGTTTACTAATCACCGTAGCTTACAGTATGGGTTCACCCAGAAGGACTTGAATTTGAGACAGAGGTGTGGATAGAGTTGCTTAATGACTATGATATCACTATCCAGTATCATCTAGGTAAGGTTAATATGGTAGCAGATGTATTAAGCCGAAAACCTATTAGCATGGCAGTCTAGCCTACTTATGAGCCCGCACACAGCCTCTAGCTAGAGAAATTCAGGCCTTGGAGGCCAGGTTTATGAGGCTAGGCATCTCAGAGAAGGGTGGGGTGATGGCCAGTGTTGATCTAAGGCATACTTTTATAGAGGAGATTAATACCAAACAATTTAAAAATGTAACTTTGAATGAAATTAGAGAAAAGGTGTTGATGGACAAACCCAAGATTCAGCACTTGATGCAGGTGGAGTGATCCATTTTAGGGGAAGGATTTGTGTTCCCCGGGTAGAAGGCTTAATTCAGAAAATCTTGTTTGAATCTCATGGTTTGCGATACTCTATTCACTCTAGAGTAAATAAGATGTATCAAGACTTGAAATTCTATACTGGTGGCCGGGTATGAAGAATGACATAGCTGAATTGTATCCAAGTGCCAGAACTATCAACAGGTGAAATATGAGCACAAAAAACCTATAGGTTTACTTCAAAGAATGCCCTGCCTCGGGATGGAAATGGGAGATAATAGCCATTGAATTTGTGGTGGTTCATAGGTTGACAAAGTAATCACACTTTATTCCGGTTAGAGTGGACTATAATGCACAACAATTGGCAAGGACTTATGTGAAAAAGATAGTAAGGTTGCACGGAGTTCCCCTATCTATCATTTCAGACCATGGTACACAGTTCACTTCTAAATTTTGGGGGAAGGTGCATGAAGAGTTGGACACTCAACTCACTTTTAACACATCTTTCCATCTATAGATAGATGGGAAGTCAGAAAGGACTATCTAAGTGCTGAAAGATATGTTGAGGGCATGTGTGATCGACTTTGGATGGACTTGGTGAGGAATGCTCAAGATAAGGTAAGGAGCATACAAGCTAAACTTCTAACAGCTCAAAGTAGTCAAAAAGAGTATACTGACCGTAAGGTGAGGGACATGACATTCGAAGCTGGTGAGAAGGTGATTCTACATGTGTCACCCACTAAAGAGGTAATGAGGTTTGGTAAACAAGACAGACTCAGTCCTCTCTGTATTGGCCCTTTTGAGATTCTTGACTATGTAGGGACGGTGGCGTACAAATTAGCCTTATCACCTAGCTTGTCTGGGATACATCCGAAATTTCATGTGTCAATGCTGAAAAAGTATCACAGGGATAGGGACTACATCATAAAATAGGACTCAGTGTTGTTAGACAAGGATCTTCAGTATGAGGAAGAGCTAGTTGTCATCCTTGATCGTGATGTACGGAAGTTAAGAACTAAAAAGATAAACATGGTTAAAGTGCAATGAAAACATCGTTTGGTAGAGTAAGCTACTTGGGAGACTAAGAAGGACATGCGAGATAACTATCCTCAGTTGTTCGTCGAAATAGGTACTACTCAATTTCTACTTTAGCCCTATTTTCCCTAGTTGGTCACTCGGGGAAGAATGATGGGTAAATTGATATATATTGTAATGAACTATCCCCATCATTATGGATAGGCCAATGAGAAAGGATTATGTACCTGAAAATTTCGGGTAGTACTTTGAAAAAATTTAGCCTAGGTCAGACTTAGATGAATTTTGAGTCAGGTGAGGTCTAGGGTGATCTTGTCAATGGTGGGGGATAGAATCTCTAATTTTATTGGGTCAGCTGATATCCAAGATAATAAAGAGTATTTACGGCTTCGCAGAATCGAATTCGGGGGAGTAAAACTCCCAAAATTGGATTTGGCGTGAAGGGTATAATTTAATACATCTTAGAGAAGGGTTGGTTTATGAAATGGGGGTTTGGAAATTAAGTTCCAAACTCTCTGTTTCTGTGCAACCCGCTAGAGTGGGATGGTCACTCTCTGTTTTCGTGCAACCCGTTAGAATGAGATAGTCCTACCAGAGCGGGAAAGTCGCGACATAAGACGGGCAAAAACCCCAAAAATGGTTTTATTCTGCAAATATTGTTTCTAAAATGAAAGAAGGCGACCTAGGGCGATTTTCATTATTTTCCATGGATTTTCACGCTTAAGGTAAGGATTCTACTCCCTAAATCCATCATTCGATTTCTAGTACTCATAAACTAAGATGGGTGATCATTGTAGGAGGGTTTTGGTCTGTGGATAAGGGTGGAAAATAGCCTTAGGGTGGGGTTAGGATCATGGGTTTGGTCTAGGAAGAGAATTATGTTATAATTCATGTGAATTAGGCCATTATATTGATCTTTTGTATGTATGTGACTTGTTTTAGACCAAAAACAAGTGGAACAAACCCGAAAAGTGAAAGTTCTTGCACTTTAGAGTTATTAAAGCTAAAATTCGAGGTAGGTGATGGTTTTGTTTTCCGTAAGTGTTCATGTATTTGTTAAATTGCTTCGTGGTATGCATATGTGTATAAGAATAAGGACACATGTTAGATTTTATGTGAAAGGCTGAACCCATCGCTGGCCCCTTAAAGTTGGCACCAACTCTCACTTAGACACCTCAACTAGAGTTCGTTCATTTTAAACACCTAATGTAGGGTTCTACTATGTCATTTTGATACTTTTTTGAAAATCATCCAAATATATAACGTGTTTGTAATACACTTGCCGATGATGTGTCAAAGTGACGAATTAACTAAAAATACGTGGTGTGTATATATATATATAATTTTCTTTTTAGTAGAAAAAGGTGGCCAATCACTTAATGACACATGGCATTTAAAATCAAAATAATAATTAAAAAAAGAAGAAATTAACCATTTCAAAAATATTATTTTAGAAAAATTCCACCTCCAGCCATCTTCTCTGATACTCCCCACCTACCCCACCTAGTTTTCTTCTCCACTCCCACCCACTCCAACCCCAAACTCCAACCCCACCCCCACCAAATCGTCTTTTCCACTCCCACCCACCCCAACGTCAACCCCTACCCCGTCTTCTCAAGAAACAATTTTAAAGGAAATTAATTATTTTGAGAAATTTATTTTATAAAAAATCGATTTTTTTCTTTACTTCTAAAAAATCAGTTATTAATTAACAATGGAAGGATAAAAAATTCAGTTCTCGTATGTGCAAAGGATTCAAAATTCATAAAGAAGAAATATAGTGGTTATTTCAAAAAAAAATTGAGAATGCTGGCAGAGAAAAGAAAAACGTAGACTTTTTCAACGTGTGGCTCACGACGAATTTCTGGTGGATGATGAGTTTTCAGCGATGATGAGGTCGGTTTTGGAGAATGATTTGTGGATCTATAAGTTATTGAATCTAATAAAAAAATTAATTATATGATGATGGCTTTAATATGATTTGGAGAATTTTAAAAATCTTTGTCGATTTTTTTCAAATTATTTCGAGGATAAAGAAGGCAATAAAACAAAAAAGGGTGCTTAAGATTGAGAAAATCTCTTGGCATTCGAATTCACTTTATATTTGGCTCAAATCTATTTCACCATGGATGAAAAATGGTAGCTAGAAAATGTTGAAGAAGAAGAATAAGAACAAAAATATATATATATATATTTTTAAAAAAAATGCTCTTCACGCGCTCAAAATGGGTGTCGCACACGCAATGTGCCAAGTCAATACAAAGTGTCAAAATCACACATCGGGACCTTACTTGATGTGTCTAAAATGAATAAAGCTTAGTTGATGTGTCTAAGTGAAAGTTGGTGCCAACTTTAGGGGGTCACCGATGGGTTCCGCCTATGTGAAATGATCACCTGATGGCCTATTTTGTGATGAACTTGTTCTTGGTGAAATAATGTTGTCTATGAATGTGAAATTGTGATTACTTGTATGTTGGGATCGGGTGTCACGTTCCGACACATAAATTATATCGGGTGTCATGTTCCGACACAAAGCTTGGATCGAGTGTCACGTTCCGACACAAGCTAAGTGTTTCTAAGTCCCATGAGAGGACCATTATGTGAAGATATATGATATTGAGGTTGTTGAACTGTGATCTTGCTGAATACTGTTTTGAGATGAAACTGATTAAGTTATTCTGTATATATATATATATACACTTATTATGTTGGGTTTACTTGTCCATGACTCACCTACTGGCTAGCTGCGTGATCCTACCAGTACACTATTAATTTTTTGTACTAATACTACACTTACTCTGTCTTTTATTGAGTATAGGGCATATTCAGCCAGCTGTGGAGGGACCTCGCCTAGAGGAGTGATTTTGTTCCAGTTTAAGGGTGAGCTGTTTCTTTCAAGTTGTTGTGGACTCTCTTATTTCTAGTTCTTCTTCCGGGACTTAGATGTCCAGACAATGGTTTATTCATTAAAGATTTTCTGTTGGGAGTTGCACTTTTTTTCTAGACTTGTTAGTTTTAGAGTTTTGATGCGATGACTTTCAATTTCTAGGATATTTCTGCATGTTAAGTTGGTTGACTAGATTGTTTTTTTGAATTTATCGAAACTCGGTATTTCTTATTGATTAATCCTACTTCCATATCTTTAAATTGCTTATATCTCACCAGTTTTGTTAGATTGGGCTGTAAAAATGGTTCTCCCATCGAAGAGTTAGTGTGAGTACCAGTCACGACGGATCAGGATCGTGACAGATACATTACTACATGAATAATTCCTAAATTGAGAAACGTCTCAAGAACAAGGAATCAGAATTATTCTTGAAAAACTGAACTCAACTCTTCCAAAGAAGAAGATTTATCGAAACTCGGTATTTCTTATTGATTAATCCTACTTCCATATCTTTAAATTGTTTATATCTCACCAGTTTTGTTAGATTGGGCTGTAAAAATGGTTCTTCCATCGAAGAGTTAGTGTGAGTATCAGTCACGACGGATCAGGATCGTGACAGATACATTACTACATGAATAATTCCCAAATTGAGAAATGTCTAAACAACAAGGAATCAGAATTATTCTTGAAAAACTTAACTCAACTCTTCCAAAGAAGAAGATAGAACTGTGTGTGAGAGAAAAAAAGAGAAAGAGAATTTTTTTTATTGATCTCAATTGATACCTATTATATTGAACATAGTGGCTATATGTAGATGACTAGTGGGAGCTAGACGAGTTAGTTATAACTAACTCAGCTAACAACTTTCCTAACAGCTTTTAAACTAATTACTTAAGTGCAGAAATTAAACTAATTAAGCTAAAATGCAGGAAAGTACAACTTGAAAATAAAAGAGAAATAGAGATCAATTGTCAATTGGCATGTAATAACTCCCAAATGGGTTCTCAACCATTGCTCAATTTCATAAATATTTATATATGTACCAATAAAAAGGAATAGTGCCTCCAAAGGCTTGTCTAACATGCACAAGAAATCTAAGCTCATATAGTTGGAAAGTATGGCCCAATTAGTAAGTCTCTATGTATGGGACAATTTTAAGAAATAAGAAATGAATGAAATATTTTGCTCTCAAACTGTTTGTAAACACCCAAATGGGTCCTCCGCAATGACCCAAATTATACGTCTCTATGTATGTACTAGGACTAACACCTCCAACAGATCCCACCTGTAAGTAAGAAAATTCGCAGCTTGATAAGCAAATAATGGAAAATAAAATAAAATAAAAAAGGGGATGAAAGATGGGTGGAACAGAACTGTAGTCCAACATATTTACACAAATAGGTTATTAACAAGACCGTAATTATTAACCTATTCAAAATGAGAATATTTGACAACAACTGAGGAAGAACTATTGACTATGCTTCCAGATGAGACTGTAACCATTGGCGGAACACTACTTGGAGGAAAAATATTAATAATTCATCCAATAATTTCAAATAGAGAAGGACTACATATGAAATTCCAACTCCTCAGTATTGGCAGCAAGATGCATCCATGGAGCACTTGCTCTCATCTATTGCTACTTCGACCTTCAACACTCATGTCAAGTTAATCCTTAGATGCGTATGAATTTAAAAAATTAGAAATAATCTTGGACAAAAATGAAATTTCACAAAGTTTAATTTTTGTGAGTGTGTTTTCCATTGCCCACTTCGTTATCCAACAAAAATAAGATGGAAACAAAAATAAAAAATAAAGTAGAAACAGAAAAAGTGAACAAATACCTCAAATGATGAAAGCATCATATAATTTAAGAAAAAACATATTAAGAACAGATGTTCAGTCAAACGAATTTTACTTGAGCAAGAGAGAAAAGAAAGAGAGTGGTTTGTCAAGATTAGACCATGCTCATTGGTCCATTAATTCTCCAAAGCATTTACACGTAAGATTGTTATATTTTTTTTTATTACTCGCATTAGCTGCACAGACTAGCAATTGAATTTCCAAATATCAGCTCAACTGTGATCTGTCCATACTATTCCGGCACTGTTCCGGTAGTGTTTCGGCAGATCTCACTCTAAATTTCTCTTTTTCCTCCTTTCTCTTTCTTTCTTCTTTAGTTTTTAGATTTTTCACTCGGCTGTTCAGATCTGCTCCGGACACAACTCTGACTAGATCTAGAAGGCATAGATCTGTCCGGAGAGGATAAGGTCCTTTCAAACTAGATATTGAATGACCTAAAAAGACTTTCCCGATAACTTTTCGGTGAAGCTTTTGGTCTTCCCTTGCATTTTCTGGCAGCTACAAGCAAATTCTAACAACGTCCAACTTTTTGGCGACGCTTAGGATTCCGGTCAGAATCTTTGTCACATTCTCTCTGGGACAGATCTGTTTAGATCAAACCTAGATCTAGCGAGATCCTCCCGGTGAACTTCCGAGCGAACTTTTCAGTGACTGAATATCTCTGGATCAGGTTCTATCTTTCCTTTCCTCAGTTGATTATTTGTAGTTTGATTACTATTCTTCTTTCCTAATTCCTACCTTTAGTGGTTTAGTTATTGTTATTCACTTTCCCTCTTCGCTTAGTGTCTAGGGTTCTTGACTTGCATATTAGCTAGTGTGTGTTGTCTTTTTATTATACATTCTACATTGTCAATTATTATCTCGTTGCTTGTATTCTCTTAATTTATTTGTTATCAGTTTTTTTTCACTTTGTAGTTCATATCATTTTAATGGCTTTGGTTACTGATGGTGGACTAGGGTTATTTCCTTAATTGGGGGTGAAGGCAAGGAGAAATAGTGGTAAGATGGAGATGAGTTTTTGTAAGTTGAGAGTATGATCGTAAAGGATTAATATAGACTGTGTTCAGGAGACTAGATGGGTAGGTTCTAAAGCTTAGGATGTGGATGAATTCAAATTATGGTACTTATGAGGCTCAAGAGATAGGAATGAAATAGGTATTCTAGTCGACGTGGATCTTAGAAAGTATGTGGTAGAGGTTAAAAGGATAAGTGATAAGATGATGTTTATTAAGCTAGTTATAGGCAGACTTATTGTGAACATTGTTAGTGCATATGCACCCCATGTGGGTCTAGATGAAGAAGTCAAAAGGATATTTTGGGAGGATTTAGATGAAGTAGTGAGAGGTATACCTAGTACCGAAAAGATTTTCATTGGTGGAGATTTCAATGTCCATATCAGTACAACTTCTAATGGTTTTGATGATGTCCATGGAGGCTTTGGTTTTGAGGAAAGGAATGGCGGCGGAGTTTCTCTCTTGGAGTTTTCCAAAGCTTTTGAGTTGGTTATTGCTAATTCGTGTTTTTTGAAGAGGGATAATCAATTGGTCACCTTTTGTAGCACGGTAGCTAGTACTCAGATTGACTACTTGCTCCCCCAGAAGGGTGATAGAGTCCTTTGTAAGGATTGCAAGGTTATTCCGAGTGAAAATATTACCACCCAACATAATCTTTTAGTGATGGACTTGGAGATTAAGAGGGATAGGAGAAAGAAGACCCTTTTATGATCGATCGAGGATTAGATGGGGGGCTTAACTCCCGCCTTTTCTCAGGAGATAGGGGAGAAGTTGAATAGTTTAGGGGCCTGGAGTAGTAGCGGGGATGTGAACAACATGTAGGACATGACAGTTGATTGCATTAGAAAAGTAGCTACCGAGGTTCTTGGGATATCGAGAGGAATCTTTAGTGGTCGTCAAGGAGATTGGTGGTGGAATGGAGAAGTACAAGGCAAAGTGAAAGCCAAGAAGGTTGCCTATACGGAGTGGTTGGAGTGCATGGATGAGGAGGAGGAGAATAGGCTTAAATATATCTATAGGAAAGCCAAGACAGAAGTGAAGTCGGCGGTCACCAATGCTAAGACCACAGCTTTTGAATGCATGTATGTCGAGTTAGGGAAAAAAGGTGGGGATAAGAGATTATATAGGCTCGCCAAAATGAGAGAGATAAAAGCACGTGATCTGGAACTAGTAAAGTGCATCAAGGACGAGGAAGGTGAAGTGTTAGTGGATGAAACCTCTATCAAGCAAAGGTGGCAAGCTTACTTTCACAGACTCCTAAATGAAAAAGGAGACAGAGATATTGTACTGGGTTATTTGGCATACTCTCATAGTCTTTGAGACTTTGGGTACTGCAGGTATTTTAAGGTTGAGGAGGTTAGACGTGCTATTAGTAGGATGAGAAGGGGAAGAGCAACTGGGCCCGATGAGATTCTGGTGGACTTTTGGAAAAACACTGACAAGGCAGGTTTGGAGTGGTTGATTAAGTTGTTTAATGTTATTTTAAGGACTGCTAAGATGCCTGATGAATTGAGGTGGAGTACTATGATTCCATTGTACAAGAACAAGGGTAATATTCAAAATTGTAATACTTACAGGGGTATCAAACTACTAAGCCATACTATGAAGATTTAGGAGAGAGTGATAGAGATGAGGGTGATGAAAAGAATGTCAATCTCAGAGAACCAGTTTTGATTCATGTCGGGGCGATCGACTACTGAAGCAATCCATCTTATGCGGAGACTGGTTGAGAAATTTAGAGAAAGAAAAAGGGATCTTCATATGGTGTTCATTAACCTTGAAAAGGCTTATGACAAAATTCCGAGAGATGTTCTCTGGAGGTGTCTAGAGGCTAAAGGTGTCCCGATGATGTATATTATGGCGATAAAGGACATGTATGCTGGAGCTAAGACTCGAGTTAGGACGGTGGAAGGTGACTCAGAGCATTTTCCTGTTGAGGTGGGACTACATCAGGGATCTGTGCTGAGCCCTTTTCTTTTTGCCTTGGTGATGGATGTGCTGACACAGTCTATTCAGAAAAAGGTTCCATGGTGTATGCTATTTGTGGACGATATAATTTTGATTGATGAGACTCGAGATGGAGTCAATGATAGGTTGGAGATTTGGATACAAACGCTGGAGTCCAAAGGGTTCAAATTGAGTAAGACCAAAACAGAATATTTGGAGTGAAAATTTAGTGTTGCGATGGATGAAGAGGGCAGGGAAGTGAGGCTTGCCACCCAACCTATCCAGGACAGAAAGCTTTAAATATCTTGGATCCATCATCCAAATTAGTGGGGATGTTGAAGATGATGTCCGCACCGCATTGGAGCATGGTTGAAATGGAGGCTTGCCTCTAGAGTTCAGTGTGATAAGAAAGTACCACCTAGACTTAAAGGTAAGTTCTACAAAATGGTTGTTAGACAGCGTTGTTACAAGGAATGGAGTGTTGCCCAATAAAGAACTCTCATGTTCAGAAGATGCATGTTGCGGAGATGAGGATGTTGAGATGGAGTGGCATCTGTGTTAGACAAGATAAGAGAAGCAAGACTGAGATGGTTTGGACATGTGCAGAAGAAGGGTGTCGACGCCGCAGTTAGGAGGTGCGAGCGATTGGATTTGGGAGCTATGCGGAGGGGTAGGGATAGACCGAAAAAGTATTGGAGTGAGGTGATTAGACAAGATACGACACTACTACATATCACCGAAGACATAACCTTAGATAGAAAAGAGTGGAGGTCGCGGATTAGGATAAAAGGCTAGTAGGGATAAAATTATGTCTTGCCGTGTGTCGGTTTAAGGTGGTCGTAGGTCTAGGTGTGCCTTTATAGTTGTGTTGTTATTGCCTTTGATTATCGCAGTACTTTGCTATAATTATAACTATAGTTATTGTTCGTGTCTTGCAGATTTTGCTTTGCATTTTATTTTTATTTTTATTTTTATTTTTATTTATTTTATTTTATTTTTTGCATTATGCTATATAGATTGTTTTTCTCTCGAACTTGGAACTGTGACTTTTGAGCTGAGGATCTTTCAGAAACAGTCTATCTACCTCCATAAGGTAGTGGTAAGGTCTGCGTATATCCTACCCTCTCCAAACCCACTAGTGGAATTTCACTGGGTATGTTGTTGTTGTTATATGCTCACAAATCACAAAATTAAATTTCAAAGCTTATCACTAGGCGTAAGGATCTGTTCAAATAGCTTTCACCTCTATTGTTTAGACGATTCATTGTTTCGTGTTCCTTAGTGTTTTTATGTGCTTGTAATTTTATATCATCAGCAAATGAGTCACGTTTTAACTCCACCCAGTACACCGTGATATGACAGCCAAAATTTGTTTGAACAAAATGTTTACCTCAAGGCTCAAACCTTAGAAATATGTGTGGAGACTATAATTCTAGAAAATAGAAATCAACTACCAAATTTAAATAGATTCGGGATTTGATTAAAAGAGTTTAACCATAAATAAGAGAAGAGTACTCATATTGCCTTCGCATCACGGAGCCCAAAAAAATGACCATCAAAATGGAAGGCCTGACTGAATATCACAAGCACACTTAAAGGATCCAGATTTAGGTCTACTTCAAGGATGGATACTGACAAATTTCCAGGACCTTCAGTAAATATCACCACAAATAATTCGTCGGAAAAATCAATCAAAATGGGCAAATGAATAATATTCTTCGATTTAAGCCTACTGGGAAAAACATTTTGAAGACTTTGTGATCTGAACCATACAAAGTGCATGTATCACAACTCTATTTATCGGATCGTGCAGACACCTACTCTATCAGCTAGATAAGAAAATCCTCAACTCCCAAATCGATTATGAGATGAGGAAAATAAACAAAGCATAAGCTAATACCCTAAATAGTTATGAAATCACCATAATTTGATTTTTAAAAAAACCAAAGTTATTTACAAAAGACCAACTAACACTTTTCAGGGAACTAGTCTAAACAGATACAAAAGCTACTAAGAAAAATATAGAGTATGATAGAAAATTATGACCAAGCTCCCACCATAAGGAAGGGAGGGTAGAAGCTGTTAGAGATCACCTCCTTCATCAATGAAACATCACTAAATCTTGCAACCAGATTATGTCAAGTAGCAAATCAAGAATAGTATCAGTACAAATAATACGTACTGATAGGTATCATCGGTCGACCCAATCCTACCACACAATACAAAGTAAATATTCAGTAGAAAACATGAAACATGAAGGTTAAACCACCCCACGCCTTTGTCCACATGCTTTTACCATCCCAAGTATAATGCCCATAAACTAGTACACTTGATCCATCCCAAGTATAATGCCCATAAACTAGTACACTTGATCCCAACTTCCTACCTCATTCCATTGTCAACTCTATCCACTCCCTTATCATGCCAAGGCTTTTTCAAGCCTACCCTTTATACCACATTAAGATTTTCTAAGCTTAATCCTTTATACACATGAAGGTTTCACATTCACTAGCCTGACCTAAGCATCACATGAGGCATGAACGGACCATCACATTCTTTCATACATGAGTGACATTCATCTTTTAAGTAATTCGAACCACTTAGGAATCCTTAAGACATCGTCTATGGTATTTAACATACCACCCTTATATCAGATTATAACATAACCCTTCTATCATATTGAGATTTCTTATATACAAGACCACTACACATTTTGTTAACCAACCTACTAATCTCCCTCAAGTCCTCATTCCAATATCTTGGCTCTTGACCTATTTTAGTATACCACCTGCAAGATCCTTATTAACCACCTTAACTCAAATCTCCCTTATATCCACAACCAGTCCCAACATCTAAACTATGCACCAGAACCCTCGTTATCATCATGACCTAATAACCACAATATAGCAAAACATATAACATACAATTATAATCATAAGTACAACATAGCCAGGACTCGCAGTCTTGACCCTGAATTGATATGTATAATAAACATGAACTACTTTAATGCAACAAGCCATATCTGATTCATTATACCATCCTGGTAACACGGACCACCAAAAACCCTAAAACATCATCCACAGTATTTAACATGTAATTTCGATCTATACAAAAATCATCACAACATATCATTGCATTACCTATCTGATTAACTGTGATATTGGACTGTACTTATGTGTTTACTTTAATCACGCTATTCTATATAAATTGGAGGCAGCAAAGTCGGGGTGGGACTTTTCTATGTGCAGGTGAAAGCGTTTCTTAGTTTATTCATAGGTTCGATTAATTCCTTATACTCATTCGGTTAAACTTACTGAGTACATATGGATTGTACTCACCCCTACTTCTGTGTCCCTTTTGATGTAGATTCTAGCCAGGATATCCAGCACGACAATTGATTTCTAGTGAAAATACTATCATTGAATTAGTGGTGAGGTTTTGAAATCTAGATCCCCGCTAGTTCCATCTTTCAGTTCCAGTCTTTATTTTATTCGGAGACTTATATTGTATATTCAAACTCAAACTTGTATTAGATGCTCTTATACTTATGACATCAGGTTTTGAGATAGTTTCATTGTTGTTCTTTTTATTAAATTTATTTGTGGCCTGACTCTCCTTTGGGAATCTCGTATGATTTTTACTTTTAGACTTACACATCGAAATGGAATTTGAAATGTCTGTCATCATGACGTCAATTTTTGGATCGTGACATACTTATAATTGGGCTCATTTTAACACCCCTTAGGGGCATTAGAGTTGAATTCGCATACAAAGTAAATGTCAATTTATGTTTTGCACATCCAAACAGGGTATAGAATGTCCACCCCACCCTTATGAATTCAAAACAGTAATAAATTATGAGTTCTCAATAGCCTACCATAATCAAAAAAAGCTGAGATGACCTTCCCTAATTACAACATAAATTTGCCCCAATTTCCACCATCAACAGTGTACAATAACCAAAAAGAAGGGTGAGATGGACTTCCCAATTACAACACAAATTAGCCCCAATTTCCACCATCAACCCTCTACAATATCCAAACAAAAGGATGAGATGGCTTTCCTTAATTACAACACAAACCCCGATTTCCGCCATCAACCATCTACAATAATTTTAAAAAAGGATGAGATGAATTACAACACAAATGAGCCCCAATTTCCACCATCAACCGTCTACAATAACCAAAAAAAATTACAACCAAATTAGTTTCAGTTTCTACTATCACAGTCTATAATAACCAAAAAAGGACGAGAAAGAAACGCTCATGCAATAACAACATACATTTCTTGGATTTCGCCTTTAGTTCGCATCGTTCAATAGGAAGTGCAGGATTCAGCGATAGTATTATTATTACAAGACGAGGTTCTCATAAAAATAATAATGAAAGAGAATATAGGGGTAGGGGAGGGATTTCTAGGGTCCAATCTAGTCGGCGGAACCTTAGAATTTAGAAGGCAGAGAGAAAGGAGGGGAAGTGATGGCAGTGGCGGAGATAAGATTTTGAAAGGGTTCAAAATTTAAATCAGTAGAAACAAACTAGTCGAATAGAATTCGATATCTAATATATACATAAAAAATTATTTCAATTATATATTATTAATATAGTTTTCTATCGAATGGAGTTGAGCCACCGGGATGGTGGGGGGACAAAGACAGAGGAGGAGAGCTTACCGCGGTTTCGGTGCTGCAGTGGTGGTGAAATGAGAAGGAAAATGTAATGGAGGCGGTTGTGTATTTTTTAAAGTTGAAGTGACCTTAATACTTTTCAAAGAGGAAAAATTATAAAAATGGTCCTTAACGATGGGTTTTTTTCCATGTGATCCATAATGTAATAAATATGACAAAAGTAGTCCTTAATATATTCTAAAAGTCATTATTAATCCTAAGCCAGATTAATAAAGATGATTGCTGTTTTTGTTGTCAAAATAAATTGAGGCTCATCTTTCTCCATAAATAGCATATTTAGCGAAAATATTCTAAACTTTCTCTCATACTCTATTGAATATATTCATCTTAAAATTATAATTTTCTTCAAGTCATACCCTTACATTTTAAAGTTTTTCTCTGGCTCTTTCAAGTTAGGATTACGAATTTTTATGTACGTTCTAAAATTAGATTGAACTAGACAACATATTTGTTTTGTAATCTGATAGCTCACATGCAATGCACATGCTAAGTGTTAATGGAAGATACAGATTCATCAGGTTAGGATTGGAAGAAGGATAGTTTGTCTGTCGTATTAACTGATTTATTGAATATGTTAATTTGTATTCTATCAATCCAAGCTCTCATCCTTGAATCTAGGATATTTTCCAAACATATTTATTTAATGCATTGTGTAACCACATCACCTTTCATGTTTAATAATATAGGACTTTATAATCAATCAATTTCTTACATTACATTTCTTATTATTTAAATTAGTTTTTTTGTTACATATCTTGCACACCCATTTCAATTCATTTTTATAAGATTTTGAATAATCATATAAGAATATTAAATAAGAGACACAACATATTGATTTAAGTAACAGGCTCTGTCTGGCAGTGAATTGCATACAAAATCCAAGGCATGAAATTTTAGTCATATGTCAAACACAAGAGATACAGAAACTATAAAAGCCTAACGAGCCGATGTAATCAAGCCTCATCTATCGCCTGGATATCGCGACAGCTGAGAAAATGATAAGGAGAACAAGGCACACAATCGCGCCAAAGGAGCCGATGAGTGAGCCAGCAGATCGTTGGCAGAAATCAGTATATTGTTGACAAATTGAAAACCAGTTTGCTGAAGAGTTTCCAGTATGTGCTAAATACACAATGGCAGCTGCTGCAGATGCTCCAGATGTGAGAAGAACCAGCATTATCTTCAAAATTTAACCAGAGAATTTATGAATAATCATATTAAAATGTAAGATTCAGGGACAAAAAATCCAACTCTCACCCTTCGAGGCCTAATCAATTACCAGCTATAGTGACACAATACAGTCAGACTTCTCTATAACATACATCTTGCACAATAATATTTTTCTATTTGTTCATCTTGTTAATTCTTGTTGTTCTTTGCTTCGGTTATTATATTATTTTGATATTGTTACTCTGTCTTTTTCTGAATGTTATGTAAAGAATTCGTTTATTATTTGTTATGTCTTGTTTGTGTCTGTATGTTATTTTTGACATTGCTTTATTATGAGTTATTTAATTTAGTCAAGGATCTCTCAAAAACATCTCTACGGAATAAAAATTTATATACACCATACCCTCCTCAGTCCCCGCCTAGTGAGATTACGTACATTGGGTATGTTGTAATGTTATATTGTCTGGACTCTATAATAACATTTAGCTTTAGCAGTCAAAATGTATCCTGACAAATGACGTCATTGTAAAGAGATTTGATTGCATAAAGAACAACGCAATATACATTACCGCGTCAAGGAAGATGAGCAATATCCGACTTTTTCCTGCTCTGCTCCTCATAATATGAAAGATGGAAAATGGGAGAGAAAGAGCAAGATATGCACAGACTATTGCATTCACAATGACGAACAACCTATATCAAGAAGAACAAAACAAAAAATGAATCATGAACTTCACATGCATAATATTAGTAGAAAAAGGGACTTACTTAAATGAGTCAAAATCATCATATTGAGCTGAAAATTGCACAAGTTGTGTAACAAAAGGAAGAGTTTGTTCAGCAGTTCCCATTGCCACAGACCCTGCTAAGGTACCAACAATTGCAACGACACGCAGAACGAGATCGAATACAGAGAGTCCTCTGTTCACTCCATGACCTATAGCCTTTGATGCTTCTCCAGATTCAATCGATACCGCCTTCATCATTCCTTTTTTTCTATATGATTTTGTATTTTTAAAGCTTGTTATTAGTGATTTAGATTTTAGATTGATCACCAATTTATATTATCAATACTTTGGATTATAATTTTTTTAGTAATTTCCACCAATAGGAAGTGGTTGATGTGGATTTGCTGAAATACAATTAACTATGATCATTCTTGAAGTGGCTAAGTTATGCACTCAGCTTTGCAGACTCTTTACCTGCTCTACTTTCTCCTACTTAAACAACATTCTTTCAAGAAAGGATTTTAAGTTATATATGTTGATAATGTAATAATTTTCGATGCTATTAATTTAATATGTTATAACAAGTTAATACAATATCATTTTAATTAGGTTATCAATCACAGGTAAAGTTTTAGCTGTAAAATATTGTGTATTGGACTTAAACTCTCAAAGAAAAAATGGCTAGAAATTGGCAACATCATTTACCCTAAGTCATTTTCCTCTTCTAAGACTACTTATTTAATTAACTTTTATTTTTCTTCTAAATATTTGTTTTTAGTATATAATGAGGTGGCAAGGGTCGATGTTTAGTTTAGTAGTTTTGTTGATTTTGGATTAGGTACAAGGATATGGTTGCACTTTAAAATACAAGATATTCATTGATTTAATTATTCTAGGTTGACCATTTGATTAATCATATGAAGCAAGCAAAACAATAAAATAAAAAGAACAAGAAAAGACTAATAGAGTAGGTAAAAATTAGAGGGCTTACTAATAAAAAACAACAAAGTTTCAGTACGCTGAATGTTTTTTGCCTTCATGCGTTAATAAATTAGTTTACCTGGTACAAGAAATATTTTCCATATTTCAAATTTATTGTAATAGACCGACTCCTAAACTTACTAAAACGTGATTAGATTTAAGTTTTGAAACTTTGGATAAGTTCTTATACCTATTTGGGACTTGTCAGAATGGTTGGGGTGGAAACTTGAGGGCGAAATCTCAAATATGGAATTCAATGAGGTTCGAATTAAATTTCATAAAAAGTGTGATAAAAAATTATAATTTATGCAATAATTTAATTTTATGATCGCTATTTCGAATGAGGATTTGTTGGGATTATTTATGAATTATTTATAATTTATTATTATGATTACATTGTTTTCAACAATTAAGAAGAACTAGAGTTGTAGTTCTCAGATGTTGCAATTCAAATAGGTAAAAGACTACTCAACTTATTCAAGTATGTCCACTGTGAAAAACTGATGAATCTATATGTCTTTGAAAGTTTTTCAACCAAATTAGAATAATTTCACCCTAAGTCTTTTCAAGCGGCATGGACCCTTCTATTTCACAGTTATTTCAAGTCTCGGTCGTTCCTAATGCTCTACTTTTGTTTTGCTATTTTGATTCGATTCTTGCTACTTGAGACATGTATTAGCTCACTCACGTCAATTATGCTCAAAACACATGAATATACGTGAGGTGATTCTCAAAACTTAGCTAAAATATGGATAAAATGCGGCACTTGAGTGTATAAATATATCCAAGATCACCACACAACAAAGTATTCTAACCATCACTCTGTAAAACTTACTTTTATATTTTGGTGGAACGTTTTTATCACATAAGATTATGGCGTGAGCCTATGTTTCATCCATCCCGCACCAATACAAAGTGTGACATCATCATCGATCTCACTATTTTTTTGGATTAAAGAACCAAGATATTTGAAACATACTCTCTTGGGGATGGCTTGTGAATCAAGCCTCACTTCCACACCTACCTCACCTGATGCATCACTGAACTTTCACTCCAAGTATTCTGTTTTGGTCATGCTCAACTTAAACCATTTAGACTCCAGTATTTGTCTTCTTAATCTCCAACCTAGCATTAATTCCACCGCGAGTCTCATCAATCAGTTCTATATCACCCGCAAATAACATACACGATGGCACCTAACATTGGATATTGCATCTGAATTCAGCTATCACCAAGCTAGGCAAATAAAAATGGGCTAAACATTAATCCTTGGTGCAACCCTATCTTGACTGGAAAGTGTTCTGAGTCTTCTCTTACTGTTCTAACCTGGATCTTGGCTCCATCGTACATATTCTTTATCACCCTAATATAAGCTACCAGTTCACCTATAGCCTTCAGGCATCTCAATAGGACCTCTCTTGTGAATTTATCATAAGCCTTCTCTAGATATCCTCAATTAACACCATATATATATATAGGTCTTTCCTCCACTTCCTATACTTCTCCATCAGTCTTCTCACAAGATGAATGACTTCTGTAGTAGATTGTGTTATCCCTCCTGTATTAAGATTAGCAAATCAGAAACAATAAATATGAAAATAAAAAAAATTAGTATTCGAATCCACAGAATTCACTGTGTGTCCTTAAAAAATTTAATTCCCTCACTGTACCCGAGGTTAAGGATTATTTTCTCCCAATATAAAACGGATAAACTATTAAAGAAGTAGCGGTACCTCAAACTTCAATAATTTCAGCGAACTCAAAAGCCAGAAACAAAATTACACAAAGACTCAACTTTGTTTGTAAGAAAATATATGCAGAAGAGGGAGAATTCAATGAATTAAAATGAGACAAAAATTCTCTATTTATAGACAACAAAGGGTAATATGAACAGGTATTTATTGTGGCTTATCGGAAAAGTCACAATTCTTCACAAAAGTCACAACCTTTCACAAAAGTTGCAACTCTTTAAAAAAGTCATAATTTTTTGGAAAAGTCACAACCTTTCATTTTCCATTCACACCTTTAAAACTCAACAATTCCCCACATGAATAGGGAAATGACTATTGTTAAAACATATGCATAAAAAACTGTGTGATTTATAAGTAAGAATTAATTGCATCTGGATAAGTAGGTTTCCCTTTGAACTTTCCATAGTGAACATATATCGGATATACTCGGTCAATCGGTAGATTTGATATCTTTGAACCGTTGAGCTTTGTTATATACCTAGACAACATAAGTCACACAATCAACCCTTTAACTATTTTTTTGTTCTCATTGTTTTGTTCATTTCAGCCATGAACAATTCTTGGTTCATAAGTGCATAGAGAACTGGTCTTACTGAATTCTCCTTGAAGCGGCTTACACTTCATACTTACATAGGTGATATCTAAATGTGTTATCCATAGAAACATTATTTGATATGCCCAGTATCAAACTTATATATCATTAAAATCTCTTAATGCCTTATCTTTGTTACTGAACATTGTCGCATCATGAGAATGGATCATAAAAATTATTTTGACAATGTTGAACCGTCATCAATGACTTTGTTTGATCTCTTTGAACCTAGATCTTGGGATCTCCAGTCTTCTCGGTAGAGTTACCGCCACGATGATTTATCCTCGGTCATAATGATCACTCAACTTTCTCTCTAGTTAGGCCTTTTGTAAGTGGATCCGAGATAGATAATTGTGATAATTCCACTAGAGAGTAGTTACCTAACGGTATTATATCTTCGTCGTATGTGACGAGACTTACCGTTATACATAACGCTACCAGCTCTTCCTATTGCAGCTTAACTATCACAATGTATGCATATAGGAGCCATTGGTTTGGGCCAAAATGGAATATCTTCTAAGAAATTCCGAAACCATTCTACTTCTTCACCGTCCTTATCTAAGGCTATAAACTCAGACTCCATTGTAGAGCGAGCTAAACATGTTTGGAACATTTCCAAGATGTCGCTCCTCCACCAATGGTGAAAACATATCCACTAGTGGACTTAGTTTCAGTTGACCCAGTAATCCAATTTGCATCACTATATCCTTCAACAACTGGTGGATACTTATTGTAATGTAAAGCAAAGTTTTGAGTATGTTCTAAATACCCCAAAACTCATTTCATTATCATCCAATGATTTTAATTGGGATTACTCGTGTATCGACTCAATTTACTTATAGGACAAGCTATGTTTGGCCGTGTACAGTTCATAATGTACATCAAACTTTCCAACACTCTTGCGTAATCCAACTGAGCTTGACTTTCACCTTTATTTTTAGCAAGATCAAGGTTCACATCAATTGGTGTTTTTACACTTTTGAAGTTTAAGTACTTGTATTTTTCAAGTACCTTTTGGATATAATGAGTTTGAGACAATGCTAGACCTTGAGGAGTTTTGTGAATTTTAATTCCCAATATTAAATCGACAACTCCTAGATCTTTCATATCAAATTTACTAGAAAGTATACGCTTAGTAGTATTTATGTTTGCAATGTCGTTACTCATTATTAGCATATCATCCACATATAAACAAACAATGACAACTTTGTTTGGAGTTTCTTTAATATAAACACATTTATCACACTCATTAATCTTAAATCCATTTGTCAACATAATTTGGTCAAACTTTGCATGCCATTGTTTGGGTGCTTGTTTTAGTCCATAAAGTGACTTGAAAAGTTTGCAAACTTTATTTTCTTTACCAGGAACCACAAAACCCTCTGGTTGTTCCATGTAAAGTTCTTCCTCTAATTCTCCGTTTAAGAAAGTTGTTTTTACATCCATTTGATGAATTTCAAGGCCATATACTGCAGCTAGTGCAATTAACATCCGAATAGATGTAATCCTAGTTACAGGTGAGTATGTATCAAAATAATCAAGGCATTCTTTCTGTCTAAATCCTTTGAAGACAAGTCTTGCCTTATATTTGTCAATAGTTCCATCAACTTTCATTTTTCTTTTGAAAATCCATTTTGAACCCAAAGGTTTGTTTCCTGGAGGAAGATCAATCAATTCCCAAGTATGGTTGCTCAAGATTGAATCAATCTCACTATTGACAACCTCTTTCCAAAAAGATGAGTCCGCAGTGGACATAACTTCTTTAAATGTTTGAGGCTCATTTTTAAGAGGAAATGTTACAAAATTAGATCCAAATGAAGTAGATGTCCTTTGATATTTACTTCGCCTTGGATTCTCTTTATTAGGTACATTATCCTTTGGTTCTTCTCGAGGTCGTTTAGACCTTCACTAGATACTTCAAATCTAGTTTTATATGGATAGATATGTTTAAAAAATTCAGTATTATCTGATTCTATTACTGTATTCTCATGAATATCCTGATGTTCGGACTTGTGAATCAAAAATTGGCATGCTTTACTATTTGTAGCATATCCAATGAAAACATAGTCCACAGTTTTAGGTCCTATTGTGACTCTCTTAGGTTTAGAAACTTGGACTTTGGTTAGACACCCCCACACTTTGAAATATTTCAAGTTTGGTTTTCTTTCTTTTCATTTCTCATATGGAATAGACTATGTTTTACTGTGGGGAACTCTATTGAGTATTCAATTTGCTGTAAGGATGGCTTCCCCCCCCCCCCCAAGTTTCGTGGTAAACCTGAACTTATAAGTAATGCATTCATCATTTTCTTTAAAGTTTGATTCTTCCTTTCTGCAATTCCATTTGATTGAGGTGAGTAAGGTCAGTAGTTTGATGGATGATTCCATTTTCTAAATATATTTCTACAAAAGGAGATTCATAGATGATTTCATTTTCCAAATATATTTCTGCAAAAGGAAATTCATACTCTCCACCTCTATCACTTCTTATCATTTTTATCTTTTTATTCAACTGATTTTCAACTCCAGTTTTGTATTGTCTAAATGCTTCTATTGCTTCATTCTTACTATTTAACAAATAGACAAAACAATATCTAGTGCAATTGTTAATAAAAGTTATAAAATACTTTTTGCCACCACGAGTTAGTGTTGACTTCATATCACAAATATCGGTGTGAATCAATTCTAAGGGATTGGAATTCCTTTGAATAGATTTATAAGGATGCTTAGCATACATAGATTCAACACATACTTGACATTTTGATTTATTGCACTCAAAGTTAGGCAATATATTTAAGTTAATCAATTTTCGCAAGGTTTTATGATTGACATGTCCTAAACATGAATGTCATAAATTATTTGACTCAAGTAAGTAAGAAGAAGCTTGAACTTTATTATTATCAACAACCATTACATTTAGTTTGTAAAGACCTTCAGTGAGGTAGCCTTTTCCTAAATACATTTCATTCTTACTGACAACTACTTTGTCTGAAACTAGAACACACTTGAATCCATTTTTGATAAGAAGACCGGCAGAAACCAAGTTCTTTCTCATTTCTAGAATATGACAAACTTTGTTCAGCGTCACCACCTTGCCGGATGTCATTTTTAGGAATACTCTACTATATCCTTCAACCTTAGGCGTTGCAGAATTTCCCATATGGATAGTCACATCGGTGCGGTAAGAGAATAAGCAGCGAAGGCTTCTCGGACCGCACAAACATGCGAGGTAGCTCCTGAATCAAGCCACGATTCTTTGAAATTTCCTACCAGGTTGCATTCAGTCATCATTGCACATACGTTTTCAACATCCCCATTTGTATCAACCATATTGGCTTGACCTTTCTTCTTTTTCTTCTTGGGAGCACGACATTCCACAACCTTATGTCCAGTTTTTCCACAATTGTGGCAGTCTCCTTTGAACTTCTTTTTGCTAGGATAGTTCTTTGGTCCAAAATGTTTTTTCCTCTTTTTTGATTTATTTGGACCATCCTCAACAATATTTTCTCCCATAATTGTTGAGTTTCCTCTAGCCTTCTTTTCGGCAGCCTTGTTGTCTTCCTCGATCCTAAGATGAATAATCAAGTCTTCAAGAGTCATCTCCTTTCGCTCGTGCTTCAAATAATTTTTGAAGTCTTTCCATGAAGGAGGTAGTTTTTCAATAAATGTTGCTACTTGAAATGTCTCATTTATGACCATACCTACAATGGATAATTTAAAATCACTACTATATTCAACAATTTTATCAATATAACTATTGAATTTGATCATACCTTCTGCCAGGAGATCATGAATAATGACTTGTAATTCTTGGACTTGAGACATCACAGTCTTGCTATCAACCATCTTATAGTCCAAAAATTTTGCAGCCACAAACTTTCTTAAGCCTGCATCTTCAGTTTTGTATTTCTTCTCAAGAGCATACCAGAGTTCTTTAGAGGTTTTACAAATACTGAAGACGTTATATAAGCCATCTCCCAATCCATTGAGTATGTAGTTCTTGCAAAGGAAATCAGAATGTGTCCATGCCTCAGTCACAATAAACTTTTCGTTGTCAGGAGTTCCTTCTTCTAACACAGGAACATCTTCATTTATAAATCGTTGTAGACTGAGTGTAGTCAGATAGAAGAACATCTTCTGTTGCCAACGTTTGAAGTTAATACCAGTAAATTTTTCAGGCTTTTCTGCAGTAGCCATTGCTGTTGAAAATGGTGTTCTACTGGTTGAAGGCATTGTGTTTGCTTCAAAACTTGATACATTTGTATCACCCATTCTGTTTGAGAAAATAAAAAGTAGTGTTAAACAATAGAATAACCAAATAGGGATTTTTGTTCAATTAGATAAAAATTTTATATTCTTCAAACCGAAAAGAAAAACAAAAACTCAATTAACTTGATGAAGATTTTATTTTTTCGAACCAAGTTAATCACTGGAGTAGAAAGTCTTTCAATTTTAGTCTCCAGCCCTCCAAAACAGAATATAAGATGAGCAAAAATATACAACTTGTTTCTAGTTTAACGATGAAGTTTTTATGTTCTTTCAATCGTTAACCGAATGAATCTTGAACACTGATAAAGTTTTTATACTCTTCAAATCAGTATTAGATTCAAACAGAATAGAAAATCATAAAAGTCCCTAATTGTTTCAATCTAATTGTAACCAAACAACAAGAACAAGAATTCTTATTGGATAAAAAGTTGTCTAGGAAAAATATATAAAATTATTGTCATTTTAAGCCCATTCTTGACACCAATAAAAATAAATATTGAACCACCATCAATATTATTATATATAAATTTTAAACCCATTGGCAGAAATGCAAGGTAAGGCTGCGTACAATAGACCTTTGTGGTCGGGCCCTTCCCCGGACCCTGCGCATAGCGGGAGCTTTAGTGCACCGGACTGCCCTTTATATATATATATATATATATATATATATATATATATATATATATATATATATATATATATATATTTCTAAAATATGAGCAGTCACGAAATGCCTTTGTAAATTCTCATTCTTAGCAACAAAGTGCACTTGTTCCAAATTTCTTAAATACTAATTTCAATCCTTTGAAAGATACCAGTGACATTTGAAAAGCCACAAAAAAAATTACTAGTAAAATTAAATGACACAATTAGAAAAGTTTTCAGTGGCTTCACCACACAACTTTGCCACATTAACCATTTTTGTTGTCATTAAGATGCAATTTTCATAATGAGAGATTATCAAAGTTGATATTTATTAAATTCCTTAAGATTGTTATCCGTCTTGTATTAAGGTTAGCAAACCAGAAACAATAAATATGAAAATAAAAAAAAATTAGTATTCGAATCCACAGAATTCACTGTGTGTCCTTAAAAAATTTAATTCCCTCACTGTACCCGAGGTTAAGGATTATTTTCTCCCAATATAAAACGGATAAACTATTAAAGAAGTAGCGGTACCTCAAACTTCAATAATTTCAGCGAACTCAAAAGCCAGCAACAAAATTACACAAAGACTCAACTTTGTTTGTAAGAAAATATATGCAGAAGAGGGAGAATTCAATGAATTAAAATGAGAGAAAAAATCTCTATTTATAGACAACAAAGGGTAGTATGAACAGGTATTTATTGTGGCTTATCGGAAAAGTCACAATTCTTCACAAAAGTCACAACTTTTCACAAAAGTCGCAACTCTTTAAAAAAGTCACAATTTTTTGGAAAAGTCACAACCTTTCGAAAATGTGACAACCTTTCATTTTTCATTCACACCTTTAAAACCCAACAGATTGTCCCAGCATGAAACCAAACTGGTTCTCAATAATGGACATACCCCTCCTCTCCCTTTTCTCCATCATCTTCTCCCCGATTTTTATATTGTGGCTAAGCAGCTTAATCCCCTTATTATTATTGTAGTTTTGGATGCCACCCTTATTCTTGTATAGAGAGATCAACTTACTACACCCTCATTCTTCGAGCATTTTGTTGTCTTGAAAATGAAATTAAACAGCTGAATCAACCATTCTAGAACCTGCCCAACTGGAGCTCTTCTAAAACTCCACTGAAATCTTACCAGGCTAGGTTGTTCTTCCCCTGCACATCTTCTATAAGACACACCTCCTCGACCTTAGTATATCTACAATACCCAAAATCTCAGTGCTTCTTGGAGTGCTCCAAATCATTCAACACAATGTTCTTGTCCCATTTTTCATTCAAGAATTTATGGAAGTATGTTTGTCATCTCTGTCTAATAAGTGTCTCTTCCACCAATACTTTTCCTTCCTCATCCTTGATACACTTCACCTGATCCAGATCTTGGATCTTACTCTCTCTCACCTTGGCGAGCCTATACAACTTTTTTATCACCGTCTTCTTAAACCCACAACACCCTCAAAATGCAGAAGATAAGGCTAAAAATAGTCTTTGTAATTGAAAATTGATTAATTTTAATTATAAAGGTGACTAAACATTAATAGGCAGACAAGAAGTGGCCAACGCGTGCTATTGTTACAATTTTGCCACCCCTAATTCAATGTACTGCTAATCTACTTTTATCATTCCGACTGTTGACTGTTGGGGTGTGTTTAGGAAGGAAAATGTTTTCCCACTACTAAAAATTTGCGAAAAAAGTCTTGAAAATTCGACCTCACCAAGTCATTTTTTTAATATATATTGAAAAAATGCACTATATGGGACTTAAACCTTTATATTTTAGGTCAGTTTTTTTAGGTTTGTTTTTGCTGTTTTGTAATTAGTGTCCGGAAATGTTTTTTTTTTAAATATTTTTTTATGAAAATAATAAGGAATTGAGATCTCTTGGTGATTTATAAAATGAATAGAAGAAAATTGCATTTTTAAATTTCTTATGTGTAAAAATGAAGATAATGAAGATCTCTTATAAAAAGGATATAAAACTAAAATAAAATAAAATAGCAAGTAACCTACAAAACCAATCTCCCTAAAATAAGTGGTTTCTTACTTATTTATTTTTGTGTTCAATACGTAAGAAAAAATTATCATTCTAAATAGTTGAATATAATCTACACAAATACTATGAGAGGCGAGATGAGGAAGAAGGGGTGTGTGGTAGTGGGCTATGACTATGAAAGTGGGGTGAAGAGGAGGTTTATTGGAGGATAGGAAAGACACAAATAACGTGGAATTTCACTTTTAGAATTTGTTTTTTCCACGAAGAGATTCATTTTCCTCAATTTTTAAGGAAATTATTTTCTTAAAAAAATATTTTCACAATTTTTAACTAACCAAACATAAAAAAAATCGAACAACACCCTGAATATTGTGGAGTTTTAGCTTGCTAGATGCAGTATGGAGGCTACCATCATTTTCACCCACAATGGAGATCATTTTTGTCCTCATTTGATAATTTGCTTCGTCTCATTGTTTTAATCCAGCATCATCAAATGACTCTCAGACTATAACACGACTCAACATTTACAAATAATAAACCAAATCCTTGAAAACAGTATTAGGCAACTATCTAATTGAGACAACAAGATGCATTTTCTAGTTGATACTACTATAAGAGTGCATATATTAAATAGGGTTGAAATGGAGAGAGTGATGGCATTGCTGAATGGTATTTTCTCCGTCCCAATTGGTGTGACGCTCTTTCCTTTTTAATCAAATAAAAATTTCTTTTATTTTATAATAACTCAAGTTTAAAATTCTCATTTTACTCTTAACGAGATAATTTATAACAACACAAACTAATATGACTTACTTTAACCAACAAATTTTAAAAAAATTTCTACAGTCAAACATAGTTAACTAATGTGGGTGCCCAAATTTGGATGTCCTAGTACAGACTCTGGTTCCCCGTCCAAATTTAAAACTAGATTCTCTCCATTTCTGGAAAGTTTTCAACATGGGAGTGTAATACTGTTGACTTTACTTCTAGAGTTCTAACTTCTACATTTCAGAAATTGGGACCAATCAAACAATCATTCTATGAGCCATTAATGCCACTCTTTTAGTGAAGTCCCCCTCCCTAAATTCAATTGGAGAAGACCCCAGTGGCCACCTTCATGGCCATTCAAAACTCAGAAATTTTAAATAGTTGGCATTTACATAATTTCTGGGGATTTAGAAGAACATCCACTTGAGTAGTCTATAAATATTCGTCTTCACTGTAATCCTCGTCGTAATCAGAGGCTGATTCATCATTTCTGGGTTCCAGTAGAGTATGCATATCAAAGGATGATTCACCTACTTCCATTTCTTCCATGTCAATAAAGTCATAACCCATCCGCTGATCGAATTTCTCATCAGAACAATTAAGAAGCCATGCAAGGGAACATTTTAAGCCCTTTTCCGCAATTCTTTTATGTCTTGGTTTTATTGTGGACTCCAGACCATAAGTGAAGAAAGCTGGCAAAGCGACCAAATCTTCCAACGGCCTTGCCATTGTGGTTTTGAAATACTCAAAACTCTGCTTCATAATGTCTAGATTTAAAGCAAGCACCTGGGGACATCCAACAACCATTTCCCTCACTTGTTCCGAGGAAAAACCACATCCCTTGAGGAAATCAACATGCTTCACTACAGGTGCTTTACTGAGGCTGATAATCTGTGGCATCTTTTCAACAACTCGACCAAAATCTTCACGAGTAGATCCAATTATTGAATTGAGAAATTCTTGTTGACTTGGAAGCTTTGCCTCCATGTCGATTCCTAAGATCTCAGAATATTGTGCAATTACTGAAGGAAGTGCAATTTCCCTCACATGAAACTGTAAAAGGGATTGAATGTTTGGTTTTACCCTTTCTTGTAGTCCAAACCCAAGAATGTGAGGATGCTTCTCAATCAATCTAGCCACAGCTAGTCTCGGAATTCCCAAGACTTCCAGATATTCTACAAATGGTTTAATTACCCGACCTACCCGCATTCCTAATATCTCAGGATATCTAGTCAGAAGCCCACCAATTTCTCTTCTTGCCACTCCAATTCCTACTAAATAAGCAACTGATGTACTCATTGTGCCCTCAAGCTTGAACCCCAACACTTCAGGATACTTCTCCAGTACTCGAGGAATATCATTTGGTTTAATATCCATGCCTTGAAGATATTTCACAACTGGAGCAAGGTCTACCACCACACTTGCATGTAGAACTTGTGGGTACTGCCGCAAAAAGTCTGTCAAGGTGGATTTTCTAACACCCAGTTTGCCCAGATAATCAAGCACAGGAATCATGTTTTTCTTCACACTGCATCCCAGAACAAGAGGATAGTTGTTAATATCTTCAATTGTGAGTCCCAATTTGTGAAGAAAATCCACACGTTCTCTCATGACCTCCACAGTGACAGGAAGCTCCAATCCATCGAGCTCATCAGGTACAACGCCAATGCCTCTCAAGAATTCATAAACACGTGCACGATTGGCTGCTTTCTCATTCTTCATCTCTAATAAACTAGGATGAGTGTAGAAAGATGAGCTCTTTTGTTTCTTACTTCCACTGTAAGTGTCTGTCTTCACTGAAGAGGAAAGAGCAGCTCTCGTAGTAAAGCAGCACGGTAATCTCATCATCAAGTCCTTTTTCCCCATATTGGAACTTGAAATACTTGGAGCTGAAGTGGATATTAAGCGGGCTTGATGGAACGTGTTGGAAGGCAACTCATGGTTTATGAGCAAAAAACTTGGATTAATAATGCGATTATGACTAATGATTTTCATATTCTGAAGATGAAAACCTGCACCAGACAAAGATACAATTGTCAAAAATAAGCCTTCACACTTGCAATATCATCAAGAAATAAGTTGAACAATACTATCATTCTTTTTCTCCTGGTTTTAGTAACTAATGAGTTAAGGATGACCTTGAAAGTACTCTCGCACATGGAGGCATTTCACTTGTACAGTAATGTTGCATAGTAAGAGAGCAAGGCTTCCACAACGAAAGTTAAAGTAGAATGTGGCCAACAATAAACCTTTGGATCTAGCACATGAGGGTGAATGATCGAAGTATGCAACTTGTGCTTTTAACCACAAAAAGGAACCAAGTTGTAATTTTTAACTAATATATGATTCAATCAATAAAGAAAATCTAATGTGCAAAAAACTAGTTTACTAGACTGAGAAAGTATGGCCACCCTCTCATGTTTAGAGAGCACCAGGACCCGTAATAATAATTACCACGGCAATATTGAGAGTCTCTGGATGTAAAATTATGAACCTTCCATAGAGAGAGATTTGTAGGTAATGAGATAGTAATAACCAGCCTCTACGTATTCAACAATCCAAGCACCAACGAGAAACTACTCCAACTGTTTTTTCCCCCTTCCACTACATCCATCTGATCATCCCACCCCCACCTTCCCAAAATAAGCTTTTATTGTCTGAAACATCATCCATAAGTTCATGCATGTGTTAGTTCAGGAATTATACGCTTTGAAGTGGGAGATGGGAGAAATTAAAGTTCTGGTAGGATTAGGGCTGGGCATAAAATACCGAAAACCGAATTACCGAACCGAACCGGCTATTTCGGTATTTCGGTATTCGGTAATTCGGTATTTCGGTTCGGTATTCGGTACCGAAATTGATATTTCGGTATTTCGGTTTCGGTATTCGGTATTTCGGGATTTCCCGAATACCGAACTTTTTAATTTTTTATTTTTATTTTTTTTTACAAAAAAACTGGAAAACAAATTACCAAAAAAATAAGAGTATAGTAAGAGGAAACTATCTCATTTTTTCATTTCCCTTACCATTTTCATTTCAACTTTCCCACGTTTACCGTATATTATATGCACACTTACACGTACATTATGGATAACTGCTAAAATTTAATTCATGTACATGTAAAAATTATAAATTCTAATTTCAAATTTATGCAATTGATTAAGAATTCTAATTTCACTTTGCATGATTCCCACGTTAGTTATCTACATAAATTGTTTGGTAGTTACATTGAAAACGAAAGATTCCAACTCTTTCATATCTTTGCAGGAACTAATTAATAATTAGTGCAGCGATGTAGAGTTTTTGGATAATTCAAAGAAAAACATATGTATAAAAATTATGTATGATATATTAGAGATTTTTGTTTTCACTCTTTTTCATTATTTTTATTACATGGTAATGTTTTTTTTATTCTGTATCGATTCATAAATTATTTTCTCTTTGTTTACGATGTATCATTTCTCCTCCGTAGAATGTGGCTTACGAGCAATTTCGATTTCGATATTCGGCAAGTTAAAATGCATATATTACTTAATTATGGTGTAGTAATAAAAATGTAAGTTAAGATATGTATTCTTTAGGTTAATGTAAATATTAAATGCGGATAAATTTTTATTGTATATTAACTATTAAAAAAATATGGTATTACCGAATACCGTACCGAACCGAAGTTTGATTTACCGATTACCGAATTACCGAACCGAAGTTTGAAAGTTCGGTATTTGGTATATACTTTGAATTACCGATTACCGAATTATCGAACCCGAACTTTGAAAATACCGAACCGAATACCGAACGCCCACCCCTAGGTAGGATAGTTGGTGTTGGAGCAGCTCTCTCAGAGAAGAATTTCCTCTTATTTTCCGGATTAACCAATCACCAGAGGCAGTGGAAGCAAAAATGAGGGAAGACAGTGGCTGGAATATTTGATTGAGAAGGAATTGCTACAACTGGGAAATTGATCAGATACTGGACCTGTTAAATAGACTGGAGTACATAAACAATAACCACTAAAAGGAGGACAGGGAAAGATGGAGTCACAGCACAAAGGTAGAATTCACAGTGAGAAATTTGTACAAGTTCTAGTGAGAGGTGAGTCAGGTGACAATAAAATTAATGACTGGCCTTGGAAATCATCTGGAGAACAAACACCCCGATACAGGTAACCAGTTCACATGGATTCAGACTTATGAAGCTTGTCTTACACTGGACAATCTAATAAGGTGAAAATTCAAATATGCAGTAGATATTACCTGTCAGTATGAATATGAAAGCGCCAGACACATTTTCTGCATTGCAATGTAACACAGTAAGTGTGGAATACGTTCCTGAACCTTTTTGGCTAAACAAAGCCTTTAGCAGTCGGGACTCTTTGGAAAGTTCAGAAGGAAAAGAAGAAGCCGTAGCAGTCCATTCCCAGTCTTACTTTTTGGACAATTTGAAGAAAAAAGAAGATAAGATGTTTCTGAAGGAGAAACAACCTCAGTCCCCACTTTGAAAGCTAGATGTCTTTTGAATCCATACAGTTGGGAAAAGTTTTTGGATGTAAATAATGTGAATCACCTATTGGATTTTTGTTAACTCTTCACTTTTATTAGGAGTCAATTATGAATTATACAGTTTGCATCCTATGAATGTCTTTATCAAAAAGGTTTGGGAAGACATGACGTTATATAGGAAGTTGCGGAGGAAGCAGATTTGGGTAGATTGTTAGTAGGTAGTGAGGATTGTCTTGCTTATCCTTCCTCACTACATAATATTTTTTCTGTAGTTTCTTGTCCTTAGATTTTTGTCACTATTGACCATCTCTTGTACTTCGATCATCACACTAATTTTTTGTAGTTACTATTCTTTTTTTAGGATCGTCATGCTTTTTTAGTATCTGCTTTGATATGCTTTTCCTTGAGCCGAGGATATATCGGAAACAACCTCTCTACCTCCCAAGGTAAGGGTAAGGTTTGCCTACACTCCACCTTCAAGGTTTGCCTACACCGCACTTGTGGGATGACACTGGATATGTTATTGTTGTTGTTGTTGGGAATTACCAACAAGATATGGAAATTTTAAGGAGATTTTGAATCATTAATCTTTTGAATTTTTTAAGAAGAAAAAGACATACATTACTAAAAGAAACTTTTTGCTTAATTACTTCTTTAACATTCCCCCGATTTGGAATTATTGAAAACTTAACTTCCCAAGTTTTCTTCAGGGGAATTCCTTTTAAGCATTTCCCAAATTAAATAGACATAGCCATACACCATTTGCTGCACCACCTAACTCTACTCCTTTTAGTAAGGACAGTGCAAAAATATTTCATTCCATAATTTCTTTAACTATACATGACAACTAGTGAATGACCAAGTGTCCCCCAATAGCAGATGCATCAATCGTGACTCATAAGCTGCTTATATGGTGACAAAACAATCAAACTAGTCTCTTCCTTTAAGAACTAAGATCATTGTGCTGGTTCTTCTAATGTCAAAAATTATACTTCTATGCAGCCTTCCATAAGAATATGCACAGGTAGCAGCATCTGACAACCATTGAACCCTAAATGACCTAACTTCAGAATCAGCAGAGCCAGGTCAACTGAATAGGAACTCCCCAAAAGCTTTCAGACTTACTGACATTCCCAGCTAAAAGATCACCCACAGAAGAGTATGTCTACAACAGACAGTTCTTATTGCTGCATGGCTTTTGGTAAAATGGTAAAGAAAGTACAACTGGTAATGTGTGGTAGGCGCAGGTCACTAACTGGAACTCTGCAGCTAGCTAGACGGTTAGGCTCATACTCCTCGAGCTTGGAACTTGTGCATCAACTAGGGACAGGCCAGCTAATGTACAAGAGATTTCAGTTATCAACAACAACATACCCAGTGAAATCCCACAAAGGGGGGCATGGGGAGGGTAAAATGTACGCAGACCTTACCACTACTTTGTGGAGGTAGAGAGGCTGCTTCCGAAAGACACTCGGCTCAAGTGCATCAAACCCAAGTAACAGAAGAAGAAAACAATGAAAGAAAGCATAGTGGTTAATAAGAAAAGCAGTGCAAAGACTACAAGCGAAAAACACTAACAACCTCAAAACAACGTGATAATTGACATACAATAAACAACATATGGCAAGAACTACAGGGTACGACTAGTCCTACGACAAGCACTAGACCTACGTAGGGAACGACAACACTCTACCCCTACTAATCTTCTATCCTAATACGCGACCTCCACTCCTTCCTATCTAAAGTCATGTCATCGGTAGTATGAAGCTACAACATGTCTTGTATAATCAACTTCGCAATACTTTTTCAATCTAACCATAACCCTTCGCGTACTCCCTACCACCAACCTCTCGCACCTCCTCACTGGGGCATCGATGTCCTCCTCTGCACATGTCCAAACCATCTCAGTCTCGCTTCCTTCATCTTATCTTCCACAGAGGTCACTCACACCTTCTCCCGGATAACCTCATTCCTAATCTTGTCAGTCCTAGTATACTCATACATTCATCTCAACATCCTCATCTACGCAACATACATCTTTTGAACATGTGAGTTCTTGACTAGCCAGTACTCCACCCCATACAAAAAGAACGATTTAACCACCACTCTATAAAACTTACCTTTTAAGTTTAGCTGGTACCTTCTTATCACGAAAGACTCCAAAGGCAAGCCTCCATTGCATCCAAGCCGCCCCAATACGATATGTGACATCATCATCGATGTACCCACTACTCTATAGATATCTTAACTAATTCAAAGCAGATAGTTAGCTTGGAAAAAACTCTTCTTCACCAAGATACTTAAAAAAACTGAAAATGAAATAGAGGATCAAATTGAAGTTGTAACCTCTATCCACTGGCCAGATACAACAACTATTAAGGCTCAATTCCAGACTAGATTCTTGGATAAAATGTTACCACTCTTTGGAAATAATAAGCTCTTATCAGTTAGCCATCTACGTAATTCCAATGAAATCGTACTCTTCAGCACAAAAAGGATTTATCGTATAGTTCATTAACAACATTTAGTGGGCTGCTGACCAAGGGCGGCTCAACCCTAAAGCCACTGAAACCAAAAATCCCCTAAATGCAGTTCGCTCAAATACGAAAACATACCGAAGATGCACAAAAAGGAAATAAATTCGATCGATTAAACGAAGAACCAAAAGAAGTGAGCAGACAAAAGATGAAGGAGATACATACCTACATACACAAAAGAGACAACCAGATCTGATGAAAGGCGATCTAAAATGTTAATATTAATTCTGAGAAGCACGCAATAGCACACTTGAAGAAACATTATCTATTTATTGTTACAGATACTTTTATCTCTTAATTTATCTAATTTAGTTCAATTTAAATCAATCATATTTTAATATTAACTTTATAAGATTATCTTCAACTTTTTGAGATGTTTAATTAACCACTTCAAATTCAAATTAAATAGATTAGCAAATAATTAAATTTAAATATTTTAACTTTGAATGTTTTTATTTTAAAGATAACAATTACTATAATATTGAGTTTTGTAATTAAAAATATTATGAAATATTATATAAGAAAAAAAATAATACTCTAATTGGCATATCCAATAAATTAAAGTCTTAATTTTATTTTTAAATACTTTTAGAACAATTTCGATAGTTCATGTAACAACTAATTATATTAAAAAGTTTTTAAAACTAAAATCAATAAGAGAGATTTAAACATTTGTGTTGTTGTGTAACGTACAATAATTTATATATATTTATTCTTGACTTACAAAGTATTACAACGAACTGTTACACTGTTAATTAAAAAAAAGAATTAATTATTAAATTATGAACTATCACAATATTATTTAGAATTTATAAAAATAAAATATATATAAAAATTATATAAGAGTAACACTCTTTTTACTAAATGACACAAGTAGACTCAAGCAGGGGTAGATCCAGCTTGCGGTAAAGGATTTCATCGAAGTCTCCTTCGACGAAAAATTATACTACTTATACATGTTTATAATTATTTTTCATACATATATAATAGATGTCCCTTTCAACTAGTTCATGTTTTTATTTCTTTCACATTTTGAACACAGCTCTAATGGTGTGCGGGCAGGTTTGGCTCCCCTAGTCCAAATTCAGATATAAGTTCTAGTGCATACTTTCTTTGTGACATTACTATATCTGTGCTAGATCTGAAGAACTCAATCCCCAGAAAGAACTTCAGTTCCCTTAAATCTTTCATTTTGAACTTCTTTTAAATCTCTTGTCTGGTGCTGCATATAAGCTGATGGTTGCTTCCGACTAGTTTTGTGAACAATGAGTGGTCATAATGGCTTTACTTGAACCCCATCAGTAATAATGCCTCTGTCAGCTTTATATTCCATTGTCTTGGTGCTTACTTAAGACCATACAAGAATTTGTGTAGTTTGCAGATCTTATGAGTCTCCCCTGTCTGACAAACCCACTAGGAATCTCCATATACACCTCCTCTAGTAGATCACCATTAAGAAATGTATGATAGATGTACCAGCTCCTAGAGGCTACAAGTGATACAATGGACCTTACGGTCACCATTTTTGCCACAAGACTAAATGATTCTCCATAATCTAGCCCCACTTTCTGACTGTAGCCCTTGGCCACTAGTCTGGCTTTGTATCTTTTCACTGCTCTTGAAGCTAAAATTTTGATATTATAAATCCACCTGCACCTAATGAGTTTCTTAAGGAAGGTGTTTGGGTTTTTTGTAAGAGATGATTTGCCATTGGGTTTTCATGGGCCGCGAATCTTGGCTATTGCTCTTACATAATAATCTATTTGAAATTCTAATTATAACTATTTACACTTTTAGAAACATTTTACTAATTATAACAAATCTATCTATATATATATTATTATTATTATTATTATTATTATTATTATTATTATTATTATTATTATAAAAGAATGAATATAAATGTTGATTGACCAAAATATCTACTAAAAGTTGATTTACTTATTTGCCCTTTTAAGTTAAAATTCTCCATTTAAAAAATTACTAATGGATATAAATATAATTTTGTACTAGAACTAAACAAAACATATTTCTATTAGGACTGAGTTTATTGCAGAATATACATTACCCTATTAATACTTGGAGCTTAACATTAAATCTATTTCAACTAAACTGTGAGTAGGAAATTTCAACACGTTTTATAATATTAGATGACCAAACGACTTTTATATCCTTAATGAGTAAATATTTAATTAGTTATAACTTTAATTAATTTCAAAGTCCTACATATTTGCATAATAATTAAATAATTATTATTTAAAGAAAATAGTGAATGACAATTTTGTCTATTGGAGAAAATAGTAAATGATAATTTTATCTATTATAGAGTCTTTCAATAAAGGAAAAAATGTTCAATCAATAATTCAATGAGATACAACCTCCCGTGATTAACCTTTTTTCTTAAATTCAAGATGATTTGAGACTCAACTCCTCGATCCCAGATCGGATCGGGGTAGGATCTCAATTTGAGTGTCGAATCTCGAGTCAAAAATTGGATAAGATTTCGGGTGGGGTGTCAGGGTTGGATCCCGAGTTAGGTGTAAGTAGGGCTGGGCATAAAATACCGAAAACCGAATTACCGAACCGAACCGGCTATTTCGGTATTTCGGTATTCGGTAATTCGGTATTTCGGTTCGGTATTCGGTACCGAAATTGATATTTCGGTATTTCGGTTTCGGTATTCGGTATTTCGGGATTTCCCGAATACCGAACTTTTTAATTTTTTATTTTTATTTTTTTTTACAAAAAAACTGGAAAACAAATTACCAAAAAAATAAGAGTATAGTAAGAGGAAACTATCTCATTTTTTCATTTCCCTTACCATTTTCATTTCAACTTTCCCACGTTTACCGTATATTATATGCACACTTACACGTACATTATGGATAACTGCTAAAATTTAATTCATGTACATGTAAAAATTATAAATTCTAATTTCAAATTTATGCAATTGATTAAGAATTCTAATTTCACTTTGCATGATTCCCACGTTAGTTATCTACATAAATTGTTTGGTAGTTACATTGAAAACGAAAGATTCCAACTCTTTCATATCTTTGCAGGAACTAATTAATAATTAGTGCAGCGATGTAGAGTTTTTGGATAATTCAAAGAAAAACATATGTATAAAAATTATGTATGATATATTAGAGATTTTTGTTTTCACTCTTTTTCATTATTTTTATTACATGGTAATGTTTTTTTTATTCTGTATCGATTCATAAATTATTTTCTCTTTGTTTACGATGTATCATTTCTCCTCCGTAGAATGTGGCTTACGAGCAATTTCGATTTCGATATTCGGCAAGTTAAAATGCATATATTACTTAATTATGGTGTAGTAATAAAAATGTAAGTTAAGATATGTATTCTTTAGGTTAATGTAAATATTAAATGCGGATAAATTTTTATTGTATATTAACTATTAAAAAAATATGGTATTACCGAATACCGTACCGAACCGAAGTTTGATTTACCGATTACCGAATTACCGAACCGAAGTTTGAAAGTTCGGTATTTGGTATATACTTTGAATTACCGATTACCGAATTATCGAACCCGAACTTTGAAAATACCGAACCGAATACCGAACGCCCACCCCTAGGTGTAAGAGTGGGGTTTCGTGTCGGATGTCGGAGTCAGATTTCAGATAGAGAGTCGAGGTCGGATCCCAAGTCAAATATCAGAGTGGGTCCTTAATCGATCGTTGAGGTTGAGTTTTGAGATCAGATCTAGTTCGAAAGTTGAATTGCATAGTCGGGTCATGATTCGAAAGTTGGGTCCTGAATCGAGAGTTGGAGTCGAGTCCTAAGTCATAAGTCAGGATCGGATCCTAAGTTGGGAGTTTGGGTTGGATGTCGGGGTCAGATATCCATTTGCAAGTCAGGTCCAAGATTTAATGTCGGTGTTGGGTCTCAGACGGGTCAGGAGTAGAAAATTGGGGTCGAGTTGAGTCTCAGATGTTAGGATCGGATCGCATGTCTGATGTTAGGGTCGGGTGAGGTCAAATCTCGATTCGAAAGTCGAGTGCAGGTTCATATCTTTGATCGAAAGTCGAGTCTCGCTCTGAGATTCAGCTCGGGTCATAGGTCGGGAGTTGGTGTTGGAAGTCGGGCTCCAAATCAGTGTCGAATGTCAAGTGTCGAGGTCGGATATCGGGATCAAGTTTCGAGTTTGGTCCATAATTGAATGTCAGGATAGGATCTCAGGTCAGAAGTCGGGTCTCGGGTCTAGTCTTGGGAGGAGTGTTGTATCGGGTCCAGGGTCGGGAGTTGGGATCGAGTATTGGTTCGAAAGTTGAGTCCTAGTTCAGGTGTTGGGTGTCGAGGTCGGATGTCGGGATTGAGTTCCGAATCGAATGGCGGAATGGGACTCCGGATTAGTCATCGGGGTTTTGTTTGTATGGTAATTGATAGGGAGTAACGTGTAAAGCACATTTATAGACACTAGTACTATAAAAACGTGAAGACCTTTAAGATATTGATTAAACTTTTTGTCCTTCATTAAAAAACTCTGTTTTAGAAAAAATTGTCATTTACTTTTTCCACAAATAATTATTATTTAATTATTATCCTAATATTTAAGACTTTAAAATCAACTTAAATTCAAATTGTTATTTTTTTCCTTATTAAAAAAATTTATAAAAGAAAAGTAATAATTGCACACGGTAAACTCACTTTAGGAATATATTTCTAGCATTTTGAGCTCTTTTAGATTTAGGAGTCCTTTTATATATAGTTCTATATTTAGTGATTTAAATTAGTTACTGCGGACTCAATCCAATTTGTATCAAAATTGATTACGGCAAGACCGTAAAACATCCATTTCAAAGGCAACTCAGTAGAAAAATTAAATATTTAGAATTTTTCTTTTAATATAATTTTGAAGGTAAATAGATGAGTTCTAACTAATACAGCATATAATCTCAATAAACTCTCATTCCAGATGTGTATATAGTTTGCAACTTCTTTGTTGTAGATTCAATTTTTGAGTTTATTATCCTTGAATTAAATGTTTTAATAAGAGCATCTAAAATACGTTTACATCATCTTTTAGCAATTAGTCTCAACCCTAAATTGGATTGTAGAATATATTTTTTATTTAACTTTATATTATGTATAGGTTTTGCAAACATCAGACACTCCTCTATGGCTTAATTCTCCTTTCTATCTTTTTCTTTGGTAAACATGAATTTTCATTATTAGATATTTGTGTTGTTTCGATTTTATCTCCTTTGTTACGATTAATTTTTCAAAGAAATAATTCGCTGTAAAAATAACGAAGATATTGATGAAGTTGTTAAGGAATTGCACAGTGTCATGGATGTTTTTCAAGTTAAGTTCTATCGGTTTAAGTAATAATGTGGTTTCATGTATTAGTTTAAAAAAATCACTTTCAATTTAGGTGGACAAATTCTAACTTTATGTTCCTTTTTTTGGTTTCCCACCAGGCGTCTGAAATCCGTGGAGCATCGACTAAATCCAGATCGGGCACTACAGGACCCATTCTGTGGTGGCGCTCTCAACATGATTTTTTCCATACACAAGGCTCTAACCCGATATCTCTGGTTAAGGGTGAAAAAGCCCCACCATTGCACCACAACTCATGTTGGTCTAACTTTATGTTTTAATTATGTTCTCTGTTATGACTTCTCAATTTCTCATGATGCTCTTTTAGTTTTTTTTCCGTACCAATTTTTGTGTTGCTTATGATATATCACGTAAATTAATGGAGACTAACTTAAAATTTTAAATTTAAACTAAATAAGAACACGTTGTTATATAAACTAACTATATTGATATTTTGTTAGAGATTTGGTAAGGACGACTTTCAGTTCCTAGGATGTTTCTGCATTTCAGTTTGTTGTTTAGATTGTTTTCTGAGTTTATGGGACTCAATATTATTTCTTGATTTATTCTTGCTTCCGCAAATCTTAAACTGTTTATCTCATAAGTCTTGATAATTCGGGCTGTAGAAATGGTTCTCCTACTGGAGGGTTAGTGTGGGTGCCAGTCACGGCGGGTTGGAGTCGTTACATTGTGTTTGTTTGTTTTCAAGGTCTAAATCTTAATTATTCACATCTTAATTATTAAGTGTTTTTAGTTATTTTACAACTAGTTAATGAGTCTGAATAAGTCTGAATGATAAAGATTTATAACTAATCCCTCATTTATTTTCATTAAGATTCGGACGTCTGAATCTGAATCTGCATCTGAATATTAAGATGTGGTTTATAGATCTGAACACTGAATAATTAAGATTGTTTATTTTCAATATTTGAATGTACATATGAAATTAAATATTATATTAATAAAATATTATAAAAATTTCCATTTCAACAAAAAAAAATACCTTTTGATAAAATATAATATTTTAAATGTTAAAATTTGATTAAACAACTAAATTATACGATATGCAATTAAAAATTATTGTAACATGAATAATTTTAAGAATTTAACATAAACATCTTTTCATAAAAAGAATTATTCAACTAATCAAATTCTAACATTCAAACATTGTAAAATGTGTTAAATAATAAAAATATAAAAACTCTCAAGTATTTCTGTTGACATCCAATTTTGACCCTCCACAACGCAAATTAGCTATTGAGTTTCTTTAAATTTTGAACATTTTTTAAAGAATTAGCTTTTATAAAAAATAAAGATATTTTCATGTTATTCTTAATTATTTTTATCTTTTTATAAATTTTAGTATAATATACATATTTCTATATAACTATATCTTTGATTACTATTTATGTGGTTATTCAAAAATTATCTCAAAGATTTTATTTTTTACTAAATACAATATTAGTTAGGTTAGTTTAATTATAGTTTGTATTTTTGAAATTTTTAGTTTTTTCTAGAAAAAAAAATCCCATTCTCCACATCAAAAATTCATGAAGAATTTGAGATTTTTGGAGCCTATATAAAGGTTGATATTCTCATTAAGAAGGAGGAAGAAGTGGGAGGTTTTTTAGTCATCCAAAGTTAGAAATTTTCTTAACTTGGTTAGTATTTTAGACTCTTATCTCCAACCTAAAAGTTGTGAAAATTTCTAACTTTCAATCTATATTTTTCTTCTAGGAAAATAAGAGATTGAAGTCGAAACTTAGGTTAAGAACGGAGTTCTTATAACTTCGAACCCACGAAGGTTCGAGTCTAAATTTTTAGTTTTTCTTTTTGTGGATTGGAGTTCCGTCAAGCTCTTGGGTGGTGGTGAAGTCGTCTTCCGCTCGTCGTCTAAAATCTTTTCTCAGCTTTATTTTATTTAATTATTTCATATTTTATATTTAGTTGATTCGTTGTCTTTTTTTAGCATGTATTAAGAATAGTTAGATTAATGATAGAAATTTCTTATAGTTAGCATGTGTTAGGATTATTTCATGAAAATACTTAGTTTTGTTCATTATTTTTTCCAAGTAATTTTTTTTGACAATATAGATTTTCATGTTTTCAATTTCTTCTTTTAACATGATTTAGATAATAAAAATATGCTTAAATCATTATTTAGTTAGAACTTTCATGGCCTAATTGATTTAATTTTTTCTTTAAAATTTGAGTTAGTATAGCGTATATATGAATTCTGTTTCCTTTAGTTACTTGAATATATTTTTTTTCTCCTTTTCTTTGTCTACATATAATATATGTTGTTAGTCACCTCTAGGATGCCCATCAATTTGATATATTAACATATCATGATATATTCCTTGATTTAGCTTAAAATGAGTAGATGCTTATGTAATTTTATTTTGGTGCATGTGATATCAATTCGAGTCCATCTTTGCATATTATTGAGTTTTGAGTCTCCCATCATCTTGCTCAAATTGCTGAAAAGTTGATATATGGAAAGGAAGCTAATATTCATGGTTTGATTATTGATATTGGGTTGTATACATGAAATACCGGTGAAAAACAATGTCGTATACATTGATATACAGTATCTATGTTATATACACTGATATATAGTGTATGTACAGTCTAATATATAATGATATGCAATAGATACATGAAACAAATAGGTGGTATACACTATATATAGTATATATTATATAGTGTATATACAACAACGATATATAGTCGAATTGTGCTTAAGGTCTGCGTTAACGCAGATGACCCAACGGTTTAGTCCATGTGTATAGAAACTAAGTGTCGGACGATATTTTTATGTGTTATTTATTGTTTATTTATATTGATTCGGATTGTAATAATTTATTTACTTATGTTATTTATGCTTGCTTAGATATTAATTTTAATTTATTTTAACTTAATTAGAATCCCTTAAAGATAAACGAATTCATGTTAATTTACTCTTTAAATAATTTTCTACCTTTACTTAGTCATTTGATAAACTTTTACTTTTTTACATATACATGTATATTATTTTAAATATTTAGGTTTGATCATTTTCTAAAAAATAATTTTAAAGTCTTCGTTTCCTTTTAAATTAATATTTTCAAAAGTTAATCAAATAATTTTTTATAATCTTCGGATAACCGCGCGTTAGCGGCCACTTTGAATGCTTAACACCTTCTCAAAGTGGAAATAAGAACCTCGTACCTTTTTCTCTGATTTTTTAAGACTTAAATCTGTTAGGGTCTTTTAAATTAAGTTTTCTTAATTTCTTTAAAAAATTAAGTGGCGACTCTTCTTTTCTAAAATTGATTTTTTCTCTATAAAGTTGAAATTAATTTTAAACCGTCTTTTTTCGACATAATAATTTCCACTTCTTTGCATTAATTGAAGTGCAAGTTCTTCACACATATTACTCATTATCTGTGAATCTGAAGCTGTCCAACCAGGACCATTGGTTTCATTCAACATTTTTTCGTGTTCTCCTTCTTCCTCGTCAAATATTGATTGAGGTGACTCATATTGATTAAAAAGATCATCATTTATACGCTCCTTCCTAATAAAACTATGAACAGCAAAATGTGCAACAATAATATCTCTCTGAACATCAATAGAATATGGAGGAATCTTGTCTAATATAGGAAATCTTGCTTTCAAAACTCAATAAGCACGTTCCATAATATTTTTGATTTGTGCATGACCATGGTGAATTTTTCCTCCTTATTAGTAGCCCGCTTACGATGATAATCTCCTAACCAATATCGAACATTACGATATGGTGCTAGAAATCCTCGAGTGTTTGGATATGCCGCATCACATAAATAGTATTTACCTGTCATTAAAATAATATTCAAATGGTCACAATAAAGAGTTAAACATTATTTCATAATAGTTTAAGTTGTATCACTTACTAGAAGGGGGAAATGGAAATCCATTATCTGGATTAGATACAATCTCCGTTAGAACTTGAGCATCATGTGCTACCCCTTCCCATCCAGCATAAACATAAGTGAAGATCATGTTAAAACCACATATACCTAATACATTTTGATAACATTTACCCTTTCTTCTTCCTCTATACATAATTATTTGATTAGCGGGAACGACTTAATGTACGAATGTCACATCAAGTGCACCTATTTCCCCTGCAAATAAATATATAAATATTAAAAATTATGAAAATTTTTAATATAAAATTCTACAATGATAACATGAAAAATACTACCTTAAAATTTTTGTGTAACCTTTGTTGAGCACCCGGAATATTTGAATTTGAGTTGGACGATGTAGATGATATCATCTTTTTTATTAATTTCATCATTGTTTCAAGAACCTCATGAAAATATTTGTGAATTGTTTGAGAAGAATGTTGAAATCTTCTCTTGATAACCACAAAACGCTCATTATGCCCTATAATGCATAAAAATATTGCTATTTTTTCTTCGACGGATACATATTTACTATTTGTGAGCCATCTATTATGTCTAAAATATTGAAACAATCATATATACACATCACGAGACATGCTCATCAACTCCAAACATTGTCGACTAGAACTAGATAATAATTCTACTGTGTAATTCTGATCAGATAAAGATGATTGTAAGTCTTTATTTCTTTGAACATTTTGAGTCTAAGACGTTTTCTACCCCAATACAAGCTCATCAAGTATAATATTTGATCTTCACTTTCCATCTCTAAACTATTTTAACAAAAATAATAAATAATACACGATAATAAGCATAATATGTTGTGTATTTGGTTGACATAAAAAATCTACCTAATTACAAATAATTAATCACAACACATAATCATAATCATCAAGCAACATTAAAAAAATATCACGAATAATTTTTTATAGGCATAATATAATATCAAAAAGTTCAAAGTATGGTAGATTCTAATCGAAAAATAATAAATAAGTATCACATTATCAACGCCTAACATATATTCTAGCTAATTAGAAAAACTAAAGAATTCCTATTTTTTTTCACAATAACCTTAATCCAATTCTCTAACTTCTGAACCTCTAGCGTCATCCATGCTTTTTTGTAGCTCTCACTTTCATAAAATATACTAACAGTTATACTGTATAATGGCTCTTCCCATCCAAGTCCATCTAATTTTTCCATACATTATTCAAAGGTAGGTGCACTATTTTTTAAAATTAATAACTCCAAAGCAGTACTCATCTTCTCATCAATTTCCAATTGAAATGAAGAGATTTTTCTTTTCTTCCCCAAAACTTTCTTTTCAGCTAAAACTGAATATCAAGATGGAGAATTATTAGGAGTTTCATTATTTTTGTCACCAACTAGTTGTTCAACTTCATCAGGTGTATCTACATTTATAGTAGATACTGAAGAGACACCACGACAGGAATAGGTACAACTTGGACTCAACCATGAACTCCTGTTGTAGTAAAACCTTAAAAAAGTTTTGTACATAAATCTTGAAGGGTAGAGGTGAAGTCTTCAATGTCTTTGCTTTTGGATAAACCTATATTCAAGTATAAGAGATCATATTTTTAATAGGAACATAAAACTTTTTACAGAAAAAAGAAGAAAAAAATTATTTACTAATGCTAACCTTTATGTACTCGTCTCACTCACTATTAGACTTCAGAATAGTATTGGTTGCTGGATCTGTAATGATCCTAAAGGTCATTTTTGATTAAATTACCATTTTACTCCTCTTGTTAGTTTCCCGAGGTCATTTTTAGTTGGATCGAAAAGTTGATTTTTGAAAATATGTGAAAAGTTGAATTTTTTCTTAAAAACAAATTAGTTTTAAAGGCTTAAGTTATCAAATTTTGAGTTTCGAAGTCATTTGGAGTTTCGATTCTCAAAATGGAATTCTGCGATTCTGTCAGTACCATAATGTGGAAATTGGTCTAGGAGAGTTTTCGGAATCAAATTTAGAGTTGAAATATGGATTTTAGGTCCAAATTTGGAAATTGAGTTAAAGTTCGATTCAAGTTTGTCTTTGGTCAGCATTTTGGGTTCGAATGCTCGGATTGGATTTATGATGGTTCGAATGGTTTCAGGGGTGATTATAATAGAAATTGCTTCATTGTAATTGTTTGAGGTCCCGAGGGTATTTTTGATATTTCAAGTGTCGAAACTAGTTTAATTATGATTTATCAAATTTTGGGTCAAGGAGATCTAGAATTTGAATTCCGATAATTCCATTGAGTCCAGAACGTTGGATTTAGTAGAATTGCATAGTTGGTTTGTGTTCACGGGGTTCCAAACGAATCTCGAGGATTTGTTTCAAGAATTAGGCCTTGTGGATTTTTGTTGTCAGCTAGTGCAAGTCAAGCCTTCGCGTTTGCGGCACTGTGCACCCCGTTTGGGAAGGTTGCTGAGGAAAACCTCTGAGTTTATAGTGTTGGGGCCCGAGTTCGTGAAATAGAGTCAAGTTAGACCCTCAGGATCGTGGCCCAAGCCCCTATGTTCGCGAAGGGTTAAGTGTGCTAACCTCCGCAATTAAGGCAATAGGCCTGCATTCGTGGAGAGTAATTTTGACCTGACCAGTGCACAATGATTTAGTTACAGAATTTCACCATTTTTAATATTCCAAAGCTTGGGTTGAGCGATTTCTTCAAGGTTTTTCACAACAAAACTCTCGAGTAACGTATTTCTAACTATTTCCTTCAATTTCCATTAATTATTTATGGATTTTAACCCCGCATTTGGTGATTTAAATTGGAGATTTTGGGTTTTTTTGCCAAATTCAAAATTTTATCAAAAATTGGGATTGTGAATTCATTTTAACCCTTTTTCGAAATGGTTTTCACCATTAGATTTCTAATTATTTGAGGAACATTTTCATCCAAGAATTTCTAGATTTGAACCTTGATTTTTGGTGTCTAATTTTTGGACCATTTTACCCTTTTCGCCTGAATTAATTTTTAGTGTCATTGACTTCGAAATACGAGTGCGAGTCTATATTTTTAATTAGATTATGGTGATTTGGAGTATCATTGAAGAGTAAAAACTTTGGATTTGAGTTGACCGTGACCTTGACTACGGCAAGTGGACTTCTAACTTCTTGTTAAGTATGTTGAACCTTGTATTTTCCTATGTGTGGGGTTAGGGTGTAATTGGGGTAGTAGATTGAGAATGATTTATCTATTATGAGGCATTGATTGTGGAATTCTTGTACGTATAATTGTCTAAGTATTGTAAACTCTTGGGGTTATTGACTGTTGTATGATTGTGGACTATATGCTACTATATGATGACTATTTACTCAGTATTCACTCATTACTTGTGCATATATCTATATGTGATGGCTAAGAAAGTGATATGAATAGATACTATATATTGGGATCGAGGTTTCTTTCGGCGACCAACATCTGTTTTGACGGATATTATGGTCGAGGTCTCTTCCAGCAATGATGATAGATACACAGTCCATATGAGCTCTTTTGGAGGTTTCTTCCTGCTTATTAGGTCAGGGTGGACGAAATGGAGTCTCGCTTCCGGAGTGTTATATGACAAGAGGGTGCCACCACAACTTAAGGGCAAGTTCTACAGAGTGGTGGTTAGACCAGCTATGTTGTATGTGGCAGAGTGCTGGCTAGTTAAGACCTTTCACGTTCAAAAGATGAAAGTTACCAAGATGAAAATGTTGAGATGGATGTGTGGGCACACCAGGAGCGATAAGATTAGAAACGAAGCTATTCGGGACAAGGTGAGAGTGGCCTCGGTGGAAGACAAGATACGAGAAATGCGATTGAGATGGTTTGGACATGTGAAGAGGAGAGACACAGGTGCCCCAGTGTGGAGGTGTGAGAGGTTGGCCATGGATGGTTACAGAAGAGGTAGGGGTAGGCCTAAGAAGTATTGGGGAGAGGTAATTAGACAGGACATGGCGCAGTTACAACTTATAGAGGACATGACCTTATATAGTAGGATGTGGAGGACCCACATCAGAGTAGAAGGCTAGTACATAGTCTCGTTATTCTTTCCTATTCGTAGGCGTAGTAGTGCATTATGATTTCTTGTGCTCAAATTTCTGTTATTTCTGTTATTATATAATACTTTCTATACTTTGATTACTCTATTTTATCTATGACACTTCGTTATTTGTTATTCTATAGAGCTTTGAATTTCTTAACTGTATCTGACCAATTTTTATGCTTTTATTGAGCTGAGGGTCTTCTGGAAACAGCTGTCCTACCTTGGTAGGAGTAAGGTCTACATACACTCTACCCTCCCCAGACCCCATATTATGGGATTTCACTGGGTTGTTATTGTTGTTATTGACTTATTTAGACTCTTAGGCTGACTTGCATTTGGTGGGTTAGGAAAGTGCCATCACACCCAATTTCGGGTCGTGACAGGATCATAAATATTGCAAGTCTTTTTAGTTCACGCCAAATCTAATTCTGGGAGTTTTACTCACTTGAATGTGATTCCGTAAAGTCGTAAAGGTTTCGTATCATCTTGGCTATCAACTAAATTAATCACATTATAGATTCTATCCCCTATGTATGAGCTCTTTACATTCTAATCCTTTTTTCAGGACAATGTCTCTTAAACAATGTCGCTTTATTTTGTTGGTGTTACACCCCCTTTCTTAGATGGATGTTTATTTAGAGTTTTGGTACTCAACTTTCAGTTCCTAGGATAATTTTTCCGCATGTTTTGAGTTGTTGACTGGATTCTTGCTGAGTTTATGGAGACTCAACCCTATTTCTCTATCTAAGCTGCTTCTGCATTTTTAAACTTCTTATGTTTTGTAAATGTTGTTAGCTTGGACTGTAATAATGGTTCTCCCACCGAAGAGTTAGTGTGGGTGCCAGTCATAGCGGGTCGGGGTCGTGACATACAAAGTCTCAATACAATTAGTGTCCTAAAACAAAATTTTAATAAAACACCTTAACTATGTACATAATTCAACAACAATAATATATCTAGTGTAATCTCATAAGTGAATTTGATGATCAAAGAGTCTCAATAAAATTAATAGCCTAAGATCAAATTTTAATAAGAAACCTCAAACATGTATACATAGTTATTTTTGCCCGACCAATTTGTCTCAGAGAAAGCTTTTCCTTGTTGTTTTTACTTGCCTCAAGGATTCTTGAAAAATATCAATACACCAAAAATATTATTGTAACAAGAGTTCTTGGCAAATATCAATACACCCCATAAAAATTGTTAATATTAAAAAAATACTTGTAAAGATTATGAAAAAATACCAGTTCAAGAGGAAAAAAATGGTGTTGATTGAGAAAAAAGAGGAAGAAAGTTTGTAGTAGTAAGAGTAAAGTCGTGCAAAGAGAGATGAAAGAGGGGAAGCGCTGTCTTGTTATTTTTTATAGCGTATTTAATAAGTCTGAATGTTGTTAAGACTCTGCTGCAGACCTGATCCTAAAGATCTTTTCAGATCCATTAAGAGTTTTTTTTAACAAAAAAAATGGACTTAATGGGCTGAATCTGAATAGTTCAGATTCAAACCTAAAAAAAAACCACACTTAATGGGCTGGCCTCATTTCGCCTTACCAACCCTAGGCAAACTCCGAATACAGGCCTAGATCATTTGTGCAGACAGACTTTTTGGGTGCAAAGCTCCAAAGTCGAGAGGAAAACAACCAGATCGTACAAAGATATGATCTATATATCATATCTTGACTGGTTCTTTAGATCCAGATAATGCAAAGTGATGGGTTGGTTATTAGTTCTATAGTTTTTAGTTCATACTATGTGGGCTGGGCTTTTTTAATCCTAACCCTAACAAACTAACGAGTCACACACTAAGTATAGCAATTAAATCAAATGGTCAATCAAATTTTTATTCAACCTTATAGAATTAAGAATTAGAAATCAGATTTAGCCCTAAAAAACAACAACACTTAATGGGCTGAATCTAAATGATTAAGATTCAGACCTTCATTAAGTGCAATCAAATGAGGCCTAAGTATTAATATCATTTTTTTTAATAAATGAACCTTACCCAAGGATCTCACCCCTCGTGGCGGTCAGGGGTTGAGCCACACCCCCCAAGCCTTATCATAAATAAAATAAAAAAATACAAAAAAGAGAACATAAACCTAACTTCCGATCCTATGGTGGTTCATAAGTCGACCGTCCTACTAAGGGAAACCGACTCATCCCCGATACTAGCAAATGAAACCTAGAAACTATGCACCTAAAGGAGAGGACTCCTCTCGATATAAAAAGACTAGGAAAGCATAAATAAGGGAGACTCTCCCTTTACATCATAAAGGAAAATCTAAACAAAAAATCGGGGGTGAATCTCATAAAGGATATAATTATAAAAAAAATAGCCAAAATGAGGAACACCAAGTAACCCAAACAAAAATCGGATGAGAACTGCATACGCTGTAACTAGGTGTTCCAAGGATGCAACACAAATAGGAGATCATGGAGGCTCTTTAATCCGTTTGGTCTTCCTCCATCTGAAACTAGCTAGGCCGACTCTATCTAGCATGTAGTATCCTCGATCACCCTATGATAGCTGCTGGAGAGTAGTGTAGTGACCTAGAGTGGTGATGGTGTGACTATGCTTGGAAAGAGCATCCACAGTGTAGTTAGCTTCCCTATAGACGTGCCTGCAAGAAAAAAAATAAAATAATTTGGAGATATCAATAAGGTCATGAGTTACCTGGTGAAGAGTCCACAGAGGTTTAGTCTGTTTATTAATCCATTTAGTGAGCAACTTTGAGTCAATTTCTAGAATAACATGCTGGAAGCCCTGCTGAATACACCTTCTTAGTCCATAAATGGCTGCCTCTAGTTCCACTTGATTGTTGGTTCCTTCCCCTAGTGGTATGGCGTAAGCGAATATGAAATTATCAATATGGTCTCTTAATATGCCTCCCTTTCCAATGACCTCGAGATTACCCAAAGTGCTACCATCAGTATTTAGCTTAACAAAATCAAGTTTTGGCTTAATCCACGAGACTTGGGTAATTCTCATCTTATGAGTACACTTATCAATGCAAGAAATAGTGTGAGTCCAGTTTGAAGGCCAATGGATATAGGGGAAAGCAACCCTAAGAAGATTAGAGATATCCTTGAACACTGCAAATTTTACTGTAGCCAAGTTGGAGCTCTTTCCCCCGTATTTGCTCGCGCACCTATTCTTCCTCAAATTCCAACATATAAATATTGGGGTGAAGTGAAGGATACGTTTGTGAGCTTCTGTGTGATACTTGCGTAGCCACCAAACCATAATAAGAGGCTTGAGGGGTGTGGTTTCGTGCCTTATGCCAAGAGGATCTGAGAAGTAGCGCCAAATATTTCTAACAAAATGCCCATGCTGAAAATATGTTCAATGGTGTCTGGACCTGGACTATGGAAGCAATAACAAGAAATGGAATCATGGCCGAATGCGGTGATTTTTTCCGTTATTGGCAGCTTGCCTCTAAAAGCTCTCCACAGTAAAAAAAAGCATTTAAAGGGGATGTTTTTGTGCCAAGTGTAGTGATTGGAAAGAGTCTTGGTCTTGTGATTCTTCACAAGCTTCCATGCCGAAGAACAATTGAAGTTTCCATTGGTATTCAGCTTCCAAATGGGCTGATCCGGTGTGTTTTCTTGAAGCAGAATTTCGGTAGAAACTATAAGTGGAATGAGCTGCGCTGGAGCCAACTGATTAATCATATCGATGTTCCATTGCCCATCTATAAGAAAATTATCCACTCACGCATTATTTGCTCTTCCCAACTCCTGTCTATAGTTAGCTAAGGGGAAAATTCAGTCAATCATCCTACCAAAAACAACAGGGACCCAAGATTAGCGTCCATTTAATATAAGGTTCAGCAATGTGTTTGTTGTGCATCATGTGTTTCCACACAAAAGACTGTCCAGTATGAAATTTTTTTATGATAGGGTTGTCTCTCTGACAGTATTTGGCTTGAAGAAAATCACCCCACAAAGTCGATTTAGCTCTAAAGATCCACCATTGCTTGATCTGGAGAGATTTGCACATATTTGTAATTCACCTCATCCCAATACCACCTTCATCATAAGGGCAGCAAAGATTTTTCCATGAAGACCAGTGATATTTTTTCTTGTTATCCTTCCAACCCTAGAAAAAATCAACAGTAGTTCTCTTAATCTGTTTAAGAATAGTGCTGGGGGGAGTAATAGCCGATAAAAGATAAATAGGGAGCGGCTGAAGAACATATCTCACAAGTGTAGCTATACCATCATAACTGAGGATTTTAGAATGCCACCCTCTAATTCTGCTAACAACCTTTGAGACCATGTCTGTGTAATACATAACTCTCTGTCGGCCAATGTAAAAAAGGCATCCTAAGTAAGTAATGGTACTATGCTTCTGAGTGAAACCTGTGACCTATTTGACCGTATGCACATTGTCTTGGAGTGCATTAGAAATCATCATGAAGTGGCTCTTGTTCTTGTTTATAAGCTGCCCCGAAGTCTGTTCATATAGAGTCAAGGTCTTCATGATAATCTGAAGAATTTCCTTTCTACTGGAGGAGAAGATAATAATATCATCTGCAAAGCTCAAGTGATTAATCTGTTGGCCTCTTTCCTTCAAATAAAAATCATGGTAGAAATGATAATTATGAAGACTATTTAGCATTCGGGACAACACTTCCGCACCAAAAATAAATAGGGCAGGAGCAAGTGGATCACTCTGTTTGAGCCCTTTAGTTGAGTGAAAAATCCATGTCTAGACCCATTAACAATGACAGAGTACCAATTATTAGCCATGATTCACCAAATCATATCAATGATGGTCTCACCGAACTCCATTCTTCTCAGTACTAGACAAGTATAGGACCACCAAACTCTATTGTATGCTTTAACCATATCTAACATGATAACCATATTCTCTCCAATAGTAGGCTTCCTGATACTATGTATAATCTCCCGTGCTAGCATGATATTTTCTGAGATGCTTCCTTTTACAAACCCCGACTGATTAGGAGAAATAAGACCAGGAAGAATAAGAGCAAGCCTAAGGCAAATAAGCTTTTATATGATCTTGTTGGTAAAGTTACTGAGGCTAATGGGTCTATAGTCATAAAGTGTATTCGGATAGTCTACTTTTGGGAGTAAGACCAAACAAGCATGAGAAAAGAATTTAGGCATAGCATGACCATAGAAGGAGGAGTTAACCACTGCTAGTAGGTCCACCGCAGTAATTTCCCAGCAAGCTTGGAAATTTTTTCAATTCATACCATTCGGACCGACTGCAGAATTAGGATTCATGGAGAAAAGCACATGTTTCAATTCCTCAAGGCTAGGCATGGCTTAAAGACTATCATTCTGAATATCTGTAATCATTCTAGGAATATAGTTCAAAATATTCTCTGGAATTGGAGACACTTTAGTGGTAAATATTTTCTGAAAGTGGTCACAAGCAACTCTATCAATTGGTTCATCACCTTGAATCCAATCTCCTTCCTCATTGGTAACCTTGTGAATAAACCAATGAAGCTGAGTTTTTTGCTTGAGAATATTTTCTTGTAATTCTAGAAATATGATGTATTCGGCATTGAGAGCATGCAATTACATCATGTTCTCATCATTATTGGACGCTATCAGATTCTCTTTAGCACTTTTCACCAAATCTTCATACTATTTAACCTTGGCAAAAATATCGCCAAATTCTATTCTCGACCATTTACTGAGGGTGGACAAAAGCCTTTTCATTTTCTGGTGGAAGGACCATATTGGATTCCCTGACATTTCTTTGTCCTAACAAGACTTTATAGTTTCCAGAAAAGTAGGATGATCCACCCAAAAATGCAAGAATTTAAAATATTCTATAGCGGAGTCTTGTCTAGCATTCATCTCCAATAGAAAAGGATTGTGATCTGAACCAGTTTAACAAAGGTGAGTAACTGAGGTGTGAGGCATAGTAGATAACTAATTGTCTAACACCATAGCTCTATCAAGTCGCTTCCAAATTCTTTTATTCATATCCCGCTGATTACACCAAGTGAAGTCTGAGCCATAATACTCCAAAACCATGAGACCACAAGCTTCAATAACACTAATAAACTCTACACTTTTCTACATATTGTATGGGATTCCACCTAATTTCTTAGTAGTAGAGGTGATGATGTGTAAAGGTGATAACGTTAAAGTCCCCAACAATACAGAGTGAACCACATGACAAATGCTTCAGTAAGCACAAGTGTATTTATGGGAAAAATTAACTGGAAATAATACAAAGAGAAAGAGAGAATATTCATTGTCACCACAACATGTTTTGTTAGTGTAACACCCCCCAAAATTATTCACTAAGATTCGGACCCTTCTTCGTACACGTGTAGGATCGAAACCGACTATTGTGAAATATATGCATGAGTTAGGATGAGTTTCCAAGTAATTGAAGACTGTTAGAGGTGATGTGGACTCACAAAGGATCCCTAGAACCAAGCTAAGTCCAAAGAATTCGTCTTGGCTAAGTTTTAGAATGAGTCTGTATAAAGAGTCAACTTCTAACGACCATATCTTTTGAAATATGACGATCTGGGTGGCCCATGACCTATTAAATTAATGATCTTCGAGTCTTCTTTCCAACGCCGCCAATATTGTAATTTTTGAAGTTCTGAGTCAAAAGTTCTAACTATCCTAGGATGGATTAGTACTGCAAGAATTCCAGGCCTGGGTGGCAACTGCTGGAAACCTGGGCTTGGCGCTGTAAGGGCGCGATGCACCACTATAGCGCCATAAAACAGCCTCAGTAGTTTGGTCCTTGGCACGATGCGCCACTATCAGATGTGCAGGTTTTAAACCTACAATCGACTTGGCGCCGCAGTGGCGCGATGCGCCACTATCACACCAGGAGGAATTTAGCCGTTTTTCCAAATTTTCAAAGAAAGGGCAATTTGGGCATTTTCCACACTATATATACACACTAGCCTTGGACGTTTTTGGACAATTTTTCAGTTCTTCTATCTCTCTAAAAGCCCTAGAAATTCCCTCTCTTCTCCTTCAAATCTTTCTCCAATAAGGATTGCCTTCAAGAACTTCAAAGATTCAAGCCTTCCATTGAAGACCTAACATCAAAATTTCTTCAAAGTCTTCACCAAGGTATGTAAGGCTACTCAAAGCATGGGTTGAGTCCACCCATGTGCCCTACATCTTCTTTGAGATTGATTGTTCATAAGAATGAGGTTTATTGATAAAGTTAGGTTCAAATAGGTCCTTTTCATCTATTACCCTAATTTTTATTATGTTGATATTGTGGAGTCAAGAAAGTGATGTGCTACATGTTGGTATGAGTTGATTGAGATGAGAGGTCGAACATATATTGTTAATTTTCTTAACTATGTTGATTATGATAAAGAATGTTAATTCTCTTAAATATGTTGCTTATCTTGCATTGTTGATTTAAAACCTTGGAGTTGTGATGAGTCCCAAAAGATTTGTTAAATGAATAGAGGAACGATTGGATAGATTTGTATGTTGTTATAAATGCATATTTAATCTACTCTTGAAAGATATAATTGGGATTGATTGGATAGCATGATTGGGAGAGGTTTGATTGTGATAGAGTTGATAAGTTAACAAAGTTCTAAATGAGACTTGTCAATATGATTTGATTGAGTTGATTGAATGGAGTTTTATGAGCATTGAGTCTTGGGAGGAGTATCGAGCACCGAATTGGGTAAGAGTAAGTAATAACTCGAATCCAATAACTACGTCGCCAAACATAGGAGGGGATTGAACCGTTAAAGTCGGATGCTTCCCAAAAATTATTGTCCAGACATTATAGGACTTGGTTGGATTGGATCTATGATTGGTTGATTCGTTTATACCCTGACAAAGTATGAACGGACGTGGCAACAATGTCGGTTTATTGTACTATCATTGACTCATAAGTGATGGTTGTCGGATAAGAGAAACTCCCATATAGGTATTGATAGTACTCTGAGTCGGATTGGGTTTAATAGTATGTGATTGGTCCCGTCTAAACTATATTCTTGTTTAGGCTTAGGACACTTGATTAAGCTGTTCTTCTTTCTGAGCTGAGATTCCGAGTTGGTTTGATTCTTTCTGATGTTGTTTCTTTCGGCCATTTTACGTACTCGTACATTCCATGTACTGACACCGTTTGGCCTTCATTATTTCATGATGCAGAGATAGGTACTCGAGATCATCAACCGGCGCACCGTTGAAGATTTCCTTACTTCCAGTCAGTTGGTAAGTCCTCCTAGTTTCCAGAGGATACCGAGATTATCTTTATAGATTTGTTTTGTTACTTTGTTTTGATTGTTGGTAGCAATGGACTTGTCATGGGCACCTCCTAGATTGTTGATAGAGGCTTCATAGACTAGAGTGTGGAAGTATTGAATTGTCCGTTTTGACTAGTTTTATTCTATCTAGTTATTGATTGGGTATTTGTTTGGCCTTTGGCCCAAAAATTATGAATAGTATTCTTATAATGGAGTCTTCCGCCGATAGAATGTGATTGAATGAAAGTGTGACTAGACCAAGTGGTTTGCTTGAAGGCCAAAAATAACTTTCGAGTGCCGGCCACGTCTAGGGTACCCTTCCGGGGCGTGACAAACATGGTATCAGAGAATAGAGTTCAAGAATCATAAGGAGTCTATGAAGCCGTGTCTAGTAGAGTCTTGCTTATAGTGTGTTGTGCACCACACTTATAATTACGAGGCTATAAGACATTAAGAATTATTTCACTTCTTTCATACTCTGAATTCGTGCGATAGAGTTAAACTCTATAAAACTTCCTTTCTAATTCGTACATTTATACGTTACAGATAATGCCTTCTAAACGTACTGCTAGCCAGAGGAATGCTGATAACGCAGAGATGCCACAGTCAGAGGTACGTCCATCGAGGGCTATGGGCCGACCTGCGAGGTATGTGGAGGCACCAACTTCGGAAGCAGATTTTTGAGGAGCGATTACTATGCTCACTCAACTAATGGCTGCCTGAAATGGTAACTAGAGTTCACAAACTCTTAGCTCTAGTTCCCAAGAGCCGTCTACTGCCACCAGAATTAGAGACTTTCTGAGAAAGAATCCGCCGGCATTCACGGGGTCTAAGGTTGATGAAGACCTCCAACATTATCAATCATCTCAAAAATAGAATAAAAAAAGAATAAGGAAAAGCCGGCCTGATGAGATATGGAAGATCCTGAAAGCTATGCATGCTACGGAGATTGAGGGGGTTGAGTTGGTGTCTTATCAGCTCAAAGATGTGGCAAACATTTGGTATAACCAATGGGAACAAGGTAGAGGTGAGGATGTTGAACCTGCTATGTGGGATGAATTTGAGGGAGCCTTTCTTGACCACTTCTTTCCCAGAGAATTGAGGGAAGCGAAAGTGGAGGAGTTTGTGAATTTGAAACAAGAAAGTATGACCGTTAAGGAGTATAGTCTAAAGTTCATCCAGTTGTCCAGATATGCTCCAGAGATGATCCCAGATAGGAGGTCGAAGATGAGGAAATTTGTCTCCGGTTTGGGAAGACATGTGAAGAAGGAGTGCAAAGCGGCATTGTTAGTCTCTGATATGGATATTTCAAGATTAATGGTGTACGCTCAACAGGTGGAGGATGAGAAGAGGAAAGACAAAGAGGAGCATCTGAGCAAGAAGGCAAAACCAGCGGGGCATGAGAATGAACAGAGGCAAAACAAGGACAACATGTCCTTCTTCCAGAAGAGGCCTTCCAACTATGCCTCATCTACCGCCAGTGCACCTATGCCGCAGAACAGGTATGATCGGCAGGGATAGAGTCGCCAAAATTTCAGACCCTAGGGTTCTCAATCCCAGGCTAGCATGGGTCAAGGTTCGTAAGAGAAGCCACCATGCGGCAAGTGCGGTAAGCTCCACTAGGGGAAGTGCAGAGCGGGAAGGGTTGGTTGTTATAAATGCGGCTAAATGGACCATTTTCAGAAGGAGTGTCCTACATGGGGGAATAAATCCCACTATTCTACCACTGCACCACCAGCTAGAGGTAATCAGAGGGGCACTACTTCAGGTACGAGCAGAGGTACAAACCGTCTATATGCCATGGGTAGTCGTCAAGATCAAGAGGACTCCCCAAACATCGTGACGGGTATGATTCGAGTCTTTTCTCTTGACTGTTATATTTTGATGGATTCGGGAGCCACACTATCTTTTGTGACTCCTTACATGGCAAGTAAATTCAATAGAATTCCTGAATTTCTTCGTGATCCTTTCTGCATAGCTACTTCTATTGGTGATTCTGTCTTAGCTGAGAAAGTCTATAGAGATTGCACTGTTTCAATCCATCACAGGGATACCTTGGCTGACTTAGTTGAGTTGGACATGGTTGACTTTGATGTGATCCTTGGCATAGACTGGCTTTATGTCTGTTATGCCTCTATTGATTGTAGGACTCAGATTGTCAAGTTCAAATTCCCAAATAAGGCTGTCATAGAGTGGAAGGGTAGTCCTGTCGTGCCTAAGGGTAAGTTTATTTCATACCTTAGGGCCAGAAAGCTAATCTCAAAAGGGTGTATTTATCACATTGTCTGAGTGAAAGATGACAATGTGGAGTCTCCATCCCTTGAGTTGGTCCCAATTGTCAATGAGTTTCCCAAAGTCTTTCGTGAAGATCTGCCCGGAGTCCCTCCTAATAGGGAGATCGACTTTGGGATTGATGTTCTTTCTGATACCCAGCCTATCTCTATCCCTCCATATAGAATGGCTCCGGCTGAGTTGAAAGAACAGTTGAAAGATTTATTAGATAAAGGATTCATTAGGCTAAGTGTCTCACCATGGGGTGCTCCTGTCCTATTCGTGCAAAAGAAAGATGGGTCCCTTAGAATGTGTATTGATTACAGGCAACTGAACAAGGTCACCATAAAGAACAAATACCCTCTCCCCAGAATAGATGACTTATTTGATCAACTTCAGGGTGTCACCTGTTTCTCAAAGATACACCTAAGATCGGGTTACCATCAGTTGAAGGTGAGGGAGTGTGATATCCCAAAGACAGCTTTTCGGACCCATTGTGGCCACTTTGAATTCTTGGTTATGTCCTTTGGGTTGCCTAATGCCCCCATAGCTTTTATAGACCTCATGAACTGAGTATTTAAACCATATCTTGATATGTTTGTGATTGTATTCATAGATGATATTTTGGTTTACTCCAAGAATAAGGAGGAGCACGCTTATTATCTTAGAGTCGTCTTGCAAACTTTGAAAGATCAGGTATTGTATACAAAGTTCTCCAAATGTGAATTTTGGCTTGCATCAGTGGCTTTTCTAGGCCACATTATATCTGGAAATGGTATTCAGGTTGATGCTCAGAAGATTGAGGTAGTGAGAAATTGGCCCAGACCCACATCCCCAATAGATATAAGAAGCTTCTTGGATTTGACTGGCTATTATCGAAGGTTTGTAGAGGAATTCTCATCCATATCATCTCCATTAACCAAGCTGACCCAAAAGAAGGCTAAGTTCCAATGGTCCGATGCTTGTGAGGAGAGTTTTCAGAAATTGAAGACCAAGCTAACCACTGCTCTTGTTCTAACTTTTCCCGAGGGAACAGAGGATTTTGTGATCTATTGTGATGCGTCTAGAGTTGGTTTGGGCTGTGTGTTGATGCAGAGGGGAAAGGTGATAGCCTATGCTTCAAGACAACTTAAGATTCATGAGAGAAATTACCCAACTCATGACCTTGAGCTGGCAGCTGTGGTATTTGCTCTAAAAATTTGGCGCCACTATTTGTATGGAGTGCATGTTGACGTGTTCACCGATTATAAGAGTTTACAATACGTCTTCAGCTAGAAGGAACTCAATTTGAGAGAAAGGAGATGGCTCGATCTACTCAAGGACTATGATATGAGCATCCTCTACCATCCAGGTAAAGCTAATGTTGTTGCTGATGCTCTTAGCAGGTTGTCTATGGGTAGCACTGCCCATATAGAGGAGGGAAGAAAAGAATTGGTGAAGGAGGTGCATATGTTAGCTCGATTGGGAGTTCGTCTTGAAGAGAACAATGAAGGCGGAGTTAATGTTCAGGATAGGTCTGCATCCTCACTTGTGGTTGAGGTAAAGGAGAAACAAGACCAAGATCCCATCCTTCTCTAGTTGAAAGAAGTTGTTCACAAGCAAGAGGTGATGGTTTTTACCAAAGGGGGAGATGATGTGTTGAGGTACCAAAATAGACTGTGTGTACCAGACGTCGATGATGTTCGAGAAATGATTATGGATGAAGCGCATAGCTCCAGATACTCTATTCATCCTGGCTCTACAAAGATGTACCATGACTTGAGGGAAGTTTATTGGTGGAGTGGAATGAAGTGAGATATTGCGGAATTTATTTCCAAGTGCCCGAATTGCCAATAGGTTAAAGTTGAGCATCAGAGGCCATGTGGGTTAGCTCAAAATATAGAGATTCCGAAATGGAAGTGGGAAATGATCAACATCGACTTTATTACGAGTTTGCCGAGGTCCCGAAAGCAACATGATTCAATTTGGGTGATTGTGGATAGAATGACAAAATCAGCTCACTTCTTGGCAGTTAGGACTACTGACACCGCAGAAGATTATGCAAAATTATACATTCAGGAGATCGTCAGTTGCACAGGATTCCCCTGCCTATCATCTCAGACCGAAGAGCTCAATTTACTTCCCAATTTTGGAAATCCTTCCAGAAGGGACTGGGTTCAAAGGTGAATCTTAGTACGGTCTTTCATCCCCAAACAGATGGCCAAGCAGAGCGTACCATCCAGACGTTAGAGGATATATTGAGGGCATGCGTGCTTGACTTCAAAGGAAATAAGGACGATCACTTACCTCTCATAGAGTTTGCATATAATAATAGCTATCATGCAAGCATTCAAATGGCTCCTTATGAAGCTTTGTATGGGAGGAGGTGTAGATCACCAATTAGGTGTTTTGAAGTTGGTGAAGTTGAGTTGATTGGGCCTGATTTTGTTCACCAAGTTATGGAGAAGGTGAGAGTTATTCAAGATAGGCTAAAGACAGCCCAAAGCCGTCAAAAATCTTACACCGATGTAAGGAGGAGAGACTTAGAGTTTGAGGTGGATGATTGTGTGTACTTGAAAGTGTCACCCATGAAGGGCGTCATGAGGTTTGGAAGGAAGGGAAAGCTTAGTCCTCGATACATTGGTCTTTACCAGGTTGTGAGGAGGATAGGGAGTGTCGCTTATGAATTGGAGTTACCCTCGGAGCTAGCCGCCATTCATCCGGTATTCCACGTCTCGATGTTGAAGAAGTGCTTGGGCGATCCCGCGTTGGTAGTCCCCATTGATAGAATTGGAGTTAAGAATAGCTTGTCCTATGAAGAGGTTCCGATCCAAATTCTTGATCGCCAAATTCGCAAATTGAGGAACAAAGAGATCGCCTCAGTCAAAGTCCTATGGAGAAATCAATTTGTTGAGGAAGCCACATGGGAGGCGGAGGAAGATATGAAATCTAAATATCCGCATCTATTCGTGCCTACCGATGAGAATGTTGAAGGTAATGTCCATTTTCTTGACTTGAATTCGTTTGTGCATTTTGAGTTCTGATAGTAAATTATTTTGAGAATTTGATTGGTTGAATGACTGAATTCTAATTGTGATTTGTACACTGAGTCCATCCTTGGTTTACTCATCATTCGAGGACGAATGATCCCAAATGGGAGATAATGTAACACCCCCCAAAATTCTTAGACTATTGTGAAATGTATGCATGAGTTAAGATGAGTTTCCAAGTAAGTGAAGAATGTTAGAGGTGATGTGGGGTCACAAAGGATCCCTAGAACCAAGCTAAGTCCAAATAATTCGTCTTGGCTAAGTTTTAGAATGAGTCTGTATAAAGGGTCGACTTCTAACGACCATATCTTTTAAAATATGACAATCTGGGTGGCCCATGACGTATTAAATTAACGGTCTTCGAGTCTTCTTTCCAACGCCGCCAAGATTGTAATTTTTAGAGTTCTGAGTCAAAAGTTCTAACTATCCTAGGAAGGATTAGTACTACAGGAATTCCAGGCCTGGGTGGCAACTGCTGGAAACCTGGGCTTGGCGCTGTAGTGGCGCGACGCGCCACTATCGCGCCAGGAACAAGCCTCAGTAGTTTGATCCCTGGCGCGGCGCGCCACTACGAGATGTGTAGGGTTTTCAAGCCTATTTTCTAGAACCCAGAAAATATAGGCTTGGCGCTGTAAGGGCGCGACGCGCCACTATAGCGCCATAAAACAGCCTCAGTAGTTTGGTCCTTGGCACGACGCGCCACTATTAGATGTGCAGGTTTTAAGCCTACAATCGACTTGGCGCCACTATCGCGCCAGGAGGATTTTAGCCGTTTTTCCAAATTTTCAAAGAAAGGGCAATTTGGGCATTTTCCAAACTATATATACACACTAGCCTTGGACGTTTTTGGACCATTTTTCAGTTCTTCTCTCTCTCTAAAAGCCCTAGAAATTCCCTCTCTTCTCCTTCAAATCTTTCTCCAACAAGGATTGCCTTCAAGAACTTCAAAGATTCAAGCCTTCCATTGAAGACCTAACATCAAAATTTCTTCAAAGTCTTCACCAAGGTATGTAAGGCTACTCAAAGCATGGGTTGAGTCCACCCATGTGCCTACATCTTCTTTGAGATTGATTGTTCATAAGAATGAGGTTTATTGATAGAGTTAGGTCCAAATAGGTCCTTTTCATCTATTACCCTAATTTTTATTATGTTGATGTTGTGGAGTCAAGAAAGTGATGTGCTACATGTTGGTATGAGTTGATTGAGATGAGAGGTCGAACATATATTGCTAATTTTCTTAACTATGTTGATTATGATAAAGAATGTTAATTCTCTTAAATATGTTGCTTATCTTGCATTGTTGATTTAAAACCTTGGAGTTGTGATGAGTCCCAAAAGATTTGTTAAATGAATAGAGGAATGATTGGATAGGTTTGTATGTTGTTATAAATGCATATTTAATCTACTCTTGAAAGATATGATTGGGATTGATTGGATAGCATGATTGGGAGAGGTTTGATTGTGATAGAGTTGATAAGTTAACAAAGTTCTAAATGAGACTTGTCAATATGATTTGATTGAGTTGATTGAATGGAGTTTTATGAGCATTGAGTCTTGGGAGGAGTATCGAGCACCGAATTGGGTAAGAGTAAGTAATAACTCGAATCCAATAACTACGTCGCCAAACATAGGAGGGGATTGAACCGTTAAAGTCGGATGCTTCCCAAAAATTATTGTCCCGACATTATAGGACTTGGTTGGATTGGATCCATGATTGGTTGATTCGTTCATACCCTGGCAAAGTATGAAAGGACGCGTCAACAACGTCGGTTTGTTGTACTATCACTGACTCATAAGTGATGGTTGTCGGATAAGAGAAACTCCCATATAGGTATTGATAGTACTCTGAGTCGGATTGGGTTGAATAGTATGTGATTGGTCCCGTCTAAACTATATTCTTGTTTAGGCTTAGGACACTTGATTGAGTTGTTCTTCTTTCTGAGTTGAGATTCCGAGTTGGTTTGATTCTTTCTGATGTTGTTTCTTTCGGCCATTTTACGTACTCGTACATTCCATGTATTGACGCCGTTTGGCCTGCATCATTTCATGATGCAGAGACAGGTACTCGAGATCATCAACCGGCGCACCGTTGAAGATCCCCTTACTTTCAGTCAGTTGGTGAGTCCTCCTAGTTTCCGGAGGATACCGAGATTATCTTTATAGATTTGTTTTGTTCCTTTGTTTTGATTGTTGGTAGCAATGGACTTGTCATGGGCACCTCTTAGATTGTTGATAGAGGCTTCATAGAGTAGAGTGTGGAAGTATTGAATTGTCCGTTTTGACTAGTTTTATTCTATCTAGTTATTGATTGGGTATTTGTTTGGCCTTTGGCCCAAAAATTATGAATAGTATTCTTATAATGGAGTCTTCCGCCGATAGAATGTGATTGAATGAAAGTGTGACTGGACCAAGTGGTTATCTTGAAGGCCAGAAATGGCTTTCGAGTGCCGGCCACGTCTAGGGTACCCTCCCGGGGCGTGACAGTTAGATACCAAGAATTATTTGCAAACGAAATGTTGCAATTTGTGGATAAAACTGAGACATTGATAAAGACCAATAAGCATCAATAAAGTAAGATCTATGATACAATTGAGCTACAATTAACAACTGCCCAATTTTTTAGCGCACAGATCCTGATTTTCATGGACAGGCAACTTACTTTATAGCAAGCTTTACCACAAGGGAAGATACAGCCTTTTGATGATGAAACTATTCAAGAAACAATCACCATGAATTCCAAAACAGAGCTGTCAAGAGACTAGCTTCTTTTTTATTCTCAAGTTGTCCAGCTGCTAGCTTCTTAGTGAACTTTCAGCATTGGATATAAACATAGGCTAGATGGACCAGCTTTATTTGCATATCTAGAAGTTGAGTACATCCAACACTTGTTTGGGGGGTTGTTGGGGGGGGGGGGCACACATAGGGGAGGTAAGCGATGTTGAGAAAAACCAACCTCCTATGCCTGTTAATTCTTTTTGCACTTCAAAAGGGCAAGGGACAATGTTATAAAGGCAGGCCGGGGTATGATTTTGGCATAGCAGCATTAGAGCATTTGGTATTTCACTTTACTCGTAGGATAAGCCACTGAGTTAGATAATGACTGTCAAATCAAACCTAATATCATAGACATGCAAATTTAACAACTATTCAGAAACATAGTTTACTTATCAAATTTTGCTAATTACTACTGCAAATACTGATTAATTAAAAAAAAATCAGTGCATCTTGTACTTTGGCCATTGTAAACTAAACCAGAACTTACAGACATTCATTCACTAGATCTCCATTTATCGGTTGTCATGAAGATGCAGTCAATCGCAAATAAAGTAACAGAGGTAGTACACACTAAAAGTAAAAATACAATAAGCAATCCACAATTACTTCTCAAAGCACCAAAAGAACCACGTGATACAGCTACCTTTAAAAACAATGATACTAAATAATGATCCATAAATATTCTCAAAACACCAAAAGAATCACATGGTAAGGCTATCATTTAAAAGCTATGGTACTAAATAATCTTACAACTTACAAGTATACACCGTCAAAGCACATAATCTCTAAACTGCTTCGGCTAACATCTGATTGGCTAGGAATAATAAGCTGCATTCCTGAACAATCTGAACAGTAAGATGCCTTGTTGAGAAAGGATCAACCATGACCTATTGGACACAATGCATTTTTCTCTAGCATCCCTGAATGAATATGACTGCCCGAGTGAGCAAGATGAACACCATTATAGACATCAACATATGATGATATCCTCTTGAGAATTAAGGGATAAGTAGTATTGAGTAAACTTTCAAGAGGAAAGAGTGAGAATGCACCATCGTTAGAGGAGAAACTGTCAACTGGTTCTCTATAAAGAATTTCATCAAAGGAATAAAAAGCACAAAGATCAAGTTGTCAACTGTTATTCTATAAATAATTTAGTCAAAAGAATAAAAATCATAAGAGGTCTTTCATTATCCTCTACAAGGTGTCTCAGACTCTCCTACTTTCTTCCTACAGAAATGAAGTAACAAGTCAAGAATACAGCATGTATTCACCTTACCATCCGAATTCTTTTAAGCAGCCATTCAATGTTCTCTTCCAACATCTTTCTCCATGAAATTCTTACAAATACTTCTACGATCCATAACAATGTTAATTTTGAAACTTGAATATCTCCATATTCTTAAAATCCTCCAAAATATATAACCATTGATAGCATAAATTCTTATAACAAAGATGTATTACATCCTTGGGACAACTTTGGATCCAAGGACCTAAATTGGCTGCCACTTGTCTAAAGTTGATTGAAAGAATAGTTGCTACTAAAACCAATAAAAGTGAAACCTTCACCACTACACTTGCTAGTTTCTTTCCTGGATACCTTGTTCTTTAACTAGCATCCAACTTTCCTCATCATTGAACAAACAAAGATGACGATCGCCAACAAACTTGGCATATATGGCAACTTTATGCAGTCAGTTGTAGTCAAAATAACTCTACTATTATTTTGGGCCTAGCAGAAGCACAAACTTAAGTCAATACATGCACTACTTGTCAAAATATAATCAAAAAGGACTCGAATAATAGATTCATTCACCTGAGCTACTTTTCATATTCAGGCTTTATTGAGAATATTAACCCAAACAATGGCTTTCTATAGAGTATATATTGGATGTTTTACCCACATAGCACTTACATAATATATTTGGAGATCAACAAACCCCTTCTAATCTGAATTCTCATGTAAGGGAAATAAAAAAGGATGAAAAAGAAAGAACCTCTGTAACTTGAATAGAGTACAATCATTTTCAATTATGCAGTGAGATTTATTACATAGTTCACTTTATGACTGCAAACTATACATTGACCTTGCTTTTGTTAGCCAAAACGGCATAAACTTTGACAAGCTCTTCCTTCACCATGAAAAGTACGGAGGCTGCAAAGACACTCTGCACTATCTTTGTGCGCATTCCCTGATAGAAGCATCTGAATCCTTCATGATGAATCATCTTAATAATAGCATCCACCGTACCTGAATATCGTAATGAGACATTTCCACTAATCTCCTGCTTTGCTTGAAGCCTTGACTTCACAACCAACAACGGATATGTGCATACAGTTGCTCCAAGTTTAGCAAAGGCTCCAATTACAAAAACCTCCAAAGCAGTTATATTCTGCAAGTCTTTCTTCTTTGCAGCACGTTTAGCCCTTAACTGCTTTGACAAACTCTCAATAATCATGAACTGAATAGAGGGATTAGAAACCATGATCAATGATGGGATGACTCCTTTCCAGAATCCTGTAACTCCTGATTCATTATAAACCTCCCGTGCTGCTTGCAATGTCCCATAGCAGTGAGGTTTCAATGAATCAAGCTCAGCCAATTGTACTTCCAAGGAAGAAGCCGTCAAGACACTTTGAGAGGCTTCCTTTAATAAGGTTTCCCTTTTTGCCTCCACAATTTTCCTTTCTGCTTGTGTATGAGTCTGCATACGAGTAACAAGAACCCATATAGGGTTTGTCAGCAATACATTTACTGAACCTGCAAGTGCTGCCACAACGAGCCAAGAAAGCATCCCAACAGAACCATCCCCTCGGCCTCTTTTCTTATTTGCAGATGCTATAGCCTCAGCCCTGTTCTTGAAAACCTGGTAAAAATAGTAGTAGACACCCTGTGACACGGCAGTTCCAAGCAGAGAAGGCTTCAGGCCGCTGTAAAGCCCCGGCAAGCCTTCACTTCTAACCACCTGTAAGATTTGAAACAGGGCACTGCCACGAGAATCGCGGCCCTCTTTCAAGACTCTCTCAGTCTGCTGCCGTGTATTGACAGTTTGGAGGGGATATGTAATTATTTGTGCAATTATGCCTCCACCAGCTCCAGCCAGCCCATTAGCCAAGGCACTTGACATTATTCAGTCTTTACTGTGCAGAGTAAAGATAATAGTTGTGGCAGAAACACAAACTTCCTATGTAATCTCAACAATGGTTAGTAACCAGTCCTACACAACATTGATAATGCACTTGTTGGATTCAAGAATGCATACATTCCAAACAAACAGCTTGTTTGGATGGTTGCTACTTGTTGTACTGTATTGTTATATAAATTTTAAACTATCATATTTGTTTTGATTGTTATATAAATTTTATACTATCATATTGTTAATCCATTGTTATGTAACAAAAAAAATCCCATTTATATAATGATGATTTGGTGTGATCTCATGTTTGACTTATTTTTTCTCATTTTTCCTTTGTTTATTCTTTAACCTATATTTCTTATAACAACTCTAACTATATCCAAAGGTTGTATTCATGAACAATCCAATCCAATCATGGGTGAATTTAGGGGCAAATTTATAGCCTAGTTTAGGTCAACCTAGGTATTTTATGTACATATTTTCTAGAATTGATCTAATATTATTAGTTAAATATTGAATTATTTGACCAAAGAAACAAGAATCCATCAGCGCATACATGTTATAGAAATCCTAGATCCGTCTCTTTATTCAACCTTATGAAAGGATATATAACAACCATCCAAACAAGCGGTAAGGAAATGAAAGAATTTGACTTACTATTGAAAACAACAGATCCTGCCACAATGCTCATACTGGACAGCAACTAACTAACCGAGATGCCATCTCAATAGTTGGCATGCCTGGATTTGGTACAACACTAAAATATATATTCAATCATAAATTTACCCAATTTATGCATGCCAACACTGAGATAACATCAAGGTTCACTAATACTTTTGTTCACGTGTGATACTGAGTATGCAACTACACAATAACTAATCAAAAGATCGTCAAACCTAGATGTTATCTCAATTGTTGGTATGCCAGAATTAGGTAAAAAAAAATCCAAAAACTATACAATTATCACTTCAATCGGGCAGAGATTTCTTACCCAATATAGGCGCAACAACAATCCTTCAACACCGACAGTCGATTTTTCTTATTCAACAAAATGGTTGTTTATAAAACAGTGGCGGCGCTCTAATTGGGCAAAGGGAAAAAGATATTTTATAAGGGGATATTAGGTCAAAGGAGAGAGGAATAACGTGGGCTTTTCTTTTAACTTTTGATTTGATGTACTATAAGTTTGAATGTGGGCTGATGTTTCAGCTTTAGTTTGTGAGATTTGGGCTGCAATTAATCAATGAGGAAATTTCAAAAACAACCAGCACTAGAGATATATAGACCGTTTGGATGGGCAACTTATAAGCCTTTTTTTAGCTTTTGAACATGTTTATCTAATGCTAACTTTAAGCCATAAAGTTTTTAAAGTCAATCAAAAATAAAAAGTTAGGATTTCTAAGTGCTTAAAGTCATTTTGTTTGACCATGGAAATTACTTTTATATCCCTTATATTTTAACTAAATTTCCAAACTACCATTTTTATTCTAACCCTAAAATTCAAACATTTATTTTCAACATAAGCACTTTTATCCAAACACTCAACTGCTTATTTATAAAAATAACTTTCAGCACTTCAAAGTTCTAAAAGCACTTCATACATAAAAATTACTTTTTTTAAGCCCATCCAAATGAGCTCATAATTAGATTCTTTAGTTAATATTTCTCTAATTATGTTTCGTAATAATATATTAGAAAAAGGAGAGAGGCATGAGAGAGGCAAGTGAGATTTGGGAGAAAGGAGAGAGAAATACAAGTGATTTGTGTATCTGATTGATAATTGTATCACAAATACAATTTATACAATCAAAAATTAGATACTAGAAGGAGGAGAGAGGCGATCAATATCTGGGAGAGAGAGGAAAGAGATACAATTGATTTGTATATTTATATATCTGACAGATAATTGTATCACGAATATAATTGATTTATATCAACGAATATAATTGTATCAAAGATTATTGTATTCAATTCGTTGATGCAAATCAATTGTATCAAGTATATTAGTGAATACAATTTGTATCCAAAGACAATTTGTATCAACGAATACAATTATCGTTATTGTAATTTGTAAAAAAATTGTAATTGTATTCATCTACACATATCTATTGCCTTGTGTATTATATTCATGTGTTACCATGTGTGTTTGTGTTATCATTTGTATTTGTATCATTGATTGTTATCATTTGTATTTGTATTACAGAGGAAAAGGAAGAGGCAAGAGAGTAGAAAGAGGAGAGAGGTGAGCGAGCGAGCGAGAGAGAGTAAAGAGAGAGGAGAGGGGCGGGTGACGGAAGACAAAGAGAGAGAGAGAGAGAGAGAGAGAGAGGAGAGCGGGAGTGCAAAGAGATGAGAGAGAAATTAGCTGTAAAATCCTAAGTGTAGCTATGAATCGTAATTCTTGTATAGTAAATACATATCACATATTTGGCTTATGTAATTTTCCTTAATGACTTTTGTTGATACTGGGCTTATCGTGAATTTCAGGTGGAAATTACACGAAAAAAATCTTATATATACAAAATAGAGAAAAGGGTCAAAGTATCCATATATTTTTGTTTATTAATTAGTTAAGTTTATCATTCATCTATCTGAACAATTATACCCATAACGTTATGAAAATTAACAAGATTACCCCTCAAATAGATGGAATCTCACTAATTAATTAAATTATCCAATTTTTCTTAAATAATTTGAATCCTCTTTTTACCTGATTTGACCCACTGAATTAAAATTCAAATCTAATTCTGGTGGTCTTTTTTCTTCAATAAAGCATTGAAATTCAAAACGCATTCAATTCTTAATCAAATTGTCCCAAATTTGATATATGAACTTCCCAAAAAGTTTTTGACCTTTTAGAAAAATGCTTACTCAAAATAAAGCTCATTTGCAAAAAATCAAAACTTATATATTGAAGCTTTAGTGGAGCATGAATGACTGCCAATTGTGGTTTCAGTTTGTCCTTCAAGCTTAGAAGAACGAGATCAGTATTCTCAGGCACAAATGGTCTCTAAATCAATAATAAACCATCATAACTCAGTTTGATTAATATTGTCTTATCGTTTGAATCGATCCACGATGATAATCTCTGCATTGAAACCGGATGAATTGCGAATTTATAATTCACTTAGCATAAATTTTATAGTTTTGCGGTGTCCTCATTGTGTAGTTTGATAGATTTATGATGTTTTACTCTGAGTACAAATGATGATTTCAGAGGACCAAAGGAGGAGTTGAAGTTGAGGAGAGTCAAAACTTGACAACGTAGTCAAAATGCTACCCGCAAAGTAGGAATGTGGTCTGATTCCTTGTCCTAGAATGCGGTTAAGAACTAGATATGATTAAAGACATTTATTTATAATATTTTAGCTCCAAAATTCGAATTTATAAATAGACCTTTTCTAGGATTTTGACATACATTTTGTTATCTTTTATAATTTTTCAAAACTCTGATGGGGAGACCATTTCTAGAGTTCTGAAATACATTCTTTAATTTTCATATTTCATAGTTTTTGAGAATTCTAATTGGGAATACTATGAGATCAACATTGGGTATTCTAACATTGAAAGTATTGAGTTTTAATTCAAGAATCGGACTGTATCTCTCCATCATTTTCCTTGTAAGCTTAATGCTCTTTAACCATTACAATTTTGTTAATTCATTGTACGAAGCTATGAATAGCTAAATCTTATAATTCATACTAAATCTTCTCACAAAGGTGTTGATCATTGTGCATTCATAGTTACGTTCTTTCATAAATATTGCCTTTTTATGATTGCAAACAGTAAAACTTGCTTAATTTTAAACTTATTTGACAAAATAAGTTAAGGTTATTAAAAAGAATCCTTAATGAAAATTTATGAATATTAACCCCCGTCTAATAGCTTGAGCTAGTAATAGAAAAACTAATTTCTAACATATGATGAGGTTTACATAATACACACATAAGTGCCGAAAAGACTTAGGGTTATTTTTTTCTAATTCGGTTGAAAAACTTTAGAAGGTATATAGATTCATCAGTTTTGCACCACAAACACATTCGAATGAGTTGAATAGTGATTTATCTATTTGAATTTCAAAACATTTAAGGAACCACAACTCTAGTTCTTCTTTATCTATTGAAAACAACTTAGTCATACTCTTATTATAAATACATCCTAAACATTTCCAATAAACCTCCATTCGAAATAGTGATCATAAATTTAAATTCTTACGTAAATTATAATTTCTTGCCACACTCTCACTGAGATTCGATCCAACCTTGTTGAATTTTATATTTGATAATGACCTCTTTATACCAACTAAAAAAGTGTAATTTAAGTGACATCAAATTTCAACTTCGTTACCCGGGGGGTGTGGTTTAGAAATTACTTTTAGTGAAAGTTCATCTAGTGATCACTATTTCTCACACTCTTATTTGTTGTTTTTGTCTATTTCAGATTATATCTTCAGCATATGCCCCATAGATAGAGTCAATGAAATTTTACTTTAACTAAGGATTTATTTACTATATATAGCTCAATTAATTTAACTACATTGAATGCTAATTTCCTTAAGATTGAAAAATATTTTTTAAAACTATATGTACTTAATTCTATTTTCGTTAACATTAGTTTGATCAGTTAACCGTAATTTAACAAGTCATAAAAAATGCTTAACTCATTTTCTTTATGATAACTACAATCCTTACCAAGAATCATATGAGTTGAGTAGATAATTAATCTGAGTTAATTTAGCTTTAGTTTAGTTAATAATTTAGATGTCCTAATTAACCTTTGAAATGATTAGATGGTGACTTTTTAAGTTTACTAATTTAGGAATCACTAATATGTTGTACTCTGCTTTGATCCGATTAAAATGGGGTACAACATTTATCTCCAAAAACTTCACTAGCATATCATCAATATAAACTTCCATGATCATACTGATATGCTTTTTAGACATTCGGTTTACCAATCTTTAGTAGATTGCTCATGTATACTTCAAACCAAATGACATCACATTGTAAGAATATGTCTAATATAGTTAGTGGCAAAATAAGTTTTCTCTTAGTCTTTCGGGTCTACATAGATCTAATTGTACCTGGAGTACACATCGAGAAAATTCATAATTTCATGCCCCACGACGTCATTGATCATTTGATCAATGTTCAAAACAAGAGAAAGTTATTTGGGCACGCTTTATTCAAATCATTAAAGTTCGATACACATGCTAAACTTGTTTTGCATTTTAGGTACAACTACTACATTTTTAGCTATTTTGGAGATTTTACTTTCCAAATCAATCCTATATTTAGTAGGAGGGTTACCTCCTCTTTAACAAACATGTCCATTTCCAATCAGGAAAATGGGACACTTTTTTGTATTAGAAGAGGAAAATCAGATATGTCCCTAGCATGTGCATGGCTACCTACAGGGGTATACCTGTAATGTCGAGATCGATGATACCAGTAAAACAATTGGCATCAAATTTAAGAAAATTTATAAGTGTTTCTCTGAGGTTGAGATTCAATTCATGCCTATATATACCTCCATTTACGGAAATCGACAAAAAAGATTATTTGCTCTAATTCTTTTGTTGTTGATTTGGTCGCATCCTGATTGAGACATGTAACAAGAACTTTATACTTGATATCATTCCTTATCTATCTTCATTACCTCTGGCAACTCTTCCCATGCCTCGTTTTGAAGGGAGGACTCTAATTTTTGTAATTACTATTTGGTGTTCGATTGTTCCTTCCCCAGCAATATCACATACATTTCCCTTGCAACTACAAAGTTTCCCTTGATCTCATTTACTCCGTTTGGAATTGAAATTTTATCACTTGGTGGTATCTGTTGGGGTGTGAGGAAGCACCACAACTAAAGTTTGATATGATGAAAATATTGAAAATAAATTGGACACGAGAATTTTACGTGGAAACCCCTCTAAATGATAGAAAGGAAAAACCACGGGGTAGAAGGATCTCACTATTTAATATGGAGTACACAGCTCTCAAATACAAGGAGAAAACAACAATTAACACTTCTCTCTTGTAAAAGGAACAACTACTAAAGAGGACACTCAAGACTAAAATATTTATCTTGGTGTATAACTCTCTTTTTATTCTTACTCTCTCTTTCTGGATTTTTGGATGATCTAAATGAGGGAAGAGTGCCCTCTATTTATAACAGCCAAAAATGCGTAAAAAGAATGAAAAACGTGTAAGGAAAATGAGGAAAAAACTGACAATTGAAAATGTAAAAAGGGAGGCTTCTTTCGGCTGCCCCTTTTTAATTACTTTCGGCTGCCCCCTTTTTTTGACTTTTTGCATTCCCCTTTTTTTTGACTTCTTGCATTCTCCCACTTGAAGATTTAATTGAGAATCAATTAAGTCTTCACACCATTCTTTCTACCCAATTACTGCAATGTTACGTTTCTGCTAGGCCAATATGAGATCGACACCATATGAACTTGTTACTGTTGATCGGCTTTGTAAACATATCTGTCAGGTTGTCATTAGTGTGAATTTTCTGAATATCCACACTGCCTTCTTCCACCTTCTCACGAACAAAGTAATACTGAACTCGTATATGTTTTGTCCTTGAATGAAATGCCGGATTCTTTGCAAGATGCAAAGCGCTCTGACTGTGACAAAATAGAGCAACCTTTTCTTGTTTGTGCCCGAGTTCCTCCAGTAACATCTGCATCCATATTGCCTCTTTACTAGCTTGTGTAGCTGCTACATATTCTGCTTCCGTCGTAGATGTAGCCACGATAGATTACAGTTTTGAAACCCAGCTTACAACTCCTCCAGCAAGAGTAAACACATAACCTGTGGTGGACTTGCTTTTATCAAGATCACCTGCATAATCTGAATCAACATAACCTTTAACAGTAAAGTCTGATCCTCCATAACACATCGTAACATCTGAGGTACCCTTGATATATCTCAGGATCCTCTTAACAGTATTCCAATGCTCTCTACCAGGATTAGCCATGTATCGACTAACCACTCCCACTGCTTGTGCAATGTCAGGTCTTGTACATACCATGGAGAACATTAAACTTCCCACTGCTGATGCATACGGTACTCGAGACATCTCCATCCTCTCTGCTTCATTGCTAGGACTCATACTTGAGGATAACTTAAAATTAATAGGAAGTGGGGTAGAAATTGACTTATAGTCTTGCATCTTGAAGCGTCTCAAGATTTTCTTCAAGTAGTTCTTTTGAGAAAGCCAAATCTTCCTATTATTTCTGTCTCAGTGAATTTGCATCCCTAGAATCTTGTTTGCTGGTCCTAAATCCTTCATTTCAAACTCCCTAGCCAACTGTGCCTTTAAATTTGTGAGACGATCTTTGTTGGGGCCTGCTACCAACATGTAGTCAACATACAACAGCAAAATAACAAAATCGTCATCACCAAATCTCTTGTAGTAAACACAAGGATCTGAACTATGTCTGTTGTATCCAAGGCTTATAATGAAGGAATCAAATCTCTTATACCAACATCTCGGTGCCTGTTTGAGACCGTATAGAGATTTGTTCAACCTGCAAACCAAGTTCTCTTTTCCCTGTTCTTCAAAACCTTCTGGTTGGAGCATATAAATTTCTTCTTCAAGCTCTCTATGAAGATATGCAGTTTTGACATCTAACTACTCTAAGTACAAGTCAAATGTAGCACACATCGCCAGGACCACTCGAATTGTTGTGAGTCGAACCACTGGAGAAAATATCTCATTGAAGTCGATACCTTCTTTCTGAGCGAATCCTTTCACCACCAATCTTGCATGATATTTCTCCACTTGATCATTACCATTGCGTTTGATCTTGTAGACCCATTTGTTTCCAATGGCCTTCCTTCCTTGTGGTAATTGAATAAGATCCCATGTTTTATTTTTATGGAGAGCTTCAATTTCTTCTTGCATTGCTGCCACCCATAGAGATGATTCTTGGCCTTTCATAGCCTCGTGAAAAGTTGAAGGCTCTCCATCTTCTGTTAGTAGACAGTATGCAATATTACTCTCCATAGAATAATCTGAGTGCCAAGCTGGTTCTCTTCTCTCCCTAGTTGACTGTCGAACTTCTGGAGTTTCGATCTCAGCTTGCTTTTGTTCTTCATGCTCTGGTGCTGCTTTAGAAGAAACTGGAACTTCTTCTATTTCTTCAACTTCAACTGTAGTAGTCTCTGATTTTTCTTTTGAAGTGCTACCTTCTTTTGCTTGTATATTGTTCTCAACAAATACAACATCCATGCTGATTAACACCTTGCGGGCTGTGGGATCCCACAAGCGATACCCCTTAACTCCATCAGCATACCCTAAGAAAATGCATTCCCTAGATTTTGGATCCAACTTTGATTTTTCTTGGGTGTTGTACATAACATAAGCAGGACTTCCGAATATATGTAAGCGAGAATAATCAGCTGGTTTTCCTGTCCACATCTCCATTGGCGTTTTCAGATCAATTGCGGTTGATGGTGACCGATTGATCATATAACAGGCGGTTTTGACTGCTTCTTCCCAGAATGGTTTTTCCAACCCTACAGTTGCCAACATAGCTCTTGTCTGTTCCAACAAGGTTCTGTTCATCCGCTCTGCTACTCCATTTTGTTGTGGAGTATATGCCACCGTGAACTGCCTTTTAATACCTTCTTATTTACAGAAGTTATTAAATTCATCACCAGTGTATTCACCTCCATTATCTGTCCTCAAACACTTGATCTTTTTCTCAGATTCAAGTTCCACCCGCGCTTTGAATTCTTTGAAAACTGAAAAAATATCTGCCTTCCTCTTGATTGGATACACCCAACTTCTCCTAGAGTAATTGTCGATAAATGACACGAAATATTTCGCTCCTCCTAGAGACTCCGCCGGTGCTTGCCAGACATCAGAGTGAACCAGATCCAGTATTTCCTTGCTTTTAGCAGAAGAACTGCTAAACTTCAGTCTATTTTGCTTACTGGTAACACAATGCTCACAAAAGGATAGTGAAACCTTTTTGAGCCCTGGAAGAAGTTTTTTCTCAGCAAGAATCTTCAAACCTCGTTTCGACATATGGCCAAGTTTACGATGCCACATCATCGTTGATTCTTCAAATGAACTTGCTGACGCGGTTGATGCTTCTCCTTCTTGGTGTTTTTCACCTTTAAGCACATATAGATTTGCAGTAAATTTTTTTGCTTTCATCACTACAAGCGCTCCTTTGGATATTCTCATGACTCCACCACGAGTCTTATACGAACATCCATTATCATCTAGTTTTCCTAAAGACAATAGATTCTTCTTCAAGTCTTTTACATGTCGTACCTCCTGGATGGTGCGAACTGTGCCATCATACATCTTTATTTTGATGGAGCCAATACCAATAGCATCCAAAGCATGATCGTTTTCCATGAACACAGACCCTCCTGAGATAGGATAATATTGATGGAACCATTCTCTCCTGGAAGTCATGTGCCATGTTGCTCTTGTGTCCATGATCCAGACATCAGCGAAATGTTTTCTGCCTTCATTATTTGATATTGCCTCACTACATAAAATATCGCCATCATCCAAGGTACATGCAACATTCCCTTGAGCATTTGATGGCTCAGGGTTTTCACTCTTCTTCTTGAATCGACAATCTTTCTTGAAGTGCCCTTTCTTGCCACAGTTGTAGCACTTGATATTCTTCTTACTTCTTGATTGAGATCTGCCATGATTGTGACTCCCACTAGGGCCACGTTCCGTTGGTCTTCCTCTCACCATTATCAAGGCTTCAGCTTGCTGCGAACTTGCTTGTCTGTCTTCCTTATTTTTGCGCCGATTTTCTTCTTCCAAGACAACGACTGCAATTTCATCAAAAACTAGTCTGTCTGTATTGTTCGTCAGGTTGATGATGAGTTGATCATATGAATTAGGTAGACTTTGAAGTAGAAGCTCCGCACGTTCAGTCCCCTCTATTTTGCAACCCATTATTGTAAGTTGCGAAAACAGAATATTCAAAGTATTGATGTATTCAGTAACTGACATGGATTCTGCCATTCGAAGAGTATACAATCTTCTTTTTAAGAAGATTTTATTATGCAAAGACTTGGCCTCATACAACCCCGTAAGAGTATCCCATATTTCTTTCGCCGTCCACTTTTCAGCCACACTAGACAACACTTGATCTGCTAGTGCCAAATATAGATCAGCAACTGTGTTGCTGTCTATGTCATTCCACTTGCTGTCATCCGTAAAATCTGTGGGTCTGCCTTCAATTGCAGCTAAGCAATTGTCCTTTTTCAATATCGCTTTTATTTTCATTTTCCACAATGAGAAATTAGTTCCACTGAATTTTTCAACGTCAAACTTTGTTGTACTCGACATTGTTATTTGCTTTACACCCTTCTAGATCATTTCTGAATATTTTTGGGAACAATCGTGACAAACTGTACCGTCACTGAAATTTACTATTCACGTGAATAGTATTATTCATCGAATTTTACTATTCATGAAAAGTTACTATTCACAGATAGTACCTTCGCATAAAATAGACAGAATAACCGAGGGCTTTGATACCACTGTTGGGGTTTGAGGAATCACCACAACTAAAGTTTGATATGATGAAAATATTGAAAATAAATTGGACACGAGAATTTTACGTGGAAACCCCTCTAAATGATAGAAGGGAAAAACCATGGGGTAGAAAAATCTCACTATTTAATATGGAGTACACAGCTCTCAAATACAAGGAGAAAACAACAATTAACACTTCTCTCTTGTAAAAGGAGCAACTACTAAAGAGGACACTCAAGACTAAAATATTTATCTTGGTGTATAACTCTCTTTTTATTCTTACTCTCTCTTTCTGGATTTTTGGATGATCTAAATGAGGGCAGAGTGCCCTCTATTTATAACAGCCAAAAACGCGTAAAAAGAATGAAAAACGTGTAAGGAAAATGAGGAAAAAACTGGCAATTGAAAATGTAAAAAGGGAGGCTACTTTCGGCTGCCCCTTTTTTTTGACTTTTTGCATTCCCCTTTTTTTGACTTCTTGCAGTATCTTGAAGGTATGATCTTCATGTGTGGACCCATGGCCTTCCTACGATAACATTGTAACATCTCTCCATCAAGGACGTCATAGTGAATTGCCTTGACCATCCCTTCAACGTTTGTCTGCAACTCGATCTCCCCACGAATGGTCTGACAAGTCATATTGAAGCCAACTAACAATTTAGTGGTTGATATTATTTTGTACGCTAACTCTATCTTATCGATAATCTATTTGTGGATAATATTTGTTGAGTTACCTAGATCAATAAGCAGACACTTAATATTAAAGTTATCAATATTTAGAGCAGTAACCAGAGCGTCACAATCTTGATTTTGTTCATTGAAGAAAATTGCCTTTACATCAAAATCTTATTCCATTTGAGACTTTTTTTTTCATAATTAACTGATAATTTAGCTTTCTTGAGGTGAATACCGTTATCTTGCTATTTTTTCACGTTCGATAATCATTTAATTTCTCTTCGATGGATGAGGATTAGTGCAGCCAAGTTGTTCTTTCCATTTTTGCAATACGACATTCTAGCAAGTGTCTTTGGTGATCACCGACTTCTATTTCCAGCGTGGTAACACATGTTGGGTGGAGAAAGCACCGCAACTAAAGTTTGATATGATAATTAATATAAAAAAAATTGGATACGAGAATTTTACGTGGAAACCCCTCTAACAGATAGAAGGGAAAAACCACGGGATAGAAGGATTTCACTATTAAAATATGGAGTACACTACTCTCAAATACAAGGAGAAAATAATAATTAACACTTCTTTCTTGTAAAAAGAACAACTACTAAAGAGGACACTCAAGACTATAATATTTATCTTGGTGTATAACTCTCTTTGTATTTTTACTCTCTTTTTTTGGGATGATATAAATGAGGGCAAGAGGCCCTCTATTTATAGGAAACAAAAACGCATTTTTGTCAAAAGAGAAAACGCATTTTCTATGCGTTAATTTGTCAAAAAACAAAAAACGTGTTTTCTGCCAACCCTTTGTCAAAAGTTGCATCTTCCTTTTCATTTTGTCAAAAGTTGCAACCCCTACTTTTGACTTTTGTTGCATTCTCCCACTTGAAGATTTAATTTAGAATCAATTAAATCTCCACACCATCCTTTCTATCCAATTACTGCAATGTTATGTTTCTGTTAGGCCAATAGAAGATCGACACCATATAAACTTTTACTGTTGATCGGCTTCGTAAACATATCTGCCAGGTTGTCATTGGTGTAAATTTTCTGAATATCCACACTGCCTTCTTCCACCTTCTCACGGACAAAGTGATACTGAACTCGTATGTGCTTTGTCCTTGAATGAAATGCCGGATTCTTTGCAAGATGCAAAGCGCTTTGAGTTTCACAAAATAGAGTAACTTTCTCTTGTTTGTGCCCGAGTTCCTCCAGTAACATCTGCATCCATATTGCCTCGTTGCTAGCTTGTGTAACTGTTACATATTCTTCTTCCGTCGTAGATGTAGCCACGATAGATTGCAATTTTAAAACCCAGCTTACAGCTCTTCCAGCAAGAGTAAACACATAACCTGTGGTAGACTTACTTATCAAGATCATCTACATAATCTGAATCAACATAACCTTTAACAGTAAAGTCTGATCCTCCATAACATATTGCAACATCTGAGGTACCCTTGATGTATCTCAGGATCCTCTTAACAGTATTCCAATGCTCTCTACCAAGATTAGCCATGTATCGACTGACCACTCTCATTGCTTGTGCAATGTCAGGTCTTGTACATACCATGACGAATATTAAACTTCCCACTGTTGATGCATATGGTACTCGAGACATCTTCATCCTCTCTGCTTCATTGCTAGGACTCATACTTGAGGATAACTTGAAATTAATAGGAACTGGGTAGAAATTGACTTACAATCTTGCATCTTGAAGCGTCTCAAGATTTTCTTCAAGTAGTTTTTTTGAGAAAGCCAAATCTTCCTATTATTTCTGTCTCGGTAAATTTGCATCCCTAGAATCTTGTTTGCTGGTCCCAAGTTCTTCATTTCAAACTCCCTAGCCAACTGTGCCTTTAAATTTATGAGACGATCTTTGTTGGGGCCTGCTACCAACATGTCATCAACATACAACAACAAAATTATAAAATCTTCATCACCAAATCTCTTGTAATAAACACAAGGATCTGAACAATGTCTGTTGTATCCAAGGCTTATAATGAAGGAATCAAATTTCCTATCCACATCTCTATTGACGTTTTCAAATCAATTGCGGTTGATGGTGACCGATTGATCACATAACAGACGGTTTTGACTGCTTCTGCCCAGAATTATTTTTCCAACCCTACAGTTGCCAACATAACTCTTGTTCGTTTCAACAAGATTCTGTTCATCCGCTCTACTACTCCATTTTATTGTGGAGTATATGCCACCGTGAACTGCCGTTTAATACCTTCTTATTTACAGAAGTTATCAAATTCATCACTAGTGTATTCTCCTCCATTATCTGTCCTCAAACACTTGATCTTTTTTTCAGATTCAAGTTCTACCCGCATTTTGAACTGTTTGAAAACTGAAAAAACATCTGACTTTCTCTTAATTGGATACACCCAACTTCTCTCGGAGAAATTGTCAATAAATGACACAAAAATATTTTGTTCCTCCTAGGGACTCCATCGGTGCTTGCCAGACATCAGAGTGGACTAGATCTAATATTTTTTTGCTTTTAGCAGAGGAACTGCTAAACTTCAGTCTATTGTGCTTACTGATAACACAATGCTCACAAAAGGGTAGTGAAACTTTTTTGAGCCCCGAAAGAAGCTTTTGCTCAGCAAGAATCTTCAAACCTCATTCCGATATATGGCCAAGTTTACGATGCCATATCATCATTGATTCTTCAAATGAACTTGCTGACGCGGTTGATGCTTCTCCTTCTTAGTATGTTTCACCTTTAAGCACATATAGGTTTGCAACAAATTTTTCCGCTTTAATCATTACAAACACTCCTTTGGATATTTTCATGACTCCACCATGAGCCTTATATGAACATCCATTATCATCTAGTTGTACCAAAGATAATAGATTCTTCTTCAAGTCTTTTACAGGTCGTACCTCCTGGATGGTGCATATCGTGCCATCATACATCTTTATTTTGATGGACCAAATACTAATAACATCCAAAGCATGATCATTTTCCATGAACACAAGCCCTCCTGAGATAGGATTATATTGATGGAACCATTCTCTCCGCAAAGTCATATGCAATGTTGCTCCTATTTCCATGATCCAGACATCAGCGAAATATTTTATGCCTTCATTATTTGATATTGCCTCACTATATAAAATATCGCCATCATCTGAGGTACATGCAATATTTCCTTGAGCATTTGATGGCTCAAGGTGTTCACTCTTCTTTTTGAACCGACAATCTTTCTTGAAGTGTCCTTTCTTGCCACAGTTGTAGCACTTGATATTCTTCTTACTTCTTGATTGAGATCTACCATAATTGTGACTCCCACTGGGGCCACGTTCCGTTGGTCTTCCTCTCACCATCATCAAAGTTTCAGTTTGCTGCGAACTTGCTTGTCTGTCTTTCTTATTTTTTGCGCCGATTTTCTTCTTCCAAGACAGCGACTGCAACTTCATCAAAAACTAGACTGTTTGTATTATTTATCAGGTTGATGATGAGTTGATCATACGAGTCAGGCAGACTTTGAAGTAGCAGCTCCGCACGTTCAGTCCCCTCTATTTTGCAACCCATTGTTGTAAGTTGCGAAAATAGAGTATTCAAAGTATTGATGTATTCAGTAACTGACATGGATTCTGCCATTCGAAGAGTATACAATCTTCTTTTTAAGAAGATTTTATTATGCAAAGACTTGGCCTCATACAACCCCGTAAGAGTATCCCATATTTCTTTCGCCGTCCGCTTTTCAGCCACACTAGACAACACTTGATCTGCTAGTGCCAAATATAGATCAGCAACTGTGTTGCTGTCTATGTCATTCCACTTGTTGTCATCCGTAAAATCTGTGGGTCTGCCTTCAATTGCAGCTAAGCAATTGTCCTTTCTCAATATCGCTTTTATTTTCATTTTCCACAATGAGAAATTAGTTCCACTGAATTTTTCAACGTCAAACTTTATTGTACTCGACATTGTTATTTGCTTCATACCCTTCTAGATCATTTTTGAATATTTTTGCGAACAATCGTGAAAAACTGAACCATCATCGAAATTTACTATTCACATAAATAGTACTATTCACAGAATTTTACTATTCACGAATAGTACCTTCGCATAAAACAGACAGAATAACCGAGGGCTTTGATACCACTGTTAGGGGGAGGAAGCACCGCAACTAAAATTTGATATGACAATTAATATGAAAATAAATTGGACACGAGAATTTTATGTGGAAACCCCTCTAACAGATAAAAGGGAAAAATCATGGGGTAGAAGGATCTCACTATTAAAATATGGAGTACACTGCTCTCAAATACAAGGAGAAAACAACAATTAACACTTATCTCTTGTAAAAGGAACAACTACTAAAGAGGATCTACAATATATATCTTGATGTATAACTCTCTTTGTATTTTTACTCTCTCTTTCTGGGATGATATAAATGAGGGCAAGAGACCCTCTATTTATAGAAAACAAAAACACATTTCTGTCAAAAGAAAAAAATGTGTTTTCTACGCGTTAATTTGTCAAAACACAAAAAACGTGTTTTCTGCCGACTCTTTGTCAAAAGTTGCATCCTCCTTTTCACTTTGTCATCCTTTTCACTTTGTCAAAAGTTGCAGCCCCTACTTTTGACTTTTGTTGCAACACACCCCGTCATATTTATGAGGATGTTCACCGTGAAGTGTAGAACATCACCGATTTCACTTCTCTATCTTTTCGTCATAGAAGAATTTTGCAAAATAAAAATATTTAAGCTAGTAAGGTAAAGTTTACCGAGTTAAATTAATATATAGTTGCTCTGTCCTCATGATGTCATCAAATTATTTATCCTAAAAAGATACAGTCAAATTTATATAATGTTAAGAGCACACGTCTCAATTTAATTATTTGTTAGGTTCGTTTACTAGTTTTTTGAACATTAATGACTTTATTGAAATAAAATAAATAGAATGAAATCAAATATAACAGAGTGAGAAGTATAGATCCAAATGTTTTTATGTGTTTACAAGCATGTTTGGGAGCTCCGGTCCTAATTCCGAGAGTATTTTTTGTATGAACATGCTAGACAAGGACTTGAACAAAAACAAAATTAAACTTGGAGCTAAAGAAAATAAGGTGTTGTTGTTGTATTGCTAAGATTCAAAATGCCTTTGCAAACGAATGGAGTAAACTATTTATAGGCTACAATGACAAGACCTTAATTAGACAATGAAAAAGTTTCACTAAAGCCCTAAAGTACTAAAGTCAATGATCTTGCACCATGTGACAATGTCGTTGCTGGTGCCAATAAATATTCTTGCCACATTCAGATCCGTACGAACTCGTCCCCGAATTTGTATCTTCAGACATCTTTTCCTCCTTTGTCTTTACTTTCATGTCAACAAAGGTATGAATACCAGACCTTTCTCAAGGATAGCTCTTCGAGAAGTCAATCTTCCAAGACTTCGTATATCCGTCAAATCACATCTACATGTGTCCAATCTTTATTGTGCCTAATGGCCTGGACGAGTTCCCCCCAATACAATTGGGATATCGTCATTTCCTATGTGCACGAGGGATCACACAAAATCAACATCTTCAAGCTTAACTTTAAGAAAATGACAAGTTACGTAGTTTATAAGATCAATCGAATCACATGTTAATGCATCTAATAGTCTAAGAGCTTGCTTGCCACAATCTTATTGGGTCAAAAACAAATTTGTAGGGTGTATTTTAATGACCTTGGCAAATGCCGGTTCAAGAGCATTCTTAGCATTAAGTAAGCAACATCCATTTCTTTTCGTGTATCAGAAGTTACACATAATGCAACAATACTTGTTCTTGAAGACTTTAGGACCATAATCTAAGGTGACAATATCATGTCTATCAAATACTTAATGAAACAATTCTTCAATATGCACTATATTTACCAGAGAAATGACTAATTTCATGAGAAAATACAGGGGTTGTTTTCCCAAGGAATAACAACTCTCCTCAGTGTATTTTTTCAACACTCCGTGGATTTCGGCTAGATTTAAATTAACAAGGTGCGGTTTGACCTAAACAATGATAAATCATATATACTAGAATATATGTTAAAATTGATATCTAAGTGTGCACTAAGTGTACAATAAGATTGGAGTTGAAAATGATTGTAAATATGAAGTTTGAGAAAATTATATCATCATGCGGATAGCATAAGTAACATATGATCCGCATGTGAGGTATGGGAAAGTTGAAAAATACAAGCTACAAGTGTTGAGATCCGTATGTCACATCGTATAATGGGGTCTAAAATGGGTGAAAACCTAAATTTTAGAAGTTGACATGCGCAAGCTACATATGGATCGCACATTGGACATACTGTAGCTACATACTGCTCGGACATTGGACATGCGAAAGTTACATATTGGTCACACATTAGACATGCGGACTGGCCACATGTCAAACGTCAGTTAAAGTACTGAAAGTTAACATCTTAAACGTTCTGAAGTTTGAATTACGAGGGCTACATACACCCGTATAATGGACATACAAGCCTCACATTGAACTGTTTATGGAGTATTAAAGGCTGGAGATTTTTGAAGCTTCAGGTGTTGATATATGGAGCAACATACAGACTATATGTTGAGTCAATGATTGTCTAAATTTGACTTGGTTCAGAAGTCAACATGCGAGTCGTATATGGTGGCATTGCGCTGAATTTGACAACAAACCTACAAATACGGGTTTAAGTCGGCCCGCCGTATTATGACCTCTGACAAATTGAGATCATTACAGTTCCCTTTTTAAGTTTTTTTTCCCTTTCTAGTAGAAAAACAATCTTATTCTTTGAAAACATGAACAAATTCATCTTCAATCTCAAGGTTTAAATATAAACCAAAATAGTAATTAAATATAAAATCGTGCAAGTTGAAGAGTTAATTTGCATAAGAATCTCAAGATCCAAAGCTCCGTTCCTCTCCTAGCTATTCCACTCCATAATTTCAAAATGTACAAGATTTAGCCGAAAGTTCAAGGTAAAGTAACAAAGGAGGTTGACCAAAATTCGTCTTTCCCAGTCCAGGCATTCCAACAGTTGATAACATCTAGATCTGCTAATCCTTTTAAAAGTATTGGCTTGTACCGGTGAAACTTTTAAAATGGCTAACCATGATTTAGTATGAACCTTCCGTCAATGTATGTTACGTACGTATATTTGCTTCCAATATTGAGGAAAATAAACAATTACTTGTTTGATTTTACTTATTCATTTTCCTTAACTAGTTTATGCTGCAGATCGTTTTTAAGTTTATGAGTTGGAGCAGTTTTGAATGTCAGAGTTGGACCTTATACACAGTTGTAAGATATAGTATCATTGCTCTTGAAGGTAGCTGTATCAGGGGAATCTTAGTAATCCAAACTTTTCCTTGTTGGCGAGGGTTCAATTCCCAGCCTTGTAACTCTCTACCCATTTCCCTTCTCGTTATGTAAAGTATTTTCTTTTAAAAATGTAGTTGTATCATGTGTGGTTTGACATAAATAGTTTTCTGGTGTTTTGAAAAGTGTTTACAGATTGCTTTTGGTGTCTCACCCGAGCATGGAGAAACTGCTTCGCTTTCTCAAAATAGCACATCTTCGTTTCCTATTTACTGCCTCTTCATGAAAGCCTTTAGTCTAGTGTACACATGCAACATAATTTTATTGAGATGTACAAGATTTCCTGCTTGTTCAATCAATCAGTAACTAGTAGCAGCTGTTAGCAAGAGTTGATAGATGAACTCTATTTCTGAGTGGTTGCTAAAAGGTTGCATGATTGTGCAATTACATTTGATTTGCTAGTCATTGTGAAACAATAGCGGGTAATTTAACTGGTGAAGTGAGTGCATTTACCGAAATGATGTATTGCTACTTTCTGAAATCTTGCTCCTCCTACTTAACTGATGGGTGTTGACCCTCATGATGGCTTGTATGAGTCCACCATGAGTCTGGGGACCAGGTCCCTTGGCACAATTAGTTAATAAAATACTTAAGTTAGATGCAGAAGGTAAAATGACACACAATGTTTACGTGGAAACCTCCTTGCTCAAGGAAGGAAAAGACCATGACCTGTCGCACAGTATTTCAATGACAATCTTCACTAATAAGAGAGCCAAAATTCAGATTACAAACTCATGCAGCCTAGGAATTAAACTCATAATCCCTTCCCCCTTGTAACAACTCTATTACAAGATGTGAGCCTAAGCAATACCTCTATTGCCCACTACACCAACTAACTCTAGTTGATATAGACTTCAACAATACACCACAACTAAGTAATTACTCTATTGCCCACCGCCAACTACTTCTAGCTGATATAGACTTTAACGGCTAACTCTAGCCACAACACACTCTGGCTACCTCTAACCAATAACTCAAATCTAAAAAGATAAGAGAGGAAATGATCTACTATCCTTTATAACATAGGAGTAGATTTACTATAAAACTCAAAACCCAACTAAAGATGTTGCAACGCTGGATCAAGTCCCTATTAAGTATGAGCAATTTTCTTCCTTGAAATGGCTTTTGTTTTGTGTATGAACTTGATTTGCAAAAACTTAGTGTTTTTTGTCTCAATGTTCTCTTCATAAGAGAGACAAAAAACCTAATAGCAATGTCATTGATCGAGGCAACCTGCTGTTGCAGCACTTCTATTGCAGTGTCACCAACCTCTGCAGCTTTACAATTATACTCCACTTTCTTGTCCTAGAAAGACGTTACTAGGTCTCTCTACCAGGTCCCATATGTTGTTAAATCATCAAACATGAATATGCACCTCTACTGCCGTGCCAACCAACCTCTACAACTTTTGCAGCTTTACAACTGTACTCTACTTTCTTGTCTTGGACAGACGTTACTCATGGGACCAGGTTCCTCTACCAGGTCCCATAGTTTGTTAAATTATCAAAACACGAATATGACACCTCCCCCCTTATAGGTACAAAAGGAGTACATTGCATATGATGTTGGTCTTTCTCTTTATGGTTTTTTTTCTTTGTGTTCCTATTTTGTTATACCAAACTCCTATTATCTCTATGAAGATGTTGGAAACATAATGGACCAAAATAATATTTTATTACACAAGGAGTAAAATATTTCACACATAAAATAAAATTCTCACAACTTTCTCACGATAAGTGCTTCGACACTTTACTTTTTCATAAGAGCTTTTCTCTTTATTTGTTTCTATCTAATGCACTTTCTCTTGCACACTTTCTTACAATTTCTATGCTCGCGGAGCTTGCTTTAATCCATACAAATCTTTCTTCAGACGGTAAACTTTATCTTCATGTCCTTGCTTTATATATCCAGGTGGCTGCTTGATATAAACTTCTTCTTTCAGGTAGCCATTTAGAAATGCATACTTCACATCCATTTGATCGGGTGAATTTATTTTTGGCAGACCGTTCACCATCTTTTCTTTTGCTAACAGCTTTAGACCATAAAATCCAAGATGTCCATATCTCAAGTTCCAAATCCACGAGTCATCTTTTATAAATGTTTTCATGCACTTCACATCACCAGATTTGCTATCAATAGTGAATAGGTGATTTTGCATCATATTAACCTTGGAAACAAATTCTTTATTTTTGTTTCTCAATGTCATTTGAGCAATCCTTTATCTGCACTTCGTATCCTATTTCAGAAAGCTGGCCAAGGCTGATGATGTTGTTTTTCAAAGCTGGTACATAGTACACATTAGGAATAAATTTCTTTTCCCCATTTTTCTGAGTAATTTTGATTTTGCCTTTTTCTTTGATAGAAACTTGTGATTCATCGCCAAAGGTTACTTTACTATTAACAGATTTATCCAGTTCAAAAAATAACTCCTTTTGGCCAGATATATGGTTGCTTGCCCAACTATCCAAATATCAAATATTCTTCTTGAATTTTTCATCTCCCTTGTAGGTGAGAAATATATGAGATTCTCTATTTTCATCTTCAACGGCTGTTACATGGCTTCTTTCTTCATGTTTAGGAGCTGATCTACACTCATAGCTATAGTGACCATATTTATCACAATTATAACATTGTACCTGAGATTTGTATCCATGTTGAGATCTATCTCTACCTCGGCTTTTGCCTTGAGCTCCTCGTCCATGACTTGTGGCATGATTGTATTCACTTGACTATCCTCTGCCATATGATTGATTTCCTCATCCACGTTTTTCACGTCCACCTCTATTTTTACTTCTATAACCTTCACGGTATCCTCCACGATTGTTTGAACTTTGTCATGAGTTGTTGCTCGTTCCACCTTCAGTTACAAATAACTTGTTTTGCAAAGCTTGATCCAGACTTTCAGAATCATCACTTTACTTTATCTTTTGCTCATGGTCTTGAAGATAACCACAAGCTCATAAAAGGATATTTGTGATAGATCATTTGATTCTTCGATGGAAACAATCACATAATTGAATTTGTGTGCCAATGACCGCAAAATCTTTCTCATGATTCTAACATCATCAAGAACTTCTCTATTTCTTTTCATCTCATTAGCCACTAATTTTACTCGAGTGACATAATCATTCACGCTTTCTGACGCTTTCATTTTTAATGTCTCAAATTCAGCTCTAAGTTTTTGCAAACGTACCCTTTTTGCCTTTTTTGCTCTTTGAAGAGAATTCTGCAAAATCTCCTTCGCCTTCTTTGATGTTGTTGCTCTAGAGATTTTTGAAAGGTTGATTCATCAATAATTTGATGAATTGCATTCAACTCTATGCTATCTCTTTCTCTATTTTTTTAGCACTCGTTTTTCTTCATTTGATAGAGCCGTCTCAGCTGCTGCATTTGTCGGTACATCGTAATCGATTTCAACCAGATTCCAACAATCAATTACACCAAGTAGGACTTTCATCTGAATACTCCAGTTGCCATAATTTGATTTTGTTAATTTTGAAACTTGAAACTGGAATATATTTAACATCGTGGCATGTATACAACCAAGCAAAGATACCAGTTGTTGGAAGCATAGTATTTTATTACACAAGAAGCAAATAATACAACACACAAATAACAACTCGATGTCACTCTTTTCTTTTACAAGTGCTGCGACACTTTAATTTTTTTTTTTTAATTTTGTGATGAAGCAGTTGTTATTTGTGTGTTGTATTATTTGCTTCTTGTGTAATAAAATACTACCCTTCCAACAGATGGTGGGTAGGTCCACTTCCCTATTTCTCCGTCTATTTGCCCGTAGGTCCCAGCTGATCTTCTTGTCTGATTGGTGCACTTTGCTACCATTCGTTCAGTGTGTGACTATACATTGTAAGAAGCTCAACAAACTACAAATAGACGAACCTAAATTTTTATTTAGTTACTTTTAAGTATGACACTTAGTATGTATAGACTTGAACGCCAAGTTAAGACTAGAGGAACTAAGACCTTATGGGTTAAGCGTAATATTAAGAAGTTTGAATTGGATCCTATTCTTGAATCGAGGGTTGATCGAAAACAACCCATCTACCTTCACAAGTTAGGGATAAGATTGCGTGCACATCATCCTCTCCCAGATCTCTCTTGTGATCTTACATTAGGCATGTGTTGAATTGGATCCCATCTTCCTAAAAGAAAAATCCAAATTGAATCCGATTGAATTTTTATTATACCAAGTCAAGCTAAGTCTGAATTAATTTATCTATGTGGTGGGACGCAATTGAACTTTTACTGTACATCAAACTCTGAACTATGTGCTTGTGTTTATATTTGTAAGAGGGACGCCATTTTATGAGTTGAAAACCACAAAAGCAAGAAATTAGAGAAAGAAAGGTTCTGGATTCTGTTGATGCCATTGATATACTCATTAGCCCTCTACAGTTTATATGCGATTCAATAATCTGAGGTTCTTGATTTAAATTTGTTTTTTTTTGGGTTTGTATAATTCATTATTTTGATGATATCATTTGTAATAAGTCTTCTAGATCAGGTGATTTGTTGCGTATAGTATGATCATTTCTTATTAGTTTAGTCAACGTTTGAGAATTTTATTTGGTAGTATTTTGCTACAATGATAGCATTTCTTGGCTTTGAAGCTATTTTTACTTGAATAATTAGTATGACACAATTTTTATGTGTTTTAATTTGCCATAAAAAATTAATTAGTTAGTACTAGAATGACATGTGCCCCAAAAGAATAAAATAGATACAGAGCACTCACATAGCCGATTTCAAGTTTAGCATATGTACTAGTTATACTATATTGGAGCCAATTTGAGAGTTCGGTAATTGATGGGACCTTATTTTTTTTTAGAAGACATAATTATCAGACCACTAAAAGATAGGATCTTTTTCCAAGTATGATACTGAGTTTATGAAAGTGCTGCCTGTTTCTTATTACAATGATTTGCACTGTTGGAGTTACATCTCTTCTCTTGTTGTGAAAATGAAATTTTATTTGATATCGCCTTGCACATGGTTAATCTCCAATGGTACATGGTACGAAATGATATTTCTTATGCTTCTTCTGTGGACAATTAAGAAGCCAGTTTTTATGATTATGAGAGAACTTCAAGGTGGAATTGTTGTGTTAGAAAAGTCTTGTTTAAATCACATGTATCAAAAGATATGACCTTGATCCTCAAGAAGAAATTTATCATGTTTGGATTGAGCTACAAGCTTTTTTATTTTCATAATCAGGCTATCTTTAGTGCAATTTTTGATGCCCCGATGTATATAGTTTTGACATACTTTCTAGAGAGAAATACATCTGCGTTTGATTTTATTTTCATTTTATAAGTGAGCATCAAATCAGTTTCAGGTTAGTAATGACAAATGAATATCGAGGGACAAATGACTAGACTTATGAATCTATTTTTATAGTAGCTAATCTATGACATTTCTTCTATTCACTTGGAGCATGGAAAAACGTGGCATTTTGACCACCAATAACAGAAGGCACACCAATAACATATCTGGCTGTCACCAAGGAGTATTGTGCCTACTGTTATTGGTGTTCAACTTCCATATTCATTTAGGGCCTTTGATATGGCTCATTTTTCTCATTATATGATTCCATTGGGGGACCTAGCATGGATATTTTTGTTGATATTGAGAAACATAGTTGATAATGAATTAGATTTTGAAATAATTTCATGTTTATAATTCAAAAGAGATGCTGATCACTTGGTTATCTTGTTTTTTCATGTTCCTCTTTATGTTTTGTTGAATTACTTACTTGTTTGATAGCTTTCAGATTTTTTGTTGTGTGTTTTACTATCTCTTCATGCAGATGGATTCTCATTATGTAAGTTGATTAAGTACTTAGACTTGGTGGCTATCGAGTGCTTTCTGGCACTCCTATCAATTGGAAGACTAACTACGTCAATGCCTGACAGTGCCACAAGGAGAAACTTCAGTAAAAACAAAGGAAAATTGAATAGATTGTTTAATGTCTTTGCTGGAAGAAGAAATCAACTAAAAATGAAAATGCGATAAGGTAGAAAACAATTGATGTTGACTTGTGCTGTTCTGCACAAGCAACATTTTATAAATCTGCAGATGGATATTGTACTTAATGGTTCATTTGAGTGAAAGTGTAGATTCATGACTTCCATGAGTGCAATTCTACTCTTAACAAGGTTTTCTCTTTTCTCTCCATTGAAAGATACTAGATTATGTCAACAATAAGAATATTGCACTGCTACATTTTAAACTTGCAAGAACTTATTTTCATAAAATGTGAGTTGTGTTGCAAGGTCTCTCTCTCTAGGGGTTCAAGTTATTTTGAACTTTACATACTGATTTGAGGTGACGTTGTTTCCTTATTATGGAACTCTTTGTACAAGTGTCTTGGTGCAAATGTTTGTATCTTTAGTGTTGGAATTTCGGATAAACTTAAAATCGTTCATCATTTATCTGCAGGCACATTTTGATATAGATAATTGATTGTTGTATATCATCACAATTTGCATGATGTTTTGAATGTTTTGCTATTTAGCAGCCAGTGATCCCATTTTTGGATTTAGCTACATCTGTAAATGCAAGATTATTCCTATCTATTATAACTGTTCAATAAGATTTGGTTCTGTTTAATACTTTCCTCCTTGTATATTTTACTGCAAATTTCAAATTTAATGTCGAGTTGCATTGACTTATTTAGTTTTCTGGTTGTTTATATTAGGTAGAAGAAAATGGAAGCTTGTATAACACCAAGCAAAGGTAACAGTAATGGGAGTCTTAAGATATTCCCTGAAAGATCTTAAGCTATTTTTCTCAAGACGGAGGCAGATTCAAGATTTGAAATTTATAAAGTATCTATAACAATCTCAAGGTTATATATAATAATAACTGAATTCAGAGTCACATAATTATAATCATTTAGTGAATTTCTTAATACATATATAGGGTTTGAATGAAAGTTATTGAATTTCTGTGAACCCATACATCATACTTTGCATTAGTCACTATCCAAAAATAGCCAATGAACTAGTTTTTTGAATTTAATCCTAGACACTACAGAGAAGGAAATTTCTCAGTCAGAATTCTTAAGGAGTATATCACCACCAGAAATTAAATCTCCTTTGCAAACAGAGAGAATGTATACTCACCAAGAATTATTATAAAATTTTTATTCTAGTAGTAACCCTGGATCTTGGAGGCCTAATATATAAGTGATAACTATCAAGGGAACTCCAGTACTTCAAGATCATTCACAAGGAGTCAGGTTAAAACCAATCTCACGCAAGTACATGATGAATTTAATGTTGTATTTTTTAAGAAGCCTTGGGCAGTAGTAGGGGAAGATGTTACAAATGCAGTACTGAAGTTTTTTGACACATGACACATATATCCACCCATAAACTGTACAACAGTTACTCTAATTCCAAAAGTTACCAATCTTACAAAAATTGGTGAGTATAGGCCTATTTCATGTTGTACTACTATTTATAAGATCATTTCAAAGGTGATCACAACAAGGATGCAGCTGGTGATGAGCTCCATAGTTGATCCTGATCAATCAGGCTTTGTGTCAGGCAGAGCAATTAATGATAACATTATAATTAAGCCATGAATTAGTGAAAGGCTATGGTAGGAAAGGTGTCTCTACAAGGTATATGATAAAGGCGGATATGAAGAAGTCTTATGACTCTCTTGAGTGGAGTTTTCTGGAACAAATCTTATATGAAATGAAATTCCCAACAATAATGGTCAAATGGATTTTGCAGTGTGTCACCACTGTAACATATTCTTTTCTTGTCAATGAGAAAGCTACTAAACCTTTCCAAGCTAGGAGAGGGGTTAGGCAAGGTGATCCCTTATCACCATTCCTATTTGTGTTGGCTATGGACTATCTCACAAGGATACTTAAAAGTTTGCATACAAATCCTGCATTCCACTATCATTCCAAGTGTAAGAAGCAAAGAATTATTCAGTTAAACTTTGCTGATATTCTGTATAGGCGACATTAAATCAGTAAGGAGTCTATATAAGTGTTTTATGATCTTTTCTAATGCTTCAGGCCTGGAGGCTAATATTGACAAAAACAGTGTCTATTGGAGGTATAAAACAGTATATTCAGGATCAAATTTTACAATAATTTGTGGGAGGGGAGTTACCTTTTAGATATTTGGGGGTGCTATTGAGTACTAAAAGAATGTCAATAGTCCAATGTAAGCCTCTTATAGATAAGATGTTGAGCAGAGTGACCAACTGGATTACTAAGTTCTTATCTTATATTGGAAGAGCTCAACTTGTTAAAAAATGTCCTCTTTTCCATTCAGATTTTCTGGGAACAAATTTTTGCTTTGCCTAAAAAGATATTACAAGCCGTTGAGAGTATATGCAGGAAATTTCTGGGACTGGAAATGTAGAAGCATCCAAAAAAGCACTTATTGCTTGGGAGAAGTTATGTTGGCCTAAGGCAAATAGAGGATTGAATTTTCTTGATATACACATGGAACAATGCTGCAATAGGCAAACTTTTATGGAACTTATGTAAGAAGAAAGATAAACTATGGGTGGAATGGATACATAGCTATTATGGGAAGGAAGGAATATAGGGCATCCAGGCTAAGCAAGTATCTTGGCTTGTGCAAAGAATTCTAAGGGGCCTACAAGTACCTGGAAGCTGCTGGTTATAATTAACAAACTCTATTGCTAATGGATCAGTATTCAATCAAGAATGTCTATAGGAAGATGAAGAGGAATATGGTGAAAGTAGACTGGAGAAAGCTGGCCTGGAATAACTATGGAGCTAAGTGGATATTTATGTTGTATATTGCACTTAACAGAAGACTCTCAACAAAACCTAGACTTGCAGAATGAAGGATTGTAACTAACAGGACCTGTTCCTTGTGTCAGCTGGAAGATTAGGCTATTGATCACTTGTTCTTTAAATGTTCACTCACAGCCGAAATATGGACAAAGCTATTAGCATGGCAGGGAATACAAAGATCAGTATTGAATTGGAAGGATGAAATACAATGGGCAATACAACACATGAAAGGTAGGAGTAGTATAACACAGATTTACCAGATGACAATGGTAGGAGCCATTTATCACTTATGGATAGAGCGCAATTGCAGGATTTTCCAACAAAAAATGAGGAATGAGGAGACCATACTTAGACAGATCATATGCGAGGTGCATGGTGGAGGATCCCAATTAGCTAGATTAAATAGTAAACTACATGAACTAAATGTTTATCCTTAGTAAAGTGTACTAGAGAATAAAGAACAAGTATCAGGTAGTGATCTTAGCAAGACTTGGGGCCGATATGTCCAAGTCTGCTGCTTTGCTGTTTTGTAATGTTTCATTTTGGTAAATAAAATTTACCTATCAAAAAAAAGGAGTCAAGTTAAGAATCTCATGGATTTTCAACTAATTGGATGAGGATGGGCGTTACTTTAGATATGTGACCATAGTAGGAGAGATATGATTAGCAATTAAGATATTTGGGACAAGATGGGAGTAGCCTCACTGGAGGATAAAATGCGAAAAGCAAGAACAATGGTTCAGATATGTGAAGAAAGGATGCTAGAGATATTATTGCAGCACAAGCATTATAATTTTCACGTAAAAATAAATTGATGGACGTCCATCGATTTTCTTTAAGCCCTTGATTTTCTATTAAAACATTTTTTTAAAAAAATGAAACCAAAGAATAAAGTCGATTTTCCCTCAATTTTTTGAACCGATCATGTCCATCGAATTGTTTTAATAGTATTTCTCCATCCAGTTTCAAGAACAAAATAAGCATGTTTTTATGATATTCAGGCCCTTTTATAGTGGACCATTTTTGTTGGCCCACAAATTTGCAATGTATAAGGGGGGAAATTAGGCTAAGTGTCCATTCGGCCATTTGCTTTACGAAAAAATTGGCCCAATTTTAAAATTATCGAAATTGGCTGAGTTCCCTTCTTCTTCCATCCTCCTCCTCCTCCCGCCCCTTCTTGCTGCATCCAATCTTCCACCTTTCTTCTTTCATGATTAATCAATCATTAAAGTTTCAAAGCTTGCTTGATTTAAAAATTTGACGAACCACAAATGCGAATCGTTTCAAGCAAATTATATATCAAAAGACTTGAACCATCGAGATGACTTCATATCTAAAGTTTGGGACTGTTTAGAGGTGATTTTGAGTTGATCGAGATTGAATAGTTTGTGTATATTTTTTATATAGTTAAGCTACATTCAACTTTTTGAGTGTATCATAATGTATAGTCAATGTATAACCCATGTATATGTAAACTATATTGTATAGTCAGTGTGCATTTTCTATGACTTTTGACAAACTATATTGTATAGTCAATAATGTATACTTTCTATGATTTTTGGATATTTTTTTAATGTAAATAAAAATATGATTATATTCATCGTAAACTAATTATTTTATTATATATATTGAAAATTATCTCATTTATGAGCTGCAAATTTGTAATTTGATTTTTGGGTGATATATTAATAAACTTTTTTCTATAATTAAATATCTTGACATGCCCCAAAATAAAAAGAATATTGTATGTACAAATTGAAACGTAATAAAATCATGTGCATTTCTCTATTGCATGGTCCATACCCATCTTTAACCAAGCTGCTGCACATGAACCTTTATGAAACCCCTAGTTTCTCAAGCTACCAAATGGTCCCCAAAGGACATCTTGACATCGAAATGTGAATTAGACATTTGTTGACGAAAACTAAAGCTTCGTCGAGTGACGTGCTCTATGAATACTGTTTTTGTCCAAATTTATGTGATACTTTTCACGTATTGACAGTTAAATTGACTAATTTTTAAAATTAAATTAGTTTAGATCAAAGTAATTTATATAATTTGTCTTTTTTTTTTTTTTGAAACTCTAAGGAAATCCATAACTTCTATCATTCAGGTGAACATGTTGTGGTAACATGCTCACTGAGCAATAGTTCGCATACTACATAGAAAATGTAAATTGCATTAGACAAACCTCATATTACGAGATCATGACTAAATAGTGCACGAAGACTGAATTTGATTACAAAAAGTAGTTTAAAAACTTGGTGATCTATTTCATTTATCGATTGTTAATAATCCAATTAATATGAATTACTAACATCGTCAGGCCCATGACGGAGGCAAAAGCACCTCGTATTTCCATTCTCATCAAGCTTGATGTTGATACAACTTTTTTAGTTATATTACTAGTAAAATAATTTAAAACTTTTCTCTTGATTCATTCTAATTTCTAAACATTCGCCAGAGCTAGCCAGAAGCCACATTCACTCTTGAAAATAAATACTTTTAATAAATAATTATTGATTTCAGCGATATTTTTTATTTTTTTATTTTTATTATCTATAACAATATATAGTAATATTATAGTAAATTTGTTACGTATTAAAAATAAATTATGCAAGCAATATAAATATATTATACACGTTTTAAAATATATTATGTTTGTTTGGTAAACAATTGACTCAATACATTATAAGTGTATTAAAGTGTGTGATAAATGTATTATCCATAAATAAAACTTGTATTATATGTGTTTTATAAATTGTTCTCTGCTATTAAAATTGTATTATAAATTTTCAGTGAAAAAAGATATTGTTATAGATGATAAATATTTTCTTAATAAAGCATATCTATGTAAGTTTCCCTTCACTTCCTATTTCATACGAAAATATTTCATATATATAACAAATTACCAGGCATGCTACGTATGAAAAAAAATAATCCTTCCGTTTTAATTTATTTATTTTACTTTTCGTTTTAGTCTGTTAACTTTTCATCACTTTTACTTTTTAATAATTTCTTAATTTTTCATATCAAATATCACTTTTACTATTTGTTGGGTATTTGTCCCGAGTTTCTTTCCATAGATGAGTTTTTCTTTTCCTAAAAGCAAAACATAAAAGTCTCTATATTTGGCTAGTTCTTTTTCTGGCATGAAAATGTTAATGACTCTATAAATAAAGATTCATTCCTTCTAATATGTTGCATTCACAATGTAGTCCTAAGGGTTTCAAGAGTTCTGTATAGGAGGAGAAACGATGAGACACAAATGTTATATTAACATTTGTGTGAACCTCTTTTATTCTGAGTGAATTGTGTGAAGTTATTTATCTCGATATTTTGTATTCTTATATTTATATAGTGAATTGCTCTTCTCCTCTTGTGAATGTAGGTCGATTGATCAAATCATGCATGTTAAATGTTTATATCTCTTTTGGTATATTTCTCGTTTATCTTCTCACTCATGATCTTTCGAAGTTTGCTTTCTTAATTTTCGCATGACATCAGATTATTTCGATCCTAATGATACTGTATATATCCAAAATTGCCAAATCTAAGCAGGAATAAAAAGATTTCATAGCTGATGCTAGTCAATTTATAGGGAGGGGAAAGGGGCCTATTGCCATGGAGCCCAAGATGGGTATCTTCCGTCCAAATTCATGATTTAAAGTAATGATCTCAAGTTAAGATATGTAATTAAATTTCAATAAAATATCTAATTTTTTTCTTAAAATGTACTTAAATGCTGCACAATAGTTATAGCCATAATTTCACGAGGAAAGACTATTGATGTTTGTCTTTTTTACATTCATAGTCTTTCTATTATTTTCGTTAAAATTGGTTAACAATTTTTTATTCCTTTATAACATAAAAAGTAGAAAAAAATAATTTTGCATACTTTTGTATATAACAGTTAAATACATTTGAAATTTCAAATATCAATATACATATATAACAATACTTCACTATAACGATGATGAATTTTTCACACAGACATAATCACAATAAAGAGATTTGACTTTAATAATAACTGAATTCAATCAATTTATAAATATTTAATAAATTTCTTAATACAAATATAAGATCCATACAAAATCTATTATATCCTTGTGAACCCATACATTATACTCTGCATCCGCCACTAGGTCTCTCCTACATTAGGCCTAGCGGGGAAACGCTAATTAATTAATTATAAGTAGTACTACTGCATCTTAGAAGAAATAATAATAATAACAAGATGGTAATTAAAGAAAAAGAACAAAATAGAACCTAACAATTGAAATTATTGTCACATAATTAGTAAGCTTCTAATAATGGGAATAATTGTCACATAAGTAAGCTTCTAATAATGGCAGCTTGAGCACTGTCACTCTCAGTAGATTCCAAAAGCACTGATAATCTATCACTTAGGTCTTCCACTTCTCTATGTAAACTTCTTATGTAATTACATGTCTCTTGCAACACTTTGGAAGCTGAAACCTGTTTTAAAAAAATAAAAATTAAGAAACATTAGAAATTGTTCACTAGATGAGACAACAATAACAATATAGCCAGCGTAGTCCTACAGATGAGTTATAAGAAGGGTAGAGTATAGACTTTACCCTTGTCTCAGAGACAGAAAGACTGATTCACGATACTCTCTCGGCTTAAGGGAAAAGAAGTCCAGAAAAAGAAGTAATAGAAGTACATATAATAGGAGATAGTAACAGAAACAATTGATAGTAACAAAATAGTAACTACAAACAAAATTATATGATTATTGAAGTATGAGAAACAACACATAGATTTCTTATGTAATTGCTCACTAGATCATATACCAATTAATTATAGATTTTTTATAAATATAATTATCATAAGATCAACTGTTTGGAAATATAATGCATATAAATATGAGACTACCAAGAGATGTTATGAAGTGACAAAGTGTCCTACACCACACACTTTAAATGAGGAGGCTTGCAATGTGGCCTAGTGGGCATGGGAATATGACTTTCAAACTTATCCCTAAAAACATAATAAAGGCCACACAAAATATGAATGGCATAATGAAAATATGTTCATTCATTCATTTGTACAAACACAACATATATAGTAAGTAAAAGAAGAGAACAAACAAAATGTAACCAAATTAACATTTACAAAATGTGACAATATAAGTAAAATTTTTTTTTTTACACAATAAGTACAATTCAACAAGTTATAAAAAATTAGACTGTCAATACATAGAACGTAAATTGAATTCATGGTACCTTGTTGGAAGGCCTAGTGTGGCTTTCAGGGATAAGTAATTGTAACTTTGATACGAGATCAGCAATCTGATCATCAGTTATTCTGGTAGCTCCTGATGATTGTCTCGAACCGCGTGTTCTTCGGCTTGACATTATATTGTCAGGGCAACTAAGAAGGTAAGAACTTGTGTTGATGTACTGTCAAAGAGAAGTTATAGTAATAGAATGTTGTTTGAATGAATTTGTAAGAGTTGTGTGTGGTGTGGGGAGTTTAAAAAGAGAAGAGGATGATAACTAATTGAGAGACAAGTTATGGACATAGAGAGAAGGGAACCACATGAACAAGACTAAGAGAAAAAAAAACACTAAGGAACAAGTGTTGGAGGTAAAGAAGACAAGTGCATGGGAGAAAGTTGTGGGTTATTTTGCCTTTTAAATAGAAAGTTCGAAAATATTATTAAGAGAGGAATTGATAAAAGATATAATAAGGGGCTTAGGGGTGGGGGTGTGATGGGTTTGTTAATAAGAAACTAAGGACATGTGTGTCATGCTATGATAGATAAAGGAAGATAATCATGAAAAATTCTAAATATACTTTTGTGTGGCTTTTATTGTAGCAGTTATATCACAACAATGTTTTTAATGGTATGAAATCATTAGTGATGAAAGGGCAGACGAAAAATAACGGTGAGAGATTTTATAGATAAATGTAAGTTACAAACAATCGAGGTATATTTGAACCTTCAATTCTACATACTATTACTTGTAATTATGTATTATTCATTATTTAAATAGGTTTAAGTTATAGTCTAAAAATATTTTAAACCAATAATATAATTTAACTTTTGATAGCCTGTTCGTTACCATAATAATTAACTAACTAACTAATAGGTATCATAATGATTTACTTGTAAATATTAAAGAGGTTTAGAAGAGAGAAATTCTGAACCTCTTTATTCCTTAAAAGATTATAATAATATAAATACATATAGAGTATTAATTAACTATGATAACTACATAATCAAATTCCTACAAATCAGCTAAACCACAATATATACGATATTGCATGGCTATAATGATTTTCTAACAATAAGGTTGAGCTATCCTTTTAATTTTGAATTTAATTGGATAAGATTATCCTTAACAAACAAATATAACCTAATAGTATATAAAAAAATTATACCGTTATCTTATAGAACTTAGGTTCAATTTAGTACAAGTACATTTTTTAAAAATTAATATATATTATACACATTGACAAATAATTTAACATTATACAGCAGAGATCTCGGGTTCGAATCATAAAAATAATAAAAAACTTATTAGGAGCTCTATTTTTAAATAAATTCTGCAGTGCATGTTTGAATTTAGTCAAGCACGCTAATGAGGTCCTGAGCCGGATAGAGTGGGAATTTTTTTTTTAACGCTATTCACATTGTATTGTCCTTCTCCATGTGTCTCCCAAAAGAGTAGAGGTTAGGTTACAAAGTCAAGTGGCTAATAGGAAATTTTGCCCTTGTTTATCTGCCAACTTTGGGGCCTCTTTTGTCAGTAGCAAGCACGCAAGCCCATGTTATCTTATTGTCTACTTATCATTTTAATATACTCTTTCCTATCTAAAATAAATAATTTTTTGGAACTTTTTCTATAGTGTAAAATAAATTAATTTTTCAAATTAATTTTCCTTTTTAAAGGATTTTTCAAAATATATTTAGCTTTAAGAAGAGTTTGGAAAAAAAAATGAATGAGGTGGATGAGCTCTTTCAATTAATGTCATAATCTAGACTTTCTTAAAATGTATGATACATAAATATGTCTTTTAATTATTTGAATTAAGCTGACATCTATGCTCTCCAATTTTGGATGTGCACAAGTAGACACTTAAACTTATATAAAATTGAATAAGTAGACACTACATGTTCTATGGCATAATGCACGTAGGTCACCACGTAGGATACAAAATTGCCATGTTGGACATCACGTATGATGAATGTCTATTTGTTCAATTTAATACAAATTTAAGTGTCTAGTTGTGCACACACAAAATAGAAGGACATAAATACCAGCTAAGGTCAAATATATAACATGTTTATGCATTATGTCTTTACATAGTATGTTCAAAAGTTCTATGGTGATGATTTGAAAGATGTAAATCATACGAAAAAGGGTCAAAATTGTCCCTGAACTATGTGAAATAGACCACTTATATCCTCCGTTATATTTTAAATTAAAAATGCCCCACAATTATCTCAAGAGATCACAAATGCCCTCAAAGGTTAACACTCAAATTTTTAGTGATGTGGTAAGCCTCATGGGACTGATCTCTCCACCTAAACATTGCCAACGATTCACTACAAGAATCTGGACCTTTAACGACGACCAAATCGCCACAAAATCTTAAAATATCGCCACTAAATATTTTCACTGATTTTTAACATTAGATTATAAGAAAGACTTTGCATTTTTTCCTTCATAACAGGGACATTGATTTTAAAAATCACAAATCACGTCGATCAAGGAGGAGTGAAGACACTATATGTTATTTTTATGTCATATCTAAATGCACAAAATGTTTAATAATACGTTGTGTAGTTGGAGATTCGAGTTGAGAAGTAATTTTGAAGCATTTCGTAATAATACTGCATTTAAAAAAAAATAATAGTACATTTATATTGATTTTAGAAAAATAGATCATAATCGAAAATTAATTACCATGTTTTTTTGTTGAAAAAATAGGTTTTAGTGGTGACTCTAGTGGCCACTAAAAATCAGTGTTATTGTAACCTTCAGTCGCCGCTAAAATCAGTGAAATCTTTATTGATGAAATTTTGAGATTTTGTGAAGACTTTTGTTGTCGCTAAAAGGTCAAGTTTCTTATAGTGAATTCTAATTGACAAAGCTTAGGTGGAGGAATTAATCCCACGTGGCTTGTCATATAATTAAAAATTTGAATGATTAACTCTTAATAATATTTTGTTATCTCTTGAAATAACAATAGAGGTATTTTTAATTCCAAATATAACGAAGGATATAAACCATCTATTATACATAGTTCAGAGACAATTTTAATTTTTTTTCCGTAAATCATATCAATGAGGATGAGGTTGGAGTATAGTAAGTGAGGAGTCCACTAGCCACGTGCAGCTATGTATATAGTTTTAATTTTCTTCCATTAGTTCTTTGTACTTGCTAATTAGTAATGTCAACTGATGATTAATCTCAATACAATATTAAATCTTCTAAATGCGTGCAGATTGCAGTGGCTTCTTCTTTTACCAGCTAGTTTCAGCAAGAGAAATGACCTCCTATTTATAACCTTGAAATTAATCATATCTAACCTTGAAATTATTTTTCAGAAAATGTTTTTCAAATTTCTTAATATATGATTTGTTAAATTTTTTGAACTTTTCTTTCTAGGAAAATAATTTATTTTAAAATAAAAAAAATGTTTATCCAAAATAAAAATAGTGAAAACAAATTCCGCAATTGACATTTTACATTAATTATCTCCTCCCATCATTCAATAACATACACTCTAATTTTATCAATTGCCCTTACCTCTCTTTAATAATAAATAGACACTCTTTTTAAGAAGAAGGGTATGGTAATCTAATTGCTATTTGAACAAATCTTATATCAATCAATAATCACTTGTTTAAACTCTTCAAGTTTATAATTTTTATGCTATATAGTCAAATTGGTTACTCGTGATCACTTAATACTAACAATAAAATGAGACAAAATTAATTAATTTCATTTTGATATTATAAAATGATAATTATTTTGTGATAAATCTTTTTATGACCTGGACAATTAATATAAAACGAAAAGATTAATTCCAAATGTTTAATTTAAGGTGGACCTTGACAGCATTGAAACTTGTTGGATCGAAATATTTAAAGTATAAGATCCTATACATCACCATTTGTTCCATCAAAATATAATTATACGTCATGTTTCCATTTTTAGGCTCTTACCTTTGTTTTTTTGCATGAAAGCCACCATATCTTCTGGTCATCATGTCACGAGAGGTTTCGAAATAGAAGGGGAAACATAACGTATTTAGTCTATAATTAGACCAATGTCCAATAAACATACGATCAATAACTTGTTAGATGTTGACATTGCATATATATATGATGAACAAATTTGAATACAATTCTTTCTCACACACAAACATATCTAGACATTGAACAGAAAATATATATAAACAATTCGCTTGGCGTCACATTTGTTCTATTAATATGAAGTTTGGTAAACAATTGAAATGGTCCTACTCACCTACATAGATGAAAAATCATCATTCTTGGACAAACTTTAATTAGTATTTAGTTACCTGAAGAATAGAATGAATCCCACATCGATAAAGGAAGAGAACTTCATGATCTTTATAAGGTTTGGATAATATTCTTCTCCAATTGAACTAGCTTTTGGGATATGAATTAGACTCAAGACCTATTTTGAGATGATATCAGAACCAGATTTGATCCAATGTGCCCCCCTTCCCCCCAGAATTCCAAACAGGGGGGTTGATGAATGGGATAAATCCCATATTGGTGAAGGACGTACGAGAACTCGGAGCTCCTTATTAGGCTTCCAAACAGGGGGGTTGATGAATGGGATAAATCCCATATCGGTGAAGGACGTACGAGAACTCGAAGCTCTTTATTAGGCTTGACAATCTTTCTTCTTTTGAGCTAACTTTTGGGGTGATTTAGGCTTATGACCTATTTTGACAATACCTTATAAGCATCTCATATTTTAGCCAAGTTCAACCCAATTAGGTTTGATGTGTACTTCCTATAGGTATAACAATCAATCATAACGAAACACACATAAATACTTTCATTTCTAAAATGAATTTTCTTTAAATCAAATAGGTGAGAAGAGAATTAACTTATTTACGTGACCATGTTTACCATTACCATACTCATAATTTTCTTTATTTTAAAAAATAGGTGATGAGAAGAACTTCTATGTCATATTGGGTCTTACCTATGGTTTATGCTAGCCTACGTTAGTTGCTACAACTATCGTGAATCGAATTATTTAATTTATATCTCAACCACCCAGTTAGGCTTGTTCAGTTGAAAATAGAGGACGCAATATTAATCCTCTTTTATTAAAAAACACGAGAATAGACATCAAGGCTTCAATTTCATCTCGGCCTATTTAGCTTTTTGAAGAAAGGCTATACAAGCCTAGTGGTTATGCCCAAACGGTGACTTAACTATAAGCCAACTAAAGCAATGATTTAGGACTTCAATTTTTCCGGGCCTCATTTTTTTAAAAAAGACTATTAAAATTCGATCAGAAATTGAGGATCATAACCAATGGACTACGTCGGTTTATTGAACAAAATCTGGTGAAAATCGACACACTTTTGATTATCACTTTTAGAAAATCGACGGACAGTATCAGCTGAAATCGGCCCTGTACGTCGGTTTACGTATTTCACTCTCGGCCAATTTTTAATCATCATCCAACAACAACAACAACATACCAAGTGAAATTCCACGAGTGGGGTCTGGGGAGGGTAGATGTACGCAGACCTTACCATTACCTCATGGAGATAGAGATGATGTTTTCGAAAGACCCTCAGCTCAAAAGTACCTGTTCCAGAAAAGAAAGAACAACAATATATATACCATATCAGCTAAAATAAGAAGTGCTGCAAATTCTACAAGACAAGTACAAAACCAATATAAAAAAAAAGACAGTCAGAGGGCACTAACAACATAACTAAGCAAGCCCACCTAGACCTAAGACCAACCCTAAACCGTCACAGGGCTATACAACATTTTATCCCTGCTAGCCTTCTACCCTTACTAGTCTTCTACCCTAATACGCGACCTCCACTCCTTTCTATTTAAGGTCATGTCCTCAGTGATATGAAGTTGCGCCATATCCTGTCAATCACCTCTTCCAAATATATCAAGACTTAAAACGTCTATATTGGTGGCCGAGTATGAAGAAGGACATAGCCAAATTTGTAGCTAAGTGTCAGAATTGCCAACGGGTGAAATATGAGCACCAAAAACTTGCAGGTTTACTTCAAAGTATGACCATTCCCGAATGAAAGTGGGAAAAGATAACCATGGACTTCGTGGTGGGACTTCTCAAGACTTTGGGAAAGTATGATTCCATTTGGGTGGCATTTGACAGGTTGACAAAGTGAGCACACTTCATTTCAGTGAGAGTGGACTATAATGCTCAACAATTGGCATGGATATATATAAAGGAGATAGTAAGGTTGCACGGGGTGCCCCTTTCTATCATCTGAGACCGTGGTATACAGTTCACCTCTAAATTTTGGTTAAAGTTGAATGAAGAGTTGGGCACTCAACTCACTTTTAGTATGGTCTTTTATCCACAGACAGATGGACAATCAGAGAGGAATATCCAGGTGTTAGAAGATATGTTGAGAGCATGTATGATCGGCTTTGGGAAACATTGGGACAAGTGTTTGCCCTTGTATGACTTCTCCTATAACAATAGTTACCGCTCCAACATTGATATAGCACCATTTGAATATCTTTATGGGTGGGGATGCCGGTCTCCCATAGGATTGTTTGAAGCTGGAGAAGTGGAACCCTTGGGGGTGGAATTAGTGAAGGATGCTCGGGATAAGGTAAGGAGAATCCAATCTAAGTTTCTAGCAGCTCAGAGTCGTCAAAAAGAGTATGCTGACCGTAAAGTGAGGGGTACGATATTCCAAGCTGGCAAGCAAGTGCTTTTAAAAGTGTCACTTATTAAGGGGGTAATGAGGTTTGGTTAAAAGGGCAAGCTCAGTCCTCACTATATTAGCCCTTTTGAGATTCTTGACTGTGTTGGGCTAGTGGCTTAAAGATTGGCCTTGCCACCTAACTTGTCTGGGGTAGATCCGGTGTTCCATGTTTTCATGTTAAAGAACTACCATGGAGATGGGGAGTACATTATTAAATGGGACTCAGTATTGCTAGACAAGGATCTTCAGTACGAGGAAGATCTAGTTACAATCTTATATCATAATGTTTCAGAAGACAAGGACCAAGGAAATTAAGGCTGTGAAATTCCAATAAAATCATCTTTCAGTAGAGAAAGCTACTTGGGAGACTGAATGGACATGCGAGATAAGTGTCCCTAGCTGTCAATTGAATCAGGTACTACTCTATTTCTACTTTAGCCTTGTTTTTCCTAGTTGATCACTCGGGGATGAGTGATGGGTAAATTGGTTTCTATTGTAATGACCTATCCCCATCGTTACGAATTAGCCAATATGGAAGGGATTCGAGCCAGAAAACTTTAGGTAGTAACTTAAAAATATTTGAGCCTAGGTCAGACTTGAATGAATTTTGAGTCAGGTGAGGTCTAAAGTGACTTTATGATAGTAGAGAGATTGAATAGACAATATGATTAAGTTAACAAATAGCCAAGACATTATGGAGCCTTTAAGACTTTACAAAATCACATTTGAGTGAGTACAACTATCAAAATTGGATTTGGCATGAAGGGTATGATTTACGATGCCATGGGTTGAGGGTGTGTTATGAAATGGAGGTTTGGAGCTCAAGTTTTGAGCTCTCTATTTCCATATAACCCACTAGAGTGGGAATATTCTAGCTAGAGCAGGATTGTCCCCTTGTGGCGGGACAAATGGGAGTTAAAGTCAGAAAAAAGTCCAAAATGATTTTTAGTCATCCCACTTCGTTCTTAAGAGGCCAAAAGCGAACTAGGGAGAATTCTTGATGATTTCCATAGTATTTTATGCCCAAAAGTACGTAAATGACCTTCTTAATTTGTATTTTCATTCCTAGAACCTAGAAACTTTGGTTGGTAATCATTGGGGAGAGTTTTAGATTGAAATTAATTGTGGAAAATAGCCCTAGAAAGGGGGTTATGATCATGGTTTTGTCCTAGGAGGGGAATTATATTATAATTCATGTACATTAGGGCCCTTGTATTGATCCTCTGTATGTTATTACTATTTTTAGACCAAGAATTAACAAGCTGAACGAACTCAGAAAGGGAAAGCTCTTACACTTTAGAGTTGTTGAAGCTCAAATTCGAGGTAGGTGATGATTTTATTTCCCATATGTGAATCATGTACTTTCTAAATTACTTCATTGTATGCATATGTATATATGAATAGAGAAGCATGCTACGAATTATGTGAAATGATCACTTACTGTCCTGACTTAGGATGAATTTGTTCTGGGTGATAAGATATTTGATTATTGCTTGTAATTGTGGTTGATTTGTATGTTTGGATCAGTGTCACATTCTGACACATATTTGTATCGGGTTTCATGTTCCAATACACATTTGGATTGGATGTCACTTTCTGACATAAACCTTGAATTGGGTGTCACATTCCGACACATAAATAAGTGTTTGCAAGTCCCATAAGAGGACTTTTATGTGAAATTGTAGGACATTGAGACTAATGGACAGTTATCTTGTTGAGTACTGATATGGAGATGTAAATGGTTAAGTTATTATATATATATATATATATATATATATATATATATATATGTTCTTAACGTGTGGTGTTTACTTTTCCATTACTCGCTTACTTGCTAATCGTGTGATCCTATCATTACACTGTTGATTTTGTGTACTGATATTGCACTTGCTCTATTTTTATTGAGTACAGGGCATATGCAGCCGGTTACAGAAAGACCTCGCCTAGAAGATCACTAGCTATCGAGAGTTCAAGGGTGAGCTACTTCTTATGGGCTACCATGAGCTCTTCCTATCTTGAGTCTTTCTTTTAGGACTTAGACTTTCAGACAATATTTTTTATGTTCCTTTGAGATTGCACCCTCCTTAAAATTGTTGCTAGAATATTTGGGTATGATCACTTTCAGTTTCTAGGTATTTTTCGCATGTTTTGGGTTATGGACTAGACTTTCCTGAGTTTATGGAAACTCAACCTTATTTCTCTCAAAATTAAGTTGCTTCTGCATCTTTACATTTATTATATCTCGTGAATGTTGACAGTTGGGCTGCATTAACGATTCTCCTATCGAAGGGTTAGTGTGGGTGTCAGTCACGTCAGATTGGGGTTGTGACAGACACAATAAGCATATATTCATACTATCATTTTTGGCTATAAATAAAGGGGTTCAGTTGACTCAATTTTTTATTCTTTCATCTTGGTTTATTATTATTATTTTTATTTTTTTGATACTTTTTTCTTCTCTTTTTTTGGTGTGTGTTTTCTCTCTATGAGACTACTTTAATTTAATTTTCTATAAAAAATGTATTTTTATTTGGGCTAAAATATTTTGTTCAAATTATTGATCTTTTAGAGATTGTTTGGATGGTGGTTTTCCGTGGTATAGTATGGTATAGTTAGTAAGAGAACCACTTTTGTTTTGATTGTTTCTTTAATTACAAAGTATGGTATGGTTTGATTTCATGGTTTGGTAACTATGAAGACTCTCACTTTTTAAAACCACTAATTTGGTGGTATCCCATTGGTTCCTTATTTTTTTCAATAATAACCTTACTTAATTTTAAAAAATTCTAATTTATTTTTATTCTTTATCAAACATTACCCTAATATATCTACTACTTTCATCATCGTAATACTCATTCTTATCCGCAATTTTTTTTGAAGCTTCTAAGGATTTCAAATTGAAATTCTCCCTTCAATTGTGCTCGTTATCTCTTTAATTGAAGCTTCTAGGGATTTCAAATTGAAAATTTCTCTTCAATTATTATTAATATTTATAATAATTAAGGGTATTTTATAAATTTATCAGTTACGAGACAATGCCATACAGTCAAACCAATCAACAAAATTATTCTTAAACAATAACAAACCATACAGTCTATCAAAATATAGTATTGTAATGTAGAGTACAGTACCATACCATACCATATTATACATTATGAAACCATGGAAAACCACCATCCAAATAGAGTGTTAAAGTATTTATATGTTCATGACCCCGACCTGCCGTGACTGGCACCCATACTAACCCTCCGGTAGGAGAACCATTTTCAACAACCCAACAAAAATATTTGCGAAGTATACCAAAGCTTTAAGATGCAAAACAGGTGTAAATCAAGAATAAATGCTGAGTTTCCATAAACTCAGAAACCATCTAATTATAAACCCAAAATATGAAGAAGTAAACACATCCCAAGAACTAAAAGTCATTGCACCAAAATTGTAAAAGTAAACCAGTCTAGAAAGGGAAATAAATCCCAAAAGACATCATTAATGAAAATAATAGTCGTTTCAACATCTGAGTCTCAGACGAAGGACTAAGATGAATAAGAAAGTCCATGGCAACATGATAGAATAACTCACCCTTGGACTTGAACAAGATTTACTACTCCTCTAGGCGAGGTCTCTCTATAGCCGACTGAATATGCCATATACTCAACAAAAGGCAGAGCAAGTGTAGTATCAGTACACAAAAATAACAGCGTACTAGTAAGATCACACGGTTAGACAATAAGTGGATCATAGACAAGTAAACTCAACATGAAAAGCACACATATACATAATAAGTTAACCAATCTCATCTCCAACAATATTCAACAAGATCACAGTTCTATAACTTCAACATGCTATAACTTCACACAGGGTCCTCTCATGGGAGCTACAAACACTCAACTTTGTGTTGGAACGTGACACCCGATTTAAGATCTGTGTTAGAATGTGACATCCGATCCAAATGTATGTCAGAGCGTGAAATCCAATTCAAATATGTGTTGGAACGTAATACCCAATCCCAGTCATGCAACAACCACAATCACATTCAATATTTAATATTTTATCACCAAGAACAGTTTCATCACACAACAGGCTGGCAAGTGATCATTTCACATATAACCTAGCATGTTTTCCTACTCATATACATATATGCATAACATGAAGTAATTTAACCAGTATATGAAAAACATATGGGAAACAAAACCATCACCTACCTCGAATTCGAGCTTCAACAACCTTAAAGTGCAAGAGTCTTCCCTTTTTGGGTTCTTTCTGCTAGTTCTTGGTCTAGAACGAGTCACATATATACAAGGATCAATAAAATAGCCTAATTCACAAGAATTATAACTAAATTCTTACCCAAGGACAAAACCCTAATCCTAACCCCACCCTAGGGCTATTTCCCACCATTAGTGTTCTGTTCAAACCCTCCTCCAATGATTACCAACCATAGTTTCTAGGTTCTAGCATTCAAAGAATGAATTTAGGGAGTAATATTATTACCTTAAGCATGGAAATTTGTGGTAAATTGATAAAAATTGCCCTAAGTACTCTCATGTCGTTCTAGAAACTATTTTTGCCAAAAAAGACCATTTCTTAGGTTTTTCTCGACTTAAGTCGCGGTTGTCCTGCTCTGATGAGACACATCCTGCTTTGGCGAGCGAAATCCCACTTTAGAGGGATATACAAAAATAGTGAGCTCGGAGTTTGAGCTCCAAGTTTCCATTTCATAACTCACCCCCTTTCAATGACGTATTAAAACATATAGTTTACACCTAGTCAAATTTCTAGAGTTTTACTCGTCCAAATGTGATTCTGCGAAGCCGTAAATGCTCCATATCGTCCTATCTATTATCTAACCCAATAAAATTAAAAATTCGACCCCCATTCACCAGGACATCCTATACCTTACTTGACTCAAAATTTGTTCGAGTTTGGCCTACGCTAATTTTTTTTGAAGTTACTACTCGAAGTTTTATGTCTCAAAATCCTTCCCCATTAGCGTATTTATAACGACGAAGATAGGCTATTATAATACATCAATGTACCCATCACTTTTCCCCGAGTGACTAACTAGGGGAAACAGGGCTAAAGTAGAGATAGAGTAGTTTCTATTTCGTCGAACAGTTGAGGATACTTGCCTCGCATGTCTTTTTAAGTATCCCAAGTAGATTTCTCCACCGAGCGATGTTTCTATTGCACCTTGACCATATTGATCTCTTTAGTCCTCAACTTCTAGAAATCACGATCAGGGATTGCAACTGGCTCTTTCTTATACTAAAGCTACTTGTCTAATAATACCCAGTCTATTTAATGATGTTGTCCCCATCCCCATAGTACTTCTTGAACATTGATACATGGAACACTGGGTGTACCCTAAATAAGCTAGGTGGTAAGGCCAATATGTACGTCACTGGCTCTACACGATCAAGAGTCTCAAAAGGGTGAATACAGTGAGGACTGAGTTTGCCCTTCTTGCCAAATTTCATCACCCCTTTAATGGGTGACACCTTTGGAAGTACTTTCTCACCAACTTTGAATTTCATATCCCTTACCTTATGGTCATTGTGCTCTTTTTGACGACTTTGAGCCGTTAGAAGCTTAGCTTGGATGCTCCTTACCTTATCTTGAGCGTTCCTTACTAAGTCTACCCTAGTGGTTGTACTTCTCCTGCTTCAAACCACTCTATGGTAGACCTACATTCCCTCTCATAAAGGGCTTCAAATGATGTCATCTCGATACTAGAGTGGTGGCTATTTTTGTAGGAGACCTCACATAAGGGCAAAAACGTGTCCCAATTCCCCCCAAAGTCGATCACACGTGCCTTCAACATGTATTCCAACACTTTTATAGTCCTTTATAATTACCCATCTATTTGTGGATGGAAGGTGGTGCTGAAAGTGAGTTGAATGCCCCACTCTTCATGCAACGTTTCCCAAAATTTGGAATTAAACTGTGTACCATGGTCTGAAATGATAGAAAGGGGCACCCTATGCAGCCTTACTATCTATTTCACATCCCAGTTATTGTACATTGTAGTCCACTCAAGCTGGGATAAAGTGTGCTGACTTTCTTAACCTGTCAACCACCACCCAAATGGAGTTATACTTCCCCAAAGTCTTGGGAAGTCCCACCATGAAGTCCATGGCTATTCTCTCCCACTTTTATTTAGGAATGGGCATTCTTTGAAGCTAATCTGCAGGTCTTTGGTGCTCATACTTCACCTTTTGTCTATTCTGACACTTGACTACATATTCAACTATGTCTTTCTTTATACCCAACTACCAATATAATCGTTTCAAGTCTTGATACATTTTAGTCACCCAGGGTGAATAGAGTATCGTGAACCATGAGATTCAAAAAGGATTTTCTGAATTAGTCCATCTACCTGAGGACACACAAATCTTTCCCTTAAAGTGGAGCACCCTACCTGCATCAAGTGTTGTGTCTTAAGCCTTGCCCATTTACACTTTTCCTCTAATTTCATTTAAGTCAACATTCTCCAACTGCTTGGTCTTGATCTCTTCTATAAAAGTGGGCCTTAGATCAACTTCGACCATTATCCCACCTTTCTCTGAGATGCCTAGCCTTATGAACCTGATCTCCAAAGCATGAATTTCTCTAGTCAGGGGCCGCGTAAGGGCTCCTAAACAGGCTATACATGCTAACCTATTTCCGGCTCAATGCGCCTTCTACCACATTAGCCTTACTTAGATGATATTGGATAGTAACATTATAATATTTGAACAACTCCATCCACCTGCACTTTTTCAAATTCAAATCCTTCTGGGTGAACACATGTTGTAAGCTGCGGTGATTAGTAAACACCTCACACTTGACACTATGTAGATATTGCCTTCAGATTTTTATGGCAAACACTATTGCTGTCAACTCCAAGTCATGAGTCAGGTTATTTCTCTCATTTAGCTTCAACTGTTGTGAGACATATGCTACAACGTTCTTATCCTATATCAACACAACACCCAAACTGGAATGTAAAACATCACAATAACTACTGAAGTCTTTACCTTAAACCGGCTGGGTCAAAATTAGTGTTGTGTCTAGAAAAGTCTTGAGCTTTTGAAAGCATTTTTCACTCTTTTCAGTCCACTCGAATGACACTTCCCTTTTAGTCAACCTGGTCAAGTGAGTAGTAATAGAAGCAATTTTTTTCACAAGCCGGCAATAATAACTGGCCAGTCCCATAAAACTTCTAACCTCGATCACGGAACTAGGCTGAACCCAGTTCTTAATGCCTAAATCTTTTGTGGGTCTACCATTACCCCTTCCTTTGAAACAACATGTCCTAAAAAGGCCACTGAAGGTAGCCAGAATTCACACTTAGACAATTTTGCATATAACTTTTGTCTTCCTGAAACACCTAAGACAATTCAGAGATAGTCTGCATGTTCCTGTTCAGTGTTGGAATATACCAATATATCATCTATAAACACTATCATGAATGAAACTCATGAAGGTTGCAGGTGTATTGGTCAACCCAAAAGATATCACCAGAAATTCATAGTGCCCGTACTTGATTCTAAAAGTTGTTTTGGGTACATCCTCAAGCCTAATTTTCAACTGATGATACCCAGACCTGAGATCAATTTTTAAGAAGACTGAAGCACTTTGCAACTGGTCAAAAAAGTCATCAATATGAGGCAAAGGATATTTATTTCTGATGGTAAGCTTATTCAGTTGTCGGTAGTCAAGGCACATTCTCATACTACTATTTGTTTTCTTCACAAATAATATCGGAGCATACCAAGGGAAAGCACTAGGACAAATGAACCCCTTATCAAGAAGCTGTTGGATCTTAGACTTAAGCTATCTCAACTATGGTGGAGCCATACGATAGGGAGGAATGGAAATTAGATGAGTACCCATCTTTAAGTCAATGCAGAAATCTATATCTCGGTTAGGAGGCATACCAAACAAGTCTGAAGGAAATACTTCTACAAATTCACACACTACTGGAATAGACTCAATAGAAGGAGACTCTACATCCACATTCCAGATATGGGCCAAATAGGACAAATAACCCTGTGCCACTATTTTTCTAGCCTGGAGAAAATATATGACCTCAGCTAGCTTAGGCTTATACACCTCTTCCCACTCTAACCTTTCCCTTCTCGGGATCTCTAGTGCCATAGTTTTTACATTGCAATTAAGTGCAGTAAAGTAGGGGGATAACCATATTATGCCTAAGATCACATCAAAATCTGTCATGTCTAAATCACTAAGTCAACCCAAGTTTGGTATCCCATTAACACAACAAAACAAAAATGATACACATGGGTGACTATGACTGACTTTCCAACTGGGGTAAAAACATGAACAGCGGTATCTAGTATATCATACAGGGCATCAAAACCCAAGACATATTTCACAAACACATAAGAATAAGTAGAACCCAGATCAAATAAAATAGTAGCTATCAGGTTACAGATAAGAATAGTACCTGTGATCACTGCGTCAGACGCTTCTGCCTTGGTCTGGCATGAAAAAGCATAAAAATGATCCCGATCATCCTGATGGGCTACCTCTCTGCCTGACTGGGCTGCTCCTTGACCCGCACTACCATTACCTTAGCCTCCACAGCCTCTAGGATTTCCTCCTTGCTTACCTTGTGGACATCCTCTACCATTGCTCCCCCCAACTGCTGGTACTACTACTCGGGCCTAATGGGTGCTGAAACTATCTTGTGAAGTGAGGAAACTCCTTTCATATATGTCTCGACTCTCCATAATTGAAATAATCATGATCAAAAGATGGGAGACTACCTGGGAATGTGATCTTTGGCCCTCATGGATCAAATGTTACTGTGGAGTACCTGAAAAACTGCCAGTAGAAGCGGGCAGCACTGACTGAATTGGCCGAGATGCAATCACCGGCCTGCCCGACCCTCTGTAATAGATCCTTGGAAATTACTTGTGCTCTTAGGCTTCTTAGCCAAAGTTTTGGCTTTCCCATCTCTTCTTACACCTTCAACCTTCTTCACAAAGTGCGTGACTTCGTTGAAGCTCCTACTTGACGAATTCATATGGACAGAAAGTACCTCCAACTCGGGGCTCAATCCCTTCACAAACAACCTGATCCTCTCTTCCTCTGTTGTGACTAACTGAGTAGCATACCTAGACAACACATGAAACTTGGCCTTATAAGCAACCACTGATAACCCTGCCTGCTCTAGAGCCATAAACGCATCCTTCTTGTCCCTCAAAGTACGGGGCATATACTTCTTTAGAAACAGGGCATGAAACTGAACCCGAGTAAGTAGGGGAAACACGGGTGAACGACACTCTACATAAGCCCTACACCACTTCTTGGCCTCACCCTGCAACTAAAATGTCATAAATTCCACTCCATGTTAGTGCACTATACCCAGCTTGTGCAACCTCTCACAATAATCAAAAATAAACTCATAAGCATCTTCATTTTTAGTACCATGGAAGACTAGAGGTTTGAGTTTTAAGAACTTGGTGAGCATATCAAGCTCAGTACTGGTCATTACTGGACCCATGAGTGGTTTGGAGAAGGCATCAGTGCCTACCACTCATCTGCTAGCTTAGCTGCAATAGAAATAGGATGAGCAACAAGAGTTGGTGCTACGAGCATGGTGGGAATGACTCTAATGCTGGCCAACCCACTCAAGAAAGCCATGATCTGCTGATACGAGTTCTAAAGGGGGAATACCAGTAGCCCAGTCTAGGTGCCCTCCTCTTGTTTAGTATGCTCTTCTTCCTCTCCAACTTCTACCTCTCCTTTTAACTCGTTCTGAGGAGCAGGAGGGCCCTCACCTATTGGAACCTCCTCAATCAAACCTCCACTCTAGCAGGAGCTGCTGTCTTTCTGCCCCTGCTTCGCCTATCTATCCTTCCTCTACTCGGCTTCTCCCTCGAACAACAGAATCTTTCTCTTGCTCCACTGGAGCTACGGGCCTTACACCATTATAGAGAGTATTAACCATCTGCAAAAAAGAGAGTGAAAAAGGTTAGATACCAATTTAGATTGCCAGATACCAATTGGAATCAAGTTATAGCACAAAGAAAAAAAGACAATGAAACTTTTCTTAAAATCTTGTAGCCTCTCGAAGAAAATTACAAACGTCTCTATACTATTCCGCAAGACTCTACTAGCCTCATTTTGGTACGATGAGATCAACGAACCTAGACTCTGATAACAACTTTGTTACGACCTCTAACCCGCCGTGACTGGCTGTCATGCCTTGGGAGGGTACCCTAGACGTAACCGGCACTCAGAAACTATTTCTGGCTCCCAAGCGAACCGCATAGCCTGATCACATATCCGTTCATTCATTCATTCAGCGGAAAGTTTAAAAGTAAAGAATAATTTAGCGGGCAACTCAAATCACCCATCCAACTCAAAGAATAAAGGCCATGGGCCGACAGATCAACTAAAATATTTGTCATTTCAAAATAGTTTGACAAGAATAACTCAAGGATAGGAATACTCAATCGACTCATCACTATCTAGTCTATGAATCCTCTATCACTACTATCTAATTGGTGCCAATGACATGTTTATGGCTACCTCAAATCAAAATGAAAAGGGCTAACTCGATGCAAGAATACACAGACGGTGTTCTCCGAATGTAGGGGAGGACTCACCAATACGCTGAGTGCGAATAGATCCACAATGATGCTCCTATTGATGATCTCTTAAACCTGTCTCTGCATCATGAAATGATACAGGTCCAAATGGACGTCAGTACGTGGAATGTACTGGTATGTAAAATGGCAGAATGAAACATATCTCAAGGAAGAATAACATCGGTCCACATATCTCAAATCAGAAAGATAAGAGTGACTCAAATAAAGCATCGTAAATCTAAAGTAAGGCTACAGTTTAGACAGAGACCAATCATATACCATACAATCCAATCCAATTATGTATAATACAGTTCAACCAAATCATTTACAATTCGATCCCTTTCAATCATGTACACTCCGATTATATACACTCAACTCAACAATCAACTCAATAATCAAATCCAATCTAGTCACATACCATTCTATTCAATCCAATCACAATTCATCTATTCCAATCCGACCATATACAATCTACTCAATATTCAACTCAAACAATCAGCTCAAAGGACTCAACTCAGTAAATATGCAAATTAAATTATGCAACGTTTTATAATTCAACTCAAAGGACTCAACTCGATAAATATGTAACAACTCACTCAAGTGTCCTAAGTCTAACAAGAAATAGTTTAGACAGGACCAACTCATAACCCACTCAACTCAACTCACTCGGAGCACTATCAAGACCTAAATGGGAGTTTCTCTTATCCGACAACCATCACTTATGAGCCAGTGATAGTACAACAATCAGACGTCGTTGCCACGTCTGTTAATACCTTGCTAGGGCATGAACGCCTCCCTAATCATGGATACCGTCGATTAGTCAAGTCCTATCATTTCAGGACAATAAAAATGGGAAACATCCGACTTTAACGATTCGATCCCACGGGAAGCATCTGACTTTAACGGTTCCATCCCTACTTACGTTGGCGGCATAGTTTTCTGGGGTTCGAGTATGGACTGTACTCTCCCCCGCCTCGATGCTCGATACTCCTCCCATGACTCCATGCTCATAAAACTCCTCCAATCATCTCAAACAAGCCCTCACTGCTAGTTTCATGTGGAACATTACCATCTCATCAACTCTTTTCTCATTTCAACTCAAATAAGTCATAATGGCGAGTCTCATTGGACTCTTTTCAAAACTCAACTCAAATCATCAAACTCTTCTCTTTAAAACTTATACAATCTCAACTCGATGAATGCAGAAAATATTATGTACATTAAAACATAATTTCAACTCCTCAACTCAAACTCAAAATAGATACTTTAATGTAAAAATACTCAACTCATTTAAAGGCTCCTCATACTCAACTCATACTTAAACTCCTTTCTAAATCAAAGATGAAACTAATAATTCCTTAGACTCAAAATAGCGTGTAAATGGTTTATGCAAAAATGTTCACAAATAATTTATTTAAAGCTCCTCCTCAAAAGATAATTTATTTTCAAAATATTCCTAAGACTCCAATCAACTCAAATTATGCACATCACATACCACAAAATCACATTAGACTCCAATCCACTTCATCACATAACATCCTCATCAATATACCTCTTCATCAATCATTCTACACATATTAAATAAGCACCATTCACTTCATCACTCACATCGTCATCAAAACATCATCATCACATCATCATCATATATTATCATTTACATCATCATCAAATATTATCATCATATCATTGTCAAGCATCATCATCACATCAATCATCAAACATCTACTCCAAAATCCTTATTTTAGTCCTATGTTCATTTTATAGAAGCAAAGGGACATTCTTAACTAACCAATTCATTCCTTTCATTTCAATACATACACACACACAACTATCCATCTCAACCTCAAGACATTTATGACAAGAAATCTCATCTTGGGTTCATGTGAATGAAACATGAATCCATACTCTCAATAAGACTCAACTCAAGAATATCGTCAACATCTATAAATCTATATACAAATGTACATTTGAAATCAATAATATAAAAGATAACTATTTCGTAACTCAAGTCATTAAAACATCAATCAACTAATAGTACTTAAAAACATTCTATAGTTTAGGAAAAACTTTCAAGAAAAACCTTCTTAGAGGGTTCAACTCTTTCACAACTCCTATCCAACACATCTATGGGCATATGGAAAAAACTCAATCCATATTTTAGGTTATCCTTACATACCTTAGTGAAGACTTGAAGAAAACCTTGTGGTTGGGTCTTCAATGGAGGACTCAAACCTTGAAACTCTTGGAACTCTTCTTGTTGGAGAAGAAGAAGAAGAAGAAGAGAGAGAGAGATAGGTTTCTAGGGCTTTTAGAGAGAGAGTGAGGGATTGAAAATGATCCCAAAATGTGTTAGGGCTGATACATATATAATTTGGGTAAGTTCCCAAATTACCCCTCCTCAAAAGTTCTGAAAATAGGCTAAAAATGCACCTAGCGCGATAGTGGCGCGTCGCGCCCTTGCAGCTCCAGGCTGATTACGCCTAAAACCTGCACACCTCGTAGTGGCGCGCCGCGCCAAGGACCAAACTACTGAGGCACATTCTTGGAGCGATAGTGGCGCGTCGTGCCTTTACGGCGCCAAGGCCAATATTTTTTGGGTTCTGGAAATTGGCTTGAAAAACCCTGCACACCCTTTAGTGGCGCACCGCGCCAGAGCCCAAACTACTGAGGCATGTTTCTGGCGCGATAGTGGCGCGTCGCGCCACTGCAGCGCCAAGCCCAGTTTTCCCAGCAATTGCAACCCAGGCCTGAAAATCTCTTCTGTGCTAGTTCGTAGCAAAATGGCCATAACTTTTGATTTCGAACTCCAAAAATTATATTCTTGGTGGCGTTGGAAAGAAGACTCACATAACTTTAATGTGGTAGGTCGTAGGACACCCAATTCTTTATATTCTAGGAGATATGATCGTTTGAAGTTGACCCTTATACTAACTCATCCGAAAACTTAATCGATTGGAGTTCTTTGGACTCGACTTGGTGTTAGAGATCCCTCATGACCCCTAAACACATCTAACACACTTCAAATACTTAGGAATTAATCCTAACTTATGTGTAAAATTACAAGTCCTCCGATCTAAGTCTACACTCACGTGAAGAAATACTCAAATCTTAGCGAAAAAGTTTGGGGGGTGTTACACTGGCTCTTATGGGAGGACCATTTTCAATAGCTCAACAACAATAATCGTGAATTATACCAAAGCTTTAAGATGCAAAATAGGTGTAAATCAAAAATAAATGCTTAGTTCCCATAAAATTAGAAACCATCTAATTATAAATCCAAAATATGCGGAAGTAAATACATCCTAGGTACTGAAAGTCATCATACCAAAACTCTAAAAATAAACTAGTCTAGAAAGGGAAATACAAGTACCAAAATAACAGTCGTTTGAACATTTGAGTCCTGAATGAAAGACTAAGACGAATGAAAAAGTCCACGAAAGCATGACATAATAGCTCACCCTTGGACTTGAACAAGATTTACTACTCCTCTAGGCGAGGTCTCTCTGCATCCGGCTGAATATGCCCTGTACTCAATAAAAAGCAAAGCAAGTGTAGTATCAGTACACAAAAACAATAGTGGACTGGTAGAATCAAGCGGTTAGCCAGTAAGCGAATCATAGACAAGTAAACTCAAAATGAAAAGCACACATATACAAAATAAGTTAACTAATCTCATCTCCAACAATATTCACCAAGATCAAAGTTCTATAACTTCAACATGCTATAACTTCACACAGGGTCCTCTCATGGGACCTACAAATACTCAACTTTATGTCGGAAAGTGACACTCAATCCATGGTCTGTGTCAGAATGTGATGCTCGATACAAAGATGTATCGGAGAATGACACTTGATCCAAATATTTGTCAGAACATGACACCCGATCCAGTCTTGCAACAACCACAATTACATTCAATATTCAACATTTTATCACCAAGAATAGGTTCATCACATAACAGTCCAGTAATTGATCATTTCACATATAATCTAGCATGTTTCCCTACTCATACACACATATGCATATAATGAAGTAATTTAACAAGTATATAAAATACATACAGGAAACAAAACCATCACCTACCTCGAATTCGAACTTCAATAACCTTAAAGTAAATGAGCTTTACCTTTTCGGGTTCTTTCTGCTAGTTCTTGGTTTTAAAAAAGTCACATATATACAAGGATCAATAAAATAGCCTAATTCAAAAGAATTATAACTAAATTCTTACCCAAGGACAAAACCCATGATCCTAACCTACCCTAGGACTATTTACCACCATTAGTTTTTAGTTCAAATTCTCCCCCAATGATTACCGACCATAGCTTCTAGGTTCTACGAATCAAAGGATGAATTTAGGGTGTAAAATTCTTACTTTAAGCGTGGAAATCAGTGGGAAATCGATAAAAATTGCCCTAGGTCGCCTCCTGTCATTCTAGAAACTATTTTTGCAGAACCAGACCATTTTTGGAGTTTTTTCCAACTTAAGTCGCAACTGTCCCGCTCTAGCGGGATATGCGAAAATAGTGAGCTCAGATTTTGAGATCCAAGATCCCATTTCACAACTCACCCCCTTCCAATGACGTATTAAAACATACAATTTATGCCTAGTCAAATTTCTAGAGTTTTACTCGCCTAAATGTGATTCTGCGAAGCCGTAAATGCTCCATATCGTCTTGTCTATTAGCTTACCCAATAAAATTAGAAATTCGACCCCCACCATTCACCAGGCCACCCTAGACCTCACCTGACTCAGAATTCGTCTGAGTCTGGCCTAAGCTGAATTTTTTCGAAGTTATTCCCGAAGTTTTCTGATTCGAAATCCTTCCTCATTGGCATATTCCTAACGACGGGGACAAGTTGTTACATTATACTATTTAACATGTCAAAAAAAGTAGTATATATATAGTGATAAATATAGATATTGTAGACCCAATAAATTAGGGTTGGGTTTTGTAGAAAGGAAGCCGATCTAGTGTTTATAAATACATTGTATTGCTAATGAAAAAGACAGAAAGTTTTCCAAATATTGCTGTCCTTTTTTTGTCTTTTCGATGCCTTCGTTTTTAGCCATTGACTTAATGAGATATAAAGTATCTATTCAATAAAATTTTAATTATGAAAATACTTCTTGTTATTAGGGCAAACCCTCGTGTATACAGTTTTGGATTATGCAATATGATTCATACGCAGCTTAAGCCACTCTGTTTTCCCTTTAGTATTTTAAATTCAAACTTCGAATAAAACTGAAAGTAACTTTTAAACTCATTCTTTTCCTTCCCATGTGAGACAATCCCACTTTACAGTAACAATTTAACAAACTTTAATTGGACTCAAGCAATATAGTGATGAGTCACTTTGGCATGCATATATTTACAAAATGACACTATACATGTCAGGATACACGAGGAGAATATGGAATCAAATAAGTTCATATCTGGCCAAGATTGCAAAACAAGAAAAAATAAAAAAAGAAGCCGGATTTATCTAATAATGATGTAAGAGTGTGAGTCAAGATTTGAAATTTATGGGTTCAAAATTCTAGTTTTTTAAAGTTATCGATTTATCTATTACTAATAATTTACCTATTCCATAAGGTTTTTTTATTCAATACAAATACAAAGTTTGGATTAAAATTGTTAAATTCAGCTTAATCCATAACTGAAATGCTAGTGTAGACATTAAAATATTGTGGGATTCTACAAGATGTGTTTGATTCCTCTTAGGATTCTTGGAGGCTACTTTATCCTATCCTAGTTTATGCATATATAAAATGTATAATATTCGCTTAAAGAGGTATCTCGAATACTCCGTAAATTCATGGAATATTTACAAAGATCAATGGAGATCCATATCATCCTAGTTTGAGAAATATGTCATTAACGGCCCTCGAATCACGGAGAAAACTCGAAAAAAAGAATATAATCAAGGGAGGAACAGAATTATACCCACACTATTTATCAAAAAACTATTCTTATTTCTTCGTATTTTGTTTGTGATTGCTTATTTTCTATCACTTTAAAATTTTGCCTGCGTTGTTTGTTAAAGATAAACCTAAAGGCTAAAGGGAATAAAATCTGGACTGAGATTAAGCTAATAACGTGAACTTCTAATAATCGGCTGTATTGAGTAAATAATTAAGTTTATCATTCAAATTTGTCAGAAATTTTATTGAGAATATCTTTCATAGCAGGGTTGAGTATCTTCATTGATGTGCTGTCCCTATTCACTACATGTGCCCTGAATTACCAAGTATTATAATGTGCACAACTTTGTCACATGCTAACATGCATTAAGCTAAAAAAGTACTTTAAATTTATCTATTTCTTAGATCATATGGTCCCTTCTTTTATCCCACAACAATGATATAATTTTTTTAAGTGCTATATATATATACATATTAGGGGTTTTACCAGAGAAATGCGACCTTATCCCAAATAAGATGAAAAACATATTTCATGTAAGAGTGCGTGAACACAGAATTGATAAAACTGCGGTGCAAATTAATTAAGATGCTATGCATAGGAACTAAATGATACACCACTATTCTAAATGCTCTAATTAATCCATCGTTACCACTAATTAGTGAAACTCAACATTTCTTGGCTACAAAGATAATCTCTTTTTACTTTGGAATTAATTTATATGCCTTGATAATGTAAATTAAGTCACTACTTTTACTTCGTTGATTATTAATCTATCTGTCTCAAATTATGTGGCACGAAGATTAAAAAAGAATATTTTATAAAATTTGTCATTTAAAATAAATTATATGTATCTGTATAGCTATAAGTCATGTTATAAGGGTAATGTAACGACCCACATGGTTGTTTTATAATTTTAGTCTCTTGTCCCATGTTTGACTCTCTCTATACTCTCATGCTCTGAGCCTACACCTTGGGCGTGCCCAACACTCAGAAACATTGCTGGCCCCAAGCGAATTCTTGAACTGTCTTACTACTGTGCGGAAGACTAAACAACTTATGCGGAAGCTCAGCATCATGATGATCTAAATAGAACAATCATCTTAACAACTTTATCTAACAGTCTGAAAACAAGTCTGAATAATAATAATATAAGTATTTGAAAATATCTCAAATAATAACTTGATTAAGTCGTCTAACTTGTCTATGAAGCCTCTACTAAACTGGAGATAGGTGTTAGGACAAGACCCATGGCTACTTGAATACTCTACTAAAATGTCTACTAAATACAGAATAAGATAAATAAACTGGAGCCCTTCGAAAGCAAGAAGGTCTCACCAAATGGTGATGGAAAAATATCCTAGTGAAGTGTCTGTTGCCGATCCAGAACACCTGAATCTGCATCATTTAAAGATCCAGTGCCAAATGACGTCAGTACATGGAGTGTACAGTATGTAAAATAGCTGAATGAAGCAATAGGCTAAACTGGATATTTTGAAATGAAAGAGTAAATCTGAAAGTAGTGTGAAAGATAGCAAACTAAAAAGTAAATCATGCATATGTACTTTAATAACCAAGCTTTACAACTAAAAAAGTATGAAATAGTAGCAAATACTGAAAATAATATAATTTACTTTTTTTGGGGAGTTTCTCTAACTGATAACCATCACTTTGAGCATAGTGATGATACAACATCTTGCTCATATTTCTAGACTCATCCTATACCTTTTCAGAGTATGGGACAAACTTAAATAATGGATCTAATATAATATCTAAGCCTTTACTAGGGCTGTCTAAGGATTCGCCAAAATTAACGACACGATCATATCCTACGCTGGCGGTGAAGTTACAGTATTTGGATTATCCGAATATTTACCCAACTCGGTGCTCAATATTATTCCCAAAATATTGTAATAATACTCAATAACTATATGATAGCCCATTTTAGAAAAAAAGGTTCCACTTTAGGGAAAAACTGATAATCTTTGTGTTGAGTTAATACTGAAAAATATTTCTTCATAATTGTATTGATCTTGCTTTAAAAGATTATGCATTTATGAAAACTGATTGTACTTTCTTGAATCTAAGATATGCCCTCTTTAAGGCTAACTACACTTTTCTTTCTGAAAATAATGCACATGAAGCAATTCATGCTTTCTTAAAACTCTTTATGAAATATTACTTTAAGACTCGTAATTTACTTTACTTGTGAAAATAATGCATAAGAGATCAATATGACAAGGTATTCAAGAATTCTTAACTAAAAGGATTCATGTGGTATATTAAGTATGAACAACAATGAAAGATTATTAATAATATAAAGTACCATAACAGGGATAGTTCAAAAAGCATGGATCATGGGGTAAAAATTCTAGTTTTCTAACTGAAATTATAGATGTAGGGTATGAGGAAGAACTTAATCCTTCACTATGATAGCCTTACATACCTGAGAGAACAAGAGTTCATGAAGAAAGCTTGATTGAGAAACTTGAAATCCTAGGTTTGATCTTTTTGATCCTTGATCTAAGCTTGGGGAGACAATATGAGAGTATTCTGAGGTAATAATATCATATGTCCCCAATTAGGTACTAAAATGTTAAGGTTTAAGCTTAGAAATAATGAGAAAAGACTAAAATAACCTCAATTAAAAGTCTTTCTGAACATTCCAAGAGGGAAATCTACGGACGGTAGATTTTGTTCATGGAATTCAGGCCTAAAATTTGGACTCAGAAGTTCATTCCACAAGCCCTAATTAACTGGAGTCCTCCAAAGCAAGAAGGTCTTATCAAATATTGATGAGAAAATATAATAGTAAAGTGTCTTTTGCGGATCTTGAACACCTAAATCTGCATCATTTAAAGATCCAATGTCAAATGACGCCAGTACATAGAGTGTACGATATGTAAAATAGTTGAATTAAACAATAGGCTAAACAAAATTTACTAAGCTGAAAGAGTAAATCTGAAAGTAGACTATAAGATAGTTAACTGAAAAGTAAAGCATGCATATGTACTTTAACAACCAAGCTTTACAACTGGAGAAGTATGCAATAGTAGCAAATGATGAAAATCATATAATTTACTTTTCTTGAGGAGTTCCTCTAATCGAGAATCATCACTTTGAAAATAGTAATGATACAACATCTCATTCATGTTGCCAAAGCTATCTGATACCTTTCCAGGGTATGCGATGAACTTAATTAATGGTCCAATCTCTGATCCCTTACCAGCGGCTGTCTACGAAGTCACCAGAATCAATGGCACAATCCTATCCTACGCTGACGACATGGTATGAAAATGGATTATCTGAACCCTTATCCAACTTGGTGCTTAATAATACTTTCAAAATAATGCAATAATCTGAATAAATGTATGATGTTCCATTTAGGAAAAGGGTCCCACTTTAGGAGAAAATTGATAATCTCTATGTTGAGTTAATACTAAAAAATAATTCTTCATAACTAAACTGAACATAAACTATGTATTTATGAAAACTTATTGTACTTTATTGAATCTAAGATATGCTCTCTTTAATGCTAACTATGCTTTTCTTTATGAAAATAATGCAACTGAAGCAATTCATTCTTTCTTGAAACTCTTTATGAAATATTTCTTTACTCATGAAAATAGTGCATAAGATATCAATATGACAAGGTTTTCAATAACTCTTAACTAAAAAGAACTCATGTGGTACATTAAGCATGAACAATAATGAAAGATCATCATTAATATAAAGTTCCATAAATTCAATAATAAAAATTCAAGAATCAATAATAAGAATTAGAGAGAATTCGATAAACATGAATTAGGGGGTAAAAACCTAGATTTGATCTTTCTAACTGAAACTGTAGATGTAGGGCATGAGGAATAACTTAATCCCTCACTATAATAGCCTTACATACATACCTAAAAGAATTTGAGTTCTTGATGGAAGCTTGATTGAGATATTTGAAACCCTAAGTTTGATCTTTTTGATCGTTGCTCTAAGGTTGGAAAAAAATATGAGAGTATTCTGAGGTAATATTACAATATAATTCCTAATTAGGTACTAAAATATTGAGGTTTCGGCTTAGGAATAATGGGAAAGATTCAAATAACCGTAATATAAAATCTATCAAAACATTTCAAGAGGAAAATCTATGGACTGTGATTTGATCTACAGCCCGTGAAATTAAGGCCTAATATCTGAGCCTCAGAAGTTCATTCCATGAGCCCTAATTATGGTCCGTGGTTTGATCTGTGGCCAATGAATTTCATCCGTGAAAATCAGACAAAAATAAGTTTCAGAACTTTAGTCTACAAGCCAAATTATGGCCCATAGTTGGATTTATGACCCGAAGTTGGGTCCGTGAAAATTAGGCAAAATTTAGTTTATGAAGTTTGATTTATGATCTTCATTTATGGTACGTACTTTAATTTACGGTCCATAAATGAGACTAGTAAAAATCAGGTTCAGAAAACTCTACTGGGAGTATCTATGGTAAACGGTCATAACGTTTTGCTCCGAACTTGGATTGATGCAAACTTGGTGACACTGGAAAGAAGATTCATTGAAATTTAATTTTTTAGGTCATGGAAACCTAATTCTTTATACTCTGAGAGATATGGTCATTTGAAGTTTACCCTTGCATGAACATTATGCAAAAGAATTAGCAGACAGAAAAGTATGAACTCGACTTAGTACTAGAGGTCCCTTATGATCCTAAATAATATCCAATACATTTTCTACACTTGGTAATGGAACTTAACACATATGTACAAGTAGTACATCACCCGATCCAAATTTATATGCTTACGAAGAATAGTTCAGATCCTTAGTATAGAATTTGTGAGGTTTTACCTATACCTTCTTTGTGCTATTTATAGCTTGAGGGGAAGAGTGACATCATTTCCAAAGTTGAGATAACATTGTGAATTGGAGATGTGTCTGCCGGTCCTCATGGGATAATCTTGTGAAGTATTTTCTCGAGTCATATTTTGTTTTAGCTCCCATTTTTCAGTAATCTGAGGTTTCACGATACTGAAAGTGATGTTTCCTTCAAGTGAGACTATCACATCACGTACTGCGACTAGGGTGCTATTTCTACTAGTATTATTATTGATCCCATTGATTTTGTTTCACTTACAATGCAACTCGCTCTCTCAATTTATTATGAAAGTACCTTTTCAGTTTTGGTTGAAATGGGGTATGAGTTCTTTCAATTTTCGAGGATTTTGGTTGATGATTCCTATGGGTGGTCAGTTTGTGCACATGTAATTAAGTAATTGTTTTTATCTTTTATCACTGTTAATTGAGTTTGATGCGCTTGCATTCAACCTATCACCTATATTAACATAGCAAAGACCAAATTGTTAATACCTACAAAAAAAAAGAATAGTAGAAATTTTTTCGAGCTTGTCAATACATTAAGTCTCTAACAACGATGCCAAAAATGAGGGGCTGCAAAAAGGATGAGTTCATGGCCTTTGAACAAGGTGGTATGTTGGTGGCTACTTATGAGGCCAAATTTTATGCGCTATCTAAGTATGTTACTCAGATGGTAACTATAGAGGAAGAAATGATCCAATTGTTTGTGAAGGGGCTGAACCCCAAATTACAGGCATTGTCAGTTTACATGACTTCATCAGGCAGGAGTTTCAATGAAGTCACTGATTTTGTGAAGAAGATAAAGGGTGTGAGGCGATATGGGCAGGCCAAAGATTTGACTAAGAAGCCCCAAAACACAGGTAATTTTCAGGTATCCTATTCTAAGGGGTCAGGCATGCCGATAATTGCAGCCCGATCGATTCAGTCAGCTCTGTCCTCTTCTATTGGCAATTTTTCAGGTACTCCACAATAGCATCTGACCCATAAGGGTTAAGAAACATCTTTTATAGATAGTAGGCCATCTTTTGAGTGCAACTATTTCAATTGTGGAGAGCCAAGGCATATATGGAGAGAGTGTCCTCACCCCCATGGGACAGTTTCAATACCTCAGCAGGCTAGAGCCGTAGTACCCATAGGCGACGGAGGCAATAGTAGAGGATGTTCAAAAAATAGGCAAGGAGGAAGCTAGAGAGGTCGTGGGGGGCGAGGTAATAGTAGTGCAGGTCGAGGAACAACGCAGCCAGGCAGGGAGGTGGCTAGTCAGGATGACAAGGCTCAGTTTTATGCTTTTTTAGGCAAGATCAAGGCTGAGGCGTCTGATGTAGTGATCACATGTACTATTCTTGTTTGTCATTGGATGACTATTATTTTATTTGATCCGGGGTCTACTTATTCATATGTGTTAGTGAGATATGCCTTGGGTTTTAATGCATTTTGTGATATACTTGATGCCTCCATCCATGTTTATACCCCTATTGGAGAGTTGGTCATAGTCCCTCATGTTTATTGTGCTTGTTCTGTGATGTTTATGTGATTTCAAACTTGGGTTGACTTAATGATTTTAGACATTACCGATTTTGACGTAATCTTAGGCATGACTTGGTTGTCCCTCTATTTATTGTACTTAATTATAATGCAAAAATTATGGCTCTAAAGATCCCAGGGAAGGAAAGGTTAGAGTGGGAAGGGGTGTATACGCCTAAGCCAGGTAAGGTCATATCTTTTCCCCAGGCTAGAAAAATGATATGTTAGGGTTGTTTGGCCTATTTGGCCCATATTCAAAATATTGATGTAGTGTCTTCCTCTACTGAGTCTATTTCGATAGTGTGCGAGTTTCCAGAAGTGTTCCCTAGAGACTTGCCTGGTATGCCTCCTGATAGAGACATAGAATTCTGTATTGATTTAGACCTGGGTACTTACTCAATTTCTATTCCTCCCTACCATATGGCTCCAGCAGATTTGAGAGAGATTAAGTCTCAAATCCAAGAACTCCTTGATAAGGGATTCATCCATCCAGTGCTTCTCCGTGGGGTGCTCCAGTGTTATTTGTTAAGAAAAATAATGGTAGCATTATAATGTGCATGTATTACCGGCAACTGAATAAGGTCACCTTCCGAAATAAGTATCTATTACCACGTATTGATGACCTTTTTGATCAGTTGCAAGGTGGATTAGGTTTTCAAAGATTGATCTCAAGTCTGGGTATCATTAATTGAAGATTAGACTTGAGGATGTGCTAAAAAAAGCTTTTAGAACCAAGTACGGGCACTATGAATTTTCAGTGATGTCATTTGGGCTAACCAATACACCTATAGCCTTCATGAGTTTGATGAATGGGGTTTTCAAATAATTCTTAGATTCATTTGTTATTGTGTTTGTAGATGATATCTTGGTGTATTCGAAGAGTGAACAGGAACATGCAAATTATCTCCGTATTATTTTAGGTGTTCTGGGAAAGCAAAAGTTGTATGTAAAACTCTCTAAGTGTGAATTTTGGGGTCCTTCAGTTGCCTTTTTGATCTATGTTGTTTCAAAAAAAGGGGTAATGGTAGACCCCCAAAAGATTGAAGTAGTTAAGAACTGGGCTCGGTCTAGTTTAATGACTGAGGTTAGGAGTTTTGTGGGACTACGTACCTATTATCGCCGTCTCGTGAGGAACTTTGCTTATATTGCTACACATTTAATCAGACTGACTCAAAGTTAGGTACCATTTGAGTGGACTAACAATGTGAAGAGATCTTTCAAAAGCTTATGACTCTTCTGACCACTACACCTATTTTGACCCTGCTGGTCGAAGGAAAAGACTTTATTGTTTATTGTGATGCTTCACATTCAGGTTTGGGTTTTGTATTAATACAGAATAAGAATATTGTAGCCTATTCTTCACAACATTTGAAGGTGCGTGAGAGAAACTGTCTGACCCATGACTTGGAGTTGGCAGCGGTAGTGTTTACCTGAAAATCTAGAGGCATTATCTTTATGGTGTCAAGTGTGACGTGTTTACTGATCACCACAACTTACAACATGTGTTCACCTAGAAAGACTTGAATTTGAGACTGCGGAGGTGGATGAAGGTGCTAAAAGACTATGATGTTATCATTCAATATCATCTAGGTAAGGCTAATGTGGTAACAGACTCATTAAGCCAAAAACCGGTTAGCATGGGCAGTCTAGGCTGTTTGGGAGCATGCAAGCGACCCATGTCTAGAGAGATTCAACCCTTGAAGGCCAGGTTCATGAGATTGGAATCTTAGAGAAGGGTAGGGTCATGGCCAGTGATGATCTAAGATCCACTTTTATAGAAGAAATTAAGGCCAAACAGTTTGAAGAAGTAAATTTGAACGAGATTAGAGAAAAAGTTTTGATAGGCAAGGCCTAAGATTCAGCACTTGATGCAGGTGGGGTTCTCAACTTTAGGGGAAGGATTTATCTTCCCCGGGTGGATGTCATAATTCAAAAAGTTTTGTTTGAATCTCATAGTTCGCGGTACTCTATTCACCCTAGAGTAACCAAGATGTACCAAGACTTGAAATGTCAATATTGGTGGTTGTGTATGAGGAAAGACATAGCCGAATATATAGCCAAGTGCCAGAATTTCCAATAGATGAAATATAAGAACCAAAGGCCTGTAGGTTTACTTTAAAGAATGCCTATTTCTGAATTAAAGTGGGAGAGAATAACCATGAATTTCATGGTGGGACTTCCCAAGAACTTGGAGAAGTATGATTCCATTTGGGTGGTGGTTGACAGTTTGACAAAGTTAGCACACTTCATTTTGAGATAGTAAGGTTGCACGGGGTGGCCCTTTCCATTCTTTCAAACAGTGGCATGCAGTTCACCTCTAAATTTTGGGGAAAGTTTCATAAAGAAATGGGCGCTCAACTCACTTTCAGCATGACCTTTCATCCACAGACAGATGGACAATCAGAGAGAACTATCCAGGTGCTGGAAGATATGTTGAGAGCATGTGTGATCGACTTTGGAGGACATTGGGATAAGTTTTTGCCCTTGTGTGAGTTCTCTTATAACAATAGTTACCATTTCAGCATTAAGATGTCACCCTTCGAAGCTTTTTGTGGGAGGGGATGCCAATCTCCCATAGGATGGTTTGAAGTTGGGAGGTGGAGCCACTAGGGGTAGACAGTGACGAATGCTCAGAATAAGGTAAGAAGCATCCAAGCTAATCTTCTAGCTGCTCAAAGTCATCAAAAAGAGTATGTTGACCATAAACTGAGAGATATGACATTCCAGGCAGGTGAGCAAGTTCTCCTAAAAGTGTCACCCATTAATAGGTAATGAGGTTAGGTAAAAAAGGCAAGCTCAGTCCTCGCTATATTGGCGTTTTTGAGATTCTTGACTATGTAGGGTCAGTGGAGTACAAATTGGTCTTTCCACCTAGCTTGTCTAGAGTACATCCGATGTTCTTTGTGTCGATGCTGAAAAAGTACTATGGAGATGGAATTACATTATTAAATGGGACTCAATTTTGCAAGACAGGGATCTTTAGTACGAGGAAGAGCTGGTTTCAATCCTTGATCGCGATGTCCTGAAGTTGAGGACTAAAGAGATCAACATGGTAAAGGTGTAATGAAAGAATCATTCAGTAGAGGAAGCTACTTGGAAAATCGAGAAGGACATGAAAAATAAGTATCCTCAGTTATTCGTCGAAGCAAGTTCTATTTTATCTCTGCTTTAGCCATGTTTTCCCTAGTTGGTCACTCGGGGATGAGTGATGGATAAATTGATATATGTTATAACAACTTGTCCCCATCGTTATGGATAAGTCAGTGAGAAAGGAATTTAGGCTAAAAAAACCTTTGGTTAGTAATTTCGAAAAATATTAGCCTAGGCAAGACTTGGATGAATTCTGAGTCAGGTGAAGTCTAAGGTGACTCGGTAGTGGGCGAGGGGTTGAATATACTATCAAATTGAGTTAGCTGATGGACAAGATGATAGAAGTTTTTACGCCTTTACAGAATCGCATTTGGGTGATTAAAACTCCTAAAATTCGATTTGGCGTGAAAGATATGATTTAAGATACCATGGGTTGAGGGTGTGTTGTGAAATGAGAGTTTGGAGCTCAAGTTCCGAGCTCTCTGTTTTTGTGCAACCCGCCAGAGTGGAATGGTCCTGCTGTGACGGGACAGTCGCGGATTAATACGGGGTAAAAATCCCAGAAAGCAGTTTTCTGCATATAAACTGTTCTTAGGACGTTAAGAGGCGACTCGGGGCACTTTTGATCACTTTTCCACGGATTCTCACGCCAAATGTAAGAATTATACTCCCTAAACTCATAATTCTATTTTTAGAACCCATAAATTATGGTGGGTGATCATTGTGGGAGGATTTTGGCCTGTGGGTAATGGTGGAAATTAGCCTTAGGTGGAGTATAGGATCATGGGTTGGTCTAGGAGGGGAATTCTAGTATAATTCGAGTAAATTAGACCATTATATTGATCCTTTATTTGTATTTACTATCTTCAGACCAAGAACAAGCGGAACGAATCCAGAAAGGGGAAGCTCCTGCACCTTAGAGTTGTTGAAGTTCAAATTTGAGGTAGGCGATGATTTTGTTTTCCGTATGTGACTCATGTACTTGCTAAATTATTTCATTGTATGCATATATGAATATGAATAGGGAAGCATGCTAGAAATTATATGAATGATCACTTACTTGCATGATTTTCTGCATGTTTTAAGTTCGTTGACTGAATTCTAGCTGAGTTTATGGGAACTCAACTCTATTATTTATATTTAAGCTATTGTTGTATATTTAAACTTGTTATATCTTGTCAGTGTTGTTATTTTGTGTTGTACAATTGGTTCTCACACCAAAGAATTAGTGTGGATGTCAGTCACAGCAAATTGAAATTGTGACATATAGTTACTTTTCAATCATCAAATCTAGTTTCAGTTCAACTCAACGTATTTTTAATTCTACATATTTAATATAAACATAAAATCTGAATTAAAGATATTGAATTTGATCAAACTGAAATGGTAGCTCCCTCCCCGTTTTGAGCCGCCTGTCCCGTGACAAATGGCACTCCAGCGAGGAATGTCCTCTAGAAACAGTAACAGACCCCCTCACAAATTTAATGTCACAAGCCAAAACTATCACTATCACTATAGCCATGGCCGTCTCTAAATTGATTTGGTCAGGTTTTTGACGTTAGTATTGATTGAACTGACATCCATCACGTGACTCTTTTCTTTCTTCATAACAACAGCATATGTGTTTTGCCCATTCCTACATATCGAATGTGTTTACACCCAATGGCTTCCCAAAGTCAAGTGATCAGGGCGGCTTAGCACGTTTATGGAGCAAATGATTTCTTCTAACTTTATGTGGCAGCTCAATAAGATTCTTAATTGGTGCTCTAAAGTCAATTTTAACAAAATCTTTATTATTTCTACTCAATATATTTTATGAAAAAATAATATATAAATGGAAGGAGTGCACAAATTTTATAATATTAAGAACTAATTATATTCTATTTTTTAAAAATTATAAAAATTTCTTAAATTTAGTGAAATTCGGATACATTCCAAAATGTCTTGATACATCATGTAAAGTGATGGTGTATTCGATCGATACATAGCATAAAGTGATGTATCCGACCGATAAAAATCGCGTAAAGTGATGTATCCGACGTCTCGATACATCACGTAAAATAACATATCCAATCAATACATCGCTTAAAGTGATATATCCGACTGATAAAAATCGTGTAAAGTGATGTATCCGACGTCTCGATACATCACGTAAAGTAAAATATTCAATCGATACATCGCTTAAAGTGATATATCCCGTCTGATACAACTCGTAAAGTGTTGTATAAAATGATGTATCCGAGAATATGAAAAAGTAGGGATTTTTATAATTGTTTTAAATAGTAGAAAATTTTAAAGAATATGGTAAAATAAGTTGTGTATTTAAGTAATTTTTCCTATATAAATCTATGTTAATCTTCTTTCTTCCTTAATTAGACATCTTGAATTTATGAATCACGATAATTTTTTCTTTTACTATAGAGTATTATTCACTTTAATCAATATGTATCTTAAAATTAAATTAATTAAAATAAATTAAAATAAATATCGAACATCAAATTAAACAAAATTGACCCCAAAAAGTTGGAGGCCTTGAATGTTCGGTTTAGTAGTTTGACCCTCTAGCTGGACTGAATTTGACAAACTGCCTCTTTTGTCTCACCATCATGGATAAGTGTCCCAAGACTCATGTGAACTTTTTTTGAATTAATCGATTTTAAAGTAACTGATAAATATGAAATATTACAAATTATTTTAAATAGTTCAAACTGAAGTTATAAGAATTAATTATGCGTTTGAATAAAGTATTGACAATATTAATCATGAGTAGCTATGAATTTGATAAAATAATTGAAATACCCCTTAAAACTATTTACAAAATATAAATGTTAAAGTATCTATACATTTAAAAAAGATGAATAATGAAAATGAAATAGGGAGGGAAATAAAGAGCTCTTTTGTGAATGGTATTTTGGAAGTTACTGAAAATAATAGTATAATTTGTTTAAAAAAAATAGGGGATTGGGGAAGTGGTAAGGAGCGGGGAATAAAACTCTTATCAATAAGGTGAAAGTTCATGTAACCAATCAGCTGAACTATTAAAAATTTTCAATAGTATAAATCTTGAAAAGTCATAATTAATTAAGTTGAGAGTGACCAATTTATCTAAAGCTAATTAAACTCTTAAACACTTAACCTAGAAAGACTTCGTGTTAATCATACGATAAATAAAAAAGAAATTTGTTAGGGAACCAGCATACATTCATATACAATTTTGGAGCAAAATGGAGTTTAATATTAAAATATTATTATAAAAAATACTAGTTTAATAATAAAAGGAGAAACAAGAACAAAAAGATTAATAAAGAGAGATAATTTCTTTTTCTTTTGAATCTGTGTTCGTATGTATCATTTTTATGCCAAGAGTGGCATATATAGAGAGAGAGGAATTGCAACATGATAAGAACAAGAAGCCCAAGAGGACAACTTGCCCACTTTTAAGTGGGCCCCACTTGGGAAAGCAACATCCACTTCCAACACTCCCTCTTAGATGTTCACGTGAAAAAAAACTTTACAAGAAACAATATACATAGTTATCATAAATATCCATAAATATTGTGTCTCGTTAAAACCTTACTAGGAAAAATACAGTGGATAAAAGCCTAGTGAAGGAAAAAGAGTACACATATTTGGTTATACGCCTTGTGTGCTGCCTCGTTAAAAACCTTATCAGGCAAATTCAGTGGGACAAAACCTTGGTTAAGGAAAAAAGAGTGCAACGCGTATTTTACTCCCTCTGATGAAGACATCATTTAATATCTCGAAGATGGCGCATTCCAATCTTGTATCTTAATTTCTCAAAGGTTGAAATTGGCAATGTCTTGGTGAACATATCTGCTAAATTATCATTTGAACGAATTTGTTGAACATCTATTTCACCTTTCTTTTGAAGATCATGGGTAAAGAAGAATTTTGGTGAAATATGTTTTGTTCTATCTCCTTTGATGTATCCTCCCTTTAATTGAGTTATACATGCAGCATTGTCTTCATACAATATTGTTGGAACGTCTTTTGTCAAAGAAAGGACACATGTTTCTTGAATATGTTGAGCTATTGATCTTTACCAAGCGCATTCTCGACTTGCTTCATGGATGACTATTATCTCTGCATGATTTGAGGAAGTGCCAACCATAGTTTGCTTTGTTGAACGCCATAATATAGCTGTACCACCACATGTAAATAAATAACCTGCTGCGATCGACCTTTATGGGGATCAGATAAATATCTCGCATCTGCGTAACCAATCAATTGTGATGTGGATTCATTTGAGTAAAACAATCTCATATTTGTGGTCCCTCGGAGGTATCTAAATATATGTTTAACTCCATTTCAGTGTCTTCGAGTTGGGGAAGAACTAAATCTTGCTAACAAGTTTACTGAAAAAGTTATATCTGGTCTAGAATTATTGACAAGATACATTAATGCACCAATTGCACTAAAGTGTGGTATTTCAGCACCAACAAGCTCTTCATCATTTTCATGAGATCGAAATGGATCTTTATTAATATCAAGAGATCTCACAATCATTGGGGTACTCAGTGGGTGTGTTTTATCCATATAAAATCTCCTTAAAATATTTTTTGTATATGTTGATTGGTGGACAAATATCTCATTTGCAAAATGTTCAATTTGTAGACAAGGACAAAATTTTATCTTTCCAAGGTCTTTCATTTCGAACTCCTTTTTCAGATATTTTACTCCTTTGAAAGTTCTTCTGGAGTTCCAATAATATTCAAATCATCAACATATAATGCTATTATGACAAATTCAGATCCAGACCTTTTCATAAAGACACAAAGGCAAATTGGATTATTTTTATATCCTTTTTTAGCAAATATTCGCTAAGACGATTGTACCACATTCACCCTGATTGTTTCAGCCCATATAAAGATTTTTGAAGTTTTATTGAACAAGTTTCCCGAGAATCTTTATATATTTCAGGTATTTTAAATCCTTCAGGAATTTTCATAAAGATATCGTTATCTAGAGAACAATATAAATAGGCTGTAACGACATCCATCAGATGCATGCCAAGTTTTTCATGAACTGCCAGCTTTATAAGATATCTGAAAGTGATTCATCCACCACAGGAGAATATGTTTTCATATGATCAATGTGGGGTCTTTGCAAAAATCTTTGTGCCACAAGTCGTGCTTTATATCTTACGACTTTATTTTTATTATTTTTTTTCGCACAAAAATTCATTTGTACCCCACTAGTTTTATACCTTCAGGTGTTCGGACTATCGGTCCGAAAACTTCATGTTTTTTCAAGCGAAGCTAATTAACTTGAATTGCATCTTTCCATTTTGGTCAATCATTCATCTGTCTACATTCATTGACAGATTTTGGTTCAATATCCTCATTTTGTTGCATTATTTCCATAGCAACATTATAAGCAAAACTATTATCGACAATTACATTATTTTGGTTCCATATTTTTTCTGATGAGACATAATTTATTGAAATTTCATTATCATTTTCAGGCGCCTTAACCTCTTCCAAGGTTTTATCAATTGTTATGTCTCCTCACTCTTCTTGAGCAGGTTCCATCATATCATGATCATCATGATTATTTGCTCCTTTTCTTTTTCGATAATTTTTATCTTTGGAACTGATCGATCTATCATGTTTTAAATGTGATTTAGACTCATTTGCATTATTTAATTGTCCGACTGAAACATCAACTCGAATTAGAGCATTAGCAGTTGGGATATGAGATTTAGTAACTCTTGATAGGTCAGTGAATGCATCTGGAAGTTGATTTGTAATAATTTGCAAATGAATTATTTTTTGAATTTTCAGTTCACATTTATTTGTATGAGGTTCTAAATGAGATAGTGATAATGCATTACAATCTATTTTCCTTTTCAGCTGCTTATTTTCTCCCCCTAATGTTGGGTAGTCTGATTCATCAAAATGACAATCAAAAAATCTTGCGGTGAATAAATCTCCAGTCACAAGTTCCAAATATTTTATGATAGAAGGAGATTTATACCCAACATATATCTCCAATCTTTTTTGGGGTCCCATTTTTGTGCGTTGTGGTGGAGAAATGGAACATATACTGCACACCCAAATATTCTAAGATGAGAAATGTTTGGCTCCTTACCAAAAGCCAATTGTAATGGGGAGACTTTGTGATAACTTATGGGTCTGATCCGCACAAGACTTGCTACATGCAAAATAGCATGACCCCATAATGAAATGAGAAGTTTTGTTCTCATAAGCATTAGTCTAGCAATTAGTTGGAGACGTTTAATTAATAATTCCGCCAGACCATTTTGAGTATGAACATGAGCAACCGGATGCTCAACTGTTATCCCGGTAGATAAACAATAATCATTAAATGCCTGAGATGTGAACTCATCAGCATTATCAAGTCGAATTGTCTTTATTGCATAATCTGAAAATTGTGCTCTTAACTTAATTATTTGAGCAAGTAATCTCTCAAATGTCATATTACGAGTTGATAATAAGCACACATGTGACCATCTTATAGATGCATCTATTAAAATCATATAATATTTGAATGGTCCACATGATGAGTGAATGGGCCCACATATATCACCCTGTATATGTTCCAGAAATATTGGGGATTCAATGCCTACTTTGATTACTGATTGTCTAGTAATCAATTTTTCTTGAGAACATGCAGCACAAGAGAATTCTTTGAATTGAAGAATCTTTTAATTCTTCAAAGAGTGTCAATATGAACTCTCAATTATTTTGCGCATCATATTAAAACCAGGATGGCCCAATCGATCATGCCAAATAATAAAATTATTTGAGTTAGTAAACTTTTTGTTTACTATGACATGTGTTTCAACCATGCTAATACTTGTGAAGTATAATCCGGATGAAAGAGCGGGTAATCTTTCAACTATAAACTTTTTGCCCTACATCATTGTAGTAAGTAAAGATATTCATTCTTTTCATCATTTGTAGTCTCAATATGATAATCATTTTGACGAATGTCTTTGAATCTTAATAAGTTTCTTTGAGACTTACTACAATATAATGCTTCATTAATTGTTAAATTTGTTCCCCCAACAAGTATAACTTTAGCTTTTCCGGATCCTTCAATTAATCTTGAACTACCAGATATTGTATTAATATTATCTTTTTTCATAATTAAATAAGAGAAATATTTCTTATCTCTTAAAATAGTGTGTGTTGTGGAACTATCAAGAATACACATATCATCATAATTGATTTTGAATCCAACTGATGTCTGAGGAATTTCCATATTCTTCATAAATAAAAAGAGATACATTATAAGAATGTGAAAAACTAACAGCATAAAAACTTTAAGAAATTGCACTGCCTTAAGAAATATTTTTACGAAGTACATTATAATATTAAACATAATAAGAAAACAGTAACTATTTTATAAGATTTATCCCAGCTAGATGATCAATTCTTCAATCAATACTCATAAAGTCTTCAGCTTTCAAATGAGTAATATTTGATAGATTTCCGAAATCATCATCTTTATAAGCAATATTTGCCTTAATACATGTTTATTTGAGGGGGTTGCTTCATCATCATCATTTCATAAATTCAAGTGTGCGTCCATATTATTATCTCTTCTTTTGAGAGAGGCTTGGTAAAGTTTCACAAAATGATCGGGCGTACAATATTAATGTGTCCAATGACCCTTCATACCACACCGGTGGTAAATATTGGATTTACCTCTAGAATGATTATTTTGAGGAACTTTATTGTTCTCATGTTTATTTCTATTATGATGACAATAATTGTTTCTTCTTCTACCACGTCCTCTCCCACGTCCACGACTACGGCTATAGCCGCGGCCGTGATAATTATTTTATCTTGATTCAAACTGATTATGCGTTGCTACAACATTCGCTTCAGAGAATGGAGCAGACCCAGTGGGACAGGCTTCATGATTTTTCATCAGCAAAGTATTATTTTGCTCAACCACAAGTAGGCATGTTATTAATTTAGAATACTTCTTAAATCCTTTTTTACGATATTGTTGTTGTAACAACACATTTGAAGCGTGAAAAGTGGAAATAATTTTCTCAAGTAAGTCATCATCAGTGATAGAATCTCCACATAATTTTAACATGGAACTTACCTTGTGGATAGCAGAATTATACTCTGTCACAGTTTTAAAATCTTAAAATCGAAGGTATATCTAGTCATATCGGACTTTTGGTAACACTGTAAGTTTCAGATGGTGTTACCGATCCTTCAAATTAGTCCATAATTCAAGAGGGTTTTTAACTGTTAAATATTTAGTTTTTAATCCTTTATGAATATGATGATGGAGAAAAATCATGGCCTTTGCTTTATCTTGGCTTGATGCATTATTATCTTTTTTAATAGTATCACCAAGACCTTTAGCGTCAAGATGAATTTCAGCATCAAGGATCCATGATAAATAATTTTTTTCAGAAATGTCAAGTGCCACAAATTCAAGTTTTGATAAATTTGACATGATAAAACTGAGATAGAAATAATAAAGACAACTAAAAATAAAATTTTTCAGTAGATATACCTGATATAGGAGTTAATATATCTGAAGAAAATTAGAAGTTCGTACTGATAACGTGTTATAAAAAATACTAGTTTAATAATAAAAGGAGAAACAAGAACAGAAAGATTAATAAAGGGAAAGAATTTCTTTTTCTTTTGAATCTGTGTTCGTATGTATCATTTTTATGCCAAGAGTGGCATGTATATAGAGAGAGGAATTGCAAAATGATAAGAACAAGAAGCCCAAGAGGGCAACTTGCCCACTTTTAAGTGGCCCCCACTTGGGAAAGAAACATCCACTTCCAACAAATATGAGTTAGTGGTGAAATATTTTTCGGAGTAATTTATATAACCAAGACATGTTTCATCACTTATTACTCTTCCTAAATATTATAACCACTATTACATCATTTATCTCACTTAATATCCCACAAATCCCTTCTTTACTAAATGAAAGAAAACTACACCTATATAAAAAAATGTTCTTCCGTGTGTTGTGCAGAGGAGAAGTAGTATGTTGCGAGTGGAAAAAGATAAAAAAAGTATTATATTTGTGTTTATATTTTGAGATTTATGTAGTGAAAAGAGAGTTGAGATAAAAAATATATTCTAAGTTTTCAACTTATTCATTATACAAGGAGAGTATTCTTATTTGAAGGAATGTGTTCTTTTGGTAATTTTTTGAACTTTTCAACTAATTCAATTTTTTTGAGTTATATGACGTTGTTGCGTTGTTATATTTTGAAAGACACAAATTAAGAATTATACAACTGGATCGTTGTAGATTATATCACAAGTTTTATAACTCTCCCCCTTTTATCTAGCGTTAGCAATTAGAACATCCTCAATAACAAGTGCCTCCACACAAACGAAAAATTAGTTATTTAATTAGTCCTTAAAATTTTGCAAACTATCAATTCATGCCTCATAAAAGCAAAATAATTACAAATAAATACCTCTTTACAATTCATATCCCCCAAGGCATGGGATTCGCGAGCAAGATATCGTCGCATTATCAATATACTGACATGGTATCATTAAGGCTGCTTCATTCCTTAATGATACCACTACAGTATATCTATATACTGTCATAGTATTATTGATGTCTACTTCAATCTTTCGGCTACATCTCTATGAAAACCATCATATATTAGCATGGTATCATTAAAGATCGTTTCATATAATCATTAAGGATCGTTTTATATAAATGTTAAATGATACCATCATAGTATATATAATATGATGGTATCATCAAGGTTTTCCTAAGTCATTTGATATTACTTGAATGATATAACCATAGTATATTCTTATATTATAATGATATTGAAAATTCTTAATGAGATATTTTAAAAACTTTTAATGAAAACATAATAATATATTTATACCTTATCGGTATCATATAGGATTAAACTCTTTTTTTAAGAAACAAAAAAAATAATTAAGAAAAAATTATTAAAATCACAATCTTATTTATTAAACTAATTAGTAAACATATTCTTTGTGATACTCCGTCGGTATGTTGATACCATATCGATATCATATAGAACTGATCTTAATCCTCTGTGATGCTCCATCTATATATGATACCCTATTGGTATCATGTAGGGTGGATATTGACGTGAGCATGACATGAACGCGCAAATTTAAAAATAATTAAATGGGGTATAGGAGTAATTATTTTGACCGAAGGGGTATTTAAATGAATTATTTAGAAAAGGAATATGGAGTGGTAAACAATTTATTTAAATTATCCATTTTGTGTAGTTTTTATTTGTGTATTTGCAATGCTGCAGAATTTCTTAATGCCATTACTAGTAGAACTAGTAAATATTTAAAGTTGCAGTAATGATGAGGAACAAACCTAGTGGTCTTATGGTGGAGAGTATATCACAAATTATAGTAAATTACAGTTAAAAACAAAATAATAGAATAAATAAATAAATGGTCAAACTGAGAGGCGGATATCTCACTCTTTTTAAAAAGATTCAATAAATCCGATTTCGATCCGATAAGATCTGCCCAAAAAGGGACCGATACTACTAAAATTGGAGCGATGGCCAGCCCACTAAGTAAATGGCTTTGGCCCAAGCTAGGCCGTATGGGGCCTTAGACCGGTAAGACAGGCCCGGTAAGGGCCCAGTACACAGTCCACCGGCTCGATAGGTAATGTTTTTTAAAAAAGATTTCTGGGAATGAGACTGTTGGGCTACTTTTTAGAAATATAGTCATTGGGCCAACGATTACTTTATTAAAAGTGCCCAAAATTCCTTTTTTTAAAAAAACATTAAAAGCGAAAATTACACAAATTAGACACACTAGGAAACATATTTGCCCAAATTAAACCCAATCCAGTATATTTACCCTTATTGGATCCCCAAAATATTTTACCACCCCCTTTCTCCAAATTGTAGCAAAATTGATTTTTTCCCATCTTGTTTGTGGTCCTTAAATTGTGCAACTAACTTCTTTTCTTATACGTTTTTTTTTGTGAATTTATATTGTTTCTTTTTTTATCTAATTTTCTTTTTGTTGTTCAGTACGATTTTCTCTTTATTTCCTAGTCCTTTTCTTTTCTTTTCTCTTTTTTTTCCTATTATTTCTATATTGTTTATTATTTTCTTTTTCTTTATTTTTTCCTCAAATTATAATATTTTTTATTTTTCACAACAATTTAATTTTATATTTTCGGTCATTCTATATTTTAATTCCTATTTCTTTTCTTTTCTCTTTTTTCTGATAATTTCTTTATTCATTTTTATTTTTCTTTCATTTTTCCCCTCAAATCATGAAATTCTTTATTTTTACCACAATTTAATTTCATATTTTCGGTCATTCTATATTTTATTTTATTTTTTAATTTTAGTTATGATTTATTTTTTCTCATTTCATTAAAAAAATTTTCTTTTTTTTAGTTGCTTCAATATGTAGTGATACCATCAAATTATCTATACATTGTCATAGTATCATTTTTATAATTTGTTTATTTTTATCCCTTTTTCTCCTTTTTAATAATTTATCTTATTTTTATTTTTTCTCTTTTTATCTTTTATTTTTTTAACCAAAAAATAAAAATTAGCTAACTACTTTTAGATTAATAAAAATAACAAAATATTAAAATAACTAATTTATTTACACAACTACTCAATCCTTAATGATATCATGTCAGTATATGATATGTTGTGATGATATCATCGAGAAATGAGTTTGTTGGACATGAATGATTGTAGGAAACCTTAATGTTACCATAGTAGTAAATGAATATGTTGCTATAGTATTATTAAGGAATGAGTAATTTTGTAAATAAATGAATGACGAAAACCTCAGTGCTACCACAACAGTTTATTTATATATTGTGATGGTATCATACATTATTTGAAGAGTGTTATAGATTATATGATTTTTAATATGTTGTGATGGTATCATTGAGAAAATTATGAGTTCCTCCTTTGAAGGAATGCTTATTAGTCAATGATATCATGCTATTATATATATATATATATATATATATATATATATATATATATATATATATATATATATAATGTGTTGGTATCATTGAGGAATAATTTAATTGTACATGAATAAAGAAATCTTAATGATATCATAGCAGTATATGTATATACTATTATGGTATCATTAGTGAATGAGTAGTATTGTGAATGAATGAAGGAAGAAAATCTTAGTGCTATCACAATAATATATTCAAACATTGTGATGGTACCATACATGATCCAAACACGTTATATGAAATAGTCCTTAATGATATCAAGTCAGTATATGATATGTTGTGATGATATCATTGAGAAAATTATGAGTTCCTCCCTTGAAGGACTGCTCATTAGTCAATGATACCATACTATTATATATATAATGTATTGATATCATCAATGAATAAGTTGGTTGTGCATGAATGAATGTAGGAATCCTTAATGATACCATAACAATATATGTATATACTGTTATGGTATCATTAATGAATGAGTAGTATTGTGAATGAATGAAAGAAGAAAACATAAGTGCTACCACAACAGATATTCACATACTATGATGATATCATACATGATATGAAGAATATTATTGATTATATAAAACAATCTTAAGGATTTTATGCCAGTATGTGATGATATCATAGATGTGTTACTGAAAGATTGAAGTACACATCAATGATAATATGACAGTATATACATATATTGCGGTGATATCTTACTATAATGATCCGAACCGTCGTTAATTAAGAGAAGGAGAAATTGCAAGAGAAATAAGTCAACTGAGCCCCATAATATTGCTAGAGTGGAATAATCCCACCACAGCGGAGCCGCTTCAGCTTGATTCCTACCGCTAGAGTAGGAAATCATAGAAAAGAACTTAAATCGCAATTTTCTGATTTCCACATTTCTTCCAAAGGGTAAGTAAGAGGCGAGGGTTACTGAAAAAACCCTTCAAAGGCTTCTCCTGACATGGGAAGAGAAGGGAAAAGAATTTCAGCACAGAAAAGGTTCCAACCAGCAAAATTCAGGCTTATTTTGTCTGTCAGACTTTTGGAACCAGAGGTTGGAGCCACTCTAAGTCTCCATAGATTCTTGGCACCTAAGTAGTATAGGCTTTCTCCTATATGAGTAGTTAAATCTTTACCTACTGCATAGTATAAAGGGATTTAGTGAGAGGTTTCATAATTAGGCTTTGGGTCACGGGTCGTGAGCAAACATTTAGGTGTTATTAGTGGTCTAACATGATGTGACCTAGGTAAGGAAGTTGTATAATAAGTTTGGGAAAATTAAAGGTGGTATTATAACATTTAGACTTGTGTGTTTGTAAATCCATAATTGTATGTATATTGGTAGGAAAGATGGGAAGATTATGATAAACCCTAAGAGTTAGAAGTTTATCTTAATTGAGTGCAAGAGCATGAGTGATTGTATATACATTGTTTCTGTTTGCCTATTGTAATTATAAATGTGGATTGCTGTGGTTGTGAGGATTATGTGTCATGTTCCGACACGTTCTTGAATCGAATGTCACGTTTTGATACATTACTGGATCGGGTGCCACGTTCTTATACATTTTTAGATTGGATGTCATATTCCAACATATATATGATTTAGTCTGGGTCCCATAAGAGAGCTAAGTATATATGGATGGTCCTATGTGAGGACCTGATGATATCTATTATTTGTGGAATAGTGAGTGTAGCTGTTAATGGACTAAAGTGTAAGATTCTTATAAAAGAAACCCGTCTATTCTGTGGGTGTTATTAGTTGAGGAATGAGAGTTAGTGTAGGCTCATTCGTAGGTAAGACTACGGAAACTTGTAAGACCATGTTGTTATATGTGTTATATTCTATACCTTCGGACTTAATAGGGGAGGTTACTTGTTGGCGGGGAGTTGTTTTCATTAGAGGTTTGATCAGGTGGTAGTAGTTGTTGTACTTGTTATGGAAGAGCCAGAGTTAGTTAAGAGGTGTGATTTTGAGATGACTAGGTCATGTATAGTAAGATAAACGGGTTAAGGCTAGTGGTAGTTATGTTGCAGTGAATGGGTAAGATCGCTGATTTGCTCAATATTAGGGTGTTCCTTGAGGGCATGGTGGACATATAACCCACAAGTCTCAATCTCATAAATTAGAGTTGGTAGTGAACCCCTGTTTAATAGTTGGGTGAAGAAATATAAAGGTGAGAGTAAGGAGTTATTGGTAAGTTAGGATGAACAAGCATATACAGCTTAATTGTTTATGATCTCTCTCTTATTTTTGTGTATATACATATCATACGGTGGGTGTCAGATTGATCAATAATGCCTACCAGTACGTGTTGTTTGTACTGATACTATTTTTGTTGTGTCACTTGGCATAGTGTGGTTGCAGGGTTAGTGGAGTTACCTAAGTGAAGGCAAAGATGATCCTCCGGCAGCTCCTACTTTTCATCCCTTGTGGTTGGAGCTGTGTCTATTCATTTATCTTATGTTCTTTTCCATAGAGTTCTTGTACCTGTTTTAAACTAGCGTAGTTGGGGGTTTAGATAGTATCTTGTATATAACTTGAGTTTTTGAATTAATATAGGCTTAGTAGAACTTTTTGGCCTATTATTTAACATTTTCTATAACTTCTACAATGTTTATTTCATATATGGGTTAAGGATTTTACTACTTAGGTCATATAGTAGGTGCCCGCATGGTTCGGTGGGTTGGCTCATGACAAATTTGTATCAGAGCTAGGTTACTAGTATCCCATTACAAGACAAAGTGTGGAGTAGACTCCTGGGATTGATATGTTGACGTCTACATCTAATCTTCAGGAAGCTATGAAACATTCTAGGAGGTAGTTCCATTTCTTCCCTTCTTTCGTTTTGCATATTGCTTGTAGTATGGGTTGAGTCTAGCTGGTGTCTGCATATTCCAATTGATATCCAAATGAAGTAATCTTGATGTTGTTGTCGCGACTGAAGGGACACAAGAAAGAGAAATTAGAACCAAGAAGGTTCCAATTGGTATCTTGCCTTATAGGCTGAGTAAATGTATAGATGATCAACTGATGGTCATCCATGTAATGAATAAAGTTAAGAAATTGACTTGCTTGTGTGATGTGGTTCCAAATTTGTGACTATGTGTGTAGTGTTGTCTACTTGATTGACAATGTGTGGAGTAACTTGAATTTATGAGTACAGTACTTGCTTGAATCATATGATGTGATTAAATTCATGATGTACTTGCCTGAGTGATATACTGAGAACTTGTGCATAGAGTTGTCAGAATTGCTTACTAGACTGTGAAGTATAAATGCCAATTACTTGAAATTATGTGGGACATAATTATGTGGACTTCTATAAATTCTAGTCAGAAAGGGGAAATCATGACTAGGTGGTATGCAATAGCCTAATGATAAACGATCATATGATTAATTATGTAAATTCCTGACTTGATTAAATGATGCATCTATTTGAGGGAATATTATTCCCATTGTTATAGATTACCTATCATGAATATGGTCGGAGACAGAAATGATGAGTAATAGTAGAAAAACTCAGGATTTGGGATAGTCAGGATCGGTAGGGTGAATGTGTACCTACTAGGCAGTTGCGATAAAGGAGTTCCTTAGATATAATTATGATTTATTCCTCCTCCGTAAGTATAGACATCCTTGTGTGTGATGTGTGACAGTTTTTGTGCTAATATAGTTGAGAGATGGAGGGGAGAAGGAATTTCCTAACATGTAGTATTGGGTTCGACTCTAGAATAGACCACACCAAAATCTTGTTAGAAGGATTCAAGTGGGCTAAGTTTTAACTCTGAGGTTCCTAAGGGGGATATGTTACAGGAAATGCCCCAAGAGGAAATTGTCCTGGGATTCTATCTCGGCATATCCCGCCTCAGTTGGAATATCCTACAAGATCGGTCCCACCAGAGCGAGAATTCTTCCGCCAGAGCAGGATGGAGCCAGATAAAACCCCAGCTAAAAATCCCCTATTCTTCCCCTGTGCAATAAGCTTTAAGGCGCGATTTAACTAATCTATATGGTCAATGTAGTACACAACAAGCACGAATAATTATAAACTGAGTTATATATACATATATATATATATATACTATTTTAGTAAATAAACAACATCCAAATATTACAAAAATATGAAAAGTAGTAAGGAAAGAAGTAAATTATTAGTTACATGCCCAAACGGGGCAAACCAAATGATTATAAGTCCTAACTGGGGTGAGGAGAGGTGTTAATATATAAGTCCAGGTCCTTCGGGGGCCACTCTCGTGTCTAGGCCTCATTCAGGAAGTGGAACTTAGCGAGATCCACCGGATTAATCTTGGAGAGCTCTCTTTGGGGAGCAACAGGAGAAGATCAACTTGATGGTCTTCTACATCTGAGCTATCAGGTGATCTCTCTCTATGTTCTTCTTCCTCTCCCATAGAAGCTAGCGGCGAAGCATCTCGACCTCTAATGTAGTAAAAGGTGGCACTGGATTTAAAGGTTTGGCAAATGAGCCTCCTAGATAGCTTCGAACTATGGCTAAATCCTCCTCCACATGGGAAGTTGAAAGAGGTGGCTGTGACTGAGTGGGAGGGATCCCCTCCTTCTCCTCTCCTCTCTTTTGTCCTTCGCTCCTGCCATTGCTCGACTGCTCTTAGTACCATCAGTCTTCTCTTATTTTGACCTTGGGAACAAACCCACCTGATTAGTAAGGGGTGAAAGGGGGGATCCATAGGAAGTACCTCATCAGAGTCCAAAAGCGGCACCCCTGCCATTTTGAACATGGAGGTGATCACCCCTAGCAGGAAGAACGCCTTCATGTTGCCTCGATGTAACATCTTCCATTAGGATATAATCGTATCCCCCACATTCATGCCTATCACCTATATGGCATAATCCACCATTAGAGCTTGTGGAAAGGTCATGTTAGTGCGGTTGCTGGAAGGGCAGATCCTTCTGGCCACTAGGTGTAGCCATCTCTTGGTATCGTCGGACCAGTTAGTGTTGGTGATTCCCTCTATGCTGGGTCAATAGGCTCTGTTCCTGCGCTCTGGAGACACTAGAGGTCCCATAACCACTCCAAGTCCATCTCACTCAACTTGGCCTCGTAGTCAGCATTGGAGGCATTGGATACCTCTAGCATGACATTTATGTAGTGAGGACTTAGTGGGATGTCCACTCCTCGGATATAGATGATGGGGTGAGAGTCATCCCAATGCACCGTAGGGAGTAGGGTGTAGAAGATTTCACCCAGCCTGAGCGCGCAGAGGGAGGAGTTTCAATCAATGGGTCCACCCCGAACTACTCTAGTCGAGCATAGAAGATGGGTGCCTTGTCTACCACTCCTGTCATGGAGAAGCCCCTCTCAATTAGGAAATTTGTGTTTTGGTAGACATGGTGTCTCTCTAGGCTGGCGACATTGAAAAAGCAGACGAATGGGAGATTAGCTTCATTCTGGTAAGCCATAGAATTGAGACCTGTAGGTTTTCATGAAAGTACAGTTAGAACTCGGTAGTGTAAGTTTGAAATTGGGGTTAGAAGAAGGGGTGGGATAAAAAATCCACGATAAGCGAGGCCACTGTATGGCGAATTCTCACCAAAGTGGCAGAATCCCATTAGAGTGGCCCCGCCAGTGTAGAATGAAGGCCGCTAGTGCGGGCTTCATCTGGGTCGAGCACCAAGGCATGTTCATGGCACCATCCACCCCAAATCACATGTTTTCTTCAAACGTTTATAAATTAGTGCTTCTAAAGTACCCTAATACCCTTTTATCCAAAGAATTTTACTTGAAAACTCCAAAAAATGGTTTATTCAAAGTTTTGGCCAAGAAAACCTTTCAACCTCCACACCCCTTTTTTGGAACCAATTTGGGTGAAATTCGTTGTCAACCTTGCGCCCAAGATGTCGTGAAGATGTTTTGAATGTAAGGGAAGAGTCCATGCTACATTAATCTACTAATGCAATAAAGTTATTTTGAAAAGTTGAAAAACTACCCCAAGTCCCTTTCTACTTTATTGATTCTCAACATGCAATCATTAGAGTTTAAATAATGACATAAACTAAAGATTGAGTTAGATTCTAACTGTAGAGTAGACGTTCGAAGTGAGGAGTTTGCGAGAGTTTAGAGAAGTTAGAAGGTGAGTGTAAGAAGAATGGGGTGAAACCATTTTTCTCCCCATCTTTACTGTCCACGACATCCCACCAGAACGACAAGTATCCCGCCTTTACGGCACCGCTCCAAAGGGAAGGATCCCGCTAGAGAGAGATGGTATGGATAGTGGTACTTGTTAGTCCGAGTTGATTTTTCGTAATCCTCATCGAGTGTTCATACAAGGTAATTTCATGCCTTACTCCAGAGTACGTAGACTTTTCATATGCCTTGGTCAAAGTTGTTGTTCCAAGCCTACCCCTATAAGTTCGTGCCTTTTATCCATGTATTTTTCGCGGATAAACGAAGGATAAATTTGCATCTATTATAATAATTCAAACTATCATTTATTAAGAGAGGGAGAAATTGCAAGAGAAATAAGTCAGCTGGGTCCGACAACCCCGGCAGAGCGGGATAGTGCCGCCACAGCAAGGCCGCTCCAATGGGATTCCTGCCGACTGAACAAGAAATCGTGGGATAAAAATTAAGTCACAATTTTTTTATTTCCCCACCTCTTCCAAAGGATAAGTTAGAGGCGAGGATTACTACAAAAATCCTTCGAAGGCTTCTTCTGACTAGGGAAGAGAAGGGGAAGGAGTATCAGCACGGGAAGGGTTCCAACCAATAGAATTCAAGCCTATCTTATCTGTTAGACATCTAGAATCAGAGGTTGGAGTAACACTAAGTCTCTACAGCTACTCGGCACCCAGGTACGATAGTATTTCTCTCATATGAGTAGTTAAATCTACACTTTTGCATTGTATAAAAAGATTTAGTGAGAGTTTCATAATTAGGCTCTGGGTCACGGGCAGAAATTTAAGTGTTATTAGTGGTCTAACTTGATGTGACCTGGGTAAGGAAGTTGTATAATGAGTTTGGGGAAATCGGTGGTGGTATTATCACATTTAGACTTGTGTGTTCATAAATGCCTTAATTGTACATATATTGGTCGGAAAAATAAGAAGATTATGATAAACCCTAGGGGTTAGTAATTTATCTTAATTAAGTGCAAGAGCTTGAGTGATTGTATATACATTGTTTTTGTTTGCCTATTGTAATTATAAATGTGGATTGTTGTGGCTGTGAGGATCGGTTGTCACGTTCCAATATACTCTTGGATTGGGTATCACATTCTGACATATTCTTGGATCGGGTGTCACATTTCGATACATGACTAGATCGGGTGTCATGTTTCGATACACTTTTGATAAGATATCACGTTTCATCACATATATGGTTGAGTCTAGTCCTATGACCAAGTGTGTATGGATGGTTCCATTAGAGGACCCGATGATATTTAATATGTCATGACCCAACCCCTAGGCCGTGATTGGGGTCCGACCTGGACCCCTGTATACATATCTATCAACTGTGATCAAGTCGAACTATAAACGACACAATACTATGCATCAGAACCCTATTAGGTGATAACATTTTCATAAATCTGTAGCCTCTTTCATTGTATTAATCATGAAAGGGTACGCAAGCCGACAAGGCTGCCAGAACATAATAACATATACCACATATCATACAGACCCAACTAAACCAAACTGACATACACAACCCACATATACATGTCTACAGACCTCTAAAAATGTTAACGACAATATATGGCAGGACAGGGCCCCCACCGTACCCCTGAATAAACAAAAACAATCATATACATCCGTGGTCAGTACTAAAACTATGCTCCGATACAAGGGAGCCTCTTCCAGCTGAGCTGATTGGAATCCTTAGCTGAAGGACTCCTGAAAACTGTATCTGTACCTGCGGGTATGAAATGCAGCCCCCTCGAAGAAAGGGGGTCAGTACGAATTTGAGGTGGACGTAATCTTTTCATCTCCTGGTTCATTCTTCTGTATTTACCTTCTTCACATTGAAACTCACTCGTCCTACCTTGTCGCACTTTTTCCTTTTTCCTTATTCACTCTTTGCTCTTCTTATCTCCTACCATAGGAGGCTTTCTATTCCTTTTCCTTTGTTATTTATCTATCGCAACATCATTTGCGACCAACTCTATAGCTAATATTTTGGCTTTTGGTCTAGCATGCTGTCATTATCCTTCGTAGTGTCCCTTAAGTTATTCGATATCCTTTCATTGTTATGCCCTTTTCTTTTTATACTTACCCACCTTCTAGCGTTATGTCATTCAAGGTCTTGTTAAAAACTTCTTAACACTGCCTTACATAGCATTCTGACTTCTATCCAGTTATTGGTGACTTCCAAACCTTCCTAAATTGGTTCAACCAGGGTTCTTATTAAAATTTAAACATCCATCTCAAATATGTTGCCATATCAATTGCCTCCACTTTACCATTGCAGTTTTTTTTTCATTTGCTTCCCCCCTATAGAGGGTACTTATATCGTTATCTGCCTATACCTTGCTCTATGTCTTTATGTCCAGTCTCAAATTCACCCAATCTCCTTCCCCAATCTACTTGGTGTTGCATTATGTCCCCGTCTTTCTGCATATTATTTTAACCTAATTATCCATCTACGGGGCTAAATCATGAAGCGATGAGAGCATTCCCATATAGAGTGCGACATTTTATTTATTAATCTGTACTTGAGTAATGGGACCCATGGAACAAATTGTCCCATTCATCAAAAATTAATTAGCACTTGTGGTTGTTCCAATTTCAATTAGTTAGTACTAGTATTCCGATGATAACTATCCAAGGTTCTCTTAAAGTAGTAACTTTACCCCCACCTATATCCCTTGTTTCTTGGGGTGAATGGAAGTTGCACCATTTATTCCTTAAGTTTACCATCTTTATCTCTCAAGGGTTCCGTTACCTTTGGGGCGACGTTGTGTACACGCATCATTCCTTTATACCTTATGCCCCTTGCCCTCACTGTGTACCCAATATAGGATTTTAACTTAGTCAACATATACCAAGTGTGCCTTACTAGTGGTCCTATTTTATCCCCTTATTGTTGTATCACACCCTTAAATTCATACTTATATATCCCCCTTTTTGTTCATACTCATATTTAGATCATGACATCTCCCTGGGGTGCTTCTGTTAGATTTTTTTTTCCCAATTAGTAGGTGGAGAACTAATAAACTGTTATCACAGAGCGCTTTTCAACCACCGTTAGAAGAAAACTAGAATTCCTTACACATCACAGTACTTCTTAACACATGACCCATATGGTCTCCCCCTTAGTTTATCTTCGAGTCATGAAAAACTTATCTAATTTACAACTAAGAGTTGGGGCTTGGTACTTTTCAAGAAAAGTGAAATTCAATCTTTGGACATCTTACCCTTCTACCTGAGCTCTTTGTTTTTTCCTACGGCACAAATATGGCTGGAGGTACCGTGGTCTGAATGGTACTGCTCAGATAAGCTTTTATTTCTCCGAAATAAACTTCCCCAAGTAAAAATGGTGCCCCTTATCAACGACATGGAGAGTACCTCCTACATCTTTAGTTAAACATAATAGGGGTACTCGGTATCAACTTCCACGACATATTAAGAATCTATGGTTTATTCTATTTTCTTGTTCTGGGAAAATTTCGGCAGAGTTTCCTCTATACTCCTTACTATCCCATAACCTGCACGCAAAAAATACCAATAATGCCTCACAGGGCCAATATATATATGTATTCATATCATATCACAGCCACACAGAGATTTCAATATCATCTCATATCACAGCCACACAGGGCTTTCAAGATCAACAATAAGATAAAAATAATGGACTTACCTCGTATGTCCAGCTTTACCTGCATCTTTTACACTTCTCTGTCTAGTTTCCTGTTTCGCCCTTACATTACAATCATATGTCAATACCATACCCAACAGATATCTTTCATGCCTTTACTTACCTGCGTGCTTTGTAACTTTTCCACGTCGTCAATTACTTCCTTCTGCTAATGTCATCCTTTTGTTAGAATCCAAGGTTAGTATAAGGAATTTTCCTATGACTCGGATCTATAGCACGATCTCAGATGTGAAAAAAAGGTAACATCCTAAATGTCCTATAGCCTCCTGCTTATAGATGTGGCACACAACACATCGATAATCAAGGCTTTACTAGACACGGTCTATAGACAACCCAATGACGAACTACTATGATACCACTTCTATCATAACCTAACCCCGTAGGCTGCGACTGGGGTCTGACCTGGACCCCTATATACATATCTATTAGCTGTGGTTAAGTCGAACTATAAATGACATAATACTATGCATCAGAACCCTATTGGGTGATAATATTTTCATAAACCTGTAGCCTCTTTCATTTGTATTACATCATCAAAGGGCACGCAAGCCGACAAGGCTACCATAACATAATAACATGTACCATATATCATACAAACCTAGTTGAACCAAACTGACATACACAACCCACATATACATGTCTGCAGACCTCTAAAAATATTAACGACAACATTTGGCAGGACAGGGCCACTGCCGTACCCCTGAATAATCAAAAACAGTCATATACATCCATGGTCAGTACTAAAACTAGGCTCCGATACAAAGGAGTCTCTTCCACCTGAGCTAAGTGGAATCCTAAGTTGAAAGACTCCCAAAACCTATATCTGTACCTGCGGGCATAAAACGTAGCCCCCCGAAGAAAGAGGGTCAGTACGACATATGTACTGAGTATGTAAAACATAACATACTACAACTGGAAGCATATCTAAAATAGAGAAGTAAGGGATAAAATATTAAATCAGAAACCTGTACTTGTACCTTGTAAATCATAAAAGCATGCATGCTCAAATTATACAATATAGCCGACCCTATCAAGGATATAGTGAATCATATCTGTAGTACCATCATAGTCCCAACGCCATCACCAACTTATTACAACACATCATCATATATATACATATGTACCCGACCCTCTAGTAAGGGACTCAGTGAATTTTTTATCTCATTGCATTATCATGTCCTCGTGTAGCATACCCGACCCTTTAGTGAGGAACTCAGTGGATAATGTAGTGAACTGCACACATCTATGTACCCGGCCCGAAACTCAGTGATAGAAGTATTAGAGTATGCACGAGTAGAGTAGTGAGTAACCATATGCAATTTAAAACATTATCAGAGACTCGACCGGATATAAAAATTAAGCTATCGTCTGAGAACTCGAGTAGTAGTGTATTCCTCTCAAGTGCCCTCTAAATTCCATTAGGGGCTATATCACTTAGAATCTCGGGTACCCTATACATGTATTAAAGTAAGGCCAAATCACTTATGGAACCAGAAACACTTGTTGTCATATAGTCGTTAAGACTTGAAGCCTGTACATCTGTTATCTTTTTAACATGTAGAAGTTTCAAGGAAAATATTTCAACTACTATAAGAGTTCGATATCCAAAAGTAAATAGGAGATGCTTAAGAATGAAATTACCCTAGAGATTGTATCATCTTCTACTTATGTCTAAGACATGCCAAAAGAAGAAAGATGATAAGCTCTATATAGTCTGTACTTTCCTTCATGTGGTCATTATGTACATATTTCACACCTGTCCCTTCATGGGGATCGGTGAATAACCATGTCATCATAACCTCATTTCCATGCCAAATACATCTCAAGAGAAAGGAGTGATAGTTCTACATACACTACTTTCCAACCGTAGAAGCTTTGGAAGGCAATACTCGATTCTTGTAGGGGTTCCAACACCAAGCAGTGGATGGGGATTACGAGGCGTACTTGGATTTCTGGGAATGGAATTATCCCCACATTTCACATACAATTCACTTAAGCCTAAGACACGCCAAAAGGAAAAAGAGATCACTTTACATACCTCTTACGGGTTACTCTTTATCACGTTTACCTCGTCGTCCTTTGAACCTATTCAACATGGAAGAAATATGAATATCAACAACCCTTGACTTTTCAGCATCTTAAGTTTCACACGAGTATTTATAGAACTCATTTCCTATCTCATCTCCTCGACTAGTTGTTTAGTTAGTTAAGGCATTACCGAAAATTGGGCAGCACCTCCCCTATAACATGCCTAATCCGAATTTCCAATTACATCCCTAATCACTATAGAAAAATAACAACAACACCCTGCAGCATATATACAAGCAATTCACATCAACATTACACCATACAAACTCCAACCGACTAGCTCAAAATTACGATATCCAAAATAAGTTTTCTAGTCTCTATTTTGTAAAACCTTTAACTATAAGAAATAGAGGACCATTTGGATGAAAACAAAAGCTCCCACACCTATTTTAGAATACTTTTCAGTCCTGAAAAACACCACCACACCACCTAAAGACTCAGCACCATAAGCACAACACCCTACTCGCCTTTAATTTAACTATCACGACTTCAATTTAGATTGGTTCTAACGTCAAGCATATTTATGACATTTTCATATTTCCAGCCACATACAAGATTTGTAATACAATTCATAACAACACCATAAATTTCAAATTGAAAGGAAAGACCATGCCTTACCCGAAATTGGCCAAAGCTTGCCAAAATTTGCCTCGGAAGTTCTCTTATTGCGGCTGAAATTTCATGGCTGCTTGTTGTCCTTTTGGTGCTGATCCAAACCTTAAATTTACATTATTAACATCCTAATAACATGTCCAAACCCTTACCAAAATGTAGAAGAAGAGAACCAATCCATACCTTGCTAAAACTTACTAAAATTTGTCTTGGAAGTTCTCTTGACATATTGAAAATTAGCGGACTGTTTGTATCTCTTCTTGCTTCTCCAAAATGAAATTTTATGTTATTAAACACCACTATATCACTGTAGGATACCTTAAATAATTAATTCACAGAACAAAAGTCGGAACTTACCTTAAACTTGGCCAAAGCTGTAGCTAGTTTTTCTCTTGCTTTCAATGTTTCCTCTCAACTCTCTCTTATTTTTCTCAAAGTTGCAAGGCTGGTTATGAATAATTAAACATCAAGATACATGTATATACATGTCTTTAGGAGGTGACACGTGTCCAACCCTTATTGGGCTAACACAATCATGCAACCTATCCAAGACTGCCACATGGCGGGGTGGGGCCCACCCTTAAGTAGGTGGGTCACCTACTTGACCCTTAGTAGGTGCATCACCTATAGGTGACCCACCTGCTTCCATATGTCAACTTCCTTTGCTGCCATATATCGCCTTCTGTTGTTGCCACGTGTCGCCCCCTTTCACTGCCATGTGTCACTCCCATGTGCTGCGATGTGTACCTTTCACCTGCCATATGTCAAGTAGGTGCATCACCTACTTAGTCCAAGTAGGTGCATCACTTGCTTACTTCTTCTTCGTAGATTCGTAATCTCATCTTAATTTAAGGACCTATGTAATCCTTGCTTCGTAAGCTCGACATATACTCAAGTGGCTTAAGTATGTAAGATATCCAAAGTGATAGCTTACACCCGTAAGTCGAGTCCTATGACTCATTACTTGGCCTCTAACTTCTTCCGACTTCTCATGACCCTATTTCCAACTTTTTCTACTATGGGGTATCACATTCTCCCTTCCTTAGAATTGTTTGATAGTGTCGTAGATTATTCGGCTCACATGATAACTTCTAAGAAGCTTAAGAAACAATTTGAGCTTAAGAGTGTGGGGTGTAACATAATATTTATGGAATACTAAGTGTAGATGTTAATGGACTAAAGAGTAAGATTTATATAAAAGAACCTCCTTGATTCTGTGGGTGTTATTAGTTGAGGACTTAGAGTCAGTGTAGGCTCATTCGTAGGTAATATTATAGAAACTTGGAAGGCCATGTTGTCATATGTGTGATATTTTATACCTTCGGGCTTAATAAAGGAAGTTTTTTGTTGGCAGAAAGTTGTTTTCATTGGAGCTTCAATCAGGTCGTAGTGGTGGTTGTACTAGGTCATGTAAGGTAAGGTAAACGGATTAAGTCTAGTGGTAGTTATGTTGCCGTGAGTGGGTAAGGTCATCAGCTGGCTCAATATTAGGGTGTTTCTTGAGGGCATGGTGGGCCCATAACCCACAAGTCTTAATTTCATAAATCAGAGTTGGTAGTAAACCCGTGGTTAATAGAACGGTGAAGAACTATAAAGGTGAGAGTAAGGAGTTATTGGTACGTTAGGATGAACAGGCATATAAAGTTTAATTGTTTATGATCTATCTCTTATTTTCTTGTATATACATTATGCGGCGGGTGTTAGATTGACTGATAACTTACTAGTACGTGTTGTTTGTACTGATACTACCCTTGCTATGCCACTTGGCATAGTGTGGTTGCAGGGTTAGTGGAGTTCCCTAGGTGAAGGCGAAGATGATCCTCCGATAGCTCCTACTTTTCCTCCTTTGTAGTTGGAGATGTGTCTTTTCATCTATCATATGTCCTATTTCGAGAGCTCTTGTACATGTTTTAGCCTAGTATCCTTGGGGGTTTAAACAACATCTTGTATTTAACTTGAGTTTTTGAATTAATACAGGCTTAGAACTTCTTGGGCTATTATTTAAATTTTTTTATAACTTCCGCAAGGCTTATTCCATATAAGGGTTAAGGGTTCTCATACATAGGTCATTGAGTGAGTTCCTGCACGGCCCGTGGATTGGGTCATGGCAATTATAGACTGAAATGAATCTCAATAATACATGTTAGTATATAAATATATTGTGATGGTATCCTGGAAGTCTTACTAAGGTATTGAAACATACATCAATGATACTATGAAAGAGTATAGATATAATATGCTAGTATTATTACAAAATGAAGCAAGTGAAAAAAAACCGAAATAAAAAATAAAAAAAAAATAAAAATGAAATGCAAAAATATAAAAAAAACATAGAATGACCAAAAATATGAAATTAATTGCGGTGAAATTAAAAAAAAAGAGAAGAAAATAAAAAATAAAAAAATAAAAGGAATCAATAAAGGAGTAAAGGAGGAAAAAGGAGAAAATAAAATAAAGAAAAAAAAGAAAAGGAGAAACTAAACGATTAAAGAAAAAAAAGAACAGGAGTATATAAAATAAAAATAGAGTATGAATTAGATAATAGTGTAAAAAGAAAATAAGGAATAAAAAAAATTGAAAAAAAATGAACAAAAAGTCATAAAAATAAAACGAGTAAAAAGTAAAGAAAAAAAATGATTAAAAAAATAAATGAGAAAATAAATTAGATTATGGTGTCGAAATAATAAAGAATAATATAACTTGAAAAAATTTAAATGAACAGAGAAATAGAAAAAGAAAAAAAGAAGAAGTAGAGAAATAAAAGAACAAAAGAATTAAAAAAGTGTTAAATAATTAAAGCTACCAGAAAAGGGAGTATGAAAGTAATGATGTATCCACTTGTAAATAATTTCCCTTTATGGGTACAACAATTCTTTTCCTTTTTTTAAATCATTTATGTTTTTTTTATATAAATACCTCCTACATTTCATCATTTTTTCCTGCAACAATCATTTAATTTTCTCTCAATTTCTCAATTTTCTTTAAAGTGATTGCAATCTTATATTATTTTTTGTAATTAACAAAATCAAGTGGAAGTTTTAAACTTTCAAATGTTCAACATTTCATCAATTTTATGATTATTTTTTTAACTCAGACAATTTGATATATTCGTTCCCTCTCTTGCTTTTGTTTAGTAAATAATTTTTGAATATTTAATTATATTATTTTTTTGTTTATAATTTTTATTATTTTAATTTGCATAATTGATAGATTAAAAAAATAGGCCAAAGTATTAAATTTATGTTCATGTAACGACGTATTCCTTCGTTACTAAAAATATCTGGGGTAAATGTACACGAATCTCATTCTTCATAAGATTACAATCAATTCCTTAGTATGCGAGTGCATCAGTTGTGAATTAAAAGTATGAGTCTTGTTTCCAACGCCACCAAATTTGCTTCATTTGAAGTTTAGAGTAAAAAGTTATGACCTTTTTACTGAACATTATCCGGGCTGAGGCGCCATGGCAGAATGAGACCTTCTATGGTGGGATCGAAGAGACAGAATTAAAAAGATGAAAAATTTTATTAGCTCCCTTAAGTGCCAAAATAGACTAGGATTATCCTAGAAACCCCCAAAAAGTTGACCTAGGCTTGGAGAGAAGGGAAGAAGGGAATTCTAGCGCAAGAAAGGCTACAACCCATAGATTTCAGGCTTGTTTCCATTCTTTCTCCGTCTGAAAGTTAGGGATCGTTCTATAATCCTTTTACAACAGCTTGGCGCCCAAATAGGCTAGATTTGCTTAATTGAGTAGGTATAAATTCATTCCATAGTTTAATATATTGTAGATTGACGGATGATTTCATGCCTAGGCCTTTAGACATGGAGTCTGAATGGTTAAATGATTGTCAATTATTGTTTAGAGTAGGAATGTATGATGTGAGTCATGATTATTATGTGACTAGTGATAAATGTCTAATCTTGGAATGTTAACCTTGGTGAAACTATATAGAAGGCCAATGACTCTTGCTATATTAAATGTAGACAAGTGTTGGGTTATTATGAGATCTTGAGACGTGTGGATTATAGGCTATTGACGTATATAGAAGGATGTGTTTATACAAATAATTATTTGTGTTCATGTCGCCTACTCCCTGTGAAATACTTGAGTGATGCATATCATGAAATAAAGGGAAATGAGATGACTGTCACGACCCTGACCTGCCGTGATAGGTACCCACACTAACCCTCGATGAGAGAACCATTTTTACCACCCAAATTATCGACTTATGAGATAAAACAGTTAAAGTCTTGCGAAAGCAGGAATAAAACTAGAATAAGACTGAGTTCCCATAAAATTAGCTAAACAATTTAAATATCAAATTAAATGCGGAAACATCCTAGGAACTAAAAGTCGCATGTACCAAAACTCTAACCAAATGTCAATATAAGAAAAGGGAAATACTTCCAAAATAAGTCATAATATTAAAAGATTGTCTGGACATCTGAGTCTCGGGCGAAAGACTTTGACAATGAGAAAGTCCACGGTAGCATGACAGAATAACTCACCCTTGGACTTGGAATAAGCTCCTATTCTTCTAAACGAGGTCTCTCTGCGGTCGGCTAAATATGCCCTATACTCAACAAAAGAGAGAATAAGAGTAGTATCAGTACACAAAATAACGGTGTACTGGTAGGATAATGCGGTTAGCCAATAAGCAGATCATAGACAAGTAAATTAAACACAATAGGCATATAAATATACAGAATAAGTCAACTAATCTCAAATGCAATCATATTCAGCAATATCACAACTCAATATCTTGTACATGCTATATCTTCACATAAGGGTCCTCTCAAGGGACAAACACTCAAGCTTTGTGTTGGAAAGTGACACTCGTTCCAAATATGTGTAGGAACTTGACACTCGATCCAATTGTGTGTTAGAACATGACACTCGATTCAAACATACCACAATCACAAATACATTCAGTATTTACAACATTATACCACCAAAAACAGGTTCATCACAAAAATAAGCCAACAAATGATCATTTCACATATAATCTAGCATGTTTCCCTATTGATATACACATATGCATATCATGAAGCAATTTAACAAGCATATAAAATACATACGGGAAACTAGATCATCACCTATCTTAAATTCAAGCTTTAACAACTTTACAATGCAAGAGCCTCCCCTTTCCAAGTTCGTTCTTCTCATTCTTAGTCTAGAAACAGTAAATACATATAAAGTATCAACACAATGGACTAACTATCATGAAATATAACACAATTCACATCCTAGGCCAAACCTATGATCCTAACCCCACCTTAGGGCTATTTCCTACCATTAGTTTTTAATTTAAACCCCCTTCCCCCCTAATGATTACCAACCATAGTTTCTAGGTTCTATGAATCAAAGGATGAATTTAGAGAGTAAAATACTTACCTTAAGTATGAAAATCCATGGGAAATTGATGCAAATCGCCCTAGGTCGCCTACTGAAGTCTTAGAAATTCTTTTTGCAGAAAAAAACCATTATAAGGATTTTCCCCGATTTAAATCACGTCTTCCCCGCTCTGGCTGGAGAAATCCCACTCTAGTGGGTTTCAAAGTAATAGAGAGATCGAAGTTTGATCTACAAACCCCCATTTCACAACACACCCCCTTCCTAAGACGTATTAAAGTATATCTTTCATGCCAAATCTGATTCTGGATTTTTAATTGCCCGAATGTAATTCCGCAATGCCGTAAATATTCCATATCATCTTGGCTATCATCTTATCCAAATAAATTAGAGATTATTTCTCCCACTATTCACATGGTCACCCTAGAATTCATCTGACTCAGAATTCATCCAAATCTGGCCTAGACTACATTCTTCTGAAGATACTACCCGAATTGTTCTGACCTAAAATCCTTCCCAATTGGCCTATTCCTAACGATGGTGAGAGGTCTTCACAATAGATACCAATTTACCCATCACTCATCCCCGAGTGACTAATTAGGGAAAACAGGACTAAAGTAATGATGGTGTAATACCTGCTTTAGAGAAACATTAAGGATACTTGTCTAGCATGTCTTTTCAGTCTCCCTAGTAGCTTCCTCTATCGAATGATGTTTCCATTGCACTTTAACCTTATCAATATATTTATTCCTCCACTTCTGGACGTAACGATCAAGGATTGCAGTTGGCTCCTCCTCATACTGGAGTTCCTAGTCTAACAACACCGACTCTCATTTAATGATGTATTCCCCATCCCCATGGTACTTTTTCAGCATGGATACATGGAGCACCAAATGTACCCTAAACAATCTAGGTGGTAAGACCAATCTGTACGCCACTGACCCTACACAGTCAAGGATTTCAAAAGGGCCTATATAGCGATGGATGAGTTTTTCCTTCTTGCCAAACCTTATTACCCCTTTAATGGGTGACACTTTTAGAAGTACTTACTCACTAGTATCAAATGTTATATCCCTTACTTTTTGATCAGTATACTCTTTCTGACTACTTTGGGCTGCTAGAAGCTAGCTTAGATGCTTCTTACCTTATCCTGAGCATCCCTCACTAAGTCTACCCCCAATGACTCCACTTTCCCAGCTTCAAACCACCATATAGAAGACTTGCATCCCCTCTCATACATGACTTAGAATAGTGCCATGTCAATACTGAACTGGTAGCTATTTTTGTAGGAGAACTAACACAAGGGCAAAAACTTATCCTAGTGTCCACCAAAGTCTTCACACATGCCCTCAACATATCTTCTAGTACTTGGATAGTCCTTTCTAATTATCCATCTATATGTGGATGGAAAGTTGTACTAAAAGTGATTTGAGTACCCAACTCTTCATGCAACTTACCCCAAAATTTAGAAGTACACTATATACCACGGTCTGAAATAATAGAAAGGGGCACCCCGAGCAACCTTACTATTTCCTTCATATAAATCTTGGCCAGCTGTTGTGCATTGTAGTCCACTCAAATTGGGATATGTGCTGACTCTGTTAACCTGTCAACCACCACCCAAATGGAGTCATACTTCCTCAAATTCTTAGGAAGTCCTACCACAAAGTCCATGGCTACTCTCTCCCACTTCCATTCAGAAATGGGCATCCTTTAAAGTAACCCTGCAAATCTTTGGTGCTCATATTTAACCTGTTGGGAGTTCTAACACTTGGCTACATAGTTAGCTATGTCTTCATACCAGGCCCCCAATATATTAGTTTCAAGTCTTGATACATCTTAGTCACTCTCAGGTGAATGGAGTATCATGAACTATGAGATTCAAATAGGATCTTCTGAATTAGTTCATCTACCTGAAGAACATAAATCCTTCCCCTAAAGTGAAGCACCCCACTTGCATCAAGTGTTGAATATTGAGCCTTGCCCATCAACACATTTCCTCTAACTTCATTTAAGTTAACATCTTCAAACTGCTTGGTCTTGATTATTTCTATAAATGTGGGCCTTAGATCAACTCCGTCCATTATCTCACCTTTCTCTGAAATGTCTAACCTCATTAACCCGATCTCTAATGCCTGAATTTCTCTAGAAAAGGGCCACTTAAGGGCTCCCAAATAGGCTAGACTACCCATGCTCATCGATTTCTGACTTAATGTGTATGTTGTCATATTAGCCTTAATTGGATGGTACTAGAAGGTGACATAATAGTCTTTAAGCAACTCCATCCACCTTCACTGTCTTAAATTCAAGTTCTTCTGGGTGAAAATATGTTGTAAACTGTGGAGGTCAGTAATCACCTCATACTTGATGCCATACAGATAATGTCTCTAGATTTTTAGTGCAAACACTACCACTGCCAACTCTAAGTCATGAGTCGGGTAGTTTCTCTCATGTACCTTCAATTGCTGCGAAGCATATGCTACCATATTCTTATCCTACATCAACACAACACCCAAAATAGAATGTGAAGCATCATAATAAATAATAAAATCTTTACCTTCGACGAGCAGGGTCAAAATTGGTGTTGTGGTCAGAAGAGTTTAAGCTTTTGGAAGCTCTCTTCACACTTGTCAGTCCACTCGAATGACACCTCCTTTTTATTCAGTCTGGTCAAATGAGTAGTAATAGAAGTAATTTTTTCATGAACCGGTGATAATAACCGGCCAGCCCCAAAATACTTCTAACCTCGGTCATGAAACTAGGCCTAGTTCAGTTCTTAACTTCTTCAATCTTTTGTAGGTCCACCATTATCCCTTCTTTTGAAACAACATGGCCTAAAAAGGCAATTAAAGGTAACCATAATTCACACTCAGACAATTTTGCATACAACTTTTATCTTCCCTGAACAACTAAAATAATTCGAAGATGATCTGCATGTTCCCGTACACTCTTTGAATATACCAATATATCATCTATAAACACTATTACAAATGAATCCAGGAATGACTTGAACACCTCATTCATCAAACTTATAAAGTCTGTAGGTGCATTGGTCAACCCAAATACATCACCAAAAATTCATAGTGCCCGTACCTGGTTCTAAAAGCTTTTTTGGGCACATTCTCAGGCCTAATTTTTAACTGATGATACCAGACCTGAGATTAATATTTAAGAAGACTGAAACACCTTGTAACTGGTCAAAAAGGTCATGAATACGAGGCAAAGGGTATTTAGTTCTGATGGTAACCCTATTTAGTTATTGGTAGTAAATGCACATTCTCATACTACCATTCTTTTTCTTAACAAACAACATCGGAGCACCTCAAGGGGAAGCACTAGGATAAATGAACCCTTTGTCAAGAAGCTCCTGAATCTAATCCTTAAGCTCTCTCAACTCTTTCGGAGCCATATGGCAGGAAATAATGGAAATTGGACGGGTTCCCAACTTTAAATCAATGTAGAAATCTATATCTCGGTCAAGAGGCATACCATGCAAGTCTGAAGGAAATACTTTCAAAATTCACACACTACTTGAATAGACTCAATAGAAGGTAACTCTACCTCCACATTCCTGATATAAGACAAATAGGTCAAACAACCCCTCCCCACCATCTTTCTAGCTTAGAGAGAAGATATGACCTTAGCTGGATTAAGCTTATATACCCCTTCCCACTCTAACCTTTTCTTCTCTAGGATCTCTAGAGCTACAGTTTTTGCATTACAATTAAGTATTAAAAAGTAGGGGGACAACCAAGTCATGCCTAAGATCACATCAAAATTTGTCATGCCTTAGATCACTAAGTCAACCCAAGTTTGGTATCCTATAAACACAAAAAATAGCACGATACACATGAGTGACTATGACTGACTTTCCAATAGGGATAGACACATGAACAGGGGAATCTAATATATCACACAATATATCAAAACCTAATGCATATTTTACATACACATAGGAATAAGTGGAACCCGGATCAAATAAAATAATAACCATCCGATCATAGACAAGAATAGTATTTGTGATAACTATGTCAGATAACTTTGCCTCGGTCTTGCTTGGTAATGCATAAAATTGAACCCGATCATTCAAATTCAGACAGGCTACCTCCTTGCCTGGCTGGGCTACTCCTCGACATACACCACCTTTATTTCAGCCCCCATAGCCTCTTGAATTTCTTCCTCACCCAATCTGTAGATAGTCTCTACCATTACTCCCTCCATCCGCTAGGACTACTGCTCTGGCCTGTTGAGGTGTCAAAATTGTCCTATAGTGGTAAGCACACTACTTTTGTATATGGCTTGTCTCTCAATTATTAAAAAAATCACGATCAAAAGACGAGTGGCTACTTGGAAATGATGTTACCTGACCCTAATGGGTCAGATGCTGCATTGGAGTACTTGAAAAATTTCTAGTAGAAGTGGGCAGCGCTGACTGAATTGGTCGGGATGCAATCACCGGTTTGCCTGACCCTTTGGATTCCTGAGAGTTACCTGTACTCTTGGGATTCTTAGCTAAAGCTTTGGCTTGCCCATCTTTTCTCACACCTTCAATCTTTTTAACAAAGTCTATGATTTCTTTAAAACTCTTGCCAGACGAAGTCATATCGATATAAAGTACCTACAACTCGGAGTTCAACCCCTTCACGAACAACTTGATCCTCTCCTCTTCTGTAATGACCACTTGAGTAACGTACCTGGATAATACATAAAACTTAGCCTCATAAGTAGCCACTGATATCCCTCCTTTCTCAAGGTCCATAAACTTATCCTTCTTTCTATATCTCAAAGAATAGGGCATATACTTTTCTAGAAATATGGCATGAAACTGAACCCAAGTGAGTAGGGGCAACACTGACGAATGACATTCTACATAAGCCCTCAACCACTTTTTAGCCTCACCCTGCAGCTAAAATCTCACAAACTCTACTCCATGCTGATGCACTATACCTAACTTGTGCAATCTCTATTAGCAATTAAGAATAAACTCATAACCATCTTTGTTTTCAGTACCATGGAAGACTAGAGGTTTGAGTTTGAGGAACTTCGTAAGCATGTCATGCTCAGTACTGGTCATTACTGGACCCATGATTGTTCTGAAGAAGGCATCAGTGCTTACTACCTTATTTGCTAGTTGGGCTGCAGTAGCAAAAGGATGAGCAACAGGAGCTAGGGCTGCGAGTATAGTGGGAATAGCTCTAGTGCTGGCCAATCCACTCAAGAATTCCATGATCTGTTGGGCTAGTATGGGGTTCAGAGGGGGAACACTAGTAGACCAGTCTTTGTGTCCTTTACCTGTTTAGCATGCTCTTCTTCCTCTCTAACCTCTACCTTTCCTCTAACTCGTTCTTGGAGAAAGAAGGGCCTTACCTACTGGCACCTCCTCAAAAGTCACTTCCACCCTAATGGGTGCTGCTCTCCCTCTTCTCTTGACTCATCTCCCTTATTTGCCTCTTCCTCTGCCATGCCCTCGAACGACTGGATCTTCCTCAAGCTCCACTGGAGCTATGGGCCTTTAACTGTCATAGAAAGTGTTGACCATCTATGGACAAGAGAGTGAAAAAGGTTAGATACCAATTTGGATCACCAGATACCAATTAAAATCAAGTTATAGAATGAAGGAAACAAGACAATGGAACTTTTCCTAAAATCCTGTAGCTTCTCAAAGAAAAGTACAAACATCTCTGTACCATTCTGTAAGAATCTACAAGATTAATTTTGGTACGATAAGATCAACGAACCTAGTATTAATACGAACTTTGTCACGACCCAAACCCATCATGACTGGCACCATACCAAACCTCTACTGGGAGAACCTTTTTTACAACCCACATTATCAACTTATGAGATAAAACACTTAAAGGCTTGTGGAGCAGGAATAAAACCAAAATAAGACTGAGTTCCCATATACTCAGCAAAATAATTTAAATATCAAACGAAATGTAAAAACATCCTAGGTACTAAAAGTCATCCCTACCAAAAATCTAACCAAATATCAATATAATAAAAGGAAAACACTCCCAAAAGAAGTCATAATATTAAACCATTGTTTAGACATCTGAGTTCCGGAAGAAGGACTTAGACAATGAGAAAGTCCATGGAAGCATGAAAGAATAGCTCACTCTTGGACTTTGAACAAACTTCTACTCTTCTAAATAAGGTCTCTCCGCAGCCGGCTGAATATTCTCTATACTCAACAAAAGGCAGAGTAAGAGTAGTATCAGTACAAAAAATAACGGTGACTGATAGGATCACTCGGTTAGTTAGTAAGCGGATCATAGATAAGTAAATTGAACACAATATGCATATACATATATAGAATAATTAAACTAATCTCAAATTCAACCATATTAAGAAATATCATAACTCAATATCTTCTAGATGCTATAACTTCACACAAGGTTCCTCTCAAAGGACCTATAAATAATCAGTTTTATGCCGCAACTTGATACCAATTCAAATATATGTTAAAATGTGACATCCAATTTAATTATGTGTCAGAACATGACATCCGATTCAAATATACCACAATCACAAATACATTCAGTATTTACAACATTATACCACCAAGAATAGGTTCATCACAAAAACAAGCTAGGAAGTGATCATTTCACACATAATCTAGCATGTTTCCCTATTGATATACAAATATGCATATTATGAAGCAATGTAACAAGCATATGAAACACATATGGGAAACTATATCATCACCTCCCTCAAATTCAAGCTTCAACAACTTTATAATGTAAGAGCCTTCCCTTTCCGGGTTCCCACCATTAATTTTTAGTTCAAATCCTCCCCCAATGATTACCAGGCACGGTTTCTAGATTCTAGGAATTAAAAGATGAATTTAGGGAGTAAAATCCTTACCTTAAGCATGGAAATCCCTGGGAAATTGATGCAAATTGCCCTAGATCGCCTCTTGAAGTCTTAGGAACTATTTTTTTCAGAAAAAACCGTTCTGGGGTTTTTTGCTCGACTTAAGTTACATCTGCCCCACTCTAGCAGGACCATCCCACTTCGGCGTGGCCTCTATAGCGGGTTGCTTAGAAATAGAGAGCTCGGAGTGTAAGCTCCAAGCCCCCATTTCACAACACACCCTCTTTCCAAGCCTGAATGCGATTTTGCGAAGCTGTAAATATTCTGTAATATCTTGGCTATTGGTTTATCTAAATAAATCAAATATTCTCTCTCCCACTATTCCCATGGTCACCCTAGAATTCACCTGACTCAAAATCTGTCCAAATCTGACCTAGTCTAAATTTTCTTGAAGTTAGTACCCAAAGATTTTTGGCCTAAAATACTTCCCCATTGGCCTATTCCTAATAATAGGGAAAGGTCGTTACAATGACTACTGTGATTAACTATATGCAATGAAGTTATTATTTGATTCTCCATGTATGTGAACTATTCGTTGTGAAATGTGATTGTGATTGTCATATATTGGATCGGGTGTCACATTCCAACACATATATATTAGATTGGGTGTCATATTCTGATATATATTTATTGGATTGGGTTTTATGTTCCAACACATCTATTGGATCGAATGTCACATTCCAACATATATATTGGATCGTGTACCACACCAGTACAAATTAACAGTTTGGATATGGGTTCCATCAGAGGACCATTGTGTGGCTATCATTTGTGAATTGGGACTATTATACGTCTATAATCTGTGAATTGATCTTGACTATGTGTATGATGATAGAGAAACTGACCAAATTATAACTAAGCATGCCCACCATGGGTAATAATTTTTATGAAAAGACCGAAGGTCCAAATGTTACCTTGTTGACTGTTATATTTGAGATTGACACTGTGAAATTGTATATTACTCTTGAAATGGTAAATTGATAATGTGTTCCTGTATATGCATGTTTGGATTATGTTATAGTTGCTAGATGCATCCATATCGTACGTATGAGATTATAGGAAAATAAGTGAAGAGCAATTGATGTGTTGTTTAGTGAGATTAGTGACTTAGAGTAATATATTGATGGGGTCCTATTGGTACATGTATAGAAGGGGGGATTGGGAGAGAATTTAGAGGTATTGCCTCCGAACAATCCACCTTAGAGGGAGGAATCTCGCTATGGCAAGGCCGCCATAGTGGGTTAGGTATTACCATGGCAGACTTGTACGGTTAAAAGAGAAGCTTTAAGCCATCTAAACGTTTCCCTCTTGTAAAAGAGATGTCAAGTATTCTAAGGTCAGGTTCTGGTATAAAAGCTTGAGGAAATGTAGTAGAATGGTTAGACAGAGTTAGTGGTGGCCGTATTTCAGAAACTCTCCTATGTGATAAAAGGTCTATGCCTTGATATGAATTAGAGTTGATAGAGGACCAAATATAATGGATAAGTGTTAGTCTTGAAGAATACTGGGAAGTTAATGAGAATGGTAAGAGTTTGTACATAAACGTTTGACTGTATATTTTTTTAAGAGCAGGTTTTTATTCTTGTTGATTTCTTTATATTGTGCAGTGGGTATCGAGTTGATTGATGATGTCTACCAGTACGTGTTACTTGTACTGATACTACTCTTTTTATGTCACTTGTGATAGTCTAGTTGTAGAGTCAGTGATGTTCCATAGGTGAAAACGAAGATGATTCTCCAACTGCTTCTACTTTTCCTTCCTATTGGTTGGAGCTCTATCATTACCTTATTTGTACACTGTATCTTTAGAAACTCTTGTACCTGTTTAGACTAATATTCTTGGGGGTGTTAGAGTATCTCTTGTAATAAATCACAGAGTTTAATTTGATATATAGCAATTATATAACTCTTTTAGCCTATTATTTATATTTTGTTAAACTTCCGCATTATATTTCCATTTAGGAGATTGAGGGTTCTCCTACTTAGGTGTTAGAGTAGGTGCCCACATGACTTCGTGGGTTGGGTCATGACAAGTTGATATGAGAGCCCAGATTACCTATCTCAATGTACAATAGTAAGTGTGAAATAGACTCTTGCGGATTAATGTGTCGACATCCACATCTAATCTTTGGGAAGCTATGAGAATTCTAGGAAGCCATTCCATTTCTTTACTTTTTTGTGCGGTCTGTCATTTGTGATATAGGTTGACTCTAATTGGTATCTCTGAATTCTAATTGGTATCTCAACAAAGTAACCCATATGTCATTGTCGCGGCTGAAAAAAACAAGCAAGAGAAATTGGAACTGAGAAGGCTCCAATTGGTATCTATCTTGGAAGTAGTGTAAGGGTATAGATAATCAACTAATGGTCATCCATGAAGCGAACTAAGTTAATGATTTGACTTTCTTGTGTGGTGTAGTTGAAATTTTGTGATTTTTTGATTGTCCTAAAATAAGGTAAATGGTGTATTTTTTGACTATTGAGCAGGAGGTTATGTGCTATATGAATTGGAGGGGTTACCAACTCTGAAGAGGTTTGGGAGCTAGACTATAATGTATATCTGAACCGATCATGCCATATTTGAAGAATGATACTATCGGCTTAGGCTATGAAGGTGCAATGTCCATGCAAGGGAAATATCTGATTATGTACTACCCCATCCTTTTCCATATTTATACCAAACATTTTGGTCGGTTGGGTTTCTTGACAACAACGAAGAAGAAGAGGGCAACTTGCTCAAGAGTTTGAGGAATTTATTCATAAAGGGTGGCTCTTTTGACATTAAGAGCAAAACTGATCAAGAAAAAATAGAAAGAGAGAAATTTGATGGGGTAAATTTAGTTCGGTTATGAACCAGGCAGTGGTTTGGGAGCAATGCTATAAGGAATAACTGAACCAATAAAACCTCTATCTCAGACGACCACTTTCGGCATAGGTTATCTATATTCTATGCAAGAATTTCTTGATTGTCAGTCCCCCATTACAAAAGGTTATTATCTATTGCCAAAGCCTATACCTCCATTGCATCAGACAATTTTTTTCTTCTAGATTTATGAACAATGAAGTAAAAGACATACTAATGAGCTTGAAGGGTTTATCTCTGATAGAAGTTGAAGAGAAAGGATGCAATGTCATGATCAATGAGGAGGAGGAGAAAGGGGCCCCTATGCAGAGCAATGAAGAAATAATCACCACCAGCAATTAGATTACTACTCCATTCGAACCTCGCAGGGGCATTTAAAAAAACTACTTTTGAAAATATTGAATCTAAGATTGTGGCATATAATGAGGCTGCACAACTAAATATGAGTGACTCACAAGAGGTGGAAGAAAGTGAAGTTTCCAAAGAAATTGTTAGAAAATTTGAGGAATTTAAAGATAAGCCCAATGCAAATCTAGCGGAAACAGAAGTGGTAAACTTCAAAGATTCGAAAGTAGTTTAGAAAACTTGAATCAATGTCCATATGGATGAAGATGGAAAAGAGGATTTTATTGAATGTCTGAAAGAGAACAAAGACATTTTTACTTTGTCTCATGTTGACATGATCATTTTAAGCACTTCAATAGTAGCCCACCGATTACCCACCAACCCATCTTGTTCGCCCGTAAAACCAAAACGTAGAAAGTATATATTAGAGCTAAGTCTAAAACTCAAGTAGGAAATATCAAAGCAATTAGAAGCTGGAATCCTTTAGGTGACGGAGTATCCTACTTGGCATGCCAATGTTGTACCTGTGCCTAAAAAGTCTGCATGGATTATAGAGATCTTAACAAGGCCAGTCCCAAGAATGATTTTCCACTGCCAAACATACACATCCTAATTCATAATTGTGCTAAGCATGAAACACAATCATTTGCAGATTGCTTTGCTAGTTACTATCAAATTGGGATGCACAAGGATGATGTTGAGAAATATTCTTCCATTACATCTTGGGGTTTCTATAATTACAAGGTAATGCATTTCGAATTGAAAAATGCGGGGCTACATATATGAGAGCTATGACCACTCTGTTTCATGACATGATCCACAAGGAAATTGAGGTTTACGTGGATGATATCATCATTAAATCTAAGAAAGGCTCAAATCATTTGGATGATCTCCTTAACTTCTTTAGTGGACTGCAGAAATCTAATCTGAAGTTGAATACTACAAAATACGTCTTTGGTATTCTTGTCGGAAAGTTATTAGATTTTATCGTTAGTCGCCAAGGTATAAAATTATATCCTACAAAAATCACAGTCATTTATGATCTTTCTTCACTGAGTAAGAAAGAGGTGATGAGTTTCTTGGGATGACGTAACTACATTATCCTCTTTATAGCTCAATCCACAATTATATGTGAGCCTATTTTCAAGCTATTGAAGAAAGTTGCTGCTATTGAATGGACAACAGAGTTCCAACAAGCATTTGACTAAATCATAGATTATTTCTCCAATCCTCCTATGTTGGCCACCAGAGTTGGATTGGCCTTTGTTGTTATATTTATCAGTGATGGACAATGACTTTAACTGCATCCTAGGGTATTATCATGAAACGGGAAAAGATAAGTAGGTGATCTAATACATGAGCAAGAAGTTCACATTGTATGAGGCACTATATTCTTTGTTGGAACGTACCTATTGTGCTTTAACTTTGGCAGCTCAGATATTGTGGCACTACCTTTTAGTACAATACTATTTACCTGATCTAAAGGATAGATCCTCTGAAGTATATATTTTGAAAGCCCATGCCTATTGGTAAGCCAGCTAAGTGGAAGATACTTTTGAGTGAGTTTCATATAGTATATGTCACGCAGAAAGCGGTGAAAGTACAAGCACTAGAAAATCATTTTCCCGAAAATCCTTTAGATGAGAAGTATAAACCTTTGAAGACCTATTTTCTCGATGAAGAAGTAGCTTTTGTGGGCGAAGATATCTTTGAAGAATATGAAGGTTGGAGAATGTTCTTTGATGTTGCTGTAAACTTGAATGGATCAGACATTGGAGCTGTTTTGGTCTTACCAACTGGGTAACATTATCTAGTATCAGCCAACCTTAGATTTCTTTATTCCAACAATATGGCTGAATATGAAGCCTGTATTTTGGGGCTCCTGTTAGAAATCGATTTGAATGTTCAAGAAATGATAGTGATTTGAGATTCAAATCTATTGATTTATCAGGTACGAGGAAAATGGGCGGCTAAGAATAAAAAGCTTTTACCATACTTGGAATGTGTGCATAGGTTATGCAAGAGGTTCAACAAAGTGGAATTTAAGCACGTGCCATGAATTCAAAACAAGTTCGCAGATGCTTTGGCCACTATATCATATATGATCCGACATCCCAATTAGAACTATATTAATCCTATTCGCATTCACATACACAAGCAGCCTGCATATTGCTTTTATATGGAAGAAGAGCCAGACAGGAAGCCATGGTACAATGACATTCGGGAATATTTAAAGAATGGTGGTTATCTAGAGAATGAAACAAGTGCACAAAAATGCACAGTTCGGAGGTTAGCAAACCAATTCTTTTTAAATGGAGAAATTTTGTATAATAGTACTCCTTCTCTAGGTTTGCTAAGATACATCAATGCTAAAGAAGCATCTAGGCTAGTTGATGAGGTACATGCGGTCATCATATGAATGGCTTTACTCTGGCAAAAAAGATCTTGAGATCAGGTTATTTTTGGCTAACTATGGAGACAGATTATGTTTGTTGTGTTCAGAGATGTCACCAATGTCAGACTCATATAGATATGATTTGAGTTTCTCCCAACGAACTCCATATTACTAGCTCACCTTAGCCTTTCGCGGTTTGGGGTATGGACGTCATTGGTCCTATTGAGCCAGCACCATAAAATAGACATAGATTCATTCTTATTAAAATCAACTATTTTACTGCATGGGTCAAAGATACCTCTCATAAGTCAGTTACAAAGAAAGTCGTTGATGTCACGATCCAACCCCGTAGGCCATGACTAATGCCCGACATGGACACTTGTATACATATTCTTTAACTATATGTTCATTTCTCATCAAACTCAATATGGATCTTATAACAAACAAACCATGGTCTCGGGACCATCACATAAATATTCATATAAATACAAGCCGACAAGGATGCAACCATAATCATGATAATATCCACAAGCCGACGAGGCTGCTGCAAAAACATATTATTCGCATACTGATATTACACAACTAATTGATCATATTTGATGTAATGACCCGTTAGGTCATTTTGAGAACGAGTCTTCTTCCCTTCATAAAAGACTCATTCCGTACATTTAAATTGTAAACTTTAGACTATTCGATAACTTCATTTAATTAATTGATGGGTGATTTTAAATAATTAATTTAATTGATGGGCTAAAGTGTTAATTTATCTAATACTTATACCACTTTTTTTATAATTAATAAAATAGGTTAGTAGAGTTTGTTATTTTAGTACATAATTAATAAGAAAAAGAAGGAAATAAAATATATATATATATATATATATATAATCTGATGGCAAATTGCAATCAGATGTAAACGAAACGCCGCCGATGAAAAGGAAAAAAAATTGGAAAAAAAAATACGGAGGAAGAAAGAAAAAAAAAGGGGAAAAGAAAAATAAAGGAGAAGAGAAAAATATGGATTTTTATTTTAAAGCATCAAGGTAATTATTCTCATCCTTTCCATTAAATTTTCATGTGATTATGAACATATTTTTAGGGTATATTGGTGGAGAAACAATGCTGAAATAAGAAAATATGACCTTAGGGTTCTTCATATACAATCTTGATTTGGGGTCAAATAACGATCCGTTTTAGCTGAAATTTGACATGTGAGTTTATTTTATCATGAGTGAATATAATCGGAAAGAAAAATTCAGATTTAACTTCAATGACATAGAATGAGTTAGTTCCCGAATTTTGATATGTTGAGATAGATAGTTAAATATTAGGTATATTATATTTTATGAATTCTATTAAATTTATGATATTGGGGAAATTAGAACCTAACCCTAGGCTTAAAATTTGGAAATATGAGAGTTGACATGTTATTTGACATCAACGTTAGGAACTTGATTATAGATTTGGGTAGGTTTTGGAGCTAGGCTAGACATATAATAATATGGGTGTTGTTAGTTTCGAAATCTTATTGTGGTTATTGATTTGATTAGATTATACTTATTTAGAGGCCCAACGAAAAGAGAAGGCTCAAGTACCAGAGTAATTGCTTGATTAATTAAGGCAAGTGAATTTCTAAACCTCAGTTTAAGCTTGTAGATGCTTGTATTTCCATGTTATGTGTACGAGGGAGTAATGAGAATTAGACTGAGTTATTGACTATATGATTGGCCTTAAAAATGGAGATGAGGGGTATAAAATGGTGATCTAATGACATGTATTGGTGGAATTGATATGTTGTGATTGTGAATTTATTTTGGACATGTGAAATGACTATGTTGATGTGAGATAGGAAACAATATTGTTATTGTCATGTTATTAGCGTGAATTATATGAACATGAATTGATTGCATCGGTTCTGACATGTTGTGTTGAGACTGAAAATGATATGAAACAAAAGGGTCGGGCCACACGCTCCATGGCAGGTATTATGAAATAAAGGGGTCGGGCCACACGCTCCGTGGCAAGTATTATGAAATAAAAGGGGTCGGGCCACACGCTCCGTGGCAAGATATATATGTTGAGGGGACGGGCCACACGTTCCGTGGCAGGTTACATGGACAGAAATGTCCCCCATGGGTTCCGGACTGTAATTCAGCGAATGTGTACCGATAGGACAGACATGCATCATCTCATTGCATTTCATCGCATTTTGTTGATATTTGTGAATTCGTGTTTACCCCTTTATTGTTCTGTATATGCTGAACTTGACTTGATATGATTTATTGATGAGACTATTGATGAGTATTCGTGGACTGTATTACTGTTATTATTGTACAAGTGGAGAGTTGGGCTGATTTTATGCAGGTTGTAGTTAAGGAGGTTCGGTTGGGAGGATAGGAGTACTTGTATTTATTGAGCTTTGCTTAGTTTTAGTTATCCACTTGGTGAGTACCGTGTTGTTTGGTACTCACCCCTTGCTTCTATACTTGTGTAGGTTGTGAGCCCGGAACTTCTTGATCTCTTAGTGTTCTCTACCACGTCTGAGGCTATCATCTTGAGTGTTGAGGTAGCTGTTACATCCATCTAGCGGACACCTCTTACTCTTTTATTATGTTTTAGGTCCTATTCTAGAGACAAAGACATTGTGACTGTATTCTCTTTCGCACTTCGGTAATGTATTAGTGGCTTGTACACGTGACAACCAGTCTTGGAGGATTTTGATATTATTTATTTATTTTTGACTAAGTTAAACCTTGCTTTATCTCAATTACTTCCGTATTTACTTTCCATTGAGTTTTAGGCTGACTTATCTCGGTGGATTGAGATGAGTGTCATCACACCCGGATTCGAGTCGTGACATTTGAATATGACCCACACACATATCCACAGACCTCTAAGAGTTTCAACAGTACAATATGATGGGACAGGGCCCCATCGTACCCTTAGTCAACATATTCATATATTTAGATTAGAAAAAATCTATACCAAATCTGGGCTTCGGAACAACGGAACTCTCCAAGATAGTAAGAGAGAAGTCTTAAGCTGGCAGCTCACCAAAATGCGTATCTGCACCTACGGGCATGAAACGCAGCTCCCCAAAGAAAGGGGATTAGTACAGAATATGTACCGAACATGTAAAATGTGCAATACAATAAAAGGATCATAATTGAAATATGGACTACAGTAAATGTGTACAATATCCAAAATGCCAAAACACTTGCCTTTGTAACATAATCATATTTGTCAATAACATATATCATATGCATGTATATATCATACCCGACCCTTAATGAGGGACTCAGTGAATAAGGTCATCATATGCCTTCCTGGCCACCATATCATATCATCATTTCATCATATCATCATATCATCGTATCATCATATCTTCATACCATCATATATGTAAAATATATTTATATATACTGTACCCGGCCCTCTAGTAAGGGACTCAGTGAACAATGCATTTAGATTATGCACAAATACATACCCGGCCTAGGACTCGGTGAAAGATACATTAAGGTATACACGAGTAGAGTAGTGAGTAACCATATGCATTTAAATCATCATTTGAGACTCAATAGAATAATTAAAATAAACCATCATTTGAAAATTAAGACAATAGTCATTCAAGTAACCTTCAATTGCCATTATAAATCATGCAAAATATGAATTATACTGTAGCATGAATTGTACTAAAATATGAATTTTACCAACTAGGATGACTGGAATCATACATATGAGTCAAGACATAATGATATAAATTATAGAAATTAAGAACATTAGCCTTCCTAGTATATCTAAGAATAAGAGCTTCGTTGGAATTTTATGCCTTCATCGTCCGTTTGTTTCATAAGATCATGCCAAAAGAAAGGAAGGTTATCTTTACATATCTTTAGAGCTTATTAGTCTCACAATATGTATACTCTGCCCAATAATACTTCAACCTATATTAAGATGCCAACAACCACGGTTAAGCTAGGGGAGATTCAAAATATATTCTAACGTTAGTAATTCCTTTTTAGATGTTTAGACAATATTTTTCTCTTGTATCCAAACGTTTTACATACAACCAAGACAACATCAATCATTATATGTTCAATACCAATCCGGACAGCCCACATAATATTTCAAACAGCCCATATTTACAACATACAATAACGATTCACAAACGGCTACTACATTCTCAAGTTACTTCTATAGTTCGTAGCCTTAATATTTGTATGTAACAACTTATAACAGCCCATCCAACATACAACACAATGCATAATCTTAATTATCATTAATTTTTCCAAGTTCAATAACAACAACGTGTCAAAACAACCCATACCTTACAATGCTAGATAATAGTGTATATGCGATTATGACACATCCAATTTATTTTTGTTAATCCATAGTCATATTATTTCGTCAAAATGATTCTATTACAACCCAACCACTATGAAAACATGATGTATACTCTTAACTATAATTATTTTTTTCCAACTTGATGAAAACAACAAATCCAAAACAGTCCATTACCACAACACGTCCAAAATAGTTCAATAATATGTCCAAAATAATCCCTAAACAATGCTCGGAATTCTTACAAATATTTACGAACATACTAAGAAAGCCACATATTATTCTTACACATTATTTCATGTCTTATTTTCATATAATTTCAGTAGGTTATGACCAACTATCCATACGACAAGTACAACATCAATTTATACGCAACTAAGCTACATCGTCATTTCTATAATCCTTACAACAACTCACAAACGACTTTAGTTTCAACTTCAATCATTAAACACCTTCATTTCCATCATAAAATTCATGATAATAACAATAAAAATATCAAGTAAAAATATTTCACTAACTTTCTCACAAAACAGTCCACACACGGTTTCAACATGCTTCAACATCACTCACATAGAATCATAGATTCAATTATTTTCATACTAACACAACTTCACCTTTAACCTTCCAATTCTTTTCATTCTTTTCAGCATGAGATATATGATAGTAAAAATCATAATTATTAAAGAAAATCAGTCCATCAATGCCACCAAACTAGTTCCCACGGCCACAACAACATTCCAACACCAACGTTCATGATTTTATGCATGCAATTCATGTTTATCAAGTTGCAACCATACTTCAACATCAACACATATAAACTCATGGTTACTATCATGTTCCAACATCAACACATGTTATTTTATGCATACAACTTATGTATACACATCTACTTCACCCTTAATACATGAAAAAAAAGTTTGATCTTACCTTGATTACTTGACTTCTCAACTTGGCTAGAGTTTGTGAAATAAACCAATACTTGTTCTTCTTGCTTCAATAACTATCTTCACATTTCTAGGGGAATTCTAAAGGGTTGAAACACCTTAGAAAACAATTTTTGGATCAAGACTCAAAGAGCTCAAAATCAGCCAATGTGTCCAAGAGCTTTCTCTCTCTGGACTTTGGTTTTCTTTTTTTGTGTTGTGTAGTTGAAATGAATTGTGATAGATGATGTATTAGTCATTATTTGGTTCAAATTTGATGCTTAAAGGTTGGTCACATTCTCTACTTATGGTATGAGTCACTCCATTAACTTTACACTTAACATTCCATTTTTGTTTACAACTTTCAGCCAAGTGTGGCCAAGCCTCACCTTATTGTTTCTCCTTTCTTCTTTCTTTTCAATTGTTTTACATGACAATTGTATGTGTGGTGACTGATTCATACACCACCCTTTGTCCATTTTAATCATACCAAGATGAATGATCAATATTTAATGTGAAATGGTCCCTCCACCATGTTATGTCTTCCTAAAATAATGTATACTTTCATAAAGTAGTAGATGCTTAAATATTCAATTGCATGCTTCAACTTTTTCTCCTCCAATTTTCAGCCCTTGGCCGAATATTATACTTGGTTATGATGTGTATTTTATTTATCCACAATATAGTGAAAATATAGTGGATGAATCAACATTTAATTGCATATTTGTATGTCTTACATTAACCTTATTTTAGATGACTTTGAGTCATTTTTTTACCTTGGAACGTTGGTGTTCCTTCTTAGGTCATTGTTGTCACAATTTTTTTATTTTTACTTAACACCACAATTAAGTAATTCCTAATCTCCAATAACATTTTTATACTAAGTAAAATTTATAACCGATTAGTTCTAGTTTAGAAATTAAAAATCTGAGGTTTCTATCTCATGTCGATTCCTTCGCAAATAATTCGACGTATACAATACGGGGTATAACAGCTGATAACTTTGTCAATAATCACATCATTTGTTGGTGTGGAGCTCTTGAATAAATCATTACAGATAATGGCGCTAATCTTAACACCTATATAATGAAAGCAATTTGTGGGAGATTTTTGATCAACAATCAGAACTCTAAAGAATAGAGGCCACAAATGAATGGAGCATTAGAGGTTGCAAATAAGAATATAAGAGGATACTACGTAAGACGATTGATAATTACAAGCACTCGCATGAAAAATTACAGTTTTCTTTACTGGGATACCAAACTACCATCAGAACTTCTATCGGAGCTATGCCTTATTTCCTGGTATATGGTAACGAAGTTGTATTACCTCCAAAGAGGAGATATCACCATTGAGAATCATTCAAGAAGCAAAATTGAGTGACGCCGAACGAATGCGGAGTTGATTTGAGCAATTAGCATTAATCAATGGAAGAAGACTTAATGTTGTATGTCATGGTTAACTCTACTGCATAGGATGACCAGACCTTTTAACAAGAAGGTTAGACCAAGATATTTCTCATCCGGACAACTGGTTCTGAAGTGAATCTTTCCTAATCAAGACGAAGCAAAGGGTGAATTTTTGCCAAATTGGCAAGGTCCATACATGGTGCATGGAGTCCTGACTGGAGAAGCACTCATACTTTTAGAGATGGCTGGTGAACCTATCAACTCAGATGCTGTGAATCTAGCCTAAACCTATCAACTCAGATGTTGTGAAGAGATACTACATCTAAGTTTATGTTTTAGGTTCTTTATTATGTACTTTGGAACTATGTCAGATCCGATTCCCATTTAAGAGGAGATACATAGGTGCTCCTATGGAGTTTGGTCTCATTATAATAAAAATTTTCTTTTCCCCAGAATATGTTTCTCGGCCAGAATTTTTGAGAGGATCTCAAAAATTCTATCTTGAGAGTTTTTTCCTCGCAATTTATAAGACTGGGGTAGAATTTTTAGAGGACCTCAAAATTCGTGATGAGTAATTTACAAAACTGATCAAAGTCAGAGGTCCCATACATGAGAAGAAATCTTTTGAAATAGATTCATAAAGTTTCTATGATATATGTCAGAATGGAAACACCACCATCTACTTGGATGTTGCAATGTCTCAAAATGTGCCACAGTCAAGAATTCAACAATATTTTCTACAAATCTATTATTTTATGTTTTCAAAATAATTATTTTCAAAAAAAATTATTTTTATACTATTTGTGTTTCGCCCAAAGTAAATGCTTGGAATGGCCAGGATGTTAGAGATGGATGGAACATAATGGTCAAAGCGGAGACACAGATCAACCTCCCCCTTTATAAACTAACAATTTTTCTTTGAATGCAGAAAAGACCGGTGTATACGTCATGAAATGACGCTCCTTTCTAGCAAGATGAGGGACAAAGCTACCTCATGTCCTCAATTGTTACACCAAGCTACGAAAATTATATTAAGCCCAAGAATTACATCTGCATTAAGCTCGAGAATTGCATTGATCCCAAAAAATTACATTGGCATCGAGCTTGAGAATTGCATTGAGCCTGAGAATTGCATCGGCATAGACCCAGAGAAGTTCATTGAGCCCGGGAAATGCATCTACATTGACCAAGAGAAATACATCTACATTGATCCCTAGAAATGCATTGATCCCCAAAAAAATATATCTACATCAAGCTCGAGAAAATGCATTGAGCCAGAAGATTTCGTTGAGCCTGACAATTGGATTGTGCCCGAGGAGATGCATTGTGCCTGAAAATTGCACACCAATCCCTATTGCATCAGATGAAGGAAACTATTCAAAGTCACTAAAATGTTTGGAAAGCAGATACACTCTCTCTAATCACTATTTATTCCTAAGGCATCATAGTCTAAAGACATAATTTTCATGTCCTACAGACATCATTTCACGGCCTAAGATTTTAATTATTGTTGATCATGTTCCAAAGGAATCATGGTCCAAAGGCATCATTTTCATGTCCTGGACATAATTTCATGATCTAAAGATTTAATTATTGTTGATCATATTTGAAGGCGTCATAGTTCAAAGACATCATTTTCATTGCCTATGGACATCATTTCATAGCCCAAGGATTCATTTGTTTATGTCTCATGGCCCTATGACATCATAGTCTAAGACGTCATCCTTATCGTCTTAAGATAAATTTCATGGTCTAAATGGGAACTTGCATCATGTTTAATATATATATATATATATATATATATATATTCGCTAAATCATTTGTTTAGTAATTTTATTGTAAGACACAGATTGCAAAGAACTCACAGATACAAGTAAGATCAACTTCTTAATGCACAAAAAAGTATTAATTTATATCACTAAGGCAGAAATTTTTGAGGGATCCACAAAAATTTCAACGGAGTGCGATTCCATGAGATATCAAGCTATTATTGGCTATTATTTGAATGAAGCCACTGTTAAACTATTTATTGGCCACTATATGAATCAATCTACCTTTTGGCCCTTATTTGAATCTAGCTATTATTTGGCTACTATTCGAATCAAGCTATTTATTGGATATTATTTGAATTAGACTATTGTTTTCCTACTATTATTATTTGTCTACTATTCAAATCAAGTTATTTTTTTGGTCACTATTTTAATTAGGTTGTTATTTGTCTTCTATTTGAATCAAGCTATTATTCAAATGAAGATATTAATGTCTATTGTTCGAATCAGGCTACTATTTGTCCTATAGTTCAATCAGACTATTATTCAAATTAAGCTATTAATGGCTACTATTTGAAGCAAGCTACTATTTGAACTCTATTTGAATCAGATTGTTACTTGGCTACTATTCGAATCAAGCTATTATTGGCTATTAGTTAGATCAAGCTATTATTTGGCCTTTATCTAAATCAAAATATTCGAATCAGATTATTATTTTAACTACTCAGGCCATTATTGAGTCATACTCGAATGAGATTATTGGCATTAGACGTCATTGGACTACTGAATATTTATTAAGAGTCATGTGTAATCTCAGTTTTATCTACTTTATATTAAGTCATCAAGGCTTGTGCATCTTATAACATGACATCAAGGTTCGTCCGCATTACAAATGATACATCCAGTCTTGTTTTTAAATGGGACATCAAGGCTCTTCCACCTTACAAATAGAACATTATAAAGACATTTTTCCGTCGTTATGGATAGGCCAATAGGGAGAAATTTTGGCCAGATTTGGATGAATTCTTAGTCAACAAAGTCTAGGGTGACTTTGTTATTAGTGGGGGATCAAATATCTAATTTGATTAGGTAAGATGATAGTCAAGATGATGCGGAGCATTTGCGACTTCACAAAATCACATTCGGGCGAGTAGAACTACCAAAATTTGACTTGGCGTGAAGGGCATAATTCAATATATATTTGGAAGGGGGTGTGTTATGAAATAGGGGCTTGGAGCTTAAGTTTCGACCTTACTATTTCTACATATCCTACCAGAGCGGGATTATTCCCCTAGAGCAGGTCCTCTAGAGTAGGATGGGTCCCACCAGAATGGGACAGTTGGGAATTTAAGATGGGAAAAACGCAGAAAGGTTTATTTTATTTCCACTTAATTCTTGAAGAACTAGAAATGACCTAGGTTGATTTACTACTGGTTTCCACCCCAATTTGTGCCAAAGGCATGAAATTTACTCTTTAAGCTTATAAATTGATTCCTAGAAATCATAATCTATGGTGGGTAATCATGAGAGAGGGTTTTAATTTGGAAACTAATGGTGGAAAATAGCCCTAGAATGGGGATTAAGAACATGGGTTGGCCTAGGATGAGAATTGTGTTTTTTTTCATGATAGTTAGGCCATTTTGTTGATCATTTATATGTATTTACTATTTTTAGACTAAGGACAAGCGGAAGAACCCAGAAAGGGAAAACTCTTGCACTTAAGAGTTATTACAGCTCAAATTCGTGGTAGGTGATGGTTTTGTTTTCCGTATGTATATCATGTACTTGTTAAATTTTTTCATGTATCCATATGTGTATATGAATGGGGAAACATTCTAGATCTTATATAAAATGATCACTTGCTGACCAGTTTGGTGATGAACCTATTCTTGGTGAAATAATGATGATTGTGGTTGTGAAATTGTGATTGCTTGTATATTTGGATTGGGTGTCACATTCTAACACATAAATTGGATCGGGTGTAAATTCTAACATATATTTAGATTGGGTGTCACGTTTTGACATAAACCTTGAATTGGCTGCCATATTCCGGCACAAGATAGGTGTTTGTAGGTCCCATGAAAGGACCTTTATGTGAACTTATATGATATTGAGGTTTTTAAACTATGATCGTGCTTAATACTGTTGGAGATGATACTAGTTGGGTTATTCTATATATATGTGCTTATTATGTTGAGTTTACTTGTCCATGATCCGCTTACAGGCTAACCGTGTGATCCTTCCAGTACACTGTTGATTTTCTGTATTGATACTACACTTGCTCTATCTTTTGTTGAGTACAAGACATATTTAGCTGGCAGTGAAGAGACCTCATTTAGAGGAGTGACATTTGTTCATGTTCAAGGGTGAGATGTTTTTTTCAAGCTATCGTGGACTCTCCTATTTTTAGTCCTTCTTCCAGGAATTAGATTTTCCGACAATAGTTTATTTGTTAAATATTTTCTGTTGGGAGTCCAGGTATGCTACCCAGCTGGTCACTACAGAGGAAGAGAGGATAAGGTTATTTGTGAAGGGGTTGAACCTTGGGTTGCAGATTCTATCAGTTCAGGCAGTAGTTTCAACAAAGTCATTGCCTCTATGAAAAAGGTAGAAGCTGTAAGAAGAGATGAGTAGGCCAAAGCTTTGTCTAAGAAGCCCAAGAGAATAGGTAATTTTCAGGAATCCTATTCTAGAGGGTCAGGTAGGGCGATAATTATAGCCTGACTAATTCAGTCAGTGTTGCCCACTTTAACTAGCAGTTTTTCAGGTACTACACAACAGCATCCTGCCTATGAGCGTCAGGGAGTATTATTTTCAGGTAGTAGAACATCTTTTGATCATGGTTGTTTCAATAGTGGAGAACCGAGGCATATATGGAGGGAATGTCTCCACCCTATTGGGATAGTTTCAACTCCCTAGTAGGCCAGAGCAGTAGTACCGACGACTAGGGGAAGAAATGGTAGAAGATGTCCATAGAGTGGAAGAGGGGGAAATCAAAGAGGCCGTGAGGGCTGAGGTAATGATAGTGCAGGCCTAGGAATAGTCCAGCCAGGCATGGAGGTGGCCCGTCAAGATGACCAAGTTCAGTTTTATGCATTTTCGGGCAAGACTGAGGTAGAGATATCTAACGTAGTGATCACAAGTATTATTCTTATCTGTGATCGGATAGCTACTGTTATGTTTGATCCGGGTTCTACTTATTTTTATGTGTCTATAAAATATAACTTGGGTTTTGATGCACTTTATGATATACTAAATGCCCTTGTTCATTTTCTACCCATGTTGGAGAGTCAGTCATAATCACCCATATTTATCATGCTTATTCTGTGATATTTATGAGATAACAGACTTAGGTTGACTTAGTGATTTTAGACATGACCGATTTTGATTTGATCTTAGGCATGACCTAGTTGTCCCTTTATTTTGCTTTACTTAATTATAATGCAAAAATTATTGCTCTAGAGATCCTGGGGAGGGAAACATTAGAGTAGAAAGGGGTGTACAAGCCTAAGATAGCTAATGATATCTTTTCTCCAAGCAAAACAAATAGTGGGGTAGAGTTATTTGGCCTATTTGGACCATATTTGAAATGTGAATGTAGAGTCAAATTCTATTGATTCTATCTCAGTAGTGTGTGAATTTTCGAAAGTGTTTCCTTCAGACTTGCCTGGTATGCCTCCTAACCAAGATATAGATTTTTGCATTGACTTAGAGCTAGGTATTCATCCAATTTCTATTCCTCCCTACGATATGGTTCCGACAGAGTAGAGAGAGCCTTCATCTCAAATCCAAGAGCTTCTTGATAAGGGATTTATTCCTCCTATTATTTCTCCATGGTGTACTCCAGTGTTGTTTGTTAATAAAATGGATGATAGTATGAGAATATGCATTGACTGGCGACGACTGAATAAGGTTACCATCAGAAATAAATACCCTCTGCCTCATATTGATAATCTTTTTGATTAGTTGCAAGGTGCATCAGTCTTCTCAAACATTAATCTCAGGTCTTGATACAATTAATTGAAAATTAGGCCTGAGAATGTACCCATAACTGCTTTTAGAACCAGGTATAGGCACTATGAATTTTTGGTGATATCTTTCGGATCGACCAATGCACCTGCAACCTTTGTGAGTTTGATGAATGGGTGCTCAAGGCGTTCTTTGATTCGTTTGTGATCGTGTTTATATATGATATTTTTGTATATTCAAAGAATGAATAGGAATATGCAGACCATCTCCAAATTGTTTATTTTGGGAAGACAAAAGTTGTATGCAAAATTATCTAAGTGTGAATTCTGGTTGCCTTCAGTTACCTTTTTAGAACATTTTATTTCAAAGTAAGGGGTAATGGTATACCCAAAAAAGATTGAGGAAGTTAAGAACTAGGCTGGTCTAGTTTCGTGATCGAGGTTAGAAGTTTTGTAGGATTGGCCAGTTATTATCACCAGTTTGAGAAGAAATTTGCTTCTATCTCTACTCACTTGACCAGGATGACTAAAAAGAAGGTGTCATTCGAGTGGACTGACAAGTGTGAAGAGAGCTTCCAAAGGCTTTTGACTCTTCTGACCACAACACCAAATTTGACCCTATCGATCAAAGGTAAATAATTTATTATTTCTTATGATGGTTCACATTTAGGTTTGGGTGCTGGGATAATATAAGATACGAATGTTATAGCTTATTCTTCTAGGTAGTTAAAGGTGCATGAGAGGAACTACCCGATTCATAACTTAGAATTTGCAGCGGTAGTGTTTGTATTGAAAATCTGGAGGCATTATCTGTAGGATTTCAAGTGTGAGGTGTTTACTGATCATTGCAGCATACAACATGTGTTAACCCAGAAGGAATTGAATTTGAGATAGAGAAGGTAGATGTAGTTGCTCAAAAACTATGATGTCACTATCCAGTATCATCCAGGTAAGGCTAATGTGGTAGCAGATGCATTAAGATGGAAGTTGGTTAGCATGGGCAGTCTAGCTTATTTGGGAGACCTTAAACAGACCCTAGCTAGAGAAATTCAGGCCTTGGAGGCTAGATTAATGAGGCTAGGCATCTTAGAGAAGGGTGGGGTAATGTCCAGTGTTGATCCAAGGCCCACTTTGATAGAGAAGATCAAAGTCAAGCAGTTTGAGAATGTTAATTTAAATGAAATTAGAGGAAAGGTGTTAATGGGAAAGGCCCAAGATTCAACAATTTTTGTAGGTGGGTGGTGCTCCACTTTAGGGTAATGATCTGTGTTCCCCAAGTAGATGGCTTAATTCAGAAAATCTTGTCTGAATTCATTTTTTGTGATACTCTATTCACCCTGGAGTAAATATGATGTATCAAGACTTGACACGTATATACTATTGTCAGGTAAGAAGAAATACATAGCTCAATATGTAGCCAAGTGCCAAAACTGTCAATAAGTAAAGTATGAGCTCCAATGACCTGTAGGTTTACTTCAAAGAATGCTCATTCCAAAATGAAAGTGGGAGAGAATAGCCATGGATTTTGTGGTAGGACTTCGCAAGAATTTGGAGAAGTATGACTCTATTTGGGTGGTGTGGTTAACAGATTGACAAAGAAAACACACTTCATTCCGGTTAGAGTAGACTATAATGCATAATAGTTGGCAATGATTTATGACCGGGGTACGCAGTTCACTTCTAAGTTTTGGGGGAAGTTGCATGAAGAGTTGGGCACTCAACTCCCTTTTAGCATAACTATCCATCCACAGATAGATGGGCAGTCAAAAAGGACTATCTAAGTGTTGGAAGATATATTGAGGGCATGTGTGATCGACTTTGGGATACATTGGGACAAATTCTTGCCTTTGTGTGAGTTTTTCTACAACAATAGCTACCACTCCAGCATTGAGATGGCACCATTCGAAGCCCTTTATAGGAGGGGGTGCATAGGGTGGTTTGAAGCTAGAGAAGTGGATACATTGGGGGTAGACTTAGTGAGGGATGCTCAGGATAAGGTAAGGAGCATCAAAGCTACACTTTTAACGGCTCAAAGTCTATCAAAAAGAGAATGCTGATGATAAAGTGATGGATATGATATTTGAGGTTTATGAGCAAGTGCTTTTAAAAGTTTCACCCATTAAAGAGGTAATGTGGTTCGGTAAGAAGGGCAAATCAGTTCTTGCTATATTGGCCCTTTTGAAATTTTTGACTGTGTAGGGTCAGTGGCGTACAAGTTGGCCTTACCACCTAGATTGTTTGCGGTACACCCGGTGTTTCATGTATTAATGCTGAAAAAGTACTATAGAAATAGGAACTACATCATTAAATGGGACTCGGTGTTTTAGACAAGGACCTTTAGTTGTAATCCTTGATCATGATAACTGAAATATGGGGACTAAAGAGATCAATATGGTTAAAGTGAAATGGAAACATCTTTAGGTTGAGGAAGCTACTTGGGAGACTAAGAAGGACATGCAAGACAAGTGTTCTCAATTGTTCATCAAGAAAGATACTACACTATCTCTACTTTAACCCTGTTTTCCTTAGTCACTCGAGGATGAATGATGGATAAAATGGTATCTATTGTAGATACCTTTCCAGATCATTATGGATAGGCCAATAGGAAGGGATTTTGGTCCAGAAAGCTTTGGGTAATAAATTCAGAAAAGTTTAGCCTAGGCCAGAAAGCTTCGGGTAGTAAATTGGTATCTAGGACATTTCAGCATGTTAGGTTAGTTGACTAGATAGTCCCCTTAGTTTGTGGGAACTTAAGTATTTCTTAATGATTTAACCTGCTTCCGCATCCTTAAGTGTTTATATTTTTCAAGTATTGTTAGCTTTGGGTTATAAAAATGGTTCTCCCACTAGAGGGTTAGTGGGGGTGCCAGTCACGGCGGGTCAGGGTTTATGACAAAATTAGCATAAGAGACCTAGTTATGTTGATCTCATCATACCAAAATGAGTCTAGTAGAGTCTTTCAGAATTTTAAGAAGATATTTGTACTTTTCTTCAAGAGGCTACAAGACTATCGGAAAAGTGTCGTTATCTTCTTTTCTTCATGCTATAACTTGATTCCAATTGGTATCTGGTGATCCAAATTATTATCTAACTTCTTTCACTCTATTTTATACAGATGGTTAATACTCTCTATAATAGTGTACTGCCCGTAGCTCCAGTGGAGCCACAGGAAGAGCCAGTCATTTAAGGGTGTGGAAAGAGAGAGAGACGCAGTAAGGGGCGATGGAGAGAAGTACTCACTAGGGTGGAAGTTTTAGTTGAAGAGGTGTCAGTAGGTGAGGCCCTTCCTGCTCTTCAGAATAAGTTATAGAGAGACGTAGTGGTTGGAGAAGAGGAGAATGTTGAATAGGAGGAAGACACCCAAACTGAGGCTGATGATATTCACCATAGGGATCCCATACTAGCTCACTAGATCATGGCCTTTTTAAGTGGTTTATATGGCATTGGAGCCATTCCCAGTATGCCCGCAAAACCAGCTCCTATTTACTGGTCTTTTTGCTATAGTAGCTCAGCTTTCAGATGAGATGGTAGGCACTGATGCCTTCTTCAAACCACTTATGGGTCCTGTGATAACCGGTATTGAGCATGACATGCTAGTTCCTAAACCTCAAACCTCTAATCTTACATGGTATTGAGAATAAAGACGTTTATGAGTTTATCCTTGATTTCTATGAGATTTTACACAAGGTGGGCATAGTACATCAGCATGGGCTAGAGTTTGTAACCTTTCAGTTGCAGGGTAAGGCCAAGAAGTGGTGGATGGTATATGTGGAATGTTGTTCGCTAGTGTTCCCTCCCACTTACTTGGGTTTAGTTTTGTGCTTTATTCTTGGAAAAAAATGTTTCCCATACCTTGAGGGACCGCAAGAAGGATGATTTCATGGCCTGGAGCTGGGAGGTATGTCAATGGCTACTTATGAGGCCAAATTTCTGCGATGTCCAGGTATGCTACCCATCTGGTCACTACAAAGGAAGAGAGGATCAGGTTATTTGTGAAGGGACTGAACCTTGAGTTGTAGGTACTATCAGTTCATATGACTTTGTTAGGCAGGAGTTTCAATGAAGTTACTAACTTTGTGAAAAAGGTAGAAGTTTAAGAAGATATGGGCAGGCCAAAGCTTTGGCTAAGAAGCCTAAGAGCATAAGTAATTTCGAGGGATCCTATTCTAGAGGATTAGGCAGGCTGATAATTGCAACCTAACCAATTTGGTGAGCGATGCCCACTTCTACTTGTAGTTTTTCATGTACTGACACTCCAATAGGGGTAGAAACATGAACTAGGGCATCTAGTATATCACATGGTGCATCAAAATCCAAGGCATATTTCACAGACATAAGAATAAGGAGAAATGGGTGGAGTTGACTGAATCATCTAGGCTGCAATTAACACCTTGTCTGAACCTCTAGAATAGGATCCCCGGTAGTTACCTGTGCTCTTCAGCTTCTTAGCCAAAGCTTTGTCCTGCCCATCTCTTCTCATGCCTTCTACCTTTTTCAATAAGTTTATGACTTCATTGAATCTCCTGCCTTACGAAGTCATATGCATTGGCACCACCTGCAACCCAGGGTTCAGCCCCTTTAAAAATAATTTGATCCTCTCTTCCTCTATAGTGACTAGCTGAGTAGAATACCTTGACAACGTATAAAATTTGGCCTCATAAGCATCCATTGATAACCCTCCCTTCTCCAGTTCCATGAACTCATCCTTTTTTCGGTCCCTCAAAGTACGGGGCACATATTTTTCCAGGAACAGGGCATGAAACTGAACCTAATTAAGTGGGGGTAACACTTGCGAATGGTACTCTACATAAGCCCTCCACACTGCTTGGCCTCACCCTACAACCGAAAGGTCACAAACTCTAACCCATGCTAATGTACTTTGCCCAACTTTTGTAACCTCTCATAGAAATCAAGGATAAACTCATAAGCTTCCTTAATCTCAATACCATGGAAGATTGGATGTTTGAGCTTTAGGAACTTGGTGAGCATGTCAAGCTCAGTACCGGTTATCACAAGATCCATGAGTGGTCTGAAGAAGGCATCAGTTCCTACCACCTCACCTGCTAGCTGAGGTGCTGTAATAAAAAGATGAGCAATAGGAGTTGGTTCTATGCGAATGGTGGGAATGACTCCAGTCCCAGCCAACCCACTCAAAAAGGGTATGATCTGCTGAGCTAGTATGGGATCTAGAGGGGGAATACCAGCAACCATAGTTTGGGTGTTTTCCTCCTGTTCATAATTCCCCTCTTTTTTATCCTCTACATCTCCCTCTAACTCATTATAGGGATCAGAAGGGGCCTCACCTACTGAAAACTCTTCAAATGGAACTTCCACCCTAGAGGGTGCTTCTCTCCCTCACCCCCTATCGGGTCTCCCCATCCTGCCATACCCTCAAACTACTGGCACTTCCTTTGGCTCCACTAGAGCAACAGGTCGTACACTATTATAGCGAGGATTAACCATCTACAGAGAAGAGGGTGAAAGAGGTTAGATACCAATTTTGATCACTAGATACCAATTATAATCAAGTCATAACATGAAGCAAAAAAGATAACGAAATGTTTCCTAAAGTGTTGTAGCCTCTCAAAGAAAAGTACAAACTTCTATGTACCATTCCACAAGATTCCAGTAGACTTGTTTTGGTACAAGAGATCAATGATCCTAGAGCTCTAATATCAACTTTGTCACGACCCCGACCCACTGTGACTGGCACCCTTACTAATCCTCTAGTTGGAGAATCATTTTCAACAGCCCAACAACTATTATACGCAGTAGTTATATAAGATAAGGATTCAGAATCAGTCTTAATTAAAGATATAAGCCCGAGTTCCCATAAACTTAGAAAAGTATAGTCAACAACTTAACATGTACACGGAAATTTACTCCTAGAAACTGAAAGTCAAACATTCCAAAACTCTAACAACATTAAGTCTAAGTCAAGGGAATGCACTTCCAAAATAAGAAGAAAACATAGTCATGAAACAAAACCATTGTTTGACATCTTAGTCTTAGAAAAAGGACTAGAAATAAAGAGTGAGTCCACCACAACATGAAATAATAGCTCACCCTTGAACTCGAACACAACTACTGCTCTTGGAGAGGTCTCTTCGCAGCTGGCTAAATATGCCCTGTACTCAATAAAAGATAGAGTAAGTGTAGTATCAGTACACAAATTAGTGCTGTACTGGTAGGATCACGTGGTTAGCTAGTAAGCGGATCATTGATAAGTAAACTCAACATAATAAGTACATATATATAGAATAACTTAACAATGTTATCTCAAATAATATTCAGCAAGATCACAGTTCAACCGCCTCAAATCATATAACATCACATAAAGGTCCTCTTATGGGACCTACAAACACTCAACTTGTGTCACAACGTGACACCCGATCTAAGATTTGTGCTGGAACATGACACCCGATCCAAATATATATCAGAATGCGACAACCGATCCAATTTGTGTGTCGTAATATGACACCTAATCTACCATACAAAAAACCACAATTACATTCAGTATTCAATATTATGTCACCAAGAACAAGTTCATCACAAAAACAGGCGAGCAAATGATCATTTTACATAAAATCTAGCATGGTTGCCTATTCACATACATATATGCATACCATGAAGAAATTTAGCAAGTACATGAAACACATACGGGAAATAAAACCATCACCTACCTCGAATTCTAGATTCTACAACCTTAAAATAAAAGACGTTTTGCTTTCTGGGTTGGTTCCGCTTTCTCTTATTCTAAAACAAGCCATACATATACAAAGAATCAATACAATGGCCTAGTTCACATGAATTATAAGATAATTCCCTTTCTAGACCAAAACTCATAATCCTAACCCCATCCTAAGGCTATTTTCCATCTTACCCACATGCCAAAACCCTCTCATAATGACCACCCATCCTAGTTTATGGGCTATAGGAATTGAATAATAGATTTACGGAGTATAATCCTTACCTTAAGCGTGAAAATTCTTGGAAAATGATAAAAATTGCCCTAGGTCACTTCCCGTCATTTTAAGAATAGTTTTTGCAGAATGAAACTATTTTTGGGGTTTTTCCCTACTTAATTCGTGATCGTCCTGCTCTGGCAGGACCCATCCCACTCCGCGGGAATAATCCCACTATGGTGGGATAAACGGAAACAGTGAGCTCGAAACTTGAGCTTCAAGGCCCCATTTGACAACACAATCCTTTTTAAAAACGTATTAAATTATATCCTTTACGCTAAGTCTAATTTCGGGAGTTTGACTCACCCGAAGGCGATTTCGCAAAGCCATATGCTCCAAATCATCTTGGCTATCAGCTTACCAAATAAAATTAGAGATTCGATCCTCCACCATTCTCAAGCTCACCCAAGAACTTAGTTGACTCAGAATTCATCTAAGTATGACCTAGGTTAAAAAAAATTGAAGTTACTAACCGAAGTTCTCTGGTCCAAAATACTTCTCCATTGGCCTATCCATAACAACGGGGACAGATCGTTATATGTTTTTGGTAAACTTTGTTGATTTCCTGCTTGATTGGGTTCTCCTTATTTGTTTAAGGAAATAATCTCCTTAATTACTCTTAATTAGTTTTTTTCCCTTTATTGTTCAGCCCCTCTTCACTATATAAATAGAACCCCTTTATTATTTACTCACAGTTTCATTAGCATAACTTTCATACTCTCTAAAAAGCAGTAACTGCTCTCTTACATACGGATCTCGAAAGTTCATTGCTTCATTCACTGCTTTAAAATAATTAAATCAAGTATACTTACTAATTATCTTTCAACTGGTTAATAATTTCCATTAACATGACCTTATTTTCTACATTCATCACTCTTTATTTTAAGTTTATGTTTGCTATTGAAAATGAGGCATCCAGGTTAGTTTGTTTTTCTAACTTATTGTGAACATGTGCTTTTCTCTGTACTTACTTGTAATCTGACATTGTTTGAGTCTTAATGTGTGATCTTCTAAACTATAATATATGTTCATACATTGTAATGATTATCATTATTATTATACCATTCTTCCTACTATACATGCATAGTCTGTACTCCCTTTGGCTTAAACAAGTCCTTAAATATTGAAGTTCGAGAAGAGAAGAGTTCGCTGGGAAGGGATATTCTAGGCTCCTTAGTCTTGTTTAAAATTATTGTTAATTTCATGTATTTTAGTTATTTATTACTTGGTGATGTAATAATTTATATGTAAAACGTTGCTCTCTATATTTATAATAAATAATTTGAGGACTGTCTAAGGGGGGAGAAGAAACCTATGTACTACTTATTTTTATAAATATCGCATATATCTGTGCGCGTAAGAATTCATGCATACATGAAATAATTATATGTTCTTTTCTGTTGAACTTGCCTAACTAATTAGGAATAATGTTTTATTACCCAATTAAAAGTGGCTTACTTCCTGCATGTTTAAAATAAATTAATTACTCAATATAACTTGTTCATGTTGCATCAATTGATCTCCAAATAGGATCTCTGAACATGTGTATTTTTCCTAAATTCATGAATATAATATTTCCTCTATCCTAAAGAATATCTAAATAGTAATTCTCGATATTAGGCCTATAGGTTTGTTATAATGCCACTCATCATGCCTATAAGACTAATATAATGCACTCAGCATATGATATAATATTTTTGTAACTTGGAATTCCTGACCGTATTGATTCCATGATTTCATGCATGTTATGTAAAAAAGAGTTTGCCTAGATCTTACGACTTTGGATAATTAGTTATAAGCATATTCATTAACTTAGAAGTTGAGCCTACGTAGGTTGTTGTTTGTTTAAAAATAATAATTATAGATATCATGCTTATAGAATAAAAAATGAGAAACTCATTTATGGTGTGTTTGGTATGAAGAAAAATTCAAGAAAAATGATTGTCCTTAAAAAAGTAAGAAAACAAATTTCAAAACCCATTTTGAACATCATACCTCAAATTTCCATCCTAACTTAAGTCTCTGATATCATGTTATGGAGCTCCAATCTTCAATGGGTCACCACTACTTGACTTAGAAAGGAGAACATCTGGGCATGGGAAAGTGATTTACAATATTAATCCTAGATTCGACTCCTGATTCTCGATTTGATACTTGATTCTCGAACTTGATTTGAGACCCAACTCTCAGGTTTTGAATTGAGTCAAGGTTGGATCTCCTGTTAGGCTTAGTGATCGAATTTTGGATCGAGTGTTAATGTAAGGTCTTGGGTCAGGAGTTAGAGTCAAAAGTTTAGTGTTGATGTTGGGTCTAAAGTCAAAGTTAAGTCTCGAATCGGGTGTCAAGATGGGGGTCGGGGTAGGGTGTCGAGGTCAAGGTCGAGGTCGGGGTTAGAATTGGGTGTCGAGGTTTGGTCTTGAATATTAGGTTGGGATATTGATTTAGGGTAGTGTGTTAGGTCTCAAGGTCGGGGTTTTATCTTAGATATTGAGTATATAGGGGTCTTTGGTCGAATCTCGGGTCGAGAGTTGAGGTCGAGTTTGAGGTCGGGTCTCAAAACTTGGGTCGGGGTCTTGAGTTGGGGTTTAGTCTTGGTTTGGGGTCTCAGTTTGAGGTTAGGGTCAGGTGTCAGGTCTTGGTTCAAGATCTGGGGTTAGGTGCCGAAGTAAGGGTCAGGTTTCAGAGTCGGGTCGAGTCTTAAAATGGGTATCAAGGTCGAGGTCGAGGTCGAGGTTAGGGTCATGGGGTCGACGGCTGGGTCGGGTATCAAGTATCGGATCTCGATCGAGGTTGTGTATTGGGTCAGGGGCCAGGTTAGGTGTCGAGGTAGAGAATTGAATGAGGATAAAGTTTGGGTCTCTAGTCGAGTGTCAAGGAGGAGGTCGAGTTCAGGATCGAGTGGTGGGTGTCAAGCTAGGGTCAGGGTCTTAAGTCAAGGTCGATATTTGGTCTCGAGTTGTGTTCAGGGCCAAATCTCAAGTTAGGATTGGGTGTTGGGTTAAATCTTGAGTTGGGATTGGGATTGGATCTCAAGGTTAGGGTCAAGTTCGAGGTCGGGATTGGGTCTCGGGTTAAGGTTAAGGTCTGGTCTCGAATCAAGTGTAGAGATTGAGTCTTGGGTTGGGGCCAGGGTCGAGGTCTGGTATCGAGGTTGGGATCAGATCTCGGGTAGAGAAGGGGGTCAGGTCTTGGGTCTAGGTTGGGGTCGGGTCTTGGGTTCATATTATAGAAAATATATTTTCTAAAAAAAATTTTCATTCACAAATCATACACTAGAAACCATTTGCCAGAAAATATTTTCCAAAACTAACCAAACATGAGAAAATAAGTTAGAAACCAACTTATTTTCCAAAAAAATATTTTCTAGGAAAACATTTTCCTTCATACCAAACACATCCTTAGTATCTATTCTTATAATTCCTTTTGTTCATCTAGATATCATGCCTATAGGATTTCATTATTGTAGTTCAAAAGTAACTCTCATTAATAGAACCCATGCCTATATGTGTTATATAATAGTTTGAGCATGTTAAAATTAATTTAATACGTTCTAGCGTGTTATTTCTTTTGGGGGGAGGCAAATACCCAACTTGGAGGTTACGCCTCGGACTCTTGGTAGCGTGAGTATCCTTCTTTCTTTTACGTTATGTTCGAGGATGAACATGATTTTTATTGGTGGATGATGTAATGACCCTGAAAGTCATTTTTTATAAAATTATCATTTTAGCCCCCCGTCAATTGCCTCGAGTCATTTTAGTTTGGGTTTGAAAGTTGGTTTTTGAAAATCTTTTGAAAAGTTGAGGTTTTACTAAAGAAATGAGTTTTAAAGGCTTAAGTTGTCAAAATTTGAGTTTCGGAGTTATTTGGAGTATCAAATCTCAGAATGGAATTCCGTCGATTACATCAGTTCCGAAATGTGGAAATTGGTCTAGAAGAACTGTCGGAATCGAATTCGGAGTTGTAACATGGAGTGTAGGTCCAAAATTGAAAATTGAGTTAAAGTTTGATCCAAGTTTGACTTTGATCAACATTTGGGGTTCCCGTACTCAGATTGGGTTTCTGATGGTTCCAAGTTGTACATTATTTGGATTAAGCCAAAAAAACCAAACCAAATTAAATTAAATTTTAAGTTGCATTGTTTGTTTTGGTTTGGTTTCAGATTAAAACTCTACTTTTTGGATTTTTGGTTTGGTTTTGGATTTAGAAAAATAAAATTCAAAAATCCAAAAAAATTGAATTATTTTATATTTAATTATGTATATAATATTTAGGTTAATAATTATCGTTATAATTAACCACTTTCATCCCCTTTTCTTAGTAAAATAATTTTGATTAGAGTTAGTAATTTACCGTACTAGGACTAAGCCCAATTCCCTGCCCATTCTTATTTTCCTAAATGATAGGTATTAGTTTTAATATATTTAAACTAGAGTTAGTTTCATTAGTTTAGATTTTATATTTGGACATCTATTGGTATAATTTAAGTTATTGTGTTTTAAAGTTTTACTCGTGACTTATATTAGAAAGTATATTTAAGATATTTAATATTATTACATCTCCTTGTAATATAATTTTTTTACCATGCAAATATAACTTTGATTATGCTATTAATTATTGACATAACCTAATAGTTGAACCCAAAAAAAACCAAACCGGAAAGAGGAAAACCGAACCAAGCCAATTCTTTTGTTATATTGGATTACACATTTTCAAATCAAAAACAGAAAAATTGAAACTGAATAACACAAAACCGAATGCACACCCCTATTCCAATGGTTTCAAGGGGTGATTCTAACACTAGAAATGACTTTGTTGTAATTTTTAGAGGTCTTGAGGGCATGTTGGGTATTTCAAGTGTCCAGACTAGTCTAGTTGTGACTTATTGAATTTTAGGTAAATGAGACCTCAAATTCAAATTTCGATGATTCTATTGAGTCCAGAATGTCGAATTTAGTAGGGTTGCATATATGGTTTGTGTATACGGAGTTTCAAACGAATTCCGAAGATCTATTTCAAGAATTTGAGACATGTTGGAAATCTGCTATCTGGTGATTGTGAAAGTCTTCTCCTTGTTCATGGAGGTCAGGCTGCGTTCACGGAGGGATAGCTGATACACCTCCGCATTTGTGGTGCATTGCTGCATTCGCGGAGAGACGTTTATGCTGCCTCCGCATTCGTGGAGTAAGTTGTCAGCATTCATGGAGAGCAAATTTCGCCTGATCAGTGTTAAGTCGGGGTTTAAGCCATTGTCCACCATTTTTGAGTTTCCAAGCTTGGGATAGGTAATTTTAAAGGGATTTATTATGGGGAAAATATTGGGTAAGCTTTTCTAAGCTATTTTTGATTACCCATTACTTAATTTGGATATTTAAACATGAAATTGGTGATTTTGAGTTGGAGGATCTGGGATTTTTCAAGAACCAAATATTTTAATGTTTTGATGATTCTAAGGTTGTTTTAAGTCTAAATTAAATTCCGTTTTCACTAATAGATTTCAAATACTTCATGGATTGTTTTCATGTAAAAAAATTTGGATTTACTTTTTGTTTTCGAAATTGGGTTTTTTGGGTATTTTGATAAAGTTTCAGTCCAGTTTTCAAAAATGTCAATTCAGGTATCATTAGACTCATGTTCTTATTGGGATTGCTTATTTGAATAGATTTTATTGATTCATAGCTCCAACGTAAGGTCAAGGCTTAAGTTTGGGACTAGTGGAATCGGATTTGAAGCAAGTAAATTTCTGAACCTTGTAGGATCATGTATTCATGTCTTATGTGTTGAAGAATGATAGAAAGTGGTGTTAAGAACTATTGATAGTCAAATGACCTTCAAGATAAAGAGTGGGGTAATAAGTGAAAAAATTGAGATGAGATGACATATGGTTTTCGATGTGATAGAACCTTGGGATTCTTGTGAATACTTGGATATATTTATATGTTGTTGATATGATATTGATTAATTGGGTGAATATGGACTACATGTCATTATATGTTAATATCCATTCTATTTTCAATCATTACTTATGGATACACTTATTTTTTATGGCTGAGAAAGTGATATGAGTGAGATACTAGATATTAGGGACCAAGGTTTCTATCGGTCGAGGTCATTTTCCGAGGTCTTTTCCAGCCGCCGAGGTCTTTTTCTGTGGATATTATGGCTGAGATCTTTTTTGGTGGCTGAGATCTTTTCTGATGGATATTATATCCAAGGTCTCTTCCAGCAGATACATGATCTATGTGAGGCCCCCATGGGTTTCAGTCTAAAGTGATCAATGGATATGTATCATTAGGACAGACATCCATCATGATATGTGATATTGTATTGCATTTCGTTGTATCATACATCTTTTCCCATTGTGGATGGTGTTACCCCACCTGATATTCCCCTAATCTGTATTATTGATTGTGCTGATATGCTTATGAATTGAATTATACTATTGTTGAGGTATATAAATATTTTGTTGTTAGAACTGTTAGACTCGGCTAATTTTTGTGTAGGTTGTAGTCTAGGGGTTGGATGGTGTGGCAGAAGTATGTGTATTTTACTAGCTTTGCTTAGACTTAGTTGTTTACGTACTGGGTACCGCATTGTTGGTATTCACTCCTTGCTAAGTGAAATTGTGTAGTTTCTAATCCCGGACAGTGACCCAGCTTTTTCTATTTTCATCCGAGACTTCTGAGGTATCACGACTCAAAATAGGGCTTAGCTGTGACACGACAATTAGGATAACCGAAGAAATCCCAATCAAGCATCTTAGAATAACATAAGTATAGATAAGGTTAACAATAAGCGGAAACTCATAAAAGTCCAACAATATATCACATCAAAAGAGAATCATGACAACATAGACTCCTTATAAAATATGCCCAACATGCCTCCATATGTCAACATAGGCGGAGACTAGGAAATTTTCCTATATCAACCTCAAGAACGTAATGACATGACATGGGATAGTCTTAGAACTTCATCATAGTCTAGAAATGGCAATAAAAGAGTAAATGACTTGGCTTGCCCTCAAACCATGAAGAATCACCACACAATCTACATAATGGATCACCGACTAGCCACAAGAATAATATAGAACATCCGTCCCTACATTATGATATATTGTAGGCAATAAAGTATGCATTAGTACATTAGAATGTACTAAGTATGTACGTGATGCAATGCATAATCAAAAGAATGTTTTACTATGACCATTTTAAATAACATGATGAAAGGGCTAGTAAAATCATAAGTAAACATATGAAAGGTCAAAGCATTTTCAAATATAAGAATATCATATAAAAGTAAATGATAGGAGTAATCTTGTAAATCATCATATGAACCGAACATATGTGGGAGAAAATCGTAACCAACATTAAGACCATGCGAGCCATAACATGGAATCCGATGATACCCACACCGAGAGGGGGGAGGCTACTTGCCAAGGTAGGTCCGTCCAATCATTTTCATCATTAAGAGGCATATGTGGATCCACTAGCTAGACCATAAGAAAACATACGGTGTAAATGTAGTGTAAGGGACTAGAAGTTGATACTAAGGCTTAGGTCAAGCCCCCACTTCAAGTCCTCTTTGTGTTAAGTTAACATTCCACAGAATACATATCATAATCATAATGTAGGTTTACAAGAGATAGAAATCTTATAATATCGTATATCATCATGGCTGTCATACCCAATTCTCATACTACTAATGAACTTTGATTTATAAGAAAATTGATTCATTATCATTGATGGTATTCTGGGTACCATACTAATTGAGACATACTTTTAGAAAAAAATATTCAAAAGGATTGATGGCATATCGAGATGTCATACATGTCATATCATAATCGTAAACATATCATAGGAATAGCTTATTATCATGTGATTCATGTAATGTGGGTGTATGCCTTCCATCATTATGAATATTTTCGTAAAACATCATTAGGGTTTTAAGTTATCCTCATTCAAAGAACATTCTTACATACTTGAAATTCATGATCATAGCTTATACTTGAAATTAGGGTAAACATGAATGCATGATCATTTGACGTGAAAATCATAAAATTGACTTGAAAGCATGCATGATAATATACTTTCTATCATCCCATACATAATTCATAAACATAATATCATTTGGAAGTATAATTAAAATACCAATAATTCATATCATGAACTGTCATGACCCGACTTAGGGTCTAGTCTTAACACGGCGATCAAAACCCCGAAGGGCTCTAACCAAGCCTTTTGTACATAACATAAGCACACATAAGGTGAAATATAAAAGCAGAAACATCATAAGAGAGTCTAAAACATTAATAGAAATCTAAAAATGTCTTATGACAAAATAGACTCAAACATATGTCCAACTAGATGCCTCTAAACATGAGTATGGGCTGGGGATAAGACATGTCCCTAACTCACCCTCAATATACAACATAAGCAAAAGTCTTTTGAAAAGAAAATAGTAACCAACTTGAAACTAGTCCTCGGTCAATAAGGACTCACCACACACATTCGGATAGGAACGCCAACTAGTTATGTGGGCGATTAGGATCTTCAACATCAACCCCTACATTATGAGACAATGTAGGAAAAAAGTATGTATTAGTACGTTGGAATGTACTAAGTATGAGAGCGTGACATGCAACATAAATCATGAAATACAAAAGCCAAGTAAATCACATGATAAGATGGAGTACATAAAGTCATGAGAAAATCATGTTGACCACAACATTTAAAAATATAAATTCAAAATCATAACATACTTAAGAGATCATACATAGTGGGATAGAAACCATAACCGACAATAAGACCATCCAAGCTATAACATGGAATTCGATGATCCTCACATCGAGAAGGGGGAGGCTACTTTGTCAAGGTAGACTCCTAATCATGAACATGTGCTATTTGTGGATCCACTAGCTAGGCCTAAAGGCATATCCTATGGTGGCACGTAGTTATAGGACAAGAGACTTTATATATAGACCCCTTGCTTCGATCCCCCACCTCAAGTCCACATTCGTACTAAGTCAAATCCCATAGAATACATACATAACAAAAAAATCATAATATCATATATCATAGTCGTGATCATAGGCTTGAAATTATAGAGTAGCTCATTTTCATAACATACTTGTAATGTGAGAATCGTCATTTCATCATTACAATCATATTTGCATAATTCATATTGTTAGGCCTTAGGTCACCAAATAGGGCCCTAAGTCACCTTACTTCATAACTTGCAAGAAATTCCATAATTTGAGACATACTTGTAATTCATGATCATAATGGAAATACATAGTCATAATTCATACTTTGAAAATTCATGACCATAGCTTGAACTTGAAATTATGGTATGACATGAATGAATGATCAATTGACTTGAAAATCATGAAATTAACTTGAAAATATGCATGATCATAAACTTTATATCAGCCCATACATAATTCATATAGATAATATCCTTTAGAAGTTTAAATCAAAATACTCATAATTTACATCATGAACCCTAAAAATCAAAATAGGAGAATTTATGGAAAAACTCTTCAATTTAATTCTATAACCATCAATTTATATCAAAATAGACTCATGATCATACTTTACATCAAAATTCATGCAATTGGAATAGAGATCACAAAACCCATAAAATATCACACTTTAATTTTATAGAAAACCTTGAGAAATTGATTGGGTTTCATGTATGAAAGGATCGATGAATCAATACCTACATACTTTAAGTGAGAACACCAATTAATTTGAAAGAACTTGAGAATTTTGATGGATAAATTGAGTGAATTTGCTTGAAGTCTTCACTTGGCGGTCTAAAATCTCAATCGGGATCTCCTGATAAGTCAAATTCTCTTCAATACTCACGCTCTCCCTTGGTACAATTGAATTTGGATCACCCACAAACTTCCTCAATATAGACACATGAAATACCAGATGAACCAAAGCCAACTCAAGTGGAAAGTCTAACTCATATGCTACCTTGCCAATACGCTTCAATATCCTACACGGTCCGATATATCTAGGTTTCAACTTCCCTTTCTTACCAAACCGTATTACCCCTTTTATAGGTGAAATCTTCAAATAAACCATATCATCCACATCAAATTCAAGCTTTCTCCTCCTAGTGTCCGAATAGGACTTTTGACGACTTTGAGTTGTTTTTAATTTTTCTCTTATGAGCCTTACTTTCTCCATTGCATCAATTACCAAATGTGGACCAATCAATACCATCTCACCAACTTTAAACCACCCCACCGGAGAACTACATCTTCTCCCGTACAAAGCTTTAAAAGGAGCTATTTGGATGCTAGAGTGATAACTATTATTATAAGCGAACTCAATCAATGGCAAATGGTCATCCCAACTTCTTCTAAGGTCAATCACACATGCCCTTAACATATCCTCCAAGGTTTGAATTGTTCTCTCGTCTTGCCCATCGGTTTGAGGATGAAAAGCGGTACTTAGCTTGACTTTAGTGCCAAGACCTTTTCAAAATGACTTCCAAAAATGTGAACCAAATTGAGTACCTCTATCTGATATAATCGACAAAGCAACACCATGAAGTTTCACAAGTTCACAAATGTACAACTTAGCATAGTCTTCGGCACCATAAGAAGTTTTGACCGGTAGAAAATGCGCCGATTTGGTCATTTGGTCCATAATGACCCAAACAGAATCATGTTGTCTTCTAGTATGAGGCAAACCCATGATAAAGTCCATATTCATATCTTCCCACTTCTATGTAGGAATTTTGATTTCTTGAGCTAGACCTCCTGGCCTTTGATGTTCAACTTTCACTTGTTGGCAATTAGGAAACTTAGCCATGAATTCCACTATGTCCTTCTTCATGTCATTCCACCAATACACTTTGCTCAAGTCATGATACATCATGGTAGATCCCGGATGAATTGAATATCGAGAACTATGGGCCTCATTCAATATCAATTCTCTTATTCCATCAACATTTGGAACGCACAACTGACCTTGGTAACATAGTACCCTATCTTCTCCTAGGGAGAAAGTCTCAATGGAGTTTTTCGCAATCGACTTCTTCAATTTGACCAAAGTTGGATCATTGTCTTGCTTGGCCTTGACTTCTGCCGCAAGAGACGATTTCGAAACATTATGGATTAGAACGCCTGTATCATTGGAATCAACCAAATGCACACCTAAACGTTCTAATCTATGGACTTCTTTGACCAATTCCCTTTTACCTTCCTCAACATGTGTGACACTACCCACTGACAACCGATTAAAAGCATCGACTATAATATTTACCGTACCCGGATGGTAGAATACACTCATGTCATAGTCTTTTAGGAGTTCAAGCCACCTCATTTGCCTAAGGTTTAAGTCCTTTTGACTAAACACATATTTCAAGCTTCTGTGGTTGGTAAACACATCAACATGCATTCCATAAAGAAAATAACGCCAAATTTTCAGTGCAAACACAACTGCCGCAAGTTCAAGATCATGGGTTGGATAGTTTCTTTTATGTATTTTAAGTTGCCTAGAGACATAGGCTATAACCTTACCGTGTTACATCAAGACACAACCCAAATCAACACATGAAGCATCACAATAAACAACAAACCCATCTGAACCCTCAAGCAATGTCAAAATAGGAGCTGATGTAAGACGATCTTTCAATATTTGGAAACTTTTCTCACATTTTTCCGACTATTGAAATTTTTCCTTTCTTTGTGTCAACTTAGTTAAAGACGAAGCAATAGATGAGAACCCTTCAACAAACCTTTTGTAGTATCTGGATAAGCCCAAAAAGCTTCTAATGTCGGAAAGAGATAATGGTCTAGGCCAATTTTTAACTTCCTCCATTTTCTTTGGATCTACTTTAATCTCATCACCAGACACTACATGGCCAAGAAATGCAACCTCTCTTAGCCAAAATTTGCATTTACTAAGTTTAGCAAATAGTTTCTTTTCCCTCAATGTTTGCAACACAATCCTCAAGTGGCCCATATGATCTTCCTCATTCTGAGAGTAAATCAAGATATCATCAATAAACACCACTACAAACATATCCAAATATGGCTTGAAAATGCGATTCATCAAATCCATGAATATAGATGGAGCATTTGTCAACCCAAATGACATTACTACAAATTCAGAATGACCATACCTTGTACGAAAGGCCATCTTGGGAATATCACACTCTCTTACCCTCAATTGATGATAATCAGAACGGAGGTTAATCTTAGAAAAATAGCTTGCTCCTCGTAATTGATTAAACAAGTCATCTATCCTTGGGATTGGATATTTGTTCTTTATGGTGACCTTATTCAATTGTCGGTAGTCTATACACATTCGGAATGATCCATCTTTCTTCCTAACAAATAACACGGGAGCACCCTAAGGTGAAATACTTGGTCTTATAAAACCCTTATTCAACAAATCGTTCAATTGTTCTTTCAACTCCTTAAGTTCTATCGGAGCCATACGGTAAGGAGGAATAGAGATAGGTTGGGTATTGGAAAGGAGATCTATTCCAAAGTCAATCTCCCATTTGGGAGGAATACTAACAAATCATCGGGAAACACATCGGAAAACACATTAACTATAGGGACCGACTCAAGAATAGGAGTTTTGGAATCAATGTCCCTAACTCGCACTATATGATAAATGCACTCTTTGGAAATTATTTTTCGAGCCTTAATACAAGAGATGAATCGACCCTTAACCACTGAATCATTACCCTTCCATTCAAGAATAGGCTCATTAGGGAAGTTAAACTTAACCACACGAGTTCTATAATATATAGATGCGTAAGCGGCATGTAACCAATACATACCAAGAATGATGTCGAAATAAGTCATATAAAGTTCAACAAGGTCACATAGAATAATTTTGTGCAAGACCCATACGGGATAATTTCTATAAGCTCTCTTGGCTAATACCGAACCACCAACAGGAGTATAAATTGACAAAGGTTCTATTAACACTTTGGGGCACATATCAAACCTCATAGCAATGTAAGAAGTAACAAAACACAAGTTGGCACCCGGATCAAGAAATGTATATACATCAAAGTTAAAGACTCATAACATACCCGTGACCATATTGGGAGACTCATCAATCTCTTTCCTAGCATGAAGAACATAGAATCGGTTGTTGAGTTGGCCACCCTTAGGTTAAGCTTGGGTGCCTTAATGCACTTGGCCTCCTATAGGACGACCATCTCCACCCTTGTTGTCTACAAGAGAGCACTCGGATCGCTTATGGTCCATCTTGCCACATCCATAGCAAACATCCATTCCCATTAAGCACCTTCCTTTGCCACATCCATAGCAAGCATCCATTTCCATTAAGCACCTTTCTCCATGATGTGTTGCACACCTTGGAATAGAAGGGTTACTAGCATTTGCACCTCCTTCTCCTTGAGCTTTAGGGTATGGCACCCTATCCTTAGCAAACTTCTTCCCCGGGCTTTGTCCTTGATGAGAGCTTCCACTTCTACCAACAGTTCTAGCATTGGAGAACTCACCTTCATACCTAGCCCTCTTAGAATCCCTCATCCTCATTTCTTTGAGATTTTCTCCTTCAATTTATTCAGCAAAAGTCATGAGCCGAGATATGTCCATCTCTTTAACAAGCATAGCGATGAGACATTCCTTGGAAACCAAGTTGGACACCCTCAATATGAATTTACTCATTCGGCCCTGTGGATCGGTAATCATTGAAGGAGCATACTTGGATAGCTTAGTAAACTTGAGTGCATAGTCCCTCATCCCCATATTGCCTTGTCGAAGATTTATGAATTCCAACACTTTAGCCTCCCTTAACTCAAGAGAGAAAAAGTGATCAAGGAAAGCAAGTTCAAAAGCTTCCCATTCGACAAGACCTTCATCTACTCTCTCCAACTTCTATTGAGTGTACCATAGTTGAGCAACACCTTTGAGTTGGTAAGCTGTCAACTCCGTTTTTTCTTCCAAAGTCACCCCCATAATACTCACTGTCTTATAGACTTCATCTATGAACTCTTGAGGATCCTCATCAACCCTTGAGCCATGAAATTCTGGAGGATTCATTCGTGCAAATTCCCTTACTATTGAGGATGGAGTAGGAACATTAGGAGGAGCCACGACACCTTGGTAGGTCACTACTCTAGCTAGCATAGTGATAAGGGTTTGGAACTCCGCATTAGTCACTTGGTCTGGTAGAGGACTATTGTCTTGAGGAGCCGGGGGAGCTTGGGCTTTATTAACATTCTCTCCCCTTGGAAATTGTGGTCTTCTTGGAGCCATTGTTTTCTTGAAAATTGCGAAGAAATACCATTAGGGAAAAAGGTCTTAACGTAAACTCTATAGCATGACATGGATCATGAAAAAAGTGAGAATTCCTAAATGCCTCATAGCCTCCTACTCATAAGTGTGGCGCGCTTCACACCCATGAAATGTTGGACACCCTAAGACACTTAGAAAGCCTTGTTCTCTGATACCAAGTTTGTCACAACCCGACTTAGGGCCTAGTCGTAACACGGCGATTAAAACCCCAAAGGGCTCCACCCAAACATCTTGTACATAGAATAAGCATACATAAGGTCAAATATAAAAGAGAAAACATCATAAGAGAGGCTAAAACATTAATAGAAATCTGAAAATGTCTTATGACAATATAGACTCAAATATATGTCCAACTAGATGCCTCTAAATATGAGTATGGGCGGGGGCTAAAACAAGTCCCTACCTCACCCTCAATATACAACATAAGGAAAAGTCTTTCAAAAAGAAAGCAGTAACCAATTGAAACTAGTCCCCAGTCAATGAGGACTCACCACACATGTTCGGATAGGAACGCCTACTAGTTACATGGGCAATTAGGATCTTCACCCTCAACCCCTACATTATGAGATAATGTAGGAAAAAAGTATGCATTAGTACATTGGAATGTACTAAGTATGAGGGTGTGATATACAATGTAAATCATGAAATGCAAAGGCCAAGTAAATCACATGATAAGATGGAATACGTAAAGTCATGAGAAAATTATGTTGACCAGAGCATTTAAAAACATAAATTCAAAATCATAACATACTTAAGAGATCATACATATGTGGGATAGGAACCATAACCGCCAATAAGACTATCCGAGCTATAACATGGAATTCGATGATCCTTACATCGAGAAGGGGGAGGCTACTTTGTCAAGGTAGACTCCTAATCATGAATATGTGCTATTTGTGGATCCACTAGCTAGGCCTAAAGGAAAATCCTATGGTGGCACGTAGTTATAGGACAAGAGACTTTATATAAGGACCCCTTGATTCGATCCCCCACCTCAACTCCACATTTGGTACTAAGTCAAATCCCATAGAATACATACATAACAAAAAAATCATAATATCATATATCATAGTCGTGATCATAGGCTTGAAATCATAGAGTAGCTCATTTTAATAACATACTTGTAATGTGAGAATCGTCCTTCCATCATTACAATCATATTTGCATAATTCATATCGTTAGGCCTTAGGTCACCAAATAGGGCCCTAAGTCACCTTACTTCATAACTTGCATGAAATTCCATAATTTGAGACATACTTATAATTCATGATCATAATGGAAGTACATAGTCATAATTCATACTTTGAAAATTCATGACCATAGCTTGAACTTGAAATTAGGGTATGACATGAATACATGATCAATTGACTTAACAATCATGAAATTAACTTGGAGATATGCATGACATAAACTTTATATCAGTCCATACATAATTCATATAGATAATATCCTTTAGAAGTTTAAATCAAAATACTCATAATTTACATCATGAACCCTAAAAATCAAAATAGGAGAACTTTTGGAAAATCTCTTCAATTTAATTCATTAACAATCAATTTATATCAAAATAGACTCATGATCGTACTTTACATCAAAATTCATGCAATTGGAGTAGAGATCACAAAACTCATAAAATGGCATACTTTAATTTGATAGAAAACCTTGAGAAATTGATTGGGCTTCATGGATGAAAAGATCCATGAATCAATACCCACATACCTTAAGTGAGAACACCAATTAATTTGGAAGAACTTGAGAATTTTGATGGAGAAATTGAGTGAATTTTCTTGAAGTCTTCATTGGAAACCTTTGAGAGCCCTTTTTGTAGAGAAGAAAAATATTTAATAGATTAATTATAGAAGAATGAATAGAATTAGAGGTTTAAGTTAATTTATAGAGTTGAATTAGATCCTAAAAATGTCTAGGTTCATTAACGAATAATTTGGAAAAAGTCTAAAATTCCCTAAAAAAAACTTAATTCGGCCAGAACTGCTTCCCAGGTCCGCGATGCGGTCCTGTCGCGGACCACACTATTTTGTGGATTCTGCAAAAATCTTTCTTCCAATCTACGAGTCCTAAAAATTCACCAAGACCATTTCCCTACAGGTTTTGACCCACTAATTGATATTCCGAACTCGAATTTTCCAAAAAAATTAAGGATAATGTGTTACATGAGCGGCCTATTTCCAAGGCATTCTTAAGGTATTTTGTGGGCATTTTTAAGGGATGTTACATGAACACTAGTGATCAATATAGGAGAAATCATTGAAAAACTCTTTAATTCAATACAATAACCATCAAATTATATTAAAATAGACTCATAATCATAATTCATGCAATTGGAATGATATTTAAAAAACCCATAAAAATAAGTACTTTAATTGATTGAAAAAATAGAGAATTTATTAGGCTCCATGGGTGAAAGTACCCTAGGATCATTTACCCACATACCTTGAGCGAGAAGATCAAAGAATTTGGTAGAATTTGAGAGTTTCGATAGAGAGGTTGAGTGAATTTCTTGGAGGTCTTCAATGGAGTCCTTGAGAGCCTTTTGTAGAGAGAGAAATATTTGAATAGGTGAATTGTAGAAGAATGAATGAAATTAGAGGTTTAGGTTAGTTTATAGATTTGAATTAGGCCCTAAAAATGACCAGATTCATTAACTAACAATTAGGGAGATATCTAAAGTGCCCTCACTTAAAAACTGATTTTGGATAAAAAAATCTCACCAAAGTCCGCGATGCGGAGCTACTCCCAGATAGGCCAATTTTGAGCGAATAACATTGTGGCCAGATTTCGACTCGAGGAAAAAATACACTGAAAGGGAAAAAGTGAGTGACGCAGAGCTGCTGCGCACCTCACAGTTTTGTGCAAATTCATGAAAAATTTATCTTTTAATATACGGGTCCATAAAATCCACCAAGACCATTTTTTCGCAGGTTTTTACCCCTTGATTGATATTGCGGACTCAAATTGCCAAAATATATAGGGCTAATGCATTTTGCAAGCGACCTATTTCCGAGGAATTTTAAGGCACTTGTGAGCATTTTGAGGAATATTACAATATATCCCCCATGGAAACATTCGTCCTCAAATGTGGAAAGACTCGCTTGAGTAGAGAGAGAGTATAACTACCAACCCAACCATGAATGCAATAATGCAACTTCTAAACATCAACATCATTTAAAACTCATTTTCATGGTATGCATGCCTATGTCATGATACAGAGAAGTCGAAACTTAGGATTTTAGAGGATTTGAGTATAGATGTCTAAATACCTTAGGATGGATCAGAAGGAAAGAGATAGGGATATCGTTTTCTCATGTCTCCTTCTGTTTCCCATGTAGCGCTCTCAACTTCTTTATTCCTCCATAAGATCTTAAAGGATGAAACTTCCTTGTTCCTCAACCTATTCACTTGGTGGTCCAAAATTTGAATCAGAACCTCCTCATAAGTCAAATTCTCTTCAACAATCACATTACCCAAAGGCACAATAGTATTTGGATCACCAACACATTTCCTCAATATCGATACATAGAATACTGATGAACCGACACTAACTCCAATGATAATTCAAGTTCATAGGCCACTTTACCAATACCCTTAGGTCCCCCTACCTCTATAGGAAATTCTATCCCAAGAGTACTACCCCTTACTACCATATGCAATTGACCTCGAGACCTAAATTAAGAAACACCCAATGCATCGTACATTCACTCACATGCCATCAACACCACATTCAAGCCTAGTTCTAAAACTATTCTAATACACTTACTTGAAACTCTTAATAAGAAGTCATTAATATCTTACTAGAATCACTCATATATCAACAACCATGCATTCAAGCCTACCATTCTAACAACTTTTTGGGTCCCTCGAAGTCAACATCACTTAAGAATTTTCATGTCTACCTTAGCATCTCTATATCCTCATTGGCATTAACTCCTACCAAAGGGCACACGAATGTATACTTACATATCTATTACACATAACAAGATCCCATCTAGCTCCTCCTCCATGTCAATAATCTTAAATGGAATAAGCATACTTCAATCATCATAATATGGAGCACCCACTCTACCCCTAATATTTTCTAACTCATTTATAAAGAACTATGAGATCCACTCAATACCATTCCTCCTAGGCCATCTACATTCGGAACTCCTAAGAAATTTTGGTAATGAAATACTCCATCTCCCCCTTAGAAGAAAGTCCCAAATTTCTTATCAACCACCAATTTCTCGACTTACACTAATGTTGGGTCTATGTCTTACCTTGTCTCTATAACCACTATCAATAATGATTCCAAACGATTTCAAATACGAATACCATCCGTATTAGAGCTACTACACTTTCCCCCTAAATACTAAGTCACAATATGTATTAACCAAAATGAAAAGAAAACTCTAGCATGATTTTAGGACATACCTGAGATCTTATATCAAGGCAAGGAGTAATAAAAGACAATGTGGCATCCAGGTCAAGTAAAGCATAAACAACAAGGTCAAAGACTTTTTAACTTACTGGACAAAGCATCCCAAGCCATCTTCCTTCCTCCTTTAGTAGCCACCAGAAAATCCCTCATCTTATGCCCCATGTCACTACACTTATAGCAATCCTTCGTACCGGCCATGCATTATCCTAGATGATTCTTACCGCAGTTCCGATAGGTAGGAAAAGGATGCCCCGAGGATGGGTAAGGTTGAGATCTTCAATGACTATCCTCATCATTCCTAGCAACCCAAGGACAAAGTCTAAACTTATGATCCATTGCACCACAACTAAAACATACACCCGAACTGACTTTGCAACCTCCCAGATGGTAGCTTCCATACCTAGGGTTAGGGACCCTATTAGTGTAATACTTAGGCACTATATCATTATCAAAAGATGGTCCATCCTCAATCTGGTCCTTCTTAGTCATCCTAGACCTCTTCTTAAGCTTTTCTTCTTCAATTTGCAAAGCATGAGTCATGAGCCTAGATATATCCATTTCTTTTAATGACATGGATGTCTTATATTCTTTGGCAACTAAATCCGAAACTCCTGATATAAACTTACTCATTCAGGATTAAGAGTCAGACACCAAAGAAGGAGCATACTTCGACAACTTTATAAACTTGAGGGCATACTCCCTCACATTCATATTACCTTGATTGAGGTTGATAAACTCCAAAACCTTTGCCTCTCTCAACTCAAGTGGAAAGAATTGGTCAAAAAGGCAACTTTGAAATTCTCCCAACCTATGTGACCTCCTTCAACCCTTTCAGCCTTCTATTATGGTACCACACTTGGGCAACACCCTTGAGTTGGTAGGCCACCAACTATACCTTCTTCTCCAAAGATATCACCATAATATATGTAATCTTATATACCTCATAAACAAAGTCTTGGGGATTCTCAACCTCCAAACCATGGAACTCGAGAGGGTTCATACTTGTGAAGTTTCTAACTTTTGAAGTCGTATGATTATATTTAGAGGAGCCATTACTTCTTGGTTGGCCACAACATGAGCTAACATAGTAATAGCGATTCAGAACTTCTCATTAGTTACTTGATAGGGAATAGGACCATTAGCTTGAGGTATTTGTCTTCTTGGAGGCATGATTTGATAATCATAAATAACAATCATAAGGAGGGAAGGGCTTAGAGTACCACTCTATCGCACAATATAGATCATAAAAAGGTAAAGATTTCCTAAGATGTCTCATTGCCTTCTACTCATTAATGTAGCGCACTTCACACTCATAAATAATAATCTACTTGATGCGGCATGTTGGACTCCCTAGGAAACTTGAAACTTGTGTTCTGATATCACGTTTGTCATGACCCAAACTAGGGCCTAGATATGACACGACAATTAGGATTCCCGAAGAAACCCCAACAAATGCTCTTAGAATATCATAAGCATACATAAGATGAATAATAAGCAAAAACTCATAAAAGTAAAAGAATATAGAATATCTAAAGAGAATCATGACAACATAGACTCTTTGTACAATATTCCCAACATGCCTCTATATGACAACATAGGCGGAGACTAGGACATTTTCCTAGCACAACCTCAAAAACATAATGACATGACATGGGATAGTCTTAAAACTTCATCATAGTATAGAAATGACAATAAAAGAGTAAATGACTTAGCTTGACCTCAAACTATGAAGAATCACCACACAATCTACACAATGGATCACCGACTAGCCATAAGAATAAGATAGAGCGTCCGTCCCTACATTATGATATAATATAGGCAATAAAGTATGCATTAGTACATTGGAATGTACTAAGTATGTATGTGATGCAATGCATAATCAAAACAATGTTGTACAATGACCATTTTAAATAACATGATGAAAGGGTTAGTAACATCATAAGTAAACATATGAAAGGTCAAAGCAATTTAAAACATAAGAATATCATATAAAAGTAAATAATAGGAGTAATCTTGTAAATCATTATATGAACCAAACATATATGGGAGACAATCGTAACCAACATTAAGACCATGCGAGCCATAACATAGAATTCGATAATACCCTCATCGAGAGGGGGGAGGATACTTGCCAAGGTAGGTCCATCCAATCATTTTCATCATTCAGAGATATATGTGGATCCACTAGCTAGATCATAAGTAAGCCTACGGTGGCAATGTAGTGCAAGGGACTTGAAGTTGCTACTAAGACTCAGGTCGAGCCCCCACTTCAAGTCCTCTCGGTGCTAAGTTAACATCCCACAGAATACTTATCATAATCATTATGTAGGTTTACAAGAGATAGAAACCTTATAATATGCCATATCATCATGGCTTCCATACCCAATTTCCATACTATTAATGAACTTTGGTTTATAAGAAAATTGATGGTATTTCGGGTGTCATACTAATTAGGACATATTTTTAGAAAACAATATTCAAAAGTATTGATGTAATATTGGGATGTCATATATGTCATATCATAATCATAAATATATCATATGTACCATTCTCTAAAAACGTTGTATACGATATTTCAATTCTCGCCTAAAAATGATACAATCTCTGTATTTTGGGCATAACTTTTCATAGGATTGTCCAAATTGGGTGATTTAAATTTCTGAGTAACCACACGATCATTACCTACACCTTTTTAGAAGACCATATTTTATGTTTCAGAGGTTAAGTAGGTCAAATAAATCAATTGTTGTAAGATAAGATGTTGTGACGGAATGGAGTATTTATAGAATAAAATGCATATCTCACTGTAGGATCATCCATATTGGTTGATTCTTGAATGATTAAAACTAGACTTACATATCTACAATTCTTATAAAGACACCAAATCCTAATAATGAATTTATCATATTCAAACACAGCTCCGAAAAAGAATATTCTGTTAAAAAGTACCTATCTCACCTACCATGGAAAGATCTAGATACATTTGACATCACTCATGACATCAATTGTCCTCCATTTAACATCACCCATGACATCAAAATTTTCCATTAAATTTTTAGATTTTTTCTTTATAATTATTTTATTTATTGTTAGCTCCCTCCTCCACACCTATAAATACCTACCTTATTTCCTCATTTTATTCATCAAGCTTTCTCAAGCAACTCTTCACTCTATACACTTCTTTACTCATTCTCAAATATAGTTTTAGTTCTTAGTAGTGAAGAAATACTATTCCGGTAATTCATGTACTCCGGGTAGTACACAAAACATTCCGCCGGGGAGAAAAGCTAGGACTCAAGAGTGTTCATTATGTCCTTCAGTTCCGACTAAAGCTTTGGATTCCAAGTATGTAAGGCTTTAATTAAAGTATTCCTTCCACTCTTATGTCTAAATTATTTTAATTATATGATAAATTATATTTATTTTCTTTAAGCTCTACTCTAAGTTATGTGGGTGTTTATCCATGGGTTCTTCCACCATGTAGTCCAAAAACTCTTTCAATTAAGTCTCTTGATTTCAAGTAATATTTTCTTATGGTAATTCTTATTTTTACTTAATAGTATGAATCATGATTAAACTAATGATTATTGGTCTATTTTGATGCAACATAATTTCATATGTATGAATTGATGGTTTGCAAGTAATTCCTCTATTTACCTATTTAAATGTTCTTGAATTTCATGGTGGGTTGTTTAAAGCATGATTTTTAATTAATGGATTTCAAAGTATTTATGTATATTTATTTACATACATATTTGCAAGTTGAAGTGATTTGAACCCACCTAGTTTTACTATATTTTTAATAAAGTTTGACTTGAAAGCTTTGACTTCAAATGAATGTTTATGAAAGCAATATCTATGATCAAAAGAGAGTCTTATGAAATGATATGAATGATGGATTCTTTATGCAATAAGGAAAATTCTTGCATATTTGAATTATCAAATGTTTTAATGAGCTATTCTACCGAATATGATATTTGAATTCTCAAGTTATATGCTATGAATATTTTGAAGTATTAAACTATTCTTTGGATTGACTTAGCACCGAATGAGGCATTGAGGTGGGATTCGGTAAGGGAATCCTAGTAGAAACCCCTTGTCTCATTAACTATGTGCCAACATAGGATCCCTTATATGCTTAGGCTAATAGATCCATAAATAGCCTTTAAAGTTAAAGTTAAAGAAATAAATGAAGTTGACGGAGTTCTACCTCGCAAGTAGTCTCTCCGTCCAACGTAGGGGGTTATGTTGGATTCCATGTAATAGCTCGCATAGTCTTAAATATCGGTTATGGTTATTTTCCCATAAAATAAATATTTTAAAGGATATCTATATGATTTATTATGCATGCATTACATTATGTTCCATATTACATAAATGTTATAATGTTTCCTCAATGTTCATGCATCCTTACATACTTAGTACATTCATAGTACTAACGCATGCTCTTTTGCCTACATGATATCACCATGTAGGGACCAGTGCTCCTCCTCGTTCTCCTCCATGTGGCTAGTTGAGATTTCATTGAAGACTACTTTTGGTGAGTTCCCATGTTCCGGGAACAATACTCCTTTATGTTTCTAGCTTATGATATATTGAGATATTTTACTATGACATTTCTTCTATTATGATTGAGGGTGTGCTAGGGAATTGTCTTAGCCCCGTTAAATCTAATAATTAGAGGTATTGTTGGATATATGTAAATTGAAGATTTACTATTATGATTTTCGCTTGTTTATTTATCATCATTATCTATGAAAGGCTAAAAGCATGTTAAGAGGCTTGTTTGAGGTACTTTCGGGTTTCTCATTCACCATGTCACGTCTAGGCCCTAGGCTTGGCTCGTGACATCATAGGAATAGCTAATTGTCATATGATTAATGTAATATAGGTGTAGGCCTTCCATCATTACGAATCTTTTCATAAAATATCATTAGGGTATTAAGTCACCCTCATTCGTAAAGCTTTCTTATATACTTGAAATTTATGATCATACCTTATACTTGAAATTAGGTTAAACATTAATACATGATCAATTGACTTGAAAACACGCATGATCATATACTTTTTATCAGCCCATACATAATACATAAAGATAATATCATTTGGATGTATAATTGAAATATCCATTATTCATATCAATGAACCTTAAAGATTAATGAAAACACTCTTTAATTCAATGCAAAAACCATTAAATTATATTAAAATAGACTCATAATCATATTAGAATCATAATTCATTCCTTGGAATGAAGATCATAAAACCCATAAAAATACATACTTTAATTGATTGAAAAAGTAGAGAATTTATTGGGCTCCATGGGTGAAAATACCCTAGGATCAATTTCCCATATACCATGATTGACAAGATCAAAGAATTTGGAAGAATTTGAGAGTTTTGATTGAGAGCTTGAGTGAATTTCTTGAAGGTATTCAATGGAGTTCTTGAGAGCCTTTTATAGAGAGAAAAATATTTGAATAGGTGAATTATAGAAGAATGAATTAAATTAGAGGTTTAGGTTAGTTTATAAAAATGAATTAGCCCTAAAAACGTCCAGATTCATTAACTAATAATTAGGGATATGTCTAAAGTACCCTCATTTAAAAACTAAATTTGAAAAAAAAACCTCACCAAAGTTTGCGACGCAGAGCTTCTCCCAAGTAGGCCAAGAGAGAACGAAATTTTATCCAGATTTTAACTCAGATAAAAATTACAATAAATGGAAAAAAGTGAGCGACGTGGAGCTGCCGCGCACCTCACTGTTTTGTGCAAATTCTTGAAATTTTTTGATATACGGGTCTTAAAAATCCACCTAGACTATTTTTTCCCTGATCGATATACCAGACTCAGATTTGCCAAAAAAGATAGGAATAATTTGTTCCCCAAGAGACCAATTTTCAAGGTATTTTAAGACACTTATGAACATTTTGAGGAATGTTATATGAGGTGATTCGAGAGGTAGCTATTGATGCCGGCCATCTTTCCTATTCTTCTTTACTCATTACTTTATTCTATTCGAGAGACAAAGATTAAGACTTGTAGTTACTGCATATCTTGTAATTAAAAGGCTTATACATGTGACAACCAGTTAGTGGGGGATTTTTTTAGTTGACTAAGTTTCTTCTTTATCTGTATTATCTACCTAAACTGCCTTCCGCTTTTATCTTCCACATTTATTTGGGTTTAAGCTGACTTATTGAGTAGGAAAAGATAAGTGTCATCACACTTGAATTTCATGTCATCACAAGATCGCTCTTATGATAATAATAAATGAATCTTGGAGGGTTAGGGGTAAATAGGCCCTCCAAACATGATGTAAGGTGACCCGAGCATAAATGAAAAACTGTCTTTGTCTTTCATTAATAAGTCAGACGTTGATCCGATTAGGATAAAATTAATAGTTTTCTAATACTTGGTTATTTAAATTATTAATATTTTTAATATTATTTTGTTGGGGTAGCCTAATTAATTAAAATAACTTTTTAAAATAATCTTGTAAATTCTATCTTCTCGCTTGTCTATTTATATTTCTTGTTAGTTTACATTTAATTTTACTTGTTTTATATTAAAATTATTACACACCCCTTACCAACTTAGTCTCATTCTTATTTTAAACTATTAAAATTGAATTATGAAATTTGATTGGGACCCACATTTGTGGACCTCGAAAGGTGCCTAACTCCTTCCTTTTGAGGTAATTTGAATCCTTAACTGATCTTTGATTGCAACTGACATTTATTCTGTTTTATAGTATATAATAGAATAGTGCCCTAATTCACCTTTATTTCGTTAGGTGGTGATTGTTCCCTTTTTTAAATCCTAAAAAAAGTTGTCATGTCGTTGCAATCCCAGTTTGAAAAAAATGAGGTGGAAAATTATCCCGCCATAGCAATTATTGCGAAAATTGCCAAAAAATATTTGTTGTTTTCTCGATGTTTTCTCCGAATCACTGTTCGCGACCCAGGATTCTATTTAGGCGAAGCAGCCTGAATGCTGCACCCTAGATGGCGAAATTTTTTTTCAAAAACAAAATATCCAATTGATAAAAATGGAAGAAGGGCTAGATAGCATCCCGATCCTGTCTCCCCTACTTTTTTTCTTGTTCCACCATTCTATTCCAGGACGGGTAATGATTATTTCTCACTCTCGACCAGTACATAGTAATAGAGAACTGGTGGTTTTTTAAGTTAGACAGATTATTGGGGGTCTGTTTTATGGTTAAGTGTGTGACTGGTCATGGTTGTCTAGTATTTTTAGAACCTATTTGATAATGGATATATAGGTTATTGATTTGATGAGGGTAATGTTTTCTGATTGAGGTAACATATACGTATATTTGAACATCATACCTTATTTGACTCAGTGATTTTTATCCTTGATTGAGGAACAACTTACGTTGTAGTGATAATGTGTAGTTAATGACAAACTGTGAGATAGTGTTGGGACCAAGTCTTCGAGTTTTGGTAAAATTATAATTGTCTATTAATGGGAATAGTCATTCGTGCAGTATTTAGTAAAATAATATGTATTTAACTGAATAGTGTTAGGCATTGCTCATAGGATTATTTCACGAGAATGATCATTGGCTGATAGTAGTCTTGGAAAGGATATAGCAAAATTTCAAAAAATCCGATGTAGGTTGGATTATTCATGATAGATGATCCTTAGTATTAGGGTCGATTGAGGCAAAGGGGTTAGTAAATGGTTTTCTGATCATTCATATCCCTCTAATAAGTCATGATAATACTTAGTGGTTACTTCTCTTGGAGTGGGGATGATGTGCTACTTATAGCATTGGTTAGGGTGTAAGTACCCGGGTAAAAGTTTCCTTAATATGAGAATTGACAAGGTTTCAGTTAGCATAGAATCCAATGAACCTTATGAATTAGGTGGTTTAGAGATAGTTCGTATCTTGAGGTATGGTGTTTGAGAATATTAAGGAGGTATCATGATATGTGAGGGACATAGTATCCCATAAAACCTTTTGGAGTGGAATTCGGTTTAGTAGAACTTCGAATATAGTGTTTGACGTAAAAGGGGTTAGTCCAAAATGTGATATTCCCTAAATTGTAATGGTATCTTATCATTGGTTTTGAAAACAACTCTTAGATAATTTCATGCCCTCTCCTACGTGTTGTTGTTCGAGGATGAATAATGAGTAAATTAGTATCTATTGTAATGACCTATTTTGTCGTTATTGAAAATATATGCGGTAAAGGTATATGAATCTCATTCGTCATAAGATTATGATCAATTTTTTGATATATGAGTGCATTAATTTTGAATTTAGGTTCTATGAATCTTCTTTCCAACGCCACCAAGTTTGCCTCATTTGAAGTTTAGAGTAAAAACATATGACCTATTCACTAAACACTGTCTTGTTTGAGACGTCATGGCAGGATGGCACCTGATATGGCAAGATCAATGGGATAGATTTAAAAAGATGCAAATTTTACTATCTCCATCTTTCCTTAATTTCCAAAATAGACGAGGGTTACCCTACAAGTTGTTCTAGGCTTGGAGAAAAAAGAGGAAGGGATTCTAGCGCAAGGAAGGTTACATCTCACATATTTCAGACCTGTCTCCATTGTTTCTCCTTTTGAAAGTCAGGGATCGTGCTATAATCCTTCTACAACTGCTTAGTGCCCAGGTAGGCTAGGTTTTCTCAACTGAGTAGTTATAAATTTATTCCCATTATTTAATATAACGTAGATTAACAAGAGATTTTATGTCTAAGCCTTCAGGAAAAACGTCTGGATGGTTAAATGATTGTCTGTTATTTTTTTAGAGTGGGAATGTGTGATGTGGGTCATGATTATTATGTGACTAGTGATAAAGGTTCAATCTTGAAATGTTAACCTTGGTGAAAACTATTTAGAAGGCCAATGAATCTTGCAAGATTAAATGTAAACAATTGTTGGGTTATTATGAGATCCTGAGACTTGTGGGTTATGGGCTATTGATGTATATATAAAGGGATATGTTTATGCAAATAATTATATGTGTTCAGACTAGCTACTCCTTATAAAATATTTAAGCATGCATATCATGAAATAAAGGGCAAATGTGAATGACTTAGTGTTAATAAATCTCACGCCATAAACCTATTTGATTACATGTGGCTGTAGGTTATGATTTATTCTATATCATAAATAGACTCTTAATAGTGATTGAGTAATGCTGTGAAGTTTTCTATGTATTTAATTATTGTGGTTTGGGTGATTGATATGTTGTTGTGATTGGTCTAAAATGCCAAGATCGTGAAATCCATAATCTTAAACTTTCTTTGTCAAAAAGTAATGTCTTGGATGAAAAAGGCTTGATGAAATATTTTTAAAGAAGGGAAAGATGTAATAAAACTTAATGAAATGACTACTGTGATCAATTATATTAAATGAACCTATTATTTGATTGTGCAAGTATGTGAACTATTTGTTATGGTTTGTGATTGTGATTGTTATATATTGGATCGGGTGTCCTGTTTTGATACTTATATATTGGATCGAATGTGACATTTCAACACATATATATTAGATCGGGTATTATGTTTCAACACATATATTGGATCCGATGACATGTTCCAACCCATATATTGGATTGGGTACCACACCGATACAAACTAACAATTTGGGTATGGGTTAAATAAGAGGACCATTGTGTGGCTATCATATGTGAATTGATATTGAGTGTGTATGTGATGATAGAGAAACTGACTCGATTATAATTGAGCATGCACACCCTGTGTAATAATTGTTATGAAAGGACCGAAAGTCCAAGTGTTACCATGTTAACTGTTATATTTGAGATTGACACTATAAAACTATATATTTCTCTTGAAATGGTAAATTGATAATGTGTTCATGTATAGGCCTGTTTGGATTATATTATGGTTACTAGATGCGTCCGTATCGTAGGTATAAGATTGTGGGTAAACAAGTAGAAAGAAGTTGATGTGTTGTTCAGTGAGATTAGTGACTTAGAGTCAGATATTGATAGTGTCATGTTGGTACATGTGTAAAAGGGGGTTTGAGAGAGAATTCAAAGGTTTTTCCTCTAGATAAGCCGCCCTGACGGAAGGAATCCTGCTATGGCGAGGCTGCCATAGCGGGTTAGGTCCCGCTATGGCAGGCCAGTATGGTTAAGAGAGGAGCCTTATCCCACCTAAATTTTGCCTTCTTGGAAGTGACATGTCAAATATTCTAAGGTCAGGTGCCAATGTAAAAGCTTGAGGAAAGGCAGAAGATCGGTTAGACAGAGTTAGTAAGCGTTTGGTCCCAAGTAGGTTTTAAGAAAAACTTAAAATTCTTGGAAACTTGTTTTTGTCCATGCAATTTGTCATTACTTGGAAAATATATTTTTAAAATTTTAAAAAATTATCCAAACTTTTATATTTTATAAAAAATTCATCATTTACTAATTCCAACTAAATATTTATCTATCAACTTACTCCATTAATATGGTCAACCAATACCATTAATCCCTCTTAAATAAATTTTATCTATAAAAATGTCCACCATGATAGTAAAGTGCTTGAGAATGCAATTCTTTACTCATCGGCTAACTTTTGTTTTCCACCACATGGTATGTAAATTAGAAATTTCATTTTTGATAGTATTTTAGAAAGGAAGAAATCAAGAAGAAGTGTAAGTATGATTTAAATTGCAATTTTTAAATTTTGTAGAAACGAGCATGGCAGACTAATTTGGCCGGGCTATAATTTTTGGCCTACTTAAACTTTTGGAGTAAGAACCATTGAAGTTGCCTGTGCTCTTGGGCTTATTAGACAAAGTATTGGCATGCTTATCTCATTGGAATCCTTCCACTTTATTTACGAAGTCTTTCACTTCATTAAAGCTCCTACATGTAGAGGTCATGTGAAAAAATAATATTTGTAACTTGTAATTCAATCCCTTGAAAAACAAACAGATCCTCTCCTTTTCTATAGTCACTAGCTGTGTAGCATATATGGATAAAGCATGAAAGTTAGCCTTATAAGCAACCACTGTCATGCCACCCTATTCAAAAGCCATGAAATCATCTTTCTTACGGTCTCTCAGTGTTCTGAGCACATACTTCTCCGGAAATAGGACATGGAACTGAACCCAAGTGAGTGGAGGCAAAACTAACAATCAATATTCCACAAAGGCCCTCCATCAATGCTTGGCTTCACCTTGAAGCTGAAAGGTCACGAACTCAACTCCATGCTGGTGGACTATGCCCAACTTGTACAGCTTCTCATATTAGTTCAGGATGAACTCATAAGAATCTTTACTCTTGTAACCTTGAAACACTGGAGGCATAAGCTTCAAGAACTTAGTCAGCATCTAGTGCTCAATGCCAGTCATCACTGGGCCTAGAAATGGATGGAAAAAGGCATTAATGTCCAATGCTCCATCTATTTGAGGAACTGCAACAGTAATGGGACAAGCAATTGGAGCTTAGGCTAAGGGAACTATGGGAATGGCTTTAGTGCTGACCAACCCACTCAAGAAAGTCATGATCTACTCTGCTATAGCTGGGTCTAGAAGGGGAAGTCCTCCAGCCTCGGCCTTGGCGACATCCTGTTTTGTCTCTATCTGGTGTGCGGGAGGGGCCTCTTCCTGTAGATCATTTTGAGCTTGAGCCTCACCTTTAGAGGGTGATGCCCTTCCTCGGCCTCTATCATGTCCCCTTCTCTTACCCCTGCCTTGTCCACTCCCTCTAACAGCTGGATCCTCCTTTGGATAGATAGGAGTTTCGAGTCGAACACTATTGTAACGCGTGTTAACCATCTGTGGACAAGAGAGTGAAAGAGGTTAGATATCAATTTGGATCACCAGATACCAATTGAAATCAAATAATAGCACGAATGAAGAAAAAGATAGAGAGATTTCCTAAAGTCCTATAGCCTCTCAAACAAAAGTACAGACGTCTCTATACCATTTCACAAGACTATACTAGACTCGTTTTGGTACAATGGAATCTACAAAACCTAGCTATAATACTAACTTTTTCACAACCCAAAATAGATCGTGAGTGGCACCCACATTAAACCTCCAGTAGGAGAACCAAAACTACATCTCAAACTAGCACCCTAACACAAAGTAAGCATAAAAATATGTGGCAACAAATTTTATATAAGTTTGTAAGTTGAGTCCCCATAAACTCAAGAATTAATTTTAACACAAACATAAATAGTCAAACAAACATGCGGAAGTCAACCTCCCAGAATATTACGTCGTTGACGCTGGTCTTAGAAACACAAAAGGATTTCTAGCTCCATATAAAGGAGTGTGATATCATTTGCAAGACTATAAGGGAAGTGAAAGAGATCCTAAGAATGGCAAAGAGCTAGACATGTCTCTTTTCTTAATGTAATTGAAAGAACATTTGGGGTGTGAAAAAGTAGATTCAGAATACTACGACAAGGCATGAACAACTATTACTTAGATATGTAGGTGAAAATAGTAGTTGCTTGTGCCGTATTACATAATGTTTTGCGTGAAAATCAAAGAACTGATGGAATATTCACTGAATATGAAAGTGATAATATGATCGTTGATGAAAATGATGAACAATCGACTCAGAGTAACAATATTGCTTCGTCTACTCGGTCATTTGATCTAGAAATGAAAGCTTGTCGGGAAGAGATTGTTGGTAGAATGCGAAATTTTTTTATAAAAGAATAGTTATTACCTCCTCCGAAAAAGAATAATTTCAGTGACAAGAATGGGAAAAAAAGAACAATTTATTTTAAATTTGATTAATGTATTGTTCTTGACTATATTGTTACTTTATTGTTGTTTATTATTATCAATTACGTTACAAGATCTTTTTTATAATGGAACATGTTCATTATAAAATGATAACACAAACGTATGGATATTTTGATAATTTTTAGAACTTAAATGTACAAAATAATATTTTTGAAACTTCACCAAAACTTGAAAAAATTTGTGGTCAAACGCATGGTAAAACTTCACCAAAACTTCACTCAAAAATAACTTGTCGTGAATATTTTGGATAGAAGGGCTGTATTTCAGGAACTTCCATAAGTGATAGAAGGGCTATTTCGAACATTAAAAGATCAAGAACAAAGGCAACTCAAATAAAAGGCATTCATGATAGTAAAAGTTACTTGTTCGTGATATAATTACTATTAGTGGCAGCCATCGAGGTGTTATAATAAAGACAAATCAAATCCAATATCATATTTAAAATCAAGCTACAAGTTCTTCTTGAATTCAAATACAAATTCCTTAACTGAACAAGTTATTAAACCTTCAAGTCAACAATTGCTGAGAAGAACAAGAATAATTATAATAAATATTGAAAGAATCACTACATATAAAATTGAATACTATATTTGTTACTTTATATTTCTTCTCTTAATTATTTTTACGCATGAATTTTGTTATGTCATTCGTATTGATTATCTGTTTCATTGATGTAGCACTTCTGGAAATTTCAATTAAGTTTAATACTCTAAGCTCCAACGAATATATACAAAATTATTTTACATGATAAACAATGCTACCGACTAGTACGAGGACGTTAAACAACGGGTTGTATTATGTAAACTACGAGTTTTTAACATCATTTATTAGTCCTAATCATCACTAAATTACTTAGAATGAAAAATCAAATCATCAAAGAACATTATAAGAGGAGATTTTTTAGGTATCTTCAAGAGCTAAGTCTAAATCTTTCCAATTATTTACATGTATCATCTATGAACATTCATGGTATAAATATATGTCGAGAATTAAGTCGGTGGTTTGAAGCCACAAATACAAGAACCCTAATATGCTAATAGTGACCATGAATCTTAAATGATGGAATTTAATTACTCAAATAAATATAGAAATAACGTTCTTAAGATTGTTTAATGCGATTGAAGACAATATAACGTAATTGAGTCAATTTTGAAAACTTTGAGGGTTAGTCTTAATGTAAGATACTTAAGGTGTCACGGCCCAAATGCGAGTGTGATAGAACTCATCTAGCCTATCAAGATGAGTCAGCCCAAATCCAACGAAAAGTAGATGCGGAAGAAATAAGATAATACGACAATACGATACATACTTTAAGCGCAAATAGATAAATAAACTCAAAATCCGCAAGACTGGTTGTCACGTTTACAATCCACTAATGAAATACAGAATAAGAACGGAAATACATTAACAATCTCTTTGTCTCCAGAATGGGACTAAAACATGAAGAAAAGAGTAAGAGGTATCCGCTAAATGGATGCAATAGCTACCTCAACAGCTCGAACTAGTAGCCTTGGATAAGGTAGAAAATCTAGAAGTCACACATGTCCGAACTCACAACCTACACAAGTGTAGAAGCAATGATGAATAACAAACAACACGGTACTCAACAATCGGACAACTAAAACTGAGTAAAGCTAAGTAGAATACAAGTACTCCTGTCATCCTAACCAAACCTCCTCAGACTACAACCTGCATTTATAGGCCATGGAGGAAGATTAAAAGTTCAAGATTGAGCATTACCAATAACAATAACAGGACTAGTTGGTGTATCATCATCATCATTGTTTTGTTCTACTTTTGCTTCTACGTAAGTTTCTTGAAATTTATATTCATTCATATCATGTGGACCTACATATATTTGTCCAATTTTACTAGCTGGTGCTTGAAGCATATTGATAATGCTCTTGAGGTTAGTTTTGATAATTTGACAAACTCAGGGAACGGATAGAGGACCAGGTCTCTTTGAGGATTTCTCACTGATAACGACATCAGATAAATAGTACATAACCGATCTTGCCAACCCTATAGGTCTGTGTGCACGCGATCGAGTCCTTGTGCAGAAGGTCAGTTGTCTAACCAATACAAATTATCCAGCGCATGGTATATCAGTGATATATTCATTTTTTACAATATTTTCTCATTTGGATTTTCGAATCTAAAAAAAGGGAATATCCATTAAAGCTCATGCTCTCAAGTATTATAAATTTTCTCTCGAAAAAGATCAAGGATATGATAGAGTTATCAGTGTTTTGTTCTTGTTTTTAGAGTTGTAACTTTTTGTTCTTAATCTTGTAAGATCTACTTCCTAATCTGTAAAGGAAGTTAGATCAGTTCTCATTTCTAATTTCCTTTCTTCATCCTATCGAAGTAACTAGAGCTAAGTATGGAGACCACCTGAACTCTAAATCATCTAAGAGGTTAGTGATTTAGGAAGCAATAGAGTTATTATTTCAAAGTCTGTAACAGAGTCGCTACAAGGAGTGGAGAGGGATTGTGAGTACAATTCAAGGATTATAATTGCTTGTATTATGAATCTTTGGCTCAATTGTTCTAGTAAAGATTTGAGCTGAAATTCTGTGGGACAGGTTGTGTTTTTCTCCCTTGAGCAAGGATTTTCCATGTAAATATCTTGTGTCTATTTTATTTTTCTGTTCTTTAAGTTTTTGCACAAATTTCTGATAAAGGACTCGATTCTTTTTATTGTGGTGGAAGCATTTATTCTAAAAATTGGTATTAGAATGGGTTTTCTCTATCTGGTTAACACCACGAGAAAGTCATGAGAAGATAAATTCTTCATTTAGATGCCCCAAAGGATAAAACATCAATAGACCTCCAATGTTCAAGGGACATTACTTTTTACTGTGGAAAGCAAGAATGGAAGCTTTCATTCAAGCTAAAGACTATGAACTCTTGATAAGAATTTCTGATGGTCCTGAATATCCAATGAAGAGAGACAGTGAAGGAAATGATGTAAAAAATGGAGAAGAGTGAATATGAAGTGGATGACTTTAGATTGCATGAAAAGAAAGCAGAAGCTAAGCACGTACTTATCTATGGTCTTGGACTAGATGAGTATGCTCAATTATCCAACTATACCTCTGCAATGCAAATTTGGGATGCTCTTATAGAAATATATGAAGTGGAAGATGACAGAAGTGATTCTGGTTCAATAGTTTCTCTTATGGCTCAATCAGATGTTGAGGAAGAAGTTGAAGAAGAGGTAAAACTTCTTGATCTTCAACAGAACCTACATACTTATTCTGTAAAAAAATTGATAAGTCTTGCTATTGTGTTGATAGATTCAATTATTGAGCTATCAAATGATAAGAAAAAACTCACAATTATTCAGATACTTTTCAAGATGAGTATTTGTCTCTAGTTTTACAAATATCAAATCTAGAAGAACAAATAATAATTTTAGTGGCAGAAATTACAAATCTTACTCTTGATATTAAGAAGTTGAACCAAAATTATGTTAGTGGCAAAGGTATAGTCAGTAATGTACAACTTGAGCTTGAAGGAGAGCTTAGTGATTTGGAAGTAAAGTTGGCTAAGATTCTTGATAGAAATGTACAGGTTGAAAAGGATCTAGCCTGACAAAAGAAGAACTTTTTAAATCACTAAAATGGACTAATCACCCAATATTTTTGAAAGCATTGTTGATCATAATAACAATGGTAGAAAAAATCTAGAAAATCTTAGAATCAATTCCTCTCACAATTCTATTGAAAAATATGATTCAGAATCTGAAAATTGGTTGTGTCTTCATTGTGGTCGTGATGATCATTTGAAGAAGGATTGTCTAGCTTTGAAAAGGTTTCTAGATAGAATTTTTTATCATGATGATTAGGGAGTGAAGTATATAAAGGTACCTAGTTCTAATTCTAAACTTTATCATAAGATGAGAAAAGAAACTTTGCCTCATTGGACAAAAAAACTCTTATTACACCTTTGTCTGATTATTGGGAACTCAAATTGAAATAGATTTCTAAATCTAACAATTGATTTGTACTGCAGGAAAGTAGGGGAAATAAAAAAAAGTGTTGGTTCATGGACAGTGGTTGCTTAAAGAACATGACTGGCAAGATCAAAAAACTTTCTCTCACTTAAGGCACTTTAAGGAGGAGGTGTCTCTTTTGGTAATGGCAAGAAAGGTTACATTCTAGGAGTGGGAAAACTGGTAAATCTCTAAAACACTCCATTGAGAATGTTTACTACGTGAATAGCTTGAAATATAGTCTTCTAAGTGTCTCTCAAATATATGACAAAGGAAATGAAATTAGGTTTTGATCAGAGTTGTGTATTGTTACAAATCTAAAAATCAGGAGAAGTGATTCTTACTGCTTGTAGATGCAAAAACATGTATGTTGTTGATCTGAGTTGCTCAAGGGAGTGATCTCAGTGCTTAAGTTCTCAAATTGAGAGTACTAATTTGTGGCACAGAATATTGGGTCATATAAGCTCGTCTCTACTGAACAAACTGGTACCCAAGGACCTGTTCCGTGGGCTTCCCAAAGTTAAGTTCTTAGAGAACAAAGTGTGTGATGCCTATGTCAAAGGAAAGAAAATCAAATCCTCTTACAAATCCAAGGAACAAGTGAGTACCACAAGACCACTAGAATTAATTCATATGGACTTGTGTGGCCCTATGAAAATTCAAAGTAGAAGAGAAAAGAAATATATTCTGGTGATAGTGGATGATTATTCTCGATACACCTGGATAATATTTCTGAGGTCTAAGGATGATACTTATGATGTATTGTTGGTATTTGTCAAGATGATTCAGACAAAGTTAAACTGCAAGATTGCTGAAATCAGATCTTATCATGGGACATAGTTTGAAAATGCAAGAGTTGATAACTTCTGTATTGAAAATGGGATACATCACAGTTTCTCACCTCTAAGGACCCCAAAAAAATGGTGTAGTTGAAAGGAAGAATAGAACCTGGATTGGAATTGCTACAACCATGCTCATTGACCCAAATCTTCCGAAAAAAATTTGGGCAGAAGCTGTTAACACAACCTGTTATGTAACTAACAGATATTTAATAAGGTCGATTCTGAACAAAACTCCCTATGAGCTTCTCAATAATAAGAAGCCCAAGTTGAGCTATTTAAGAGCATTTGGTTGCAAATGCTTTGTATTGAATAATGAAAAAGAAGATCTCAAAAAGTTTGATCCTAGAAGTGACGAAGGAATTTTTGTAGGATACTCCTCCTCAAGCAAATATAACAAAAGAGCCATGTGCATTGAAGAGAGTGTTCATGTGATTTTTGATGAAATTGGTAAAATCAAAGATCTTACAAGCATAGATAATGATGAATTGAAAGAACTATTACAAATTCAGAGAGACATCTTTAATGAAATCATCACCAGTGATATGAACCCTGTCACCAATGTGGCTGAACCTGGACAAGATGAAGAAACAATTAAAGATGTGGAATTGAAAGAGGGACCTGGTCTTTTTGATAACTCTCTAGTGAATGATATTGATCCGATTGAAAAGAAGGATATGAAAAGTGAGAATGAAGAAGTTGATCAACCTACTCAATCTTCAACATCCAAAATGGGGTAGAAATACAAGAAGTCTCATCCTCTTGATAATCTGATTTATCTATTGGATTCTAGAATACAAACAAGATCCAAGACAAGAAATCTAATGGCATTCTCAGTATTTATCTCAAACATTGAGCCAAAGAATGTTAAGGAAGCTTTGAAGGATGCTGATTGGGTGAACTCTATGCAAGAAGAATTACATCAATTCTAAAGAATCAAGGTATGGCATCTAGTTCCTATACCTTCTAATAGAATCATAATTGGGAGAAGGTGGGTGTTTAGAAACAAACTAGATGAAAATGGAGCCATTACAATAAATAAGTCAAGATTGGTAGTACAAGGATATAATCAAGAAGAAGGAATAGATTATGATTAGACATTTGATTCTGTGGCTAGGATAGAATCCACCAAAATTCTTATTGCCTTTGCAACCTTTATGGAGTTTAAACTATTTCAAATAGATGTAAAAATTACCTTCTTAAATGGCTTTCTAAAAGAAGAAGTCTTTGTGAAACAGCCTCCTGGATTTTAGGAAGTTGATCATCCAAATTATGTTCTCAAATTGGACAAAGCTTTATATGGATTGAAACAGGCTCCTAAAGCATGGTATGAGAGACTATCAACGTTTCTTCTTATAAATAGCTTCAAAAGAGGAAGGATTGATAACACATTATTCTTGAAGTCTAGAGGCAAGAAATTGCTTATTGTTCAAGTATATATTGATGACATTATCTTCGGAGCCACTTCTGAATCTCTTTGTGAAGAATTTGTCAATCTTGTAGGAAGTGAGTTTGAAATAAGCATGATGATAGAGTTAAGCTTCTTCCTGGGATTGTAGATCAAGAAACCACCAACTAGAACGTGTATCTGTCAAGAAAAGTACATAAAATAACTACTAAAGAAGTTTCATATGATGGATGCAAAGCCTATTGATACTCTCATGGGAACCAATCTAAAATTGGATGCTGCTCCAACTGATCCTGCAGTTAATGAGACTATGTATAGAGAGATAATTGGGTCCTTACTATATTTAACTGCTAGTAGGCTTGATATTGTGTTCAGTGTTGGTATGTGTGCAAGGTTTCAGGTTTGTCCAAAGGAGTCACATCTGAAAGCTGCCAAAAGAATTCTATGATATCTAAACAAGACTAAGCGCCTGGTCCTGTTTTACCCATCAGGAGACTCTTTTGATTTGGTGGGATATGCAGATGCAGATTATGTAGGGTTTCATGTTGATTGGAAGAGCACATCAGGAATGACTCATTTCTTGGGTTCATGCCTTATCTCTTGGGAAACTAAAAAGCATAAATTTGTTTTTCTTTCAACAGCTGAGGCGGAATATATCGCAGCTAGATCATGTTATGCATAACTATTATGGATAAAGCAATAACTGGAAGACTTTTGGATTGTCACTCATACAATTCCTCTCTTGTGTGAAAATACTAGTGCTCTAAATATGGGGGGAAAATCCAATACATCATAAGAGAACAAAACACATAGATGTCAAAAATCATTTTCGAAGAGGCAATGTTGAAAAAGGACATATCTCCATGAAATTTTGCAAAACTGAGGATCAAATTGCTAACATTTTTACAAAGTCTCTGAACAGGGATCAATGTGAAAAGAACAGACTGAAGTTAGGATTATTAAAGCTGAACTGATCTGCGTGATATTGAGGCTTGCAGCTTCGCTTAACTATGATCAGGATGCAGATATCTTTAATCTTTGCATTGTTTTATTTATGAAAAGTCAATTAGGTATCTGTATAGGTATACACTCACATGAATTACCATTGAATAAAAGGAGAATTGGAAGGAAGAAAATTTGTCTACAAAACTATAGAGAGGGATCTGGTCCAGTCTCTAAGTTAGTACTCTTTACATTGCTCTATTAACTGCTTGTGTAAACCATTCTGATTGGTACTTGTCAGCCATTTTTCCTTGAACCATTGTCTAAAAGGTTAACACTCCATTACAGTGCTCATGTCAAAGGAACTCGACTCTTAGGATCAATGAAATTTCTTCTTTCTTTTCTCAAATCTTTTTCCCTCTCCTTGGTCCATCAATGCATTGATCATACTCTTTAATATCTCTTCCTAGTGTGAATGTGTTAGAAAAACTAGGCAAGTAAGCAAGATGTCTGAATTGTTGTTCGAGCAGGAGTAGTTGAAGGATATAACAGCACTCTTAAGTGTGTTAAAGACGCTGAGATTGTTATGCTTAAGGCACAGCTAGCCACCCACAATTAGAGGGACTAGGTTCTACTGAATTGCAAGCACTCAAAGAGGAAAATGCTAGTCTAGAAGCACAAGTCGTCAGTCTCAAAGAAAAAGAGCTTCTACATCATAAAAATCATACCGATTAGATGTCTCTTCTCCTCAAATCCCTCACCCAAAAAAACCCCATCCACCTAGTGTTGTGTCCCTTTCTTGAACTAATCACAATGGTTTACTTTTCAGTTAGTTTGTAATATTTTGAATATTATCTCTTCGTTGTGATGAATGAACATTTCTATTTCTCCAGTTTAATCTTCTGATTCATTGCTTCTTGGCTTGTGATTGTGTTGCCCTCAGTGGCTCTATTTTTCTATAATATTGCATGCTTAGATTTTGCTTTATTTTTTTCCTTTTTAATGATGTCAAAAGAGGGAATATTGTAAGCTGATGATATGTTAGGGAAGAGCTTGGTGAAGGGGGGAACATTGAAAAGGGGAATATTTTGATTCTTGAAAGGGGGAGCATTGATTTCTTTTGTGACTTTTTGGCTAAAGAAATCTGCTTTAATTCTTATCTCAGGTTGTAAAGGGAGAATGTTGTAAAGAAGTTTGTCATTATCAAAAAGAGGGAAATTGATAATGCCCTTGAAGTTGGTTTTGATGATTTGACAAATTCAGAGAATAGGTAGAGGACTTGGTCCCTTTGAGGACTTCTTGCTGATAACGACAGCAGATAAATAGTACATAATAGACCCTATCAAGTCTGCAGGTCTGTGTGTACGTGGCCAAATTTCTGTGCAGAAGGTCAGTTGTCTAACAAATACAAATCGTCTAACACATGGTATATCAGTGATATATACATTCTTTACAATATTTTTTCATTTGGCTTTCGAAATCTGAAAAAGGGAATATCCATTAAAACTCATGCTCTCAAATATTGGAAATTTGCTCTTGAAGAAGACTAAGGATCTGATAGAGCTCTTGAATATTGTAAGCTGATGATATGTTAGGGAAGAGCTTGGTGAAGGGGGGAACATTGAAAAGGGGAATATTTTGATTCTTGAAAGGGGGAGCATTGATTTCTTTTGTGACTTTTTGGCTAAAGAAATCTGCTTTAATTCTTATCTCAGGTTGTAAAGGGAGAATGTTGTAAAGAAGTTTGTCATTATCAAAAAGAGGGAAATTGATAATGCCCTTGAAGTTGGTTTTGATGATTTGACAAATTCAGAGAATAGGTAGAGGACTTGGTCCCTTTGAGGACTTCTTGCTGATAACGACAGCAGATAAATAGTACATAATAGACCCTATCAAGTCTGCAGGTCTGTGTGTACGTGGCCAAATTTCTGTGCAGAAGGTCAGTTGTCTAACAAATACAAATCGTCTAACACATGGTATATCAGTGATATATACATTCTTTACAATATTTTTTCATTTGGCTTTCGAAATCTGAAAAAGGGAATATCCATTAAAACTCATGCTCTCAAATATTGGAAATTTGCTCTTGAAGAAGACTAAGGATCTGATAGAGTTCTCGATGTTTTGTTCTTTTTTTTAGAGTTGTAATTTCTTGTTCTTAATCTTGTAAGATCTACTTCCTAATCTATAAAGGAAATTAGATAAGTTCTCATTTCTCATTTCCTTTGTTCATCTTGTCGAAGTAAGTAGAGCTAGTTATGGAGACTACCAGAACTCTAAATCATATAAAAGGTTAGTGATTTAGGAAGCAATGGAGTTATTATTTCAAAGTCTGTAACAGAGTTGTTATAAGGAGTGGAGAGGGATTGCGAGTAAAATTCCTAGATTATAATAGCGTGTAATCTGAATCTTTAGCTCAGCTGTTCTAGTGAAGATTTGAGCTGAAATCCTATGGGACAGGTCGTGGTTCTTCTCCCTTGAGCAAGGAGTTTCCATGTAAAAATCTTGTGTCTATTTTATCTTTCTGTTCCTTAAGTTTCTGCGCTAATTTCTGATAAGAGACCCGGTCCTTATTATTCTGGTGGAAGCATTCATTCTTACACATATGGGAATAAAATTTACTTTTACTATATCTATCAGAACCATCTTTTCTTACTATCTTCGGGACTGTTACAATCCAACCTTCCACACGTGGGGACACCTACACTAACATCTAAATAGGAGAACTCTCAATCCCCTAAATGAAACTATCATGCAAAAGTTTAACAAAATACAAATAATAGACAAAAAGAATTATGGAGTTGATATATATCAAATTAAACTCTATGATTTATTACGAGAGACACTCTAACATCCCCAAGGATACTAGCCTAAACATGTAAAAGACCTTCTAAAGATATATTATATAAATAAACTAATGAAACATCTCCCACCAATATGAAAAAAAATAGAAGTTGTTGGAAAATCATCTTCGTCTTCACCTATAAAACATCGCTGACACTGCACAATTAGACTATTTCAAGTGGCATAAAAAGAATAGTATCAGTACAAATAACACGTAATGATAGGCATTATCGATCAACTCGAAGAAAACATGTTCTTAAGGAAATACACCGCCAAACCTTTATGCACAAACTCTTACCATTCTCATTAACCTTTCAATGTTCTTCAAGCCTAACACTTATTCCTTCTAATTGATCCGCTGTCAACTTTAATTCAGATCAAGATCTTTTCATGTTCGAAACTTGAGTGAAAATACTTTGATATTGCTGGTAGAGAAATCCACGAGCTCCCTTTTTTTTTTCGTGACAACTAGTCTTATGACATGGTGTTCTTAAATGAGTCATGACCCATTGATATAGATTTGTGCTTAGGTCTTGGGTGGAGTAGGAAACGACACCCAATGATATTAAAAATGGATGGTCTTTGAACTTTTGACCCGTGTTTGCCCTATGAGCAAACCTTTTAAATGCAAAAGTCAAAATTTGTTAAATTTAAAATTTTGTTCATGGATCAAGCGGGACAAAAAAATTCAAGATCATCCAACTTCATCTTGTAAATTGACTTTTAAGAAAGATTAATAAGTCATGGGGTTAGAGCCCATGGATGGGCTCATTTGGTAGAAGCCCAACTTAAAAGACTAGTTCAAAAAATAAAGTTTTACTTAATTGATATTCTCACCCATATGTACTGCCAAAACAAATAGTTTACAATTAGAATAGCCCAATAATTCTTTACATCTAAAATAGCTAAAATATGTAATTGGATTTTATGAAGCCTAATCGATTTTAACGTTATTTCTTTTTACCATTTTTCCCGAGCTACCATAGAATCCTCTTCATTTTTAAAATCTATATAACATGTTGTATATACACTTACATTTTACAAAGACATGATTATACACTACTATATTTTACATATACATTCTTATATACTATTATACATTGCATATACATTATATATATAACTTATAAATAATGTATATGCTTTGAACAAGCATGTATAAACACATTTAACCAATGGATGATAGACAAACCTTTCATTTAGAGGTATTCAATTTAGGTAATTATCCCTCCATTGAGTAGTTTTTTAAGATTTCAACTTTTGACAGTGCATTGTGAGTTAATTGTGAGTAAGAAAATTATACAACTATATCAAAATCACACGTGAAAAGAAATCTGAGAAAAGACAGAGAATAAAGAAAGAGAAAGAAGGGGCTTAATATATTAAAATACGGCATATCTAGTCATAAAAATAAGATAAATTTACTAAAATCTCACTAGTTTATGAATTAATTACTAAGATACACTCTAATTTGCAATATTACAAATCTTAGTAGATTTTGGTGCGTCCAGATACATCTCTTGATGCATAGGGTCCAAATTAGGTGTAATTTGATCTAGATACATTGTATCCAAATTGATTCATATATATCTGGGATACGTAAAAAAATCTCGCTCGCCTCCCTCCCATCTTGTTCGCCACTCTCCTATGTATCTGGCATACCATATCTAGTGTGATTCACATGTATTTAGGATACATGACTATCTCGTTCACCTTCCTCCCCATCTCGCTCGCCTCTCTTCCTATTTAAGTGTGTCTGGTAACAAAAATATATGTATATAGGTATATCTTTCTTAATATATAGTAGAAAACTAGTAATTAATTGTAAGAGTAGAATACGTATATATTAAATGGATGTATGTCTAATAAGATAGTTTTCATGAAGTAATAGTTAGGCTAAAATGAGTTAGTAAGATACATGACCGAATGGTCACTTTGCTTAATTTTTCCTACTTAATTTCATCTTAATTAGATTTAATTAATCCAATAATATTAACCATAATATTTGTTGCGAGTAATATATCTTGATTTTAGAATATAATCTAAATTTCTTAAAGATTTAAATTTAATAAATTGGATTCTTACATATACTTTGAGATTTCTCAAATAGCTATACACTTTAGCTTTCTTTATACGGTGAACTGCCTAAGGTCGATTGTCTTTTGGTCTTGTAGATTTTTATACTTGGACATCTTGGACATCAGAATTGCAAGTTCATATAACATATATAATTCACAAACCTGTAAATCTATTTAATGATAGCATAGAATTAGCGTGTATAAAACCAAATAGAAAATCGAACCAAATCGCAAATCAAATCAAATCAAAAAAAATCGAGTAGTGGTTTGGATTGACTTGATTTGGTATTGATAGAAAATTTTCATTATACATAAAAATATTTACTTGGATATAATTTATAAATATTTTTTTATACTTTTTCATAGTTTTAATCTTTTAACATATTATTCCAAGTTTGAAACTTAGAATTTTGAATAGTCAAATACTAACTTTAATAAAGCTCAAATCAAAATCAAATCAATCTTAATGCTAACAAAAGAAAAAAAATACTCAATAATGTTGAATATTTGTTCTTTAGTTTACATTGGTTTAGACAATTAAAATATAAACTTAATTTGTGTAATGACCAAATTCTCAATAAATTACTTTTTCATGCGAAATGATCATTTTGTCCTTCTCCTTAGCATTTTCATGCTTTGTTTGTGTTGTGGGAATGGTTAGTGTAGTCCCCGAAGCGATTGGGTGGAATTTTGGAGAATTTTAGCCTTGGAGTGAAATTTTTTTGAAATGGTTGATTTTGATCAATATATCGAGATTCGAGAGTCAGATGAGAATTCTGTCAGTTCCGTTGCGTTCGGAACGTCGAGTTTGGTGTGGTAGAGTGTTGAGCTAGAATCCCAAGATCTTTTTTTGAGAATTGAGGTTTTAGGCTAAATTTTAAGTTTCAGGCCTAAGAGAGGCCCGTGGGAGTATTTTGGTCATAAAATCTAATTTTGGAGATCTAATGATTCCATTAAATCTGAAATGTCGAATTTAGTGTGGTAGCATATTCAGTTTATTTTTATTGGACCCCAAATGAATCCCGAGGATCTGATCGAGGAATTAAAATTTTGGGTTATTGCTGGTTCTGGTGCAGGGATATTCCCTTCTTCGCGTTCGCAATGGTCAAGCCCGCGTTCACGAAGGGTTCCCTCATAGTACTTCTCTGTCATGACCTGATGGCTTGAGTTTGTGGAGGGTCGCCTATCATGGACTTCGCGTTCGCGACACTCCTCCCACGTTCGTGATGACCCCTTGTCCTTGTGCTCCGCTATCGCCAGTTAGTGGCCCACGATCGCGATGGGTTAATTTAGGCATGAACAATGTTCAATCTCAAAACTTTTCTCATTCTCTCGTTTCCACCATTGTTATTCAATTGGAGCTTGGGGAGAGCGATTTTTGAAGCACTATTTTAAAGAAATTTGTTGGAGTACCCTTTATCATTTCTATATCAAATTTCTAACGATTTCATCTTTCAAAACATTTAAAAATCAAGATTTCAAGGTGGGTTTGGGGTTTTTCTCCCAAATTTCAAAGCTGGTAATTTCATGATTCCAAATTCATTTTTTACTCAATTTTAATGGGTTTTTCAACCACCAACTCTTCTTGATGTATAGAAACTAATTGCAACTAAAATTCTAGTTTTATCCTTATTGGTTTCGAAGTGATTTTTGGACGATTTTGACCCTAATTCTTATACCTTACAACAGGAGTATCGTTGAACTCCGTTTTATGAATTATTTTCATTCTTGATAGTTGGGAATCATTTTGGAGTCGACAGTTGAGGTTAAAGCTCCAGCAGAGTGTTCGGGTGAAGTTTTTGGCATTTGAGGTTGGTTTAACTATTCTTCTTTGAGACTGAAATTGGGTAATTGATGGTTCTTATGTCATAGTCTTTGGGATGGAATCGTAATATGAATTTAGATTCTTGATTATATTGTGATGCCCATGTGGGGCTTGATTATATTGTGTTGCTCGTGTGGAGGCTTACTTGTGTGGTTTAACTCGTGTAGAGGCCTTATTTGTTATTTAATTTGTTCTGTAACACCCTATAATATCCAAACCTAAACTAGGCTCGATGACTTTCAAAAAGATTGAGAAAAGAACTGATTTTGAGGACCATGAGTGTCCTCCACGATTCGTAGAGGGTTCTACAAGTCGCAGGGATGACTTGTTTCCCACACTTAGTGAAATTTTGAATCCTAGAAACCCTTGCTACAAGTACCCTTATGAGCCGTAATGGTTTCTAAGAGTCCTAGAAATGACTCGTAGAAATACCTGACACTTAGCCAAAATTCTAAGGTTGAAAGTCATTCCTACGAGTTGAATTGATAAGTCTTTGAAGTTCCTACGAGTCGTAGAAATGACCTGAATAGAAACTTTAGAGACTCAGAAATTCCAACTTCTGAGAGACCGGTAGGACGAATCGTCTTTACTACACATCGAGTGGCCTACGACGCGTAGACCTGAGTTATAGAACCTTACCTTTTCCATCCCTGTCCTACGATTGGATCCTACGATTCGTCAAAGATTGTAGAGTCGTATTGACGACTCGTAGATGGCCAGATTCGATTTCTAACAAAAGGTAGATTTGTCTTTTCCCACCTTTCCCAAATAAGAACTGTGACATTTTAGGACTAAATTAAGTCCCTTATCAAAACCTAATATGCATAATACTCTCATTAACATTTTGATTATTTGAGAGCGAGAATTTGAGAAGAGGGGAAAGGTTAGGGTTCAAGTTCTTCAAGCAAGGTCTTTGAGTTCTTGATTGTTCTTCATTCCAGGTATGTAAGGCTAAACTAAAATATGAATTTTGTTCCTTCGTGTGCCCATGATTGTGATAGGTTGATTGTGAATGGATTGAGTCCCCATTAATATGTCATTGAGAATTCCTTTTCAAAAGGTTACACGTTTTAATGATGATTAATAAGTTCATGATTTTGTACAAATGAATTCCTTAAATGTATGATTTGAACTATTTGTTTCATAAACCTTAATATAATCTTGGTTGATATTGAGTTCTATATACCAACGGGTTTAGTGTAGAGCTTTGAAGTTGCGAATATATGATTGTGACGGTGATACGAGCATGATGATAGTGTCGATGATTTGATAGTCCTGTATATTTTCATAATTGAACCAAAGTGAATGGTCTCAATTGATTATTGTCATAAATAACTGTCTAAACCATCACTTAAATAAATGATTGGGAATGATTGGGGAATTGATTGGTTGAGAGGATTGATTTGATAGAATTGATGAGTTGAAATGAGTCCAAAAGAGAATTATTTATTTGATTTGATTTGGATTGATCATCTTATGAGCTTTGAGTCTTGGGAGGAGTATCGAGCACTGAATTGGATAAGAGTAAGTAATAACTCAAACCAAATAACTCATCGCCAAACGTCGAAGAGGATTGAACTGTTAACTCGGTTGTTTTCTAAATTATTGTCTTGACATAATATGACTTGATTGATTTTGGATCCATAATTGGTTGATTTGTTCTTACCCTAGCAAGGTATTGAACAAACGTGGAAACAACGTCATCTTATTGTAGTATCACTCGCTCATAAGTGATGGTTGTCGGATAAGAGAAACTCCCATATAGGTCTTGATAGTGATTGGATTGGATTTTATGTGATTGATCTTTGTCTAAATCTTATTCTTGTTTAGACTTAGGACATCTTGATTGAGTTGTTCACCTTCACAATTTGAGATCTCTAAGTTGATTTGATTTTACTTTGATGCATATTTCATTCTGTTATTTTATATACTTGTACATTCAATGTACTGATATCCATTTGGGCATGCTTCATTTTATGATACAGAGATAGGTACTATAGATCATCAATAGGCGCATCATTGAGGATCTAACCATATTCAGCTAATTGGTGAGTCCTCCCTACTTTCGGAGGATTCCACATATATCTTTCTAGCTTTTGAGTTTAGTTTTATTCATTTGATTTGAGGCAGCCATGAACCAATCATAAGCACCATTTAGATAGTTGATAGAAGCTTCATAAACTAGATTGTTGATTTTGTTGATTGGTTTTGTTACTGGCTAGTTTCATTCATACTAGTCCTATTGATTTGATTGATTAAAAAGATTTTTTCACTCCCCGGGAGGGTACCCTAGATGTGGCCGACAATTGAAGACCATTGCTGGTCCCCAGGTGAACCACCTAGTCCAATCATATATCTGTTTATTCAATCAATCAGCGGAAGACTTAAAATAAAGAAATAATTTAGTGGGCAACTAAAATCATCAATCTAACTCAATAAAGAAAGGCCAAAGGCCAAAAAATCGAACTTCAATCTACGTCATTAAATAGTTTGACAACAACAATTTAAGGAAATAAAATACTCAATCGACTCATCACTATCTAGTCTATGAAGCCTCTATCACTACTATCTAATTGGTGTCAATGATAGGTTCATGGCTACTTCACATTAGAATTAAAAGACTAAACTAAATGCAAGAATAACATAAGTGGTGTCCTCCGAATGTAGGAGAGGACTCACCAATAAGCTGAGTGTGAACAGATCCTCAACGGTGCACCTATTGAAGATATTTTAAACCTGTCTCTGGATCATTAAATGATGCAGGTCCAAATAGACATCAGTACGTGGAATGTATGAGTATGTAATATGGTAGAATGAAACATGTGTCAAGATGGAACAATACTAGTTCAAATATCTCAAGTCATAAAGATAAGAGAGACTCAATCAAGGTGTCATAAGTCTAAAGTAAGAACAGAGTTTAGACAGAGACCAATCATATACAATACAATCAAATCATATACAATCCAATTCAATCCAATCATATACAATTTGATCCAATCTAATCATATACAATTTGATTCAATCCAATAATATACAGTTCGATCCAATCCAATCGTATACAATCCAATCACATACTATCTAATCCAATCCAATCATATGCCATCCAATCCAATCCAATCCAATTTAATCACGTACTATCCAATCCAATCATATACAATCCAATCATAATAAAGTCAAAGGACTCAACTCAATAGATATGCAAATTAGAATTTAGCAATCTTTTACAATTCGACTCAATCATCTGCAATCACAATCAAACCAATCATATCATGCACAATCAACTCAATTTGGGAGTTTCTCTAACCGACAAACATCACCTATGAGCCAGTGATGTACAATAAGTCGGCGTTGATTCCACGTCCATCCATACTTTGCCAGGGTATGAACGAATCAACCAATTATGGATCCATCAATCAATCAAGTCTTATCATTTCAGGATAATGAAATGGGAAATATTCAACTTTAATGGTCCAATCCCTTCCTACTTGGCTACGTAGTTGATGGGATTCGAGTATGGACTATACTCTTATCCAATTCGGTGCTTAATAATCCTTCCAAGATACAATATGCTCATATCTATCAGCTGAGTAAAATACTTAAAATACTCATTTAGTCTCTTTGGACTTAGTTTCAAATCAACTCATTTAGTCTCATTGGACTGTTTTCAAAACTCAATCAATCTGGTCTCATTGGACCTTCTTTCAAAACTCAATCAACTTATCTGAATCATCAAACTCTTCTTTTTAAAAATTTGATACAATCTCAACTCAATGAATGCAGTAAATATTAAATGCATTCAAATAATAATTTTATCTCCTCAACTCAATCCCAAAATAGACGTTTTAATGTAAAATTACTCAACTCATTTATACTCAAAATACTCATGTTCAAAATAATAATGAAAAAGACTTCTCAAACTCAGCTCATGTTTAATCTCTTTCTAAATTAAAGATGAAAATAATCATTCTTTAAATTCAAAATAGTACATAAATAATTTATGCAAAAACATTCACAAATCATTTTTAAAACTCTTTCTCAAACAATCATTTATAATCATATGACTCCAATCAAATCAAATTATGCAAATCACATATCATGTAGTCACATTAGACTCCAATCCATTTCATCACAAATATCATCATCAACATAACTCTTCATAAATCATTCTACCTATGTTAATGATAACCATCATTCACATCATCATTAAACATCTTGCTCCAAAATTCCCATTTATTTCTATATTCAATTTCATTTACACTCATTAACAAAAATACATCATCTCCCTTTGAAAGCAATATTTACATAAAAACTATCACTCTCAACCTCAAGATAAATTATAATTAAAAGAAATCTCATCTTGGGTTCATGTGAATGAATACATGAATCCATACTATCAACAAAACTCAACTTGAGAACACCCTTAATACATATGAATTTATATACAAAAATTTATTGTAGTCAAATATGTAACTACGGTTTGTGAAATAAATATGAAAGATAATTATTCAAGAATTCAAGTCATGAAAATCATCAATAAATTAATAGTATATAAAAATATTCTAGAGTTTAGGAAAATTTCAAGAAAATCTTCATAGAAGGTTCAAGCCTTTCACAATCTTCATCCAACACATCTATGGGGCATATAAAAGAACTCAATCCGTATTTTAGGTTAGCCTTACAAACCTTAGACTAGAGTTTGAAGAAATCTTGATGTTAGGTCTTTAATGGGAAGATTGAATCCTTGAGTTTTGAGAGAGAAAAGGATAAAGATTAGGGTTCTTTGGAGGTGAAAGACTGCAAAATTTAACCCCAAAACGTTCCTAGTTCGTATATATAGATATTAGGTAATTTTCCCAAAATGCACCTACAAAATCTAGAAAACTGGAAAATTCTACAATAGGTCCGCGATGTAGACTTGTTCGCACCTTTCTAATCGGCAAAAAAATGAAATCTGAAAAAATTGTCCAAGTTCGCTGCAGGTCTGTGATGCAGACATCTCGCAGACCTCTCTAGTCAACCAAGCATAACTTTTGACTCCAAATTCATAAAAATGCAATCTTAGTGGCTCGAAAGAAGACTCAAATACCTTTAATTTTATAGGTTATGAGACACCCAATTCATTATATTCTAGGAGATATGGTCATTTTAAGTTTTCCCTTATACGAGCTCATTCAAAAACTTAGCCGATAGAAATTCTTTAGACTCGGCTTGGTGTTAGAGATCCCTTATAATCCTAAAATACATCTAATACACTTCAAATACTTAGGAATTGATCCTAACTCATATATATAACTAGAAGTCATCGAGTTTGATCCTACACGTACATGAAGAATGGCTCGAGTTTTGGCGGAAAAAAAATTGGGGTGTTACAGATGTTTTGGCCTTTGGCCTTATTTATGAGTAGTATTCCTAATGAATTGAGTCTTCCTCTAATAAATGTGATTGAATTAAAGTGTGATTTGGCTAAGTGGTTCACTTGAGGACCAACAATGATCTTTGAGTGTCGGTCATATCTAGGGTACCCTTTCGGGGCGTGACAAACTTAGTATCAGAGCACAAAATTTAAGAGTTCTAGGGAGTCTATGAAATCGTATCTAGTATAGTCTTACTTATGGGTATGTTGTACACCACACTTATAATGAGTATGCTATAGGACATTAGGAATTGCTTCACTTCTTTCATATCCTAAGTTTGTGCTAAAGAGTTTAACTCTAAAAGTTCCTTCTTAATTCGTGTGTTCTACGCTTGCAAATAATGCGTCCAAAACATACTGTCAGTTAGAGAAACACCTCCAATACTGAGGTTACCCAATCTGAAATGCCCCCACCATCTAGAATTAGAACTAAGGCAAGCTTACAAGGTCTAACGAGGCACCACAAGAGCCAGCTCCTACTTCAGAAGCTGAGTTTAGAGGTGTTATCACTATGCTCACCCAACAAATAGCTAGCTAAAGGGGTAGCCAGATTTCACTGTCTCTCAGTTCTAGCTCCCAAGAGTCGTCAGCTTCAGTGAGGATTCGAGATTTCTTGAGGATAAAACCACCAATCTTCATGGGTTCTAAGGTTGAGGAGGACCCCTAGAACTATATTGATGAGATGTGGAAGATCCTAAAAGTGATACATGCTACAGAGGTTGAGGGGATTGATTTGGTGTCTTATCAGCTCAAGGATATGGCGAACGTATGGTACAACTAGTGGGAGGAAGGTAGAGGTGAGGATGTTGAGCCTTCTATTTGGGATGAGTTCGAGTGAGCCTTCCTTGGTAACTTTTTTCTAGAGAATTGAGGGAGACAAAAATGGAAGAGTTTGTGAATTTAAAGCAAGAGGGTCTGACATTGAAGAAGTATAGTCTAAAGTTCATCCAACTATCTAGATATTCTCTGGAGATGGTCCCAAATATACGGTCTAAAATGAGAAAGTTTGTCTCCAAATTAGGAAGACATGTGAAGAAGGAATGCAAGGCATCACTGCTGATTTCTAACATAGATGTTTCTATATTGATGGTGTATGCTCAGTAGGTTGAGGATGATAAGAGGAAAGACAAGGAAAAGCACTTGAGCAAGAAAGTAAAATCAGTTGGGCATGAGAATGAGCAGAGGTAGAGTAAGGGCAATAGGTCCTTCTTTCAGAGGAGGTCTTTCAACTATGCTCTTTTAGTGGAAAGTACACCTGGGCCACATAAAAGGTATGATCAGTAGGGGCAGGTTCACTAGAATTCTAGAGCTCAAAGTTCTTAATCCCAAGCCAATGTAACTAAAGGTTCGAAGGGAAAACCACCTTGTGGTAAGTGCGGTAAGCTTCACTTGAGAGAGTGCAGAGAGGGGAAGAGGTAGGAAATTTTCAGAAGGATTGTCCGACATAGGGCAACAGAGCCCAGTCTTCTACCACAACACCCCCAGCTAGAGGTAATCAGAGGAGTACTACTTCAAGTATATGCGGAGGTACAAACCGTCTATATACCATGGGTAGTCGCCAAGATTAGGAGAACTCCCCAGATATTGTGAAGGGTATGATTCGAGTCTTTACTCTTGATTGTTATGGTTTGATGGATCCGGGTGCCACCTTATTCTTTATATCTCCTTATGTGGCTAATATATTTGATAAAATTCATGAGTGTCTTTTTGAGCCTTTCAATGTATCTACTTTTGTTGGTGAGTCTATCTTAGCTAAGAGGGTCTATAGAGATTATGAGGTGTCTATATATCACAAGGATACCATGGCTGACTTAGTTGAGTTGGACATGGTTGATTTTGATGTGATTCTTGGCATGGACTAGCTATATATTTGTTATGCCTCTGTTGATTATAGAACTCGAATTGTTAAGTTCAGTTTCCCAAATGACCCTGACTTAGAGTGGAAAGGTAGTCTTGTTGTGCCTAAGGGTAAGTTTATCTCCTACCTTAGGGCCAGAAAGTTGATCTCTAAAGGGTGTATTTATCACATCGTTAGAGTTAAAGATGATAATGTTGAGTTTCCTACTCTTGAATCAATTCTGATTGTAAATGATTTTTCTGAAGTGTTCCCTAAGGATCTTCCCGGAGTCCCTCCTGATAAAGAGATTGACATTGCGATTGATTTTCTTCCCAATACGCTACCTATCTCTATTTTGCCATATAGAATGGCTCCTACTAAGTTGGAAAAACTAAAAGAACAGCTATACGATCTCTTAGAAAAGGTGTTTATTAGGTCGAATGTCTCACCTTGGGGCTCTCTTGTCCTATTTGTGTAAAAGATAGATGGGTCATTGAAAATGTGCATTGACCATCGTTAACTTACCAACGTCACCATAAAGAACAAGTATCCCTTTCCCAGGATATATGATATATTTGACCAGCTTTGGGGTGCCACTTGTTTCTCAAAGATAGACCTCAGATTAAGCTACCACCAGTTGAAAGTGAGAGAATGTTCCATACTAAAGACTGCTTTCCGAATGAGGTAAGCTCACTTTGGGTTTCTGATTATGTCCTTTGGTTTGACCAACACTCCTGCAACATTTATGCACTTGATGAATAGAGTGTTCAAATAATATTTGGATATATTTGTGATTGTATTTATAGATGACATAATGATGTACTCGATGAGTAAGGAGGACCATGCTAATCATCTCAAAATTTTCCTTCAAACTCTTAAAGAGAAAGATTTATATGCTAAATTTTCCAAATATGAGTTTTGGCTTATGTCTGGCGTTCTTAGGCCATATCATTTCTAAAGATGGTATACGAGTTGATTTGCAAAAGATTGAAATGGTTAAAAACTGGTGAAGGCCCATATTCCTGACTGACATAAGGAGTTTCTTGGGTTTTGCCGGCTACTACCGTAGATTTGTTGAAGGATTCTCTTCCATATCTTCACCATTGACTAAGATGACTCAAAAGAAGGCTAACTTTCAATGGTCAGATGCATATGAGAAGAGTTTTCAAGAGTTAAAAACAAGACTGACTACTTCTCCAGTGCTATCCCTACCTAAGGGAACAGATGGTTTTGTGATTTGTTGTGATGCATCTAGAGTTGGATTGGGATATGTGTTGATGTAGAAGGGAAAAGTGATAGTTTATTCTCCCAAATAGCTCAAGATTCATAAGAGGAACCGTAGTGTTCGCTCTCAAGATTTGGCATCATTATCTTAATGGCATACATGTCAATATGTTTAAAAATCACAAGAGCCTACAATATGTGTTTACTCAGAAAGAGCTGAACCTGAGGTAGAGGAGATGGCTTGATTTGCTCAAGAATTATAATATGAGAATTATCTACCACCCAAGTAAAGCTAACGATGTTGCTGATGCTCTTAACAAGTTATCTATAAGGAGAACTACCCATGTAGAAGAGGGAAAGATATATTTGGCCAATGAGGTTCATAGGCTTGTACGTTTGGGATTTTAACTTATGGACTTGAGTGATGAGGGTACAATCATTCAAAATAGGGCTGAATCATCTCTAGTTTTAGAGGTGAAAGAGAAGCAAGATTAGGATCTCATTCTCCTTCTGCTGAAAGATGATATTCATAACCAGAAGGTAATGGCTTTTGCCAAAGGGGGAGATAGAGTGTTGAGGTATCAAGAGAGATTGTGTGCTACAAGTGTGGATGGCATTCGAGAGAAAATCATGACAGAATCCCATAATTCTGGTACTCCATCCATCCAGGTGCTGCAAAGATATACCATGACTTAAGAGAAGTATATTGGTGGAGTGGAATGAAGAAAAATATAGTAGAGTTTGTGTCTAAGTGCTCGAACTACTAACAAGTTAAAGTTGAGCATCATAGGCCTTGTGGAGTAGCTCAGAATATTGAGATTCTAGAATGGAAGTGTGAGATAATAAATATGGACTTTATTACAGGTATACCATGGTCCCATAATCAGCATGACTCTATTTGGACGATTGTGGACAAAATGACCAAATCAGCCCCTTTCTTGCCAGTTAAGACTACGGACACCACAGAGGATTATGACAAAATATATCTTTGAGAAATTATTAGACTGCATGGAGCTCCTTTGTCTATTATTTCAGATAAGGGAGCTCAGTTCACCACTCAGTTTTGGAAGTCATTCCAGAAAGATTTAGGTTCAAAAGTGAACCTTAGTATTGTTTTTCATCCCAGACAGACAGCCAGGCAGAGCGTACGATTCAAACCTTAGAAGATATGTTGAGAGCCTATGTCATCGACTTAAAAGGTAATTGGGTTGATCATTTACCTCTTATCGATTTTAGATACAATAATAGCTTCCATTCAAGAATTAAAATGGCTCCAAATGAAGTTTTGTATGGGAGAAGATGTAGGTCGCCGATTGGTTGGTTTGAGGTTGGTGAAGCTGAGATGATTGGACTAGACTTAGTTCACTAAGCCATGGAGAAAGAAGTCGAGAACTTCTCAAAGTCGCCAGAAATCCTATATTGATATTAGGAGGGGGGGATTTGGAGTTTGTACTGTATGATTGGGTATACTTGAAAGTTTTACTTCTAAAGGGTGTGATGAGATTTGGAAAGAAAGGAAAGCTTAGTCCTTGCTATATTGGTCCTTATTAGATTGTGAAAAAGGTTGGTAACGTAGCTTATGAATTGGAGTTACCCTAGAGTTAGCAGTTATTCAACATGTATTTCGCATCTCTATACTTAAGAAGTGTTTGGGAGATCCCTCATTTGTTGTCCATACTGAGAGCATTAGGGTGAAAGAGAGTTTAAGTTATGAAGAGATTCCGATTCAGATTCTCAATCGTCAGGTTTGAAAATCGAGAACCAAGAAGGTAGTGTCCGTCAAAGTACTATGGCAAAATCAGTTTGTCGATGAGTCTACATGGGAAGATGAAGAGGATATGAAAGCTAGATACCCTTATCTATTCATGCCTCCTAATGATGATGTTGATGGTAATATTCCTTTTTCCTACCTTTGATTTGAAGTGATTCTAATTGATATGTATTCATGAGTCTAAGTAAATGATTGTTCGAATGCCTGATCATTGAGTTCTTGATTTTATTTATGCCTTGAATAAACCCCTGGCTTGTCCTTCATGTGAGGAAGAATGATCCCAAGAAAGAGATCTGTAACACCCTGTGTTATCCTAACCTAAACTAGGCTCGATGACTTTGAGAAAGATTGAGAAAAGAATGAATTTTGAAGACCATGAGTGTTATCTATGATTCGTAGAGGGTTCTACATGTCATAGGGATGACTCGTAGACCCTTTCCACACTGAGCAAAATTTTAAATCCTAGAAATCCTTGCTATGAGTGACCTTACGAGTCGTAATGGTTTCGACAAGTCATAGAAATGACTTGAAGAAATAGCTGACACTTAACAAAAATTCTAAAATAGAAAGTCATTCCTACAAGTTGAATTGAAGAGTCATCGAAGTTCCTACGAGTCGAAGAAATGACCTACAGAGAAACTTCAGAGACCCAGAAATTCCAACATTTAAGAGACCTGTAAGACGAGTTTTGTTTATGATTCATCGAGTGGCCTATGACTCATAGACTTGAGTCGTAGACCCTTACCTCTTCCATACCTATCCTACGATTGTATGTTATGATTCGTCAAAGATTGTACGAGTCGTAATGACGACTCGAAGACGACTATATTCAGTTTTTAATGAATGGTAGATTAGTCTTTTCTCACCCTTTCCAAATAAAAACCCTAATATTTTAGGACTAAATTAAGTCCCTTATCATTACCTAGTACTCATAATACTCTCATAAATAATTAGATTATTTGAGAGTGAGGATTTGAGAAGAGGATAAAGGTTACGGTTCAAGTTCTTAAAGCGAGGTCTTCAGGTTCTTGATTGTTCTTTGTTCTAGGTATGTAAGGATAAACTAAAATATGAAAAAGAAATCCTCCATGTACCCATTATTATGATAGGTTGAGTGTGAATGTATTGAGTCCCCATTAATGTGTTCTTGAGAATTCCTTTTTAAAAATTTACACATTTTAATAATGATTAATAAGTTCATGCTTTTCTACAAATGAATTCCTTGAAAGTATGATTTGAACTATTTATTTCATAAACCCTAATGGCATCTTAATTGATATTGAGTTCTATATATTTAAGGGTTGAGTCTAGAACCTTGAACTTGTGAATGTATAATTGTGACAGTGATACGAGCATGATGATAGTGTCGATGATTTGATAGTCCTATATATTTTTATAATTGAACCCAAATGGTCTCAACTGATTGTTGTCATAAATAATTATCTAAACCATCTCTTAAATAAATGATTGGGAATGAGAGGGAAATTGATTGGTTGAGAGGATTGATTTGACAAAATGGATGAGTTGAAAGGAGTCTGAAAGAGACTTGTTGATTTAATTTGATTTGGATTGATTGTCTTATGAGCTTTGATTCTTGGAAGGAGTATCAAGCACTAAATTTTGTAAAAGTAAGTAATAACAAGAACCCAATAACTACGTCACCAAACATAGGAGAGGATTGAACCGTTCAGTCGGATGTTTTCTAAATTATTATCCTAACATGATAGGAATTGATTGGTTTTGGATACATGATTGATTGATTTGTTCTTACCCTAACAAGGTATTGAACAGACGTGGTAATAATATTATCTTATTGTACTATCACTGGCTTATAAGTGATGGTTGTCGGATAAGAGAAACTCTCATATAGGTCTTGATAGTACTCTGATTGGATTGGATTGGATTTTATGTGATTGGTCTTTGTCTAAATTTTATTCTTGTTTAGACTTAGGACATCTTGATTGACTTATTCACCTTCCCAATTTGAGATCTCTGAGTTGATTTGATTCTACATTGATGCATGTTTCATTTTGATATTTTACATACTCTTACATTCCATGTACTGATGTCCATTTCGGCCTGTATCATTTTATGATACAAAAATAGGTACTAGAGATCATCAACAGGTGCATCATTGAGGATCTATCCATAATCAGCTGATTGGTGAGTCCTCTCTACTATTGGAGGATTCCATATTTATCGTTCTAGATTTTGAGTTTAGTTTTATTCATTTAATTTGAGGTAGCCATGAACTTGTCATTGAGACCATTTGGATAGTTGATGAAGGCTTCATACACAAGATTGTTGATGTTGTCGATTGGTTTTGTTATTGGCTAGTTTCATTCATACTAGTCCTAATAATTTGATTGATTAGAAAGATTTGTTGGACTTTGGCCTTATTTATGAGTAGTATTCCTAATGAATTGAGTCTTCCGCTGAGAGAATGTGATTGAATGAAAGTGTGATTAGGCTAAGTGGTTCACTTGAGGACCGGTAATGATCTTCGAGTGCCATCCACGTCTACGGTATCCTATCAGGGCGTGACATGTTGTATGAGCATGTAATTCATGATTTGCTTCTGAGCGACGTTTGTAATATTATTTGACTTATAATGCTTGAGTGAGGGATTGAATTGGGGTTTTGATTACAGTTTTAATAAATAAAGCATTTTCCAAAATGGTGAACATTTATTTTTAAATGAATTCCTTCCCATTATTTTCCATATGAGGGTGTATATCATGATTTGGGTGAGTTTTGAGAATTTTGAACCTATTAATACACGTTGTCTTGATTGTTGCCTCAATGTCATATGTGTGTGATGCATTCATCCTCATTGTACTTGGAAAGTTGAGAAATATGAGAATTTTAAGAAAGAAAATGAGACACCTTTTTGTATCATTGAATGTGAGCTAGGTGGCAAGTTGATGAGATATCGAGATTTTAATTTGGTATATATACTATGAGTCCCCCATGGGTCCTTGTCTAGAAGTCTTAGCTTGATAAGGTGTATACAACAGTTTTTACAAAAACCTTGATTCCATTTTACCACCACATCATTGCATTGCATTGGCCTTTGAGTTATTTGACTTGCCTGATTTATGTAATACTATTTTGATCTTTTGTGTTTATTTTACTTGCGTTGTTTTTTATAAATTGGCGGCATTGATGCCATAATGGTACTTTTTGTATGCAAGTGAAAGCATTCCTTAGCTTATTTCATAATTTTAATTAATTTCTTATACTTGTCAGTCAAACCTACTGAGTACATATGAATTGTACTCACCCCTACTTCTGTATCACTTTTGATGTAGATCTTAGTTAGGATACGACGCATGGCGGTTGATTACCTCTAGCGGAAAAACTTATTTCGGATTGGTGGTGGGAACGTGTGTTCCAGATCACCATTAGTTCCATTTCTTATTTCAGTCTTTATTATTATTTGAAGACTTATGATGTATTTCAGACTAAAAAATTGTATTAGATGCTCTTTACACTTATGATACTAGGTTTTGAGAAATTCTTCATTATAGTTCTTTTCTTTGTACTTATAGCATGACTTTCCTTTCGAGAGTCTCGTATCTAATTTTTTATTCAACTTAAATATCATATTGTGTTTTGGAATGTGTGCTATCATACCTTAATTTTTAGATCATGACAAATTAGTATCAGAGATCTAGGTTACCGATCTCATAAGTTAAAGAGCAGGGTGTCTAATATAGTCTTGTGGATCACTACGTAGATATCTATACTTATCTTTGAGAGGTTATAAGATAATTAATAGGAAAAATTCCTTCCATTGATCTTTTCAAGGGATTTATTCATATCAAGTGTTGTATACCTCTAATATATTCCTTCTGTGCAGATGGTGAGGACTAGAGCCAAAGTCATCGAGGGTGAGGTTATACCTGCTGCTTGAGTAGTAGTCCATGGGTGAGGCAGGGGATGCGGTGGAGTCAAGGGTCATAGTTTAGAGAAAGAAGCAGCACCTGCTTGAGGATGAGCTAAGGAGGCATAACCTGAGCCTATATATGACCATAAGGAAGAATTTAAGCAGAAGACTAAGGAGTAGAGGCCAGCCCATCCTTCTTCAGTTCCCAACAGCACTCTGATGCTTCAAGAGATGCTTGTTCGGTTATTGGCTAGATTGTATAGTGCCTCTACTCCGGATGTTCTTCTGGGTACTTCAGGCTCTCTATTACATTTGGTGTTGCACCGCTAGTTCAGGGCCTTAGTGTGGGATTTCAGACTCCTAGTTCTTTGTCAGTTCCTTTTATTGCACCCTTAAAATTTGTAGCTCCTCTAATTTCTACTCGTGCAACTATGTCAGTGTCTGAACATAAGAGTTTTGAGAGGTTTGTTAGATTGGCACCTTCTAAGTTTGATCTACGACCGAAGAGAGGGCCTATTATTTCTTGATTGAGTTCCATGACAAGTTGTCCAACCTTGGTATTCTAGGGGAAGAAGGAGTGGCTTACACTTCATATCAATTTGCAGTAGTGGCCAAAGAGTGGTGGAGGTTGGTCATTATGCTATGTCGAGTATCCCTACATAGTTTGAGCAGATTCGTAAGTTGGTGAAGGGATTCACCGATTATCTTCAGGAGGCTGCAACATCTCTTGTATTATCAAGTGGCTTATTTTATAGTATTATTGACTATGTCAGGATGATCGAGAATATCCGATATTCTAGATAGGTGGTGCCAAGAGGTTCCATCATTTGAGTTAGTTCAGTGGCCATTCATCTAGAGGTAGAGAGTGATCGGGTCTACAAACCCAGGGTTATCAAGGTAGGACAATACACGCAGCGAGTCAGAGTATAAATGGGGTAGGTGGATCTAGGTTTGGTCAGACTAGTCATGGTGGTTTTGGGGGTTTATGAGGACGTCTTGACATTTCTAGTTATTTTCTATGTAGTTTAGTTCCTCGAGGTTGTTTTGTTTGTGATGAATTTGGGCACAAGGCAAATGATTCACCAAATGTACTTTTTCTACTATTCAGCCGAGTCATAGGTTGTTCATGCTACACTGACCCCAACTATTTGAGGTGATTCATAAAGTGCTAGAGGTGGCGTCAGGGGTTCCAAGGGTAAAGCTTGAGATAGTACTCGTGGTGGTTCTCAAGCTAGTGGTGATCCTTGAATATGTTATGCCATATCGAGTAGATATGAGGCTAAGTCCACCGATGTAGTAATCACTAGTATTGTCCCAATTTGTAATTATTTTACTTTAATATTATTTGATCTCGAGTCTATCTACTCATATGTGTCAACTTATTTTGTCGTGGGCATTGATTGTGTGTATGAGCCCCTTGTTGTGCCTATTATTTTATCTACCCTAGTAGGTAAGTCTTTAGTGGTGGATTAGGTATACTGGGTGTGTGTATTGATATTTTTGGGTAAGAAGACTCTTGCTGACTTAATTTTATTAGATATGCTTGATTTTGATGTGATATTGGGTATGAACTGGCTATATCCTCATCATGCGATTCTAGAATGTTATGCCAAGATTGTGACCTTAGTTTATCTCAATTTACCTTGGTAAGTGTGGAAGGGTAATCCGAATTCATATCCGAAGAGGGAAATATCATTTGTACTCATCGTATGATGGAGAAAGGTTGCTTGTCTTATTTGGCCCAGGTGTGTGATCTTACTAAGGATCACAAGAGTGGTAAAAGAGTGTATGAATGTTTTTCCTACAGACTTTTTGAGTGTTCCTCCAGACCATGATGACAGTTTTGTGATTGATTTAGAGTCAGTCACCAAGCCCCTCTATATTTCTCCTTATCAAATAGTTCTAACTAAATTGAAGAAATTAAAGAAACAGTTGGAAGATTTGTTGAAGAAAAGTTTTATTCAGTCTGGTCTTTCACCGCGGGAGGCACTAGTCTTATTTGTGCGGAAGAGGGATGGTACTATGAAGATGTGTTGTGACTATCAACAATTCAACAAGATTACAATCAAGAACAAGTATCCTCTTCCTCATATAGATGATTTATTTGATCATCTCCAGGGTGCATCAGTGTTTTCTAAGATTGACTTGAGGTCGGGATACCATCAGTTAAGAGTTTGGGATTTTTATATCTCAAAGACTGCTTTCAGGACTCGTTATGGGCACTATGAGCTTATGGTCATGTCCTTTGGGCTGACTAATGCCCTGGCTTATTTTATGAAGTTGATGAACTAAATATTTCAGCCTTATTTGGACTCTTTTATGATTGTTTTTATCAATGATATCTTGGTCTACTCTAAGAATTAGGCCGACCATGTTCATCATTTAAGAGTCGTACTCTAGAGATTGAGAGAGGAGAAGATGTATGCAAAATTCTCCAAGTTTGAGTTTTATCTTAAGTTCGTGGCTTTCTTGGGTCATATGGTGACAAAGGATGGGATTATGATCAATCCGACCAAGATTGCGGTGGTTCATGATTGGGTGAGACCTACTTTAGTAATAGAGATTCAGAGCTTTATTGGGTTAGCAGGCTATTATCATCAATTTGTTTAGAGTTTCTCTTCCATCGTAGCTCTATTGACTAGGTTGACTTAGAAAACTATGGTATTTTAGTGTATCGATGAGTGTGAGTCGATCTTTCAAAGGTTCAAGGAGTTATTGATGTCGGCACCTATTTTAGAATTACCAGAGGAGGGTGTAGCATTTATTATATTTTGTGATGCTTCAGGTGTTGGTTAGGGTAGTGTATTGATATAGAAGGGGAGAGTCATAGCCTATGCATCTCGACAGTGGCAGGCACATGAGATGAACTACCCTATTCATGATTTGGAATAAGCGGCGGTGATTTTTATTTTGAAGTTGTGGAGCCAATATCTTTATGACATGCATTGCGAGGTCTTTACCTACCATCATAGCCTTAAGTATATCTTTTCTCAGCCGAACTTGAACATAAGATAGCGTGGTGTTTAGATCTGTTAAAAAAGCATGAAATCACCATTCTTTATCATTCAGGCAAGGCTAATATGGTGGCGGATGCTTTAAGCCAAAAATCACCTAGTATAGGTAGCTTAGCCTTTCATAAGTCGGGGGAGAGGCCCTTGGTATTAGAAGTTCATTCATTGGCTAGACAATTGGTTTGACTTGATATATCGACACCCTATAGTGTTTTCTCCTTCGTTGAGGCAAGGTCTACCTTAATGGATCAGATTCATTCCTATTAGTTTGATGATGACAAGTTGAGAGCAATTCGGGACAAAGTGTTAAAAGGTGAAGCTAAGTCGGCTTCCCTTGATCCTGAGGGAGTTTTGAGGATGAGCGGTTGTATTTGTATGCCAAAGATTGGTGATTGGGTGCACATGATATTCAAGGAATCTCATTATTCAAAGTATTATATTCAACTAAGGGAGGTAATGATATTTCATGACTTGAAAAAACACTATTATTGGTATGGCATGAAGAGGGACATCGTAATTTTTATGGCTAAATGTTTGAATTGCCAACAAGTGAAGGATGAACATCAAAAACTGGGTGTGTCAAGACCCGACCTAAGGCATAGTTGTAACATGGTGATTAGAATTCTGAAGGACTCCACCCAAGCCTCTTAGCATAACATTCATAAGCATACATAAGGTGAATACGAAATAAAGCTAAATCAAAATACCAAAGCAAAATCTCAAATAAGATATAAGTCTCAAATGTGGAAAATAAGATACAACATAAACTTTCACTATCTAACATGCCTCTAATACTAGATGGAGGCATAATACAATCTCCCAACTCACCTAATTGACAACCTAGAAGTAATGTAGTATAATTATCAAATGCAAAATAAATGTCATATCCTCGAACCGTGAGGACTCACCAATAATAATCTAATAGTAAACTTTAGCCACGAGCAAGAGAAGGATAAATGTGATCATCGGTCCCTACAACACTTGCTTAGTCTTTTTCTAAATTGATTGCGAAGTCTGGTTTGGATATAATGTAGGAAAAAAGTATGTGTTTGTACATGGAATGCACTAAGTATGTGAGAGTATGGATGAACAATGAACATAAGACACAATCAATATGAATCATGGGTGCAAGACCAATATCATTAAAAGCATGAGTAAACATGAAAACATTACAAACATTTATCTCATTGGTCAATGTATCAAAAGAATCTCATAATCATCATAAGAACTCATAACTCAACTGAAACTATGTGGGATAGGACCTTTAACTAACATATAAGACCATGAGAACTAATACATAAAATTTGATGAATCTTGCATCGAGAGAGGGGATGCTACCTTGTAAGGGCATCCTCCATTATGTAAATCTTTAACTGGGCTATGTGTATCCACTAACTTTGTCATACTAGCATATGTAAACCTATGCGGGCAACGTAATTTGAGACTAAAGGTTGCTACTAGGATTCCTTTGGATAATTAACTATGTTACCGGACTGAACCCCACTTAAATGTCTTCTTAGTGATTAGTCAATATCCCAACGAAACTCATACAACAACAACAACAACAACCCAGTGAAATCCCACAACGTGGGGTCTGGAGAGGGTAGAGTGTAAGCAGATCTTACTCCTACCAAGGTAGGACGGCTGTTTCCGAGAGACTCATAAAATATGATAATAAACATCATAGGGAAAGATAGTAACTACCTATCAATCCATCTTTACAAAACATCATAAAAATAGTTTATCTAACATCATCATAGTAAAATCATAGGATTAGCTCATCTATCATATAACTCATGCAATGTGGTGTATGCTTTCCATCATTATATATCTTTGATCATAAGCACCATTAGGGACTTAACTTTCCCTGTCACTAACTTTGCTTGAAACATCATAGAATTGTCATTCATAAACTTCTTTGCATAAAGCATATTTAATTCATAGCATAATGCTTTCATGGAATATAATTAGAAAATCATGATCATATCTCAAAATAATACTTGAAACTAGCATATATCATGGGTCATTAAAATGTAACTTGAAATCATGCAATATGATATGAACTATGCATCATTAGACTACTAATATTGAAGAATATCATAATTGAGAAGACCCAATGAAAATCATGCAATTAGGGCTTTTACTTGAAGAAATCATAAGAGAATTGAGAAGAGATCTTTAGGATTCCATGGGTGAAAAGAAATAATGGATGAAGTCCCACATACCTTGATCATGATTAGCCCTAAATTGTAGAGAATGAAAGCTTGACCTTGAAGAAACCTTTTAAAATTTCTTGAGGAGGAAGAAGACTTTGAGAGAAAACTTGGGAGAGAAGATTTTGGGATTTAGAGATTATGGAGAGAATGAGAGGGTTAGAAGGCTTCAGAGTAGTTAATAGTTAGGAACTTAATCCCAAAAACCACCCATATTAGTTAATGAGATATAGGGAAAAAGACTAAAATAACCCTCATTAAAAACTAAAAACTAGACTACACGGAGGACCCATCACAGTCCGTGAACATCACCACAACCTATGGTGGCGTTTTTGGTCCCTGCCTTGGTCTTTAGTAAAGAGGGAAATCTAGAGGGCCTCCTTCATAGAGACCATAACGAACCGTGAAGATCACCATGGGCTGTTTCACAGTCTGTGGTGAGGGTTGTGGTGCGGATCCTGAAATGAAGCCTGTAGGGGGTGACCACCACAGAGCCCACCATGGTCCGTAAAAGTCAAAACGGCTCATGGTGGTCAAGCGTGGTTCTGACCTTGGAAATAATTTCTGAGGGTTTCAGGGCAAGGTCACCACGGAGGGCACCGCGGCTTATGGTACTCAGCACAACCCGTGGTCCATGTCGTGAACCTCACCCTATAGACTTTTCATTTCTGAATCATTTCCATGGTGTTACACCATGAAATGTAGTGAGTAACACGGCCCGATATGGCCTTCGTAGTCATCACCTGGTGCCAAAAAGCTATATTTTTATGAATTTCATCTTTTGCTCCTCATTTTCCATCTTTTCAACTTCTGAGATCTTACAAGGTAATTCTATACAAAGGATACCTATTCTCGAGTGGAAGTGAGAGTGAATTACTATAGACTTTATGGCTGAATTACCCTTGACTTTGTGTAAGCATGATTCAGTTTAGGCAATTATGGATCGGTTGACCAAATTAACTCATTTCATTTTGATAAAAACTAGCTATAATGTAGAGTAGTTGGCTAGGATGTACATCTGTGAGATTGTTTGGTTACATGGAGTGCCCATTTCTATTGTTTCTCATAGAGGTACTTAGTTTACCTCTCATTTTTGGAATTTTACATAGGAGTATATGGGTACCAAGCTTGAGTTGAGTAGCGTTTTTCATCCTTAGACCAATGGTCAGTCGATGTGGACTATTCAGGTACTTGAGGGCATACTTTGAGCTTATGTCATGGACTTTGGTGGTCATAGACAGAAGAAATATTGGGGAGAGGTGATTAGATAGGACATGGCACAATTATAGCTTACCGAGGATATAACCTTAGATAAGAGGGTGTAGAGGACCCATATTAGGGTAGAAGGCTAGTACATAGTCTCATTATTATTCCGTATTAGTAGGCGCATTAGCACACTATAATTTCTTGTGCTCTGACTTTTATTATTATTTTTCTATTACTTTTTATACTTTGATTACTGTATTTTATCTGTGTCTCTTCCATTATTTGCGTTATTCGTTATTTGCTTTTCCATAATGCTTTGAACTTCTTAGCCTTATTTGACCTCTTTTTATGCTTATTTTGAGCCGAGGGTCTCTCGGAAATAGTTGTCCTACCTTGGTAGGAGTAAGGTCTGCATACACTTTACCTTTCCAGACCTCACGTTGTGGGATTTCACTGGGTTATTGTTGTTATTGTTGTTAGACCAATCTCTACTTTTTATGGAGTTGTATATAATAACAACTACCATTCCAACATTCAGATGGCACCGTTTGAGGCTTTGTATAGGATGATGTGTAAATCTCCTATAGGATGATTTGATTCTTTTAAGGTATGACCTTGGGGTACTAATTTGGTGAGAGACTGCATGGATAGGGTAAAGTTGATTTAGCAGCACTTTCTAATTGCACAAATTAGGCAGAAGAGCTATGCAGATAAGGGTGTTCATGATGTGTCCTTTGCAATTGGTGAGCGAGTGTTGCTTAAGGTATCACCCACTAAGGGTGTGATAAGATTTGGGAGGAAAGAGAAGCTCTTTCTGAGGTTTATTAGCCCTTTTGAGGTTTTAGAGAAGTATGGGAAGGTAGTCTATAGATTAACCTTGCCTCTAAACCTTTCAGTGGCTCATCTCATGTTCATGTTTTGATGCTTAAGCAATACCTACATGATGATTCTCATGTGATTCATTGGAACTCGTCACTTTGGATTAGGACTTTTCCTTTAAAAAAGAGCCTGTTGTGATAGCCAGACTAGAAAGTTGAGATCAAAATATATTGATTCAGTGAAGGTGCAATGGAGGTGTCACGATCCAAGATAGTCCGTAGGCATAACATAGCGATCGGATTCACCAAGGGATTCCAACCATAGACGATTGTTAACAGTATATTTTGCCCAACTAAGAGTTGGGATCGAACCCACAAGGAATAGGTTGAAATAAATTGTATTAGCTATCACTATTTAGTTGTAATTACTACTTCCCAAAAGTAAAGATGCATAAAGTAAAATGGGGGGTTTTGTTGTTTAACTTAGTAATCACTTAATGGTGTTTTAGAAAAGTAACTAAGAATTACGTTGTGAACAATATGAGAATTCAGCTAGGATTGTGTTCCCCGTGACATGTATCCTAATAGACAATTTGTATTCATGATATCGTTCAATGTATTAAATGTAAAATCTAGAGAGTTACGTAACATCTAATTTACCTCCCAGTCCTTCTTAAACATATCTCATTCATCTCCTTCCGGTCTCAGAATGTATGATTTACTAAGCCTCTCTTCAGATCTCAGAGTACTATCTCCTTCCGGTCTCAAGTAACTTATATGAAGTTTATCCTTTCTTTCAAAGTCAGACTCTTCAAATTACTATTGTACTATTCTTTTCCAAATCACTACCTCCCTCCCGGGCAAGCAATGATTACAGAAAAGTTCTTAATGCGTACACTCACTAAGAAAGAATTTTATATGAAGAAACCACAGAACATGCAAAAATAAATTATGAATATCAATCCTATGTTTTTGCTTATTTAATTAAGTTATCATGGTTCCCAAAACCCTATTTGTGGGCTTAACTACTCATAATTAGAAGTAAAAGAATAAGAATTTGTGTAGAATTCATGAATTAATACCTACGCAGATAAAGAATAAAACCTTGAACCAAACACACAAACCACGAATCAAGAATGAAAACCGAAATGATACTTCAAGAATCAATCTCCAAAAGTAGTAAAGTGTAGCTTAAATATGTTCACAAAGTACTCAAAAATTATAATAAAATGTAAAACCCTCAAAATAAAATAAATTTGGGTATTTATAGAAATACAAAACCAAATCCTAAATGAACTAGGAAAACTAAAGTCGGCACTTTTCATGCTTACTCACCACGGACCGTACTGAACTTCACCGTCCTTGGTCCTCTTCCGTGGTGTTTAACTTGGCTCCTGCTGTGTAGCTTCCATCTCTTTCTGGGCAATCATCACGCCTCGTGGTGCTGACAACAATCCATACTGGATTCTGTGGTGCTAGCCTTTGACAATTTTCCAGTTTTATCCATCAGCCTTTACGAACAATCTCTACGGTCCGTAGTTGGCTCCACGGTCCGTAATGGGTTCCGTGGAGTTACACTTAGAAAAAATTTCAAAATTCACCTCTTTATAGCCTTAGTATTATGGCAGCCACCACTGCCTATGCAAGGCATTATGGTCTGTGGTGGGTTTTGTGGAGATCTACTTCATCAAAATTTGATCAGCAACTTTCTCTTCTCATCAGCACTACGCCAGCCACCACGGCCCATTAAAGGCTCTACGGTCCATGGTGGGGCTCATATTCCTCAATCCTCATCCAAATAGTACTCAGACCTACAAAATCATCAAAATTTGTGCGCGACTTAGTTTTCTTGCAACATAAACAAAATGCACATAATATCTACAAAAACATGCTTGCAACACACACTAATTCACTGTTTTGGGTGTCAAAAATGTCGTAAATACTTGACACATCAACACCCTCAATTTAGAACTATTGTTTGTCCTCAACCAATGACATAAAACAAAACAACACGATGCGCAGATCAAAGGACTATAGGATAGATATATAGCAGCCCATCTCATCAATCATGACTCATTCTCAACTATGCAATACACTGGCAGTCCAACTAACTCACACAGATCGATTTACGACATAGCACTACTCATAGTCAACCAATCAAATGCAACTGATAGTGTACTAAGCAATATAGCAACTCAATATTATAATCATAGTGCCCTCACAACAAAGAAGTCTCTTTCACAGTGTATAGAGGATAAACAGAGACTGGAACAAAACTCTCGCACTCTCAAAAGAAATTCAAACAATGCAAAAGTAAAGACCGTAGGCTTGCCCTTGTTTTCAATACTTCAACTCTTGAATAACCTTTTTAGGATCACAATAGGACTTTTTGGGCTTGTAACGTAGGCTCGGGTTTGGCTAGGATATATTTAGGATAAAAGTGCCTACTTTGCCCCTCTGAACGCTACTTTGTCTTAGCTTACTTGTTTTCAACTCTCCAAATTCTTGTTGTTCCCTTATTTCCTCATTATTCCTTCTCGAGTGTGGTTTCCAATTTTGTTCAATCTTTTTCTTTCTTTTCTTTTTATTTATGACTCATTTTTGCACTTATTTTCTTTTTCATTTGTGACCACAATCCATGATTTTATTTTCTTCTTGTTCAACCATTCTTTTCATACCCTAACTTTTTTTTTCCTTGTGGTATCCACCCTCAACTTAGGCTTTTGGCCTAAATTGAAGTACATAATCACCTAGGAGGGACCGAGACCAAGATAAAAGTTCGCAAAATTGATTCTCCTTATAGTAGCCACCTCAACTTAGGCTATTATCCTAAGTTGAGGTACATATTGTCCTTGGAGAGACCAGGGCCAAAATTTGGATTCACAGGCAGCAAGGGAAGGTGAATTTTGGTTAATCAAAGAAAAGGTTCATTAAAGATCAAACTTTTGGTTCAAAGGGTACAATTTTATTTGGTTGGTTAAATTTACGCTAAGTGACTCATTATCAACAAAGGCTTATAATCATGTCCTAATAAAGCTATTCAATCATTTCAGTAAGACAAACTAGGCAAGTTCTAGCTTACAGGTGCATTGTTTGAACTGAGTAGTTAAGCTCACATGCACATGGCACATATGTTATATTATTAAGCACAATCAACTCAGTCATGTCCTATCTAGCATTTGATCGACAAGTCAATATGTACAATGTCCTACAAAGATCTTAACAAGTCATTTTTCAAAAGTTGGATCAATCACATAGTATTTCACAAAAATTTCAATTGGGAGTCATTTTAGTTCAATTCAACTCCTTCCTTTCACCGACTATTATATCCATTTATAGACTCTTGTATTTACACAACAACAATCCTAAACATACTAATTCTACTAGATATATGTTTGAGAGAAAAGAATCATGGCAACAAAAACTCCTAGCGTCAAGATGCCCCACCTCCTATCAAAAAATATATGCATTGTCCTCAATTGCATGTCAATATGCTCAAAGGTAAATACAAGGGAAGTGATCATACCTGTGACACCTTAGGCATTAGTCGTTGATGGTGTAGTGGCACCAGCATGGACCCGTGCACTCAATGATGAAGGCTCTCATACAGGGTCATTGCCTGTAGCAGGAGTAAGTGTGCTAGAAAGCACCTCACTCACAGACTCAGTTGGAGCCAGGATCTCAGTAGTCGCAGAAAGTGCAGCTCCACTAAATGATGCCCCAACCTTAGCAGCTTCAACCTGCTGTCTCACTAGCTCCTCCTTCTCCTAGGCTTTCTTTGCTGAGAGACGTTTCGATCTCTTTATTGCTTTATTTTCATCCCTTCTTTTCTTTTCATCCTCATCTGGGGAATCATTTCTCTATCGCCTCTTCTTTCCCTTGCCCTTTTTATCTGGCTTGAGTTCTAAAATCGAGCCCCATACTCCCTCTAGCTGCAAAGGTGTGGGTGGTTTCTATAACAATTGTAGCAAGGTATCTGTAGCTCTAGTATGAATAGTAGAAGACAACTTTGCTTCTAATTTACCCATAGCCTCTCATAAGGCATCCAGATCTGCCATTAATATAGAAGACCCTCATTATCTAGACTACTACTCTGAGAAGCAATGTGGGCCTCAAGGCCATCAAAATGGCTTTGTATCAGTGTAACCTCATGTTTGAGCTTGGCACAAATCTGGGTTGCCTCTTGCTCTTTCTGCATCAGGAACACCTAGGTAGTCGTTCAATCACCTGATCAACCAATGCTTGTGTCTACTGTTGATCCTACACTATTCTCTCAAGGAGTGCATAAGGAACAGTAATCATCATACTTGAAACTGCGGGCATGGACGGGGTAGGTCGGCCTGGTGTCTCCCTCGAGTTGCTTTGTGGCCTCCTCCATAGGAGGGCATGAAGTCTCACCTTCCAAAGATAGAGTAGAAGGAGGTGGGCCCTTAGGCACAGTGACTGGCCCAATAGGTCAGCTCGTCTTGAATTTGTATAATGGGTTGTCCAAATCCTTTATTAGTGCCGCATTTATGGACTCCGTTGCTTAGATATGCTTATCGAAGTGATGATTTACCACTGTCCCTGCGGCCTCACATAAAGCAGTGATCAGATATGGGAATGCAAGTCCAGCCCATTTATTAAATACTCAGTCCCAAATTTTAGCTGCAATTAGCCTCCCGCGATGTAGTCCAAACCGATCCATAATGCAAGCTACTAGAGATGCCCGCGTAGGATGAAGGGTGTTGTCATTCGCAGCTGGTTAGAGACTAGCACGGATAATGTCCCACCAAAACTTAGTTGAAAATGTGAGAGAAGCCTCTGTAATCATCTACTTGGCATTGGTGACCCACGATGCATTTTCTACCTCATTAACAATGTGCTTTGTGACCTGTTCCATAATTATTCGTCGCATCGCAAGATCATCCATATTCGCCTCATCACTAACCTCATGCTATCGGTGCTCATAAAGACATATCTGAACATCATTCTAGAATCTCGAACCATATAAGAACCTATTGATTGTAGTATCTGAGATGTCCACTACTATTCTCCGAACTGTGACTTCATTCAACAATGGTTTCTTCAATGCTAAGGCCCTCTTTTTATTTTTCGAGATCTCCTCGAGCATAGAATTTAGCATTGAAGTAGCATAGGCTGAATAGAACTCCCAAACAAGACTTTCACCGTAATATCCCGGGTCTTTGGCCATCCACCCAAAATGATGCTTGTAGAAGAGATCTTTGAGCTTAGGTAGGGTGGAGAGGTAATCAGGACCACCCAATCCTCTGGCACAATGGCTCGTTTACACAAGCCTTTAAACTCTTTGGTTAATACGTTTGCAAATATATCATGTTGACCCGGAACTAGCCACCTATTTCTCAGAAAAGTAATGACATTTCCTCGACAATGGTTCCATTTTGATAACATTTAATTACACTTCTCGAAAGAGATATAGACAATCGTTAGAAGTATATTTTACCCAAGTAAGGGTCGAGGTCAAACCCATGGGAAATAGGTTGAAACAAGTTCTATTAGCTATCACTATTCAGTTATAATTACTACATCCCAAAAATAAAGATGCATAAAGTAAAATGGGGGTTTTGTTGTTTAACTTAGTAATCACTTAATGGTATTTTAGCAGAGTAACTAACAATTATGATGTGAACAATATGAGAATTTAGATAGGATTGTGTTCCCCATGACATGTAACCTAATAGATAATTTGTATTCATGATATCATTCAATGTATTGCATGCAATATCTAGCGAGTTAGGTAACATCCAATTCTCCTCCCGGTCCTTCTTAGACGTATCTCATGAATCTTCTCCCAGCCTCAGAATGTATGCTTTACTAAGCCTCGCTCTAGATCTCAGAGTGTTATCTCCGCCCGGTCTCAAGTAACTTAGACTAAATTTATCCCTTCTTTCAAATTCAGAATCTTCAAATTACAGTTGTATTATTCTATTCCTAAACACTACCTCCCTCTCGAGAAAGAAATGAATATGGGCAAGTTCTTAATGCGTGCACTCACTAAGAAAGACTTTTATATGAAGAAACCACAATACATGCAAAAACAAATCACGAATATCAATCTTATGTTTTTGCCTATTTAATTAAGTTGTCATGGTTCTCACAACCCTAGTTGTGGGTTTAGCTACTCCTAATTGGAAGTAAAAGAACAAGAATTTATGTAGAATTCATGAACTAATACCTACGTAGATGAAGAAGTAAACCTTGAATTAAACACATGAACCATGAATCAAGAATGCAAACCGGAATGATACTTCAAGAATTAATCTCCAAAAGTAGTAAAGGGTTGCTTCAATATGTTTACAAAGTACTCAAAAATTATAACAAAACGCAGAACCCTCGAAATAAAATAAATTTAGGTACTTATAGAAATACAAAACCAAATCCTAAACCAATTAGGAAAACTGAAGTCGGCACTTTTCACGCTCACTCACCAAGGACCGTACTGAACTTCACCGTCCGTGGTCCTCTTTCGTGGTGTTTAACTTGGCTCCTACTGTGTAGCTTTCATCTCTTCATGGGCAATCATCACTCCTTGTGGTGCTGACTACGATACGTACTGGATTTCATAATGCTAGCCTTTAACAATTTTCCACTTTCTTCCATCAGCCTTTACGAGCAATCATTATGGTCCGTAGTGGGCTCACGGTCCATAATGGGTTCCGTGGATTTACACTTAGCAAAAATTACAGCATTCGCCTCTTCACAGCCTCAGCATTACAGCAGCCACCACGACCCTTGCAATGCATTACGATCCGTGGTGGGTTCCTTGGAGATCTACTTCATCAAAATTTCATCACCAACTTTCTCTTCTCATCAGTACTACGCCAGCCACCACGGCTCGTGCATGGCACTACAATCCGTGGTGGGGCATGTATTCCTCAGTCTTCAGCCAAACAGTATTCAAACCCACAGAATCATCAAAATTTGTGCGTTGTTGACACCTAATTTTGACTCTCTTTGCTCAAAATTAACATCTTAAAACTTCTTGATCGTTAAAGAACACAAATTATTATTTTTACACATTTTTTAGTTTTTTTTAAAATTATTAATAAGTATCTTATTTTAGGATTTTCATTAATTTAGTTTCATTTTTTCCCTTTTAATAATTTGTGGATGTACTTTTCTTAGTTTCATAAATAATAAGATTCTTATCCATTTATTTTCATTGTATATTTTAATAGTCACACTATTTTTACAGTCATCAACAAACGTACACAACATAGCACTTTAATTTATTCTTTACAATATAGTATATCTTTCAAAATATCGATTACATTATTATTATTATTATTATTATTATTATTATTATTATTATTATTATTATTATTATTATTATTATTATTATTTTGTGTTATATATCGATACATATTATTTTTACATTAATTATACTTTTAGCACAGTCCGCATATATAGAAAGTTCGAACAGTTGACACCAAATTTTGGCCTGATATTTTCAAAGTTCATACTGTTAAATATTTTATTTGTTAAATAGTTCAAAAGTGCATTTTTATAATTTTAAATCAATTTTATCTATGATTATCCTTAGTTTAAGATTTTTATCAGTTAATTTTATTTAGTTTCAATTATAACTATTTTTTATAACAGTTCATTAATTTGCATTTTTACATGTCATTTGTAATATTTGTTCATATTTATTTTAGTATTTTTAGCAAATTCTAGGAATACATTAAAATAAAGATAAATATTAAATTTTTCCCATAATTATATCTACCCCACTAATCACACAAATTTTCTACACAATTTTACCTATCCCACTAATCACACGAATTTTTTCACAATTTTACCTACCCCACTAATCACACAAATCACAATTTTCAAAACTCTCTCTATCTCCTCTCTTATTCTTCTTAAAAAAACACACCCATCAACAACTACAACAAAAGTCCAACACATGTACACTACAATTTTCTACACCTATATAACCATTTTCAAACTCTCTCTCTCTCCTTTCTTATTCTTCCTAAAAAACACATCCATCAACAATTACAACAAAACTCCAACACATATACACTACAATTTCCTACACCTATACAACCATTTTCAAACTCTTTCTCTCTCATCTCTAATTCTTTCTAAAAAAAACACCCATAATATTTATTTTTTTTCTCCACTCTCTTCTTCACCCTCACTATAAATAACACCAATTTTAACTCTTCTTCACTACTTCATCCCGCTCCTTCACATTTCTCCATTAAAACCAACCAACAACCATCAAACCCACCAAAATCATCTTCTTTTTCAGCTAAACACACTTTATTTTTGGTGAGGTTTGAGGTTTCGCTCAAAATCTAACTAGACATAAATGTTGTTTCACTTTGTTTTACAGTTTTGTTGTTCTTGTTGCTATGTTTTGTTGCATTTCCACATATATTTTGTTCCATTTCATGATCTGGACGGACGTGTTCAAACTCTAGCCATTGTTTTCTGTGTTTTCATATTCTCCAGTGATTATTAATAATTCTCCGTTAAATTTATTTACTATTTTTGTTTGGGTCATTTTGTTCGAAATTTTTAGTTAATTTGGACGTCTGTAATGTTATTGTTTTACCTCAATTTTGATTGTTTCATTTCTAAACTATTTGCAGGTCCCATGACCAATGAAAAGATCTCTCTATCAATTTTTGAGGCCTCCTCATTTTAAAAGACGGAAATTTTAGTTTAAGTTTACATTATACATTACACATTACAACTTGAAATTTGTGTTTCTAAGCTTATTATGCTATCCTGTTAAGCTAAATTTAATTTTGCTTTACTGCAATATCATTCATATTGTATTTTATTGGTTTGTTTCCTTTAGGCATTCTGTTTTTTGTTTTAGGCATCTTGCTTTTTATTTTTGTTTGTATATGACTCCACTTAATTTGTTGAAATTAATTACATGTATTTTAAAAATAAATTATTCAATCAGTGTATGTTGCTAGGCTTTATCATTTGATTATTTTGCTATTTTATTATACCGATTAGTAATGCATATGACTTCATATTGTTCATGTTAACTTCATATGGTTTTCTCAATGGGTTGCTTTACATTAATTTTAGTTCTTGATTTTCTTTGGCTATTTATTATTTAGTATTTAGAATAATTTTTTTCTTCTAGTTACTTATTATTTTAACTTTAATATTGACTTTTGTTGCCTGTGCATTTATTTTTGTAGATCCCACAAACTTCCAGTAAAGCATTTTAATATCATAATAACATGTGTTATCATTTTGTTGATATTTTTATCCGTTGTTGCTGATAGGGTCATTGTCCTTGTATGGGTTTTTTTTCTTTTGTCAAATTTTACTCTTTTATTGTTACTGTTATTAATATTGATCAGATTATATTTTACAAGTTAAAAGTGGCCGATTAAGAAATTATCGTCGATTTCTAAGGTCTCCCATGTTTATTAGACAGATTTTATTTTAGTTATTATCATTATTATTATTATTATTATTATTATTATTATTATTATTATTATTATTATTATTATTATTATTATTATTATTATTATTATTATTATTATTATTATTATTATTATTATTATACCTTACTAATATTTTTACTAAGTGTCTTTACAGGTACCCAGCCCAGAGTTGTCTCCCGAGTAAGCTATTCAAATTTAATGACATTAGGCAAAACTTAGGCTGTAAATATTTACATAAAGAAATTTAAATGATTTATCTATTTAATCAGTTAATTCACATTTTTAGACAATATTAAATAATTTTTTTCCTTTAGAATATTTTTTCATAATTTATCCTCTCATTGATATTGTAAATTAAAAATGTCATTTGAGGATACTATTTTCCTCTATAAAAGAAATATTTTCATTTTCACACATTACAAAAGGTGCTTTTTTGTATGGTAAAAGAATTCTTTTTTTCCATACTAGTAAAGGGCAATTTTTTTAATATTGCATAATAAAACTATTTTTTTATATATATACATTTATATCGTCTTTCTCATATTTTCATACACATAGTTGACGATAATATACATTATTTACATGATACATACTCTTTTATACATATATTTTTATATAATTTTTGTACATATTTATATATATATATATATATATATGTGTGTGTGTGTGTGTGTGTGTGTGTGTTATACTTGCAAATAATAATTATATCCCCTCCTTTTTTGATAAATTAAGTCTAGCCGGATACCACATTTTGTGAATTCTAAATGATGCCTAACACCTTCCCTTCGGAATAATGTAAAACCTTACCTAGAATCTAAATTGATTTTTTGCAGATTAAAATATGAGGCATACATGTCATGCATCAAATAGGTTTTCTTATTTTCCTTAATAAATTAGGTGGCGATTCTATACAATAATTAACCCTTTTAGAGTCTATAAGTTGTGTTTTATCTTACCTCGGTAAAAATAGGGCATAATATGCGCGACTTAGTTTTCCTGCAACATAAACAAAAGGCACAGCATATCTACAAAAGCATGATTGCAACACACACTAATTCACTGTTTTGGGCGTCGAAAATGTCGTAAATACTCAACACATCAGAGGACGCTGTCTTTCTACTGTTGGATTGTTAAGAACACTCTTTGGTTAATATTGCGCAGGATGTGGCGGTGCATTGTCGTGTAGCCCTCTAAGATGTTTCGCGTCATCACCAAGTTTGTGTCTATCGCTGTTATTGTTGTTGTTCACCATCCTACATAGTGCTCTTTCAATTTCGAGATTAAAGAGACTCAAGGGAATGCCTTGACTTCTCATATTTAGCATGCACTAGGAATCAAAAATTGTTTGAGCACAAACAAAGAAAAAAATAATGTAAATTAAGAAAATTATGACTATAAATCAAATAATAAAATCAATCTAATCTAAAAAGTCAAATTTCCCGACAACAATGCCAAAATTTGATACGCTCAAATTACACCTCCCTAAAGAGGTATATAGCGATCGTTGATCAAATGTAGAACCTAACAAAGGTTAGAGTCAATCCCACGAAGAATATGGTTTAGACTTAGATTAATCATTTATTATTTATTTTAGTAATCAATTTATTTTCGTAAAGAAGGGGAAATTTTATAAAAACTAATTATCAAATCAAATAACAAGTATTAAGAAATAAAGTAACAGTTTAATGTGGTTTAAATAGATATGAAGTGAAACTAGGGTCTATATGTTGCCCACGAATCATTAACTATGTAGACATTTTTTATTAGTAATCATTTTCTAATATGTTACATGTAGAATCGATAAGTTAAATTCACTTAAGTCCTTGATTAGGAAAATAAGAGAATCTTACTACGCAACTTGATTTATCTACGAGTGTATGTTTTACTAACCATTACCAATGATTCAAATTTAGCGATCCCTTGATCTGTTCAAGTTAATTAGATAAGAATGATTAGCTCCAAATCTCATTGTTTAATCCCATTTTCCATCCGTTACCTCCTTGATCCGACAAGTAGGGATACAGCAAGTTTAACGTTGGCCACCGTTAAAAAGTAATCAAAATGAAGGAAAAAACAATATATGCATGCACACTATTCAAGAATTAATTTTTATTAAGTCTACGTTGTTAATTCTTCATGGTTCTCATAACCCTAGTTGTAGAATTAGCTACTCATAACTATGTGATCACAATCAAGAATATTTGGTGTGAAAGAAATCATGCACTTACAATACCGAATGTGGAAATCCAAAATCTTCAAATAAAATCCGAACGTAAATATATATAACAAAAATCCAAATTTAAGAATACAAGCCCAAAAGTAGTTCAAGCTATATTCTCAAACCCAAAAATGTGCATAATATAAAAATAAACCTAAAGAGTATATTTATAGACAAATAATCCTAAGTAAATATGAATTTGGAAAAATCAGGAAACTTCAAGTTAGTTTGGGTTCTACGACTCATCTATACGAATTGTCATTAAGTTGAAGAGTCATAAACCCACTCATAATCCAACACTTTTGCACTGAGGAACTCTTCTTCTTCATGAAAGACTTCTACGAATCGTAACATCCAGGACGACTCGTAAACATGACTCATAGATCTGGTCCTGGTTTTGTCTTCTACATTAACTTCTATGAGTGTCTTTTATGACTCATAGGACTATGAACAAGTCTTATAGTTGACTCGTAGCTTTCAACTCAGCTTCACTTCTTCACTATCACTTTGACGACTTTAGATGATGCCTCGTAGACTTCGTAGACTAGACTCGTAATCTTTAGCTTTGCATTTAGTCCTTACTTCTATGTTGATGAGTGCACCCTACGACCCGTAGAAGTAACTACGAGTCGTAGTATAGACTCATAAACTGCAAAAATCCTGACATCAGTGTTGTGATTCCTCAATTAATTCTCTCACTTAGTCTCCTGCAAATTAAACACAACTAACATCAAATATACTAACAAACACTTAAAAGACATGCTAATTCTCAAGTTTAAAGTATTAAAAGTACCGTAAATCCACGGTTCATCAACTATGCGCCACAAATAAAAGGAAACTCTTCTTGAGATGTTGATAATGAAAATCCATATGGAAAAGGAAGCAAGGGGCCAAGATGAACTTTTACAATTAAAAGAGAGCAATATCACAACGTATGTAAATTTAGTTACTTCAAATAATGCTATACCCGATTTTTACAAAAATACTTCTATAAATCCTGAAAAGAAAAAAAATCAAGAAAAATAATAGTAAACCTCCCAAGAAAATATATGGTCGAAATATCAAGCACAAGGTCAACGAGTTCAATAAAAGGGACCATGCTTTATCTGTGGAAAGAGTGAGAATATTGCTCGATTTTGTATATTTCAAAAACGTGATCCTACACCTCAGATAAATACTATCAAAGAGTTTTTTGTGGTGGTGATTACAGACATAAATGTCGTTGAGAATTTTGATAGATGTTGGGATAATTCTGGTGCAAACCATCATGTCTGTTATGACAAAGATTGAATTAAAAGGTATACTCCTTTTGAAGAAATCAAAACCATCATGCTTGGTGATTCTCACACTGCTTAAGTGCTTGGAAAGAGAGAGGCCGAATTGTGTTTGACCACTGAAAGAGTATTAACTTTGAGATATGTACGTTATACTCCTTTCATGAGAAAAAATTTAATGTCTAGTTTTTTTCTTAATAAAGCAGGCTTCAAACAGATTAATGAATCTGATCAATATGCAATTGTGAAAAATGGTATTTTTGTGGGAAAGAGGTATGCTTGTAATGGGATTTTCAAGTTGAATGTTGAAATGAATGAAGTTTCTACTTTTTTTACATGCTCTCTTCTTCTAATTTTTGGCATACTCGTTTGTGTCATATTAATGATCGTTATGTGTGAATCATGAGTAATTTATAATTGATCCTAGTAGTTAAAAATAATTTTGAAACAGGTGAGGCTTGAAGTAAAGCCAAAATCACTAAAAGGTCTCATTTTCAAGTTGAAAGAAAAATTGATTTATTAAAACTAGTTCACACTGATATTTGTGAACTTCGAGAAATTTTAACTCATGGAGAAAATAGATATTTTATCACTTTGATTGATGATTTTTCTAAGTTTACATAGTTTACTTAATGAAAATTAAAAGTGATGCTTTTGAAAATTTTAAAATATATCTCCATGAGGTTGAAAATCAGTTTGCTAAAAAATAAAAAGAACTAAAAGTGATAGAGGTTGTGAATATGAATCAAATAAGTTTAATTTTTTTTGTAAGTTCATTGAAAATAATTCATGAAACTACTCTTCGTTGTACTCCTGCATCTAATGGTATAGTGGAAAGAAAAAATAAAACTTTGGTTGAATTGACTAATGTCATTCTTATTGAGTCTAATGCATCTCTTAATCTATTTTAACTGCATGTTATGTGTTGATTCGTGTGCCTAATAAAAAGACTAAACTGATATCTTTTGAGTTGTGGAAAGGTCACAAGCCAAGTTTTGAATATCTAAGAGTTTGGGATTGTCTAGCCTTTGTGAGATTAATGGATCCCAAAATTACAAAGTTGGGTAAGAAAATTACTACTTGTGCTTTAAGTAGCATTTTAATATTATAAAATATAGTGTCATTTTCGGCAGTTAGCTTTTTGCCTTATTACTAACCTTTTAATCAATGCCCATAGGCATTATTGCCCATCACTTGTTGGAAAAGTAACGTTGCTAAGAACATTGGGGGTTATTGTTTGTCTCAGTCTAAAGAGATTTCATTTTCGTCATTTTATTTTTCAATTGTAATTTGTAATCATTAATTTCACCAAAAGATCTCTTTATTTTAACAACGTGGGTACTTTTTTTATCGCTAATATTAGTAGTTCAGGAGCATATTTGTATTTCTTATCGTTAAATGGTCAAAAATTGCCCCTAGAATAAGTGTAATAGCACGATTTGCTCTGTTAATCATTGATGGCTAGGAATTAAGGAGGCCAAGTTAGCAGTAACGGCAACAAAATCAACACCATTTGAATTCTTATATGTGGAATTAGAGGACAAGGGCGGGGATAAGAAGTTGTAAAAGCTAGCCCAGGCACGAGAGAGAAGAGGGCTCGTGATATGGACCAAGTGAAGTGCATTAAGACTAAGGATAACAAAGTATTGTGATGAAGACACTCATTAGATGTAGGGTGACAGTTATACTTTTATAAACTTTTAAACGAAGAAGGGGACCAAGGCATTGTTCCATGAGATTTAGATAACTAAAAGAGGTATTGCGATTGTCGGTATTGTAGGTGTATAAAAGGTTGAAAAGGTCATATGTGCTATTCATGATAGGATGCGTAGGGGTAGATCAATCAGACCAAATGATATTCTGGTGAAATTTTGGAAGAGCACATGTGGGGCAGGTATGGAGTAACTAACTAGGTTGTTCAATGTCGTTTTTCAAGACATCAAAGATACCCAAAATACGTATAGAAAGTATAATGATTCTGTTATACAAGAACAAGGGTGTCATTAAGAATTATTACAACTATAGGGGTATCGAGTTGTTAAGACATACAATGAAGGTATGTGAGAGGGTGGTGGAAATGAAGGTGAGAAGGGGCATGGCTATTTTCTAGAACAAGTTTGAATTCATGTTGGGACACTCAACAATATAAGTCATTTATCTCGTAAAGAGAATGATAGAGCATTATAGGGAGAGGAATAAAGACTTACATATGGTGTTCATCGACCTATAAAAAGCTTACGACAAAGTCCCTAGATAAGTTCTATAGAGGTTCTCGGAGGCGAAAGGAGAATATGTGGCATACACTAGGGTGAGCAAAGACATATACGATATATCCAAGACCAGCATAAGATTTTTCAGAGGAGACTTAGAGTACTTTCTATTTTTGATGGATTTACACCAAGGATCAACCCTTAACCCATTTATATTTGTCTTGGTGATGGATGCATTAAAACGATAAATTCAAGGTGAGACATCATAGTGTATGTTATTTATAGATGACATAGTTTTGACAAATGAGACTCGATAAAAATAAAGATAAGTTGGAGATTGGAGACAGACCCTAGAGTCTAAAGGGTCTAGGTTGTGAAGGACCAAGACAAAATACTTGACATGCAAGTTTAGTGACGTAACACATGAGGTTGACTTGGAAGTAAGGCTTGTGGTCATCCAAAAGAGAGGAAGTTTCAAGTATCTTAGGTCTATTATTTAGGAAGATTGACGAGGATGTCATCACTCACCGTATTGATGTAGGGAGGATGAAATTGAGGCTTGCATCCGAATTCTTGTGTGATAAGAAGGCTCCACCAAAACTTAAAGGTAAATTCTACAAAGTGTTGGTTAGACCAACTATATTGTATGGGGTGGATTGTTGGTCAGTCAAAAACTCTGAAGTATAGAGTATGAAAGTGGCATAGATGATAATGTTTCGATGGATGTGTAGGTATATTAGGAGATATTGGATTAAAAACGAGATATCAAGGACAAGGTGAGACTGGATTCAATGGAGGACAAGATGTAAGAAGAGAAGTTGACATGATTCGTGTGTGTGATGAGCAGACGTGCAGATGTCCTATGTTGAGGTGTGAGAGGTTGGCTAAGGATGGTTAAAGGAGAAATAGAGGTAGACTGAAAAAGTCTTCGAAAAAGGTGATTAGATAGGATATGTCGTAGTTCAGCTAACCGAGGACATAACCTTAAATAGAAGGTTGTGGAGGACACACATTAGGGTAGAATGCTGGTAGGTGTTTTGTTGTTCATCTGTACTAGTAATTATAATATTACTCTTATAGTTTCTTATCCTTCAATTTTTATTACTATTTGTTATTTTTTGAAGAAAAACTATCATATTATTTTGTTGTTGTACTATTCTATCACTATTGTTGTACTATCTGTTGTTTATTGTACTTTCATTGTTATTTTTTCTAAATTGTTTTGAATTATTTATCTTGAGTCGAGGGTTTGTTTGAAACAACTTTTCTACTTCCAAGGTAGAAATAAGAATAGAGTTCATTTTATCCTCCTCACACAACACCTTATAAGACTATACTGAGTATGTTGTTATTATTATTGTAATTATTAACGTCAATCATGTTCTAGTCGTGACATAATTGATCCCAACTATTAACAGAGACCAATATTATACAATTACACATTATGCAAGGACCTCTTTACACTTTTTTCTCTTGAGTAAATCCAAAGCATAGCACGTGCGAGATCTCTAAAATAGGACTTGTCTTGACATTTGATCTACTACGCCCGCCGTCAAGTCGTACACGGCAATCGGCATTAGTCAAGGTAAATTAATACACACGCCATTCCTTTTAGCCTCTTTTCTTTTCTTTTTTTTTTTCTTTTCCCACTATCTTTTTTAAAAAAAAATATTTATTTTGTTTTCTTTTTATCCCTTTTTTCTCTTGGTCAAAGTCAACAAAAGTTTATTTGTCCTAAGACCCAAAACTATCCTTCTGTCCAAAGAAAACAACAGGGAAAGTGCAAGATCAAAAATTTTAAGAATAAATTTTCTAATTACACTCTTTTAGTTATCATATTTTTTATTATTTTTATCTATTTTAAAAAATTATAAAAATCTCTTCTTTTCATCTGGGTACATTAAAATTATGATAATACAGATACATTAATTTAGATACATTAATTTTGATTCATAAATTATCTTTATGTTAAATATATCATGCTTTAAATATTGCATGCTGATATATAAAACTCAAATTAATATATTCGAAATACTGAATTAATATATCCGGATTACTGAATTAATGTATTCGAATTATCATATTTTAAAAGAATTTCTATAAATTGAAAAAGGATAGGAAAAAATGATAATTAGCTCTTTACACTATATGATTTATAGAAGTTTCTCAAAATTTAAATGGAGTAAAGCTTAATTGGCGACTAAGATGTTCCTTCAAGTCATAAATGCTAGTAATATATAAAAGAGAAAATACATCATATTCGTCGAGTTTGACAACAAAATTTACTTTAGATCTTTAATTATATGGATATTTAAATTATTCCTTAACAACTTTCAAGTAAACTTAATCCCTCTCTAACACTATAACAGGGGTGGCAATTGAGTAGGTTGGGTCAAGTTTGGAAGAATCATAATGGGTTAAGACAACAATTGAATCAAAACCAGACTCAACCCAATCCAAATTAGTTAGGATCAAAACGAGTTGGGTCAAAATGTGTTAGATAATGAGTTATATAATGGGTCAAGATTCGATCCAACTTAACTCAATTTTTACTAAGCTTAATTATTTTTATTTGTTCTTTAAAACTATTTTAGTACCTAATAAAATTATTATTTTTTCTTTATTATGGCTACATATAACATATTAAATTGAAAAAAAAATTAAAATTTTTTTAACAAGATTTCTCATTAGCCAATTCGAATTACATATCAACTAAATTTTTTATGAATTGAAATGGATTGAACTAATGAATGGACAGGTCAATAACCAACCAAAACTTAAACGGGTTGGGTTGGGTTGGACGATTTGGATGTGATTTGCCACCCCTACACTATAATACCACTCTCACAATGAAAGTACATCATACATGCGCCTCGTCAGCGCCACATTAATGCTACATCAATGCCACGTCAAAGCCACTTATAAATTATATCTAAATTTACTTTTTAAAATTTTCTTTTTGTTTATTATTGAAAGATTTTTTTTGCATCACAATTATAAAATATCAAACAATAAATTAATCACCCAAAAATTAAGAAAGTTGCATCAAATTTTTACTTTTGATGTACACATAATTTTTTGTTGATGAAAGTTATGGAATTTGAGAGGTAGCTAAAGATGTCATTATTAAAAGAAATTAGCTTCAATTTTTGACTGTCATTGTTGAAAAAAAATTTCAATTTTAATTTTAACTGTCATTGTTGAAGAAAATTAACTTCAACTTGGGGACAATAATGATAAAATTTAATGATTCTATGAATTATTTTATTATCTCTAGTTTATATAAGAAAAAGAAAAAAAAAATAAAAAAAAATGAGGATGAAGGTACAGAAAGAGGTGGGACGTGGGGTGGTAGGAGAAGGAGTAACTGCATTGAGCTGCGGGCTTTAAAGAAGGAGAAAAGTGTGTGGGTGTTTTTTTTTTTTTTGAGGGGGGGGGGGGGCGGGGACAGGGGGAGGGGAGAAAGGATCGAAGAAGGAGAAGTGGGTGGGTAGGTATTTTGAAGAAGAAATAGGGGGTGGGGGCTTCGAAAAAGAAGGAAAAAGAGCCCGGGAGGGTGGATTCTTATATATATATATATATATAATATATACATAAGTGAAATTACTTTTTCTAAATTTTTTTTAAAAATAAGCACCTTTAATACTTTGTTGCCACGTTACCTATTTGGGTTTAATATAAATTCACTTGAAGATTGTTCAGGGGATAGTTAAACATCCCTATAGTTACAATGTTATAATCAATTTTGCTATTAAATTTAGGAAAGATTTGATATATTTACGCATCTCCGCATATATAAAAGTTACATTTATTTCATACTACTATGTTACAAATATTAGATCATGTTATCTATTAGCTACTTTCTCTTTGTCAATTCATTTCTCTTTCATTAGTATATTATTATTGTTTTAATATTTATAATTAAAATTTTAAATATTCAAAAATTAAACAATAAAAAATATTGTAAATTATAATTTTTTGTATTTTAATTTATCAAAAAATATAAAATATCGATATAAATTCACATAATGTAAATTTTAAAAAGCAAAATACATTATATAAATTGAAATGCCGAAAGTAATATTATGAGTAGAAGAATGCAAATGACATCTTTTTATTAGTTCTTTTATTGAAGTCAATCACGTATTAAATGCTAGTCAAAGTTTAAGGGAGGTTATCATAGCGTTTAAGAAAATAACAACAAAATGCAAAAGAGATAATAAATTTAAAGAAACCTAATATACAAACTAAAGATGAAAAGATGAAACCAAAGTATAAGTTTGACTTATAAAAGTAAGCATCGACAGAACGTGTAAAGTTTTCAAAAGGAATCTCACATGTAAATTAAAAAAAATGTCGTAATAAAATATAAAATAAATAGAATAAAAGAAATGCTACTAGTTCGTGAGAAATTAAGATTTCTTAACAACTTTAAAAATAATAAAATAATTTTTTTTTGAACTTGTATGTATAAGAACGAAGATATTTTATGCATAAAAATAAAAATTACTTGTAAAAAAACATAAAACAAAAAAAAAAAAATTTAAGTGCACTAAAAAGCTGATTTTTCATTTTTAATTAAAAAATTCAGGATCAAGCATTATTAATGCGAAATAATCTTTGTTAGAGAATATTTTATTCTAATTTAATATGTATTTAAATTTAATTATATCTCAATAAAGATATCAAATGCAAAGATAAAAAAGAAGAAAAAGTAAGGGACCACAAACAGCAAGGGAATAAAGAACATGGTTCATTGGTCATTTTCATTTTTCACTTTTCACTTTTCACAATCGAGAGATAATGACTCAAATCAAAAGGTTTCAATTCTCATAATAACAGCAAAGAACTCTCTAACGTTATATGCTAATTAAATTGACAATAGTTGAAGTATAATTATAGATTTATCATTTGGGGATTTAGACGGGGAATCCATTTTCTGTCGGCAATTATTTTTATTATTATATACCGTATTTATTTATTTTAAAATATTTGGCCTTCAGATATTTATTATTATTTTTTCTAGATTGACTTCAATATGTGCAATTTGTGAAATATTAATTAAGTGGGATGTTTAAAACACAGATAAATTAGCTTAGACAAATATTTTTATAATAATAAAGGCTGTTAAGTACTCCTAACGTCCTAATTATTATGTCATGTTTTTTAGTTTATCTTAAATATATCACAAACTAAGGTTGCGTATCGATCGGCTCGATTTGGTTTTGAAATTTATCATTTTAATTTATCGGTGATCGATTTATAGACATGTCAAACTGTTATAGAATCATTAAGTTATCAGCTTATTGGTTATCGGTTTATCAGTTATTGATCATTATCTGTTCGGTAATCGATTTAACCGTTAAAATTTGATTTAAAAAAATAATTGAAAATCACTTAGAAATAAGGCGACAAACCAAATGAACCATGCACATGAGTTGATAAATTGTGTCTTCCTCAAAAGCAAATGTAAAATATTTTTATAATAACCAAGAGTTTGAGACAACAAGAAATAAAAGTATAAAAACTAAATTCTAAGTGAAGGACTTTATATACCGAATGGTAATAAATATAAATTATTAAGTTACTATCAGGTTATCGGTTAACCCATTAAGAAAAAATCTTAAACTGTTAAGACCGATAACCCGATAATAAAAAAATTAAAACCATTACCGAAATTGCTAAACCAATAACTTTTTTTCAATTCGATTTATCGATTTCGATTCGATTTTGAACACTCTATCACAAACACGATCCTTTCAAAATCGAATAAAGAAGCTACATGAATTTAATGATCAATTTAAATATAGTATTCTTTTCATTTACTTTTACTTTTCATATCTAAATTGACACATCCATTAAGAAAATAATAATTAACATAATTATTTTATCCCATTACCTCTATTAATTAATGGTTAATATTAGATTTTAAAAAATAATTAAGAAAATAGATAAGTTAATGGAAAGGATAAAATATAGAAAAAAATAACTATTTTTTCTTGATATGTTAAAAAACAATAAATAAAATTGAAAAATATTTTTTACACTATTTTTCTACTTTCTTACGAGCTCATCGTTACACTCCCCCCCCCCCCCCCCCCCGGTCCCGCTCCTCCACCCTTTTCACATGATACGTAAATATAGTGGACCAATTATCATATTAACTAGTTTAACATACGTATTTTGTATGTATGTACCATGTTAATTAATAAAATTAAAATGTATCTAAAAGGAATAAATTATTATGTGTGTACTATATTATTGAGTACACAATTTTAAAAAATTAAAGTAAATATTATCAACTCATATCATCAAATTTATAATAGCGTAATTGTTTTTGTTCTCATCAAAATACTAATCATCCTCTTTTATCTTTTTAAATAAAATTTATATTAAAAACTATTATTTTAATTATTTTCTAATATTGTGACCTTAAAATTAATTCGATTTGACTATAACAGTAGACAAAATAATTGAATGTATTTCCGATTCTAAGTCATATGTTCAATGGGACCGAAATTCTTAATTTCTCATTGAATTTTAAATTCATGTAAACCGCTTACGTCTGTATAAATTATTATTAAAATGTTCATATTTTTTTTATCAAAATCATGATTATATGTCCTTTTGAATATTATGTGTAAAGATCGAAGGATCTATTAATTATTTTAATTTCATTAAAAATACACACTTAGTTTACTTTTTTACCCAACAAAATATACACTATATATGCCCAACGTGAAATTTTTCGACAAAATTTTTAATTTAATCAGGCCTTAATATAAATATTAAACATCGAATGGAAAAAAAAATAGTATTGAGTTCAGATTAAAGCTAGAATTTTAAGTAAAACAATATACATAAATTCTTATCCACCTTCTTTATCCTTCAATCTCAATATACGTTTTTGACGTTACTGAAAAAGAAATATTTATGGTGTGAGTTAAAAGATTTAAAATAAAAAATAGAATCCTTACTACTCTTTGTGTCTAAAAGATTATTTTTTTGTCAAAACATTGATTGCACAAAAGAGAGAAAATCTCCAATATGAAGCGTTGTCTTTTCTTCACAAGCCCAGGTTTTTTCTTTAAATTTATTGTTTTGGAGTGTTATGTTGCTTAACATTGTTTTCTTACCCCTTGTTTGGATGGTTGTTACCCGTTGTATTGTACTGTATTCTTAGTGTAAATACAATATTTGTTTTGATTATTATTTAAATTATATTGCATCGTATAGTTTAAATCCATTGTTAGGTAATGACGAAAATACTCATTTTATGTAACGATCGATTTGATGTGATTGTGTCGTTACCTTAATATTTTTTTTTCATTTTGTCTTTACTTATTATTTAATAATTCTATTATATCATTACCCTACCTTTTCATATTAGTTATACCCCATACCCTATAATTTCATTTAGGTTTATTATTCAAATTATGGATGATATTATGTAACGATGGAGAACGATACAATCTATCAAAACGTTGTATTCATTAAACAATATAGTACGATACAATACAACACAATACAATACAATAAGATACATTATGAAACAATACATAACAATCATCCAAACAAAGTGTTAATTTATAGTTTTGAAGTAGGTTATTTAGGTTTATAAGGGTATTAACGGCTAATTGTGACTTTAAAAGATATTATTTAATTTTAATTATTAATTGAGAAAATAGTAAATGAGAATTTTGTCTATTGTAGAGTCATTGTTGATGCTATTATATTATTGTACAAAACAATGATTCTCAATTTATAGAAGTCCAAAACATTTTCCTTCCGAGAAGAGTTGCCTAAATATGTAAGGTTTTCTTTTTCTTCCACAAATTATTTATCATATTACAATAACATGGGTTCCAAATAAACTAAACCAAAAATAATAACTCCTAAATGTTAGGAGCTTAGTACTAATACATTCCTACTTATTCTCAAATAAAATCTTTTTCCCTTGTTACCTAAAATATGAAGGTTTTGTTTTCTTCCATCAATTATTTATCATATTACAATAACATGGGTTCCAAATAAACTAAACTAAATCAAAAATAATAATTCCTAAATATTAGGATTTTTGTGTTAATAAGTTTCCTACTTATTCTCAAATTAAACACTTTTTCCTTGCTATTCTAACTTACACCAATTTGTTTCTCCTTTTATAATCTTTTTTTTTGGTGTTGTTTTAATCTTTGCCATCTTTTTTTTTTCTTTTTGTTAGTATAATAATTCCTAAATATTAGGAGTTTTGTATTAATAAGTTTCCTACTTATTCTCAAATTAAATATTATTTTTTTGTTATTCTAACATATCTATTTTTCTTGTTATTCAAACTTACGCCAATTTTTCTCTTTTTACAATCTTTTTTCTTGGTGTTGTTTTAACCTTTGCCGTCTTTTTTTCCTTGTTATTCTGACTTATGTCAAAAAAAATTCTCCTTTTTGAATCCTCTTTCTTCATGTTTGTTTAGTTTATGCCACTTCAACCCAAAAGATAAACTTGTTCTTCTTATTCCTTTTTTATCACGTGAAATTTTTATTTTAATTAAAAATAATAAAATAATAATTTTAAAAAAATTGTAGAAAGATAATTTTGAATAAAAGGAGTCCTTCAAGGGCAAAAAGTTCAAACAAACGAATTATATCTCAAACTATAGTTAAATAACATCATCAAAACAATGTCACAATTAAAAAAAACAAGGAAAAAAATGATAACCTTTGATTTTTTTCTGGCAACTTCATTTGACGGCTAAATGCTTATTTCGTCCAATAACTGAAAGAGAACACATGAGAAGAGTTCATTGTCAATTGTTGATTATGTATAATTCATATATAGTCTTTAAAGCTATTAACTAAAAGAAATAAAGAAAGACAAAAAGGATGATGATAATGAATGCAAGAAGAGGACATGAATCAGAATATTTAGAAATTCCTATAGTGAATTTCGTATTTGCACATAGAGAATAAGTGATGCAATAGCTATTTAGGATTAGCAGTGTAACGATCTAGCCCGTCGTTACTAAAACTATATACCGTAAATGTATACAAATATTTTTTGTCATAAGAATAGGATCAATTCCTTGATATGCAAGTGCATTAGTTGTGAATTAAGGTCATAGTATGCTCCTATCTCAAAGTTGAGTTGAAAGTGTCTTTTCGATTTACTTTTGGACTTGAGTTCAAACTAGGGTCAACTTCAAATGACTATATCTCTCAGTATATAATGAATTAGGTGGAATATGACCTATCAAATTAAAGGTCTATGATTCTTCTTTCCAACGCCACAAAATTTTCCTCATTCGGAGTTCGAAGTTTACTAGACACTATCCGGAGTAGGCCGCCAGAGCGGGATTAAGGCTGTTGTAGTGGGATCTGACGGGTCAAAACTTAAAAGTGGCGTATTTTTATTATCTATTTCTTCCCTTAAGTGCCAAAATAGATGAGGGTTACCCTAGAAATCCCCAAAAGGCTTCTCTAGGCTTAGAGAGAAAGGATAAAGGGAATTCTAACGCGAGGATGGCTACAACCCATGAATTTCAGGTCTGTTTTCATAGATTCTCCTTCCAAAAGTCAAGGATCATGCTATAATCCTTCTATAATTATTTGGCGCCCGGGTAGGCTAGGTTTTCTCAATTGAGTAGTTATAAATTTGTTCTCATTGCTTAATACAATGTAGATTGATGGGAGATTTCATGCCTACTACTTCGAAAACAGAGTCTAGATGATTAAATGATTGTCAATTGATGTTTAGAGTAGGAATGTATGCTACGGATCGTGTTTATTATGTGACTAGTGATAAAGGTCCAATCTTTGAATGTTAACCTTAGTGAAAATTATTTAGAAGACCAATGATCCTTGTGGGTTTAAATGTAGACTATTGTTGGATTGTTAGGAGATCTTGAGACTTGTGGGTTATGGAAATTTGATGTATATTGAGGAATGTGATTATACAAATAATTGTATGTTAATTCTAGTTATTCCCAGTGAATTACTTGAGTAATGTGAATCATTAAATAAAAGATGATTATGAATAACTTAGGGTTGATAAATTCCCTGCCATGAACCTATCTAATTACCCATGGTTATAGATTATGATTTATTCTATATTATAGAGGGACTTTTATAGTGATGGAGTAATGTTGTAAACTTTTCTATGCGTTTACTAATATGGTTGGGTGATTGATGTGTTGTAGTGATTGGTGTACAATCTCAAGATCGTGAAATCTATAATCTCGAACATACTCTACTAAAAGTGATGCCTTGAATAAATAAGGCTTGATGAAATATTGTTAATGAACGGAAAGATAGAATGAAACAAATGAAATGACTATTTGTGAATAATTGCATGCAATGAACTTGTTACTTGATTGTGCAAGTACGTTAACTATTCATTGTGGACGGTAATTGTGATTGTGATTGTGATATTAGATTGGGTGTCACATTCCAACATATATATTAGATCAGGTGTCACATTTCAACACATATATAGGATCGAGTATCACACTCTTATACATATATAGTTTGGGTATGGGTTCCATGAGAGAATCATTGTGTGTCTATCATCTGTGAATTAATCTTGACTATATGTGTGATGATAGAGAAACTGTTTCAATTATAATTAAGCATGCCCATCTTGTGTAATAATTGATATAAAAGGACCAAATATTCAAGTGTTACCATGTTGACTATTATATCTGAGATTTACAATGTGAAATAATATATTTATCTAAAATGGTAAATTGATAATGTATTCATGTATATGCCCATTCGGATTATGTTATGGTTGCTAGACTTGTCTGCATTGTAGGCATGAGGTCGTGAGTAAATAAGTGGAGTAATTGATGCATTGTTAAGTGAAATTGGTGACTTAAAGTCATATTATTGATGTCCTATGGGCATATGTTTTAAATAAGGGATTTGAAGAGAATTCAGAGCTTCTACCTTCGAATAAGCCGCTCTGGGGGAGGAATCCCACTGTGGTGAGGCCGCTAGAGCGGAGTAGGTCTCGCCACAGCAGGCCAGTGTGATTAGAATATGAGTCTTAGCCATCTAAATATTTCCCTCTTTTGAGTGAGATATTAATTATTCTAGGTCCAGGTGTTGGTGTAAAAGATAAATGTAGTAGACTAGTTAGATAAAGTTAATGAGCCCCGTAGTTCAAAAAATCATTTATGTGTTAATGGCTAGGCCTTGATCTAGATTAGATTTGGCAGCGGACCAACTAGAAGGGATGAGAGTTAGGCTTGACCGACTTTAATAAGGTTAATAGGAATGATAAGGATTTGTGCATAAAGGTTTGGCACTGTATTTTCTCAAGAGCATGTTTTCTTCTTATCGATTTCTTTATGCTCTGCGGTGGGTATTGGATTGATCGATGATGTCAATCAGTACATGTTGTTTGTACTAATACTACTCTTGCTATGACACTTGGCATAGTTTGATTGTAGGGTCAATGATGTTTCTTAGGTGAAGACGAAGATGATTCTCTAGCAGCTTTTACTCTTCCTTCCTTATGGTGGGAGCTATGTCATTACTTTATTTGTACTCTGTATCTTTAGAAGCTCTTATACCTATTTATACCAGTATCCTTGGGGGTGTTAGTATGCTGCTAGTAATAAAACTTAAAGTTTAAAAATTTTCAATTATGGTGTATTTCTGACTTTTTAGATTAGTATTTGGCAATTGTTAAATTTCTGCATGTTATTTCTATAAGGGTTCTTCTATCTTGGTAATAGAGTAGGTGCCCACACGGCTCGGTGGATTGGGTCATGACTTGTTGGTATCAAAGCCTAGGTTACTGGTCTTCTAGTACAAGAGCAAGTGTAGAATAGACTCTTACGGATTGGTATGTTAACGTCCACATCTAATATTCGGAAAGATATGAAGCATTTTAGGAAGTAGTTCCATATATTCTCTCCTTTTACGTGGTTTGTCACTTGTGGTATGGGTTGAATCCAATTAGTATCTCTAAATTCCAATTGATATCGCAACAAAGTAAACTTGATGCCATTTTTGCGGCTGAAGGGACACAAGTAAGAGGAATTGAAACCGAGAAAATTCTAATTGGTATCTGGCCTTACAGGCTATGTAAATACATGAATGATCAGTTAAATGTTATCTATGAAGAAAACTAATTAAATAAATTGACTTGCTTTTCTGATGTAGCCTTGAATTATGATTATGTGCAAAGTGTTGCCCGAATAACTGCCAAGGTGTGAAGTGTACTTCCCTCATATGATGTTATTGTGTGTATAGTGTTGCCTGAAGTACCTGCAGTGTGTGAAGTATACTTGCTTGAATGGCTGAAATTATGTGAGACTTTATTGCTTAGGTTTTTGTTAACTTATTGTCAACAAAAGGGTTATAACTTGGTTATATGCAACGGTCTAGTGATAAATTGTAATGTGATTGATGAACGAGTTGCTGACGTGTTAAATAATATACATATGTGAGAAAATTTAACTCTTAATTATGCGTGGACTTACCATTGGTAAAGATGGTAAGGAGAAATAATAAATTATGACTGTAGAGAAACTCTGATTTTGGGACAGTCTGGATTGGTTGGGAACCATATGAGAAAAGTGCTATTATTACATAATAGTGGAATTTGTTGTTATGAAAGATCTTCTTGAAATATTTCATAATTGGTTTAAAATAATGTGATGCTGAATTTTAGTCTATGCATTGCTTGACTTAATCTTGGAATTATGTTAAATGCCTTAAGGCGATGTCATGTGTTTATTAAGTCAAGACTTGAGACTGGGGGTCCGAGCTATGTTGTACTTGTGATCATAATTATTTTGACTAGTGGATTGAGTTTATGGGGCCTCAATACTTTAGTTGTTTCTAGATTATATTTCTATCTGTGATAATTATTTGAACTATTGGATTGAGTTTACGAGAATTCAATGCTTTAGTTATTTCTAAATTGTGCTCCAATTTATCATGAGTTTATTGGTCTAATAGGGGGGGGGGGGGGTAATGAAGACTCCTTGTGGTGTGCATAATTATTATGCTAAGGTAATGAGGAACGATAATCTCCTACATGCAGTGTTGGGTTCGACTCTGGGATAGTTCATGTTAAAATTCTGGTGAAAAAGGAGTCAAATGGGTTAAGTTCAACTCTGAAAGTCCTAAGGGGGATATGGGCAGGAAAGTGCACCAGAGAAAGTTACTGAGGCTATTGTCTCAGTGGTTTCCGCACCTATAGTACTGCCAAAGCGGGAGTTATCCCGCTAGAGCTGCACTTCGCGGGATAGAAATCTCAAAAAGAGGTCCCCTATTTTGCCTTATCCAACCCTTCTACTCCAAAATGAGTAATAGTTAATTCTCTTATTTGAGTAGTTAAATCTATAGCCATTGTGTAGTATAGAAGAGAATATAATGAGAATTCGTATAACTAAGCTATGGGTTACGAGAAAAAATTCGATTGTGTTGGTTGTTTAATTTGAAGTGACCTGGGTAAGAGGGTGGTGTAATGATTAGGGAGACATTGATTGTGATAGTGTTACATATAGATGGGTGAAGTTGTAATGGACATAGTAGTATGTACATAGATATAAAATATGTGGATATTAGTGGTAAACCTTAGGGGTTGGCAACATAGGTGATAATTTTGTTTCCAGTAGGTGTTTCATGTACTTGTTAAAGTGCTTCATGATATACATATGTGTATATGAATAGGGAAACATGCTAGAATATACGTGAAATTATCACCTGCTGGCCTGTTTTATGATGAATATGTTCCTCGTGATATAATGCTAAAATACTAAAAGTAATTGTGGTTGTTTATATGTTGAGATCGAGTATCACGTTTCGATACATATTTGGATCAAATATCATATTCCGACACAAACCTTGGACTGGGTATTACGTTCCAACACAAATAGGTGTTTGTAGGTCCCATGAGAGGATCCTTTATTGCAAAGCCCTGATATTGACAAGGATGCGAAACTCATGATACGCCTTGATAGTCTTATTGTGATAGGGAATTTCTTGAACTTATCGTTCTTCATTAATGTGTGACCATGCCAAATTACATTTGCTCTTGGATTATATAATGGTATGGAGAGTTTGATGGCGAGATTATTGTCGATTAATGTGGTTTATGCTCGATTATTGATTGTGGATAACCATCCATATAAACTTAATCGTGATATGTTGATTCTTGTGTTTGATTTGTGAGATACCTCGTGGTTACTGCTCTTGGAGTGAGGATGATATGCTACTTATAACATTGGTTAGGGTGTAAGTACCCGAATAAAAGTTTCCTTAATATGAGAATTGACAAGGTTTCAATTAGCATAGAATCCAATGAACCTTATGAATTGGGTGGTTTATAGATATTTGACAGTCTTGAGGTGTAGTTTTTGAGAAAAATTAAAGGTGGTATCATGATATGTGAGGGACATAGTATCCCATAGAAACTTCCAAAATAGATTTCAGGTTATCAGAACTTTTCATATAGCAGTTGACATAAAGGGGTTAGTCCGGAATGTGATTTTTCCCTAGTTTGTAATGGTATTTTATCATTGCTTTCGAAAAACTCTTAGATCAACTCGTTCCCTCTCCTATGTCTTGTCATTCGGGGACGAACGAGGGGTAAATTAGTATCTATTGTAGCGATCTAGCCCGTCGTTACTAAAAATATCTACGATAAAGGTATAGAATCGCATTCATCATAAGACTATGATTCCTTGATATGTGAGTGCATTAGTTTTGAATTAAGGTCATACTATGCTCCTATCCCAAAGTTGAGTTAAAAGTGTCTTTCCGATTTAGTTTTGGACTTGAGTTCAAACTAGGATCAACTTCAAAAGAACATATCTCTCATCATATAATGAATTAGGTGGCCCATGACTATCAAATTAAAGTTCTATGAGCCTTCTTTCCAACTCCACTAAATTTGCCTCATTCGGAGTTCAGAATAAAATGTTATGCCTATTTTGCTGGACACTTTCTTGACTAAGCTGGTAGAGTGGGATTGAGGCCATTGTAGTGGGATCCGACGGGCCAGAACTTAAAAATGACATATTTTTATTATCTCCTTCTTTCCTTAAGTACCAAAATAGATGAGGGTTACCCTAGAATCCCCCAAAAGGCTGCTCTAGGCTTGGAGAGAAAGGAGAAAGGGAATTCTAATGAGAGGAAGGCTACAATCCATGGATTTCAGGCTCGTCTCCATAGATTCTCCTTCCAAAAGTCAAGGATAATCCTTCTATAATTGCTTGGCGCTCAGGTAGGCTAGGTTTTCTCAATTGAATAGTTATAAATTCATTTCCGTTGCTTAATATAATGTAGATCGATGGGAGATTTCATTCCTAGGCCTTCGGGCACAGAGTCTGGATGGTTAAATGATTGTCAATTGATATTTATAGTGGGAATGTATGTTGTGGATCGTGTTTATTATGTGACTAGTGATAAAGGTCTATTCTTTAAATGTTAACCTTGGTGAAAATTATTTAGAAGGCCAATTATCCTTGTGGGTTTAAATGTAGACTATTGTTGAATTGTTAGGATATCTTGAGACCTGTGGGTTATGAAAATTTGATGTATATAAAGGGATGTGAATATACAAATAATTGTGTGAGTTCATGTTGGGTATTCCTGGTGAATTACTCGAGCAATGTGAATCATCAAATAAAAGGTGAATATGAATAACTTAGGGTTGATAAATCCCATGCCATAAACCTATCTAATTACCCATGGTTGTAGATTATGGTTTATTCTATATCATATAGGGACTTTTATAGTGATGGAGTAATGTTGTTAACTTTTCTATGCGTTTACTATTGTGGTTGGGTGATTGATGTGTTATAGTGATTGGTCTACAATCCCAAGAACGTGAAATCCATAATCTTGAACTTACTCTACTAAAAGTGATGCCTTGAATAAAGAAGGCTTGATGGAATATTGTTAATGAAGGAAAAGTTAGAACGAAACCAATGAAATAACTATTTGTGAACAATTGCATGCAATGAACCTATTATTTGATTGTTCAAGTACATGAACTATTCGTTGTAGACTGTGATTGTGGTTGTGATTGTGATATTGGATCAGGTGTCACATTTTGACATATTTATTGAATTGGGTATCGGGTGTCACATTCCGACACATATATTGGATCAGGGGTCACGTTTTGAAACATATATAGTTTGGGTGTGGGTTCAATGAGAGAAACATTGTGTGGCTATCATATGTGAATTGATTTTTTTTATATGTGTGATGATAGAGAAACTGACTCGACTATAATTGAGCATGCCCATCTTGTGTAATAATTGATATGAAATGACCAAAAGTCCAAGTGTTACCAAGTTGACTATTACATCTGAGATTTACAATGTGAAACAATATATTTATTTGAAATGGTAAATTGATAATATATTCATGTATATGCCTATTCGGATTATGTTATGGTTGCTAGATTTGTCCGCATCGTAGACATAAAGTTGTGGATAAATAACTAGAGAGTAATCGATGCATTGTTAACTGAAATTAGTGACTTAATGTTAGATATTACTGATATCCTGTGGGAATATGTGTTAAATAGGGGATTTGAAGAGAATTCAGAGCTTCTGCTTCCGAATAGGCCGCTCTGACTGGAGGAATCCCGCTGTAGCGAGGGTGCCAGAGCGGACTAGGTCCCGCCACAGCAGGCTAATGTGGTTAGAATATGAGTCTTAGCCACCTAAATGTTTTCCTCTTTCGAGTGAGATGTTAATTATTCTAGGGCCAGATATTTGTGTGAAAGATAATGGTAATAGACTAGTTAGACTAAGTTAATGAGCCCCGTAGTTTAGAAACTCATCTATGTGTTAAATGGTTAGACCTTGATCTGGATTAGAGTTGGCAGCGGATCAACTAGAAGGGATGAGAGTTAGGCTTGAACGATTTTAATGAGGTTAATGGGGATGATAAGAGTTTGTGCCTAAAGGTTTGTTGGTATATTTGTTCAAGAGCATGTTTTCTTCTTGTCAATTTCTTTATATTATGCGGTGGATATCGAGTTTACCAATGATGCCTACCAATCCGTGTTGTTTGTATTTATACTACTCTTGCCATGACACTTAGCATAGTCTAGTTGCAGGATCAGTGAAGTTTCTTAAATGAAGACGAAGATGATTCTCTAACAGCTTCTACTCTTTCTTCTTTATAATGGAAGTTGTGTCATTACTTTATTTATACTCTGTATCTTTAGAAGGTCTTGTACTTGTTTAGACTAGTATCCTTGGGGGTATTAGTATGTTTCTAGTAATAAAACTTAGAGTTTAAAAATTTTCAATTATGGTATATTCCTGACTATTTAGGTTGGAATTTGACAATTGTTAAATTTCTGCATGTTATTTCTGTAAGGCTTCTCCTATCTATGTGTTAGAGTAGGTGCCCGCACTGCCTGATGGGTTGGATCGTGACAAGTGGATTATGAAGTAAAAAAATATTATAAGATAATTAGTAAAGTAAGGGGTCGTTTGTTTGAGAACAAATTATTGCAAGATTAATTATCTTGGGATAAGTTATCTCGGGTTAAGTTATCCCACCATGTATATAGCTTAACTTATCCATCACTATGATGTAAATGGTAAGAAAAGTTATCCAAAATTTGTCAACTAAATAAGACATCAAAATTTTATTTCAGTACAATTTATATTTATCTCCTACACCAAAAGACTCCTAGTCATAAAAGAAGAAGAAGAGACAGTTAATATACTAACCTCAATAGGTTAGGATTTGTTTTCACGTTATTAAACTACTAACTACTATTATGACTCCTTTTTGATGATAATTTATTTTTATTTTTATTTTTATCATATATTACTTAATTTTTAATACTCCTAATACAATTTATTATATATTTTCTTCTTACTATATATATTAGGACTCTTTAATTTTAAATATTATAATAAAAATAAAAAATAATAATTCAAAAAATAGAAAAAGATGATAGATTCTAAAGAAAAGTCTTTTAATAAAAAAAAATTCAATTAATATTTTAAGGAATATCATGCTTTTAATATAGTATAGATGAATGAAACCTTAAAATAATAAATCAGCGTATATACCAATAGTCTTATCAAATAACCTACCGTAAACGTACATTTAATTAAGATCGAGTTAAAGTATAAAAGTTTTATATTTTAACCAATAAAACAGATGATGTTCTTAAGTAGGAAAGAGTGAGAATTTTCTTAATATATTTATGAATGGGATATTGTTTTATTTAAAATTGTGGGTCTGTCTAAATCTTTTTAAATAAATAAAGAAAATATTTGTTATTTACGATCAAAATTTTACTTTGAAATAAATTTATAATTTTTAATATGACATGCGTTTTTTATTTAAATTAATATTTGCAAAAATAAGGAGAATAAGAAATAAAGAAGAATCGAATTCACAACGAATATATAGAGTATTGCGAAGTTTCAAAAGTTTGTATCAATTGTACTTTGAAAAGTTGCTCTTTGGTGGTGGGGCGTGCGCCTAATAATACAAAAAACATGATCATATCTAAGTTATAAGGGTCAATTATAATAAGAGTTTTTAGCATATTTGGTGACTCGATTAAAAATAATTATAGTTGCTATTTAATTATATATATATATATATATATATATATATATATATTGGATATTATTTTAATAGACGATTACGTACCATGTAAAAGTCTTAAGGTGATCAGGAGAACTCCTATTGGAACAAGGCAACTTAGCTACTTTTTATGACTGGCCAAAATCTTGGAGTTGTTTTCTTTGATTGAAAAATTAGTGTGAATCGTAAGAAGAAAAAACATAAAAGGGAGCCAACAAAGAGACATAAGTAGGCGGGGATGATGATTATTCCATAAAGTGCCATCTATAAGCATTTTTAAATTGTAAATAAGCTTCTCTCGAGATAGTAGTGAGAAGGAAAATGCTTTGTCTATTGATGTAGTTTTAAGTCTTTGATGTTTTTTGGAGACTGACAAAAATTTGTACTAACAGAATAGTTGAATGGGATTGATGATGAGCGGCCAAAAGCCCCATTGTTGGAGAATCTGTCCACAGTTTAAAGTAGAAGAAATTTTTTAGACAATTTTTTTTTGCAAAAACAACACATGCATGCTTTAGATTATCTAAACGTAAATGACTAAGTTTGTCACAATCCAATCCACCGAGCCGTGCGAGCATTTAATCTAACACATAAGTAGGAGGAATCTTGATCCCCAAAACGATTATAACATGAGAAAGTATAACAAAATACAAAATAACAGCCTAAAAGAGTTATGAAGTCGTCATATATTAATTTAAAACTCTAAGGTTAATTATAAGAAACATTCTAACACCCCCAAGTATACTATTCTAACTAGGTACAAGAGCCTCTTAAGAATACAATATATAAATAAAATAATGACACAAATCCCACCAATAGGAAGGAAGAGTAGAAGTTGTTGGAGAATCATCTTCGTCTTCACCTATAGAACATCACTGACCCTGCAACTAGACTATGCCAAGTGGCATAGCAAGAGTAGTATCAGTACAAATAATACGTACTTGTAGGAATCACCGGTCAATCCGATACCCATCATATAATATAAAGAAATCAACCAGAAGAATAACACGCTAAAACGGATACCTTGAGCCAACCTTTATACAAACACTTTGACCACCCTACTTGCCAAGACCACTACTAATATGCATCATGATATCAGTCTTTTATTTGGTCCACTGCCAACTCTAGTACAGATCAAGTTCTAGCCCTTCTATCACACATAGAGGAGTTTTCGACTACACATTACTCCAAATTCGTCAAGCCCACTTACTACACATACAAGTTTCCATGCAACAATCCGACCCTTGAAAACATAATATACCCTAGAAAGGCTTCACTAACCACCCCGGACTGAACTTACCTCACATGACATAACCTAGTCACTTCATCCCCATATTGACTACTCTGCTTCTTACTCCCACACCTTTCTATACCTGAGATATAAAAATACATCAAACCACCACAATATAGTAACACATATAACACCACAATAATATAGTAACACAGATAACAACACCACAACATAGACACTAGTAATATTCGAATTTTTAGTCTTTTCATATCAATTATTACAAACGATATGCATGGTTGGATATAGTTGTGTCATTAAAAATACAACACTCATCACACATGAAATCATATTAATTCACAAGTAATCAATCAATAATGGTTCTATCATAGAATCCACACCCAAATTATGAGTGTACCGGTGTGACGCCCGTTCCAATAGTTAGTGTGTCAGCGTGATATCCAATCCAATATATACCGACATAGTACCCGATCAAGTATGTACTGGTGTGGTACCCAATCCAATATGTGTTGACATGAAATCTGATTCAATTTGTACCAATAAGGTATCCAATCCAATATGTATCGGTATGGTATCCGACCTAATATGTGTCGGTATGACACTCAATTCAATATCCATCATAAACATAATCAACAATTAGAAGCACATACACTTGCACAGTCAGGTAATATCTTCATCGCATGTAATTTTTTCTCAAATACTTATTTCACTTCAGGTTCATTGTATGTGATTATCACATGAAGTCAATTTATATTCACCCCTTCTATTTCATGAATATGCATTACTCAAATACTTACCGAGAACAAACACGCATAATATACATTCATACATATTCCTCTATATACATCAATAGCCTAATAGTGGACCCCCCTTTGATTATCACAAGTCTCAGAATCTCATAACACCCCAACAATTCTCCTACACTGAATTTCACAAGAGTCATCAGCCCTTCCGATAGGTATCACCAAGGTTTACATTTAAGGACTTGGACCACTACCACTGGTCACAGGATAATCAAGACCCACATATATATTCCTGTCCTAAATAGCAATAACAATCATTTAGCCATCCAAAATCTATGTCCGAAGGCCTAAACATAAAATCTCCCATCAATCTACGATATAATATGCGTTGGGAATAGGTTTACAATTACTCAATTAAGAAAATCTAGCCTACTTTGGCGCCAATCAGCTGTAGAAGGATTATAGCATAATCCACGACTTTCGAAAGGAGAAACGATAGAGACAAACCTGAAATCTGCAGGTTGTGTCCTTTCTTGCGCTGGAATTTCCTTTCTTCCTTTTCTCCAATTCTAGATCAGCTCTTTAAGGGTTTCTAGGGTGACCCTTATCTATTTTGGCACTTAAGGAAAGGAGAAAATAAGAATTTGCGTCTTTTATTTTTCTTTGACCATTCCACTATGGAGGCTCCTATCCCATTATGGTAGCTTTCATCTTGCTATGGTAGCGTTGCTGTGCTGGAATATTCCCACTATGGTAGTATGGCACAAACCTGGATCAACTTAGTTCAAAAAATGTTTTTTCCCCGCCTAACTAACAACGGTTTGAATCATTACAATAAATATAAATTTACCCTCGCTCATCCTTGAATGATAAACGAAGGAGTAGGCACGAGTTGGTTGGCATTCCTTAAAACTAATCGAATAACTCATTGTTGACTTATGAAGGACAACTTACCCTGAGTCTTAGGCACAAAAAAGACTGTGCCAAAAGACTAGGAATAATGAGATGAAAGCACGAAAAGTTTCTACTACTTGCTAGGTCTGACCCCGCTATGGCAGTTCGAATTCTTCTATGGCGGGACTCCATCTCCATGGAGGGACAATGGGCAGGTTTAGAAGGGGGAGAGGAATGGGTTCTTCCCATTTCCTCCTCTTCTCACCCTTAAACTTCCTAAAAACTCTCTTGATCGCATTGTTCCGAACATCAAATCTAAGGTAACGATCTCACTCTCTAGTCTAATTGCTTCATTACTTACTTAACGAATATTATATGATAAGAATTAGTTGTTTAGAATGGCCTTGGGTGTTGTTTTTGAAATTTCAAATGGTTTCTTGATTGATGCAATAAATGTAGCATGGGCACTTTCTTTACATTTACAACATCTCCATAACGTTCTGAGCATAAGGATTATGAGAAAATAGGCCGAAATGATTTCAGAATTGGTGGGAAAGTTGAATAGAGTTCTTGGTTGAAAACTTAGATTTAGGTGCCATTTGGGAGTTGTAATATTAGAATCTTTTCATATTTAGGTAATAGAGTACTTTAGCTGATAAAAGTTTGGTAAAAATGGAATTTTTGGGCGAAGGGATACGATGGACGCACCCTTGAAGCTTCAAACAAGATAAAGGCCTCTATAGAATCCTTTCTCCCGCTATGGAAGCCTCTCCATGGATAGATCCTGGCTGCCATGGAGAGATCCTAGCTGCCATAGTAAGAGGCTGCAAGACAGTGGCCTTCCAGGTCAGATCCAGTTGGAAAAAGAATTTCCCTTCCCTTATGCATGATCATCTATTTATTTTGAGGTTCTAACATATATTTTTACGAATTAAAGGTTTTGAATCAACAATAGCTAGACTCAACGAGGCTGACTTACCTTTTTTCACCATGACAACACCAGTCGAGAGAGATACCATGTCTAGCAATAAAATAAATTCCTATGCGAGAAGTCCTTCCACATGCTAGGGTTGAAGGAGAAGGCACCCGCCTTTTATTCTAGTTGAAGAAGTTCAGTTGGGGCCCATTAGTGGAGGATTCTCTTGCGACACACTCAAGATGAGTGCGAGAATTCTAAGCCATCCTCTCTACTGTATTTTGGGATGATCCTAACCCTTCCATCTGTATTCGTGGGGTGGATGTCCTTATGAGCGTCAGGTTCATAATTGTGGTGCTGGAGCTGTAAGAGTCTCCAATGCAGAATACGAGGCCAAGCCAAGGGAGATAGACCAAAACTGGTTATAGGACACATTAGTTGATGAGAAATCTCGATATTAGGTTTACTAAGCCACCACAGAGGGCATCACCAATACTCACTGGTCCACCGACACTCAAATATGGCTAAAATTAGTAGCCAGGAGGATCCGTGTAACACCCTAATTTTCTTTTTATATTTTCTTCTAAAATATTGCCATGTGATCCATGTTATCTGTCATGACCCAGCCCCATAGGCTGCGATTGGTGTCCTCTCTGAACACCCAGAAGAACTTATATACTGAATCATCATATTATAGAAGAATTTCGATTGAGTCTTCGTTATTTAATCGGAATAGAAAATAAGTATTATCTTAAGCGGTCGCGCGTGCAGAAAATATCATATCCCAACAAAGGGGCGACGGAATGCGCATCACCGGATATGTGCATATATACATACAGGCATGTGGGCCGATTTAGCTATTATAATATAAGGGACCGCATTAAGACACCAGTCATAAACAGACGAACACACAACACCTATAACCCACACATATGTCTACAGGTCTTTATAGAGCATAGCAGAGACATATGACGTGACATGGCCCTACCATACCCGAATGGTCAAATATATATAGATTCATATACATAGGAAAACCATATACCAAAATGTGGGCTCCGAGTCAAGGAGTACTCTGTAATAGTAGAAGGTGTGTAACCTACATGGAAGGATCACGAATGTTGGTACCTGTGAGCATGAAATGCAGCCCCCCAGAGAAAGGGGGGCTAGTACGAAATGTGTACTGAATATGTAAGGTATGAAATATAGATAATCTCAACCATAACCAAAAGGAAAGGTACAAGGAGCAAATACAAACCAGGGCATCAAAATCTGTACGAAAACATACGTACATAATGTAAATAAAAATCATGCCTACGGCTCAGGAACGTGGTCACCACCCCGATACTGGTACCACAACACATCATACTTTGGAAGGTTTCAAATCTCCATACAAACCCCGAACATATCATATCTTCACAACACATCGTATCATCAAAACATATTATATGCAATATCACATCATAATGCCATAAATGGTATCCGTCCTCATGGTGGGGTCTTGGGATCCATAACACATCATACTATTGAATACATTATAGGGCGCACGATTACAAAGCTGGCCCGAGTTCCGGCGAATGATGTCACAGTAGTATGCACAAACAGAGTAGTGAGAAACTAATGCAGCACATATACATATATCAAGAATTTTTGAAGTTATATTTACAATTCCAAAGTGGGTAGTAGAACGTAAGGGGACGGTTAAGACATATTTTTTTAATAGGATAAATTATAGGCAAAAGTTATCCCTCTATGTTGTACAATAATAACTAAGTAGAACAAATTAGACGAGTTTTAGAGTTAATGGGCCCACCTCCGGCCGAGCCGAGGTGGCGTACATGAATTTCAAACATTTGGCTCTACGGAGTCATCTATCAAGGTTGTAGGATGATCTAATCTCACAAGTAAAAGTTATAGATGTTTGCACATATCTTTTCAATATACAAGGTTTAAGTTCAATTTCACTGAAAGGATTTGTAGGAAATTTAAACTCGGATTTCCATAGACAAGATTTCCCTCGAGGCTCAAATTAAGACTTATTACACCTAAGGCATGCCAAAAGAAGGAAAGGAAGAGCTTTACTCAAACTCAACTCCCATTTTCTCCAAACTCTACAAATGGTCACAATTGCCAATTGTAAGTTATAAGCCTTTAAGAGTTCAATTTCTAGTCCTTACTAGTCTACAAAAATTTAGGCAACACCTCCTCTATAAATTCAACATTCCCGAGAATCTAACTCGACCGAAATATCAACAACAACAACCACAATAATACCGACAACATCAACAATCACTACAAAATACATTGTAACATTAATAGTCTTTCTTCTTCTTCTTTCTTCTTTCTCTTCTTTTTTTTGTTACATAAAGCAATAATTTCTACTCCAACTTTACACCTTGCCACTAATATCAATATTTTATATTCACTCACTAGCTAATTTGAAACCATTTAGACATAACTCAAAAGAAATTAACATTATTCCATACAATATACCAAAAATTTTACCAAAATCATAATCCATCCAAAACTTCTACGAACACAAGGAAACTACCAAATCGCATTACCTTCTTCCAAATTTGTTAAGAATGACAATAATTTCCATAACAGAATTCTACTTTCATAATTACATATAAACTATACTAAAATCACATAATTCCTTCTAAAAACTTATAACCAATTTTGAGGTTGTCTCGAACCATGAAACTATTAATTACATCGTAATCGCCATAACGACACCACTAACAAGCTAAATAAGGTTTAATTCCTCTTCTCCCAATCATCATACCACACGGCCACACCCACCCACTTGCACACCCATATGGTCACACACACATACATCACAATTACATAATTTTCACTTAATTCTACTAGCTACAACACACCCACTTTTTCTGTAACATGAGAAAATAGAATTCTTACCTTATTCTTTAAATTTCAACTTGCCACAAACATAGTTTTCCCTCTTAATTAATTATGCCACATTAAAAAGGGCCTCGAACTTGACAAGAATTCAAGAAGACAAGATTTTTGGATCACAGTTGAAGAACTTGGAATTTTTCCTCTTTTTTTTCTAGTTTTGGTCTCTTCTTCTCTTGGAAGATGACTTAGCTCTCTTTTTGGAGTCTTGAAATTTCTAGAGACATGTATACTAAATAGATGATGGGCCACTTGATTAATGAACTAAATTTCTAAGACTTGGGCCATTTCTTATGTTGGGCCTCAATTCTTCTATTACTATTGTTATTAGGAGAGCCCACACTACTTTATTGCAATTATTATTATTTAAGCCCAAAAGCTACAAGTCTTCTCTCTTTTTGCAATTCACAAACTAATCTCCAAAATTCCCAATTTTACCCTCGGCCTTTCTCTGTATTCCCACATCAATTTTTTTCTATGAACATCATGCCAATCTTAAATAAAATAAATCACAACCTCATTCCTTGCAAATCAATTTTTTTTGAATGCGCCAAAGTGCGGGATGTAACATTATCTATGAAGTTCTATGTGAGTAGCGATGGTTGGAAATAGGTCTAGAGGGATTTAGAAAGAGTTGGAGGCAAAATAATGGGTCATGGTAATCAACCTACTTGCGTAAGCTATCGACTTGGATGTATTACATAAAAAAGCTACTTGAGTACATGTCGAGTTTAAGTAGTAAGGATTTCATAGGTTCTTAAAGTGAAACAAGATTTCGAACCCACGAAAAAGGAATAAGGAGATGACACACCTACTTGGAATGAGTATGTGATGCACCTAATTGGACTAAGTAGGTGATGCACCTACTTGGACTAAGTAGGTGATGCACCTACTTGGACCAAGCATGTGATGCACCTACTTGGACCAAGCATGTGATGCACCTACTTAGGTGGCCCCCACCCCGCTACATGGCAGCTATGGGGTGGATGCATGGAATGAGGTGGCGGCCTAAGAGCTGGACATATGTCACCCTTAGGGGCTGACATGTGTCACTCTCAAGGGAGAAGTATATAAGGAAACTAATGACTAAGGGTTCTCATTGTTCATCTTTTACACTTAGAAACTTAGAGAAAATTTGAGAGAAAGCAAGAACAAGAGGAGATTAACGTGCACACCAAATATTTTAGCCAACTTGAGAGACCCACTTGTTAAGGTAAGATTGAGGTTCTTTTTCTTGTTAGAAAACCCATTTTTGGATGGGACTGCCGTTAGTAATATCGGTATAATCCCTTGTATAAAACTTTGTTTCAAGTGATTCAGGATATTTTGGAAAGAAATTTCATAGGGCTATAACTTTCATTTAGGTTCTAAACCCATTTTTGCATTTATCTTCTCAAAAAAGGTGATGAAGTATAGGGGAGGTGCTGCCCAGATGTTGTTTTGGAAATCCTACATGGACTGTTTTGGTATTTTGGACATATCCTTTTGTAAAGAATTGTTGTAGGGGTGATTCAAAATTGTATGCGACCTTAATATACATGTCTATAACTTTCATTAAGGCCACAAAGCCTACTTCTCCCATTTACTCCTTCGAAATTGAGCAACAATACAAAATAGTAGGCTGTACAGAACTCTTATTTTGATAGTTTGGGCTGATTTTCATTGATTTCATGTTTAGTTTTGATATGATGAGACTGTTAAACTTAAGTAGGTATTTGATTGTGTATTTAAGGTGTATATTCTCTTATACAAGTTAAGGGGAATTGTTTAATAAAGTGGACTTTGGTTGGTGTATGGCGTAGATGAATTGAACTCCATGAGTTGTGGTAGAACTTGTTATGTGCGAAAACGTCAAGGTTTGTGTATAAACTTGAACTTGTAATATTTTATTTGTATGAAATTTGAAGTATTTTGATGGGTTATTTCCTTACTCCTTGTCTTGTATTATGGTATGACCATTATCTTAAGTATTGCAAAACTTTCGCTAAACTGCCCACTTGTACGAATTGCTTGATAATTTTGCCTTCTTGTTGGGACTTTTTCCTTCTTGTTAGGTGACTTGTCCTCGATATTGACATGCTTCTCGATTCGGATCTTGCCAATATTGACTTTGTATTTATATTTCTTCTTGACAATGGATTTTCGTCCATTTTCAAGTACGAGTGGAAAGTCACTTCCAACATGGTTCTTGATTCTCTTGATATTGGGTGACGACCTTTCTTGATATGGTCTTCGGTCCTCCTTGATTTTGGGGATTCGATCCATCTTGGTACTGATTGTTCTTAGTACGAAGGCATGACGTATATATTGGGAGAAATAGATTATTTGACAACTCTTTTGAATTGAATTGTAAGCTTTCTTGATACTTGAATCTTCAAATATTAATATTGATATTTTGAAACTCTTCAAGGTCTAAATTCGATACTTTGATATAATTGTTCACTTGGGCTTACTTTTACCTTATTGAGCCACCTGCGACGAACAAGGGAATTGAAGAGTTTAATGGCTCCAAGCCCAAAGTTTATACACCACTAAGCTTTATGCTTAGCGATAGTTGTTTTCTATCGTAGGTAATGTGCGGGACGAGATGTGAAGATGGCCATTTGGAGTAGACTTTTGAAGACCTTGTGAAGATCACATTTGCATATGTATCTAGTTTTATAAATATTTTGGGAACTTGTACAGGATACATGTGACACTTATATATGAAATTTTGAAGGCTTGTGAAAATAAACTAGATGCTTGTAACTTTAACAGGGTAACTAGTTTTGCTATTTTTGAAGTGTGGTTTTAACTCAAGTTATGCCATGTGCTGGGTTTATACTTTGACTTGTCATTATGCACAAAGGAAGATAATAATTTTGTGATAATTACTAGTTTGAGTTTTGTGTATTTTATGGACCCGCAATGGTATTGAATTGGAAATAGAATTTCAAAATAAGTTTTCTAAATGTGTTGACTATTTGAGATTATAAAAAAAACTATCTTTTGCTTCGTAAGTGGCATCCTCCTAGTGGGAATGCTACAAGTATTGGTATCAGAGCCTAGGTTTATAATTCTAGGACTTTTGTTATGACTTGTTGTTATACTGTTTGTTTTTGTTACATGTTATTTTTGTATATAGTGCATATGCATTATGTACATTTCCCTAATGTAATGTGATCTTCCCTTATGAAGGAATCAAGTCGTGGCATCTTCTACTTCTAATAGACTTATCGAAGCCGCTCGTGAGGGTTTGAATACCTCTAATGTCCAACTTTACCTATAAGAAAGGGTTGGAGAATATTTTTCTGATTCTAATCCTCCTAGTAAAATGGATCTGAAAAGGGAAGTAATCAGGGTATGAGTGTTGGGCCACACCCTCAAATGAGTCATAGTGCCCCCGGTATTGATCCCTCTTTTCAACAAATGGCTAATTTATTTCGTCACATGGATAGAAGAGTGCCTGACCTTGATGAAATAAACTTTGAGAAAATGAGAAAAATGGGTGGAGTTGAGTTTGAAGGTACTGTTGACCCTACAGATGTCGAGCTGTGGTTGTAATGGATTGAAAGAGTGTTCGAGTAGTTAGAGTGTTCTAACGCTGCCAAATTTAAGTATACTATCTCACTGTTACAAAAAGATGCCTATGATTGGTGGGTAAGTATACCAAATGTCAGAGCAAACCTTCCTATTCTTACTTGGAATGATTTTGTGAAAGAATTTCATAAGAGGTATATCCCACATGCTTATCATGATTCAAAGAAAAAAGAGTTCTTAAATTTAGAGCAAGGGAGTATTCTTAAATTTAGAGAAAGGGAGTATGTCTATCGCTGAATATCAATAGAAGTTTCTCTGGCTGTCCCGCTATGCTGGGGGTATTATTAATAACGAAAAAGATAAGTGCAGGCGATTCAAAGATGGTTTGAATGATTCTATCAGAAAATTTGTAGCTGTCCTACAACTTGAAAACTTTTGTAAATTAGTTTCAACTGCTTTTACTTAAGAAAGGATCGACAAGGAACAAGCTGGTAGAAATGAACACAAGTTCAAAAAAGCTTATGCAGATTCAGGAGGTCCATCAAAATGAGGGAGATTTGACAGTTCCAAAGCTAATACTTTTCGTAAGTTAGCCCAACATAAGTAGAATAGATCAAGTTTCTCTATTGCTAGCACTCCAAGCTATGGACAAGGCAAGACTCATATACCCACTTGTGCACAATGTGGAAAGAATCATTTTGGTACTTGTAGAAGAGCTTCTGGCGCTTGTTTTAATTATGGGAGCTTCAATCATAAAGTGAGGGATTGTCCTAATCCTAACCCTACTTTTTCTCTGTGTATGGAAGGCTCGGTTCAAAAACCTGTTACCACTCCATCTCAAGGGAATAGAGGTGCAAGATCTAGAAACACACAAGCACAAGTGTAGGTGAAACCAATCCAGCTAGTAGGTCAAGAGCTACAGCACGAGCTTATGCGATGAGATAGAGGGATGGTAAATTTTACTTATTCGACTTTTGTGTTGTTATATTATTTGATCCTGGTTCTACACATTCGTATGTTTTCTCATCATTGGCTTTTCCTAAAAATGTGAAATCTATGAGACTCGATTGTGGGGTGCTTGTCCAAAGTCCTTTTGGTCAAACTGTTATTTGCAATCAAATCTATCGAGGTTGTCCCTTGGTGATTCAAAATCTAGTCTTCCCTACTGATTTAATTGAAATGCCTTTCCAAGACTATGATGTCATTATTAGTATGGATTGGCTTTATAGATATCATGCGGTAGTTGATTGTAGGTCAAAGCATGTGACCTTTAGAGATCCTTCACCTTTACACATCATTGTTCAAGGTGATAGATCATTGACATCTAATATCATCTCCGCGGTTATGGCAAGGAAGATGGTTAGACAATGTTGTGAAGTTTATCTTGCTCATATATTTGATACACGCCTAGAAAGTCCAAGCCTTGAGGATATATCCATGGTGTGTGAATTTTCTGATATCTTCCCTGAAAATCTTTCCAAACTGCCCTTGAAAAGGGAGGTTGAATTTCCTATAGAGGTTGTTCCTGGAACTACTCCTATCTCTATGACACCTTATCGAATGGATCCAGCAGAAATGAAAGAGTTGAAAACTAAATTGCAAGAATTCCTTGAGAAATGTTTTATTTGCCCGAGTGTTTTCCCCTAGGAAGCTCCTGTGCTATTTGTGAAAAAGAAAGATGGGACTTTTAGGCTTTATGTTGATTACCGGCAACTGAACAAGATAAATATTAAGAATAAATACCCACTACCTAAGATTAATCATTTATTTGATCAGTTAAAATGTGCTAGTTTGTTCTCAAAAATTAACTTAAGGTCTGGGTATTACCAACTGCAGGTAAGGGAACATGATGTCCCTAAAACTTTCTTTAGGACTCAGTATGACCATTATGAATTTTTGGTGATGCCATTTGGGTTGACGAATGATCCCGCGGCATTTATGGATTTGATGAATCGCGTGTTTAAGCCTTATCTTGATCAATTTGTAGTGATTTGTATAGATGATATTTTAATATACTCCAAGAATAGTGAAGATCATGGAAAACATCTTCGAATTATTTTGCAAATTCTACAAGAGAAGAAGCTTTATGCCAAGCTTTCTAAATATGAATTTTGGCTCGATGAAGTGGCCTTTCTGGGACATATTGTGTCAGCAGCAGGTGTGTAAGTGGATCCTAGTAAAATTCAAGCTATTGTTGAATAGAAACCACCTAAAAGTCCAACTGAGGTAAGGAGTTTCTTGGGTTTAGCGGGATACTATAGAAGATTTGTCAAAGGCTTCTCCATTATAGCCTCCCTTTTGACTAAACTAAGGATGCCATGTTTGTATGCGATGACAAATGCCAAGAGAGTTTTGAAAAACTCAAATTCTTATTAACACAAGCTCCTATACTTACTCCACCAACTGAAGGGAAGGAATATGTGATACATAGTGATGCCTCTCATCGTGGTTTGGGTTGTGTCTTAATGCAAGAAAGGAAAGTGATTGCGTATGCTTCCCGAAAATTGAAACCACATCAATTGAACTATCTTACTCATGACCTTGAGCTCACTGCCATAGTATTTGCCTTGAAAATTTGGAGGGATTACTTATATGGCGAAAAATGTCACATATTTACTAATCACAAGAGTTTGAAGTACTAGGGTACACAGAAATAATTGAATTTGAGGAAACGTAGATGGCTTGAACTCATTAAAGATTATGGCTACACGATCGATTATCATCCGAGTAAAGCCAATGTGGTAGCAAATGCTCTAAGTCGTAAAGACCTTGCTAGTTTATCTCTAAGCCACTTGCCTTTGTTTGTTAAATTGAGAGCTATGAATGCTTGTATTGCATTTAACTCTGATGGCTCTATTGCTACCGGTTTGCAAATCAAACCAATTCTACTTGAACAGGTGAAAGAAGCACAAAAGTTAGATGAAAAGCTGGTGAAATTGATCAAAGAAACTCAAATTGGAGAAAAGCTTGATTTTAAATTAAGGGAGGATGGTGTTCTACTTTGTCAAAACAAGTTATGTGTCCCTAAAGATGATAATTTGATAAAAGAAATTTTAGATGAAGCGCATACTTCACCATATGCAATGCATCTTGGAGGTACTAAAAATGTACCAAATCATTAAAGAACACTATTGGTGGAATGGTATGAAGAAGGACATTGCGGATTTTACTTCTTGATGCTTAGTTTGTCAACAGATAAAAATCGAGCATCAAGTCCTGACTGGTTTTTTACAACCCTTGTCGATACCTGAGTAGAAATGGGAAAGAATAACTATGGACTTTATTTCTGGGCTTCCACACACTCAAAGAAATCATGATGCAATTTGGGTTATAGTTGATGGGCTAACCAAAAGTGCTCATTTATTGTCCATCAAGGTGGATTACCCACTTGAACGTCTAGCAGAATTGTATGTTGATGAGATTTTGAGGTTACATGGAGTTCCTGTTTCTATTGTATCTGACCGAGACCCAAGGTTTACATCTAGATTCTGGACTAGATTGCAAGAAGCTTTGGGCACTAGGTTGAACTTTAGTACATCTTTCCATCCACAGACAGACGGTCAATCCAAGAGGGTGATTCAAATCTTGGAAGATATGCTTCGACCTTGCATTATGGAATTTAAAGGTAGTTGGGACAGATACCTAGACTTGATAAAAATTTTCTTATAATAATAGCTACCAATAAAATATAGGCATGCCTCCCTATGAATCCTTATATGGGAGAAAGTGTAGAACTCATCTTTGCTGGAGTGAAGTTGGTGAACAAAAACTGGTTGGTCTTGAGATTGTGCAATAAACTGAAGATAAGGTTAAAGTCATCAAGGATCGTCTAAAAATTGCTTTAGATAGGCAAAAGTCTTATGCTAAACTTAAGAGGCATGAAATTGAATATCAAGTAGGAGATAAGGTGTTTTAAAAAGTTTCTCCATGGAAGAAGATTATGAGATTTGGCCAAAAAGGAAAACTTAGTCCTCAATTTATTGGACCATATGAAGTACTTAAGAGAGTTGGTCCAGTTGCATATAAATTAACTCTTCCACCAAAATTAGATAAGATCTACAATGTCTTCTATATTTCTATGCTTAGAAGATATCGCTCAAATCTATCTCATGTTCTTCCTATCGAATCTATTGAGATAAGTCTTGGCCTGACATATAATAAGGAACCTATCCAAATCTTGGCCCGTGAGACAAAAAAGCTTAGAAACAAGAAACTTCCTTTAGTAAAAGTCCTTTGGAGGAATCATTCTGGCAATGAAACAACCTGGGAGCAAGAAGAGGATATGCGAATTCAATATCCACATTTGTTTTGAGTATAAGGTAAATTTTGAGATGAAATTTCTTAAGGGGGGGAGAGTTGTAACACCCCAATTTTGTTTTTATGTTTTCTTCTAAAAGATTTCCATGTGATTCATGTTATCTATGAAGTTCTATGTGAGTAACGATGGTTGGAAATAGATTTAGAGGGATTTGGAAGGAGTTGGAGGCCAAATAATGGGTTGTGGTAATCACCTGCATGCGTAAGCTACCGACTTGGATGTCTTACATAATAAAGCTAATTGAGTACATGTCGAGCTTAAGTATCAAGGATTTCATAGGTTCTTAAAGTGAGACGATATTTCGAACCCACGAAAAAGGAATAAAGAGACGACGTACCTACTTGGAATGAGTAGGTGATGCACCTACTTGGACTAAGTAGGTGATGCACCTACTTGGGTGGACCCTACCCCTCTATGTGGTAGACATGGGGTGGATGCATGGAATGAGGTAGCGGCCTAAGAGCTGGACACGTGTCAGCCCTTAAGGGCTGACACGTGTAACTCTCAAGGGAGAAGTATATAAGGCAACTAATGACTAATGATTCTCATTGTTCATCTTTTATACTTAGAAACTTAGAGAAAATTTGAGAGAAAACAAGAACAAGAGGAGATTAACGTGCACACCACATACTTTAGCCAGCTTGAGAGACCCACTTGTTAAGGTAAGATTGAGGTTCTTTTTCTTGTTAGCAAACCCATTTTTGGATGGGACTGCCGTTAGTAATATTGGTATAACCCCTTATATAAAACTTTGTTTCAATTGATTCAGGATATTTTGGAAAGAAATTTCATAGGGCTATAACTTTTATTTAGGTTCTAAAACCCATTTTTGCATTTATCATCTCAAAAAAGGGTGATGAAGCATAGGGGAGGTGCTGCCCAGATGTTGTTTTGGAAATTCTACATGGACTGCTTTGGTATTTTGGACATATCCTTTTGTAAAGAATTGTTGTAGGGGTGATTCGAAATTGTATGCGATCTTAAGATACATGTCTATAACTTTCATTAAGGCCACAAAGCCTACTTCTCCCATTTACTCCTTCAAAATTGAGCAACAATACAAAATAGTAGGCTGTACAAAACTCTTGTTTTGATAGTTTGGGCTGATTTTCATTGATTTCATGTTTAGTTTCGATATGATGAGACTGTTAAACTTAAGTAGGTATTTAATTTTGTATTTAATGTGTATATTCTCTTATACAAGCTAAGGGGAATTGTTTGATGAAGTGGACTTTGGTTGGTGTATGATGTAGATGAATTGAACTCCTCGAGTTGTGGTAGAACTTGTTATGTGCTAAAACGCCAAGGTTTGTGTATAAACTTAAACTTAGAATATTTTATTTTTGTGAAATTTGAAGTATTTTGATGGGTTGTTTCCTTACTCCTTATCTTGTATTATGGTATGACCATTATCTTAAGTATTGCAAAACTTTCGCTAAACCTCCCACTTGTACGAATTGCTTGATAATTTTGCCTTTTTGTTGGGACTTTTTCCTTCTTGTTAGGTGACTCGTCCTTGATATTGGCATGCCTCTCGATTCGGATCTTGTCAATATTGACTTTGGATTTATATTTCTTCTTGACAATGGATTTTCGTCCATTTTCAAGTACGAGTGGAAAGTCACTTCCAACATGGTTCTTGATTCTCTTGATATTGGGTGACGACCCTTCTTGATATTGTCTTCGATCCTTCTTGATTTTGGAGATTCGGTCCATCTTGGTACTAATTGTCCTTAGTGTGAAGGCATGACGTATATATTGGGCGAAATGGATCATTTGACAACTCTTTTGAATTGAATTGTAATCTTTCTTAATACTTGAATCTTCAAATATTAATATTGATATTTTGAAACTCTTCAAGGTTTGTATTCGATACTTTGATATACTTGTTCACTTGGGCTTACTTTTACCCTATTGAGCCACCTGCGATGAACAAGGGAATTGAAGAGTTTAATGGCTCCAAGCCCAAAGTTTATACACCACTAAGCTTTATACTTAGCGATAGTTGTTTTCTATCGTAGGTAATGTGTGGGACGAGATATGAAGATGGCCCTTTGGAGTAGAATTTTGGAGCCCTTGTGAAGATCACATCTACATATGCATCTAGTTTTGTAAATATTTTGAGGACTTGTAGAGGATACATATGGCATTTATGTATGAAATTTTGAAGGCTTGTAAAAACAAAACCAGTTGCTTGTAACTTGAATAGGGTGACCAGTTTTGCTATTTTTGGAGTGTGGTTTTAAATTAAGTCATGCCATGTGCTGGGTTTATACTTTGACTTGTCATTATACACAAAAGGAGATAATAGTTTTGTGATAATTACTAACTTGAGTTTTGTGTATTTTATGGACCCGCAATGGTGTTGAATTGGAAATAGAATTTCAAAATAAGTTTTTTAAATGTGTTGACTATTTGAGATTATAAAAAAAAGAAACAATCTTTTGCTTCGAAAGTGAAATCCTCCCAAAGGGGATGCTACAATCCGCCTATTGGGAAACTAGACAGACGTGACCTACCCTTGAGCTTTAATGGTGGCTATTGCCACTCGGGGGATGAGACTGAATGTAGGGGTACATATAGTTTCCAAGTGGAAAATGTTATATTGAGGAAACAAAATGGCGTTCTTCCTATTAGGGTTAGTGACAGCGATGTGCAAGCGGGTGGGAGTGCCACTTATAGACGCTGGAATACTCTATATGGATCCCCCTTCCACCCCTCTTGATTAAGCAGGTCTCCACCAAGGAAAGGAAAAGGGGAGGATGGGTGGGGTTAAGAGTAGCAGAGCGACGACAAAGGCAGATGAGAAGGAGGAGGATGAGGATGCCCGCCTTTCTCAGTCACAAAACCCACTCTCCAGCGACCGTATGGAGGAGAAATTGTTCGCTATTTAGAGGGTGGTGGATGGCAGTTCTACTGGAGCTAGTTCCCAAGAGAATGAGATGCTCAGCCGAGAGCTCGTTTGGGAGAAGAAGAATAATCTAGCGAGGGATCGCTTTTGATGGCCCGGATGTGGAAGACTATCAAGGTCATCTTCAGTTGCGTCGCCCCCCCAACAAAATCTTCCCAGCCTTACAGTGGAGGACTTTGCAGAGTTCCCCCACTTGCAGGAGGCTTGGCCAAGTGAGCTTGCCGCACAGGATCTTCTTTTCGACTAGGATATCCCCTTCCCTTTGATTTTTCTTTCTTATATTTACTATGTTTTGTAAGCACATGGATGCTTAATTTCTCATTTCCTTAGCTGTAAATGAATGTTAGTTTCTTTTTAACTCATTTTTCTATAATTGTACATTGGTATGAAAGCAAGAACTAACCATTACACATCCCAAATTCGAACAGTGGAACAGATCAAAATAAGAGTGACTAGGCTGAGATTCTATCTCGCCCTATCCCACCATGGTGGGACAATTTCTGCTATGGCGGCCCTTACTGGAGAAGTCTCTGGGGATAATTTTCCAAAAGGTTTTCACCCTTCTTCCCCACTTTTGGGATCATTTATTGACTTCTAGGATTAAAATTAAGTTAGAGATCAACTCTTCTAATTAGACTCGGTAAAGTTCTCCCCAAGATCGAACCCAACAGTATACACACAAGAACTTTTCCTCATTATCATATTATAAACAAATATGCACTCCTTAAGAATATGCCTATCAACCACATTATGGTTTATCAGTAGACCATGCGCACCACTAGTCACGACTATTTTTCTATCCGTATGTCCGTATGGACTCAAGGAATTATACCTCCTTGTAATTTCAAATATTTCGACAGTATATTCCACACATAGGTAGTTACTTAGGCAACATAAAATACACAACATATTATATTATCCATGCAAGTACACTTCACATATCATATTATTGATGTAAGTACACTCCACACATTGTCAGGCAGGCATGCAATACTATGCACCAAAATCAAAACTTCACATTACACCACTATGCACTAAAATCAAAACTTCACATTACACCACTTAGACAAATAAGATTATTGAATCAAATCGCGCATTAAATGACCATTTCCGATCATCCATGTGATATGCATCCCTTAAGTCTAGATACTAATTGAAACTTTTTATGTCCCAATTTTTCTTTCTTGTGTTCCTTCTGCCACGACAATAACATATAATTTACTTCATTGAGATATCAATTGAAATCTAGAGATACTAATTATACTCAATCCATAACACAAGAAAAAGACCATATGAAAAGAGACAAGAAATGGAATGACTTTCTAGAATGCTTATAGCTTTCCAAAGATTAGATATGGACGTCAACACTCCAATCCACAAGAGTCTATTCCACAATTGCTCTTGTACTGGGAGACCAATAACCTGGATTTAGATACCAACTTGCCACGACCCAACCAATTGGTCCATGCAGGCATTTACTCTAACACCTCAGTAGGGAATCCTTGATCCCCAAAATGGTTGTAACATGCAAAAGTTTAATAAAATACCAAATAACAACCCTAAAGAGTTATGAAGTCATCATATATTAATTTAAAACTCTAAGGTTAATTATAAGAAATATTCTAACACCCCCAAAGATACTATTCTAAATAGGTACAAAAGCCTCTAAGAATACAATGTATAAATAAAAAAAGACACGACTCCCACCAATAGGAAGAATAGAAGCGTGGGAGAATCATCTTCGTCTTCACCTATGAAAAATCATTGACCCTGCAATCAGAGTATTCCAAGTGGCATAACAAGAGTATTATCAGTACAAACAACACATACTAATAGGCATCATCGGTCAACTCGATACTCATCACATAATATAAAGAAATCAACTAGAAGAAGTACATACTAAAATATATACCCTGAGCTAGCCTTTATATATACACTCTTACCATTCTTCTTGTCTGAACCACCATTAGTATGTGTCATGATATCAACCTTTTATTTGGTCCGCTTCCAACCCTAGTACAGATCAAGGCCAAGTCCTTCTATCACACGTAGAGGAGTTTTCGACTACATATTACCCCAAATATGTCTAACCAACTTACTACACTCATACAAGTTTCCACTACAACAGTCCGGCCCTTGACCACATAATATACCCTATATGGCTTCACTAACCACCGGAGTGAACTTACCTCACAAGACATAAACTAGTCACTTCATCCCCATATTGACCACTCTGCTTCTTACTCCCACACTTTCTAGTACATGGGATACAAAAAAACATCTAACCACAACAATATAGTAACACAAATAACACCACCACAACATAGATATTGGTAACTTTTGGATTTTTGGTCTTTTCACATTAATTATTACACAAGATAGGCATGGTCAGATAGAGTTGTGTCAATTACAAATACAACATTCATCACACATGAAATCATATTCATTCACAAATAATCAATCAATAATGATTCTATCATAGAACCCACACCCAAACTGTTAGTGTGCTAGTGTGAAACTTGTTCCAATATTAATGTGTCAGCATGACACCCGATTCAATATGTACCAACATTGTGCTCGATCCAATATGTGTTGGAGTGGTACCCATTCCAATATGTGTCGGTGTGATACTTGATCTAATATTGTAACATCCCCTAAAAATGTTGTATACGATGTTTCAATTTTTGCCTAAACATGATATAGCCTCTGTATTTTGGTCATAACTTTTCATAGGAATATCCAAATTGAGTGATTCAAATTTCTTAGTAACCACAAGATCATTACCTACAACTTTTATGAAGACCATATTTTAAGAGTCGGAGGTTAAGTAGGTCAAATAAATTAATCTTTGTAAGGTAGGATGATGTGACGGAAATGAGTGTTTATAGAAGAAAAATCATATCTCACTGTAGGTTTATCCGAATTGGTTGATTCTTAAACGATATGAAACTAGACTTCCATATCTACAATTCTTATGAATACACCAAATCCTAATAAGGAATTTATCTTATTCAAACGCAGCTCCCAAAAAGAGTATTCTGTCAAAAATAACTCATTTCACCTACCATAGAAAGATCTAGATACATTTGACATCACTCATGACATAAATTGTCCTCCATTTAACATCATCCATGACATCAATATATTTCACTAAATTTTCAGATTTTTTTATTTATAATTATTTTATTTATTGTTAGGTCCTCTTTCCCACCTATAAATACCCACCTTATTTCCTCATTTTATTCATCAAGCTTTCTCAAGCAAATTTTCTCTCTATACACTTCTTTACACATTCTCAAATATAGTTTTAGTTCTTAGTAGTGAAGAAATACTATTCCGGTGATTCATATACTCCGGGTAGTACACAAAACGTTCCGGCGAGGAGAGAAGCTAGGATTCAAGAGTGTTCATTAAGTCTTTCGGTACCAACTAAAGCTTCGGTTTCCAGGTATGTAAGGCTTTAATGAGAGTATTCCTTCCACTCTCATGTCTAAATTATTTTGATTATATGATAAATTATATTTATTTTCTTTAAGCTCTACTCTAAGTTATGTGTGTATTTATCCATGGGTTCTTCCACCCATGTAGTCCAAAAACTCTTTCAATTAAGTCTCTTGATTTCAAGTAATATTTTCTTATGGTAATTCTTATTTTTACTTAATAGTATGAATCATGGTTAAACTAATGATTATTGGTCTATTTTGATGCAACATAATTTTATATGTATGAATTGATGGTTTACAAGTAATTCCTCTATTTATCTATTTAAAGGTTCTTGAAATTCATGGTGGGTTGTTTAAAGCATGATTTTTAATTAATGGATTTCAAAGTATTTATGTATATTTATTTACATACATATTTGCAAGTTGAAGTAATTTGAACCCATCTAGTTTTACTATGTTTTTAATAAAGTTTGACTTGAAAGCTTTGACTCCAAATAAATGTTTATGAAAGAAATATCTATGATCAAAAAGGGAGTCTTATGAAATGAAAGAATGATGAAATGATATGAATGATGAATTCTTTATGCAATAAGGACAATTCTTGCATATTTGAATTATCAAATGTTTTAATGAGCTATTCTACCGAATATGATGTTTGAATTCTCAAGTTATATGCTATGAATATTTTGAAGTATTAAACTATTCTGTGGGATTGACTTAGCACCGAATGGGGCATTGAGGTGGGATTCGGTAAGGGAATCCTAGTAGCAACCCCTTGTCTCATTAACTATGTGCCAACATAGGAGCCCTTGTAGGCTTAGGCTAATGGATCCATAAATAGCCCTTAAAGTTAAAGTTAAAGAAACGAATGAAGTTGACGGAGTTCTACCCGGCAAGTAGTCTCCCCGGCCAACGTAGGGGGTTATGTTGGATTCCATGTAATAGCTCGCATGGTCTTAAATGTCGGTTATGGTTAATTTCCCACAAAATAAATGTTTTAAAGGATATCTATATGATTTATTATGCATACATTAAATTATGTTCCATATTACATAAATGTTTTTAATGTTTCCTCAATGTTCATGCATCCTTACATACTTAGTACAATCAAAGTATTAACGCATACTCTTTTGCCTACATGATATCACCATGTAGGGATCAATGCTCTTCCTCGTTCTCCTCTACGTGGCTAGTTGATATTCCATTGAAGACTACTTTTGGTGAGTTCCCATGTTCCGGGAACAATACTCCTTTATCTTTCTAGTTTATGATATGTTAAGATATTTTATTATGGAATTTCTTCTATTATGATTGAGGGTGAGCTAGGGACTTGTCTTAGCCCCATTAAATCTAATAGTTAGAGGTATTGTTGGACATATGTAAGTTGAAGATTTACTATTATGATTTCCGCTTGTTTATCATCATTACCTATGAAAGGCTAAAAGAATGCTAAGAGGCTTGATTGAGGTACTTTTGGGTACCTCATTCGCCATGTCACATCTAGGCCCTAGGCTTGGATCATGACAAATATATATCGATGTGGTATCCGATCTAATATGTCAATGTGACACTTGATCCAATAGTCATAATCGCAAACACAATTAATAATTAAAAGCATACACACTTGCACAACTAGGTAATAGCTTCATTGCATGTAATTTGTTCTCAAATAATCATTTCACTTCAGGTTCATTGTATGAGATTATCACATGAAGTCAATTCACATTCATCCCTTCTATTTTATGAATACACATTGCTCAAGTACCTACAGAAATGAAATTGCACAATTATACATTCAGGTATATTCCTCTATATACATCAATAGCTTAATACTGGACCCCTATTTGATTATCATAAGTCTCCGGATCTCATAAAAACCCAACAACCCCCTACACTTAATTTCACAAGAGTCATCAGTCCTCTCAATAGGTATTATCAAGGCTTACATTCAATGACTTGGACCACTACCAATAGTCATAGAATAATCATGGCTCATATATACATTCCTTTACTAAACAACAATAACAATCATTATTCATCCATACTCCTTGCCCGATGGCCTAAGCATAAAATCTCCCATCAATTAATGATATAATATGCATTGGAAACTTGTTTACAACTACTCAATTAAGAAAATATAGCCAACCTGGGTGCCAAGTAGCTGTAGAAGGATTATAGCATGTTCCCTTACTTTTGGAAGGAAAAACGATGGAGACTGGCCTGCAATCTACGAGTTGTGGCTTCCTTGCGCTAGAATTCCCTTCCTTCCTTCTCTCCAAGCCCAGAGCAACTTTTTGAGGGTGTCTAGAGTGGCCCTTGTCTACTTTGGCACTTAGGAGAAGAAAGAGAAAATAAGAATTTGTGTCTTATAATTCTGTCCCCGACCATCCCGCTATGGCGGCTCCCATCCCGCTATGACGGTGCCACTGTTGTGGCAATATTACTGCTATATCGGGATGGTACAGAACCACATCAATTTAGTTCACAAAATATTTCACCATTCCTAACTAACGATGGGTCAGGTCATTACAAAGTTCCTTTTCAAACAAATATATAATACTTTATCACATACATTATAAGATAATGTAGAAAATCAAGTAGTAAGTCAACATATATTTTGGAAGGTCACAACTATCATATATGTAATGCATAACATATTGGGAAAGCTTGAAATCCTATGGGTTGGAAATTTTATGAAAAATACTTACAAATTTACATAGCTGGAGGCATGATAAGACACTACTAAAATGGCGAAAGTCGATGGCCAAAAGTGATAGACTGTGTTGCTTTTTGGTTAAAATCAATGAAAAAGCGACGTAGTCACTTTCGTCGCTTTTTGCCTCGACGATTTTCAAAAAGCGATGGACTGTGTCGCTACAGTCCTTTGCTTTTAGTTTTTTTTTTGATAAATGCGACACCGTCTGTCACTTTGTTCTTCATCGCTTTGTTCCTCATATTGAAAAACAAAGCGATGGACAAAGTTGTTTTTTTATTTTTTTAGAAATGCAACGGGTAGGGATGCATAGTCCATTGCTTTGTTCTTTATATTGAAGAACTATGAAGAGAAAAGCGACGTACTATGCTTCTCTGTTCATCGCTTTTCTAGAAATTTTACTAAAAAGATTTGCAGAAAAGAGTTGGACTAAATGACCCTGTATGTCGCTTTGTCTGCAATATTTTTTACAACAGAAACTGACCTGCACAAAATATTCAATTCAATTTAATTCAGTTAAATCTATTCATAATATTCTAACAACAAACACAATACACAAAATATATAATAACAAACTTAATTAAACATTCAAAAATACAAAAATCTTAATTTAAGGACTTATAAAGTCTTTCAAAGTTAGTACAAAAAATATAAAAATATTTTATTAATCAAAGGGGGATGGTAGCTAAAGGTTGGATTTTATATATTCTTCATCTTCATCATTCTCCGTGTCATCAGTAGAAGTGGACACTCTTGAAGAATGGAATGCATAATTAGGCTGACGAGGGAGGTTGAACACGTGTTCTTTGATTTGCTAGATTTTTTCATTCATGCTCTTGTTGACACCCAAATTTGCTCCACCTTTCTTCCAAATTATTTCTTTATGCTTCTAATGGTTTCTATAACTTAAGAATGTATACAAGTTATTTTTATCATAGTTAGGAATCTATAAAATATAAATAAAAAAGAATCATCGAATAGTTTGTTTATTATTATCATCATCATCATCATCATCATTTCTTTCTATTTACTCGTGGGATCTGGCCGGTCCAGGGGGATCACCACGGCTCCTCTCTTCTCGAGCAAAAATGTCATATTCGTTTCATTTAAGCATGCATTTCTATATTTTATGAATATTATCGCTTAACTTTTATGATGTTTTGTAACTTTAGTTACATTTTAATAGTTACCATTTTAATATATAATTCATTTATTTAAGCATGTACTAATACATATTATACATATTATATTAAAGAGTATCTTTATTCTTGATTTAGGAAGCCCAAAGAAATATAAGAAATAAATTGTTCTAGTTAATTAGCTCAAATATTTATAATTATTGGTCTTTTAATTCAACCAATATTGTCCCAAGAAGAAGTTGAATCCCCAACACTCCCTCTTCCATATCAGTGCCATACAAGCATCCATGTCAGCGCCATATAAGGTGCCAACATTCCAAAATACACGCCTCCCACACATTCCTCACATATCTCTCATGACCAACAGACATCTCGCTATTTGTCTCTCCTCCAACTACCTATTTTATCCTTATTTAATCTACCTAAATTGTCCCAAAAACCCTTGAACCCCAAAATATCCTAAGCATTTTGTCATCATCGCAGCTTTTTCTCCCTGCTTTAGCAGGAGGATGTTTTTTGGCTTTATCTCCATTTTTGACAAAACTTATCACCAAAATCAGTTTATGCAAGGCCATTTCAAGCAAAATTCATCTCGCCATGGCAGAAAATCTTCTATTTTTGAGTTAAGAAAAGTATCAAATCTACACACTTCATTCAAGATTCACTAGTTTCGGTCATCAGAATAAAATGTTTCAAAAGTTTTCTACCATGGTTATGGCATTTGGAGTCTTGTGACTAGATTTTGAAATCAAAATTCCACCTAAATATCGATCTCCATGAACCCTAGTTTATCTCTATAAATAGCAGCCTTTAGCATTCACTTTGGAACACATTTTTGGAATCGATTTTCAGCCATCGATACACAACCAAAAGCTACCTGAAACACCTTGCTTACTCTCAGAAATATATAGTTTCCATCTCTTTTTGTTGTCTCTGGATTCTGGTGCGTGGTCAAGTTTGAAGTAATTCGAGTTCGAGTGTAGATCCATGGTCAAGAGAACTCCAGTTTGCTGCTCTGAAACAAATGAAAATGCTACCTTATTCTCTTATTTGATAGTATTGTTATCCCTTAATTCATCCAGAAAGCATGTTATTGTTCCATTTTTTTAATTTGTGAAGATATGTTTGGATGTCTCGAGTCACGTTTAGAGACCTTACAAATCTGTTTCGTTGAGATCTCTGTGAAGAATAATTGCACCAGTAACTTGTTTTGAGTTTGTTAAATCTGTTTATATATATCGGCAACCCCTTTTTATTTTTAGCAGGGCACCAGTAAAACAAAAATGGATATACTATGCATAGTTATAAACCTTAGTTAACTTTTTAACTAGTCATTTATTTGTGTCAGCCATGTAAATGAACATATAATAGTTATACGACAAGTTCAAAATGTACTTCTTTTCGATCTTATAACGAGCAGATCTTTGGCTAACAACTTCTTGAAGCTACGTAAATATTGATAGTGATCACATGTCAGCTATTTACTTAATGTATTAGGCTTCTTGATCTCATTATTTTAAAGAGTGGATTCGAGTTAGTAAGAAACGTCTACTTATGTGAAAGTTGTTTTACTATACTTAATCACCATAAACCATTTAAATTTTACATGTCCCTTACTTATCAAAAAGAAGCTCTCTGTGAAAAGTCTTGTGCTTGAATTTTTTAAAAGAAAGGGAGACGCTTCAGAACTTGTTTTGTTTTACATATAGCATGAATTGTCTCATTAGTGAAGTGAAAACTTTTTTTTTTTTTAGTTTTTGATTAAGTTAGAATGGTATATAATCCTTTGAATGCTTATGAAATTTTATAAGAAACACAATGTTTATCATTTTATTCTTTTCTTTCTATCAAGCGATTTTGTTTATTGCATATTTGTATATCTTATGGGAAACCTTTTGTAAGCATGCTCCTTGGTTCTTTTTGTTTTTTTGGTGAGATGTTGCAATGTAGGCAATTGTTTGATTTTATGGGTTTATTTGTTAGTTTTCAAAGATTGGAATTCATCTTTCTAATTCTTATTTTTGTTTTCCTCTTCGCATATACACTTAGAGCAAACAAACTCGGAGTCTAAAGACTAGACTCTCATATCCATTTGGAATCTCGAAATAAGACTCGACACCACCTTTCATCCAATCAAGGAGTCATCATTCTATATTCTTAAGTAATATCCAATAGAGAGAAAAATAAGAGACACGCTTGGGATGCTTATGGCTTCCCTTTTCATTTCCTTCCTTATTCCTTATGCTTAACCTTTTATGATTATTGACTTATTAACTTTTTGTGGATTTATTTTTGTAAATTTGGGATAAGGCTTATACCACTAGTAACTTAGAGCTAGTAGTAAAATTTTAGTGAATCATAGAACATCTTGTCTAATTAAATACATGATTTAGTCGTATAAATTTTATTTTCATACATTTCCGTAACCTTGAGAGTAAGACTTTTTTAAGACTTACTATTTACGCCTATATTTAAATGATCATATTTTAGGCAAATCAAATTATTTTGATCCAATCATGGAGACACTTGATTAAAGTATGTTATTATATCTAATTTAAATATATTATATTTTTAGTTAGGACACGCAAACAATTCACCTTTTAAATCCATGTTTTGGTACTTCAAAAGAAATGTAACTTTGGAAAAAATTAAAGTGAGGCAATTTGAGTGTTAAAAAGGCAGATTTTGAGTGCAAGAATACACCTTTTCTTAGCACTTTTAAGTGCATATTTTGAGAGTCAAAAACTCAGCTCTTTAATGAAAACTTTAATGGGCCGATTTCAAAATAAAACATAGCTTTGAAGTAAATTAAAAAAATATTTTTAAAGACAAAGATGTATGTTATATATTGCTGAAAATTTGACCTCTTAAGAGTTTTGTTAAACTATTTTTATGAAAATATTTATTCTAAGCAGATGTATTTCTCTCAATCATCTATTTTGTCAAAAGCAAGACCCAACAAGTTATACTTCCCCTCGAGCTCTTTGACTCGTTAGAAAAATCAAGTTTTAACTAATTTAATATTTTTAAAAAGTTATAATAGGTAATATTTCACTTTTTGGAGTCTTCATATGTAAAGTTAGAATGTTTTAATATTTTGTACACTAACATTTTTCTTAAGTTTAATTTCTATCTAGTTATAATAGATATTAATATTTTTCTAAACTTTTCAATAATATATTGTAATGACCCTCTAGGTCATTTTTTTCGTTGTTTGATCTTTTCAGCATTTAGAGCTCTACTGTAGTAACCCCAAGTCATTTATGACTTGCTGGCACTGACAGTTCGGACGCCTGGTCGTTCGTTTGGGTTTTACTTCCATTTCCCTATTTTGGAGCTCTTGGAGTTTGTACGATTGAGTTCTACCAAAACTCTAGGAAAACAATCTCAGAATAAAATTTTGATATTTCCATCAGCTCCATAATAGACACATTAGGCTAGTAGCATGGTCGGCATGAGTATCAAGGCACTCGATGTGAGTTTGGGGCCATTGACGCTTTAACCTTTGAAATTTGGTCTAAGGCTGACTTTGCTCAACATTCTTGGAAAATGCGCTCGGATTGAAATTCTGTTAGTGCGGTTAGCTCAAGAATATTGAGTTTGGTCTAAGACGACCTTTCGTGCAGTTCCCAAGGCTTTAAGTCTCATTTCGAGCCTCCTTGTGTATTTTGGCTGAAAATGACTATTGGGTGTGAGACCCACTTTTTGTCGAGATGAATTCAGATAAAAAATTTGAGTGCGCAGTTGAGTCTGGAATGTTGAATTTGGTAGGGTAGTTCATTTGCACACAGGAGGTTCCAAACCAATCCTGAACACCCCATCGGAGACTTGGCCATATTTAAAACTCAACTGATATACCTGAGTCTGGTGTCGTCGTTAAAGAGACCCCTGGTCACTAAAGCCATTGTCGCTTAAGTGACAGAGGTGTTGCTAAAGCGATCATTCCCCATTAGGCGGGTGTTACTTAAGCAACTGGAAGGCTGCTAAAGCGACTCGGCGTCGCTAAAGTGAGCCCCACTTTTTTAAGGTGGTTTCTTTTGTGTTTCATGTGGACTTAAAATTAGACCCGTTTCTTGATATTTTCTCCAACTTAAAAGTTCTATATCTTAAGTTCTACAATTCCATTTTGGGTGATTCAAAGTCCAGCGTGTTTGGGAAGCTCATGGCTACGTATTGGAGTGCTCGAGGAAAGTTGGATGCTCTTCGTTTGAGGTAATTTCATGAGTTTAGATGGTGTATTTTCTTTCTGTAAAGCTTTAATGTCCATTTTATTGCATAGACTGATTCCCTTGCTTTCGACCGCCGAATGGTGTTGTAAGTTGGAACACAAGTTCAGAAAGCTCAAATACACCTTTTCATGGAGTCGAATTTGAAATTTCTGGTGTGGGTCCCATAATTTTATTTTAGACCTGATTTTGGGTTCGTCTCCAAAAATATAAATTTTGTGTCAAAATATTTGTATTGACGTCGTGATCAATATTTTATTAGCGTGAAAGCAATCAGAGGAGATTTGGAGGTCGAAAGCTTCAAATTGATGGATTTGAAGAATGCATAATTGGCTTCTAAGTTGGCTACGATTCCCCACTTTGACTGAGCTTTAGTAGATATTTCCTAGTATATATTCCATGTGATTTAGGTTTGTATTTGCCGACTTTAGTTCTTTCCTCCTTCTATTCCATTTTCTTGACTTCGAGTGAGCCTTAGACTAGCATAGTATCATGTAATCCTTATCTTAGGCCGGTGGCTTTAGTTGCATGTTGGATTGGCAAGATTAACCTTCTTAGGATTGGTATTGATATCCTTAGACTAGGTTTGAACCTTAGATACTTCAGTTGTGTTCCATTTTCCTTATAGCTAGGCGTAGCTTCCGGTAGGGCTAGTTAGAGTAGGTATGCCTTTATGCTAGTGCCTGAGATCTCCGTGGCTCATCGTAGCTACAGATGTGATTTAGATGTGCTCATTGGGAGCTGAGATGACATATTTTTGGGGTAAGGCATCTATCCTAGATATATCTTCTCCCCCTATTTGATATGGATCTGGTTCCCGATCACTTTGCTTTTTTTTTAGCGATAGGCTTTTGACTTCATTATATCTATTATCTCTTATTGGCCCAAGGCCGTATCTGAGGAGCGATTAGACCCCAGGTTAGTTCCTTAGCCTTGTTAGTATGGTATGACTTGATGTATTGTTCAGGCTGTGTCTGTGTCTTGTTTGAATGCTGGTGATAACATGCTTGCATTGATTGAGCATTTTTACATGTTTTGTGGTATGATCCTGGATTCTTTATGGGTTATTCACTACTGTATTTTAGAAGGATTTCTCATACTTTTACTACTTTTAAACTAATTTTAATGCGAGTTGTACCACCTGAACCATTTGGGCATTGATTTTGAGATTTATGAGGTGTTGAGGACATACTTCTTTATTACTGACAGTTTTAGAGGCATCGAGGCTGTGCTTAGTTTTATTGATATCCGTCGCAGCATCGCCTTTTTTACACTTTGGCTGCATTTGGGATGACTTTAGCCTGTACTTGATTATCCAGCATGGAGTTGCTTTTTGTACATCAGCTTAGATGCTCACTCTTTGATACCTCTACGGAGATGCTATATATTTATATAAGACTTGGTTCGGAACCAGGGAGTGTATACGGACTTACCACATCCCCTATGGCCCCCTCTGGCTAGTACACCACTAAACTAGAAGAGGGACCTGCATGGGTCCGATCTTGAAGGTCAAGGGTCGGGGTGGGTCTATACACTTGTTATTCTTGATCTTTGAGAGCCACTGACTGATGTTAATGGTTTTTACTATAACTTACATTTATTAGCATCACCAATTACCAGTATATTTATATAGTATGGTCCCTCGGTGTTATAGAGGTTGGGGTATGTTTGTCATTATTTGTATCTTTTGGGGGTATGGGGGTATGGGAGTCTGGTCGGTTATTATTTGATTATACCTGCACCTGTCTCTTATCATATTGATAGTTAGTTTACCGTGTGTCTTAGTCTGGGGTTGTTATTGGCACTTTCTATTAGTTTTAGTTGGTCTAGTCCTTAGGCGGCTATGTGATTAGCGGTAGTCAGTGCTCCTTTTTGATTACTTGACTCCTATAGTGCCTGCTTATTGTAAATAGGTTGTGGTCTTGCATTTTTAGGTGCGTTTCTTGACTCTGCTTTTTTCTCTATGTATCCTACTTCTTTGCCCTATTTCTTGTGCTACCCTATGTAGCTTCTCATTAGTTACTTGTGTTATATTTACCTGATTATATGTGATTTATACTTTCTTTATCTATGGAGCTTAGTCGACCTATGCCTACTAAGTACCATTCGTTTGGTACTCATACTATACTTTTACCCCCTGCAGATCATAGTATGGGTTATCATTGTTGATTTGGACTGGTGCGGAACAACTGTTGAATCGAATATTAGATGAGCTCCTGACGTTCGGAGTTGCTGATTTCCATCCATTTTGGGCTAGGACTACTCTTTACTTACTTTTGTAAACTGTCTGTACTTACATTTATATTTTAAAAGCCTCGTACTCTTATTTTGATTTAGATGCTCGATTACCGACTAATGTCAGCTCTTGAGGTGGTTTGTTGTGTTTTATTTTAGCTGTGCTCTTTCTTCTCATTTCTACTTACTTTATGCTTATTTGCTCATCTTCCACTTGATAGTCTGTTGCTTCTGGTTCTGGGCTAAGGGTTAAGGATTAGGCTTACCTACTAGTGGTTGTTAGCAGGTGCCATCATGACATGAAAAATTGGATCGTGACATATATTGTACGGTCTAACTTTTATAAACCTAGCTTTGGCTGGTAACTATTTTTTAACGGGTCTTAAAGGATGCTTAACCCCTTCCCTTTAGGATAACTAGAACTTAGAAGCACATAAGTTAATAGACTTTCATTTGGAGTTAATTTAGTTTTTATTTAGTTAATAATTTAGGTATCCTAATTTACATAAAAAAATAATTAGGTGGTGAATCCTTAATTAATTAATTAATTAATGAATCACCAATAGTTGTACACTATTTGATGTGATTTAAATGGGCTATAACAGCTTGGCGATTCTACTGGGGATTAAGTTCTAAACCATAACAGACTTAGGTTAATGATTAGAGTTTTCTTTATATTTGTATTTTACCTTAATTATATGATGTTTTAGTTTATGTGATATCATTATGTATTTGTTATTGTATGTTTGTATTACTTTGCATATTTGTTATTGATTCATGTAATTATATATTTGCTACTAATTTATAAATTGTTATTCAGTTCATACTTTTTCTAATTCTAGAAAATGATAGTATCACACGTACAAGTGAGGTGTGTTTTGCGTACCCATAATTTTTTTTTCAAAAATCTCAAAATTTAGGATAGTTGACGTATGTGCAGGGTGTCCAGATGTTTGACCGCGTAGCCTTCTCCCTCAAGTTGTCCGCTCAGAAACCTTTTTGTCTAGTAATTCAAATCATAGAAAAAAACATATAAGATAGAGTTATGCCACCCGTTTTTAATTTAAGTCATGTATGCATAACCTTAGGAGGATTGATCCTTGGTATCGACTGCTCATTTAGGAAATCCACCCATATGTCGATGAATTTTATGACCCAATGATCAATAATCATATTTTGTGCAATGTGATAATGATAGACGGATCCAAGCCTAATTTTGACATAATGATTATGGTAGATATGTTCTCATTTTATTGATTTGTATTATAGGATGGATTCAGTCCCCTGAGTGCCAAAAACTAGTTGAGGGGATCACAACAACAACAACAACCCAGTGCAATCCCACATCGTAGGGTCTGGGGATGTCCCGTATAAATTAAAGAAATGGTAGAAAAATTTTGATCTCGGTGAAAAATAAGCGATTACGAGAAGGTTGGGGTTCCCCACTATACTATTTAAGATCTCCCCTGAAAAACATGTGATTAGAGCACTAATTTCATTTTGGGATTCAGATCGTGTCGTGTTCGCATTCAAAGACTTTGGACTAACACCTACGTTAGAGAAAATTCTTTATTTCACCGATTTGAAGTATCAAGAGAGAGGTCAGATTATTCTACACAGTCAATCATGGAAGAAATTTCTTCGATACTTACGATTGAAGAACACCAAGGAACTTAGGTGATTCAAATATAATTGGGTTTCCTTGGATTATTTATATGAGAAGTACAGATGCTCAGACGGCTACAAATTATTCAAGAAAGAATTCTTCTGCACTTTCACCCATTAGTAAGTTAGACGTCCTATTGCATTAGTTGTGGATTTTCTGGAAGCTTTGGTATTCCCAAGAGAACATGAAAAGATTAGTACTTGTATATGTTCGGTAATTAGAGCACTTTTCGAAGGAGTTGATGGCAAAGAACTCACCTTGGTTCCTATGATTTTAGCAGAAATACTTCGAGTCCTTGGGAAGAGTAAAAGAGGGGACACAAACTTCTTTGAAGGTTGTAATTTTTTTTGCAAATCTGGGGAGTGGAACATTTTTACAAACCTGAAAACATGGTGGACATATGCTTTAGTAATACAAGTCATATAAACAGTTTTTATGACAGGATGAAATGGTCTATGTCTCCAGTTGGTACTGATGATTGGTGTGAATTTTTTGCTTCCCGCACTAGTGAACAAATATAATGGAGATATCCATTACTCTAATGTTTTATTGCCTACATAAGATAGAGAGTTTTACTACATCAAGCTTATTGGGTTGAGAAATATCTAATCATGTGCTCCGGTACACGCGCTCCAACAATTTGACCAAGCACAAGTAATTCCTTTTTGAGCAAACATGAGAATTTCTGAAATTTTCTTTGGATCAAGCTTTATAACCTCTAGAGCTAGAGAGATCCTTCATGAATGGGATAATGTTGTCACGATAGAGGTAAGAAATGGACAAGCAAGACAAATTATAAAATATCAGGTATGGCTTCGCAAGGATAACAATAGCATAAGACAAGAAGGTGGACAAGGTTTTAAAGATATTAGGACAAAAATTTGGATACGATATTTTCATCATGGAACCAAAACAGTTACACCGCAGATGTGGGCTCAAATGATGAATATAATGCAGATTCTGGATAATAATAGAGTAGGGCCTAACAATGTTGGAGCATCATCCTCACTCCCTCCACCATCTTGATTAAGAGTAGAAATTAGGCCAAGTCTTAGTATTATTTTCATATTATGTCATCTTTTCATGTATTTTTTATTTATTGTCTCTTATTATACCCTTTTATTGGTATTTAATGAAAAACTTGGTCTTTTGTCTTCCAAACTCAATTTATCTCAATTTAATGGCTTGGATTAACCTATCATAGTCTTGTATGTCTTGCATTTAGGCCCACCTCTAGCATAAAAAAGGTCCCTTGCATATTATGACACATTTGTACTATTGATTTCTCCTTTTACTATGTGATTTATTTGCTATATGATACATATTTTTTTCTTTATTTCTCAATACTATTTTCCTAATTGTTGATTGAAGCAATGATTATCCGCTTTATACTAACATTTTTCAATCTTATTTTGTGAAGGTTATTTTTATTTTTGACTTATTTCTCCAAATATTGATTTGTGTTGACTATGAACTGGCAGATCACCCATACTTCACGAGATCGAAAGCCCGATCATTCATCGATATGACTGATTGAAGTGCATCTAATCAAGGTAGTTTGGGGACTTGTCATTATCCCAAGAGATGAACCCGAGGCTTCTGAAGGAAGGGATTCAATCCTTTATGATGAACACATTGCAAACTTGATGCAACAAATGAACAATATGCAAAAAGAAATTGATCGACTTTGAAACCTTACTAATTTGTCAATCGGCTTGAACACACCACTTTCTGTACATGAAATAAATACTACTATCCCACCTTCTTTTCCACATGCTGACTCTCCCTCTCCGTTTTTACCAAATCCTTCCCTTCTCAAAATCATTCCGACAGCTCCCAAACAACCCATCAACCCACCACAAGTCAATTTTACAAAAATCAACTCAAAACAAACCAATCCACTGCCTTTCACGACCCCATATGCTTTCCAAACTCCAGACCTCTAAACTAGCATGCAGTATGTGCCACATGTGTATGTAGCGGAAACTCAACCTATCGTTACCCCAATTCTAGCCATACCAAAAGTCAATCCATATGAGGAAATAGAGATAGAAGCTAGGTCAAAAAACAGATGAAAGTGTATCAAAGGAGATTCGTAATTTGAAGGAAACATTCAAAAGCATCCAAGTCCACAAGGGGTGTGAAGTGCTTGAGTCTGAGGATTTATGTGTGTATCCCGATGTTGAGTTTTTTGAAGGATATAAGGTACCAAAATTTGATGTGTTTTATGAGAAGGAAAATCCTCGAGCTCATTTAAGATCATACTGTGATGATAAGATAGTTGGAGTGGGGGAAGATGAGGTCATTAGAATGAAGTTGTTTATAAAGAGTTTGACAGAAGAAGCCATTGATTGGTACACAAGTCAGGATCCATAAAATGATGCAGTTGGGGTGCCATGGCACAAAAGTTCATGGATAGCTTCAAGTTTAACACTCAAGCCATGTCAGAAAGGTTCTATTTGATGAAGATGGATAAGAAGTAAACAAAGTCTTTTAGGGAGTATGCCATGCGATGGAGAGCTGACCCCGCAAAATTCAACCTCCGATGACAAAAGGCTAGATGACCTCTCTTTATACAATCTCAAAAAATATGACGTACTATGAAAATATAATAAGTGTGATAGGAAAAAAGCTCTTTGAAGTTATTAGGATGAGAGCATTCATTGAAGAAGGTATTAAAACTAGAAGAATCAATAATTTAGCAGCTTTACAAGAATCGAGTAAGGCAATTCAGTTAGATTCAATTGGAGGGGCCCTTAAAAAGAAAAAGGGCGGAGTGTCTCCTGTCATGACCATTAGTCCAAGCCAAATTTTAACATATGAAAATCGATTATTCCAACCTTCATACTATAGTCAGTATACCCAAGTTTCCCTACTATATTACGAACCTTCAATCGCCTCTTACCCAGTTTACACCACCCAGCCAACATATTATCCATCTAGAGCACCTGCCTATCCGAATCTTTCACAATACCAACCTACATACCCATTTCAATCCCACTACCAACCACAAAACTATCCATCAAATTCACCTAGACCCTGCCCAAACTTTGAAAAAAGCTAGCCAAAACCTATACACCTTTAGCCATACTTTTATCCCAACTAAATGAAAGGTTGAGAACCATAGGGATACTCCAACCAATTCAAGGAATAATTCCCAATACCCTTCTAAGATGGTATGATGAGACAAAGCATTGTTCTTATCATGCTAAAGCTGCTGGATATAACATCAATAATTTTTTAAATTTCAAGGATAAAATTGAGGCATTGATCAAAGAAGGAATCATTCAACTCAAAGGTGTTTCCCTTAATGTAAATAATAATTCTCTATCAAGCCATAAAAATATGAACATGATCACCATTGATGAAGAATGCAATTTGGAAGGGACCATTGTACCAGTCAAAAAAAAGAAAACATATTATGACATCAGCCTTTATTACTCTCATAATCATAGTCCAAGAACGAGCACCAATTGAGGTGGAAGTTATGATTCCTAAGCCTAAGACCAAAATCTTGGTTGCTCAATCACCTTCTTTTGACACAAAGTTATTCCTTAGAGTTACTTGACTGATGTAACGGATAAAGGAAAAGAAAAGATAGTTGTAAAAACTATTACTGCAAAAATGACAAGATATGAGCATTGTTATGCCCCTAAAGAATTGCACGAGCAAGACAAAATAAGAAAAATAACCAAAAAAGAATTGTGACAAAGGATGAAATGGAGGATTTCTGGAGAAAATGCCAACTAAGGAGAATTTTATTGTTGAATAGTTAAAGAAAACTCCCTCCCAGATTTCCTAATGTCATTATTGATGAATTCTGTAGCTCTTAGGAATGCTTTGGTGAAGGTTTGAAGTGAAGCTTATGTTCTGGCCGAGACCACTAGTGAGAGTTCCTCAACCATGGTAGGACAAGTTTTGGAAGCTAACAAAGTATCCTTTCATGAAGATGAATTGCCACCTGAAGTCTTAGGGTATAACAAAGCATTGGACATTACTATCAGGTATAGGAAAAAGTTTATTTCTAGAGTTTTGATTGATAATAGTTTAGCCATTAACATATGTCCTTTCATTACCCTTCGAGCTTTGGGAATTGATATTGAAAAAATTAGTGAAAGTCATGTGAGGGTTAGAGTTTTTGATGGGACACAAAGGAGATTCATTGGAGAAATTGATTTTCCATTGCAAATTGGACCTGGGGAATTTATAGTGGAATTTCAAGTGTTGGACATATCTGCTAGTTACAATTTATTACTTGGAAGACCATCAATATAGCTGGTGTGGTCCCTTCTACCCTGCACAAAATTTTAAAATTTATTTGGAACCATAATAAAATTATTGTTCATGAATAAGGTAATAATTCAATGTATCTTGACAACTCGATCCTTATTATTAAAAGTATAGAAGAACTGGATGAGTTTGTACTAGCTAGAAAAATTATGTGAACTTGGATGGAATAGTGGAACAAATTCATTTGCCTAATCAAAAATACACCTTTGGTCTAGGATACGAGCCTACTCCTGAAGAAGTCTCGTCGGCCAATCTCAAAAAGAAAGGTGACATTCCTTGCCACAATCTATCCCACTCTTGAATTAATTATTTTTTTAAGGCATTTGTTGCACAAGAATCAGAAGAAGCCATTGAAGACAACCTCGAGGAAGGACTCAAAAATCTTTCATTGAGGAAGTTGAATTCAATATGATTTTGGAGAATTGCACCGAGATCCCGATCATATGGTATGTTGAGCCTAGAGATGCTTTGAACAATTGGAATTGTAATCCATCTCCAGTTCTCCGAGAATCTTGGTAGATGATTGTATTAGAATTAACAAAATATCATGATTCAAATTGAGGCCTAAATCATGTTTATAAATTTGATGTGTTTTTTCTTTATCTTTTGAAAGGTTAAATGTCAAATCTAAACTATACTTTTCTTATTTAAATTTCAAAATTTCTCTTGAATTATTTATTTTATTTTATTTTCTTCTCTTTTTTAGCAGGCAAATTAATAAATCCATCAATACTGAGATGAGACATGTAATGAAACAAGCGAACAAATCCCAAGTAGCGAACAAGTTTTTGCAGAACATGAAGAAGATTCATAGCCTGAAGATTGACGAAAGATTTTACACATTTTGAGAATAAGAAAAAACTAAATTTGAATGAAACTGAGATGATTAATTTGGGAGATTCATAACTAGTGAGGGAAACAAGAATTAGTGTCTATCTGAATCCATCCCAAAGAAAATAACTTATTGATCTTTTGAGATAATATATGGATGTGTTCGCATGGTCTTGTGATGATATGTCGGATCTAAGCACATACATTATTTCACATAAGTTGCCAATTTATCCATCTTGTCCCCTAGTAAAGCAAAAACTAAAAAAAGATCAAGCCTGATGTGAGTTTAAAAATTAAGGAAGAAGTCTCCAAGCAATTTGAAGCCAACGTCATCCGGGTCATGAAGTATTCCACCTGGTTGGCTAACATAGTTTTAAGGCCAAAGAAAAATAAAAAAAATTAGAGTATGTGTAGATTATCGAGATCTCAACAAGGCCAAACCGAAGGATGATTTTCCTCTTCCAAACATTAACATACTTATTGATAATTGTGAAAAGCATGAATTGCAATTATTTTTTGATTGCTTTGCAAGCTACTATCAAATTCTAATGAATGAAGAAGATGCTAAGAAACAACATTCATCACACCTTGGAGAATATATTGTTCTCGGGTAATGCCTTTTGGACTCAAGAAGGCAGGGGCAATATACATGAGAGCTATGACTAAGATTTTTCATGACATGATCCATAAAAAAATTGAAGTCTATGTAGATGATGTCCTTATCAAGTAACGAAAGAGCTCAGATCACAGAGCAGTCAAAAGGCTCCTTATGAAGATCTTTATAGGAAGAGATATAGATCGCATATTGGTTGGTTCGAAGTTGAGTTGACAGGGCCAAGCTTGGTTCATCAAGCTATGAAAAAAGTGAAAATCATTTCAAGACAGATTGAAAACTATGCAAAGTCGTCAGAAGTCTTACACTGATGTTATGAGAAGAGACTTACACTTTGAGTTGAATTATTGGGTGTACTTGAAAGTTTCTCTCATGAAGGGTGCCAAGCAAGAAGGGGAAACTTAGTTCTTGTTATATTGGTCCTTATCAGATTATTAACCGAGTTGGCTATGTCGCTTATGAGTTAGAGTTTGAGTTTGAGTTTCAATTCTGTATATCGATTTTTGAGTAAATTATGAATCTTTTGTTCAGTTTTCTATATATTTATTGATATTGAAATTATTCATATGAGTATGAGTTCCTGAGATTATCATTCATGTTTGCATTTACTTGAACCCTATTTGAGTATTTGCATTATTTATTTTGAGCATTGTTTGAGTCTACAACACGAGAAAGAGTTTGAGCATGAGTTGCATTTTGAGAAGTCTCTTAATTACTACTTTGAGCATGAACATTATTGAGTCTAAATGAGTTCGAGAATAATGCATTCAAACATTTATTTTGAGATTTGAGTTGAGAAATTGAGTATGTTTTTAAATACATTCTTTGAGTTGAGATCATAATAATTTTTTTAAAGATAAGAGATGAGTGGAGAAGAGTTGAGTTATTGAGTAAATTCTAATGAGACTAAATGAGTTAATTGAGTATATACACTCACTTGAGATATGAGAATAATACATATATTTTTGGGAGTAGTATTGATCATCGATTTAAGTAAGAGTATAGAATAATTTAAACCCCATAAACTATGTAACTAGCGTAGGATAGGATCATACAGTTCATTCGAGTGACTCATTCTAGTCTCATTGAGGGATTTTATATGGATCCATGAGATGATTTGGGACCCTGTTCCTATGGGTTTGCTTGCTAAGGCTCCACTAAGTCTCCTTTATTAGCAGTCTTTATATGATTAGTATTTTAAGGTACACAGGTGATCAAGATTCTCAACAAGCTCATAGTTGAAGGTTAGATTTTGATTCAATTTTTGGTGAGACCTCTTTATATTTTAGAGGAGCTCTTGAGTCTTTATTATCAGTATTTATATTATTAGTATTTTGAGGTAGACATGTACATGTCCTGATACTTATTCAGAGTCAGTATTTAAATGCTTCATAGACTAGTCACAGACAGAATTCATTCAGTTATTTTCAGAATTCATATTTTTAAAATATTGAGTTAAATTTCATATATATATATATATTTACACTTTGAGTATTGAGATTATAAATTGAGAAAGTTAAGTTGCATATACTTATTGTGCCCATTTGAGTTATACTTTTTATGAGTTAAATCTTCCGTTTAGTGAGTTAGCCAGGCCAAGAATTTGCTTGAGAACGAATAATGATTTTTGAGTGTCGGTCACGCCTAGAATGTAGACTTGAGGTGTTACATCTTGAATTGAAATCCTTGCTTGACTTGAAAAGGAAGCCTTGGAGAGAAATCTAGAGAGAAGATTTTTAATTTGGGAGAGTGTATGAGAGAATGAGGGACATTTTGAGGGTTTGGATAATTATTGGTATATGCAAAAACCTAAAAAGGTCCAAGATTTAATTATAAAAGAGTGGAGAAAACTCTAGAATGCCCTTTAAAATTACCTGAAACGACTCCCTTATGGCACCATCCATGATTGTGAATCCTCCTACGATCCGTGAAGTAGTTTGTGGAAGCAAGGGAGAATAATTTGGGTGCCTTCAATGGATCGTGGTGTGTCATACAGTCCATGAAGGACCTCGTGAAAATCCATAAACCTGTAATTCTTGTACCAGTTATGGTATTTCTTTATTTTTCCTTCTCGTTTTGACTTTTCAACTTTCGGTGTTTTACATAAAATACTTAAAATCACCTCTTGACTGTAGATTTATAGGACCAAACAAATTAGAATGAATAATTCTAACTTATTACCGGCTCCATTCTCTTTGAAAGAAAAAGGTCTCTTTGTCATTTTACCTTCTAAACAAGATTCACATGTTGGTAGTGCCTCCACTTTCAATGAACTTAAAGGTCCATCAGAAATCAACCTTGAAATCTTATTTATATTGATATGACATCGATGTAATTATTTAATTCGATTTATTGTAGCATATTATGGGAGACTTCAAATACAAATAAACCATATATTTTATGAGCACTATGGATAAAACGATTATTATACTTAATAACATCACAATTATTGACAAAGCAACCAACATCCATTATATTATTTTTGAAACAGAAATTAAATTTCTTTTTATCGAAGGAATAAGAAGAATATTTTTCAAAGTTAGAATTCTGAAATAACTGAACAAAAAACAGACATCTTCTACAGCTAGGGCTGATGCTGGTTCTCCATTGGCTTGAAAAACACAAACTTCATTCTCACTTAGGCGTTGAGTCTCTTGAAATTTCTGTAAAAAAAGTGCAGACTTGATCAATGACTTTCGAATCTATAGTCCATAAATATGTAGAAATAGTTGTTAAATAGGTTTAAACGATATTTAAATAAGATTTCCATTTGTTCACCATTTTAGCTTGATAGTCGGGGCATTGCCTCTTGTGATGACCAGGCTTCTTGTAATGAAAGCACTTGTTCTTAAGCTTAGTCACACCACCTCTAACACCTTTAGGTGCCTCAACCTTGGGGGACTTCTTCTTTTTCTTTTAGGCTTTCACCCGCTTATAAGAGGAATACACATGTTTGTCAATCCTAAATGCCACAGAGGGAGAAAGATCCTGCTCATTCTCAGTAGCATCTGCCGGTTTAATGAGGCATTCCTCAAGCAACACATATTTATAACTCTTAGAAGTAAGAACAACATCGTCTAAATTTTGTTTTCAGTCCACATAGTTAGGCCCTTTCAATTTGCTTTTGATTAAAGATAGATTGAAGTGAGACAAATCTCAGAGATAAATTTTTTGAAAAAGCATATCATCAGACAAATATGCTATAGTTAAAACAAATACATCACACATATAATTATGCAAAGGAACAATTGTATTCGTTAGTGAAGCATAACTATTCAAGTCAATATATGAGCATGTACTAATATTACCATTTAAACGGAAAATAGGTCCAACTCAGTTAGAGAGTAGTTTATTAAGTTTAGTTATGTATATCTACTTCATATAATCTGTTTATTTTTATTGATTTTCATCATGTAACTTAATTGAAAAGTTAATACAAGTCATCAATACAAAGGATTACAAAACAGTATTATAACATACAAGTTTATTCGATAAAAAAGAAGACTTATGTCAATATATAAACTCATATATTCACTGTAAAAATCATTGAAAACATAAGAAATGAACCCTTTGATCACTGATTTGTAGATAAGTTTTTTTACAATTAATATTTAATATTGATCCTATAAAATAAGATGCGCAAAAATAGCTTTTAGCCATAGTTTTACACAATATATTATGACAATCTATCATAATTTTGTGGCCAAAATCTGGTGATTCATTAAATTTCGTGATCAAATAGTTAGAGATTTGTTAAAATTTGGCCATAAATCCTGATGATTAGTTAGGATTTATGACAAGCTAAGTTTCACACACTAATTTAAATTCGTTAAGATTTTTTTTTCTTTTACAAAAATGCATATTAGAAAATATCAAAAAATTGCAGGTTATCATCATTAGTGATCAATAATGTAGAGATTGATTATGAGAACATTTATATATCATGCATGTATTAGTCATGCAAAAGATTTAGTTATTAATTATTTAGTTATTTTATTCTTTATAATCCATAAAATAATATATGGATCCCTCTAATTTATTTGGCAAAACAACTTGAATCAAAAATGTCGCTTAATATTTTATCCAATATTTTATAATAGGTCCATTCTTCTACAAACAAATCTTCATTTGCTCAACCTAATTCAAATTAGTGTCACTTAAAAATGCAGAAGGAATTTTATAGAGAGTATTTAATGTAATTATTACATTGCCACTTGGCAAAAAAATGGAAGAAATAAAAGGAACATATTCAGAGAAGCTACTACTCTAATGCATCAAAGCACAAAGTACATCAATTTAATGTGAAAACTAATCTAAATTTTTAACCAATATATCCCAGACGACCCTAAGCTAATATATTATTATTTTTGTTAATTGTGGTATTCGGGTTGACATTTTTTTACAAGATATTTACCACCTTCCATAAGCCGCCAGGTAAGGGTGAAACTAGTAAGGCTCTAGGAAGTCCACTTGAATTTCCTTAATAAAAAATTATTTTTTTTATTTATATATTTATTTTTTTATATTTTGAACTTGCTTAATGAATTTTTTGGCCTGACACAGTTAGATAACTCTATTTATCAAAATTAGAATAGATAAAAAGAGTTATATAGTATTTGAACCTGAAATTCCATAGCACACCCTTTCATACCTCTCCGTACTTTTGTATATATAATTCTCTATCTTTCTGTGTATTTTTTATACACACATAATGGGAAAAAGCATATGCATAGGCACATATCCAGCTGTGGAATGAACAGTAACATTATTTTTTAGTATATATTAATTTAGTAGTTGACATAAAATAGTGTGGAAGAGAGATAAAAGGTTCCTCTAAAAATTATGCCCCAAAGCAGAAGCCAAAGTCTACTTTGATTGCAGAAAGAATCCAGAGCAGTTGAAACCCAAAATCACACCCCCCCAAAAAAAAAAAAGAAGAGAGAACAACACACACACACATACACAGAGTAGAATTTTAAGTTGAAGATGTATACATAGAGAAAGAGAGAGAGAGAGAGAGAGGGAGAGAACAGATTGTTCTTCCTCACATAAATCCAATCAGGTACTCCTTTTTTGCCTTTTATTTTTGTAAGCATGATAAAGAGATCTAATCGAATTATTTTTAATGGGTTTTGAGTTGCTGGGTGATTTATGATCTGAAATAAGAGATCTGGGTCGGTAAAGTATGCATTTTTTTATCCAAAGTTTTAGTTTCTATAGCAATTTTTGGGTGTTTCTGATTCTGGGTATTCGCCATTTCTGGCTAATTTTAATTATCTTGGAAGGTTTACTGACTTAATGTATTGAAAAATTGAATCTTTTTGGAAGTTGCTTATTGCTCCTTTGATTGAATGCTTCAATATTTAGGGCGCTTTTGATTCCAATTGTGTAATTTCTGGCGAATTCAATTGTTTACTGACATTCTTCAGTTATTCTTTGTTCTTGCATGCTCATTTGATTGAAAAATTTTCAGCTTTTGAGGTGTTTCTAATTATTTGTATATAGATTGGCTTCTGCAGTTATGATGTGTATTGAAGAATCAAATCTTTGTAAGAGGCACTTTATCTGAATTGTACCTTAAATGAGTGCTTGGTTGTAAATTTACTTTGCATTTGTGTAATCTAGATTGGCTTTGTTCATTATAAGATATTGGCTTTAGTGGGATTGCTTTATTTTGTGATCAAATTGATGTGGATGGAAAGAGTAGTTAGAGATCGATTTCCTTTCTTGTGCTTTGATGAGGGATAATTTTGTTGTTCGGTTATTTAGAATTCAATAGGTTTCTGTCTTTGTTTTGATGAATTCTTATTGGGAATTCTATGGTTAGGTTGAACCTGGACGACATGTTGGAAGACAGGTCTTGTTTGGTTCCGAGGGATTTTCCAAGAGAAAGCAACTGGTCAGCTTGCATGAATTACAGCCTTGATATGATTGAAGTTCAGCATGGTAAAAGGCCATTGGAAAATGATCAGGAGAGTGAAGTTGTGCAGAGCAAGTTACCAAAGTTATCTGATGCTCTCAATGGAGAAGTCACTCTATTGTCAACAGATGACCAAGCTGGTAATCAGCGTCATAATGAAGATAATAGTTCTCTTATTCCTTCTATTGGCCGAGACAACTCCGTTAGCTCTCTCATTCATTGCTCCAGGTCTGATTATGGTGCTATTGCATCTTTGAATCGTAGCTTTCGCTCGTTAATTCGGAGTGGAGAGCTTTACAGATTGCGACGTCAACAAGGTGTGTTTGAGCATTGGGTTTATTTTTCTTGCCATCTACGTGAATGGGAAGCTTTTGACCCCAGTCGTTGCCGCTGGATGCATCTACCATCAATGAATTTCAATGAATGCTTTGTGTTCTCAGACAAGGAGTCTTTGGCTGTTGGCACAGAGCTGCTTGTGTTTGGAAAGGAGATTTTGTCGCATGTCATTTATCGTTACAGTATACTGACAAACAGTTGGTCATCTGGATTGCAAATGAATGCACCAAGGTGTTTGTTTGGCTCTGCCAGCTCTGGGGAGATTGCCATTCTAGCTGGTGGTTGTGACTCACAGGGCAATATCCTCAGCTCAGCAGAACTTTACAATTCAGAGACTGGAACATGGAAGACTTTACCAAGCATGAACAAGCGGCGTAAGATGTGTTCTGCGGTATTTATGGACAGAAAGTTTTATGTAATTGGAGGCATTGGTGGTACAGAGTCGTCAAACGCGCTATTGACCTGTGGAGAAGAATACGATCTGAAAACAGGAAAATGGACTGAAATTTCGAGCATGTCTCCTGTACGAGCTAGGGGTGATATGCCTGCTACATCTGAAGCACCTCCTTTGGTGGCAGTTGTAAATAATGATTTGTATGCTGCTGATTATGCTGACATGGAGGTGAGGAAGTATGACAAGCAAAATAAAGCATGGGCCACCATAGGAAGATTGCCTGAAAGAGCAGCTTCGATGAATGGTTGGGGTTTGGCTTTTAGAGCTTGTGGTGATAGGCTAATTGTAATTGGAGGGCCTAGAACCATGGGTGAAGGTCATATCGAGGTTAATTCATGGGTTCCAAGTGAAGGACCGCCTCAGTGGAACTTGCTTGGACGAAAGCGATCTGGTAGCTTTGTGTATAATTGTGCTGTTATGGGTTGCTGACATATGTGATTTTTGCTAGTAGATACTAAATTGGTTTCTGGAGAAACAGGATTCTTGCCAATTGGTAATTTATCCCAACCTTTTCTCCTTTTAATTCTTCTGTTTTATCTTTTTAGATTACCAAACTATACCCAATATTCAACAGAAGTACTTTCTTTAGAAGGTCGGTCTTGAGTGCGATTTTTATTTTCTCCCATTTTCAATTGCATAAAACTCCAAAGGCGGATGCAGAGGTAAAATAATAACATGAAGAAGGGAGCAATACAGTGATAGATTTTGGTTTTCCTAAAGCTTCTCTGGAAAAATGATAAGACTTTTTGGTTCTGCTGTGATCCTTATTTTTCTTGATGTTTTGTAGTGATGTTCATTTGACATCTTGTTTTATGTACCAAATACATTTATTCTTGTTGACAAGCCTACAAATTGATACATTATTGGTACCTTTATAATATATCTTTTTTACTTTAAGTTTAAATTTGTGTTATTTTGAGCTTTATTTTGTTGTATTTGAGCTGAGGGTCACCTTCCCATGATCCTACCTGGGAGATTTTTCTAGGCATGTCTCAACATTCTAGTTCAAAAAAATAATAATTCAGGAGTAAATTTCAAAATCATAGCAATCGTTTGACCATGTTTCATTGTGACAATTGAAAAGAACAATTTTAATTTTCAAAAAGAAAAATGAAATTTGAAAATTTGTGTTTGTCCAAGAATATAAATTGGGGTTGTTTTCCAATTTCTGTGAGTAATTTTATGAAGTGAAAATAATTTTTTTGGTGTTTTTGAAATTGTCAAAAATTATGATATTCAATTTCAAGCTGAAATCTAAGATGTTATGGTCAAGCGGATTTTAGGGAGTTAAACTCCAGAAAAAGGTAAACATATGGAGTAAACTTTAGATTTACTACTTCAAGAGTAAATTTTTAAGTCTTACTATGTCAGGAGTAAATTTTAGACTTACTAATTCAAAAGTAAATTTCAAAGTCTTATTACATCAGCAGAAAATTTAGATTAACTACTTCCAGAGTAAACTTAAAAGTCTTTTATAGAATATTTATTCTGAATTATTCAACCTTTTTTTGGAGCTGAGTCGTGATATATTCACAATCAAATGCACATTCATATTTATAAAATGTACTTTATTATCACATTCGCTTTATGAAATGTATATGCATTTGTAACTTTTCTTCGGAAATAGAACATAAATCTCTGAATATGTTTTAAGTCTATTAAATTATATTATCTTAGAATGTCTTTTAAGATATTGCTACTTTAGGAACAAATCGAGACATGTATAATAATGTAGAGAACTTTTCTCTAACATCTTTTAGAGTATGCCAGGCTTCAAAACAATTATTCTTTAGAAATTATGAAGCACCGTAAAATTTAACCACTTACAATAATTAACAAGTTTAATTACAACTAAACATGTGAAATATAACCATTTCTGATGGTCATATTTCCCTTAAAACTCTGCCAGAGTTGCAAACAAATTAATATCTTTGCTCGAATTCAAAATGACGTTATATCAAAGAATTCTAAAGAGACCATAGATAAGGTAAAATTTTACATGATACATAAGAACAAACGTTAAAAGTGATGTTTCATCTTAACAAACATAACTTTTCTGGAGTAGTATGTTAATAAAAATCACTTTAGCAGAGGGAAACATTTAACACCTCTAGAGTAATATGTTAATGAAATCTCGCATCAATTTAATTTCTATCATCACCGTATAAAGAAAATAACAAAAAGAGAAGTTGTCATTAATTTCCACTGAGGTGGTGGTATCCTCAAGTTCTGAATTAAAAAGTTAATTTAGAATGCCAGAGTCTCCTATTGATAACGTGTTATAAAGTATTAAGGAAGAAGAAAAATATTGTATAGAAAAGTAGAGAGAAGATAGAATGAGAAGAATGAAATACAATGAATAAAAACCCCTTTATTTATAGGAGAAAACTAGCATGGTTTCAAAGTAACTATTCCTAACTTTTCTCCAAAAATAACTAAATGGACATTCACTTTAATACAAATATATTTATAACAAATAGAGGTAATTTATACCGATCACAAGTCACAATGGTCATATGGGGAAGAAGGAAAAGAAGCTCAGAGCCAGAAAGTCATAATTTCATTTTGTTAGGCTTATGCTTGAAGGGCCATATATATAGAAAAAGAGGTGCTACTACAATACTCTGTAGTAGCAGGATCACATAATGATGAATTAATTAGTTATATATCAATTCATAATCAAATGAATTCTTTAATATTAGTTTGCTCTAAGTCCATTTTATTACAAATTTTATAAATAATTTGCCTTGTAAAGAAAATTTGGTAAGTGATAAATAGTTTAGTCATAGCTAGTTGGTGATGTTTTCTCATGTTGTATCTTTTAAAAAATATTTATGAAAATTTATGCGTGCACCCAAAATTGAGTTTCCCGGATAGCTATAAAGTGCTAAGTTCGATACCTTTATCGGCATCGAAAATATTATGGCGCACCTCCGAACTTATTACGAGAAGTTTATGAGTTTGGGATAGAAAGAAGCATTGATTTTGAGGTTGTTCAGTCGAAGACTGAGTGGAGAAGCATTAGATTGATTCACGTCACAAGAGCTACATCAAAAATGGGCAACATTGGGAGACCTGGCTAAAACCTTTTTAGAAAGGTTCTAGTTTAATTTTTAAGAGGCTCCTAACAAGTATTATCTAGAGAAGATCAAATAAAAAATCATAAAAAACTACTGCGAGTATGCTTCTCGTTGGAGAAAGGAAGCTTGAAGAGTACAACTTTCCATGACTGAAAGTAAATTAACTGTCGTCTTCATTCGGATCCAAGAGACAAGATATTATAAAAAGATATTGCCCATAATGGGACAAATATTCACTCGGCTGATTAAGATGGCACAAGCTATAGAGGATGGGCTTAAATCTGTAAATGTTACAAACCTTACCGCCATGCAAGTTACTGGAAAAACACTATAGGCCAATGCCACATAATTTGCCAGAAAAAAAAAACAGAAGATGTGTCGGTCATCTCCTTTAGTCCCAAAACAAAGATACAAAGGTACTTTGGGTCCGGCCCTTTCAATGAAATTCCCTCCATTTTTCTTCACCCAACAATTACTCACCAGTTCCATACAGTCTATACCTCGTCTTTTACGACCAACCAAACTACCAAGGATGTCCACCAATTTATAAAAATCCTCAGCCCAATTACCAAACTCTTCCATCAGTATACCATAATACATAACCTAAATACCAAACATCAACACCAACTGTCACGATCCAAAAATCAAGGTCATGATGACATACATGTCAATATCCAGCCTGATGTGTAAGCCCAATAATAAATCTCATACGAGATTTCCAAAGGGGAAGTCTGGCCACAAAAGAAACAAAAAGAAGAATAACGAAGAAATATCCTAAAACCAGGTGTCATAAATGTAAGGAGCATCTAGTACAACTGTCGTATACTATATACATCATAAGTCTTCGAACAAAAATAAAGAACGAAAGCAAAAGATGAAACTAATGGCGATCCGGATAACATGATCTCACCACTAATCCGGTACGACTCAATCTGCTAGAGGAAATCAATTGTTGAGTGGAATACCCTGACTAGGATATGCATCAAAAGGGACACAAAAGTAGGGGTGAGTACAATCCACATGTACTCAGTAGATTTGACCGACTGAGTATAAGAAATTAAACAAACTTATGAAATAAACTAAGGAACGCTTCAACCTGTATACAAAAAAGTCTCACTCCGGCATCGATGCCGTCAATTTATATAGAATGGAGAGAGTAAATTAAATATATAGGGATAGTTCAATATCATATTGTGAGACCCCATGTGTTTTTTTTCTTCTCTTACATAATATACTGTCACGATCCAAAAATCGAGGTCATGATGACAGACATCTCAAAACCCAATCTGATTTGTAACCCTAAAAATAAAACTCATACAAGACTCCCAAAGGGAAAAGTGATGCCATAATTTAAATAAAAAAAAAATTATCCCAAAACCTGGTGTCATAAGTATAAAGAGCATTTAATACAAGGTTCGAATCTGAAGATACAACATAAGTCTCTGAATGATACAAAAGACTGAAAAATAAAAATAGACTAGTGACGATCCGAATTCTGGAACCTCACCACTAATCTAAGAATATACAATCCGCTAGAATATCAACTGCCACGTGAGGTACCCCGACTAGTATCTGCATCAAAAAGGGATACAGGAGTAGGGGTGAGTACAATTCATATGTACTTAGTAGGTTTTAGTTGACTGAGTATAAGGAATTAATCAAACCTATAAAATAAACTAAGGAACGCTTCCACCTGCATACAGAAAAGTCTCACTTCGACATCGGTGCCGCCAGTTTATATATATATATATATATATATATATATATATATATATATATATGGCGCGAGTAAAGTAAACCCATAATAACAGCTCATAATCACAATTAATCAGATAATTCAAGTAGCACATATATCAATGCAATATGATGATGCAATAATGTGGTGGTACGGTGGAATTAAGACTATCGCACAGCCTATCGTATAGACCTGCCGAGCTGTGCTACCAAGCAGGATCCATGGGGGTCTCGCAGACCATATACCCTAATCACAATATCTCATTATCCTTGCCACCTCCTCGTAGTCAAGGGATTACAATGCATCTACTACCCTACCGGAAAACTGCTTCGGTCAGGGACTCAAGATACAAAGGTTGGGATCACAATGCATTCACTATCCTGCCGAAAAACTACCTCGATCAGGGACTCAAGATACGGAGGTTTAAACGTGTTTCATTTTCTTTCTCAAAAAGAATTTCCATATTTCTCAACTTCCTATGTTTCATGATATGATGAATGAGGATGAATGCACCAAAACACACATGGCATGGAAGTAATATTCAACTCATATGTGGTACAAGGTTCAAAGTTCTCAAAACTTAACCTACACATGGTATTCACCCTCAATAAATAGTAATGGGAAGAAAATACTTCCATTTAAATATTCACCCATTTCTCAATGATATTTCAATACTCAAGCATGCTCAAAACCACCCAACTCAACCCCTCAGGCGGGCATCACAAGTCAAATAATATACTCAAGCCTCTCTCTTAGGCAAATCATGAATCACATGTTCTCAAAACAAATAAGATAACAAATAAGGCCCCCACACGGGCTATGTAATACAAATAAACCCCCACACGACAATACATAAATAAATAAGTCCTCACACGGCATCACAATATATATAAAACATTCTCAACTCATACTAAAACTCCATCCCGAAGTCTATAACATATGAATGACTAATTACCCTATCTTAGTCTCAAAGAAGGATAGCCAAACCTACCTCAATTGCCGAAACCGCACTCGAACACCTCCACCGAACAAGAAACTCTCGAATTCAATGCCCAGACTGACAACCCACTATGAACAATAAAATATACACATCACAAGGAGTCCAATGACACCCATATTGATAGATTTTGGAATCGGGGGTAAAATGGTCCAAAAATTAATTATTTCCGAAAAAGGTCAAATCTGGAAATTTATTGGAGAATCACATTCTACTTGTAATAAGGAACTCATGGTTGAAAAACCCATACAAATAGAGTTCAAAACGAGTTAGAAATCACCATTTTTCTTAAATTCGAATTAGGGAAGAAACAAAGATTTTTGGGGTTTGAAACTAAAATTTAAGAGTTAAAATCATCAAATACTTAATGAAAAAGGAAGTTTTTAGGTCAAAAAATCACTTACCCAACACTTTTCCTCAAAAATCTCTTCTCAAATCGCCTCAAAGAGTTCAAGAACTCAAATAAAGGTGAACAAAATATTGAAATGGAAAGAAAGGGACATTTTCTGCCCAAAAAGTTACTATTCATACGTGTTACTGTTCACGCGTGTTGACCACGGTCAACTTACACCACCACCCTTCAAAACATATTTTTGACCCTCAAAACTCATTCGAAACTGTATAAGTATGAACCAATAGTGCAAATTGATCAAATAACACTCGGGGGCACTAAAAAAATAGGGGTAAAATGATAATTTCACATAAATTTTTAAAAATGACCCTAAAGGTCATTACAACATCCACCACTAAAAGAGATGTTCGTCCTCGAACATAAGATAAAAGAAAATACCCGGGTTCTTAAAAATTTAAGGATACCGAGCCTGCATATCAGACTCTAACTCCCAAGTCACCTCCTCAGCAAGCCGATGCTGCCACTGCACCTTGACCGAAGCAACCACTTGGTCCTAAGTCTACGAAGCCGCCTATCTAGAATAACTGTCGGCTCCTCCTCATAAGTCAAATCCAGACTCAACTCTACCACATCATAAGAAATCACATGAGACTCATTCGGTATGTACTTGCGAAGTATGGAAACATGAAACACCAGATGAACAGCTGACAATTTAGGGGGTAAGGCTAACTCATATGCCACTCCACCTACTCTCCTCAGGATTTCAAACGGGCCAACAAACCTTGGGCTAAGCTTACCCTTATTTTCGAACCTCATCACACCCTTCATGGGCGATATTTTAAGCCACACACAATCACCCATCATGAACTCTAAGGGACGAACCCTCTTGTCAGCATAATTCTTCTGACGACTCTGAGCTGTCAATAGTCGACCCTGAATCAAACGTACCCGCTCCACAACATCCTTAAGTAAGTCAGTATCCAATGCATCAACCGCAACAGGATCAAATCATCCAATGGGTGATCGACACCTACGACCATACAATGCCTCAAATGGTGCCATCTGAATGCTGGAGTGATAAGTGTTATTATAGGCAAACTCTGCTAAGGGCAAGTATTGGTCCCATCGGGCACCAAAATCAATCACATAGGCCCTAAGCATATCCCCCAACACTTGAATAATCCGCTCGAACTGACCATCGGTTTGGAGATGAAATGCTGAACTCATCTTTAGCCGCGTACCCAAACCACGCTGTAATGCCTCCCAAAAGTGAGAGGTGAACACTAAACCCTGATCCGACACAATAGAGATAGGCACCCCATGCAGCCTAACAATCTCACGAAAATAGATCCTAGCTAACTGATCCGCATTGTAGCTAGTCTTCACCTAAAGAAAATGGACTGAATTGGTCAATCGATCCACAATCACCCAAACAGAGTCATACTTACCCAATGCCATGGGTAATCCAGACACAAAGTCCATAGTGATACGCTCCCATTTCCACTCGGGAATGGGCATCCTTTGCATAGGACCACCCGATTTCTGATGCTCATACTTCACTTATTGACAATTTAGACACTTAGCCACAAAATCAATAATGTCTCTCTTCATGCCACACCACCAATAGTGTTGTTTCAAGTCATGAAACATCTTTGCCACTCCCAGGTGAATTGAATATTTGGAACAATGAGCCTCCTCCAATATCATACATACCCATTCACTCACCTTGGGCACACAAATGTGACTATTAATCCTCAAAACTCCTTCCACATCAAGAGAGGCTGATTTTGCTTCACCACTCAACACTTTGTCTCGAATGGCGCTCAACTTGTCATCTTTAAACTGATGTATACGAATCTGGTCCATCAAAGTAGACCTAGCCTCCACAAAGGCCAAAATATTATGATGTGTAGAAATATCAAGTCGGACCAACTGTTTAGCCAATGACTGAACCTCCAATGCCAAAGGCCTCTCAACAGCCTTAAGGAAGGCTAAACTACCCATGCTAGATGCTTTGTGACTTAGGGCATCCGCTACCACATTAGCTTTGCCTGGATGATAAAGTATGGTGATATCATAGTCTTTCAATAACTCTAACCACCTACGCTGCCGTATGTTCATATTCGGCTAAGAAAAGATATACTTAAGGCTACGGTGGTCAGTATAGACCTCACAATGCACTCTATAGAGATGATGCCTCCACAACTTCAGAACAAACACCACCGCTGCTAATTCTAAGTCATGGGTAGGATAGTTCTTCTCATGTACCTTCAACTTTCGAGAAGCATAAGCTATAAATCTACCATTTTGAATCAATACGCCATCTAAGCCGACTCTCGAAGTATCACAAAACACAATAAAGGCCACGCCCTCCTCGGGTAAGGCTAGAATAGGTGCTAAAGTCAATAGTTCTTTGAGCTTTTGAAAGCTCGCCTCACACTCATTAGTCTAGTGAAATGCCACGGTCTTTTGAGTTAGCCTAGTCAATGGGGATGCAATAGAAGAGAATCCTTTAACAAACCGATGATAGTAGCCTGCCAACCCAATAAACCTCCAAATCTCAGTAACTAAAGTAGGTCTAACCCAATCACGAACCACTACAACTTTGACTGGATCAACCATAATACCATCCTTGGTCACTATATGACCCAAGAATGTCACAAACTTAAGCCAAAACTCACATTTGGAGAATTTTGCATACAACTTCTCTTCTCTCAATCTCTGAAGGACTGTCCTCAGGTGCCTAACATGATCCTCCTCATTCTTGGAATAAACCAAGATGTCATCAATAAAAACAATCACAAACGAGTCCAAATAAGGTCGAAATACCCGGTTCATCAACTCCATAAAAGTAGTCGGGGCATTAGTCAACCCAAAGGACATAACCACAAACTCATAATGCCCATAATGAGTCCTGAATGTAGTCTTCGGGATATCAAATTCCCGAACTCTCAACTGATGGTAACCCGATCTCAAATTAATCTTTGAGAACACCGATGCACCTTGAAGGTGGTCAAATAAATCATCAATGCGAGGGAGAGGATACTTGTTCTTGATAATGACTTTGTTCAACTGTCGATAGTCAATACACATCCTCATAGTACCATCTTTCTTCTTCACAAATAAAACCGGTGCACCCCACGGTGATATACTAGGTCTAATAAACTTCTTCTTTAATAAATCTTCCAATTGTTCTTTCAACTCCTTCAATTCTGTCGGAGTCATTCGATAAGGAGAAATAGAGATGGGTTTAGTGTCAGGCTCCAAATCAATCACAAAATCGATATCACGGTCAGGAGGAACTCCCGACAAGTCTATAGAAAATACATCCATAAACTCTCTCACCACCCTCGTAGTCTTTATGGGCGATAACTCCGTAGTGAGATCATGTACATGAGACAAATAAGACAAACAACCCTTATCCATTAAGCGACGAGCACGAATATAAGATATCACTCCCTTAGGATACGAACTCGGATTACCCTTCCATACCAAGCTAGGTAACCCAGGATAAGCTAAGGTCACGGTCTTTGCATAACAATCTAATATAGCATGATAAGGAGATAACCAGTCCATACCCAGTATCACATCAAAATCAAGTTTTTCTAATAAAATCAAGTCTGCACAGGTCTCTCTACCCAAAAATATCACCAAACATCCCTTGTATACTCGATCCACCACTAAAGATTCACCTACCGGGTAGAAATAGTAATAGGCACATCAAGGGACTCACTCACATAATCAATACCCACATCAAAATAAGTTGACACATAAGAATAGGTAGATCCTGGGTCAAATAATACTAAAGCAGAACGATGGCAAACTGGAACAATACCTGTAATAACTGCATCAGAGGCTTCTGCCTCATATCTACCCGGTATAGTATAACATAACTGACGATCACCCTTAGCCTGCGAACCACTACGAGCACCACCTCGTGCTCCACCCTTAGCACCACGGGTTCCACCTCTAGTATTCTGCAAAGAACCCTGAATAGCTGAAGCATCTGTAAAATGAACAACTAGTGCCCCAGGCTGCCCAGTAGAAGGAGCACATTTAGGGAAATCTTGGGCCTTATGCCCAAACTCATCATACACATAACAACCTCGAGGACCTGAACCCCGTGGGGGATAATCAGAAGTGTCAAAACGGCCTCCGGAGCCCGAAAAACCCTGAATAGCTGCTTGGACCGGTCTGCCCTGATAACCATGGGTTCCTAAACCTAAATATTCTCTACCCTTAGAGGAATGACCGCTGAACTAACCCTGCTGACGGAACCTCTTGGCCCAACCATATCTAGCACGTCGGATACTCTTTATCATCCTGGCATGATCAATAATACTCTGAAACGTACCTCCAGACAGTACAAGAGAGGCTGTAGCCTCCTGGAGATAACCGGCGAATCCTTTTACTAGCTTGCGAATCCGCTTGAACTCAGTGGTTATACTCGACATAGCATAATGAGATAACTCATGAAAGTGAGTCTCGTACTTAGATATAGATAGGGAGCCCTGCTCCAGTCTATCAAACTCATCCCTGCACTGATCATGGAGGCTATAAGGCATAAATCTCTCAAGGAACATCTCAGTAAACTATTCCCAACTCATCATAGGAGAACTAATAGGTCTACGAGCAAGAACCAACCTCTACCACTCCTTGGCTACTCCTGCAAATTGATATGAAGTGTAAGCTACTCTATGTGCCTCTAAAATACCGAGGTTAAACAACCTGTCTTGGCACTCAGTCAAAAAGTCATAGGTTTTCTCTCCGGTTGTACCATCAAACCTTGAAGGCGCCAATCAAACAAACCTCTTGAAGCTCTTCTGCTCAGCTATCGACATGGCAACACTAGCAGAAACTGGCGGATCTGCAAATCTCGGAGGTGCAATAAAAGGCACTAAAGAAAAACCAGGAGTATCAAATCCTACACTAGGCCCTTGAACTGGCGGTGTAGCACAAGCTATGATAGGATAACCTATGCTACCTGGAAGAATACCAAAGGTAGGAGCACCATCCAGTCTAGCCAATAATTGAATCAGTAGCTCCTGAAGCATTGGAGCACTATCAGGAACCACAAAAGGCTGGGATGGCCTCTGCTCCCTAGTCTTCTTCTCCAAGTCATCCTCATGCTCGTACATGGGCTTAGGTGATGGCTCTCTAGCTCTTCCACGAGCAGGTGCCGCTCCTTTTGCTCGGCCTCGTCCCCTAACTCCACCACGTCCTCTACCTCACCCGCGTACTGGAGTTCGGGTAACAGGTGCAGCCTCACCCTCAGTAATTGTGGCTCTAGTCCTCACCATCTGCGCAGAAGGAATAGATCAGAGTTATACAACATTTGATATGAATAAATCACACGAAGAGAATAAAATGAAGGAAATCTTCCTATTAAGTATCTTGTAGCCTTTCAAAGATAAGTACGCAAGACTCTACTAGACACCCTGCTCTTTAACTTATGAGACCGGTGAACCTAGTGCTCTAATACCAATTTTTTACGATCCAAAAATTGAGGTCATGATGACAGACATCTCAAAACCCAATCTGATTTGTAACCCTAAAAATAAAACTCATACAAGACTCCCAAAGGGAAAAGTGATGCCATAATTTAAATAATAATAAAAAATTATCCCAAAACCTGGTGTCATAAGTATAAAGAGCATTTAATACAAGGTTCGAATCTGAAGATACAACATAAGTCTCTGAATGATACAAAAGACTGAAAAATAAAAATAGACTAGTGACGATTCGAATTCTGGAACCTCACCACTAATCTAAGAATATACAATCCACTAGAATATCAACTGCCACGTGAGGTACCCCGACTAGTATCTGCATCAAAAAGGGATACAGGAGTAGGGGTGAGTACAATTCATATGTACTTAGTAGGTTTTAGTTGACTGAGTATAAGAAATTAATCAAACCTATAAAATAAACTAAGGAACGCTTCCACCTGCATACAGAAAAGTCTCACTTCGACATCAGTGCCGCCAGTTTATATATATATAGTAGCGCGAGTAAAGTAAACCCATAATAACAACTCATAATCACAATTAATTAGATAATTCAAACAACACAGATATCAATGCAATGTAATGCAATATGATAATGCAATAATGTGGTAGTGCGGTGGAATTAAGACTATCGCACAGCCTATCGTATACACTTGCCGAGCTGTGCTACCAAACAGGACCTATGGGGGTCTCACAGACCATATACCCGAATCACAATATCTCATTATCCTTGCCACCTCCTCGTGGTCAAGGGATCACAATGCATCCACTACCTTGCCGGAAAACTGCTTCGGTCAGGGACTCAAGATACAAAGGTTGGGATCACAATGCATCCACTACCCTGCCAAAAAACTGCCTCGGTCAGGGACTCAAAATACGAAGGTTTAAACGTGTTTCATTTTCTTTCTCAAAAAGAATTTCCATATTTCTCAACTTCCCATGTTTCATGATATGATGAATGAGGATGAATGCATCAAAACACACATGGCATGGAAGTAATATTCAACTCATATATGGTACAAGGTTCAAAGTTCTCAAAAATTAACCTACACATGATATTCACCCTCAATAAATAGTAATGAGAAGGAAATACTTCCATTTAAATATTCACCCATTTCTCAATTATATTTCAATACTCAAGCATGCTCAAAACCCCTCAACTCAACCCCTCAGGCGGGTATCATAAGTCAAATAAAATACTCAAGCTTCTCTCTTAGGCAAATCATGAATCACATGTTCTCAAAACAAATAAGATAACAAATAAGGCCCCCACACGAGCTATGTAATACAAATAAACCCCCACACAGCAACACATTAGTAAATAAGCCCTCACACAACATCACAATATATATATATATATATATAACATCCTCAACTCATACTAAAACACATCCCGAAGTCTATAACATATGAATAACTAATTACCCCATCTTAGTCTTAAAGAAGGATAGCCAAACCTACCTCAATTGTCGAAACCGCACTCGAACACCTCCACCGAACAAGAAACTCTCGAACTCAATGCCTTGACTGACAACCCACTATGAACAATAAAACATACACATCACAAGGAGTCCAATGACACCCATATTGATAGATTTCGGAATCGGAGATAAAATAGTCTAAAAATTAATTATTTCCGAAAAAGTTCAAATTTGGAAATTTATTGGACAATTACATTCTACTTATAAGAAGGAACTCATGATTGAAAAATCCATAAAAATAAAGCTCAAAACGAGTTAGAAATCACCATTTTCCTTAAATTCAAATTAGGAAAGAAATAAAGATTTTTGGGGTTTGAAACTAAAATTTAAGAGTTAAAATCATCAAATACTTAATGAAAAAGGAAGTTTTTAGGTCAAAAAATTACTTACCCAATACTTTGCCTCAAAAATCTCTTCTCAAATCGCCTCAAAGAGTTCAAGAACTCAAATAAATAGTGAACAAAATATTAAAATGGGAAGAAAGGGGCATTTTCTGCCAAATAGTTACTATTCACGCTTGTTGACCACGGTCAACTTACACCACCACCCTTCAAAACATGTTTTTGACCCTCAAAACTCATTCGAAATTGTATAAGTATGAACCAATAGTGCAAATTGATCAAATAACACTCGGAGACACTAAAAAATATGAGTAAAATGATAATTTCACATAAATTTTTAAAAATGACACTCAAGGTCATTACATATACGTAACGTGGCGTGGTTATATTAGGTGTATATGATTTGGTATAGCATATTAGAGAATAAGGCTGCAAATGTGTGTTAATATCAAGGAACTAAACTAAAGTTTTAGGTCAAAGGAATCTCTTAAACAAAGGCTTGTGGTTAAAGAAATGGCTCGGGTAGCACCCCGCCGGTTTGGAAGGTTTAAATTAACTTGCACCTTCGGGATAATATTAAGAGTGTCTAATATACTAAGAATAATATTTTATGAGGTATGATAATAGCACAATGGTCATATGTTAAGTTTTTGAGTCAAGCTAGTTGCAAAAGAAAGGTCGGCAAAAGTTATCGTAAGTTTCTCTTATAATTATTTTTAAATTTTGGGTCAAATGTCTTAGATTATTTCTCCCAATATATAAATATTTACGGGGACCATGACCTACCAAATCGAATGTCTAAGAGTCTAGTTTGTAACCAAAAAAATGGTACGTCAATCTGACATTGCAGTAAAAAGTTATGATTATTTTATCGCGGACTGTCTGGGCTGAAATTGGGTCGCGTAAAAAAATGGAATAAGTCAGCAATTTGACTTTTAAGATCCCAAAACATTTTATTTTGTCCCAAAATAGTGAGAAGGCTTAAGTTAGGGTTCCAATGGAGTTCTTGAATGATTAAGGCATGTTTTCTAGCGATTTTTACAGTTAAAGTTTGCCCCCGTACCTAGAAATGCGATCTTTACACTTTGGTATCGTTTTCCCCTTCTATTAGTTGCATTTGGAGCCATGTTTGTGAGATAGGACTTTGTTTTTCTTGCTGGATCTTCAAGATTTATACTTGGTTTGCAAAGGTAATTATCTTAGGACTCTTTTATCATCGTTTTTACGAAGTTTTACGGATGTTTCGTTAAGTTAGGATCATATGGCAAATCTGCCAATTTAAGATCAATTATAAACTATTTATAGGTGTGTATAAGATGCAATATAAAGTGTTCGCAAAGCTTAGGACGTAAGGAACAACTTTCGTGAAGGAACTACAGGCATTCAGACGTTCGTTGGAAAGATATGTTAAGGCTAAGCTTCACCCTTCTTTTTAGCACAAATTATGAAAAACTCCTAAAACGCCAAATGTGATATTTTACGTTTCTATTACTAGAAAAACCTTTTGCAAAGGCATTTGGATAGTAGCTGAAGTATTTTCATGATATTATTAGGTGATATTCCACTCATTCGGTTTGATAGGGTATTCGACGTATATATATGTCATTTTGTCGGCTTTCTTGACTATATGTCCATAGATGTGAATTCTTATTCGTCTTTGGGTGGTGTGACTTAAAAATATTAGGAAAAGCATTTAGTATTGGCGATCAATTCTTCTTCCTCGTTAAAGTGTATTTTAAAAACTTTAAAGTAACACGTCGATTTTCCAAAAATCTCAAATATAATTTTTATGTTTAAACTACTAAAACACTTGATTTGAAAATACTCTCTTAGACTAATTATCAAGGAATTAGGTATAAGAATTAAGTGAAGAACCTTAAGCTCCTTATGAACATCTTCAAGGTTAAGTTATCTTTCTAAAAAGTCGAGTCAAGTTTTCAAGCTTATTTGAAAAAGATATAAGGTTCCACGAGATGTATACATGCTACACGAAAGTAATTACGAAATTATGAGAATAAGAGTACTAATGAGACAAGATTGACTAAGTTCTTGTTATGGCCTAATATGTGCATTCAAAATTCATATCATACATGGCATGTTATGCATGGACTCCGAGCTATAATCAGAGGTAAGGGTCCTATTTTCCCAGAAGACTATATATATTGTACAGATGGCCACAGGTTGGCAATATGATGCCGGTTAGCTACCAGAAGAGACCGCCATTGCTAGCATTTAGTTGGGTATGTCATGCATTTGCATATATATATATATATATATATATATATATATATATATATGTGTGTGTGTGTGTGTGTGTGTGTGTGTATGTTCACGACATAAGATTACATGAGCATACCATGCATATTTGATTACTATGAGGTTGGGTGTCGACCATGGAGGCTATCAGAGTTTCAGTGTCATGTGGTATCTCAATTACCCTTTTTACAGTAGCCATTTATGATTCTACTTTCTGCCTTACATACCAGTACATTTGTATTCGTACTGATGTCTCGTTGCCTAGGGACACTACATTTTTATTTCGTGCATGCAGGTCCATGTAGGGATTCTGATCGTCCCATTCGCTAGTATTCGGAGTTCAGTTGTGAGTTGGTAAGCTCCACCTCTTCCTGGAGCTTTCATAGGATGTTTACTTTTGTTGTACAGTTGGGTATAGTCGGGGCCTTGTCCCGACAATGCTCATGACACTCTTAGAGGCTATTGTGGACACAATATTCTAGGTTTTTTTACAACTTTCAGTCTCCAACCCATAGGCTTGGCATGTATATATATGTGTGTATGCATGAATGTCTTCAGTTGCGTCCTCGTCGGCTAGCTAACACTTTATTATTTTAGCTTGTCTACCTTATTTATATGACTTATTGTTATTCAGGTTATGACTTTAATGGTCCAGGCTTAGTATTTCAAATGTTGTGCTTTCCAATCTTTTGGTCCTCCAGTTTAGTTATCTAGTATGTTCAATGTCTAGATCGATCGAATAAAGTATCGAGTGCCAATTGCATCTCCATTATTTTGGGGTGTGGCACAAATATAATCAGATAAGTCAATTGATTCAAGGAACAATGCAATGAGATGATGCAAAGATGTGGTGTTACAGTGGAATCAAGACGTTCACACAATTTGTCGTATACACCTATCGAGCTAAGGCTTCCAGACAATGACCCATAGTGGACTCGTAGTCCACATAACAAATTACAATCTCAATATCTCATCAACTTGCCACCTAGCTCATGGTCAAGGATATAAATAGGTGTGTCATTTTCTTTCTCAAAAAGAATTTACACATTTCTCAACTTCCCAAGATTAATGATATAATGAATAAGGATGAATGCATCACAACACATATGACATGGAAGAAATATTCATTCAACATGTAATATATGGTTCAAAATTCTCAAAACTCAACCCAACATGATATCAACAGATAGTAATGGGAAGGAAATATATTGAAATAAGTGTTCACCCTATTTGAAAATGTTTCATTACTCAAGTGTGGTCATTACAAGTCAAATAGTATCACAAACTTCTCTCAAATGTAAATCATGAATCACATGTTTTCAAAGCAAATAGTATAGTAAATAACCCCCCTCTCACATGGGTTAAACTGCATAAATAAGCCCCCAAATGGGTAATACAGTATAATCAAGCCCTTACATGGGCATCACAATAAAATCGATAGTCCCAATTCACATTACGATCTCATCCCAAAGTCTATAACATAAGAATAACTAATTACTGAATTTCAGTCTCAAAGAAGGATAGACAAGCCTCGAAGGCAAAAGCTTCACCCGAATACTTAATTACTGATCCATAATTGTCAAGAATGGAAAAGAGTTCATCAAAAGGAGTTAAATGGTATCCATATTGCAATATTTTAGAACCGGGGTCATAATTGTCTAAAATCACCTTCGAAAATAAAAAGGGAAAAACAAAACTTTTATTTAAAATTCGTATTCTACAAATCAAGATGAGTTCATGATTGAAAAACTCATTGAAATTGAGCAAGAAACGAATTAGATATCAAGGAAAAGAAAATTTGAAATTTGAGAGGAAAACACCCAAAATCCACCTTGAAATCATGACTTTTAAAGAGTTTTGGAAGATAGTAATTGAAGAATTTGATAAGAAATAGTTAAATGGACTTCTAACCTAAATTTTCAAAATGAACTCTAAGGTCCCGAAGCTCTAAGCCAACACTCAACTAGACCAAACTTGATGTTATGGACGCAGTGGAACTGATGGAATTTCCATCCGATGCTCGAATTTTGGAATATTGACCAAAGTCAAATATCTCAATAAAAAATTCACTCAAGGTCTCAAAATCACTAAAATCACACCCGATTGCATTGGGAACCGCACCAACTATCCCCACAACACAAAAAAGCATGAAAGTGCTAGGAAAAAAGGTAAAATGATCATTAGTAAATTATCAAGAATTAAGACATTACACTAACACTTGTCGATCATAATGCCTAACCAAATGACTGAGCAATCATATCAATTTTCCAAAATGTCCCTCACAATAACTCAAATACATAGAACTTACCCCATCCTAATAATGAAAGGGGACGTCCTCAAATTTCACACCTTTGGTGAAAATTTGGACTAAACCTTTTGAATGATTAAAGGCAGTTGAGATGATTCAATTAATAGACCCCAAGACCATCAATACAACGAAAAATATCTTTTGGGCTAACTAACATTGTGCCTACCACTCAGGAGGAGTTAGGCATAGATATTAAGGGGTGTGTCAATTTGCAACATAAAATTCAAGATTTTATTGACTAGAGAATACTTATTGTGATCCTAGCGCCAGCCCCCAACATGGATCGTAATTGTATTTCCAATCAAGGAGGTGTGACTATTAACATGATTGAAAAAGAAGAAGATTGGAATGTAAATAGCCTTATATTCAAGATTGACTCTGACTCAATTGTGTATAACTTTGTTTATTATTAAGCCCCGTCCAAAGTTTATTGTCATTATTACACCACCAATCATTGCTCAAGTAGTGACTTAAAAGAATTCATTGTGGAAACAACTGCAACATATGGGATGACACATTCGGGGAGGTAAGGTCTATGCTTGGTTCATTTGTAGACCTTTTTTTGGTAAAGACATATATTATATAAATATGACTTAATAGGCATCATTACATGGTAGTGTGGTGGAATCGCTATTTAGTATGCGGGTAGGGGTTGATACTATTACAAAAATTTTGAATAATAGCTGGCTTAATTAGCCTAATAAAAAGAGTTTCCTTCTTGTCTGTATTTAACTTCCTAGACACAAACAAGGCTGGAACTGCCCAGTGCACAAAATAGCTTGTTGTAGCTTAGATCCTTCCTTAGCTAGTGCGTCTGCCACTTAATTCTCTTCTCGATATCTATGTTGGATAGGGGGTTCCCTAGCTAGTGAAGTAGCGCCCTGCAATCAGATAATATTTTAGAGAGGGTAGGGTGATCATTCTATAGATAATGGATAATTTCTTTGCAGTCTATCTCTATTTGCAGAGGCTTCGACCCGTTATTATGTGCAATTTTCATCCCTCGAAGAATGGTACATATCGCTTTTTGGATCATTGTAGATTTAAACAGATTTCCCCTGAATCCCACTATCCAATTTCCTTCTGTATCCCGGATGACTCCACCTATACCCCCTTTGCCTGAATTAATGGTGGTTGATTTGTCTGTGTTCAATTTAAAACCTAGCAAGGGTGGTTTCCATTTAACAAGTATTTTCTTGTATTTATATTGATGTTTATTTATATTTGTTAAGGCTAAGTATTCAACAACATAGTGTAGAGGCTTTATTATGTTAATTGTTGAGTTCTGTTTGTGATGGTAATTTCACTCGTTACCAACCATATATTGCATAAGAAGAAGGGGAAAGCGTCTTTCCAGTTTAGATGATATTGGAGCTTGATGTTAAGGTTCCTAATGTGTTCCGTGCAATTGTAGTTTTACATGTTGGTGAGATGGTGGATTTCATGTCCGAACACCTAGTGTATTCCATAGTCTCCTAACTTAAGTACATTCAACAAAGATATGTTGGATAGTCTCAGAATATTAACAAAAGCCGCAATTTTTATTTATATCCATCCCTATTGATTATAGATAGATGCATGTAGGCATGTTGGCATATCTAGAGGAAATACTTATATTTGGTTTGGGTATTGGAGTTTTCATATCCTCTTGAAAGTTTAGTTGCTAGGAGGATTAACAATCCTTTGGTTTCTAAGAACGTGATACACGAAGCTTGTAGTAAGGATACCCTTTGAATTTGGGTACGAGCTAATTTTATCATGAGGATGATCTACTCTTGAGACATAAATACTCTAAAGGAGATGGATAATGCTTATTGGAAGGTCGAAAGATACTTTTTCAAATTTTCATTGTCCATTATTTATTATAAGATCACTTACTTTTAGGGTAACTTCTCCTAAGTTTAGTGGTCCATTTATACATTCTCTCAAGGTTTCATTGTTCAGTAACCATGTATCCAACCACAAGGAGGCCCGTTCACCCTTTTCAAAGTCTATTTTATACCTGACTTGCAGTACCCCTAGCCCATGATGAGGTTCTTCCATGTTCTGCTATGAGACACTTTTAATATTGTACTAGTATCTAAAAGGTTATTGTTTGTGCATCTTTTAATAAATGTAGATACCCATAAGGCATCGTGCTTGTTATAGGCTCTCTATGTTAGCTTTTCTAATAAGGCTTTGTTTTGGCAGTTGCTTTTTGGATTCCCAAGCCTCCCTAATTCTTTGGTAGACTAACAATATCCCACCTTGTTAAATGGAGTTGGCATTTGGCAATCATAGTTCCCCAAATGAAGTTTCATGGGATAATGTCGATCTTATTTGTGATATTAATGGGGAGGCTTGTGGATTGCATAATATGGGTGGGTATACTATTTAAGAAAGCGTGTTCCAGAGTGGCTCTTGCATCTATATTGAGGAAATTGGTTTTCCACCCAGATAACTTGGCATGTAGGTTATCAATGATGAATTGGTAATACTTTAAAGTGGGTGTTTTATGTAGGATTGTCCTAGGTATTTTCCAAAATTGAAGCCTGTTTTGATGTCCAAATTGTATAAGATCTGATTTTTATGGCAATGGAATAACTTTTTGAGCATATTATTTTTGTCTTTAAAAAGTAGATTGTTTGGCTAGAGGAGTTGCAAAAATTCTCAATTATTTTTATTATGTTGGAGTAGCTGTTTCTAACTACTTTATCCATTAATACTAGATCGTCAGAGAAAGAAATATGGGAGAGGTATGGTCCTTTCTTTGAGATCTTGATTGGTCTCAAAGTTTTTTGTTGGATTGCTTTCTCTATCTCTTGAGAAAGCATTTCTTCACACATGATGAAAATGTATGGGGAGAGGCAGTCTCTTTGCCTGCTGTCCCTTAAAGCTTTAAAGAAGTTTGTTCTATCCCCATTAATAAGGATTGCTACCCTAATGGTTGTGGTTCATGACATTATTAAGTTCATAATGTTGATTGGAAAGTTGAAGTTTAAAAGGTTTTTTCTGATGAAGGACAATTCCAATTTGTCAAAACGTTTTTCCAAATCTATTTTGATAATCATATTTGCATGTTTTCCTTTCATTTTTTGAAAGTGAGTGATTATTTCTTGGACAATTATAACATTTTATGTTGCTTTTCTATTTTTTAGGAAGCTAGATTTGCAAGGTCCAATCAGCTTGTCCATGAATGGTCTAAGCCGTTGGGCAATAACCTTAGTGATTATTTTGCATGTAGTGTCGTATATGCTAATAGATCTGTAGTCCTTTTGGAATTTAGCACCTTTAATTTTTGAAATTAGAAAAATACAAATGTCATTTATTTCTTCTAGATAACTTCACCTCCAAAGGATTTATTGCATGGATTAATTAGTGATTCACCTACTGTAGTCCAATACCTCTGAAAGAAGAAAAGGTGTAGGCTATTCAGTCTCAATGCCTTGAAAGGTTGGACAAAATTAATTGCATTTTGGATTTCACTTACATCAGGAGTCGTCACAATAGAGGATAAATCTATATTATCTATGGGTTCTTGGTATTGTATAGTTTCTCAATCTGGGGCGTTTTGGTTTGTTTGGAATATAATAGAAAAGAAAGTGTATGTTTGGGCCTTAATGGCATCCGATCGTACAACCAGGAGCCATCTTGGATTTGAAGAGCGATAATTTTATTTCTTTTTTGTATATTGAGGGTTATTATATGGAAGAACTTAGTGTTAGAGTAACACCTATTGATACAGTTGACCCTAGATTTTAGTTTCTAAAAATCTTCTTGTAATCTTAGTACGGAGTTATATTCTTTGATGATTTCAACTTCTAAGTTAGATAAAAAGTTTCTAAAGTTGTGGTTTGGTGATTTTTGAATGACCTCAATTCGTTAGAGGAGACACCTTTTTTTGATAAAAGATGTTACCAAAGATTTGCTTATTACTGATGGTAACCTTTTGTTTAAAAGAAGACATGGCTTTAGATATTTGGCGCAATTCATCCATCTAGATGAGATTAGATTTTGTAAATTAGGGTGTGAAATCCACATGTATTCAAAGCGAAAAAGTTTATTATTATTGTTATTCTTACATTGTAAGAGAGATATGAGTAAAGGACGGTGATCTGAATGAGTATGAGGTAGGTGATGTTCTCGTGCGTCTGAAAAATTTTGCAACCACTTCTTAATTGAAAATCGGCCTAGTCTTTCAAAAATAAGACTTGATCTATTTTTGTAATGCTTATTTATCCATGTGTATTTGCTTTAATTAAATACCATATCAATCAATTCACAGTGATTAATAACTTTCCAGAAGTCATTTCCATGAGAGTTGTTAATGAGCCTACCACCAGCTTTATTTGTATTGCATAGGAGTTCGTTAAAATCGCCTCCTATTAGCTATTCACCTTGATAATTACTTTTAATTATTTTTAGGTTTTCCGACAATATTTTTCATTCATTATGTATGTACATGCATAATTGACACTAAAAGGCCAATACTTATCGGTAGCACGTACCTTAACCATTGCATGAATTTCTTGATCAGTTGTCGCAATATCATCCAATTCCAAGATAGTATCATCCCATAAAACTACTAGACTTTCCTATAGCACAAAAACAGATCATTTTATTAAAAGGAAAGTTGTCCAGGAGACTTTGATGATCTTGAATTTTGGTTTCTATAAGAGCAATGAGAGGTGGCCAATGCAAGTCAAAGATAGATTTGAAATTCCTTCTAAACTCCACCCTATTACTACCTCAACAATTTTATATTGTTATGTTCATTGATATGATTATGGTGGGTGGGAGTGACGACGTAGGCTGACTTGATATTCTTAAGAGGTTTCCATTCCTCAAGGTCGGGTTTATTACGACAGCATAGTTCCTTATCTCCGAAACAGATAGAGTTCTTATATTTAGAGAGGTTTTTAGTAAGTTCGGTGGCCAAATAAGGATGCATCTGTTTACTAATTGTCTTTTGAAGATCATCATCTTACTTTCCTTAAGACCATTTTTGCCATTCAAGTTTCCCTCATTAGTTCTAGTTTATCTTCTAACTCTTGAAAGGCTACATTTCCCTCTAGTTATGGAACTCTTTGGGGGGGGGGACTTAAAGCCCTTGATGGTACCTTAGATGAAGATGCTAAGTTGTTAGGGACTGGTGCACTTGGTCCCTCCTCAGTGTTGGTATGGACCACATACTGGACTGTTGTCTTGAGCACTAAAGTGAGAGCTCTATTGGATGAAATCTGCTTGAGGTACCTGTGGGGGGGAGGGGGGAATAAGGGTGGGAATATGAGGGTTTCTTGGTTGAATACTTGACCTAGTGGGTTCTCCCTAGGGGGAGAAGTGGTAAAATGGGAGATAGGGGAGGGAGAAGTTAAGAGGTGGTTGGAGGATTGTCGATAGCCTTATGTAGTTGTTTTACATCTTCATTGTCATCCCCATCCCTTCCGACACTACCTGACCAAGAAAGGTTGGGTTTTGGACAACTATTACTACTTTTTGGTTGTTCACTAGAGTAGTGAAAGATAGGGCATGGCCCTGAAGTGCCATCTTCGTCCATGAATATGGAGTGGATTTTGGGTTTTGATCATAGATAGCATAGAAAGTGTTCTCCTCTAATATTTCTAGAAATATTGGAAGAAGGGGAAACGGAGGTGGGAATAGGATTTGGGAGTTCATTCTAGATGGAAGGTTGGTTTTCATATGAGTTCTTGGGATGTGAGGAAAGAGTGAGTGCCTCATTAAGTTCCATATTTGTTGGGCTATAAAGGAAAGTCTTGGCATTATTAGGGATTTTTGGAAGTTAGATAGTGATGAAACTGATTGAGATAACACCTTTATTAATAAAAAATGATTCTTCTATAGATGTGGTGGTACTAGGAATATTTGTGTTCAATTTAGTATTAGTATTTAATGCCCTATCCGAAATTGGAAAGTCACTTGATTATGTTTAGTTTCTAGATTTGTTATTGGCGACATACTTGGTGAAAAGACGAAGTATATTTTTGCTTGATTTTGTAAATTGTATAGTTGTCAATGGATGTGGTTAAAGAGGAGGCCACATGGTTAAGATCTTTTGATGAGGGAAAACTTGTGGGTGTTAATAATTTAGGATTATCTTATGATTAGATTTTGGAAAGATTGTAGTTATGTAATAATGTAGCACCAGAAGGTAATGATAGTAACGTGGGGCTACTGCAACAGATGAGGTAGAGGTCCCTTTAGGGGATTTAGTAGGCGCTTAGCTTGTTGTTGGAGCCTCCTTACTATTTACATAAGTATTTGTAGATTTATTGTAACATTCCATTAAATCTTAGCCTAGATCAAGTTCAAGAACCAAGGAAAACCTAATAAAAGATAAGGAAAAAGTGTCTTCCAGTGACCTACGACCCACTCTACGATCCATACAAGCTTCTACGAGTTGTAGGGAAGGGCTCGAAGGGATTCTGGACACTTATCCAAAATGTCAGAAACTCAGGAGGTTCCTATGAGTGGGAAATTACGATCTATAGGAGATCCTATGAGTCATAAGTGAGGTTCGTAGAGTCCCCCAAGACTTAGTGAAATCTCCAGGACTTAAGACCCTATCTACGATCCATGTCGACGACTCATAGAAGTAGGAAAGAGCCTTAGGTGAGGCTCGTCGGTATAGATAAGTGACCTCAAATTTGTTGTATAAAATATGAGTTAGAATGACAACTCATATATTATCCTACGACCCGTCGGAAGGGTTTATAGGTCCTACTTCAGAAAAACTAGGAAAAGGCCCAACTTCCTATGAGTTGATCCCCATGACCCATCTTAGGGTCTACGACTTATAGGAAGTCGATCGTAGACCCAATATGAAAATTCTAGAATGTTCAACTTTTGGACCAAGGTTCCTATGAGTAACTTTCTACAGTCCGTAGGAGTTCCTACGGTCCATAGAAAGGCACCTATAGACGACCTAGTCCATTTTGATGAGGGGTATTTCAGTTTTTTCTCCATCTTTTTTAAATTTAACCCAAGCCATTTTGGGATTAAATTCAGTCCCTTATCATTACCTAATGGGATTTTATCTCAAAAATACTTAGAAACTTCTAATAGCAAGAATTCTAGAGAATGAGAAGAGCTAAGGTTCAAGGGTTACAAGCGAGGTCTTCAATTTTTGACTAGATAATCGTCCTTCCAGGTATGTAAGACTATCATAACATTGAACTAAGTTCGTCCCTGTGCCGTACATGTTCATACAGTCAAGTAAAGTTGAGTTTGAGTATCAATTTCCATATAGTGAATTCTTGAGTTCTTGTGCATATCTAAATATACTTTGATAATTGTCAGAAGTTTAATTATTGAGATTTATGTTCATGCCTAATTCACATGAACCCTAATTGAGTTTTTCATTATATATTTTATGCAATTGTTGATGTTAAAAGAATGACTATTTTTCCACGTTTAATTGAGAAAGAGTTGTGTTTGAAGAACTCTCTTAATGTCTATCTTCAAGCATGCATATTAATGCATTTTAAACCTCTATTTTCTGATTGAGTTGAGGAGTTAATGTATGTTTTTTAAATGCATTATTGAGATGAGATGTTATCTATCTTTAAGTGAAGAGATGAGATAAGAAGAGAGGAGTTAATTGATGTAAAAGTCCAATGAGACTAGATGAGATGTATTTTGAGTAATTCACTCACTTGATGTATATGATCATAATAAGTATTTTAGAAGTAGTATTGAGCACCGACTTGGGTAATATTTTAGACAACTCAAATCCCTCTAAACTACATAGACAACGTAGGATAGGATTGTACCGTTCGTTCGGGCGACTCCTCACAATCTCAAAAGAGGACTTACTAAATGGATCCATTGATGTGACGTTCCTTATCCTGGCAAGGTATTGGAAGGATTTGGAAATGAAAATGCTATGTTGTCTCGTAATTAGCTCATAAGTGATGGTTTTCTGTTTGAGAAACTCCCTAAAATGTAAAGTATTATATTTTAATATATTTAGTTGCATTCACTATTGCATTGCTTTATTATATTGCTTGCTTTATTGAGTGGACCTATTTTCAAAGTTGAGTATCTTGAGTAAATTTTCTTCCAGCCATTTTACATATCGTGTATTTCATGTACTGACGTTGTTCGACCTATATCATTTTATAATACAAATAGAGGGGTTAGAAATCATCAACAGGCCCATCATTGAGGATCTTTCTTCTCTAGGTTTTGGTGAGACTTGTTTGCATTTGAAGAAGGTCCTTCTTTATCAGCTTTCTTTTATTATATTAGTTCTTTGAGGTAGCCATGGGCTTGTCTAGGCACCTTCTTAGTAGTTAGTAGAGGCTTAATAGACTGAGTAGAGTGGGGTCATTATGAGTCTTTCAGAGTTTGTTTTAAACTACGACTTTCATTATTGAGTTATACTTTTAATTGTATACTTCAAATCATTATTTAATGATTCAAGAGAATATTTTATAAATGCCCACTTGAGTTACTCTTTTATTGAGTTGAGTCTTTCTCATAGTGAGTTAGCCAGGCCAAAGGTTCACTTGGGACCACCAACAATTTTTGAGTGTCGACCACCTTTAGGGTGTAGACTTGGGGCATGACAAATTTGTTATCCGAGCACAGAGTTCAAGAGTCCTATGGTATCCATAATGCCGAGTCTAGTAGGGTCATTCTTATCGGTTTGAAGCGCACCACATCTATAATAGGGAGGCTAGAGGACTTTAAGAAATTATTTCACTTCTTTCATATTTCATTTCGTTTTATAGATTTTAACTCTATGTAAATCTCATTCTAATTCATGCATTTCACGATTTCAGACCATGCTTTCTAAAACAACCTTGAGTTAGAGGAACATTGTTGAGAACGAGATTCCGCAACCATCGGGAATATAGACCCTGAACTGAACCCGAGCTGCTGAGAATGAGAATGAGGTTGAGAATAGGACTCAAGAGGTTCCACATACTGCTTAGCCTATAATTACTTTTGAGGCTGAATTTATGAGAGCTATCTCTATACTCACCCAATTTATGATTGTATAGTCTGGTCGTCAGAACACTCCAGTGCCCAGCTCTAGCTCCCAAGATCCATCTTTTACCAATCAGATTAGAGATTTTTTTAGAATGAACCGGCCAGTCTTTACTAGTTTGAAAGTAGAGGAAGATCCTCAAAATTTTATACATGAACACAATGCATGCCATAGAGATAGAGGGAGTTGAATTATCTCCTACCAACTAAAATATATTGCTAATGTCTGGTATAACTAGTGGGAGGAAAATAGAGGTGAGAATGTTGAGCCTACGGTCTGGGATGAATTTGATAGTACATTTATGGACCACTTCTTTCTGCGAGAGCTAAGGTAGGCAAAGGTAAAAGAGTTTATGAACTTGAAGTAGGAAGGATGACTGTCAAATAATATAGCCTCAAGTTTATTCATCTATCCAAGTATGCTCCAGAGATGGTTCCCGATATGAGATCCAAGATAAGGAAGTTTTTTTCAGGTTTGGGCAGACATATGAAAAAGGAGTGACAAACAACTTTATTGATTTTCAACATGGACACATCTAGACTCATGGTGTATGCCCAACAAGTTGAGGACAATAAGAAGAAGGATAGAGAAGAGCATTAAAGTAAGAAGGCCAAATCCACAGGCAATGAGGTCAACCATCAGAAAAGTGGAAATGGTAATCTCTCCTTCTTTCAGAAAAGGTCTTCACAAACCCTTGTCGTGAAGACCCTTGTCACTATCGTACCCATATTTGGATTCACGGGAGCAACCACTTCACGATTGGCTTGAGCTGTAATGGCTTGAGCAAGTACTTGAAAAGTCGCTCGAAACTTGGCATTGGAGACTTGGTCATTTAAGGGACCATTCGGAGCCTGTTGCTCCTCTTCAACCACGTTCCTTCTAGAAGGGCATCTTCGTGGGGGCATTTTCTAAAAATCACAAAGAACAAGCATTAGAGGGAATAACTTAACCATTTTACCTTACAATATAGATCATGAAAGAAGTGAGACTTTCCTAAGACGTTTTATAGCCTCTTATTCATGGATGTGGTGCGCTTCACACTAATGAATAATACTCTACTTAACGCGGGATGTTAGACTCCCTAGGACTCTTCTAAACCTTGTGCTCTGATATAAGTTTGGTATGATTCGAACTGGGGCTAAGCCGTGGCAAGGCAATTCGGATGCGAGGAATCCCAACAAGCCATCTTAGCATACATCACATATATAAGGTAAAGAAATATGAAAATAAAAGCGAAAGTAAAAGCTCAAGGGAATGGGTCTAAGGGAATCTCAATAGATGACCAATCGGACTACATTACATCGCGTCTAAACATGACTCTAGTATAGCCTTTGATGGGGGCTTAGGATAAGCTCCTAACTCACCCAAACAATAGAAGTAAGTCAAAATAGTAGTAACATGAAAGGAAAGTCATTGTCCTCGATAAGATGAGGACTCACCAACTCTTGATACCTAAATAATTTTTAGCCACGAATAGAATGGTCATGAGTGTCGTCTGTCCCTACATTATGATACAATGGAGGCAAAATATGTGTTAGTACATAGAAGGTACTAAGTATATGAGATATGCATGAACAAGTAAAGGAACATGAATAATATGTCATAGGATGCATGACCAATCATAATGAATGTGAGTAAGACTTAAAAGCATTTGAAAACATATGAAAACTCATATTTAATGCATATCATAAAACTTCATCATGTAACTCATAGCTTAACTTCAATTTGTGTGGGATAAGACCTTTAACCAACATTTAAGACCATGCGAGCTATAACATGAAATCCGATGGAACCCTCATCAAGAAGGGAGAGACTTCCTTGCCAGGGCATACTCCATCATGGTACTCAACTCAACTCAACTATGATATATATGGATCCACTGCCTAGGCCGTGAAGGCAACCTATGTGGGTAGCGTAGTTTGGGACTTTAGGTTGCTACTAGGATTCCTTTGGGTAACTAACTATATTATCAGACCGAACCCCACCTAGAAGTCCTCTCGGTCTTAGTCAATATCCAACTAAAACTTATAAAACATTATCATAGCATAATAGGAAAAGATAGAAACTACCTATCAATCCATCTTTATAAAACATATTAGGAGTAGCTCATTAAATTTAATGATTCTTAAGAATTCATAACTTCGGTGAGAATTGTCCTTATCACCATCTTTGAATATGATTTTGCGAGAATTGTACTCATAACACCTTAATAACTATCTTTGATCATAACTTGATCATCATCATAACTTCATCATTAAAATCATAACCTCAACTTTAATTCAGAAAACTTTCCTTGAAAATCATTGAACTCAGAATCAACTCATGAAAATCATCTTTAACTTCATAATCATAACTTCATAATAGCTTTATGCATGGACATTCATAATTCAACTTAAAATTATGCAATTCATGTGAAAACATACTTATAAAGATCATTGATAATCATCTAAAAAAAATTGAAACACCCTAACGGAATTCATCAAAACTAGGGTTAATACATCATTGAAAATTGAGGAATACTTTAGGAATTCATGGGTGAAAGGAACCCATGGATCAATTCTCACATACCTTGATTGAATTCACTAAAAATTGAAGAAGAAACCTTGAAGAAATCTGAAAACCCTAACTTGAGCTTGGAGAGAAAACCTTAAGAGTATTGAGTTCCTTACCTTAGAGGTGTTTAGAAGAATGATTTAGAATGAGGGAAATTTCAAAGAATTGGGTAGATATACGCTTGAACTTGGCCATAATTTTTCTAGGTTCATTGAACCAAACTTGGAAAATAACACAAATACCCTTCATTAAACCTTTGAATCTAACCATATGAGACAACTTCTATGGGTTGTAGAACATATGATGGGTCATCAAGATGACTCCTCTTGCAGGTCTGAGAAAAGGGATTAAATTTGAGCCTCTAAAGTTTGCAAATGAGTCGTTATTACGACTCATCAACTCGTCTATGGGTCGTAGACCTAACCCGTCCTACAGGTCCTAAAACCTGCAATTGTGTAGGTCTTTGAAGTTTAATTATGAGTCCTTCCTAGGACTCACAACAACCTCTACAAACCATCCTCTCGAGTCGTAGACTTGATCTTGAGGGACTTCTAAAACTTAGTCTCTGAAGTTGGATTACGACAGGGTATTATGGGTCGTAGACACTCCTAAGGCTCGTCCAATTGAGTTGTAGGGTGTCATCTAAAATTTGTCCTAGATGAAACCTTGGGACTCACTCTATGACTCACCCTTATGAGTCGTAGAAAGCTCCACGAGTCGTAGAGTGACTCATAGTCATGAGTCAGTTCAAAATTTTGAGACTTTTCTCCTTCTTTTCAACTTTCCGACTTCCAGGGTCTTACAAAAAGACAATTGGGATTTACAGATCATAGATGGTTTTATGGACCATAAAAAGATCTCACAAATCCAAGTCCTGAAATTTTAGAAACTCAGGAATTCGCTAATTTCTATAGAACACCTTTTACGGCTAGTAGAATGTTCTATGGAACATAGACGGGTCTTGTAGAATCAGTCTTCAAAAACTTAGATTTCCATCCTAACTTATACAAACAGGGATCTACGGTCCGTAGATGGAACTATGGTCCTTAGATGGCTCTCATAGAAGCCCACAAACAATTTTTAATTAGGAATATTTTGGTCTTTTCTCATTAATTTGAATCCCTATACTACATTGTTTTTGACTATTCTAAGTAGGATTAAGTGATTTTTATTAGCCTACACCCTCTCTCTCCCTCGTAACCTTTCAAATTAGATTTTTTCTCTCTCAAGTCTTCTCTCAAGCAAGAACTAAGGCTCCAAGCTTCAAGTCTCCATTCAAGGGATTCAAGTTAGGATTCTTCATTCCAGGTATGTAGAATTTCATCCATGGGTATCCCCTCACCCACTGATTTCCAAAGAAACCTTAGATTTTCAGGTTCATAGATTCTCCAAACCTAGGGTTTCTATGATTTTCATGGGTTCTTATTGTAATTCAGTTCTTCTTCAAGATTAATCTTCAATTGCATGATTGTAATTATAATTCCATATTTTCAATGGTTTTTTATGAATCCTCAATATATAAGTATTTTCATGACATATAATTATGTTCTTTAGGAGCATGATTTCAGATTACGAGGTTTTATGATTTTAGATGATTGAAGATAAAGTATCTTTTGGTTATTATTAGTTTTATATCATGATTAATGAGCTTCTAAGTATATTATAAGTTTATCAACATGATTCATTATAATCAAATCTGTTTTTAGATTAATTGTATGTTTCCATGTGAGTTATACTTAGCACCGAGTAAATTAAGGAATGAACGATTCCGGTTAGTGTTAGTAGACTTTTAGTAGCAATTCCTAAGCCTCAAAACTATGTGCCACCATTGGATTTGTCTCAGATAGACACTAGCTTAGTGGATCCAAATTAGCTCAGCTTCAACTTTTATACCTTGACAAAGTATATTGGGCCCTTCTTGATGGGGATTATACATTCAACTCTATGTTTTAGCTCACATGATTATATGTCAGTATTAGTATCTCCCACCATCAGTTATCAGTTATTGCATCATCAAGTATTTAGTTATTTTAGTACAGTTTTATAAGTTATCATGTTATTTACGTGATCATTGCATCAACATGTTTAATAGATTCAGTATGTTCAAATATCATGTTTATTATGTATCTCATACCCAGTGACCACATACTTTCTGCATATATTATTTGATAATATAGGTTCTGACGCTCAATATCCAGTGCACGGTTAGTATATCTCCAGTCAGCTTAGTAGCACACTTTGGTGAGTCCTCATCTTCCAAGGAGGCTCTTATCATTTCATTTCAGTATTTCTATTTCAGCATCAAACAATTGGAGTTATTTAGCAGCTTGTCCTCTCGTATTAGTAGAGGCTTTTCAAACAGTTGGTTTAGGTTTTGCTTATATGTTACTTAGATATTATGTATTTGATATTAGATTTTTAAGAAACTTTTACCACCTAACGAATAAAAGAATCGTGTTTTTGTAATATTACGAAATAACCAAAATAGAGATTTATTGTGGAAAACCTCCTTTAGGAAAGAAAAACCACGACCTACAATGTGTAGGATTTCAACAACTTTTCACTAACTTCAAAGAGCAACTTTAAATTACAACCTAATAATCAAAAGGGACTAACTCTAGTACTTCAACACAAATGATTAACTATAACAGTTATCTCTACTCTTCAAGAAGTCAAACCCACTTCTTGTTACAATGACTCACAATCTCACTTTCACACTCAGAATAATTATCACTAAACAATGATTTTAAGTTGAACTTAATACAAATCTAGCTTTTAGAAAGAAAATCATGGAGTTTATGATTTGGAAAAGTTGTATTCTCAATGTTCCCATTATCCTTTTATAGACGTGTGAAAAGCCTAATCGAGTCCTTCAAAGTACTTCACAAAAGCTTAATTGAGTCCTACAAGGAAATTAGTTCTCTTTTAGGTTAACTTCTTCGCTCTTAACTCGATTTGTTGTTCCCATTTTTTCCTTATTCTACCTTCTCATGCTGAGAACCTGGTTCTCTTTGTTATTATCAAAACTTAAATCAAAATATTGACGGTCACCAAATTCTTATTAGACTATTCATGTTATCTTTCGCTTTTGAGTATACTCAGTTATTGTTGTGTATATCTTAGTGTCATGTTAAACCATAAGGTTAGATTAGGATCACTTGTGGCTCTAAGCACCATGTCGAGACTCGGGGTAAGTCTGGGGTCATGGCATTTTTCCTTATAAACTTTACCAGCTGCCACGGTTCCTTCGCTGTCCCTTTTTCAGAGATTGTTGGTTGAGTACCCAGGTTGGTAAGTGCTCGGCTTGTGGTGGAGTTTCAATCCGTTGTAATTCCTTGCCTATTGGATGTCTTTCTGCACAACTTATGCTTGTGTGTCCAAGGACACCACCGTTGGTATAGAGTATACTCTCTGCTTCACAGACAAGGGGTTGTAAGTGGTGGCCTATTATGATGTGGTTCTCGACTGGTATCCAATTGGTACCTCCGTTTTTACTAATTTCCGTAGAACATCATTGGTAGTTCGGGTAGTCTGACCCATATAGCTGAGACGTTTTCCTTTGCTTCTGATGCAACAAAATTTAGGTGCCACATTATCACTAATGAAAAGTATCCATAACAAACCAAGGCCCCTGTTGCAGTGTTTTTATCACATTTTCTTCTTTATAAAATTTAACAATGTAATTGTCGTGACGGAATCAATTAGGACAATTTCTTTCGTTTCTTTATACATCCCTTAAGAAAATCTTAACAAAATGGCTAATTTCACTAAATTATTTTTGTTCTCTTTGATTTTAATTTAATACTACTTTCTTTTTTCACCATATTAATCTCTCTCCACATTTATTGAATAAGGATAAAGGTGAAAACAAATATTTCCCACCAATTTATCTGACAAACTTTTTTTTAGGTTAGTTTAAAGAAAACTGACACATTATTATATTTAGTACCAATTTATAGTCAATCAAATACCTATGACTTATTTTAGGCAAGAAGTTTCAAAAAACTTTCTTAATTTGTTAAACTCCGTGTCAAATAAATTGAGACAAATGGAGAAACCAATTATATCTTCATTTTGTAGAATAACAACTAATTTGGACGAACTATTTTTAACAAGCACAACAACTAAAATAGACGGAGGGAGTATTAGTTATCACCTAAGTTGCGTGGAATCTTCATTTTTTCCGCCGCACCCGTGTCGACACGAGACCGTTGCGGCTGCGGGATACATGTGGAATTGGGTCAGCCCATATCAGATACTTTGACCAAGAGTCCATGGACAACCCACATCAGATACATCAGACGGTGTGGATGCGGGATACGTGTGGGATTCGGTCAACCTACATCAGATACTTTGACCAAGATACTTTTCCTCTTGGTCAATATTCGTTGCTTCATGTTTCAAGCCAAACAGAGAGATTCTAAATATTCAAGCGGTTGTGTTCTGACTTTTGGTAGACAGTAGCAATGATTTGTAAGGAGAGTTGGTAGAAGGTCTTGAATGACTTTCTTTTTCTTTTCTGAGGGGAAGAATATCTTTATCTTTATAACTATATTTTTATAATATTAAATATTTTTAGCTTAATCCCTATACTCGTATCCATACGCAGATTCATATTCCTGAAAATTCAGATTTTTCTAAATCTGTCTCTCATATTCGCATCCGTCTCCGAATCCGAGCAACTAAGGTTATCACCATAAGTAGGAATTTGCTGAAATATACCTAAACTAATAGGTCTAAAATCATTAGACTTTGAATAACAGAAAACATTATCAACTAGTTATGACTAAACTAAATATCACTTAGAGCAAAGAGAATTCATGTGATATTTGATCAAACATGTGTTTAATGCACTATTTGTCACAATAAAACTCAAAATAACACAAACTTAAAGCACAATTATTTGACAAGAATCCATTTTGTATTTACTAGCATATATCAACAACCCATGACAACACAATTATTTACAAGGCAATCAGTTGACTTCCGTCCAAGCAAGTTCCATTGAGGCGGTCCTTCACTTGGTACCCATGAATACACTTCGATATGCCTATCACCACAAGCTCTCATTATGATTAACCTATCACCACAAGCTTTAAAAGCCACATCCCAATTTATCATAAAAGATGGTCTTTCAGGCAATCTTCCTATGGTAGCCCATGCTTTATTTTGCTCGTCATACTTCCACACCTCCATATCAGCATAATCAGCAGCATACAAATCATTACTTACAACTGCCACCAAAGGAGGAGTATCACCCCTATCTCTTGCTCGAACATGAGACATATTTTAAGTTCAGTCCATTTTCCTTTTTTCAAATCATATTCCTCTCGACATGTCAATAACGACTCTTCTCCTCCAATGCCTCCAATTACATAAAACTTTTTATCCATAAATACCGCAGAACATGTCTTACGCCACTTGTTCATGCTTGGTAATGTCTTCCACGTTCTAGTCTCTGAGTTGTAAAGTTCTGCTGAACTAAGGATATTGCCCTGTGAGTCACAGCCACCAGCTAGAATGGCAATCTCCTCAGAGCTGGCAGAGCCAAACAAACACTTTGGTGCATTCATGTGCATTCCAGATGACCAGATGACAAATTGTTAGGGTCGTTTGGTAGGGAGATGTGATAAAGAAAGTTATTCCACCATATATATATAGTGTAAATGGAGTGATCAATAATCTCGACACTAACTAATATCCTTAGCCAAATGCCGAATAAAATGTTAGTTGGTAAACCATTGGTCATAGGATCAACAACATCAAAACTAATACTATCAAACTCAAAACTCAATCTTGCTTTTCAGCACATTCTCTAACCATGAAAATTATAATTACTTTTATATCTGGTAGGCATTCCTATTGCAAAGACAATATCAGATCTAGTGTAGACATAAGGTTCCCAACAAGTGAAGCATATGCAATGTCGTTCATTTGTTCTTGTTCCAATGTATTTCGTGGACATTGATTCAATGAGAATTTGACACCTTTAATAATGGGTGTTGTTATAGGTGAACAGTTCTTCATTTGGTATCTTTCAACTGAATTTAGAAAATTTAAATTTTTGAAGTTGTGATTTTTGAATTTTAGAATTGTATTTGGACATGTATAAACATATAAAAAAAATTGTCGGAAGTTCCCAAAACCCAAAAACTAGTCAATTTTGGAAAACTTAAAAATATTTCAAAATTTGATCAAATTTCCTGACCAATTAGATATCTGAAATAAAATTTTCTAAATTTACTCCCGTAATCTACGGACAAAGTCCAAGCACTACCTTGGTAAAATACGAAAAATGTAAACTGAAGAGCAATTAGTTCAGAATTATGATTTAATTAAAAATTTATACAAAACCGTGATAAGCAAAAGTACTCCTTTCGTGATCAACACCACTTTTAGTGCAAACAAAATATAGTATGTAATGAATATCAATTTGAACCATGCGGGTGACTCAACGAAGTTGGTAACATAAAGTCAAATTCTAGGAGACCTTAAATATTATATTTTCTTATATATATATTTTTATTTGAAGTCTATTTTCTTAACTTTTTGAGATGTGAAATTACAGAAATTGTTATAATTATTTTCTCTAATAAATTCTTTTTCAATTAATAATATATATTTATCAATTTTAATTTTGAATACTTCTTTCTATTATAGAAATTGTTAACATTATTCTATAAGCAATATATAAATTTAAAAATAATCAAGTGTTTTTGTCTGATTGATAATATTAAAATATGATTTTATGTTTACGCCATATTTCTTTCACACTTTTAATTTGAAAGTTTATGTAAACTATTAATATCTTAGTAACATTATACTTGAGAGACTTTTGTGGTTGAGACTATTTTTCATGTTCCTATTACCTAGTGATCTCAATTCTTAAACACTATGAAAACAAAAAGAAGAAGAATATGCTTCAAGTTGTTCAAGTATATTTTGAAATTTTATTTTATTTTTTAACCAAAATTATACTTTTTAATTTAAATACTTAATTTTTATTAAAATAATAATAATTTACAAATTTACTATTATTGATAAATGGGGGCCCAAAATGCTTTTGCTTTACCGGTTTCACCCAAGAGCCTACGTTGGAACCCTGTCTATTAATACAACCATAACCATTATGATTACCAATCGGTTAAAGTTCTACAAAAATGGTAATATTTAGGGTGTGTTGAGTATGAAGGAAATATTTTTCAGAAAATGTTTTTCAATTTTTTCATATTTGATTGATCAAATATTTTGAAAAACATTTTCTCTAGGAAAACATAAGGAAGATGAGCTCTCTAATGAAACTAGGGAAACCAAGCTCTACTAGTGACATTCCACATTGATTGTGTCCTTCCCATCCTCCAATACATCTCATCTTCACCTAGCTCCTAATAGTCCTTATGCCTACCTCCCAAGCCCCTAATACCTCCTCACCTCCATCTCCCATTGTATTTATTTAAATTATATATAAATGTTTTTAAGATAATAGTTTTGCTTACCTACCAAACACAAAAACATAAGTAGGAAACTCACTTATTTTCTGAAAGTACTTTCCTTTTTAACGAACACAGCCTTAATTAAAAAGAATTCAACTCTAATACCAAGCCAACTTGAAACAGAGACTTAAAAATAAATTAATCAAGTTGGCATGCTAGTCTAAACGTGTTAAGTGGGTCGGGCCAGGTCAGATCGGCCCACTTTTTTTTGGCCCACCAAATAACGGGCCGGTCTGGTCCGGACGACACCCTTACTGTCCGAGTTGGGCCGGGCCCAACAGTGAAACAAATGTAAACAGCCCGGCCCATGACCCATTGAGGGTATAGTGTCTGGGCCTAATTGGTCGGGCCGGGTTGGATCCGTTGGTCTTGATTTGTTTTTGCGGCGTTTATGTATTAAAAAATTTGAGTCAATCATCAATATAGTGTATCGTTATTTATTTAATTTAGAAGTAATTATAACAATTTATATACTCACAATATACTTTATATTATAGTGATATACTTAATTATATATTATATATATATACTTACAATCTATATCTAATATACACACAATATACTATCTATTATAGTTATATACTTAATTATATATTATATATATACTTACAATAGATATCTAATATACTAACAAAATACTATCTATTAGTATGTATATACTTATATTATAATATATATACTTACAATTTATATCTAATATACTCACAATATACTTTTTATTATAGTGATATACTTATATTATATATACTTACAATGTATATCTAAACACTCACAATATACTATCTATTATAATAATAAACTTATATTATATATTATATATACTTACAATGTATAACAAATATACTCACACTATGATATCTATTATAGTGATATACTCACTATATACTCACAATCTACTATCTATTAGAATTATATATTTATATTATACTATATATATACGTACTATGTATATCCAGTATACTAACATTATACCATATATTATAGTGATATAATTAATTATATTTATATATATACTTACAAAGTATACCAAATATACTCAGAATATACTATTTATTAGTATATATATACTTACAATGTATATCTAATATACTGATAATATACAATCTATTATAATAATATACTTATGTTATATCTAATATACTCACAATGTATATCTAATATACTCACAATATATTATCTATTATAATAATATACTTATGTTATATATTATATATACTTACAATGTATATCTAATATACTCATAATATACTATCTATTATAACAATATACTCACAATCTACTATCTATTATAATTATATACTTACATTATACTATATATATGTACTATGTATATCAGGTATACTAACATTATACTATATATTATATGATATAATTAACTATATATTATATATATACTTACAAAGTATACCAAATATACTCACAATATACTATCTATTAGTGTATATATATATATATATACTTACAATGTATATCTAATATACTAACAAATATAATATCTATTATAGTGATATACTTACATTATATATACTTACAATGTATATCTAATATACTCACAATATACTATATATTACTTACATTATATATTTTGTATACTTACAATGTATAACAAATATACTCATAATATACTATCTATTATAATAATATACTTATATTATATTATATATACTTACAATGTATATCTAATATATTCACAATATACTATCTATTACTTACATCATATAGTATATATACTTACAATGTATAACAAATATACTCATAATATACTATCTATTATAATAATATTTTTTTAAATATTGAAATCTTATAGTGACTACAAATTTAATTTTCCTTAGATGATTATGTAAAGTAAAAATAATTATTTAATTGAATCATACAAAATTTATTGAAAAAAAATTAAGAAATGCAAAGACTCAATGAATTTTTGATTTTATTAATATATTGATAAAATTCAAAACATACAAGTTACAAACTTACAATTAGTTGTATATAATAAATTATAACTTCTACATATTTCGAATCATTTTCTCCAATTCATCTATATTAACATTAACAGGAATTTACTTATAATTTTCAAAATCAACAAATTCGTAATTTGGACTAGCTTGTATCGAAGGACCTCCAATTGTCATTATTTCTTCAAGTTCTTCATCCTTTTTCGTATCTTCTTCTCTTTATTTATTCCTAAGCTCTGATATAATCCAATCTCTGAGGTAAACTAAAATATTCATGGCACTGCTCCCCAAAGAGTGTCGATTGTCTCTGATCTGCTGACTTCCTTGACTAAATGTGTTCTCCGATGCAACAATTGACATTGGAACATTGAGCACATCTCTAGCCATGGTTGATAATATTGGATATTATTTTTTATTGTTCTTCTACAATTCCAATGTAGTGAAATTATTTTCATCATAGCTCTCTGGAGTCTGTCTAAAATAATAATTAAGCTCGTCTCGATTTATGCTCCGTTGTGATGTAGGTTTTATTCTATTCCAAATAGATAAATTAGAAAAGTCATGGGCAGGCATACCACGTGCCTGTCTTTTAGAAGATGATGGCTCGTCAGAAGGACGAGATAGAGGAACAGTATGACTAGGGATAGCATTATCAATTAAATCGATATAATAATTATATAATATTTGAATATAATCATTTGTATCACTCATCGCCTTAAACATACTAGGATCTTTATCTTTTTCAATTTCTATAGAAGTATATATAAGGCGAACACATTCAGACATAGTATTAAATTTCATATATGAATTTAACATAACATCAATTAAATAAATAGGAGGAATAAGAAAAAAATATTTTTTATAATTTTCTATTATTTCAACAATAGTTTCTTTTTAATCATCTTTCTTTTTATATTGCATAAATAATACAAAAATTTTGGCTAAATAAGCTAAAATATTAGAAACAGTAGGATAATAAGCACCAAAAAATTCAAGAGTAGCTAAATAAAATTTTTCTTAAAACATAACAACATCATTAATTTTAGTCCAATCAGATTCTTCCAACATGACTTTGGAAAATTTATATGCATATTGATTAAAAGTTGTAGTTATAAGGGTTTTATAAATATTACTAGTCTTTAAAAAATCATAAGTCAAATTCCACCTAGTCTCAATTTCTTCGGGCATTAATCTTGGTCTAAGATTATTTTTCTTGCATTTTCTTTTAAATTCTTTAAGTCTAGCTGTCATGACCCAAAACGGGCCATGAGTGGCACCCACACTTAACCTCCTAGGTAGGAGAACCAATGATACAAATCCCAACTTATAAAATATGACTATAATGCGGAAGCTCAACTTATGAAAGTAAGAACTAACAAAATCACTAAAGTCTATTACATACGTTCCCCAAAATCTGAAAGTCATTACTTCAAGGAAGTGTAATTCTAAAATACTACGTCTGAAAATATCAAACGCTAGAATAAATAAATAACTTAATGTGTACGAAAACTAATGACATCATGCCATGTCCGAGAAAATCCAACACGAGCTAGAATGAATATCTTAACCTGCAACCTAATGTGCTGGACACTGGGTAGAGTTGAGGTCGAGTCAAAGTCGATGGAACACTCGTTGCACTCCACAAAATAAAACAAAAAAAAATATAAGTAGGGTTCAGTACAAGACAATATGTACTGAATAGGTATCATCGGCCGACTCAAAATAGAGATCAATATGCATAAAGTAATAGCGGGACATCAACCATAACACTTAACAGGTGGCAACCAACAAGATCAAGATCAAGTGAAAACATATGAGGACTCAGGCCTCCACATCACGCTCTTTTGGGAAATGAGTTATTAGAGATTGGGTAGTATTAAGTCATTTTAATATATTTTCCTTTAATATTACCATGACAGGACGTGACACTCAATCCAATAATATCGTATCGGAATGTGACATTCGATCCAAATATATCATGTCAAAACATGACACCCGATCCCAATATACCACAGCGGATTATGACACCCGATCCCAGTATACCATGTCAAAATGTGACATCCGATCCTAATATATCATGTTAGAACATGACATCCGATCCCAATATATCATGTAAGAACGTGACACCCGATCCAAATATAATTAATTTATTATTCTTTATTATCATATTTCACTTCATTAATAATATTTTATCAAGTTTTCTTTATTCAAGGCATCACCTTTGATAGGGCAAGTTCAAGATTATGAATTTCATGTTCTTGAGATTTCAGACCATTTACAACAACATATCAACCTTCCAAATCACAACAATCAAATGCATAGTAAACTTCACGCATTACGCAATGACTATCAATCGCTATTAAGAGTCTATCTATGATATAGAATAAACCATAACCTACCTCAGTCGAAGAACCAAAAGTCAAGCAAACTACTTCACCAATGCCTTTCCTTTCTTCAATGTCTCACGTTTCTAATCTATCAGTGTACAATATTAGTAAGTAAACGAATCCGTAGACACCAATAATATATATATGTTTAACCTAGATCCAACAACACACTCAAACCTATAATTAATTTCCTTAATTTTAAGCCTAGGATTAAGCCTCAATTTCTCTCAATCACATAAATGTGATGATATCCATATAATATAATATACTTATTATCTAATTACCTATCTCAATATATCAAAACATAAATTATAATATAATAATAATAAAAAGAGAATCTGGACAAGAAACAACCAAGAAAACTATGAACTATTACGAGGACCAACCACTACAGAACCTCAAATATACCCTTATATACTCACATATATAAATTACAAGTTCCATCAGCCAATCATGTCTCAATGCTTAGTTAATAATGACAGTCAAAAGCTTGTCCTCCAAGACCCTAATAATAACCTTTACGAATAGTCAACTTTTGCAACTTTCCAATAATACGCATAATGCATAGTAATAATACTAAGCATAATATATCTATTCATACTTACAATTGCATAGTATTTTATCTGAAGCATTCGTTGCTTTTTGTCGACGCCAAGTATGTTTTTGCCCTTGTTAGTTTTCTTTTAAATAATTAAGACAACTAATTATGAATTAATAAATAAAAATTCAACTAATTTATTTCTATATATATAGTGAACAAGTGGTATAGGGTAATAAATTACCACTTTAGCCCATTAATTAAACTAATTATCTAAAGTTACCCCTCAACTAAATAACCATAGTTATTAATTAGTCCAAAATACCCATTAAAAATTTTATGGGATGAGTCTTTTATAAAATAAAAAGCTCTAGTTCTCAAAATGACCTAATGGGTCGTTACAATAGATACAATTTACTCACTGTTCATCCCCGAACGATCAAAAGAAGAGCAAGGATAGAAAAGGGTACCTGACTCGACGAACAAATGTGGATTTCTTCCATGCATATCAGCCTCAATCTCCCAAGTGGACTCCTCAACAGGATGATTCCTCCACTAGACCTTCACAGACACAATCTCCCTTGACCTTAACTTGCGGACCTCCCTATCAAGAATAGCTACAAGCTCTTCCTCATAAGATAAATTCTCATCAAAAAAGACCGAATCCCAGTGAATAATATAGTTTTCGTCACCATGATATTTCTTTAGCATAGACACATGAAATACTGGTGTACCCCAAACAAACCTAGAGGTAAAGACAACTCATAGGCCACCTCTCTAACGTGCTTAAGAACTTCAAATGACCCAATATACTTCAGACTGAGCTTACCTCGCTTACCGAATCTCACCCACCCTTCATGGGTGAAACCTTCAACAACACTTGCTCTCCCTCCATAAAATCCATGTCTCTGACCTTTCGGTCTGCGTACTCCTTCTGCCTGGTCTGAGCTGTTAGAAGCTTCTCCTGAATGAACTTTACCTTCTTTAATGATTCCCTCAAAAGATCAGTTCTACAAGGTCTCACCTCAAATGCATCAAACCAACCAATAGGAGACCTACATCTTCTCCCATATAATACCTCAAATGGATCCATATCAATACTCGAGTGATAGCTATTATTGTACGAAAACTCTGCCAAGGGTAGGGACTGATCCTAATGACCACCAAAATCTATCACGCATGCACGAAGCATATCCTCTAGCACTTAAATTTTCCTCTCAGACTGTCCATCGGTTTGAGGGTAAAATGCAGTACTAAGATCCAACCTAGTACCAAACTCAGCATGCAAGGTCCTCCAAAAGTTAAAAGTAAATTGGGTGCCTCTATCTGATATAATAGAAATCAGAACTTCATGTAATCGAACAATCTCGCGGATATAGAGTTTGGCTAACTTCTCTGCATCATAAGTCACCTTGACTGGAATAAAGTGAGCAGACTTAGTTAACCTATCAACAATAACCCATGTCGAATCAAACTTACCCAATGTATTTGGAAGACCAACCACAAAATCCATTGCAATCCTTTCCCACTTCCATTCAGGAATGGGCATTCTTTGAAGTGTCCCTCTAGGCCTTTGGTGCTCATATTTTACCTGCTGACAATTTAGACAATGGGAAACAAAATTGTAACACCCCTAAAAAATTTTCCCTAAGATTCAGACCCTTCTTGTATACAGGTAGGGTCGAACCCGAGTATTGAGGGGAGTACGCATGAGCTAGGATGAGTTCCCGAGAAATTTAAGGATGTTAGAGGCGATGTGGGGTCACAAGGGACCCCTAGGACCAAATTAAATCCAAGAGATTCGTCATGGCTAAGTCTTGGGATGAGTTCGTATAAGGGGTCGACTTCTAATGACCCTATCTTTTGAAAGACGACAATCTGGGTGGTCCATAACCTATCAAATTAAAGGTGGTCAAGGCTTCTTTCCAATGCCACCAAGAATGTACATTTTGGAGTTTGGAGTCAAAAGATATGACGATCCTAAGATGAACTAGCACGGCAGGAATTTCATTTTTGGCCCTGGGTTGCAACTGCTGGGGAAATGGCCTTGGCACTATAAGGGCGCGACGCACCACTGTCTCGCCAGGAACATGCCTCAGTAGTTTGGTCCTTGGCGCGATGCGCCACTAAAAGTTGTGCAGGGTTTTTCAAGACAAATTTCCAGAACCTAGGAACAATGACCTTGGCGCTATAAGGGCGCGACGCGCCACTATCGCGCTAGAAACATGCCTCAGTAGTTTGGTCTCTGGCGCGGTGCGCCACTACAAGGTGTACAGGTTTTAGGGGTAATCGGCCTGGCGCTGCAATGGCGCGACGCGCCACTATCGCGCCAGGAGCATTTTTGCTTATTTCTCAAAACTTTTGAGAAGGGGCAATTTGGGAATTGTCCCAAATTATATATGTATCACCCTAGACCATTTTGGGATCATATTTTGCAGCCACTCTCTCTCTCTCTAAAAATCCCTAGGAGTTCCTCTCTCTCTCTCTCTTCTTCTTCTTCTTCTCCATTTCCAACAAGAAGAGTTCCAAGAGCTTCAAGATTCGAGTTCTCCATTGAAGACCCAACACCAAGGTTTTCTTCAAGTCTTCACTAAGGTATGTAAGGCTATCCAAAATATGGGTTAAGTCCACCCATGTGCCCTACTCTTGCTTTGAGGTTAGATATCCATGAAAATGGAGTTTCTTGGTATGGTTTATGTTTGAATGAGTTTTGTCCCCTATTTATTTGATGCTATATGTGTTGATGTTGTTGAGCTAAAAAGTTCCTAAAACCTTCATGTTTGTATGAGTTGATGGAGATGACTTGTTATTTTGTTTTGTTGATATCTTTAGCCATGTGATTATGTTGCTTAAGTCAATTTCCTTAAACGTGTTATTCTACTTGAATTGTTAAGCTAAAGTCATAGAGTTGTGATGAGTCTTGAGGAGATGTCATAAATGCTTATCTAAATGAGGCTTGATTGAGTTAATTGGAGGATAGAATTGACGAGTGGACGAGGTCCTAAATGAAACTTGCCAATATGAATTAATTGAGTTGAAATGAGAATAGAGTTGATGAGTTGGTAATGTCCCACATGAAACTAGCCGTAAGGGCTTGTTTGAGATGATTGGAGGGACTTTTATGAGCATGGAGTCATGGGAGAAGTATCGAGCACCGAAGCGGGTAAGAGTATAGTCTATACTTGAACCCCAGAAACTACGCCGCCAACGTAGGTAAGGATAGAACCGGTAAAGTCGGATGCTTCCCATGGGATCGAACCGTTAAAGTCGGATGTTTCCCATTTTATTGTCCTGAAATGATAGGACTTGACTAATCGATGGTATCCATGATTAGGGAGGCATTCATGCCCTGGAAAGGTATGGACGGATGTGGCAACAATGTCTAATTGTTGTATTATCACCGGCTCATAGGTGATGGTTGTCGGATAAGAGAAACTCCCATTTAGGTCTTGATAGCGCTCCGAGTCAGTTGAGTTAAGTGGTTTATGAGTTAGTCCCGTCTAAACTATTCTTGTTAGACTTAGGACATTTGAGTGAGTTGTCCTGTATATATATATGAGTCTAGGTCCTGAGTTGATATTGATGTCTTCTTTATGTTTGTTTCATCCGGCCATTTCACATACTCGTACATTCTATATACTGACGCCATTTGGCCTACATCATTTCATGATGCAAAGACAGGTACTAGAGATCATCAACCGGCGCTCCATTGAAGATCCACATACACTCCCAGCTAGTTGGTGAGTCCTCCTAGTTTTCGGAGGATCTTGAGCTCCTTACATAGTTTTATTTTGTCTCTGTATTTTGATTGTTGGTAGCCATGGGCTTGCCATTGGCACCTTCCAGACTTTGATAGAGGCTTCATAGACTAGAGTGTGGGGAAGTTGGACTGTTATTTTGAGGAGTCCTATTATACTTATTTTTTTGAGTTAAACATGTTTAGCCTTTGGCCCCCATATTGTAAATAACATGTTATAATTGAGCCTTCCTTTGAGCGTATATGGCTGAATGACGAAATGATTGAGTTTGGTGGTTCGCTTGAAGGTCAGAAATGGCTTTCAAGTGTCAGTCACATCTAGGGTACCCTCCCGGGGCGTGACAAATATGGTATCAGAGCCCAGAGTTCAAGGGTCCTAGGGAGTCTATAAAGCCGTATCTAGTAGAGTCTTGCTTATGGGTGTGTTGTGCACCACACTTATAAGCAAGAGGCTATAGGACTTTAGGAATTGTCTTACTTCTTTCATACTCTGAATTCGTGCGATGGAGTTAAACTCTATGAAACTTCCCTTCTAATTCGTGCATTTATACGTTACAGATAATGCCTCCAAAATGTACTGCCAGCCAGAGAAATGCCGAAAATGCAGAGATGCCTCAGTTTGAGGTACGCCCGATAAGGGCTAGAGGCCGACCTGTGAGGTATGCCGAGGCGCCTCAAGTGCCTGCTACCCCGCCTGTACCCACGTCAGAGGCGAAATTTAGAGGGGCGATTGCAATGCTCACGCAATTAATGGCTGCCCAGAACGGTAACCAGAGTTCGCTGACTCTTATCTCTAGTTCCCAAGAGCCATCTGCTGCCACTAGAATTAGAGACTTTTTGAGGATGAATCCACCTGCATTCACGGGTTCGAAGGTTGATGAGGTCCCTCAAAACTTTATTGATGAGATGAGGAAAATTCTAAAAGCTATGCATGCTATAGAAATTGAGGGGGTTGAGTTGGTGTCTTATCAACTCAAGGATGTGGCAAACATCTGGTATAACCAATGAGAGCAAGATAGGGGTGAGGATGCTGAACCTGCTAGGTGGGATGAATTTGAGGGAGCCTTTCTTGACCACTTCTTTCCTCGAGAATTGAGGGAAGCAAAAGTGGAGGAATTTGTGAATCTGAAACAGGAGGGTATGACAGTTAAGGAGTATGGCCTGAAGTTCATCCAGATGTCTAGGTATGCTCCAGAAATGATCCCAGATGTGAGGTCAAATTGAGGAAGTTCATCTCCGGATTAGGGAGGCATGTGAAGAAGGAATGCAAAGCAGTATTATTAATCTAGATATGGATATTTCCAGATTAATGGTGTATGCTCAATAGGTGGAGGATGAGAAGAGAAAATACAGAGAGGAACATCTGAGCAAGAAGGCAAAATCAGCGGGTCATGAGAATGAACAGAGGCAAATCAAGGGCAACAAGTCCTTCTTCTAGAATAGGCCTCCCAACTATGCCTCATCTACCGCCAGTACTTCTATGCTGCAGAACAGGTATGATTGACAGGGATAGAGTCACCAGAATCTCAGATCCCAGGGCTCTCAATCCCAGGCCAATGTAAATCAAGGCTCGAGAGGGAAGCCACCATGCAGAAAGTGTGGTAGGCTCCACTTAGGAGAATGCAGAGTAGGAAGGGTTGGTTGTTACAAATGCGGCCAAATGGACCATTTCCAGAGGGAGTGTCTAATAGGGGGAAATAGAGTCCAGCATTCTGCCACCACACTACCGGCTAGAGGTAATCAGAGGAGCACTACTTCAGGTATGAGTGGAGGTACAAACTATTTATATGCCATAGGTAGTCACCAAGATCAAGAGAACTCTCCAAATGTCGTGACGGGTATGATTCGAGTCTCTTCTCTTGACTGTTATGTTTTGATGGATCCAGGTGGCACACTATCTTTTGTGACTCCTTACGTGGCTAGTAAATTCAATAAAATTCTTGAATGTCTTCTTGAGCCTTTTAGTATAGCTACTCCTATCGGTAATTCTGTCTTAGTTGAGAGAGTCTATAGAGATTGCACTGTGTCAATTCATCACAGGGATACCTTGGCCGACCTAGTTGAGTTGGACATGGTTGATTTTGATGTGATCCTTGGCATGGACTGGCTTTATGTCTGTTATGCCTCTATTGATTGTAGAACTCAGGTTGTCAAGTTCAAATTCCCGAATGAAGCTGTCATAGAGTGGAGGGGTAGTCCCGTTATGCCTAAGGGTAAGTTTATTTCTTACCTTAGAGCCAGGAAGCTAATCTCGAAAGGGTGTATCTATCACATTATCCAAGTAAAAGATGGCAATTTTGAGTCTCCATTTCTCGAGTCGGTCCCGATTGTCAATGAGTTTCTCGATGTTTTTCCTGAGGATCTGCCTGGAGTCCCTCCTGATAGGGAGATCGACTTCGGGATTGATGTTCTTCCTGATACCCAGCCTATCTTAATCCCTCCATATAGCATGGCTCCAGCTGAGTTGAAATAGTTGAAAGAGAAGTTGAAGGACTTGTTAGATAAGGGATTCATTAGGCCGAGTGTCTCACCATGGGGTGCTCCCGTCCTATTTGTGCGGAAGAAAGATGGGTCCCTTAGGATGTGCATTGATTACAAGTAGCTGAACAAGGTCACCATAAAGAATAAGTACCCTCTCCCCAGAATAGATGAATTATTTGACCAACTTCAGGGTGCCACTTATTTTTCAAAGATAGACCTGAGATCCGGCTACCACTAGTTGAAGGTGAGGGAGTGTGATATTCTGAAGACCACTTTTTGGACTCGTTATGGCCACTTTGAATTTTTGGTCATGTCCTTTGGGTTGACTAATGCCCCCGCAGCTTTTATGGATCTTATAAACCGAGTATTCAAACCATATCCTGATATGTTTGTGATTGTATTCATAGATGATATCTTGGTCTACTCCAAAAATGAGGAGGAGCATGCCTATCATCTTAGAGTCATCTTGCAAACTTTGAAAGACCAGGTATTGTATGCAAAGTTCTCTAAATGTGAATTTTGGCTTGCATCAGTGGCTTTTCTAGGCCACATTGTATCTGGAGATAGTATTCGGGTTGACGCTCAGAAGATTGAAGCTGTGAAGAATTGGCCTAGACCCACCTCCCCGACAGAGATAAGGAGCTTCTTGGGTTTGGATGGCTACTACCGAAGGTTTGTAGAGGGATTCTCATCCATATCATCACTATTGACCAAGCTGACCCAAAAGAAGGCTAAGTTTCAATGGTTCGATGCTTGTGAGGAGAGTTTCCAGAAATTAAAGACCAAGCTAACCACTGCTCCTGTTCTAACTTTGCCCGATGGAACAGAGGGCTTTGTGGTCTACTGTGATGCATCTAGAATTGGTTTGGATTGTGTGTTGATACAAAAAGGGAAGGTGATAGCCTATGCTTCGAGACAGCTTAAGGTTCATGAGAGGAATTACCCAACTCATGACCTTGAGCTGGCAGCTGTGGTATTCGCGCTTAAAATCTGGCGCCACTACTTGTATGGAGTGCATGTTGACGTATTCACTGATCACAAGAGCTTACAATATATTTTCAGCCAGAAAGAACTCAACCTGAGGCAAATGAGATGGCTCGAGCTACTCAAGGACTACGACATGAGCATCCTTACCATCCAGGTAAAGCTAATGTTGTTGCTGATGCTCTTAGCAGGTTGTATATGGGTAGCACTACCCATGTAGAAGAGGGAAGGAGGGAATTGGCGAAGGAGGTACATAGATTAGCCCGATTGGGAGTTTGTCTGGAAGAGAACAATGAAGGTGGAATTACTGTTCAGGATGGGTCTACATCCTCACCTTTAGTAGAGGTAAAGGAGAAACAAGATCAGAATCCCGTCCTCCTCCGGTTGAAGGAAGTTGTTCACAAACAAGGGGTGATAGTTTTTACCAAAGGGGGAGATGGTGTGTTGAGGTACCAAAGTAGATTGTGTGTACTTGATGTCGATGATGTTCGAGAGAGGATTATGGCCGAAGCGCATAGTTCCAGATACTCTATTCATCCAGGCTCCACGAAAATGTATCATGACTTGAGGGAAATCTATTAGTGGAGTGGGATCAAGAGGGATATTGCGGAATTTGTTTCCAAGTGCCCAAATTGCCAACAAGTGAAGGTTGAGAATCAAAGGCCATGTGGTTTAGCCCAAAACATAGAAATTCCGGAATAGAAGTGGGAGATGATCAACATGGACTTTATTACAGGCTTGCCGAGGTCCCGAAAGTAACATGATTCCATTTCGGTGATTGTGGATAGAATGACGAAATTAGCTCACTTCTTGGTGGTTAAGACTACTGACACCGCAGAAGATTATGCAAAGTTGTACATATAGGAGATCGTCAGATTGCATGGGGTCCCTTTGTCTATTATCTCAGACAGAAGAGCCCAATTCACTTCCCAATTTTAGAAATCCTTTCAGAAGGGATTAGGTTCGAAGGTGAACTTGAGTACGGCCTTTCATCCTCAGACAGATGGCCAAGCAGAGCGCACCATCCAGACATTGGAAGATATGTTGAGGGTTAGTGTGCTTGACTTCAAGGGAAATTGGGATGATCACTTACCTCTCATAGAGTTTGCATATAACAATAGTTATCATGCAAGCATTCAAATGGCTCTTTATGAAGCCTTGTATGGGAGGAGGTGTAGATCGCCCATTAGATGGTTTGAAGTTGGTGAGGTTGAGTTGATTGGGCCTGACTTTGTTCACCAATCTATGGAGAAGGTGAGAGTTATCCAAGATAGGCTAAAGACAGCCCAAAGCCGCCAAAAATCTTACACCGATGTGAGGAGGAGAGACTTAGAGTTTGAGGTGGGTGATTGGGTATATTTGAAAGTGTCACCCATGAAGGGTGTCATGAAGTTTGGAAGGAAAGGGAAGCTCAATCCTCGATATATTGGTCTTTACCATATTTCGAGGCAGATTGGGAGTGTTGCCTATGAGTTGGAGTTACCCTCAGAGCTAGCCTCTATTCATCCGGTGTTCCACGTTTCGATATTGAAAAAGTGCTTGGGCGATCCCTCATTGGTAGTCCCCATTGATAGAGTTGGAATTAAGGATAGCTTGTCTTATGAAGAGGTTCTGGTCCAAATTCTTGATCGATAAATTTGCAAATTAAGGAACAAAGAGGTCGCCTCAGTCAAAGTCTTGTGGAGGAAACAATTTGTTGAGAAAGCCACATGGGAAGCGGAGAAAGCCATGAAATCTAAATATCCACATCTATTCGTGCCTACCGAGGAGAATGTTGAAGGTAATATCCATTTCCTTGACTTGAATTCATTTGTGCATTATGAGTTTGATTGGTAATTTGTTTGAGAAATTGATTAGTTGATTGATTGAATTCAGATTGTGATTTGTACCCCGAGTCCATTCTTGGTCACTCGTCATTCGAGGACGAATAATCCCAAGGGGGAGATAATGTAACACCCCTAAAAACTTTTTCCTAAGATTCAGACCCTTCTTGTATACGGGTAGGGTCGAACCCGAGTATTGAGGGGAGTACGCATGAGCTAGGATGAGTTCCCGAGAAATTTAAGGATGTTGGAGGCAATGTGGGGTCACAAGGGACCCCTAGGACCAAATTAAATCCAAGAGATTCGTCATGGCTAAGTCTTGGGATGAGTTCGTATAAGGGGTCGACTTCTAACGACCCTATCTTTTGAAAGATGACAATCTGGGTGGCCCATGACCTATCAAATTAAAGGTTGTCAAGTCTTCTTTCCAATGCCACCAAGAATGTACATTTTGGAGTTTGGAGTCAAAAGATATGATGATCCTAAGACGAACTAGCACGGCAGGAATTTCATTTTTGGCCATGGGTTGCAACTGCTGGGGAAATGGCCTTGGCACTGTAAGGGCGCGACGCGCCACTGTCGCGCCAGGAACATGCCTCAGTAGTTTGGTCCTTGGCGCGATGCGCCACTAAAAGTTGTGCAGGGTTTTTCAAGACAAATTTCCAGAACCTAGGAACAATGACCTTGGCGCTATAAGGGCGCGACGCGCCACTATCGCGCTAGAAACATGCCTCAGTAGTTTGGTCTCTAGCGCGGCGCGCCACTACAAGGTGTGCAGGTTTTAGGGGTAATTGGCCTGGCACTGCAATGGCGCGACGCGCCAGGAGCATTTTTGCTTATTTTTCAAAACTTTTGAGAAGGGGCAATTTGGGAATTGTCCCAAATTATATATGTATCACCCTAGACCATTTTGGGATCATATTTTGCAGCCACTCTCTCTCTCTCTAAAAATCCCTAGGAGTTCCTCTCTCTCTCTCTCTTCTTCTTCTTCTTCTCCATTTCCAACAAGAAGAGTTCCAAAAGCTTCGAGATTCGAGTTCTCCATTGAAGACCCAACACTAAGGTTTTCTTCAAGTCTTCACTAAGATATGTAAAGCTATCCAAAATATGGGTTAAGTCCACCCATGTGCCCTACTCTTGCTTTGAGGTTAGATATCCATGAAAATGGAGTTTCTTGGTATGGTTTATGTTTGAATGAGTTTTGTCCCCTATTTATTTGATGCTATATGTGTTATGTTGTTGAGCTAAGAAGTTCCTAAAACCTTCGTGTTAGTATGAGTTGATGGAGATGACTTGTTATTTTGTTTTGTTGATATCTTTAGCCATGTGATTATGTTGTTTAAGTCAATTTCCTTAAACGTGTTATTCTACTTGAATTGTTGAGCTAAAGTCATAGAGTTGTGATGAGTCTTGAGGAGATGTCATAAATGCTTATCTAAATGAGGCTTGATTGAGTTAATTGGAGGATAGAATTGACGAGTGGATGAGGTCCTAAATGAAACTTGCCATTATGAATTAATTGAGTTGAAATGAGAATAGAGTTGATGAGTTGGCAATGTCCCACATGAAACTAGCCGTAAGGGCTTGTTTGAGATGATTGGAGGGACTCTTATGAGCATGGAGTCATGGGAGAAGTATCGAGCACCGAAGCGGGTAAGAGTATAGTCCATACTTGAACCCCAGAAACTACGCCGCTAACGTAGGTAGGGATGGAACCGGTAAAGTCGGATGCTTCCCATGGGATCGAACTGTTAAAGTCGGATGTTTCCCATTTTATTATCCTGAAATGATAGAACTTGACTAATTAATGGTATCCATGATTAGAGAGGCGTTCATGCCCTGGCAAGGTATGGACGGACGTGGCAACAACGTCTAATTGTTGTACTATCACCGACTCATAGGTGATAGTTGTCGGATAAGAGAAACTCCCATTTAGGTCTTGATAGTGCTCCGAGTCAGTTGAGTTGAGTGGTTTATGAGTTAGTCCCGTCTAAACTAGTCTTGTTAGACTTAGGACATTTGAGTGAGTTGTCCTGTATATATATATGAGTTGAGGTCCTGAGTTGATATTAATGTCTTCTTGATGTTTGTTTCATCCGTCCATTTTACATACTCGTACATTCCATGTACTGATGCCATTTGGCCTGCATTGTTTCATGATGCAGAGACAGGTACTAGAGATCATCGAACGGCGCTCCGTTAAAGATCCACATACACTCCCAGCTAGTTGGTGAGTCCTCCTAGTTTCCGGAGGATCTTGAGCTCCTTGCATAGTTTTATTTTGTCTCTGTATTTTGATTGTTGGTAGCCATGGGCTTGTCGTTGGGACCTTCCAGACTTTGATAGAGGCTTCATAGACTAGAGTGTGGGTAGGTTGGACTGTTATTTTGAGGAGTCCTATTATACTTATTTTGTTGAGTTAAACATGTTTGGCCTTTGGCCCCTATATTATAAATAACATGTTATAATTGGGCCTTTCTTTGAGCGTATATGATTGAATGACGGAATGATTAAGTTAGGTGGTTCGCTTGAAGGTCAGAAATAGATTTCAAGTGCCGGTCACGTCTAGGGTACCCTCCCAGGGCGTGACAAAAATCAATAATATCATGCTTCATTCTACTCCACCAATAATGTTGTCTCAGATCGGGATACATCTTGGTTGTACCAGGATGTATAGAGTACCTCAAACTGTGAGCCTCTACAAGAATAGTCTGAATTAAATTATCAATATGGGGCACACATACCCACCCCTTAATCCTCAAGATGCTTTCCTCATCGATCACAACCTCCTTGGCCTCTCCTTGCAACACATATCACGAATTCGGCTCAATTTCTCATCATCAAACTGTTCTCCTTTAATCTTGTCAAGGAAAGAAGATCTTGCCTCCACATAGGCTAAGAATCCTCCTTTCTCAGTTACTTCCAACCTCATAAAGTCATTAGCCAGAGTTTGAACCTCTCTAGCAAATGGACGTCTAAAAACCTGCAAATGAGCTAAACTTCCCATGCTCCCTGCTTTTTTGCTCAAGGCATCGACCACTATATTATCTTTTCCCAGGTGATAAAGAATAGTGATATTATAGTCATTTAGCAATTCCATCCACCTCCTCTGCCTAAAATTCAAGTCTGTCTGAGTGAACACATGTTGTAAACTGCGATGATCTGTATACACTTTACACTTTACCCTATATAGATAATGTCTTCACTACTTCAATGCAAATACAATGGAAACCAACTCCAAATCATGTGTTGAGTAATTACGTTCATGCACCTTCAATTGCTTGAAGCACAGGAAATTACATTCTTCTCCTACATTAGCACTGCACCTAAACCAGAATATGATGTATCACAATAAACAATGAAATTCTTACCTTCTACTGGCAAGGCAAGAATCGATGTAGTAGTCAATAAGGTCTTGAGTTTCAGAAAACTCTCTTCACACTCATCCAACCACATAAATGGAACATTCTATTTGGTTAGATTGGTCAGCTGGGAAGCAATGGAAGAAAATCCCTTGATGAACCGATAGTAGTAGCTAGCCAAACCAACAAAGCTCCTTACGTTTGAGATATTAGTGGATCTTGCCCAACTCTTCACTGCTTTAATCATTTGGGGATCCACCATCACTCCATCCTTAGAAACCAAGTGCCCCAAGAAAAACACTAAATTAAGCCAGAACTCACACTTGGAGAATTTGGCATATAGCCTTTTCTCCCTTAACAATCCTAGAATAATCTTCAGATGCTTTTTATGTTCTTTTCTTCTCTTTGAGTAGATCAATATATCATCAATAAAAACAATAATAAAGAGATCCAAATACGACTTAAAAATTCCATTCATCAGACTCATGAAAGCAGCAGGCGCATTTGTAAGCCCAAAAGACATTACCAAGAATTCATAGTGTCCATACCTAGTTTAAAAAGTAGTTTTTGGTACATCTGCTGCCTGTATTTTCAGTTGATGGTAACCGGATGTCAAATCAATTTTTGAGAAAATACAAGAACCCTGCAATTGATCGAATAAGTTAACAATGTGAGAAAGGGGATACCTATTTTTAATAGTCACCTTGTTCAGCTGCCTATAGTCCATGTACATACGAAGGCTATCATCCTTCTTCTTTACAAAAAAAATTGGAGCACCCCAAGAAGAGACACTCGGTCTAATAAAACCTTTACCAACAACTCCTGAAGTTGGGCCTTCAACTTCCTCAACTCTGTCGGGGCCATTCTATAAGGTGGAATGAAAATAAGGCGAGTGTCGGGCTCCAAGTCGATACAAAAATCAATATCCCTATCAGGTGGCATACCAGGTATGTCTACAGGGAAAACATCCATTAACTCATGCATTATCGAAATAGACTCAATCGATGAAACTTTCAAACTATCATCCCTGAGATGTGCTAGGAAGGCTAAACAACCCTTAATCACCAACCTCTTAGCACAAAGAAAAGAGATAATCCAAATTAGGGTGGGAAGATAGTCACCCTCCCACACCAACTGATCCATCCCAAGCTTGGCTAATGTCACAGTCTTAGCATTGCAATCTAAGATAGTAAAATTTGAAGAGAGACAAGTCATACCTTGGATTACATCAAAGTCAACCATCTCAAGAATAATCAAATCTACATAAGTTTTGTTCCCCATAAAAGTCACAAGGCAAGACCTATACACTTTCTCAACTAGCACAGACTCACCATCATGAGTAGAAACATGAATAGACATGTCAAGTAAGTCACAATGTAAATCAAGTCCATCAAAAAATGCAAAAGATACATAAGAAAATGTGGATCTAGGATCAAATAATACGAAATCCATGCGATCGCAGACCAAAAGAATACCTGTGATAACAGCATTAGATGCCTTTACCTCTAACCTCCGGGCGAAAGCATAACAATGGACTCTATCACCCGTATGACCATTTCCCTTCCCAGGTTGTATTCCAATCTACCCACCACCCCAGCCGAACTGGCTACCACCACGTCCTTAGCCACCACGTCCTCCAGAATGACATCCCCTACCATAGCCGTCGCCTCCACCTCTAACTGTTAGGGCTCTATAACCCTGATTATGCCAAGCCTGACTCTGCCTTGGATAATCTTTTTTGATATTTCCAGGCTCACTACATCCATAACAAGTCTTAGGGTCAAGAGTAGCTCTTTATGAAAATGAAGAAGACTAAAGATAACCTCCGAAATTAGAGAAAGGCTGACTAGTCTTTAACGAACCTCCATCTGAAACCTGCAAGGAAGATTGAATAGGATAGGCCAAATAATCTCCAAAACTCTGTCCTCTGGGGTAAGAACCACTAAACACACCTCCCTTACAAAACTTCTTGAACGTTGTCTATTTAGCGAAGTTATCTGGCTTTACCCCCTCCATCTTTATCACAAAATCAACCACTTCCTAGAAATATTTTGCTGAAGCAGCCACCTGTAAACCTGGAATCTATAAATCTGACCTCAATCCCTTCATTAAGCAGCGAATCCTCTCTTCTATACTAAAGCAAAGATGAGTAACATATGTGGATAAGACATAAAACATGGCCTCATATGGGGCAAAGGACATCCTTCCTTGATCTATATTTAGAAACTCATCTCTCCTCTTGTCCCTCAAGGTCTGGGGAATATACTTCTCCATAAAAGAGTCATAAAAAGCTACCCAAGTCATAGGTGGTGCCTTTGCTGGTCAGCACTTAATATGAGACCACCACCATATTTTGGTATCTCATTGAAACTGGTATGTCACAAACTCAACACCAAATTGCTCAACTATATCCATCTTATGAAGAAATTCATGACAATAACCAAGGAAATCATAGGCATCCTCAAATTCAGTACCCTTGAAGACCGAGGGTTTTAACTTCAATAACTTAACAAAGAGATCATACTAGTCACTAGTCATTATTGGTCTTTTAGTTAATCGAGGAAACATGCTTGTTCCTAAGGACGCAGCCATGTGGGGAGCCATAATAGCTACATTTTGAACTCCTAGAATATAAGGTGCTGGGGGAGCTTGTCCCTGATCGGATAACCGACTGAGATAGGTGAGAACCTGGTGGATCATCTTTGGAGTAGGCTGGGGTGGTGCTTCTCTCTCTTAAACCTGCTCATCCTCCACCTTAACATCCTCTCTAGCTACCTCATCAACTGGTAGAGGGGTTGCTTCTCTTTTCCTGGCTGGCCCAGCTATTTGGCCCCTACCCCTGGTGGGCTTTCTCCATGACCTCTACCACGGCTTCTCATTGCTACTCCTCCTCTAGCTACAGCCCTAATGGCTGGCTTTGGTGCGGTTGTTGCTCTAGTTCTAACCATCTGCGAAAATAAAGTAAAAAAGGTTAGATACCAATTTGTGTCATCTAGATACCAATTGTATTCAAGTAATAGCACAAAAGAAAGAAGGAATGGTTTTTTCCTAAAGTCCCGTAGCCTCTCGAAGAAAAGTAAAGGCATTCCTGTACCATTCCGCAAAACTCTACTAGACCTATCCTTGTGTGATGATATCATCGAACCTAAGGTTCTGATACCAAGATTTACATGACCCAAAATGGGCCATGAGTGGAATCCACACTCAACATCCTAGGTGGGAGAACCAACTATATAAACTCCAATTTATAAAATATGACAATAATGCGGAAGCTCAACTTATGAAAGTTAGAACTAAAAAAATCACTAAGGTCTATTACATACGTTCCTAAAAATTTGAAAGTCATCACTTCAAGGACATATAATTCTAAAATATTAAGTCTAAAAATATTAAATGCCAGAATAAATAAATAAATAAATAACTTAATGTGTCCGAAAACTAAGAACATCATACCATTCTTGAGAAAATCCAACACGAGCTAGAATGAATAGCTTACCTAGAACCTGATGTGCTGGACACTGGCTAGAGCTGAGGTCAAGTCGAAGTCGATGGAACACTCGTTGCACTCCACAAAATAAAATAAAGAAAAATACAAGTAGGGGTCAGTACGGGAGGACAACATGTACTGAGTAGGTATCATCGACCAGCTCAAAATAGAGATCAATATGTATAAAGTAATAGCGGGACAACAACCATAGTACTTAACAAGTAGCAACTAACAAGATCAAGATCAAGTGATAACACAATGAACAATTACATAATCATTCAATGATATCAAGATCACACATGAGGACTCAAGCCTCCACATCACGCTCTTATGGAAATGAGTTATTGGAGATTGGGTAGGATTAAGTCATTTTAATATATTTGTTTTTAATATTACCATGTCAAAATGTGACACCCGATCCAATAATATCATGTCGGAATGTGACATTTGATCCAAATATACCATATCGAAATGTGACACCCGATCCTAATATATCCTATCAGAATGTGATACCCGATCCCAATATACTATATCGGAATGTGACACCCGATACCAATATACCATGTCATAACGTGACACCCGATCCCAATATACCATGTCAGAACGTGACACCCGATCTAAATATAATTAATTTATTATTCTTTATTATCATATTTCACTTCATTAACAATATTTCATCAATATTTCTTTATTAAAGGCATCATCTTTGATAGGGAAAGTTCAAGATTATAGATTTCACGGTCTTGAGATTTCATACCAATTACAACAACATATCAACATCCAAACCACAACAATCAAATGCATAGTAAAACTCACGCATTACTCAATGACTATCAATCGCTATTAAGAGTCTATCTATGATGTATAATAAACCATAACCTACCTCAATTGAAAAACCAAAAGTCAAGCAAGCTACTTCATCAATGCCTTTCCTTTCTTCGATGTCTCATGTTTTCAATCTATTAGTATACAATATTAGTAAGCAAACGAATCCGTAGACACCAATTATATATATATATATATATATATATATATATATATATATATATATATATATATATATATGTTTAACCTATATCCAACAATACACTCAAACCTATAATTAATTTCCTCAATCTTAAGCCTAGGGTTAAGCCTTAATTTCTTTCAATCACATAAATCCAATGATATCCATATAATACAATACACCTATTATCTAATTACCTATCTCAATATATCAAAATATAAATTATAATATAATAATAATAAGAAAAGAATTTGGAAAAGAAACAACCAAGAAAACTATGAACTATTACGAGGACCAATAATTATAGAACCTCAAATATACCCCCATATACTCACATATATAAATTCCAAGTTCCATTAACCTGTTACACCTCAAAAATTTCTTCACTTAAAATTATATATATGATCTCAGATCAATTCCTAAGTATTTAAAGTGTATTAGATGTAGTTTAAGGTCATAAGGGACTTCTAACACCAAGCCAAGTCCAAAGAATTTCTATCGACTAAATTTTTGAATGAGTCCGTATAAGGGTCTACTTCAAACGATCATATCTCCTAGAATATAAAGAATTGGGTGGCTCATGACCTATCAAATTAAAGGTCTTTGAGTCTTATTTCCAACTCATCCAAGATTGCATTTTGTAAGTTCGGAGTAAAGAGTTATGTCCAGTTAACCATAAGGGTGCGTGACCAGTCCGCGTAGAGGACTTAGCCATATTTTAATTCAACTTAAAATTTCAGAAAGAAATGAACTATGAGGGAACAACTCCGTGATGCAGACTTGTTCCAGCTTAGTTCAAATTTATGCCCATTTTTAATTTTTGAGAGGGGCTTTTTGGGATTTTCCCCACCTTTCCCCTTTACGCTTTAGGGATAAATTCTGCCCCCATATCAGTTTGTAAGGAATTTTCACTCCAAAACACCCAAGAACATTTAGAGCAAGGAGTGGAGAAGAGAAGGAGGGCTAGAGTTTAAGTTCTTCAAGTAAGGCCATCATTACCTTGATTTGTTTTTCAAGTCAGGTATGTAAGGCTAACACAACGTTCGACTGAGTTCATCCACGTGCCCCTTCATCTTTATTGATTCAAGTTGAGTTGAGTTGGAGTTTTTGAGTTCCTTGAATTGAATTCTTGAGTTATCTTTTTTTTGGGTTCCTTGTACATATTTAAAATACGCATTGATGTTGTTCATGGGTTGAGTATTTGATTTGGATGCATGTTCATGTCTTCATTCACATGAACCCTAATTGAATATTATATTTGATTTTGAACATTGATTGTACAAGAGTTTGAGTTTTCACATAAGTTGATTATTTTCATTATTTTGAACATAGATATCTTGAGCATAAATAATGGTTTTGAGACAAAGTTTTAATGAGTTGTGATTGATTTTCAAAAATATATTTCTAAAAGAACTTGATGATTTGAGCATGAGTCAAGCCCGAGTTGAATTAAAATTCTTTAAGATTTTAACCATTTTGATCTTGATTTTGCTATGCATTATTTTGAATCGAAATTGCATGTTTTAAAGATATTTAAAAAAGTTGAGTATTTAATCTCAACGAGTGGATTGGATTAAGTTTATTTGAAAAAGCATAATGATTGAGATGAGATTGAGTTTCGATGGGAGTCCAATGAGACTAGTCAAAAGTTTTTATTGAACTGATTTATTTAAGTTGCATGAGCATATTGAGTTTTGGGAGTAGTATCGAGCACCAAATTGAGCGAGAGTAAAACTCAATAACTACCTAGCCAGCGTAGGAGATGATTGAACCATTAAAGTCGAATGTTTTCCTATTTCATTATCCTGAAAAGATAAGACTTGATTGATTGGTAGATCTAGATTGGTAGATTCATCCTTTACCTTGGCAAGTATTGGACGGACTTAGCAATAACGTCGGTTCATTGTATATCACCTAATTATAGGTGGTGGGATTTTTGTCGGTTAAGAGAGATTCCCAGATTGTGCATGAAAGGATATGACATGTTTGGAACAAGTTGCATATTCCTGAGTCCTTCTTAAAGTATTGTTATATTTTATACTTGCATATCATACTGAGTTTGGTGAGTTTCATTCTATCTTGAGTACCTTTGATGTATTGCTATTTCATTCTACCATACTACATACTTGTATATTCCACGTACTGACGTCTATTTGGTCCTACATCTTTTTATCATGCAGCGACATGTATTAGAGATCATCAATAGGCATTTCATTGAATATATATTTCTTTCCTGATAGTGGTGAGACCTCCTTGCCTTCGGAGGGATCATATTCATTCTTTCCATTGCTTATGAGTAGTTTTTATTGAGGTAGCCATGAACCTATCATTGTCACCATTTAGGTAGTAGAGATAGAGACTTCATAGACTAAATAGTGATGTCTTTAACTCTTGATTAGTATTTTTTCAAACTATGTTTTCGATTTGAATGATGGAGATTGATGATTGATTTAGCCCACTAAGATTTTTTTTCTCTTAAACTAAGTCTTCCGCTGAATGAATAAATGTGTGATCAGGCCAAATGATTCGCTTGGGACCCGACAATGGCTTCTGATTGCCGGCCACACCTAGGGTACCCTCTCGGAGCGTGACAAACTTAGTATTAAAGCCAGGTTTCAAGTATCCTAGGGGTGTCTATAAAGCCGTGATTAGTAGAGTCCTTATTATTGGTGTGAAGCGCTCCACATCTATAATAGGGAGGATATATGACATTAAGAAGTGTTGACCTTCTTTTGGTATTCTATTTCGTGCTTCAGATTTTAACTTTGTGTAATCCCTTCTAACTCATGTGTTTATGTGCTGTTGTCAAACCATGCCTTCAATACACACCGTGAGCCTGAGAGACGCCGTTAGCATCGAGATTTCCTTACAGGCATGCCCTCACAATCTGAAATAGTGACCAAGGTTCGGGCAGAAGAGCTTGAGCTTGTTGCTCAGCTTAATGTACACGCTCGATGGATAGAGGAGGACAAGGATAAGGACAGGGAGGAACCCTAGAGCAAAAATGATGAATTGGTAGGACATAAGCATTGTTAACAGAAGCAAGGGAATGAAAACAAGTCCTCCTTTCTCAAGAGGTCCTCGAGTTATGCGCCGCCATCAATGAGGATACCTACATCTAATAACAGGTATAATCTAAGGCCACGTGGTAATCAGAACTTCAAAGTCCAAAATCCTTTGTTGAAAAGAAGTGTGGCCTGAGGTTCTAAAGGAAAACCGCCATGCGGTACTTGTGGAAAACTCCATTTGGAGAAGTGTCAAAAGGGAACTAGTGGATGCTATAATATGCATATTGTCGATGAAGTCTAAAAATATCTGATCTACAAGTACTTTTAGAAATACCGTTAAATATGTGATTAAAAATTAATTGTATATAATGAATAAAAGCATCAGAAGAAGTAAATAAAACAGGTAGACAACCCACATCTATCATTTTCGTTATCTTTTCACGGTCCTTCATTTTATTATATGTCCCCGTTAATTTTTTGATCTATAGGTTTATTCTACCTTGAACTGGCCCAGTAGCACCCCATATTCGTTCTTTCCAACCAGGATGCTCATTGTCTAGATATCTAGTCAATTGACCCATTCCACCTTTATTACCCCAGTCTTATGCTCAAATTTTTTTTGATATTTTTTACACTGAACTTTAGTTGTTCCGACTATGCATTCAAAATAATGCCATATTAAACTAGTTTTTTTTCTTTTACAGATCGTGGAGGAAGATTAACTGTTCTAGATTGAGCATTACCTAAATCTACAGTAGTACTAGTAGGTGTAACATTCATATCATCATTATCATCTTGTTCTATTTCTACTTTAAATATTTATTTTCATTCATATCATGTGCACCTACACCTATTTTTCCATATTCATTTTTAAATATTTATTTTCATTCATATCATGATTGACTTCATTTTCATTCATATCATGGCATACGAGAATAATTTCTACTTGTACTACCTCTATCGGGAATACTTTTTTTCTTACTACCACTACCTCGGCCGGGACACAAATTTCTTTACACTTTACCTATATTTTTCAATATAAACATTATGCAAATTAAACTAATAAAAATGATAAATATAAAAATTAAATATTTAAACATACTAGAATTAATTTACTAAATAAAAGCAAGAGAAGGAACGATTATACCAAATTGCCGGAATCAAATAAAGAATTATAAAATTGATGAAATGTTGAACACTTGAAAGTAGAAAACTTCCACTTGATGTTGTTAATTGCAAAAAATAATAAAAGATTAATATCACTTTAAGAGAGAATTGAGAAATTGAGAGAATTAGATAATTGTTGGTGGAAAAAATGATTAAATGTTATAGGTATTTATAGAAAAAAAATTTGATTAATAATTTTTATTTTTTTTAAAAGGCAATTTTTGGCCAATTTTTAGAAATAACCGTTGGGCCAAAACGGCTATATAGCCGTTTGGCCCAACGGCTATTTCTGGAAAGTGACCCAAATGGCCTTTTCTGAAAAATTATTATTTTTTGAACCGGGCCGATGGACTAGTGGTTGGTGGACCGGCTACCGGTCTTATCGGTCCAGGCCAAAATAAAGACCGGACCGGCCCAATTTTGTTTTAGGGTGGCCGGTATCCGGTTCGGCCCCTCCCGTGCTGGGCCTTTAATGGACCGGTCTTAGGGGCCCGAAAACCGGGTCACCTTGCCCAATTGACACCCCTATGCTAGTCTAGATTTTCTTTAATCACCAAGAAAGTAAAAGATGAGAGAATTGATTTTTTAGGTGAGTTATAATTTTTTTTATGAGAGATTTTTATTTTTACACAATAGAGGTCTTTGTTTTATACATAAAATATCTAAAAAGACTATTTTCTTCTGATTCATTTTTTAAATGACCAAGACGAAAAAAAAAGGATAGAGGTTTTGAAAACTAAAATAGAGACACCTTTGAGTTGAGTCAACCGATGCAATATTTTTAAGACAAAACATGTGGCAAAATTAATTCCATCCACAAACATAATCTATACTGAACAACATAGCTAAAGGAGGTTTATGATATCACATGTTGATATATATATATATATATATATATATATATATATACATACATACATACATACATAAATTCAAAATGCATCAAAATATTAAATCTGAACATACCTTTAATTATGATTGATAAGTGTCATAGACAATCACCTTTGATCTAGCAACAAATTGTAATCCTGAAAAAAAAAGGTTAAAACCCTAGTATCTTCTAGTATATGCCTTATCACAAAAGGGAGGACGAACTTATAGAGTTAGAAGTGTATTTATAGGTAGGCTAAAAACTCTTCATAAAAAATTTAACCCTAGGGATCATTTCTCCATAAAATATGATTTCCTTAGGGACTCCTAAAATAAAATGTACCTTCCATCAAGAAAACTTTTGGATATTTTTTGCCTTATCATATAATATGTCTAATTTTTACTTAATGTAGAGATAAAGTAATTAAATAATTACTCAATATATCAACCAAGATTGAAATTCAATTAAAACATTTCTTATCAAGTATTTTCTTATACGAAATATGTATGAATTCTTAATACTTAGAACTTTAAAATCTATTTTTAAAAATTCCTTTTTTGGATTGTCTAAGAGGATTATAATTAATTCTTATCCTAATTTTATTGTTAGAACTTTAAATTCAATTAAGATTTTTTCTTTCATCTAAAATATAATTATAATAGAACATGTTAGAGAGAACAATTATTTTGTAACTTTGTCACAATCCAAATCCGGGTGTGATGACAATTATCCTTTTCCACCGGATAAGTCAGCCTAACACCCAATATTTTAAGAAAATAATGCAGAAATAATTTAAATAGATAGATAAATATACAAAACAGGAAGTCTTTCATCCACAATACTCCCAAAGGACTTGTTGTCACATGTACAAGCCTCTAATACAATAGAAATGAAAATAAGTGCAAGTCTCAAAGTCTTTGTCACTCAAATAAAATAAAAACATAATAAAAAGGGACAAGGAGATTGCCGAAATCGAAAAACTACCTCTCAAGTCTCCTCACACGGCCTCGGATGAAGGAATGAAAGCAAGTAATTTTTTGGGCTTGGGACCTACACAAGTGTAGATAGCAAGGAGTGAGTATCAAAAAACACAGTACTCAGCAAGCCAACTAATAAAGCCAAAAATCTAATAGATACTAGAACTCCTTTCCTGCCAACTAATAAAGCCAAGTAAATCTAATAGATAATAGAACTTCTTTCCTCCCAACCGAACCTCCTCAACTACAACCTGAACAAAAATCAACCCAATCTACTCTACACAATTCATATAGCATATAAGACATCAATAGTTCAACAGTATCACCGAATAAGTCATATTAGTTCCTATAGATCAATCACAAAAATACAAGGGGCATATACACAACTTCACGATGATAGATAAGATATAATTCAATGCAATGTGATGTCACATAGAATAATCATTGTCTATCCTAATGATACACATCTGTTGTATAACAGACCAAAATCCATGAGGGCCACACAAGGACCATGTATCTACCACGGACGTGTGGCCTAATCCCTATTTTCTCTCAATATGAATCCTTCGCAACCATTTCTCATCGATATCATTATCAATCTACTGGAACCATTTCCCATCGGTATAAGTGTCAATCGAGTCTCATCATAGTGTTTCAAAATCAATGCAAATAAGTATGTTCGCACAAATAATGAGGGAATGATAGTGTTCACAGTCACAACGCAATTCATAACAATGCAATTCAACATTTTATTACCCCTTTATCACATTTAGAATCAATCGGTGAGCAAGTATATCCAAGTCAATTCCCATAATCAATAATGAGCACAAGACAATTTCATCAATTCATAATCACATTTAGGCTATCATAGCATTTCATCAAGTTCATGCCAATTTCAAGTCATGGAGTTCACATTTTCGATCAACGCCATAGCAAGCATAGTTGTTTTTACTACTCTGACCTTTTATTAGGCATAATTCACATGATTATCATCCCAAAACCTTGTTCCCATTACACCATAACACATAGACGAAAGAAAGTTCAAGTAATCTTCAAGATTTACAAGGTTTTAGAAGTTCACTTGCCTTAATAAATATCTGATCAATCAATTATTCGAGCCTTTCCATTTCAAATAGCCTTCAACTCACCACAATTTAGCCAAAATGAAATTAATGACGCTAAAATCATAAAATTTGGGTAAGAGAGTCAAAATGTCTCAAAAATCCGATTTCAAAATTGGAATTTAAATCCAAGAATTTTTGGAAGAAAATAATCCTCAAAGCATTAGAAATCCATTAGAGAAAACCATTTCAAAAAATAGAATTCAAGATAGCCCATAATCACCATTTTAAGAAATTCAAAGTTTTTGAAGAAAATCCCCAAAATTTGAGATCCAAAACCCTTAAATTGGAAGTCAAAATCATGATATAATAATGGGTAATGTATATTTTTGGCTAATAACACTTACCCAATTGGATAGCCTCAAAAAAAATAATTCACAAATCGCATATACGATCCCCTAAAGTCTGAAAATGGAGAATAAGGCTAAAACCCCAGCTATAAACCACTCAGGTCTCTGTTTCTTGAATCACGAGTCACTTTTGCAGGCTTCACGATCGCAAACCACTGTTCTCTAAAGTGAACCCCAATAAAAATTTCCCCTTCGAGAAAGCGACAGGCCCATCGCAATTGCGATTGCACTAGAACTCATTAGTCAAAAATTCCACAAAGTCAAAGTCTCGAATCGATCCTCGGGATTCATTCGGAATTCCGTACACACAAATTATATATTCTACCATATAAATTCGATGTTCCAGACTTAATGAAATTATCGAAATTCGAATTCGAGGTCTCTTTGATCCGAAATCCAACAAGTCGCAACCAAACTAACTCTAAGCCTCAAAAAGACCAAAACGCCCAGGGAACCTCCAAAGAATACACAGGAACTCTCCCTAGGCCTAAAATCATCCCTTGAATCCAATAGAATCATTGAAATTCAATTTTGAGAATCCAAACTCCAAATATTGACCAAAGTTAACTTAAACTCATAAACTCAATCATTTCCAACTTAGGACCTCAAATCCTCGATATAACCCCAAATTTGATTCTATCAACTCTCTTAGACCAAATTCCACATTATGGAGCTGATGGAATCGACAGAATTCCATTCCGAAACTTGAAACTTCAAATGACACCTAATACCACTATTTCACAATTTAAGCTTTCAAAACTCAAATCTTTCAAAAAATCTCAACTTGTAACAGAATTTCACAAACTGACTTTTAATACTGATCAAACATGACTCAGGACAACTACCTGGTGGGTAAAATGGTCATTTGCAAAAATTACCAAAATAACCTTCAGGGTCATTATGTCATCCACCACTAAAAATCATGTTCGTCCTCAAATATAAAATAAAAGAATGAACCCGAAACCTTGAAAATATGAACATATCGGTACACTTGTCATCCTCTGACTTCCAAGTTGCCTTTCTGACTTAATGGTGTCTCCATTGTACCTTCACTAAATAAATCACCATGGTCCTAAGCTTATGGACCTATATATCCAGAATAGCTATGAGCTCCTCCTCAATTGTCAAATCTAGATCCAATTCTACCGAATCAAAGGAGATCATATGAGACTCACCCGGAATGTACTTTCGGAGCATGAAAACATGAAAAACAGGATATACCGCTGATAAGCTAGGTGGCAAGGCTAATCCATAAGACACTTCTCCCACTTGTCCTAAAATATCAAATAGGCCAATTAACCAAGGGATAAGCTTACCCTTCTTCCCAAACCAAATCACGCCCTTCATAGGTGACACTCGAACCCAAACATGATCGTTCTCCATGAACTCTAATAGTCGAACTCTTCTGTCTCCATAGCTCTTTTGCCTAATCAGGACTGTCAAGAGCCTACACTGAATCATGTAAACCTGCTCCATGGAACCTCTAAACAAGTTCATGTCTAAAGAGTCCATCTTTGTTGAATCAAACCACCCAATAGGAGATCGACACTAGTTACCATATAATGCCTCAAAAGGGGTCATCTGAATACTAGAGTGATAACTGTTGTTGCAGCGAAACTCCACTAAGGGAAAATGCTAATCCCACCTAGCACCAAAATCAATAACATAGGCTCAAAACATATCCTCCAACACCTGAATCATCTGTTCGGATTGTCCATCAGTCCATGAGTGAAAAGTTGTACTCATATCAAGTCTAGTACCCAAACCATTTTGCAATGCCCTCCAAAAATGCAAAGTAAACAATGAAACCCGGTCAAAAACAATAAATATAGGCACTATAAAGCCGGACAATCTGACTAATTTACAACTAGGCTACCTTCTCTATCGTATACTTCACGCGAACTGAAATAAAATGGGCAAACTTGGTCAATATATCAACGACTATACAAATGGAATCATAACCATCCACGATAGTAGGCAAACCCACAAAAAAGTCCATGGTGATCTGATCCCACTTTCAAGTAGGAATGGACATCTTATGAGTCACACCTCTAGGTCGCTGGTGCTCACACTTGACATGTTGACAAGTCAAACACTTGGACACAAAATCTATGATGTTCCTCTTCATCCCACACCACTAATAATGCTGGCTAAGGTCATGATACATCTTTGCTGCATCCGAATGAATAGAATGACGAGAACAATGAGCCTCCTCTAGAATCAATCTGATCAAATCACCCACCTTGCCTCCTCTGGAATCAATATGATCAAATCACCCACCTTAGGAACACAAATCCTACCCGCAATTCTCAAAACACCATCAAAATCAAGTCTAGCCTCCTTGGCTTCACCCCTCAACACCTTGTCTCTAATGAGACATAACTTCTCATCATCAAACCGTCACTCCCAAATCTATTTGTAACTTCTCATCATCAATTGTCGCTCCCGAATCTGCTCAAATAATGAAGAGCAAGACTCAATGAAAGCAATAAAACCTCCACTCTCCTTAGACACCCATAATCGAATGAAGCTATTGGCTAGCCTCAGGACATCCCTAGCCAAGGGCCTCTTATCAACACTAATTGTAGTGAGACTCCCCATACTAGGAGTCTTCCTACTCAAAGCATCGGCCACCATATTGGCCTTCCACAGATGATGTCATAGTCCTTCAGTAGCTCAAGCAACCTACATTACCTCAAGTTCAGATCCTTTTTACTGAAATGTACTGAGACTCCGGTGGTCGGTGAAAACCTTACAACGCACACCGTACAAGTAATAATGCGATATCTTCAATACAAAAACCACCGCTACTAACTCCAAATCGTGAGTAGGGTAGTTCGTCATGAGGTTTCAACTGTCTAGAAGCATAAGCAACTACCTTCCCCTTCTGCATCAACACTCCACCTAAACTGTAACAACCCATTAAGTCATTTTGAGTATTAGAGCTTCTTATTTCATAAAAAACTCGTCCCATAAATTTTTAATGGGTATTTTAGACTATTAGTTAAGGAGTAACTTTAGATAATTAATTTACTTGGTGGGATAAATTGATAATTTGTTTAATATTCTATACCTTTTGTTTTATATTTATTAAAATAAATTAATAGAATTTGTCACTTTTAGTACATAAGAGATATAGAAAAGAAAAGAAAAAAAAAGAACTCACTTCGACGCTGACAAAGAGCAGCCGAAACTGCTTCAGGTAAACAAATTGACAATTGGGCTTTAGTCATTTTATATACAAATGGATGGTTGCAGGGATGTACTAGTAATATTATTAATATTATATAGGGTAGAAGTGATTGGAATTGCAATTTAAATTGGCAATTTGATTGCTGCACTACAGCAATTACATTTACTAATATTATAGTGCTATTGATGGCTAATGATTAGGAAATTATAAGCTAATCATTGGAGGGATGGATAAAATATGGGTAATTGGCAGAATGGGTTTCTTACTATCCTCTTTTACGAGCTGATTCACTGGTTTGGTATAATTTGGGTCGATTTTGGATTTTTTTTTTATAGTTATCACATTATAATTCAAGTTTTGATATATTGAGATTGGTAATTAAATCATAGATGTATTTTATTATACGACTATCATTAGCTTTATGTTATTGGAAGAAATTGAGGTTTAACACTAGGCTCAAGATTGAGGAAATTAATTATAGAGTTATGTGAGTTTTTAGGTCTGAGATAAACATATAGTAATATGGGTGTCTATGGACTCGTTTACTTACAAATATTGTACATTTGATAGGTTGGAAATGCTCTAGGACATTGAAGAAAGGAAATGCATAAGCGACATAGCTTGATTAACTCCAGTCCTTCGGTTGAGGTAGATTATGATTTATTTTATATCATAAATAGACTCTTAATAATGATTCGTAGTCATTGAGTAATGTGTGAAGTTTACTATTTATTTTATTTTTGTGGTTGCATGATTGATATGTTGTGGTGATTGTTCTATAATCCCAAGACCGTGAAATCTATAATCTTTAATTAGCTCTATACCTCGGACTGAGCTTACCTCGTGGATGCATCCTCCAAAACAAACATGTTTCCCTAATTGACTACATGGCCGGTAATGACTAGTGACCAACATGGCCCATTTTGGATCGTGACAAACTTGGTATTAGAGCTTAGGTTTGGTGATCTCATCACACTCGGACAATTCTAGTAGAGTTTTGCGAAATGGTACAAAAATACATTTACTTTTCTTCGAGAGGCTATAGGAATTTAGAAAAACTCCATTCCTTCTTTATTTTATGCTATTACTTAAATCCAGTTGGTATCTAGGTGATACAAATTGGTATATGACCTTTTTTACTCTTTTTTAGCAAATTGTCAGAACTAGAGCAAAAATTGCGCCTGAGCCATCCATTGGGGCTATAGCCAGAAGGGAAGTAGCAACGAGAGGCCGTGATAGAGGTCGCGGGAGAAAGCCCACCAGGGGAGGAAGTCATACGGCATAGGGAAAGAGTAGCAACCAATCCATTTACCAATGAGGTAGCTAGAGAGGATGTTAAGGTGGAGGATGAGCAAATTTATGAGAAGGAAGCACCACCCCAGCCTACTTCTGAGATGATCCACCAGGTCCTCACCTATCTCAATGGGTTATCCAAGCAGGGCCAAGCACCCCCTGCACCTTAGATTCATGGAGTACAACATAATGGCCATAACGGATCTAGAAAGTTGTCTTGGGAATATTTGATAGCTTAATCCTCAACTGATGGTACCCAGATCTCAAGTCAACCTTAAAGAACAAAGCCTCCCCCTAAATCTAATCAAACACATAATCAATATGGGAAAGAGGATACTTGTTCTTGATAGTCACCTTATTCCACTGTCTATAATCAATGCAGATCTTCATAAACCCATCCTTCTTCTTCACGAATAGAACCGGTGCACACCAAGGTGGCATAC